>NC_059080.1:88661895-89927895 GCF_020497125.1 Mauremys mutica | reverse complement strand
GCTGATTCCCCCATTGCACTGATTACAGATCTTTGGTTTTAAGTGATGCAACAATTAACTATTTTAAGAAGCTTTTCTTGTCATATGTTCACTCTGGGCCAAATCCTGCAGGCCTGGCGCACAAAAATAGCCCTGCTGAGCTCCAAGAATGCAAATGGGATCACTTGCTTGACTAATGGAGCAGGAGCAGGCCCTGAAGTTCTCTGTTTCTGAGCTTCTTGCTGAAGAGGCCACATCAAAGGTGACATTGACATTGACTTCATTAGTTACTCCAGCTCTGCACCAGTGTAACTGAGAGCAGAATTTGACACTATACCATACGTATCATTAAATAGCTGCCTTACATTTATATATATATATATATATATATATATATATACACACACACACACACACACAGGGTGATGTACAGACCAACCAGCATGGGTGATCCAAGCAGCTGAACTTCCCAGACCAAGCCCACAGAACTGGTGGAGCATTTGGCTGGCCCTGTGGGAGTCTCTTTTACACCCCAGTTACAAGGTAACAGCACTGAGGATCGGAAGGAAGAAATTGTTTTTGCATCCTTCAGGTACAACTGAATATGAAAGTTTGTTCTAAGGGGGATACTGATTAAAAGACACCAAAGGCTTCCAGAAAGCCTTTGTCTTTCCCATGGTGTGTCTTGCAGAGACAATCCTATTAGAGCTTTAGTGAAACCCTACATGAAATGACAACATTCACAGGGAGCAGAGGACCTTAAAGTGATACTAAATTCTTCAGAAAGCATCACCTTGCTTCTGTGTAGTCCAGCAAGTGCTTAGGTATATCTACCAAATGGCCAAGCGAGATATTGGAGTTACCTTCAATGGAGAGACAAGGAGGGTAAAGTAATGTCTTTTATTGAACCAATATCTGTTGGTGAGAGAGACAACCTTTTGAGCCACATGGCGCTCTTCTCCAGGTCTGGAAAAGGAACTCCCAGCATCATGCAAGGTGGAACAGATTGTCCAACATAAATAGTTTAAGCGTAATGTCCTGGGACTGACCTGGCTACAGCTATGCTGGATTATCTTCAATTGAGGCATTTATAGGTAGGCTTGACACTCAGCTGTTAAGGGTGGCTTGTTGGTAATGAAATCAATCTTTTCATGATGCAGAAGGCTGGTCTAAATGACCTACTAGAGGCCCTTGCCCCTTCCAACTTCTTGTTTCCAGCTGAAGACCCCACAGGGGAGGTGTTAACACCTACTGGGAATTAGAGTAATTTCTATCAAGAGGCTTCAAGGTCAACACCCCATTGAGGTAACACCCAGCATTATTGTTGCAGGGCAGGCTGTATACAGACTTAGTAAGTCAACTCTGCAGTCAAATGTTTTTCTACATAACCACAAGGGCTACATATATATATATATATATATATAATGCAACATGCAGGCTCAGTCTGACCTCTGGTCAGTTTGGGAGTGATCTCACAAGCCCCGGACAGACTCCCAGCTTCAGAAGAAAGAATAGTCTCAGCGATGTAGGCTACTAAAATGAAAATACATAGGGTGAAATCCTGGCCCCAGTAGAGTCAATGAGAGTTTTGCCTTTGACTTTAGGATGGCCAGCATTTCATTCATATACCATATGCTATGTGCTACCCCATGATGCACTCCACTGCAACTCTGACTGTGGAGATCTATCAGAGTGTGAACTCTGCAGGGCTCACATCAGCATGAGAAGGGACAAGCAGATGATGTATCAATTAAAATGCATTTGGGAAGATCAATAGATGCAGGATGGACACAAGTAGCCATTAATTTCTGAGTATCTTGTAATGCAGCTGCGGCAGGAATCACGTTAGCTTGAAATCCAATTATTATCCATTTAATAGAGTATTAATATTTAAACACCCTTTAGTATGTTTTGGCAATGCCCTTTAACTACTGCATTTCATGTAAAAATGTTGGCCTAGATCCTCAGCTGGTGTAAATCAGCATAGTTCCATGGCAGTCAATGTGGCAGTTCCAATTTACACCAACTGAAGATCTGGTCTAATAGTCACGGAATTCCTTTGAAAACAGTGAATCAGATGAATCTTTCTTACTTCCCCTACTAACAAAATATGTTAGTGGACAGGATATTGTCAATCAATAGGCCCCAAATCTGACCTACCATGCTTCCTTATTTCAGTCACTCTTTTTCTTTGCAAAGTCTAATTCAAAGCCTATTGAATTCAATTAGAATCTTATTAAGCAAATGTGTCCCATTAACACATCTATTTTAATATCTTAAAGCATTATTTAAATAATTATTTAACTTCAATCATTATTTTTATAACTCAAATCATTTTTATAACTTAAACCACAATTTGAATCCCATCTTAGGACAAAATTGATTTATTATTCTTATTTATTATTAATATTTTTGCAGAATGAAATATTCAGAAAATTTTCAATTCAGAAATGACAAAATATTTTGTTTCCAAATTTTTTAGTGAAACAAATCATTTTGATAGTCCTTGAAATTGAAATGTTTAATTTTGGTTTGTTGAACTGATCCAAAATGATTCATTTCAAATCAGTTCATTATTAAATTGCATTTCTGTATTTTAGTGCATTGCCTTATGGGAGTTGTAGTTCAGGAGCCTCAGGTCCCCATTTTCCACTATAGACTATGCTCCTTGTCTGTACTACATCTACCAAGACACATCTACAATTATATAACTCCTATTATGTACCAGGCTGCTTGGTGCGATGGAACTCTGCTTTGTATCATGGCAGATGTAGTTCTTTAGTGAGCTCAGTCAATAGGATAGAATGGGTGCCCAAACTACAGTTCCCATGAGGCATGCAACACAATAGGAAAATGCTGTTTAATGCTGAACTGATTAAAAACGAAGAGTTTCTGGTCAGTTCAACAAAATGAAATATTCTGATTCAAGTGAAACTAACCCAAAATTAAATATTTCATTTCAATTTTCTGATGGAATATCAAAAATGTTCAGCAAAACTGAAATTTTTGCATGGAAAATTTTGATCTTGCAGAAACTGCATTTTCCATTTTAAAAAATCATTCAGATAGAAACTTCCTAGCTGGCTGAAGTTTCTGCTCTCTGGATTCTCTGTCCACTGCCACCAAGACATTATTTGTAGCACAATTACAACAATCTTGAAGTCCTAAAGTGATCACAGATTTGGATATTATAAACACGCACACATGAATTGTAAAGTCATTTCTTTTCACAGAACAGCCTATCAACAGATGTTCATTATGACTGGAGCTGCATTTGCGCACTGAAGTGCATTGAAGCGATTGGAATTTTCACTACACTTCACTATAAACTATCATAATTCAGTATATTTATTCTGGTACTCATATAAGTAGGCTCTCTGTATATTTACCATCTTCAAAGACTAATTATAGGCCTCAATTCTGCAAGTAACTCTGCCAGCATGGTAGCATCATATTGTTGCAGGTGTCCATGCTAGCAGGCCTATGGAAGGATTAAGGCTTATATCTGTTAAAAAAAAACCCATCTGTTTCATAAATTACATTTTATATTCTCTAAATTGAAAGAATATTAAAAATACACTTTGCTCTTTTAATTTCTCTCATCTAGAACAATGAGGACAGTAACACTGCTTTCATTTTTGTTTGTTTCTGGCTTCTAGCCAATGTATTAGTACAATATTGCAATGTTTAGGTTACAACCAATATAAACATCACTTGGTTTAAAAAACAATTCCAGTGTTTAAAAAAATCAGAGAAGTGTGGCAACAATTTGATTGTTCCGTGGTTTTGTAAAAGCTTTTGTCCCCGTAATTTAAGATTTGAGTCAAATTAGATCCTTTAAATGTCAGCAGAGATTAATCTTTTTGTGATATGTTAATGATTTCCTTATTCTTGTATTGGAAACCCTGATACGAGCTCAACTATGCTTGCATCACTGCACCACTAAGCAGGCTTTCAACCCTTATATTTCTGTATACTTCAGTTACCTGAGATATTTGGCAGTTCAATTAAAAGAATTACATTCTGCTTTGCACTTGGAATTTTCTAGGGGAAAATGCTCTACCAGCACTGGGTGATGACGCTGTTGCTCCATTTCTCCGCCTGTACCAGTAACTCTGTGATCAGTGCTAATAATGATAATAAGACATTGATTCAGTTCTAGAGCTCTGAACTTCCTTCCCTGCAGGGTATTCACTGTGCAGACAGCACAGTGACCGTGAAAAGAGGGGACAAAGTGGGGTGGGGTAATGAGCTGCCCCTAGATCTGCGACTGGCTTATGATATCCTATTGCTTATGAGGAAATTTCAGCAGCTAGGCTCCGTTTTGCCTGGCTAGCCCACTGGCTACCTCTGCTTCCCAAATTACTCTTGGTAATAAGTGTGCTGAATCTCAGACTACAAAACCCTTTATGCACTAGCTGCAAGCATCAAGCCTTTCTGTCAATTGCATGATTGTTTGCTATTAAAAAGAAGTGCAAAGAGCATCTTAATCCATGAAGCACAATTAACATCCAACTGCTCTTCTGTACACAAGCGACTGTGTGGCTGTGTTGCCACTTCACAGATCTGCATTTTGTAAGATCTCCATGCAAACCTGTGAAATTTGACAATCTCCCCAGTGCATCCTCTATAATATCCTTCCTGAGGCAACAAATACATGGAATGTACCAGGTTTGGGGGTGGTTGAGAATAACAAATAAGGAAAAAGGTAAAAGCTGGATCTTCCTGGATCCAACTGGATTCTGCTAGATTCTACTGCACTCAAAGTAGAGAACCAGTCTCGCTGCTTCTACTGAACCAAAAAGATCCAGTTGTTGACATCTCAGAGCAAGAGCACTGCAAAAAACAACAGATCTGATATCTGGATCCTATTGGTTCAAGACAATTTTTAGGCCTCAACCCCATATTGAATGGCATAAATAGAGATTTAAGTGTAGGCACTCCTTCTACACCTAACAATTCCAGACCCTAATTCATCCTGGAACTTGAGTGCTGCGAAAAACCTGGATTCATGCATCTGAATCTTGGCAATTTTTGGCCCCAGCCCCCAAATTGTATAAACCTAATATACCATATGTGGCTGCACTTGCACCAAGATGTGTGAAATTCTGAATTATCTTGGTAAAGAAGGAATGGCAACATGTGTTGTCTATTTTAATGGTATAATTAGGGGGGTTGGCAAAAAATGGAAGGATCCAGCTGCTAAATATTTGTGGTGCTTTTCTGCAGAGATGGGTCTGGATTTTTGAAGTGGAATTTGGGGAGCTACCATTCTCTATATGGCTGGTAGAATTCCTGGATTTGGAATTTAAATAGATCTGAATCTAGCGGGATCCATGTGCCAGATACACATTTTTGCAGAGCTGCTGCATCAGTTTGCAACAGGGCCTGGATTTTTTTTGGAGTCTCTACATTTTTTACCCCTCTGTTTAGACAGTAAAACTTGGGGAAGTAGTGCTCCAAACTGACTGACTGCACCAGGACCCAGGTCCCATGCATGTGTTTTTCCAGTGCTACTGGGCTGGGTTATACCAAGGGCCAGATTTTTCTCTTAAAGCAGGAACAGCTGCACTTCTTTTCAATTTAGATAGTACAATGGGCCAAAATTTGCCAAGATCCAGACGGAGCTAACCCAGAGCCGGGTTTTTGTGGTGCTCCAACTGTAGGAAGGATGTGGGTGTGTGTTTGTGGGGGTGAGTGTTTTTTTTTTCTTTTGAAGTGACAGGATCTGTTACAATTGTTCTTTGTTTTGATGGTCCAATTTGAAGGTTATAAGTCCACAAGTCAGCAGGGTCCAGGTCCAGGCAGTTTTTACCTTCACTCCTTTCCCCTGAAGGATAATAGTGCAAAACACATGGCATGGAAATACTGCCTCTCTCCTGAGGGAAGGCAACACCCACTTTGTGACTCTCACTCCTCCCAGGAAGCCGTGATAGACACTTGTGTGGCTCTCTCTCCATCCGACTGGAGGAGTTGATGTGTCTCATTATAAGAGCAGCCAATGCAGCCGCCATCCACAGAAAAGCAGAAAGCATGTCCTATTTAAATACACCCACTCCCCAGCATCACCCTTAGCTTTGCACCGGCCTCACCCTCCTTACCAAAAGGATTGCAAAGGAAGATTTGCCCAGGCAGGCACTGTTTGCTGAGGGATTTTTGTTTTGTTGGTTTTTTTTTTGTTTGGTTGTGTTGTCTTTTTCCTTGGCGTGCCGTGGGGGTGTCTCGCACCCCACCCCCGCCCCCCTGCTTGAGGAGAGGAGTGCAATAGACCCAGGTGGGGAATCCACGCGGAAGATCGCAGCGTTTCATTTATATTTTTGGTCAATTTCACCGGCAAAGAAGTAAACATGGCGAGTGATTCTCCGGCTCGGAGCCTGGATGAGATAGATCTCTCAGCCCTGAGGGTGAGCAAACCCCCCCCTACTCCTAATCCAACCCCCCTCGCCCGTGTCTCGCCCCCCGCGCGCGCTTTATGGCTCGGCGTGGGATCAGGTGGCTATTTTATGCAAGCGGGTGGCATTTATTCGGCTTTGCGAGCGTGATTCAGGCGCAGCTCTGGGCGCGCGCGCCCGCGTGTGTGTGTGTGTGTCAGAGCCCCAGTGAGCGTGTGTGTGTGTGTGTGTGTGTGTGTGTGATGCTTTCTGCAGCTCGAGGGGAAAAATAAATAAATCTGCATAACTCCCACCTGTCCCCCGCCCCCTCCCCGCCGTGCACGGAATAACTAGCCCAGGGTGAGCCGCGAGTCCATATTGCCCGAGACGGGTTCGGTCGCCCCCCAGCGCTGTGTGTGTTCATCACGTAGCTTTCGATGGGGGGGTGGGATGTCGCTCACTCCCCCCCCCCCCGGCCTGGTTGGTGGGTGTTTGTTTTGTGCATGGGGTAAGTCCAGGCTTGCCCGGCCCGGGTTTCCTTTCCCCCGTTGCTATTCGGCCCGCCTCTGGCACGAAGCGAACCTGCTGCTGCAAGGTAGCGAGCCTGGAGGGAGATGGGGACGTGTCTGTGTCTGTGTCTCCCCCCTGCCATGCTCTCTGCTGGGGCTCCGCCGCGTGGGCTGGGCTGGCTCTGCGGCTCGGCTCCACCTGGGAGAAGTGTGACATTTCCCTTTCAGCTGGGTTCAACCAGGTGCCGGAGACATTGGCTTGAATTAAAGCGCGCACACACACACAGCCAGACGCAAACAAACCCTGGCCAGGGAGGATGTGGCTTTTCATTTCGTTTTGTCCTCAGATATGTGGTAATTCTTACAGCAGCAGCAGTTCCCCTGCTGATCTGCATGCTCTTCCGTGGGGCCTGGCTCAGCTGCTGCCTCTCCCCTGTATGCGGGGGGAGACATAGAGTCCATTTTGACGTTATTGTTGTGAAATTAGAACATAATGAGCCCTTAATGATTTCCCTCCTCACCTCCATTGCCCTCAGGAGAATGGGATGCACCTTTCCTTGCCACTCTCAGCAGGCAGTGCAGTGTCTCCTGGAGCTTGATTAAATAAATGCTTGCACACACACCTGTGCGTGTGTGTGTGTGTGTATTTGTATTTTTATACACACGGGTCATCATTGGAACGGAATCAATGTTGGCTACTAACATAGATGTGGTGGGTGGGCATTGGAGTGTGTAGGGTCACACCTTGTGGTACAGCACATTGTTACACACTGATGCTAAACCCTGGGGGAGAGTGAGTGTGTGTGTGTGTCCGTGTCCTCATCTGTTTTCATTAGCTACCCCCCACACACACTTTTTTAAAGATAAAGCTCTTATTTTTATTTAAAGGGTACCATTTAGATGTATAGTTTACCAAATATGGCAGCCATCACTTTCTTTGTGACCTGATGTTTTTTCCTCCTGTTTCCGTAACTTTTATTTTCTTCCATCCTTTTGGTCCTAAGAATATATTGCTGATTTCAGCTATTAGTCACTTAAAGGAGTCGTAACTAACATGGTGTTGAAATTCCTATCTGAAAGCTCATTCCTGCTTTATTACAGCAAGACTGCTTATTCCACTGTCGGCACTGACTTTTTCAAAAATAAAATTAAAAGCAGCATCCACTGAAGACTTTCAAGAGTGTAGTGTTAGAAATATTATTTGCTTCCGTGGAAACAAGATTCCCATTTAATTCATTTGCCCCACTTTCTTGCTGAATAAGGGTGTAACTGTAAATGATTGCTCAGCAGTACAAGGTGTGGACAAGATTGGAATTTCAGGACCGTATATTTTAAAAATAAACATTTAGGTCCAATTCACCTCTGATGAATATCGGGAGAAATGTGATTGGCCATAACACCAGTGTAAAGCAAATGTAATTTGAGAGAAGAATCAACTGTGTTTTTGATTGTTTGTTCTCAAGGAACATCAGCAGTTTAATATCATCATAACACTTATTTTAAGAATTTCCATAACACTTAAGGACCTGAGTGTTTTACAGTTATGTTGTCATATTTTTGTTTGTGTGTGGTGTGTGTTTTTTTTTTTTTTGAATGGCAGCTCTTGTGCAAGATATATTCTGTCCAAAATAACTGATATTCTTTTAGCCTCTGAGCAGGACTGAGTTTCCATTAAAAAAAAAAAATGATTCCAGAAATGGAGATATGAAATCCTCTACTGAAACTGCATTCATTTTGCCTCTTGCTATACACTCTTTCCGTGGCATTGTGCTCCTGTCCCCAGATTAAAAAAAAAAAAATGCAACCAAACCCCCTGCCTCCATTAATTTGGTCAGCCACAGGATCTGTTGGCTTAGATTAATGATAGATCTGCCTGAACAGTATCTAGATGTCGAGTCTCTTCATGCTGCTGCTTTGAACCCCTGAAGAATGGTTGGTGCCAATGTTGACTGGTGGGGAAGGAGAGTGTACGAGAAAACAAAGGGCACACTGGGAATCTTCACATACCAAAGTGAAGACAATCTGTCCAGAGCTCCCAAAATTAAGAGACAAATATTGGGTAGGAGAAAAGCCTACTTGTATCTACTACATTAGTTAAATTATTCAAGAACAGTTAATCTGTGTGAACATTTGACCCTGCGTGACTGATGCTCCAAGGCCGGCAAGACGTAGGGTGAACCGCTGTTCTGGCTCAGAGGTAGCCCTTAGCATTAGGGATCAAATTTTTCTCAACACCTAGCTGTAAAGAAAAGATGTCATTAGTTCATTTGGGCCCAAACTTCATTTTCTAATGCTTTTCTCCCCACTGTACATGGCACACATTTCCTGGGCATAGCAGACATTTCCTGGCTATGCACAAAATCCAAAGAGGAAGAATACCAGACGCTGAATAATTTAAATGGGAGAGGCCTGTTATGGCACTTTCATTTCAATTATTCAAGTCAAACAAAAATTGGGTCCCTAATTTGTTGAGGAATAGATCTTCTAAACTAACCTCATTTAGCACTTAGAAGGTTATTCAGCTGATCCGTTGAGGAGTTTCAATCATTCCACAGCATCTGAATCAGAAATCAATAGTAAATTTGCCGCCAGAACACAAAACATGTCAGTGAGGAGTAATTTCATAAGGCTCATGCAATTTACAAAATTAGGAAAGGGCTGTGTGGCTGCAGCTTTGTAAATGTGTGTGTCTGGGTGGAGGAAACATTGTTCATTTCTCTACATGTCTGAAATAGTGAGAAATAGCTATTAAAAATGTTATAAGACAGAAGCAGCCAGCCGTTCAAAGCCAGGTTGATATAACAGTTCATGCCTAAAAACAAAATAGGAAAAACTAAAAGAAATGCTTATGAAACAGATCACTATGTTTGATTCAACTGAAATTTTGGTTTTTGTAAACGTGCTGATGAGAAAGAGAACACAATGCACAGAAAACATGCCTATTAATAAGCAGTCAAGTAAACTTACACTGTGCTGAGTCGTCATCATGAGGTTGTCTTTCTTTCTTTCTTTCTTTCTTCTGGTTTCCTTTTCTCTCAAGTAATAGGGGTCTATTCGACACTTCCATGGAATTAAAGTAGGGTGTGCAGTTAAATATTGATCATGGTTTGAATAAAACCAAGAGTCCTGCAGACCTTTTTTCACGCAAGCAGGTTTTAGTGGCCTGTGTACTCCCACTGACTGTTTGCCTGACCAGGAATTTGCAGAATTGGACTATAAACTGACATTAATAAATGCCATTTTAAAAAAAAAATAAAGTTTTTCCACATTGATATTTATGCCAACCAAAGATTGGGCCACCACAGTAGCGTGTGTATGTGGAACAAAGGTCTGAAGCAATGAAAAATTATGCATTGAGGTGTGACCTGCTTAAAATGCATGGATCGATGCACCTGGTAAGCATATTTAGCGCCCAATTCTGCCTTCTTCGCTGTCTGTCTCCATCAGTCATTTTATACGGTGCTCATCATCATGGTATCTGTGTGCCTTGGCTTCGACAGGGAAATCGGAGGGCGCAAGAAAAGGCAGAATGAGGCCTTACATGTTGGAAGAATTCTGGAAATATTGATCATTCAGAAGGCTGATGCGTATTGTTAATGTTACAGAAAACTGTAAGTTAAGATGGTGAAGATACCTAAGACCTGGTAGCACCACATATTACACTGACATGAGGATTAGACAAATAACAAAATAATGTTCTTTTGTACTGGGTTGGAAGATATTATTTTATATTTTTGCCAGTCCTTTTGACCTGTTTAGTAGCAGAATGAGTTGAAATTGGCTTGGCTGTTAGCAGAATAATGTTCAATATCAGGAATAGTTCAGGCTGTTGAGATGCACTTTAAATAGGGGGCTTTTTTTTTTTTTTAGAATAAAAATGAGGATTTAGTAACTAGAGCTCCAATAGGACATTTTTTTGCTACTGTTAAATTCACAATATGTTGTAAATCCAACATAGTTCTCTGTCTGTAAGGTGCTTAAAGATTTTTTTTTTCTCTTTAAGAGGTTTTCTAACCTGCTTCTCTTTAGTGGGGTCCCAGATCTCTGGCCTGAGCCCAAACCTCTACACTCCAGTTTTACAGCACTGAGCCCGAGGCAGCTGACCCAGGCCAGCCATGGGTGTTTATTGCTTTGCAGACACACCCATCGACTTTAGGCCAGAAGGGACCACCATGATCATTTAGGCTGAGCTCCTGTACATTTCACGCCATAGAACTTCACCCGCCCATAACCTCTGGCTGTGTTAGTTAAGTTCTCACACCTTAATTTAAAGACCTCAAGTTACAGAAAATCCATCATTTTACTCTAGTTCAGACCAGCAAGTGACCTGTGCGCAGAGGAAGGCGAACCACCCACTCCCTGAGTCTCTGCCAATCTGACCTGGGGGAAAATTCCTTCCCAACCACAAACATGGTGATTGGTTAGAGACCCTGAGCATGTGGGCTAGACGAACGGACCAGATACCTGGGAAAGAATTCTCTATATTAACACAGAGCCCTCCCCATCTAGTGTCCCATCTCTGCCCATTGGCGACATTTGCTAATGCCATATGCCATTGTAGGCAATCTCATCATACCAGCCCTTCCATAAACTTATCAAGCTCTGTCTTGAAATATGTTAAGTTTTTTGCCCCCACTACTCCCCTGGGAAGGCTGTTTCATTACTTTACTCCTCTGATGGTTAGAAACCTTTGTCTAATTATGAGCCTAATTTTTTTGATGGCCAGTTTATATCCATTTATTCTCATGCCAGCATTGGCCCTTAACTAAAATAACTCCTCTTCCTCCTCTGATGCATTTTTAGAGAGCAATCATATCTCCCCTGAGCTTTTGTTTTGTTAGGCTAAACAAGACAAGCTCCTTAAGTTTCCTTTTGTAAGTCAGGGTCTCCATTCCTCTGATCATCTTAGTAGCACTTCTCTGCACCTGTTTCAGTTTGAATTTATCTTTCTTAAACATAGGAGACCAGAATTGCACACAGTGTTCCAGATGAGGTATCACCAGTGTGTTGTATAATGGTAATAACACATCCCTGTCTCTACTGGCAATATCTAGCCTAATGTGTCCTTGGTGCATTAGCAGCCTCTTTCATGGTTGCATCACATCACTGGCTCATAGTTATCCTGTGATTGACCAATATACCCAAGTCTTTCTCCTCGTCTGTCGCTTCCAACTATAGCAAAAATTCTTGTTCTTAGTCTCTAACTTCATGACTTTCCATTTTGTACTATTAAATTTCATCGCATTCTGTTACCCAGTTTTCAAGGTTGTCCAGTCTTGTATGATATTCTGGTCCTCTTCTGTACTGGCTTTACCTCCCAGCTTTGTGTCATCTGCAAACTTTATTAGCACACTCTCACTTTTTGTGTCAAGGTCATTAACGAAAATGTTAAATAAGATCTGTCCCAAGACCTGATCATCTTTGAGGAACTGCACTAGTAATCTCCCTCCAGCCTGACCGTGGCAGCATGTCATTTCTCAATACAACAGATTTCAATGCCCCAGAGCCTAGTTCTTCAAACATGTATGTTAGCAGGATTGGGACCCAAGACTGCCAATGGTTGATCAGCTATTGCCTAATCCGTCTTGAATCACCGTTTCTCAGCCACTTAAGTGTGAAAGTTGCTCTAGAAAAACAAATCCTGTTCTTTCATCACTTTGAGAGCTGGTGATTGCACAGCTGTGCCTTGTCTGACTAGTCTTGGCATGCCTGGATTTAACATGCTTAGGTACACTTTGTTCTTATATGTGATTTAAGCAACAAGGACCACATAGCAACCCTTCATTAGTCAGAGGAGCCGCTGGGGTGGATAAGGAGAAGGGGCTTGTGGAAAAGAGAAGGCACTTAACAGCTGTTCCTTGCTTAATTGGTAAAGGAGCCTATGTGGGTCCTTATTTCATTATAAATCAAGAACAGTCTGAAAGCAAATCCCTGAATCTGAACACTGTGGACTCTGGGGTGTTTGAAAGCCAGATCTGGATTTACAGCTTGAGCTCCTCTCTCTGATAAACCTGCTGCTAGAGAGCAGCGGGCATTGCTTCTCTCTTTTTGTGAAGGGTTGATGTCATTTTCCTCCATGCCTCTATTTCCGGATGCTCACTTTTAGACTCCTGAACGAGGCTTGGCTTCCAAAAAGCGCTGAGCACCCATCCTCTGGAGATTGGGTCCCTTTAATGTGCATGATGTTGGGGTGGGGGGCCCAACTCACTCGTCACTTTGGAAACTCTTGGTCTTAGGGTTGGTTCCAGGGGAAGACGCTAGGGTAAGTAGGAGTGATATTGGCTGACTTGTGTAGAACTGGATGAAACGCAACGGTGTCACTGTTTACTGCCATAGCCTTGCCTCTGTAGAACAGTGATGTTTGTTGACCATTTGTTTGCATTAGCTGATCTTGATTTAAGATATGAGCCTCTTGTGCACTAGTAAGAATACTGGCATCGTACTGTTACTAGTATTTCATCAGGTTTATTATTATCGTTGCAATACTTTCATCAGGTTGATAACACAGGATATATCACGTAAAGTAAAAATGTGCTAGAAACGTTAAGAATGCTCCAAACGTATGAACAGCTACTAATACATCATGCATTTCAGCTAAGTGTTGGAGTGGTGATCTGGGGGGGAGCGCCTGTTTAAAATTCTGTCATCAAATTGAAGGATGGTTTGGGGTGATTTTCCTGAGTCCAAGTATCTTCTTTCTAGATACTACTAGATCAACTCTACTAGAGATGACTTATCTTTGAGGCGTATATAAATACTTTGAAGAGCAGTGTTGTTGTTGTGGTGCCTTTGTACAATATGCTACAGTTCAAAATGTCAGGTGTTTACTTTGGGGAGAAAAAAAATCCTGGGGAACACCACACCCAACAAGGTCTTCATCATCATCCGTTCTACATGACACAAGCAGAAGAATATTCTGTACTGTCAGACGAAGTGGGTATTCACCCACAAAAGCTCATGCTCCAATATTTCTGTTAGTCTACAAGGTGCCACAGGACTCTTTGTCACTGTCAATATACTGTGTATCTTTCAGACTCTTAGGTATACATTCTTCCAGCACATGCACATAATGTGTTTTGAGCCTCAATCAGGAAAGCCCATGAGCACATGCTTAAAGTGAACGTGCTTAAATGCTTCTAAGTGGTGATGTTTTCCTGAATTGGCCTATGTTTAGTAATGTTTTTGCCACATTCTTTGGTGAGGGTTCTAATGAGAGTTTTTGGTTAAAAGGGAAACAAAAGAAAGCGATCTCCACTGCTTCTCCTCTCTGCCTTCCAATATATGAGGTTTATTGAATGCCAGGGACTGGTGGATTTTGTTTAAAACATTGGCTACCCTTAAATTGGCACTGATATAACCTATTCCTGTACAGTCCTGAATCTTAGCAAATTTCTCCCCTCCCCATGAGTGGGATGATGAACATAATCTCATGAGTATTTTGAAATCTGATGTTGATATTTATTTGACACTTCAGACTTAAAAGCAAAACAGCCTAGTGATGATTGAATATGACTGACACTTTACTGTTGGGGAATGGTATACTAAGTATCACTGACTAGTACTTCTCCTCTGTAACCCTGCATATCTTCTGTGTACCAAATATACACTGTGTAAATACAAGTAAGTAGTAGTTGGTTGAAATGCTCTTGGATTCTTGAATTCTGGATTTGTCACCATTAGGGTTGATCTATTTCCTGCCAATGGTCTCATGTCTCTCTCTCTCTCTCTCTCTCTTCCTTTCTTGTGGCCAAATCTTATTCCTTTAGAGCAGTGGTCTTCAAACTTTTTTCGACCAAGATCACTTTTTGAATCTAAGGGCAACCCAGGATCTACCCCACCCCTTCCCCAAAGGCCCACCCTGCTCACTCCATCACCTCCCCTGCATCACTCTCTCTCCCCCACCATCACTCACTTTCACTGAGCTGGGTCAGGGGGTTGGGGTGCAGGGAGGGGTGTAAGCTCTAGGAGGGAGTTTGGGTGCAGGAGGGGGTTCCAGGTGGGGCAGAGTGTTGGGGTGCAGGAGGCGGTACGGGGTGCTGGCTCTGGGAGGGGGCTCCGGGCTGGGGCAGAGTGTTGGGGTGTAGGAGGGGGTCTGGCTCTGGGAGGGGGCTCATGGTGGGCTTGAGGTGCAGGAGCGGATATGGGGTGTTGGCTCAGGGATGAGGTTTGGGGTGCAGCCTCCTGCTGGGCAGCACTTACCTCTGGCAGCTCCTGGCTGGCGGCGGTCACAGCGAGGCTAAGGCAGGCTCCCTGCTTATCTCATCCCACACTGCTCCCGGAAGGGGCCAAGGCACCCCTGCAGTCCCTGGGGGGGGGTGCAGGGGGCGCACAGCTCCGTGCACTGCCCCTCTCTGCAAGCACCGCCCCCGCAGCTCTCCTGGCCAATGGGAGCTGCAGAGGCAGTGCTTGCAGGCAGGAGCAGCACGTGGAGGGAGACCATTGTCCACCCACCCGCGGGGCCACTCTGGCTGCTTCCGGGAGCTGCATGGGGCTGGGGAAGGCAGGGAGCCCGCCCTAGCGGCAGTGACACTGCACCACCGGAGATCACAATTGACTGAGAGATCCTCTAGGGTCAACCAGTTGATTTCGATCGACCGGTTGGTGACCACTGCTTTAGAGATTTGTCAGGTTAAAAAACATGGCTAAGAAATATCTGCTGCTGTAGGGCCTTGACCTCTGCTCTAGTCAACTATCAAGACAACTGTGGGTTGTTTTGTTTTTAAACTACAGAATATGGCACAAACCCAGCAAGACACTTACTTAAATCTGCTCAAGCACATGCTTAACTTTAAGTATGTGCTTAAAGTGCTTGGCTTGGTTGGGGCCTAAGGATGGTAAAAGTAACTCTGAAAAGAAGTCATTTCAATGGAAAAGGTGGTCAGTACATTAGATTACACCTTTTATACACATGCAGGGGCAAATGGTCAGTGTAGACCCTGTAATTTCTATATAAAGATGTTCAGCTACCAAACTACATTAAATGTAGTGAGTAGAACAGGTGGTTAGGAGTAACCAGGATCTCCATTTGAACTGGCTGTAAATATATTGACAATAATCACCCACGTGCTTCCAAGGAATAGATGCACTTGAAAGTTACTGTATACCAGACGACGATGCACGGACAGTGCAATCCCAACTTCAACTTGCAAACTCTAAGATGCTCTTTGAAAATCCTTCTCTTACAATTGGATTTGAATCTTAAATTACCCTGCTTGATGCCTGAAGACCAAGGGCAAAATATTGATCGTCATTCTGACTTCCACAGACTTAGAATATAAACAAGGAGCTTCTAAAACAATCTTATTAGATTTCACACAGTTCTACCTCAAGGGAAACTAACAATAATGGGCAAATAGGTAACTTGGCGTGGAGGTGGGGAAAATATACAGTTTGATGCAATTTGTAACATCACAATCGTGACAATCAGCAATAGCCAGGAAAGTGAGCAAGGGAAGACTCCACTCCCGTTTGGTATGATATAGGGCATTGTGCCAATCTCTCCTTGATTCTGTCGTATTACATTTTGAAAAGCTTGCTTTTTGAGAGTTGAAGTTACAGTAGTGTCTAGCACCTATAATACTTACCTTCCTTTGGAGCGCTACGGATGGAGACCGGCTTTCTCCCCATTTTATAGATGTGAAAACTGAAAAAAAACTAGAACAAAACCTGTGGCAGAGAGTCTCAAAGCCTACACCTACAGACTGGGCTTTGGCTATGAAATAGCAGCATAGATGCTTCTGCTCAGACTCTGAGAACCACCCCCTTGCTGGGTTTCAGAGCCTGAGTGGGAACAACTATGCTGCTATTTTTAGTACCGTAGTGCAAGCCTGAAGACCTGGGCTCTGAGACATGCTGCGGTGGTGCTTTTTTGGTGTGGCTTAGAAGTATCCTGAGATGTGAAGCAATATGTTCAAGGTCACACAACAGGCTAGTGCTAGAGCTGGAACTAGAACCTAGGGCTCCTGATGTTTAGCACATCAGCCTCTCCCCTGGACTACACTGGCTTGCTGCACTTAGAGAAGCCTCAATCATTTCAAGCTCAGTTACATGAAGAGCTGCATTTTGTAGTTATACAGCCCATAGCCTTTGATTTCCCTCCCCCCACCCATCTCCCTCCCTTCTCCTTTTGTTGCTCTGAACTATGCCTGCATATTGAAACTGCCTGAGACTAGATCAGGCAGCAAATGCAATGAGCCTTGACATTCTGCACAGAAAAGGCTTATCATTGCAGAGGGAGAATTGTCTAAAGAACATTTAGGAAATGGCAAAACTTTTCTTTTCCAGCACTAATTGGAGGACTAATCCTGAGGGAGGGGCTCATTGCTCTCAATTTCCCAGCAGGGTGCTCCACTTCTTGCGAGACTGGGCCCTGGCTTTTTGCTTTGGTACCCAAAGAGTTTGGCTAATTGCTTGTTTTAAAAGGGGAAGGAAGCATTTGAAGTTGGAAAAAAGTGTTTAATCATGATTCACTTATAATTTTCTGCACTCCTGATTTTACTGTTTTAAATGGCGAACACTTCGAGAGTGGAGAAAGGCTCCTATGTTTCAGTCCAGAATGGTCTTTCTGATATTACTAACTTGCCCCACATACTCGGCCACACCCCTGAAGTTCCAGGTGTGTGTTAGTAATAATCATCATCAATGTAGGTGATAAAATAAGGCAGCCGGCACTATAGTATCCAGATGGATTTCATATGGCAAGAGCAAACAGTATTTCTTCCCTACAGAAGAGGTGAGCAGACCTGATGTTGAAGCAATTGCCCAGCACAGAACTAACATGCTACCATTGTTGCTTTATGGAAGAAT
Source organism: Mauremys mutica (assembly GCF_020497125.1). Taxonomy (NCBI): domain Eukaryota; kingdom Metazoa; phylum Chordata; order Testudines; family Geoemydidae; genus Mauremys; species Mauremys mutica. Next base: position 89,910,230 of record NC_059080.1, on the reverse strand, counting down.
GAAACTAAGGCTGTAAGTTAAGTAGTTTTTAGCTTTCTGATGAAATCTTTTTTTTTTGTTTTTTTTGTTTTAAGGAAGGCAGGTGCTTTCTATGAAAAGTTTCATTGAGCCAAATACCCAATTTTTGTGGCTGGGGAAGGGGGAAGTTTCAGTGGAACATTTTTGACCAGCCCTGACTGAGGGGATTCCAACTTGTAGTTAATGGAAGACCTGGACATAGATATCTATCAATGTATTGCACTCTGGCCAAACTCTGACATGTACCCAGGGGAGCAAATTCCAGAGAAAAGGCCCAACCTTTGAATTCCCAGACCCTGATCAGTAATGTTTTTTAAAAAAAGGGTGGGGGGAAACCTTTCCCAATTCTTGGACAGCTCGTGTGCTTGTTTTATGAATGTAGAGGAATGGGCAGAAACGTGCACTGTTTAAAGCCTGTTTGTTGATAAGGCAGATATTAGACAGCCTCTACAACCTTGAACCTGACACATAAAGTCTGCTCCCTTAAGAACGAGAGTCAATTCCCTTTCCTTGCTGCTTTCCCATTGGGTCTCAGAGTGGCACATATGCCTTATTAGTGGGGTAACTTCAGAATGAGCACCATTTTGCAACAGGCACAGCTACCACATGTATTCGATTTATGATATTGCTGGGGAAATAAAAGGTCCCTCAAAGGTCACAGGCCCTGGCTTAACCCATTAAGCCAATGAGCTGGCAGCCTCTCTCCAAGAAGACTCATAGACTTTAAGGTCAGAAGGGACCATTCTGATCATCTAGTCTGACCTCCTGCACAGCGCAGGCCACAGATTCTCACCCACCCACTCCTGTAACAAACCCCTAACCTATGTCTGACCTTTGATTTCAAATTGTTCTCTGGGTTTTACACAACACCGTATGTGGTGGATGTTTTTTGTCTGAGAGACAAAAATGGCTTGAGTTACCTAAGGGAACTGGGATAATATCCGTCATGAAGTGGAGGGAAGAACAATAACTTCATGGGTAATCTCTGGTATCCAAAAAGAGAACATCTGCAGTGCAATTTTGATGATCAGTATGGGAAGTTCCCTCCACTAAGAAGTCTTGATCCTCCAATAATAGACGTCGGGGACTACTCCCCTATTTTGGGTAGCTGAGACTTGAGAAATCCAGATAGTACCACAATTGTGAACTGACAATGAGCATGGCCTGCTGCAAGAAAAATGTCTTGTTTAATTTGCCCAAGAGCCTGGGAATGATAAGTCCCTCCTCATGTGACTCCTTATCAGTCCAGTAGCTATAATGTGCTTTTCTTAATTACCCCACTCCCAAAGTGTGTTTTGGGGTTTTTTTTAGCTATAAAAGGTCACGAAACACAGAAACTGTCTGCATGCTTCCTCTGTAGAGTGCTTTAAAGAGCTAAACCGCTAGGTTGCATGTTCTTTGGAAAGGAACACCTTTTAGGTGCAAAAGATATAGCAAAGTATGATATTGCTTTATAAACTAGGAAGAATCCACAATTAATTTGGGTAACTCAACATATTTGTCACTTCCTTCCTCTTTTTATGTATTAAACTGGTAACCAGGAATTAACATAAAAGTTAATAGGCATTACCTCTCTAGCTCATTTCCTATTTCATAGGTACTGTACTACATCACATGTCGCATGTCTGTGGTAATCTCCGGTCATTGTGTCAATCTTCTAGCTCTTAGAGATGGCAGATGCTGTAGGGATGCCAAGTGCGATTATTATCGTTGCAATACTTTAGAGGCACAACAGGATGATCAGAGAAGAAGTTGAAGAAGCAGCGTCAATACAGAAGTTCATTGTTTCTCTTTGATTGTAGCTCTTCAGTTAGCCAGATATTTGAAGGCCTCCTTGAAAACTTGACTTTACAATATGCACCCGCAAATGTACGTATCTGACTTGCAGAAGCAAATGGTTGGTTTTTGTGTACATTGGCATTTTTGGAAGAGACTTTTTCAAAAGCACGTAACATTGGCCTAACTCCTCTCCCCATGAAGTTGATGGAAGTTTACTGTTGACGCCAGTTGGTGCTGAATTAGTCCAATACAAAATACTTACGAAAATCCCACCTTATGTGCTTGTACCTATTGAGACCTTTTGAAAATATAGGCCTATGTGGGTGCCTAAAACTAGGCACCTAAGTGAGAAACAGCCCCACTTTGCAGAGGTGTTGAGCATCCACGACTTGAAATCAATGCTGGAGCTCAGCATCTCTGAAAATCAGGCCCCATTTATTAAGGTGCTTGATTTTAGGCAGCCAATGTTGCAAATGTTGATCCAAATGAGTCCAGGTGTGGATCTGAGCTCTGCAAGCCAAATGAGCCGGGAATTTTTTTTAATTCAGTGAACAAAATGGTATTGACTTTATGTACAGAAGCCTCTCTTCTAAATAATATAACTAGCCGTTTAAAAATTCCCTTCTCAAGAGACCAAGTGGCACTGTGGATGAATGACCTGCATATTTTTCAGTTTAAAAAAAAAAAAAAAAAGCTCCCCTGTAGCTATGGAAGCCTCCAAAGAAAACTCAGATCGTTCCTCTTAAATAGATTGGATGTGGTGAAAAGGGCATCTTCCTGTATGTTATGTACCCCGGGAATTAAAAACCCAATAACTTCCAAGCAATGTTTTGGGCTGCAGTGAATCCCGATAACTCAAGTTAACGCATTTTGCTCCCACTTCTCCACCCAACAGTAGAGTGGAAATGGTGACTTCATCTTAAACCATAGTGGTGCTGCCAGCACTCCATGGTGGAGCGTAAAGGGCAATGCAGTTTTCTCTCTCATTCAGTATTCACTCTTAGCACCCTGGCTGCCAGTGTCTGGCTGGGGGGAGTCGTGCAATATGTAGCGTCTTCTAAATGGCTAATGGCCCAGGAAGAAAGAAATGGAGATGGGGTGGGGAAGGAAGCAGTGCTCTTGGAGTGTTGCCTAGGCCCTAGGTCTTAAAATTAAAAGGGGTTTAAATAGTCTTTTTTCTGGCCATGCAGACAAGCTGTCTTCATTGCAGTAAGTCTTGGGCCTTTTAAATATTGATTAGCTGAGAGACTGTGATGACTCTGTGGTCTTCCTCTCCCCACTCTGTAGGGATCAGTGTATTAGTATGTTCAAAGAGCCTGGAATAGCTAAATGGGACCGTGGTAATGAGAGAGCTTTGCAAATGGTCTCCAAAGTGAAACTCGCAGCCACAGTGACTACCTCCTCCTGTCTGAATACAGTGGACTGCTCTAAATATAAACACTGCCCAGAGCTCTGCACTGATGGACATGCTGAAAGTGGACAAAAACAAATTTCCCAAGCCACATATACCGAATTCAGTACACTCTTCCCTGGTGATGATGGACAGAACTCCCAGCCATTTGCTCCAAACTAATATTCGCCGAGTTTTTAATGGGCATCAGGAGTATTATGAAAAGGAGAGGAGAGCTGGTACATGCAGAAATGAAAGGGAGCAGCAGGAGCTGAATCGGGACCAGTGAGAACATCCCTCTTCAGGTTGGCACTTGCTCACTGCTTTCACCTTGCTGTCTTGAAAGGGATTAATTAAAGCCCAGGACTTTCCTGAATTGGTACCGCTGTCACAAGTAGAAACTCATTCTCGGCAAATTATGCAAACTGACTTTGAAAATATGTTTACGTACAGAAAAAAATTGTGAAATAGTTACAAGAAATTCTTAAGTACTTGAATGCTGGGAGTGCCTCCAATTGAAATTGTGGAACTGACTACGGTACGGACTGTGCTAACCTAGAGATAATCTAGCCTGAAAAACTTGAAATCTAGTCAAGACAGGGAAACTAAGAGAGAGATGTAGTATTATTGGTCCCACTTTACAGATGGAAATATGAGTCTCCGAGAGATTAAGGCCCTAATCCAGCAAAGCATTTAAGCATGTGCTTAGCTGTAACAATGTGAGGAGTTCCACTGAAGTCAATGGGACTGCTCACATGCCTGAAGTTTCAATGAGGGCCCTGGCCCAGCAAAAGCCCAAGTGACTTGCTGATGGTGACACAGGAAGGCTGTAGAAGAGCCAAGAGTTGAACTCAGATCTCCTGATACCCAGTTCAGGGCTTAAACCACAAGGCATTCTCGCCTTCCACACTCTTGTCTCCAACTGGAAATGGAAAAATAAATACAACCCTCTTGGGACAAAATAGTGGGCCAAATTATCAAAGGGGCCTTAAGGCAGCTCCATCAGGGTAATGCACTGGCAGGCCGCCAGACAATTTGTTTACATTTGCACAGCCGCCCACAGCTCCCAGTGGCCACAGTTCACCGTTCCCGGCCAACGGGAGTTGTGGGAAGCGGTGCAGACCACAGGGACGTGCTGGCTGCCGCTTCCTGCAGCTCCCATTGGCTGAGAACGGCGAACCGCGGCCACTGGGAGCTGCGGGTGGCCGTGCAAATATAAACAAACTGTCTGGCGGCTTGCCAGCAGACTACCCTGATAGGCCGCAGGTTGCACACCACTGTTCTAAACTTTGCTGTCCCCAAGCAAACAGCATCTGAGCATGCCAATTGTGTAGCCAGATGTCTGGCTGCTCTGCATGTGAAGGTGCAGGACTCCTGCACAGGAAAGAATACATGTGCCATAGCAGGTTTTATCCTGCAAATGCTTGAGTACGTAATGTAAGTCAAGTTATTTATGCCCTATTGAACTTGGAGGTTACTTTTAAAATGTCTTGTTAAGAGAGCTGCTGGCTGTCCATCCCCCTGAATGTACAGTATTGTTTGTTAGTTTTCAAGTGTATTGTCCAGTCTACTTAGAAATGACTCTTTTGATGAGGGTTCCTCCAGTGCATTGGGAGGCTGTTTTACAGTCAATGGACCTGAAGGGTGCTCTATGAGACGATTGTGGAAGCTGTTAGTTGTCCAATTCTTATTAATGTGAGTCATAAGTGTGACACTACACAATTCTGTCTTTCATTAACAATTGTATTTGGTTACTAGGGATGGAGTTCTGAGCAAAGTATATTCAGTAAAGAATAGAAAGATAATGAGGAAAATGTTAGGAGTGACAACATACTAAAAACAGAGGAAGTTTGGGGAATGGGTTACCTAGGGAGGTGGTGGAATCTCCTTCCTTAGAGGTTTTTAAGGTCAGGCTTGACAAAGCTCTGGTTGGGATGATTTAGTTGGGAATTTGGTCCTGCTTTGAGCAGGGGGTTGGACTATATGACCTCCTGAGGTCTCATCCAACCCTGATATTCTATGATAAATTCATATATACTTGAAATTAACAGATCTGCTTTCTTCAGGCATTCAATGGCCTAGATCTTCAGTTCTCACTCTAGTGAGCCACCTGTTTCTATGGTCTGGTATTTGTTTTCAAAAGCACCACATGGTTACACTGCATGTGGATTGACCATTCTAGTGCTACTCTCTATACTAGGAGGTAAAAAGCAAGCCATGAAGCAGGTAACAGAAGGAAAGACCTAGTGGATAAAAACAGATGTAAAGTGAGCATAACAAAACTTGTTTTCCTTAAAGGAAATAATTGAGGACCAGTTATCATTTATGATGACCTAGCCAAGGTGACTCATACACTGCAATATAATGAGTCAGTTGTTAATCACCTGCAAAGGAAAAGTGCCAAATTCTAGTACATTTACCATTGTGTAGTTCAATAGCCAGGCTAAAGAAGTGTGTTTAGCATATTGGGACCTAAAATGTTCCTGAAAATAACTGGTATTTAGAACCATAAATGCATCTCAGCTTGGCTGCTGGGGACATTAGCAGTTACCACAATGAAGTTAATTGCCTTTTAATGGAACTACAGAACAAATTAACGTATATAAAGACTGTACAAACTACCCTAATGACTGGGGCTAAATGCATTGTTGCCTATGAGAGCACAATATGGTACTGAACGGGCAGGATTGCTGAGGACCCTAATTCCTGCCAATCACCCCAACCAGCAAATTAACAGGCCCCAATCACAGGTGGTAAGAACAATGTTGTCTTGGCAAGATTTTATTATAGGGTCAAAGTTTATAGTAAGGGTATATTTTTATCAGGGTTTAATGAATGATTAAGAAACATAAGAATGGCCATACTGGGTCAGACCAAAGGTCCATCTAGCCCAGTATCTGACAGTGGCCAATGCCAGGTGCCCCAGAGGGAATAAACAGAACAGGTAATCATCAAGTGATCCCATTCCCCGCTTCCGGCAAACATGTTCCAAACATGATACTGGGTGTCTTGTCTTCAAGCCCCCGCTGCTGGTATCCGGGGACAATAAGAGAATCCCAGCGTCGCTTTTTAAAAAGTAATTCTGGCTGTAGAAAAAAGCTTATTCCTCAACATAAAGGCTCAGAAACCAGAAGGCCAATAAAAAGAATCCAACACTGATCAGTTTGAGATGCCTTAGTATTAAGCCCATCTCATGATTTTTGCAGGGCTGACTCGCGAATTGTAGACAGGGGGGTGGATGGCACTGCAAGAGCAAATTGACTCCCCAGGGGCTGCCTTAGCCATATTGGCCAGCAAGTAAGGAGGTGAAGACCCCAGACATCACCATCACCCATCCCTGCACCTCGCTGTCACCTGGTCCAGAAGGGAATAGCCAGGCATACAATGCTCTGTGGATCCTACATGGCCAGCTCCAAGGGCTGGGTAAGGCAGGCAGGGTTGCAAGAGGACTTCTTGCTGACTTATACAGTCACAATCCACTCTTTTGCTCCTTTGAGTGAAGGTAGAAGAGATTCTTCCTGATGTGAACCCTGCCTTGAGTGGTAGAGGAGAAAATGACACATAGGGGAAAAAAAAATCTGAGTTTAAAGCCCTTAATCTTATCCTGACTTCTCTCTCAATTGTATTTTTGTCAATTTCTTAAATGACTGGCAGTGATCTAAAAGAAGATTCTTTTGTTACTTCTGTTTAAAACAAAGCAAGCCACCTCTTCTGTTAGGCGATGACTTGAAACTCCTCTTTATAAAACCGGCAGGGAAATTTGCTAGGATTCCCAGAGTGGCAAATGTTTCCACTGCTTCAGATACCCAAAGAAGGGCCAGAGATGTAGATCTGCCGCTTTCCCCCTTGAGACAGCTGGTAACTGTTCTTTAATTAAGGCTTCCAGATTCTCCAGCCTAGCCGAAGCTGTCAGGCTGATGACCTGTGCATTCCTCATTCCGAGCTTATTCTCTATGACATCCATGTTACACTTTAATCCATGTCTTTAACAGTTTCCATCATTAGCAAGGTAGTCTTGCACTGTGATGCTTCTGGGGGTCCATCATGCCATGCAGAGCCTTGTTCCCATCCTTTCAAAATCCTTGCTGGTGTCTATAAAAGAGACCCATAGAAGGGCTTGCCCAGGAAGGAGTCCTGTGTCCCTCTGGTAGTGCTCTGTTGAAAGCTTTTGGTTTTCATTAGACTTTTGCAATTAACTTCTCAGTTCCAGGTCCTCCGCTGGTGTAAATCAGTGCACCTGAATTGTCTTTCAGTGTAGCTATGTCCAGTTACCCTAGTTTCAGTTTCAACTGAGACTGAGTACTTGTGTGTGGCACCCTGACAGAATTCAGCAAAGACCAATGGTAGCTGGACAAATCTGACATTGCCCCTGGTAGATCACCACCTCCTGACCATTCAGGCTTTATAAGGCAAACCACCAGGCTCTTCCTTAGCTTGAAAACATAGGCAGCCCATGTAACACACTGGTTCAGTCTGAGGAACTGGGTAAGTAATCTGATAGAACTCTCTGGATACAAGACCACATAATACAAAATCCGATCAGCAGTTGAGTTGGGTTAATAACATGCAAATTCTTGCAAACGCTGTCAAGCTTTAATTTACTCAAGTCATTGTGTGGAGCGAGTTGCAGGCATCTGACCTAAAATGTACCACTCATCTCTGTTGCACAATAGGTAAAGAAACCAGCGTTGTCTTACTGGCTGTAGCGTGTAGGGAAAATCTGTTCAAGGTACATTCTTTCCTTCTTCCCCAAACAAATTGTATACTTGGATGACTATCTATGTGGCACCTTGTCAATAGGAGTCCTTCCCTCTGAGTCAGACCCTACAGGATGAAACTTAAATAGGCAACCTATGCACAGACTGAAACCTAGGTTCATGTTCCCAGAAGTTCGAGACCATGTCAAGGTTTATTTTCATCCTTTCATCATCCTTTGATCATTATCAGCAACAGTTAGTTGCAAACAAGGAAGTGCTCATTCAAAGAGTGACTGGAGGAGTAATTGTCACCTAGAGAAGGTGGCATGAAACTCCTAGCTGCTTTCCTGAATTCCAGTAATAGCTATTTCAAGTGGCCTAACTAGCTTAAAGCAGTAGTAATTGTAAATAAATGCCAAACAAAGCAAGGCCAAGCTAATAGAGGAAGACAGGTCTGCTACAGCATATTGTGAATCTATGGGCCAGTGACCTTATTCATGCTAGAGGGGCTCATGCTTACCACTGAGAGTCTGGGGGCCAAAATCTGGCCCCCAGATGACCCCCCCCCCATTTTATTCTTGATTATCCTAGATGCCTTTCTCTCATTGCTCAAAAAGCCAAATAAGATCTAAGGGCTTGGCTACACTTGCAGATGTGCAGCGCTGGGAGTTACAGCTGTCTTCGTACAGCTGTGTAGGGAAAGCGCTGGAGTGTGGCCACACTGACAGCTACCAGCGCTGCAGTGTGGCCACATTTGCAGCATTTGCAGCGCTGTTGGGAGTGGTGCATTATGGGCAGCTATCCCAGCATTCAAGTGGCTGCAAGGTGCTTTTCAAAAGAGGGGGGTGGGGTGGAGTGTGACAGGGAGCGTGGGGGAGACAGAGTGGATTTTTGGAGCTGACACTGTGTGAGCTCCCTGCCTTGCAAGTTCTAAGGACTGGAAGATACACAGCACCAACCTTCAATCATTTTAAAAGTTTGGACCCCTTCCCCCACCCCTCTCTTATTCACTAAATGCAAATAGCCTTCAGACCAGATAAGCAGCTGCTCCAAAACTGACTCCCCCCTCCCCCACCCCCCCGCCGTGTTGCTTCTCTCCTCAAGCAAACACTAGCTGTGAACATTCCAAAAAAATCCCCCTGCCTGCCTCTGCTGGAGCAAACAGTAGCTGTGTTTGTTTTTTAGATAAGCAGGGAGCCCGGAGTTCACAACAAAAGAGCAGAGTGGCTGAACAGGCATTCTGGGATACCTCGGAGGTCAATTACAGCGCTTTTGGTGGCCACACTTGCGGAGCAGCGCTGCATCACCAACGCTGCAATCCTTATACCCCAGGCAGAGCAGGAATACAGCCAGTGCTGCAGCCAAGGAGATGCAGCGCTGTATGTGCCTTGCAAGTGTGGACAGTGACGTTGGGCTTGGCTACACTTACAAATTTGCAGCGCTTTGCAGCGCTGCAAAGCGCCAGTGTGGTCAAAGCCCCAGCGCTGGGTTCCCAGCGCTGTACGTTATTCCCCACAGGGAGGTGGAGTACGGACAGCGCTGGGAGAGCTCTCTCCCAGCGCTGGCGCTTTGACTACACTTAGCGCTTCAAAGTGCTGCCGCGGCAGCGCTTTGAAGCGCTAAGTGTAGCCACAGCCTAAGTTGCAGCGCTGTAAACCCACCACCAGCGCTGCAACTCTCCAGTGTAGCCAAGCTCTAAACCTCCTTGAGAAGTGGTTTTCAACCTTTTTTCATTTGCAGATCCCTAAAAATTTTCAAATGGAGGTGCAGACCCCTTTGGAAATCTTAGACATTGTTTGCAGACCATAGGTTGAAAATCACTTCTGTGGTAATGACAAGCTTTCGCAAATCTTTTAGGCATGGTCTGCGGACTCTAGGGGCCCATGGATCACTATCTGAAAACCACTGCCTTTGAGTTTCCAAGAGCTTTCCTTTAAAGTGGGTTAGCAATTCAGAATTCTTACTCCTATCCATTCCCTCTCCTCCACATATTCATACCATCACTTTAAAATCAACGGCCCAGACTTAGTCTTTTGTGAGGCAGTGCGCCAATGGAATTGAAGAAATTGAGTTTGAACTGAATCCAACGGAGTTTTGCTGGAGTAATGACTGCAGGAGCAGATTCCTAACACTGTACATGATAGCAGTATTGCAAGACTAGCCCATCATACACAGCCTTATCAGAGACAGGCCATTCCTCAGTGAAGGCTGCGGAACCTACTTCAGAAAACACTTCTGAGAATTTATTATGCAATTTATTGTGCAAATTGTGTCAGGTAGAAAGTCCTAGTTACACAACTTCCTTGTGACTCTCTAGCATATGAGACTATTTCAAGATTATGCAAGTATCAAGTGTTGTGGTCGCAAAACTCTAAAATGTGCCCTCGCACACTCACTTTCTGTTTCAGAGCAAGTTAACAAAGCTATGCACGTTTTAAATACAATTATAGTTCAATGAGATACTTCCACTTTCTTTTCTTTAAAATGAAAGTTAAACGCTTATTCAAGTGTTGGGCCAGATCCTCAGCTGGGAATCTAGCCTGCAGTGGTGGTAGATTAGTTGTGCACATCTCAGAACAGTCAGTGCTCCATTTTCAGTCACAGCTGTATAAGCCAAAGATTCTTGGCCCCACTTATGGCTGAAATTGTGACTTTTGTTAGAGTCACAACCTGCTGACACGGCTACAGTCCCATTCGTTGTATAAAGAGAGCTAAGGCCATTGGGTGAGCTGGTTCAGCCGCATCTGAACATTTCAGACACTTTGAGGGGAACTATTAACTTGCATGTTTTATATAAAATAATATATATTCCCAGCAAGACAATCAACTAAGTTTTCTAAAGCCCCTTTGTGTGCTCTGCCAGGAACATAAATACTTACGCCTCCCTTGTCTGAGAGAACGGATCTGTGGTGTGAGTCTGAGACTGAGAGGTGTACATTATGGCCAAGATTTTCAAGAACTCTGGGTCAGATTTTCAAGCGCTGAGCACCCACACGTTCTGGGCTAGGCTTTGCAAATAGCTTAGCACTCCACTTCCTGCGGTGCATGACGGATAGTTAAGCTTCAGGCTCTCCCCTCCATCCTCACCCCTTTCTGTCACACTGCACAGGGACACCCTGAGGAAGAAACACATGACTATTTCTCATTGATGAGATGTCATACCTGGAGCTGGACAAAACTTGGCAGCCTTAGTAGTACTCGGTATTCGGCTATTCTGGTAGTTGCTGTAGTCCCAGATCAGTGGTACCCTATATCTTTCAGCCAACTTATTAGCAGTACCTAGGGTGACCAGACAGCAAATGTGAAAAATCGGAACAAGGGGTGGGGGGGGTTACAGGAGCCTATATAAGAAAAAGACCCCAAAATTGGGACATCTGGTCATCTGTACCCCGCACAACTGCCAAGATTTGTGATGACCACTCTCTTAATTTCCTTCTCTCCTCCTCTCTTAGAGCTTTCTCAAGCTTCAACTCTTTCCAGACAGCGGAAAAGGAAATTTAAAAGTTGACCATAAATACAGATGTAAATTACACTGAGTAGAAGTAAAACACAGTTCAGTCGTCTTGGGTACACTTTACAGGGGTGCTTACAAGCCCCATAAGCAAACACTGCTTGTCCACCTTTTACTCCATGGGTTATGTACTCCTTTCATTGCAGGAACTCCAATTTATTTAATGTTATAAATTAAATTAATCCATCAATAGGGAGATCCAGATGAGACCCCTCGTGGATTAAGGAATGTTGTTCCTGTTTTATTGCGAAAAAGTCAAGCGTCTCACCCAAGGTCACTCCAAAAACAACCAAAACAAAAAAGTGGCAGAGCTGGGAATAGAAATCAGAGCTGCCAGTTCCCTACCCTGTGCTGTAACCATCCGCTATGCTGCTGATTTAATTGGATTAGATGAGGTGTGGTCCTAAGTGTTCTTGATGTTTGCAAAATCTGATGAGCACATTCCATTAAATAAATGCATGTCTTGTATCCTTGCCAAGTCCAAATGCTAGTGTTGATGTTTGGGAGGGGAAATCACTTGCAGGTTTGAATTCCCAGCAGGGGAGGGAGATGGGGAAATAAAAACAGCCTATAGGTTAGGGTTCCTGGTAGGAAAAAAGCCAACAACAAGCTGGCGAGAATTCCCAGCAGAAGGAGAGGCCAATGCCGTGAAGCATCAAGGAAATAAAGGACAAATGTGTGGAGAAATCCAGGCCCAAGCGTATTTTTAAGGGATGGTTCCCTGTGTTCAAATTCCTGGTATACATCATGCAGTTGTATTAGGTGTGTCATCCTTTGCATGTTTAATGCTGAAACGCAAGGCAAGCTCCATTCTCGATTGCTTCTGCCATCAGTTGCAGTCAGAAGTCAATTTTCATTCTCTGTGGGGTTTACTGTGCTAAATGTCACCCAACTCCACCCAATGAAGAACTAAATATGGTTTTTCCTTTGTCTCTAATCAGCCAATAAGTAAACATATTCTCCCCACCTCTTTCCCTCCCCTCCCCATACCTCTACTCAGTGGGCTAGGAACTTTATGCTACATACTGTAAAGTTCAGCAGCTGACCCCATTGGCTGGATAAAGCTACCTTCCATACGGAGAACCCTCTGCTGTCTTTGTCAGCTGTCCGAGGCTCCGCCTTACACTTAAAATGCTACAGTGGCAGTACTGCAGCAGAGCCACTGTAGCGCTTCAGGATAGACACTCTCAACAGCGCCGGGAGCGGCCTCTCATCATGGTCATTAATCTGCCTCTCCGAGAGGCGGGAGCTAGGCGGACAGAATTCTTCCGTCGACCTAGCACTGTCGACACTGGGGTAGGCAGGCATAGCTACTTCCCTCGGGGCTGGGGATTTTTCACACCCCTGCGAGATGTAGCTATGCTGCTATAAGTTTGCAGTGTAGACCAGCCCTTAGCTAGAGTTCTTTCTAAGCCAGCTTGCCTCTGTCACCATGTGTCACATGGTTAACTTCAAGGCCACATTTCTTTCTCAGTGGCTAGTTTTCAAGATGAATTTCAGCATAGCATTTAGGGGTATTCTCACAGCAAAGGCCCCACCTGCTTAGCAAGTGATTTATTTGTTCTTTCCCACCTCCCCCCTGAACCTGGTTGTTTGCACAATATGTGCCTGCAGGCCCTTACAGCTGGAATGAGAGGCGGCACACCCTGCATTACCCGCCTGCCCCAAGCCCACTAGTACAGAGTTACTCAGAGGGGGCTAAACATAGCAGTATTACATGCAGCTTGTGACTTAAGGGCCAGATCCTCAACTTGTATAAATTGATGCAGCTTCATTGCCATCAGAGTTCTGGTGACCCCTGCAGAATAAAATAGCTTGAAATCAACCCTGACGTTTCCTAAAATCCTTTCTACTCTCTCTCTAAAATGCACATTCCATTAGCAGAGAAAAGCTACACTCTTTAGATTTGTTTCAGAGTAGCAGCCGTGTTAGTCTATATCCGCAAAAAGAACAGGAGTAATTGTGGCACCTTAGAGACTAACAAATTTATTTGAGCATAAGCTTTCGTGGGCTACACCCACTTCATCGGATGCATGCAGTGGAAAATACAGTGTGTGTGTGTGTGTGTATATACATACACACACACACACACACACACACACACACACACAGAGAACATGAAACAATGGGTGCTACCATACACACTAACAAGAGTGATCAGTTAAGCTCCCCAACCTGAAGCAAATTCTCACCAGCAACCACAGACCGCACAACAAAAACACTAACCCAGGAACCTATCCTTGCAACAAAGCCCATTGCCAACTCTGTCCACATATCTATTAAAGGGACACCATCATAGGACCTAATCACATCAGCCACACTATCAGAGGCTCGTTCACCTGCACATCTACCAATGTGATATATGCCATCATGTGCCAGCAATGTCCCTCTGCCATGGACATTGGCCAAACCGGACAGTCTCTACGTAAAAGAATAAATGGACATAAATCAGATGTCAAGAATGATATCATTCAAAAACCAGTCGGAGAACACTTCAACCTCCCTGGTCACTCAATTACAGACCTAAGAGTCGCAATATTACAACAAAAAAAACCCTTCAAAAACAGACTCCAACGAGAGACTGCTGAATTGAAATTAATTTACAAAATGGACACCATTAAATTAGGCTTAAATAAAGACTGGGAGTGGATGGGTCATTACACAAAGTAAAACTATTTCCCCATGTTTATTCCCCCTCCTCCTACCACTGTTCCTCACAACTTCTTGTCAACTGCTGCAATTGGATCATTTTGATTACCACTACAAAAAGTTTCTCTCTCTCCTGTTGGTAATAGCTCACCTTAACTGATCACTCTCCTTAGAGTGTGTATGGTAACACCCATTGTGTGTGTGTGTGTGTATTCCTCCTGTATTCACCACTGCATGCATCCAGTGAAGTGGGCTGTAGCCCATGAAAGCTTATGCTCAAATTAATTTATTAGCTTCTAAGGTGCCACAAGGACTCCTACTCTTTAGATTGAGTAATCAATGGCGAGATGCTGATTTTTATACCAGCTGAAAATCTGGCCCCAAATGGCTCTCTGATCCTCTGGAGGCAGGTGCTATAGAAATAAGTGTTTGATAGGCCCTGTCAGGGTGTCCACCCAACACAAGGCTTGACCAGGAGGAAAAAGGGTTCATTAACCTGATGGGATGCACCTGGAAGAGAGCCAGGGCCTGATAAAGGCTAATTGATGAAGCCCAGCTGGGCAGGGGCAGGCTAAGCATGTATAAAACCAGGAAGAGGCGACAAATAGGGTCCTACAGGGGCAGTTGTATTAGTGTGTTTTCCGTTGCATGTTTATTGCCCAAATTTATGGCCAGCTCCCATCTCTATCACTGTTGCAATCATACCATGGGAAAAGGGAGGTGTATTTATGGCTACAGCATCAGGGAAGTCTGTAATTGCTCTTAGGGAGGCAGGTTAGAGAAACCTTTTCCAGAAAGGTCACAGAGAAGAACCTAGCAGGGCTCCAGCTGGGATTTGGGGTATTGTCTGTAATCTACGTAGGCATCAGGGACACACAAAAAGAACCTGTCTTTATATGAACCGTGGGTTTGCAGAGTTCTGTGACTAGGCAGGGACTCTAGGGTATGGAAGGCCCATGGGATGCTCCAGGGAGCAAGGTTGTAACTTGAATGTATCTGTTGGGATAAGAAACTGCTCTGTGGGGAAGAGCTAGTTGTAAATAGGGTAAGGCAACATGTTCCCTAACCCAGCCCATACTACCAGGCATGGGCTGGAGCTTTTCCCCAGTAGGGAAGCAGGCTGGGGCCAAGTGCCCCGCTGGGAAAGAGTAAAACTCTTGGGGCAGGGTAAGGAGAAGCTAAGCACACAAGGGTTGGAAAACACTAGGCAAAAAGACAAGCTGGGGGGAAAGCAAAGAAAAAGGAACCCCCTCCCCCCCCCAACCCTGAAAGAGAGGGAGAAGGAATAAAACCGAATTAGCCTTGTGGGATAAGGAGGATCTGAACAAGTGATCTGACGCAGGCCCTGCACCGCTTCAAACTGTTTCTTTAAAAGAGGTGAGTGATACAGGAAGCCCAGCCCAGCCCATATCTTGACGGCATCTTGTCCTAGGCTGCTTGACTTTAAAAATGCTTAGCAATGTGTCAAGAGCTCTGGGCCGAGCACTGATGCAGGGGCTGACATTTCTTAAAGACCACTCGCTATTGGATGGCGTCAATGCGACAGCGCATGGGCATAATTGGCTCTAGCTGCAGGGCTATGGTCTGTCACTTTTTATTTGTATGATTGTAGTGCCTTGGAGCCCTGGTCACGGACTAGAACCCCCTTGTGCTGTGCACAAAGGGAAGGAAAAGACAGTCCCCGCTCCCATGAGTTTATAATCTGAGTTAAATATAGAACACAGTTCTTAAGACAGTGAGCAAATCTTGCTACAGGTTCCAAGTTGTAAGAAAAATACTTTGGATTCCAATTGTTCTCTCCTCTGTATATCAGAAGCATTAAAAAGTATTGTAGGGAAAGGGGGAAGCTAGATTTCATACAATTTCATCCTCCTAAGCTTTGCCTAAGGCAAAGGGACATAATGGTAACCTGCCAAGGGTGCTTTTTGGTTTGCTTAAAATAAAACCTATTGCAGCCACGCCCATATATTAGACATGGGGACAGTCCAGGGGAATTACAGTTGTATTAAGACTGAGACCCTGCCTGATAGAACCTGTAGTCTCCTTGGGCTGCACACCTGTAGCACAAATTGGGGTGGTATTGTAGAATCCTATTGATCACATTTGATCTCAGCGCTAGAGAGAAACACATCTCTGGAAATCTTGGAGGGTTGTGTTGTTCCCTGTGCCCCTCCTCCGTCAACCAGGGATTCTGTAACTGATTTGGACCAAAAGGGTCCAGTTCTCAGCTGGTGTAAGTGATAGATTTAGTGAAGTCAATGGGGCATCACCAATTTACACCAGCTCAGGAACTAGCCCAAGGAAAATAGTTATGCATAAGTGGTGGAAGCCATGTCCTCAGTGGAGTCTGATAAATAAGGAATTAATTGTGCCATTTGTTGTACTTTTGTGGACGGACTATACTATTGCAGAAACTCTTATGTCAAGATGACTGCTGGTTATGAGCTTTTATACTGACATTTATTGGGTATAATACAAATTTGTCCTAGGATGATAACAAAGGGGCAAGAGACACTGGGAAGTAAGATTGAGGTGGTGTGTTACTTCTCTTTGCAGCAGATTAATGTCTGGATTTAAATGGAAGGCATAAATGTCTCCATTCTTCAGAGACGGGCTGAGCTTTTTAAGTTTGAATGGGGCTGGTGGGCAGTGAAACCTGGTGTAAGATCATTTCCTGAGTTTGCTTTGGCATAGCTTTTTGTGTCGTCATCCTAAAAATGTTTTCCCCCCCCCTCCTACAGCAGACTAGATGGTCATAATGGCCCCTTCTGGCCTTAAAAAAATAATCTATTAATTTACACACAGAAATTCACAAAGATGTTCTGGTCTTGTTCACTTCTTTGCATGTCAATTGCATTTGTGGGGATGGGGGGGAGGGAAGGTGTGATTCTGATCTTGCTTATGTTGGTGTAATGCTGTTGCGTTACTCCTGATGTACACTTGTCTGAGATAGGTCTTGGAGTACAGTGGCACTATGCCAATTTACACCAGCTGAGACTGTAGTGCTAGTTAAGGTCAGACTCTCCTCATTGTTAATATTTTAAAGTGATTAAGCCTGGTTCTTTGCTGCCTTGTGCTTTGCATAGTCATTAACACCTCTGCAAAGAAGGTGTAAAACTCTAGTAAATCAAAATGGTCACACTTTGCATAATCATTTAGTCCTGTGTAAAGTGCTAAGGGATGGAGAACTGAGCCCATTAGGGTATCAATACTGTTATAAGTGATCATTAAAATGTATTTATGGAGAGTTTGTCTGACCGCTGAAAAATCAAAATCTAATCACACAAATTAATTTTTGTGAAGTCAGGTCTCTCTTATGGCTTTGATTCCCAAACCCTTTATTGACTAGTAAGTTACTCTGGTGAGGAGCCCTATTAATTTCAGAAGGAATACTTGTGAAGTAAGGTGTTAACCAACATAAGGGTGGCAGAATCTTGTCCTGTATAATTGTATTAAAAAAAATGTAAGATACAGTCCAAATGGGCAAGAATGGGTCTGACTCAGGTATGGATTATTCACAGAGCCTAAGGAAAAGATTTGTGATTGATGTAAAATGCTGTGTATGTAGAATTTAAATGTGTTGGTCCTTAATTAAATATGGTTTCTCATGCAGTGGAACTTCCATTGGCAGCCTGAGGTCTAGCTCCTTGCATATTCCCCCTCATCTCCCAAGGTTCAGTGTGGGTTACAAGTGTAGATCTTGGCTTGACTGTAAGATTTGGGACTTTAAATTTGATAGTGCCAGTGAGACAGTAGTTTAAGGTAACTGCATCTGTGTTCAGTCCTCCCACTACAGGGTCTGTCAGGCAACTCTTTCACCCTCTGAGCATGCCCTCTTCCCAACAGATGACACGGAGAACAGATGGGACAACTTGTAGTCTCAACTGTTCTCATACCGCTTTCAAGTTTCATAACTATGGGGTACCAAGCCAAAATCCACGTAAGCCCACCAGTGCCTATTCATCAACTTTGAGTGGTTCTTTGGGGCAATCCAGTGGGCTCCTTGAAACCCACCCACCACAGTGATATCCTTGGAATTTGTCCAGAGGGAGTATTGGAATGCAAAGTCTCCTTTGCTTGTACAGGGGGACACTGATGTTAGAAGATGATCCTGCTGCAAAGGGATCAGAGGGATTCAGGCTGCACTTGAGTCAGCTCTTAAGGTCTGTCTTGCTCCAGTGGAGCTGTGCTTTTTGTTTTTTTTTTGTTTTAAGGCTAATCTTTTCTTCTTAGCCACTCCATCCTTTTTTAATGTATATTCACACTGTTTAAATATTATATATCTAATAAAACTTTAGATAATAAAATTTTTGGGAAATTATCAGCATTATAATTATTCTGGTAGAGAAATTAATATAGGAATAGACATAGAAATCAACATGTTTCCTCCGTGGTAGCTATAAGTGTAATATATTTAATGCTTTGTGGAAACAAAGATTAATTTCTAATATCTGATTGGCTGGAAGCACAGGCCTGGGAGGAGGTGGTCGGGTGAGTACTGATGCATTTTTTTCATTGGATTTTTTCCCACTGGATCTAGCTTGAGGAGACCTGACTTCTCTTCCTAACTCTTTGGCTATGCCTTCACTACAAAAAAGGTTTTATGTCTGTATAAGAAACAGAATAACTGACACAACTAGTTCTCCTGTTATAAAATCCTTGTGGAAACAAGGCACCTACCTACAGTTTTTACCATCAGGCAGGTAGATAAGCTCAGCACTGTACCCTCTGACCAGGGCTGACCTCTCCTGTTTATCTCATGGTAAATTTTATAGCAGCAGAGCTAGTGCATGTTGGTTATTTCATGGTAAAAACACCCCTCCCCCCCCCAGTAAAGACAAAGCTTTTATGTGACCTTGGACCTTGCATCTCTATCTTAACTTCCCCATCTGTAAACCAGGGTTGAAACTTTCCCACCTTTGAAAAACATTTTTAAATGTTTGGCAGATGCTTTAGAAGTGCAAAATATTAACGATAGGATTTGAGACACAAAGTGGGTGAGGTAATAGCTTTTATTGGACCGACTTGTGTTGGTAGAAGGGACAAGCTTTTGAGCTACACGGAGCTCTTTTTCAGCGTGTCTGAGGTAAATACAGGTTTGGGATAAATTAAGCATTCTGCAGGAGACCATTTAAACAAAGGGTTAGCAGACAGTGGGATGTGTTACAAATTACTGTAATGAGCCATAAAACCAGTGTCTCTGTTTAGTCCATGGTTTATAGAGTCTAGCAGATTGACAACTTTAAGTTCCCAAGCTCGTCTTTTGAAGGTGTTGTGCAGGTTTTGCTTGAAGTTCTGAAGCTTTGTAGTCAGTCTATCGTCTTTCATGCTCCACTAGAAACATGATCAGATTGTCACATGAGCAAAGAGGGTGAACTGTAAGGAGGAGAATTTCTCTATAGAACAGTGGTTCCCAAACTTGTTCCGCTGCTTGTGCAGAGAAAGCCCCTGTTGGACCGGGCCGGTTTGTTTACCTGCCGTGTCTGCAGGTTCGGCCAATCGTGGCTCCCAGTGGCCGTGGTTCGCTGCTCCAGGCCAATGGGGGCTGCTGGAAGCAGCGGCCAGTACGTCCCTTGGCCCACAGAACCAGTGCTATAGAACATCTTCTGGTTCGTAGGTTCCTCATCCTTTACCTGAAACTGTATTGGACAAACATTTGGGCAACTAGTACCAATGCTATTGTACTACACTGTTGGTTCGCATACTGTGCTCTGCCTTCCTATGGAAGAAAATGGCCACTAATTTTAAAGTAATGTTTTTGTCTAATGGAAAATAAACGTGTCTCAGATGCACTGGGTGCAGTTATCACAAGTAATGATTTATTCTTCCTATCCCACTTTGGTGGGCTCAGCAAAAGGTCAGACATGATCGCACTCATCTGTGAAATATGAAACTCATTTCCAGGGTTGCACCTGTATTTTTATAGCTTGTGCTCCTCACCGAGTACCATGTTTATAAATTCACATAAATGTTTTACTTTGTAAAAGCTGCAGTTCCTGAAAAATGATTTTCTTATCCACCAAGTGGAAAGAATGTAGCAATGTGCCAAACCCAAATGGGAATAGATATAGCAGAAATAAATAACTCAAATCCATTTATTTTATGTTGAGTAGTCTGATACATTGATAGCTTTCTAAAAGAAAATGTAGTCCCTGAGGGTTTAGCAAATCAAACAACAGCAATTAATTTATAAGCCTTTCCAAATGTTTTCCCCGGCCCCTTTCACAACCAGGCACCCAGAAAATTAATCTTGCCATTTGTGACCTTGGGCCAGATCCTTTTCTGTGCTGTGCAGATGCTGTAGTTGGGGGAAGAGAGTGTCAAGAACTCCCTACACTCCAGTTGGAAGGCTTCCAAGCTAGAGCTCATGACGGCATTAAGTATGGGGAATGGCCAACGTCCATGGGTTCACCACAGGGGACTGGCCATTACCTGTTGAGGACACTGTCTAGTGGTCGGGGGGCCCGGTGTCTGCAGCACCCATTAGATAGAGGAGCGTGCTGCTCCTTATCAAAAGACAAGCAGTGCATGGCTTTCCACCCTAAGCCATTGTATCTTGTATCTAGCACCAAGCTGTTCCAGTAAGGCAGGATTTGCTCTACATTTATATTTATTTTTAATCTTCCCAGCTTACTTTGGTGGGCTAATATAAACGGAATTCTTTGTTTCAGGCCACGCGATTGCCCAGCAAACCCACTTAATACATCCCAGGGCCCTGTTCACCCTAGAGTTTGCACTAATTACTGACATCATCAGGTAGCAAGTCCCCAGCGTATAACGTATCATGGTGCTGCAAGGGCAATTTGCCGGGGACTTGAACTGAGCCCATCACGTCAAATACTGCTGTTGGATTTTCTAATGGGCAGGGATAATTTGTGAGCAAGGACTGGATGCTCTTCTACGATACCAAAGTGATGGGACCACTAGCTCTTGATGATGGGGTCTAAGAGTAGTGCTGTAATATAAATACTAAATTACATCCAAAACCCCCTGCATCTTTAATGGTCTTCTAACATACAGCCAAGCACTTAAGTCATAGGAAATGTCAGAATGAAGGTTGTTTGTGCAACTTTAATTTGGCCCCGTGCATTATGATAGTCTTTAATTGTGTGATCATATACTATCTTTTCCCCCAGGCCCCTGCCTCTTTCAGGGTGTCCTCCATTCACCATCCAAACCCTGCATTGGCCACCAACCTACTGAATTCCTCCTGGGTGTTTCTCTGGTGGTCTTGCCACAGTATCTGTATTCATTGTGACAGACCCAGACCAGTGCGGTACAGGAGTCTGGTAGAGGGCAAATATACTGGTCACTGGATGAGTAGTTTTCTGTTCCCTGAGTGACCAGAGCAAGGGCTGCACTAGAGTAATCAGGAACCTGCTAGAACCAATTAAGGCAGACAGGCTGATTAGATCACCTGCAGCCACTCAAGGCAGGCTAATCAGGGCACCTGGGTTTAAAAAGGAGCTCACTTGAGTTTGTGGTG
Organism: Mauremys mutica; assembly: GCF_020497125.1. Classification (NCBI taxonomy): domain Eukaryota; kingdom Metazoa; phylum Chordata; order Testudines; family Geoemydidae; genus Mauremys; species Mauremys mutica. The sequence goes on along the minus strand of NC_059080.1, from coordinate 89,888,700 downwards.
GGTGTGTGAGGAGCTGGGAGCAAGAGGTGCAAGGCGCTGAGAGTGAGAGGCTGTGCTGCTGGAGGACTGAGGAATACAAGCGTTATCAGACACCAGGAGGAAGGTCCTGTGGTGAGGATAAAGAAGGTGTTTGGAGGAGGCCCTGGGGAAGTAGCCCAGGGAGTTGTAGCTGTCCTGCAGCTGTTACAGGAGGCACTATAGACAGCTGCAATCCACAGGGCCCTGGGCTGGAATCCGGAGTAGAGGGCGGGCCCGGGTTCCCCCCAAACCTCCCAACTCCTGATCAGACACAGGAGGAGTTGACCCAGACTGTGGGTTCCACCAGAGGGGAAGCAGCAAAGAGTCCTGTGGCACCTTATAGACTAACAGACATTTTGGAGCATGAGCTTTCGTGGGTGAATACCCACTTCGTCGGATGCATGAAGTGGGTATTCACCCACGAAAGCTCATGCTCCAAAACGTCTGTTAGTCTATAAGGTGCCACAGGACTCTTTGCTGCTTTTACAGATCCAGACTAACATGGCTACCCCTCTGATACTTGATACCAGAGAGGAAGATCACTGGGGTGAGCAAATCTGCCAATAAGCACGGGCCCCACCAAGGTAGAGGAGGAACGTTGTCACAACATCACAAACATTACTACATTTTATCTTTACTACACATCTGTGAAACTAGGTGGTCTCCCATCCCCATTTCACAGATGGGTAGCTGAGGTGTAGAGAGAATAAGGCCAAAACTGTCAAATGTCGACTAATGTTGGGGGCGCAGCTTTTGAAATGCCTCGTGTCTGGAAGCAAGGCCTGTAGCAGAGCCAGTCTTCGGGCAACTTAATGAATGCAGTTGGCCTGTAGTAGGCTACCTGATTGGTTGGAAGAGTCAGTAGAGTGGCATTTAAGCCCTGCAGCAGTTCAGTGGCTGCTCAGATCATCATCTGGCTACAGCTGCAATAGTCCCTGCCTTGTTCCCAGCTCTCCTCCTGCTTTGCCTGGCCCCATCCCAGGGAACCCAGTTCTGACCATTGGCTCTGATTCTTGACATCTGGCATTTGGCCTCTGGCTCAGATTCCTGGCTACAGACTCCTAACTGCTAGGCATGATGCCTGCTCTGGCCATTGGGCCTGACTCCTTCTCCAGCACTAGGCATGCCCATATCTTGGTCACATAACACCTAGGGCCTGACTTTTGTATGCAGCCGCCCTTTCCCCCCCCCCCCCCCCCCCCCCCAGGAGTACTTAGTACTTTGGCTGTCTGGCTACTCCCCCTTTTTTCTCGCTGCTCTTACTCTCCCTCCTCTTCCTGACTGCTGCATTCAAATTGGGCTGCTGCTTTCTTCTCTTCGGGCTGCCTGGGCACCAGCAAGGGTATGAATGAGCGAGAGTCTCCCTTCTCTCGGTCCCTGTGTCTGGTGCCCCAGGGGCTTCATTTGGTACGGGGAAGCGGGGAGAGTTGCTCCTCCAGGCTTTTCATAGGTTTATATGTGCCACTTTTTTCTCCCTCCCCAGACTTTGCAGGGTATAATATAATCACAGCTAATTTTCTGTATGCGGACACAACTTTATCCTCTGCAGAATGTTTCTCAACTGATGCAGTAGCTAGGAAGAGCAATTGCTCAGCCCTGCAGCCATGGAAAGAGCATGTTGAGTTGCGCTGTGAGGATGATGATGCCCAGTCCGGTTGGCATATAGGAACTGTGTGGTGAGGAAGCATGCTCACTGCAAGCAGACTCTTCAGAAAGTTTAGCTATCTAACGGTTGTTAGTCTCTGAGAACAGGTGAACTGCAATTTTGGGGAGGCTCGTAACTTGGCCAGAGAGGTGAATTTTCATGAGCATAGCAAAAGGCACATCCTCAACACCAGGGCAACCCGTTTAACGAATTTCAAGTTGCTGCTCCAAAACCTGGGAGCGCAAGAGCTTCTCAATGAAAGAGTTGTGAGAATTTTTTCGGTAACATAGGCAAACCAACGTTTTCCCTCTAGTATTGTCCTTGGGAAACAGCTGAACCCTTTTAGCTAAAACTTTACCTCCCGCAACTTCTCCCCAAAATCAGCCTAAGGCAGAAACCTGGGAGGGAAAATGTTTCAACCCAAATGGTAAAGTTTGGTGGATTAGTAAGTAAGTGAAAAATTATACTTCTAATGGAAAATGTCAAGCAACCTTAACTACAGGCAGTGCTACCAGCTCCACCTATAATAAAATAATAATGATCAATGACAATATTTGCAATGTTCTATGCTTAGAGAAGGGTAAACCAATCTCATGCTTCAGGGCACAGTCTTCTGACTGTAGGGACAAGGAGGATGCTCTCCGACCCCTATGCCACTTCTGTAGCACCATGCAATTGGCTAGGTGCATCATAAGAAGTTTCCCTTTCCTATGAAGCATCTGATATTTGAAGGATTTGGGGTTTGATCACACAATTGACTTGTCCTTTTATTCCTACAGAGCAAACAAAACGAGAAGTGGAGCCCTAATCACTTCTCTTAATGTAACTGGAATGAGACACAACATCCTGAATTAGATTCAGTGTAACACAACTCCAGCCACAAAGGAGTCCAGACGTTTGCTATGGGGAAATACTTTGTGAACTAGCAGAAATTTATTGCAAATCAACATTTTGGGTCACCTTCTCAGCTGATTTCAATGCAGCTTCCCCAATGTGCAGCCTCTGAGAATCTGACTTTTGGTTTATACTCCATCATATATACGTGACAGTCTGTTAAGATGACGAGCAAGACACTTCCTATGTGAATCTGGCATTATTTAAGGTCAACTGTGGGAAAGACTTCTTATTGGTGGGTTGTTTTTTTTTCTCTGTGTGAATTTCATTATGAGAGGAATCTGTGGGTGTGAGACTACAAACTGTCACATTTTTATAAAACCCAAGTTTAACTATGACTTTGCTCTTTGTCAGGATCCTGATAGGATTTGTTCCTAATCGCTGTTTCTGAGAGAGCTTATTCAATATAGCTGGGTAGTTTCCTGGTCTGTCAGCTGCATTTTATGCAGTTCCTCAGCTAGTGGAACACTAAATAATTCAATGTAACCTGCTCTCCGTATTGTCCTTTTTTGGAGCTATTGCTACTAGGGTTATCTGATCCCTTCCTAGTAACCAGCTGTTATGGTGCCTGTTGTGAGGAGTTGATGAAAAGTGACAGGCTGGGGGACAACTATTTGAAAAGTGCTAATAGTGAAATATCAGAGCTGTGAAAACTGGGTTAGTGTGACAAACCCATCTGAATCCAGTGTAAAAGTGATCAGATTTTTAAAATAAAACAAAAAAAATCACCCATTTTCCTCTAACTCCTCAGCACAATACAAGGATTTCTCAACATAATGGCAAATAATTTAAATTAGAATGTATCCATTTTTAAGGAGAAAAATGGACCTGCTTCATTTAAAGGAGCCAGCCATCCTGTGACAGGCACTGAAATAAGTGACCTAACTCTCATGGGTGCTGTACATCTGTCATCCCATAGACTTTAAGGCGACACCTGATTAAATATTGACTTTGAAGCCTCACTTCCAGTGCCCAAACTTGAAAATTTTGGCCTACATCAGGCATCTTACAGGTTTTTCAAGTGGCGAGAGTACTTGGCTATGGTACATCCCAGTGGAGTTCTGAGGTGAGAGTGTATTGTTTGTCACGCTCTCTAGGTGCTAGGGTGAAAAGTTCTATAGAAGTGCAAAGCATGATTGTTGTTGTAAGTACCTAGGTGTCCAAGAAGGTCTTGTCAGTAACTGCATGAATTCCTACCACACTCACACTTCTGACGTGTGGTCTCCACTCAGTCAGTGACAGTGTGTTTGGGTAGTAAACACCAAATGCATTTTTGAGTACAAGTTCTTAAATGTAGGGCTTTAAAAAATGTGCTGCTCTCTCTCACACAATCTCTCTCTTGCACACTCCTTAGTAAAGGAGACCTGATTGTTCCATGCTGGTGTAACTCCATTGACCTCAATGATGTTGAACTGGTATAAGCAAATATGGCCCAGAACCTGCTCCCACTCATGTTGAAGTCCAGGGCAAAACTGCCACCAATTCAGTGGCCCTGAGTTTTTGATGCACGTCCCTGAGGCTGGATGATCAGAACGCATAGTGCCAATTGCAGATCTGTATTTAGAACCTGCCCCCTTTCCATGGTCCGTGCCAGATCTTACTCAGTAATAGCGGAGGACAAATGGAGACACACAAAAGAGAACCTGCGTTTAATAGCAGACCACTTTAGCCTGGCTTTCTCTTTAGCTCCTCAACATGTCTCTTTAAAGGTAAGAAATCTCCTACTGTCAGTCATTCCAATGTCCATCAGTCTGTCCATAACTAACAAAAGAGAAGGGAGCAGTGGAGCACGAAAAGACAAGGAAAGCATTCAGTGGGAAAATCCTAGACGGGCCCTTAGCACTTTGGTACCGAAGGCTTCAGAGCTGATGTAATGATTTGTAAAGATATGAACGAGTTTTCAAGCTACCGTGTCTATAGGCAGCAAGAAGCCTGATGTGTGTGGCAGTCTGAATCGCTGACTGCGCATATTGAAATGATGCTCCATTGAGGTGGGATTTTGGCCTTATTCAGCTTTAAAATGTACCTATTGGAAACTTCCTGTTTCGAGAAGTACTGTGTAGAAGCTGTTTGTGTAATGAATTAATCCATTTCCTTTTGGAAGCCTTAAATGTTTGAATATACCAGTAGGTAGCAATTTCAACTTGGTGCAAGTGTGTGTTGGCTAATGTGAAACCGCTGTTTCCCTCAGAGGGACAAGATCTAAACTTTTATGAATATCTTATCTGTATGAGACTGTAAGTAATGTCATCTTAGTGAAGAAAGCTTCGAGCTTCTGCTCTCTTAATGAGCCTGACATCAATTAGCATGGTACAATACTACTGTTGGTTTGTTTAGACCTTTTTGGGACCATAGATAGAATTTGTAATTCTGTCTCTCTAGCTCTTTATAGACATGGGGCTTCGATTCAGCCATGTCCTGAAGTATGTGATTTCTATGGAACTACTCTCATGTCTAAAGCCAGGCATGTGCTTAAGTAGCTGGCTGAATGGGGCCACATTCATTTAGAATACTGCACTGAAAACATCAAAAGATCTCTTCACAGTCTTGTTTTTGCTGACACCTTGTTTCTTCATGAGAAGATGAAATCCCATACAGAAATTCTGATATTATGGATGCAAACTTTTCCATGAACTGGAGGAAAGGGATATTGAATGATGAGAGACTATTCAGAGGTACCATACCTAGCAGATACTCAGAGATTTCTCTGATCTATCAGGGGAAGCGGGTGGAATGAGAGCAAATGTTCTGATTTCTTTTTAAAGAACTGGTCAAAACTAAAATGAAGAATTTGAAGAAACTAATCCTCTAAGAATTATGCTAAATATGTCCATTAGGATTTACAATTAGTACTATGGTGTCCTGGTAGATAACATGAGCTGGATTTTCATCTTGGTTACACTCACTCCAATGAAGTTCATCTGGAGTTAAACTAGTATGATTGAGATTAGAATCAGATATGAAATCTCTAGCAAGCATCGCCACTTTGTTGTAGACCTTGTGCTACTGATATTTAAGATCAGCCTTTACTCCATAAAAGTGTTGAGAAGAAACAACCCCCTCTGCCACTGTCTATTGGTCTCTGCTACCACAATTTTGGCATAAGATGATCATTTAAAAAAATTAATATTGTTACCATTTTAAATGGTTTTCCAGCCATCTATTTTTTGTGTAGAGGACTTTACCCACAGAAACACTTCACTTCAGTGCAGACGTATTGGGACATTCTCAGCTGGTATAACTGGGACAGCTCAGGCTGTGGTCTATGTACAGCAGTGTGTATGCAGGATTTTGGTTTTATAACTTCAATGTTTGATTCCAGTCCCATGCATATAAATGGTTTAATGATCCCATGCCGCCTCCTAATGGAGGTTTCAGTAGGAAGCAGAAACTGGGCCAGAAACCTTCCTGACCTTCCTATGTTGCTAGCAGAAATTCTGCTCTACAACTGTGCATGCTGGGCAGCCAGAACTTGGCCTCAGCTATTCCTGCTCCTGGATAGTTATTTTGCTTCCAGTCCCGATGTGAACATATTTACAATGCTGAGCTTGTGTCCAGCGCTGGACAAGTGACAGATGAAGGGAATCTTCCATCTTCTCTCTTCCAATAGGTTTTCACTGGAAAAGTAATTCAAACATCTGTATTCACTCTGCTTAGCTCTGCTGTTCCTAACAACCAGCGGATCTGGACAACGTGGAAAGGAAGGCAGGCAGGCTACCGCATAATTTTACATAGGATCTCCACTCCCGCTGAAGTTAGGGGAGGGCTGAGGTAGAGACCATCAACATGTGTCTTAGGAAGACGGAGTGGACAAAGCAGAAGATGGCTTTCCCTGAGATGCTGAAGCGGAATGATTGAAATAAACGGAGATGTCCATTTACGCGTCTGACAGCTGTGACAGAACTTTTTTTCTCTTCGTGCTTGTCTGCACAGTGAGTGTATAACAAGCCGAGGTGTGAATAGTAATCTAGCCTTGTCAATGGTCTTGAAACACTATTTAAGGTGCTATTTCAGGACGAATGTTTTCATTTTGGATCTGGAGCCAGGAAAAAGTACCCCCCCACACACACACATGAAATCCTTATTACTATTTCAAATAAACCATTTTGTATTGCTTGAGTAATCATGAGGTGCAATTATGGATTGATAATTACTAATACAAGTCTCTGGGTGGGTGGGCAAACAAAAAAAAAAAAAACTCAGCTACAGAAGGGGAAATAAGATTGAGCAATCTCTGTGAATAGGACCCAGTGGTCCAGTGTGGTTCTGCTTCATTATTCAGCTTATAACCAAAGAAAAAAAATTGAAAAATGGAAGGGTGTATGTTCAGGAAGTCCTACTGAGGAGGGGTGAGAAGAGTTAAAACTAGAAAAGAATCCACGATCTCGGCTTGTGGCAAAACATTGGCTGGCTTTCTTATTGCTTTCCTTGCTGATCTCTGCCCCTGTGCTAGGAAACCTCTTCTGTCTTATCCAATGCTATTTCCCATATTATCATGAAATTACTCAAAGGGATGTTAGCCAGGAATACCTTGGAGACCAAGGCAGCTGGCGATGTACTAACCCATTTTGCAGTGCATTTGAAAATCCTCCACTTTTTTCCTTAAGTCACATACCATTATGGGCAGCTATACTGAGAAGCTTTGAAGCTTGCTGTGTTAACTCTCATGACTTCCTCACATTCCCATTATGTTTATATTTGTGCATGCTGGGAAAAGCCACAGTTAAGCAAGGTGAATGGGTTAATGCCTAAGTAGAGGCAACAGCAGATGACTTCTTAGAATGTGAGGCAGGTATGGATTCTGTTGCCCACAATATGTCTGGGAGACATCAATGCTTGGTACCAGTCAGCCCAAGCTATCTGAATTCACCACCATGAGGAATGCCTCAAACATATCTACTTGGCTTCAGGAAAACAATTTTGGAGGGAAATTAACAAATTTAGAACCCAATCCTGCAGTTCTTCATCACATAATCTCTCTCCTGGATTGCGCCAGGGCTACTTATATAGGGGCTGCAAGATCAGCTCTCTAGCAATTTAAAGTGTGATGGGGACAAGTATTAAAACTGGAAAGGCTTGGAAATCAAAATACAACATAATTAAGGCAACGCAGAGTGCAACTCCAGCAACCCCCCCATTCCCCAAGCAAACAAGAAAAGGAGCGGTTAATGTGGCTTCAGGAGGACTTGGCAAGGAGGTCTGTTAAGCTGCTGAACAGTGAGATGTGGTGGAAGCTTGGTTGCTTTGGATGCTTAACTGACTGAACAATGTACTGTGAGTAAAACTCCCACCCTGGCACGGGACTGGCCTAAGGTGATTAAGTAAGAGAGAGTCCTAATTAATTTGTTTAATTTACTTTGGACAGATTGGATGGATGTGTTGAGATGGCCATTAAACTTGCTGAAGGAGAAAAGGATTTTAAAAATAAATAAAGCAAGCCAAGGGCATTAGATTGGAAATCTCCTTTCCCCCACTTAGGTTGACATGTGGTGTAACCAGGAATGTCACTCCTTGATGGCTGCTTAATATACCACATTGTATCACCAATACCGTAAAAACGAGGGGTCCTTGTGGCACCTTAGAGACTAACAAATTTATTTGGGCATAAGCTTTCGTGGGCTAGAACCCACTTCATCAGATGCATGAAGTGGAAAATACAGGAGCAGGTATAAATACATGAAAGGATGGGAGTTGCCTTACCAAGGGTGAGGTCAGTCTAACGAGACAATTCATTTAACAGCAGGGTACCAAGGGAGGAAAGGTAACTTTTGAAGTGCTAATGAGTGGTCCATTTCAGACAGTTGACAAGAAGGTGTGAGTAACAGTAGGGGGAAATTAGTATTAGGGAAAATAGGTTTAGGTTTTGTAATGACCCAACCATTCCCAGTCTTTATTCAGGCCTAATCTGATGGTATCCTGCTGTTAAGTGAATTGTCTCGTTAGACTGACATCACACGTGGTAAGGCAACTCCCATCCTTTCATGTATTTTTTTTTACCTGCTCCTTTATTTTCCACTCCAGGCATCTGATGAAGTGGGTTCTAGCCCATGAAAGCTTATGCCCAAATAAATTTGTTAGTCTCTAAGGTGCCACAAGGACTCCTTGTTGTTTTTACTGATACAGACTAACACGGCTACCTGTGACCAATACTGTGTGATTAAACAGAACACATTCTTGGTAAGGTCTTCTCATTCCTTTTGAATCCCCTCTTGGCTGGAGTTTAATGAACTAATGCAATGTTTCTTCCTTCAAGCAATCTAGTACATTTAACAAAATCTCCTGTGTCAAAAGAAAACATTCACTGTTTCATGCTAAGCTCTGTGACACTTACCAGAGATTATGGCTCTCCCATGAATGTGAACTAACTGAATTCAGTGACATTACCATTCATTTACAAGAGCCTCTCTGGTGCTTCCCAAACTTGGAAAACTGCTCTTATGACTACAGTTACCAGTCTAACCACAGCCACCTGTTGACAGGTAGAGACAGCTGGATCTAAAATCTAGATTTCTTTTTAAGTTAACTGGTTGATGATGCTTAGTTTTATAAAAACATTTCCTATCCATTTAAAGGGAGCGCATATTGTAGACCGAGGTGCATCAAATCATGGTATTTTGAACTGTTAGTAACAGAGGCTGTCATTATCCTTAGTGAAGGTGAGTGCAGATTCTAGTGCAATGGAATTGCCTCAGCCAATCTGCATGGTGTGCTAGTCAGTTACTGACCCATAACTGTTCACTTATTTCACAATTATGCAGTTCCTTGCTCTGATTGGCTGAAGGAGTATAAAATGTGCATAATAACTGTAGTTATCTCCATACTTCAGCTGGGGGCCATTATTAGCCCATTCAGAGTGGAGGGATAACTGTGTAGTGATTATGCAAATCCCTTCATTCTGATTTATTACTTCCCCATCTATACAGCCACAGCAATAATGACTGAATTGGTGTCTCTTCCACTCTCCACTCATCCCCCACCTAGCGCCTTCTAATATTTTTTAAAGGAGTCATTTCTAGGAGGGGATATGGGGAGAAGATGAACCTCCTGCAAGGAACATGGAGGAGGTTGGGATATAGAGTGGGGCGCTAAAATGGGCCAGGGACGGCATTAGATGCAGTGCTGTTTGTTGCAGACATCTGTATAGGGAGTTCTGAGGGAGGTAGCTAACTGAGCACGGGGGTTTAAAGGATGCAGAACATGTTCCAGTATAATAATGACTTCAAGGTACTCTTTGCTAATTCAGTAATAACCATATCCAGCACTGATAAACACCTGCAGCCTTCAGCTCTGAGTTTACTTAGCCCAGGACATGCTTATTACCATGTAAACAGGAAGCACCCTTGAGTTATCATTTAAATAACAAATTGGTTAACAGTTGGTTCCTGCGTGTCTTTTAGTTATTGAAATCTTGCAGTACAGTCACAGGTGGGGTGTGTGTGTGTGTGTGTGTTTTTCCCCCTTTAATTCTGCTGGGGTCTGGATTACACAGGGCTAAGCTACTTTAACTGCAAAACTCTTCCTGCTGCGAATTCTTCTGCTGCTAGTGTCTTACTGATTAGTTTTCTCCTTTTTGAAGAACTTACGTTTGTTTTTGTCCCTAAAGTTGGGATACTCTGCTTTATCGTTTACACACAGAAGTTCTGAAATTTTTAATTATACAATAGTTTTAAAAGTACTTTTACTTTTTGCTAAATAGCAACTGTTTTGGCTAAGTTTCTCCGCCCCTCCCATCCCCCCAACCTCTTCCCCCCTTTCTGGTGTTTTTGTGCCAGTTCTCATGAAGTCTGAGGTTTTTGCCATTGACTTTAAAGGGATTAAGATCAGGCCCTATGTCAAAAGCATAATAGGAGTTTCCTTAGTTCCAGAATGTGTCTCTCTCAGTCCTAGAGCAATGCATTGTTCACAACCCCAGTTTGAAAGCTATGGCGGCTCAGTAAACCATGAAAGGAAGGTTTCAGAGTAGCAGCCATGTTAGTCTGTATCCACAAAAAGAACAGGAGTACTTGTGGCACCTTAGAGACTAACAAATTTATTTGAGCATAAGCTTTCGTGGGCTACAGCCCACTTCATCGGATGCATAGACTGGAACATACAGCAAGAAGATATTTATACATACAGAGAACATGAAAAGGTGGAAGAACACTGTGCTATAGGGGTATGGAATTGGCTCCTTGCTCTACCTGAGTTTGGAGAGCTGGGTACAGGCACATGCCATTACTTATAGTATTTAATTTCTTGTGAGTAACTGGCTGGTAGATCTTCATGCCTTTTAAACATTTTGCTAGAGATCTCTGGACCAAATTTTGCTCTTGTTGGCATAAATCCAGAATAACTCGTCTTCAGTGAGCCTCTCTCATGGGCTGTACTGGTTAAGGACTCCATTCTGAAAACACTTGTATATGAGTTGTCCTGCTGAGGTCCATGAAATGTTTATTCAGGTAACATTACTCCTGTAATTCTGCAGGTCTGGACCCTTGCAGTATATGACAGAGTTAACAGCAAAGTCATTAGGAAGAGTGGACTGGTTAATACTTACAGCACGGGTAGGCAAACTTTTTGGTCCGAGGGCCACATCTGCATATGGAAATTGTATGGTGGGCCATGAATGCTTACGAAATTGGGGGTTGGGTGCGGGAGGCAGTGAGGGCTTCGGCTGGGGGGGGTGTGGGTTCTGGGGTGGGGCTGGGGATGAGGGTGCTCTGGGCTGGGACCAAGGGGTTCAGAGCACAGGAAGGGGATCAGGGCTGGGGCAGGGGATTGGGGTGCAGGAGGGGAGGTCAGGGGTGCAGGCTCGGGGTGGCATTTACCTCAAACAGCTCCCAGAAGCAGAGTCATATCTCCCACTCCGGCCCCTACACAGAGGCGCAGCCAGGAGGCTCTGTGTGCTGCCCTGTCTGCAGGTGCTGCCCCTGCAGCTCCCATTGGCCACAGTTGCCAGCCAATGGGAGTTGTGGGGGCAGTGTGCGGAGCCCCTGGCTGCCCCTACACGTAGGAGGCAGAGGGTGCGGGGACATGCTGCTGCTTCCGGGAGCCGCGCAGAGCCCGGCATGCACAGAGCAGGGCAAGCCTCCAACTCTCTCTCCCAGAGCTTGCACGCAACCACACTCGCACTTCAAAGCACTGCCGCAGAAGCGTTCCTGCAGCAGGACTTTGACGTTTCCAGTGTAGACATACCCTTTGTCTCAGTTTTCTCTCCCATCTTTTGTCTATGTAGACAGTAAGTTCTTTGGGGAAGTGACTGTCTCAATGTGTTTGTACACAATTGAGCACAACACACCCTTTGCTGCTACAATAATACAAATAACTTTTTCTTTTTCCAAAGTGAAATGTGGAGTCTGTTACTTGTGCACAAAAAGTCTATTTTTTTTTTTAAATTGGAAAGATTGATTTTTTTTCTCCAACTTTGCCTAACGTGATTTGATTTTACTTCAACATTGTGTGTGCGCATGCATGTGCTGAAGACAAGCCTGGAAGTTTTAGTTAAAGAACTTTTTGAGAGTTTGGAGCATGTGAAAATGGGAGGTTGTCGTCACCGCTGAGTTGCAGCCTTAACAATAGCTTTTCCTGACCGTGAAAGCTCCAACAGGCAGAAATATACTGTCAAAGAAACAATTGCAAGGACTCAGCAGATTTAAGATGTTGATTTTGTAATTTCTGTCATCGCCATTGTTATTTCAGTCTCAAGGCCATTTGGTAAAGGCGGGGTGGGGGGAGAGGAGGGGCAGATAGGTATTAGCAAGAGGGTCAAAGTGAGCCTTGGAGCACTTGCCCATAATGATGGGGAGGAGAAAATCAATGGATTGCCAACCAAAGATAGTACATCATTGTAAGCAGCGGAGAGTGCAAGTTCCATTATCTGTGAAACACTGTTTGGTCTGAGATTGAGAACTGCTGATTCTTGACTGGTCTCCCAGTCCTTCCCCCCCACCACTTCCCCCCGAATAATTTAAAGGCCCCTGTTTTAATTCATCCATATTTGATTCCTTAATATCGGTTCCACTTTCCCGAGCTGCTGTTGCTCTCTACGACACTCCTGCATTATCTCTATCATATCAGTCAAGACTTGCAGTGATGACCAATTTGCATTGCAGCCCTAGGAAAGAAATGGTAACCATGTTCTGTCTGATAGAGAGCCAGAGTATCCCACATCAGCTATTAAGATGGAAAAGCGCTTCACTGCATAAGAGACGATTTAGAGGCTCTGTGGACGGAAAGAGATTTCCTTTCTCCCCTCCCTCCCCTGGTGTATATCTTATTGTAAGGCAGGCTAACAAAATAGTACTTCTGCTCGCGCACACACACACACACACACACACAATGAAAAATCTCTTCAAAATGCAACTCGGAAAAATCATTGTTCTTGCCACTTGCAGGCTGCATTGGGAAGAGCAAGGTCAAGGAACGGCATAACCCTAGCCTGAATAGAGACCAGGCTCTGTTTTAATTTTGTGAATAACTAACATTCCAGTCATGTTGCCATGGCTACGCTGAAATTGTAACTCTGGGCCAGCAGTGTAGAGCGATGCCAAGTCCATTGAGGATGTAAGAACCAGGAGACAAAAATAGCTTTTGGCCTGTTAGGTGCACAGGGAAGAGCCAGGGTGGCCAAATGTGGCTGACAGGAGCGCGGTGGTAAAGCCTGTGCCGTATCTTTAGTACAGAGGTGCAGCCCATGTGCCATCTTGCTCCAGTCACCAGGAAGCTGCCTAGATCAGTGGGTCATGTAAAAAGCGACAGAGAGTCCTGTGGCACCTTATAGACTAACAAATGTATTGGAGCATAAGCTTTTGTGGGTGAATACCCACTTCGTCAGACACGTGGGTGGAAATTTCCAGAGGCAGGTATAAATATGCAGGCAAGAATCAGTCTAGAGATAACGAGGTTAGTTCAGTCAGGGAGGATGAGGCCGTCTTCTAGCAGTTGAGGTGTGAACACCAAGGGAGGAGAAACTGCTGTGACTCCTACAGGCTAATGGGAAAACTAGTGTTTGTAATCTACTCTGCACTTAGGGCTGCCAGGTGTCCTGAAGTTTGAGAGACATTTGTACAGCTGACAGCCTGGTGATGCCTGTCTGTAACCGAGCTGAGATCTCATGCTTGTAGCAGGGACGAGGCATCTGCTGCTTGTCCTATTTACTGGGGGCCAATATGGAGCTAACTCTGCAGGTAGCCAGGCAGCCACTCAGCCTCCCTTCACTGCATAAGTCACTGCTTCCCAGTGGGGAAGGAACAACTGGCAGCGGCATCACAGCAGCAGGGCTCAGTATTGGCCATAGGCACTCTCTGCTGAGCCTCCAGCTTCTTGGATCTCCATTCAGCCCTCTCACCAGCTACCCATCCACCTACCCCACGTGCCCTGCCATCCACTGACACCTTGCCACCTGCTATAGCCAGAGCTGTCAAGTTTTGTGCAGCTCCATATTCTACTCCACCACTGCTTGGGGCAGGACACGTTGACCTTCAACTGAAGCTTCTGTGCAAATTAGCTCACCAATCTGCACAAAAGTCTCATGGAATTGCACAAATCTTGGCAGCCTTGCAAATTAGAAATGGCCTTCAGGCTGCTAGCAAGTTGCTAACATGGCCCTCAGTTTGGCCTTGGGTGGGTGGGGGCGGGGGGGGGGGGGGGGGCTGGACAAAGCCCCTGAAAATGTATTGTTGGGAACAATCCAACTTTGATCTGGAATTGACTAGCTGCCTCATTGGGTCTTTTTTCCAACTTCTGTGAATGTTTTACAGTAGTGCAAGCACAGGAGTTTTGGTGTTTGTTTTTTTTTTAACTTCACAATGAATATTTATCCATAGCACATGGAAAAACCTCTTCCAAGGTTGTTTCAGCGAGAGCACTGAGCAAAATAACTCCTGGGAAGCAGAACTTGAAAATAAACAGCAGCTGCCATCTATTTTTCTGTTTGTTTATAAGAACCTAGTGCACTAATGGCCCTCAAGTCCCATTTTCATTTATATACAGAACACTGCTTTGTCAGCTTTGGGATGTGCAGAGTGGCAGCCTTTGCAAGAGATTGCTATTTTCAAGTCAGTCTCCTGTACTCTTTGCATTGCAGCAGCACTCCAGCCTCTGTGATCTAGCGCCTTTGGGAGCTTCTTTGCTTGCTTCTTCCAAACCAGGCATATCCCTGACAGCGCCGTTTGGGGTCTGTGGCCCTGGTGGAAGGAAATATAAGCCTGCTCTTGTACCTCTTACAGTGCAGGGGTGCGGCATGGCTTGCTCAGATCTTCCTCCACAGGAGCACATGCTTCGCATACCACTGATCACAATGTCTGTGGTACAGCAGTGTGTCTTGCACTGTGGGTTTTTACGTACAGGATATGCAAACACTTGGAATCTAAAGAATTCCAACCCTGGTTATCAAGTATCTGCCATCATGGCTAAGCAACAGCTAAAGGCAAGATGTAGACCTGAAAATATTGAAACAGCAGAAAGGAATTATTTAGCATAACAAAATGGAGGTTTTTCTGACTCCAGTTCATTTGCAGGCTACCCCGGGCATTATTAATGGGTGTCCCCCCCCCCCCCTCTCTCACCTGCTCACAAAGGGTATGGATCAGCATACCTAAAAGGTGCCTTTAGCTATGACATATAGTGTGCAGATCTCTGATTGAGACCATATGTCTCAAACCCACATGGCAGTAATATTGCTCTTCTGCCTCCCCAGGAAAGTATCCAGAATCTGGTCTTTCCTTCCAGGCGCAGAGATTCTCGTCTATACCGCTGTCTTCCCAGACTGATTGTTGCAATTCGTAACTTGCTAGCATGCCAAATTGTTTGAATATGAGCCAGCAAATTATACAAAATCCAGAAGCTAATGTTCTGACTGGTGCCAAAGAAGTTCCCATCAGGTGACCCTCATTTCATCCTACTCTTTGAAAACACCAAAACCAAAATACCTAATCTCCACCTACCTATACCTCTTCTCTCCCTATATATATAATTTTAATTAGTACAGGAGTTAAGGTATGAAGGACCGACTCTGGGTTTGTGAGGCCCTATATGAAGAAACATCACCAAAGACCCACTTGGTTCCCTGCTGTTTGGTTTGTCAGGCTCCACTCCTAACTCCTCTTGCACTTGTAATCTCAAGCACTTTCCACTCAAGCTGTTGCAATCACCCACTTTTCTGAAGCTTGGTAGCTTCTGGTGACTTATATGCATCAGGAAGCCAGGAGTAGAGCCAGAGCACAACTTCCTAAATGTGGAAAGGAGGAGGGGGCAGTTAAGGAATTACTTCTCCCTCATGGCATGCAGGCACTATGGTCAGATGGGATCATAGCCAGGAATGATCCTTTGGCTGGCCCTGGATCAGAGTAGAAGAGTAATACAGGGCTCCTTGAAAAGAGGGTCCTGTTAATTGTGCAGACCTATGTATAGGGAGCCCATAAAGCCAGAGCCAACAGTGCCTTGCAACTCTAATATGTGAGCTGTTAACTAAGGGATATTAACATGATTGTTTCCTCCCTTCCTCATGAAGCTCAGGCTGTTACAAAGGGGAACTGATTAGAATCCTGCTCCGTTTCCCTCTGCAGCCAGCTCTGTGTGTTTGGAGACCTTGACTCAAAAAGGAAACTGAATAATTCTAACCTGTTAACCCATTACTAGCTCTTTAGACTCCGCACTTGCCAAAAAGATGGGGCACGAGGAAGAGACTGATGCAAAAGATGGGTAGGGCTGCATTTGGCTGTAATTCTGTTTTCTGTGTATCACACCTTCAGATGTAAGTGATCTGTGCCCTCTGGGGGAATTCAGGAAGGAGGCTCTACAGTGACAGACCTCCTGTCTCTCTCATGGAGATATTGGCTCTTTCTCTTTTTTAATTCTGCTAAAATAAAAAGTCCACATTTTGTTCTTTGTGGGCCTGAGGCAACTGCCACTATAGGAGTCAGTGTTTAGCTGTTAATGCACTAGCTTCTCGATCGTCATTAGCTACTGACCTCAGGAATAGAACTATGCAAAGTAATTCTCTGTGGAAACAGACACCACTCAGAACTAGCCTGATTTCATGTTTTATTACAGAACCAAACCCCAGACCAGGTTGGTAGAAATATTGGCTAGGGGTTTACAAATCTTTTAATTTGCAAAGCTTACACGATTTTGAAGCAGTTAGGGTTGAGCTTGGAGAAACTTAGTGGCTGCAGCAGAATTTGGTGTAGAAATTTTTGAGTTAATTTGAACCCTAAACTTTACATTCAGGGTGGGTGGGAGCAGTGAGGGGACATGAACCCATGTGGATCAAAACCAGATAAAATGCGTGCATGAACCCTTCTCTATGAGAACCCAGCATACTTAACAAGACTCTCTAATCAGGCAGAGTCTCTTTTCTTGTTTAACTGAAGATGTGTTTATTTTAACTGACCATAGAATAAGTGGTGATTTGATTATCCGTAGAACGCACATGGTGTGTTCAAGTTTCTATGCATACACAAGTGACCATAAAAATACAGCATAGAGTCTGCAGTGAGCAATAAATGAACAGCACTGGTACTCAAGCACCATCTTGACAACTATTTTTAAGGGCCAGATCTTGCAAACGCTTAGTACAAGGCATAATGCCTATAACCATGAGTAGTTCCTCTAACTGGTAAGTAAGCATTGTGCTATCTCATAATCGTTCACTGAATCAGACCCTAAGGAACTACTGAGCTTCTAACCCTTCCATTTAATATTAACGTAATGCTGCTAATACAGATTAAAGGCACTCTTAAACAGCTGTCAGTGAAATGTGGACTTCATTCCAACCAAATGTTTCTTTTGAGTAAACTTGCAAATGTTCGTTAATTTAAAAAAAAAATATATTTTTTTCCTTTTAGGATCCTGCAGGTATCTTTGAACTGGTGGAACTTGTTGGCAATGGAACATATGGGCAAGTCTATAAGGTAAGGTCTCTGAATGTGTCTGCAGCAATTATGATTTCCTGGTACATGAGTTTACATATTAGACTGCTCAATGCTTATCTACATTACACTAGATCTGTTTCAGAGGTGAACAGAAACTAGAAGCCGTCTGTGAACTTCGACTTACTTCTTTCAGTACCTGTATTTGATCCTCCTTCTCAAACTTCATTACAATGAAGTTCCTAGTTCTGAAATTGTTCTTGGAAACTGTCTTTTGATTTATTTTTTTTAATTTCCTCTTATTTTCATTCTTTCCTGAATGTGTTCAGTGGGCAGCAATCTAGATGGTGCAGTAGTTTAATACACTAGCCTGTCACTTCTAGAGAGTGGAATTTGGAACTTGATTGGTTAACAAATGAAATGAGTTTGGTTTTAATTTAGTCCCCCGTCCACATACAATCTGACTCGTTCTGCCAATCTGTACTTAGCAGAAGGCCACAGCAAGAAAGGAACTTCAGAGTCTGGAAGCTTGGTTTAAAATGCTTCTTAATATTGGAAATGATTCTCAACCAAAGCCCTGGACACTTCAGATATTTCTTTGAAATCTATACACAGTTCTTGTAGATGACTCCGACATCTATAATGAGCTAATCATATCCCCAGATCCAAATACCATCCTAATTCAGAATTTGGATCTCCGCTGGTTTGGGTTTCTTTAAGGTTGGTCCTAAATATACTTATTGCATGGTGTGACAACGAGGGTTAAAAATCGCTGAAAGCTGTTTTCAAATTCTATATGGGACTATGCTAACTATTCTGCCCTATGATAATAGTCCCTCTGGTTCAACTTTTCTAAGGGCCTCTAAGGGCTTGTCTACACTTATCAGGGGATCCACGTGCAGCGATCGATGCATTGGTGGTTGATTTAGCGGGTCTAGGGAAGTCCTGCTAAATCGACTGCAGATCGCTCTCCCATCGACTACTGTACTCCACTGGATTGAGAAGCGTGAGGGTAGTCGACAGGAGAGCATCTCCCATCAACATCGCGTAGTGTGGATCTCATGGTAAATAGATCTCAGCTACGTCGACTTGAGTTATGTTATTCACGTAACTTGAATTGTGTAGCTTAGATCAACTTTTCCCTTTAGTGTAGACAAGACCTAAGTGTACACACCCAATTTATACACAGAATCTGTATTTGCATGTGCAGCTCAGCTCACTGTGAACAAAGTTAGTGAATCTGTGTGCACAAATTTCCTTTTTTTTTTTTTTTTTTTGGCACACTCCCAATCAGTCACTTGGAAAACATGGTACTTGCTGTCATGCACTGGCATACACCAAGCTTCCCCCAAATCAAGAGAGGAAGGGAGGAAAAGTTTGTTTTAAAAGCTGTCAGGAAATATTTGTTCTGAATTCTGGCTTCCACATCATCCCATTGCTGTAGGCTAATCCCTTTAATCTGATGATAGAATTTAAATTAGTTGAGGATGAACTGAAACTTCTGGAGTTAAAAGTGTGTGGATTTCTAAACTGGAATAAATATAGACTTTAGCAAGGATATATTCTGGTGACTCTTCCTCTTTGCTATTTTTTTTATTGTGTTTTTGCATTAAGTTGATGATGATATGCTGTTTTTATTTCCATCGTTCTTCCTGAATCATCAAGGCCAAGAGCATTAGTTTGATGTTGAAACTGTTTTTTTTTTCAGCTGGTAAAATAAGTGTAGAGATTGACCTTATTTTAACATGTGCATATTTCTAACAAGCAGTGGAAACTGTGACTGTAACATCCCTTCAGAAGCTTAATGCTTGTATGGAAAAGCAGAGACACTACACATACTTTACACTCTTCTTTACACAGTTCTGTTTGTGTTTCCTGTCCTGTCAAAATATTTGATTTTTAAAGAGTCCAGTTATCTGAAGCAGAAAATTCTAAAATTATTCACACTTAGTTTTCTGGGGGTAAGAGATTTTGATCATTTCAGTGTGTGGCCCTTTTTCACTTCTGCACAAAGCATCTCACTAACTGTTTGCAATCAGAGTGCTCAGATTAGTTAAAATCAAAATGATGCAGAACGCTTCACATGGTTTCATTGCAAACAAGGTGGTGGTCTTCGAAGAGAATATTATGCTCAAACCAAAACTGCAGGCCTAAATATCTACATGCTAGAAAGAAACTTGCATCCAAATATGAACTCTCTGGCTTGGTCACCCATCTAGTTTAGACTGAGATTTTCTTTTCACTTTGGTTTCATACATTTCAAGGCAAGAAGGGACCCCTGTGATCATCTAGCCTGACCTCCTGTATAACAGGAGGGTTAGAGGGTTGCTCAGGGTTAGAACTTCCCCAGAAGAATTCTTTTTGAATTAGAGCATATCTTTTTTTTTTTTAAATTGCCAGTCATGGAGAATCCACCACAATCCTTGGTAAATTGTTCCAATGGTTAATTATTCGAATTACACTTGAACTCAAGCCTCAAAACAAAATTTAAGCGATGTGAACCAGAGGAACTGTTAATATGAAGCATAACTGACTGTTAATGGTGTCAGTCCTGGACAGTTGGGGAGACATAAGATCTTGATGTCCATTCCATCAAAATCTCCCTGGCAAAATGTCTTTTGCAGCCGGACAAACAAACAGATCACTAGAAGATCTCCAAAGATGCTTTGACCTTTTTGTTCCCTCTAAATTATTTTCTGGAAATGCCACTATGCAGGAATAATCTGCCGCAGCTTGTATACCTAATTTGGTGTAATGAAGATGAGAACCCATGTAATCACCCTCAAGGTTGACGACTTTAGAAAAAAATCATGTGCTCTAGTCCAAAATGAATTATTTTTGGGAAGCTCTATGGCCTGTGTTCTACAGGAGGTCCGACTAGGTGATCACCTTCACCATTCTGGCCTAGGAATCTATGCAATGTCTGAATTCAATTGAATTCTGGTAGCTTTGGAGTAACTCCTATTAACTCCCTGAATTCAGCCCTGTGCAATAGTCACAGCAGTGTAAACTTGGAATAGCAGAATTTGGCCCATGTTTCCAAATGCAAGCGAATCATGGATGCATGGTTCACTGCAGCTCAATGCATTTTTGTGCTCCGTGCAGGTAGTTAGGGGTGAGCAGATGGCAGGATTTTGATTCCATGAAGTCTCATGCGGTTTGTTCAATTGTTTCTGTCTATTTTGTAAAACTAGCTGGTCTGAACCGGAAATGTTTCTGAACTGCGCATGTCTAATGGACACACTAATACAGGTTGTATTGCCAGTTAAGCAAAATAGATTTTCAAATTTGCCAATGCTTATCTGAATCTGAACACTCCTTTTTACAGAAATTCTGCTTAGCTCTTGTAGTTATTACTGTAGCCTCTCGTCCCGTCCCCCGCCCTATAGTTTGTGCATGTTTAGACTGTAAGGCCTGGTCTACTCTAGGAAATTTGGTTGGTGTAACACCATTGCTCAGGGTTATACCCTTTAATTACACAGTTAAACCAACCTAACCCCTGGTGTAGACAGTGGTAGTTCGATGGGTGATTTCTTCGGTTGACCTAGCTTCTGCCGCTCGGGGAGGTGGATTACTTATGCTCATGGGAGAAGCCCTCCCGTCAGCATTGGTAGTCTCTTTGCTAAATCACTACAGTGGCACTGCTGCAGTGCTTTATGTGTAGACAAGCCCAGAGCCTTAATACTGGACCCCAAAAGGCATCTCACAGTAGCACCCTCTCTCTCTCTCGCTTGCTGGAATAGCATCTCCTTTTTGTCTTGCTCCATGTGCCTGATGTGTAAATCCATTCTAACCAGGCCTTGCAGTTCTGTGGTTCCATTCCATAAACAGAAAATGATTAAAAAAAAAAACATTCAAAGAAAACATGTTTTAAAGGGCGCACCTGTTTCATGCACTTCAATTGGTGGAGACTATTGACCTTGTTAAAATAAATAGCAGAAGTAGGGGGTGATTTTTTCCCTTGCCGTAGGTCAGACAGTGGAGCACTTGTATGAATAGCCCAGGGGGTCTGCTCCTGTGAGTAAGTGCTTGCCATCAGTAAATATTCCTTGGGCTTGCCCTTTATCATCTGACACCCAACTGATAACGCATCTCATAATCCAAAGGGGTTGTGAGCTGGCTTATCTGTCTGCTTGATCACATAAGGCCATATTCTGCGCTAGGGACCAAATTCTGCCATTGAAATCAGGACTTTACACCCTTACATCAGAAGAAAATTTGTCTGTAATTGAAACGCTCACTGAGATTGCTGAGTGCTATGCAAAGGGTAGGATATGGTACAGAATGTTTGAGGCAGAATTTTGTATTCTGGTGGCTGGAGTAAGGGAATGGGGGATCGGGAGACTGTGTGAGCTTGGGATAGGCGTAGTTTGACATCTATATTGACGGGGGGGGAAGCTCCAGTCAGGGCAATGGAGCCACGGATGGGGGCGGTGGGGGAATTCCGCACCTGCCCGAGGCTTGCAGTTGAGGGAGGGCAACGCCTCTCCGACCCCTTTTCCCCCCAAACTACGCCCAGGGAGCTTGTTGAAAGTCAATTAACCTCTCCCTGGCTCCAACCACCCCTCTATAAAATGAGATTGACCATGCTTACCAGCCTTTGTAAAGTGCTCGGAGAAGTGCAAAGTATGTTCGTTCTCTTGGTGGGAGGTTCTCATTTTGGATTGTTGGAGGTGCAGTGAAGCAGTGCTGCAGCTTGACTGCCAGAGCAAACTGAGTTTAACAGCCAAAACCCTAGTCATGAGGACATTTCTAATCACCAAAATAATCACATTTTAAAATCGCTTCTCAGGATTACATTGTTTAAAAAAAAAATAAAAAAAAATCTCTGGCTGCAGCCATTGACTCTACCTATCCTGAGGCTCTGTACCGACTGAGCAAGGGCTCAGGACAGAGGATTTGTATGTGATGTGTTAGTTTGAAATTAATAGTTGACACATAAGTATTGCGGATTTGTAGCCCGCTCAGCATTTGAGATCTTGAATCTGTCATTTGCATTCACTTAAGGAATTGTTGGTTGGTCAGCCCCCAACACTTTTGACAAGTGTTTCATTGTACAGTATGCCTGTAATAGAGTAAATTTTAAGAGTGCTTCCTCCTTACAAAGGAAAGCAAGGAGTTTGTGAGAGAGAAAATAAAGGAGTTTATGGAATCTATTATGCATCTGATTTCCCGCCTGCCCAGCCCCTGAAAGCTTAAATCTCCACCTGATTAGTGGATGCTTTCTAGTTTCCTGCATAGGGCCTGGTTCTGTGACATGCTGGGCACCTCGTGCAAAGGGCTGAGTGGACTAAACTCTGCTGATTTCAACTGAATTTTCTGGCTGCACTAGAGAATCTCCCCCAACTCCCTCTTTTCAGTTGTGAGGAGGGTCTCCTTCCTTTTCCACCTTTCTGTGTTGTATCCCCTTCTCTCTTTGATGTAACCATGAGCACCAGCTGTGGTTCTGCCAACAGGGCAGTGCCTCATGGGGGGAGGGGGGCGAGAGGGGAAACAAATAAAACCAAAGTAAAATAAAACATTTCATAACAATTCTTAGAACCAGTCACAGCTGTTACTTTATGCACTACTGTAATCACTGTAATACTGTTAATGGGCCTCAACTGAGATCAGGGCCTCATTATGCTAGGTGCTGTACAAACACATTGTAAGAGACAGTCCCTGCCTCAAAGAGCGAAATAAACAAGACTGATGAAGAGCGGGAGGTGAAACAGGTTAAATGGCTTGCTCAAGGTGTCACAGCAGATTGATTGCAGAGCCAGGACTTGAACCCAGGTCTGCAAATATGTAGGCTAGCACTCGACCAAACATATTGTAGGCCCAATATGTTGGCCACCGTTGCCTCACTCACGTAGTGTTTTTTACACAGGGCTTGTTTTGCGCTGGTGCAGATTCCTGGTCTGTGCTGACTCTTTTCAAACAGCACAGGGCGCCTGTAGGCCACTAGCGAAGGAGAAGTTGTAATGACAACCGTTGGGGCCTACTGTCAAGGGCCAGAATAAACTAGGGGTCAGTCTCCCCTTGATCTCAAGGGAGCTGGTTCTGACTGACAGGGACTGCAAGGTTTGCAGTGGAATGCAAAACCCCTTCATTTGCATTAATAAAGCAGCTAGTCATAGTGTTGTGATGACTGACTGCTGTTACAATCTTGACACAACGAGGGCTCGGAGGATTGACATTTCTTACTAGAGCAAGAATATGAACAGTCAGAGCAATTGCTAACGGAGCTCTTTTCCACACTCCGTCGTTCTTTGTTTCCCACTGTGTGTGGGGGTGAGCATGACTCTGGGGGAGGTAACAAAAATCTTACCAAAGTGCTTCAGATATTAGCAATTTCCCTATCAACCAGCCCGAGACTGCCTCACACAAATAAGAATTCCTGAACTATTAGCGCACTACACTTCCTAGCTTGCATAGGTCCAATATGACATATGCTGTGAAATGTCTTTCCCTATCCATATTGTGTGAGATGGGCACAGCATGATAGAAAATGTTAATCGCCAACAAATTTCATAGGCATAATTACTAGAATACCATTCTTGGTGATTGCAGCTGGCGCTCAGTGGTATTGATGAACAGTCTTTCATCATTCAAAATTCCTGGACAACTAGAAGGGTAATGATGCAAAGCCACTTTTAAGTCACATGGCTCTCACCCTTAGATTGCAGTACAATAAAAAATAGACTATCGACCTACATCCATTGTAACGATGGAAGCAGTTCCCCGCTTGAGCTATGCTATCTCAACAAGACCACAGGGAGGAATTGTACCTTATGGAGAGACAGTACTCTTGTAGACCAATGGCAGGCGTTCGCCACATCTGCTTGCTGCCCCTTTGGGAGAAGCCTGTTCCACCAGGAAGTGGTAGCAGGGATCCATCTGTGAACTCAAGAGCAAGACCCTTGCTCGGGGGCACAAGCTAGGGCGGGAGGCTCCATCAGCAACAGCTCCACCATGGAGTACCCATGTAAGTGTGAGCCACAGTCTGGTCCAAAGTGACCTACATATAAGGATCACCTGAATGATAGATTAGTAATAAGGATTTTTCTAGTCCCATATCTCTCTCTCCTAATTGCAACAGGCCACTGGAAGCTCTCAGCTACAAATAATTTCTTGGGGGGCGGGGGTGTCAGTAAATCTTCATGCACTGCATCTCTCTCGGTGGTGGTGGTGGTTTTTAATGAGAAACCACTTTGATGGTGGTTTATCTCTTCAATTGACCTGGAAGAGCTTCTTTATTTTTCTAATAATTCTGTGTCTAATGGAACAGATTTTAAAATAATTTTGAGAGCGGGAGCTACCTAGTCTTAGTCTATTTAAGATGAGGTTATTGTTTTGTGTTTAATTTTGTCATCTTGAATACATGAATACAATTAATCGGCCTTAAAATAATCCGCCGTTGACTCATTGTTTTGCTGCTTACACTTCTACATTCAGTCAACTGTGTGCTACGATAATGGAAACACCTTTGGAGAGTTCTATATTCTCTGAAATATTTGATCTTCTATACAATGCTTTGACGATTTAAGGTGAGCAAACCTGTTAATTGGAACTGGTGAAAATTTTATAGGCAATAATTTTTCTTACCTGTGGAAAGTAGGAGAAATTATTTAACCTTGAGGTGTTCACTTCATAGGATATTCCCCTTGTACATCACACCACTATCTTACGTATAACTAACATTTCTGCATTTCATTGCCTTTTTGTGGTGCTGTGGTCTCTGGTGTCCAGTGTGGGACTCCCTTCCCCACCGCTGTACTACATGACTAGAGCATGTGCACAGCTGGAGGTTAGGAGGTGCAGGCAGAGGTTGCAATGTTGCCCACCCCTTTCATTCTGGGATGCCTTCTCCCTCCCTCTCTCTTTTTTTCTTTTCTTTATCCTGAAATAATGCCATTCCTTCTCCCACCTATCAGTTGCCAAGTAACTCTAAGAACAATACCCATATGACTTGTAGCTTTTAGATCTCATAACACTCTAATTTAGAAGACAGAATAAACCGTGTAACAGCTTAGTGATTAGATGGCATTTACCAGCTAATTAAACAATCAATAGTTACTGTGTAATTATAGACTTATTCCACAGCACAGTAGTTTGTACCCTGCAAGATAAAGCAATGCTAAAGTTCTAAATGTAGGGGAAAATCCCCAGTGCTCTAAGGACTGCAGCATTTGGCACAGAATATAAACACTGTAAAGCCCCTGGAGTGGATAACATACAAGCAGAACTAGTTAAAAGTGGTGGAGAGGCACCCGATATGACTTTTGGAGTCTGGAAGATGGCCCAAGACTGGAGGACAGTCCCTGATGGTTCCTGTTCTTCAAAAGAAGGACCCAATGGTTTGTGAAAACTACGGCACAATCTCATTATTGACACGCCCTTGCAAAATACTGCTGCACCTCATCTTGAAGAGGATTGTACCCAAGATAGAGAACTTTTTGGCTGAAGAACAAGCCAGGTTTAGACCCTGAGGAGGTATAGTTGAGCAAATATTCAATCTGCGTGAGCTATATGAGATGGTGCTGGCGAATGATGGGAAGGTGGTCCATGACTTCACAGATTTTGCCAAGACATTCAATAGCATGTGGCACAAACCTCTTTGGGTAATTCTGCAGGTGGCTGGAGCTGGTGCAAATGTAGTAAGACTGATACAAATCTTGAAAGATGCACAATGTCTTTGGTGTTTGTGGGACATGAGTAGAGTAGTTTCACCTGAGAATAAGTGTCAGGCAGGGCTGCATGCTATCACCAACTATCTTCAATGGTCAACTTGCAGAAATCTTAAGAGGAGTCACTGATGGAAAGCTACAGGATAATGTACCAAAAATTAGTCATCTGTGCTTCACTGATGATATTAATCTGATTAGATCGTTGCAAGGAGAGGTTCAAAAATTGCTAGAATGAGTAGTGGTGGAAGCAGAGAATTTCAGTGTAAAGATATCTCATGAAAAGACAATGGCAATGGTTACATAAGTCTGTTGAAAAGGCAAAGATTATTCCTCCCCAAATCTGAGGAGGCCATGGAGTGTGAGCACTTCAAATACCTGGGTAGCATGCTCACAAGGGATGCTAAACATCACATAGAGATCTGACAGAATTGGACTTGTGACCACTGCTCTAGGACACAGCCACATTTAGTGAAGTTAAAGTAATACTTGGAAGTGTAAAACGAAATTGCTATAGTCTCGTCTTCAGCATTGTGCTATCTGTGAGTTGTGGATGCTAAGGAAACAGGACATTCAGAGGCTTGCTGCCTTTGAATTGAAATGCTACAGGCAATGGCTGCACATTAGCTATACCTTGTGCACAACACTAACGAAGTAATCGTCCAAATTTACAACATAACCAGAGTCATACCTGACATCAAGACAGTCAGACAAAAACCCCTTCAGTTTGTGGCAGATGAGGGTCAGATGAGCAGAGGAAGATTGCTGAATCAACTTGTGCAGGGACTAACACTGGGGCAGGGGACATCCCCGGTGAGTGGCTCTGTGATGTAGCTGCCTGGATGGAATGAAGTATTGCATGCTTCTCGAGGCTGTGTGAAGACCACAAAATGTTGAAGATTGCTGGGCCATGACTCCTGTGTGTTGTATCTCTTGTTAATGGTGATGTGACTTTATAGTGCTCTGCACTATGAGAATGATAACCAAGTACTATCCTCCTAAATATATTAGGGAAGAATAGTGAGACAAGTATAAAATACTCTTATTTCTATATATGATATATGTAAACTAGAATTCTGTATAACAGAGTTAAGTTTACTCAGACTTCATTACTGTGTTTGTTTTTTTGGTAGGGGTAGGTAGAAAGCTAAAGGCTGCTGTAACAAAGGCTCTGATTTGTTTGCCTCTTGATCCTGCATGACAAACCTTTTTGAATGAGACTCTCCCACTCCCCATGCAGAAAATGTGTCCTCCCCCTCTTCAGCAGCACATGTAGAGGGCCCTTGGCTGGTCTAGGGATCTACATGGTAGGATACTGCAGGCAGTGGGTGAGCCAGGGAAGAAGTGGGCAGGTCAGAGGGAAGCACACCACCTGCACCCTGTGGAGGTTCCCCCACCAATGCCATGCAGCCTGAGGTGGTTGCTTATTGTTCTTGGGGTGCATAGTAAATTAGTGTACAAATTTCCTTTGTTTCTATCTTGCTACAGGAAAGCACATCTGAGTGCAGAAATGGCGTTGCGCATCTGCCCCACCATATACAGTAGATGCCGGTTATTGTCAGTCCTGATTAGTGACATCTTTTGGTTATTAGCAACACTTTGCTGGCAACCAATCCTGTCTTGTTTTAATGTTAATGGGATTCAGATATTAGTAACTGGGATGTTTGTTTGTTTTTCTGTGTAGCCTTGTGGGCCCCCAGTGCCTCCACTCCCCGTGTAAAGCTCTGGAATCTCGGTTGCAGCTTCCCTCCCACTCTGCAGCACCAGGACTCCTGTTACCTCTTGTGTAGGCAGCAGGTCTCCAGCCGCTGGGCCACCCTGTGCTGCTGTTCTGAGCATGGGAAGAGGCTACAGGCAGGGCAGCGTGCTGGATGGGGACCAGGAGTGTTGGGGGGAGGGGACCTGTGGGAAGGCACAATACATCTCCCTGTGCTCTTCAGTGTGTATCTTGCCCTGGCACCAGGGGCCCAGGCTCGGAGCATCCCCATGCTTCCTTCACTGGCGGCTGCCGCGTAGGCCAGGAAAGCTAAACCCCAGCTCTTTTTTCCCCTGGCAGCAGCCCAGCAAACCTGCCTTCCACATATTTGCAACCTCGGGATAATGGCAACTCTTTTCTGGGAACTGAGAGGCTGCTAATAAGCAGATTCCACTGTATGCAACTTATGTTGAGATAATTCCTTTCAAACATGCTACTCTTTTATACCAGGTCTTTGCCGAACTACAGTGCTCAGCCCCATGAAATCCATGGGACTACTCACAGCAGTAATGCTAAGCACCTATGTTAGTGTTTACCCTACGACTTAGGCTGAGTGGTAGTTACTCCTCTGTTCAGCCATTTGCTCCCTATATCGCTGTTGTATGTAGGCAAGCGGCATCCCGCTCAGCCACAACAATACAACGTATTGAATTTAGTTAATTGGATGTGTCTTTAGAATGGTCTTTCTGTCTAGATTATCATCTGTGGCTATGTTAAAGGTTTCTAATACAGAAGCCCCCTGAATGCCTATCTACAGGAATAGGAATCATGTCTTTTATAGGAATGGATATCCAATGGAAAGGGTTATTTTTAAAATGATTTGAGTGATACAATATCCATTCACTTTGATCATACACTCAGAGGACGCTGTCTTTGACAACAATTATAGCCTTCTTATTTATCACTTGTTTGTTAAAAAGGTGTGCATGGCTCTCTACAGAAGAAGCAAAAGGTCCTAATCCAAGGTGCGTTCAATCTGCCACAGACATAACACAAACAGCTCTGACTAAACCACGTGGGGAGGGACCAGGGTTACAAGAGTTAGATTATGAGTTGTGTTTAGATTACAATCCTATCTTTAGTTCTTCTTTGGTTTTTAGATCAGAGTTAGAAAACTACATGAAAGAGAAGGACACGTCTTTATATTTGATCTCTATAGTGCACCTAGAGTGTGTGTGTGTGTGTATATATATATATATATATAGATAGATAGATAGATATTGTGTGTGGTCATTAGTTTTTGGTGATTAATCACTGATCCTTTAGTTGAGTGGAAAAAGAGTTACTGTACAGCACAAAATTATGATGACCCAAGGGAATTGTGTGTGTGTGTGTGTGTGCGCGCGCATGCATTTGGCCCAGTCTAACTTTACTTGGGCAGGTTGTATCTTTAAATAAATGAAGTACTTGAAGTTAGCATTCAGCAGAGTTCTGGAAGGATCTAGACTTCCAGTAACTTCTAGTGCTCAGCTCAAACCATAGAGAATGCCATGGGAACATGGCATAAACCCAGTAATATTTTGCCTAAATCTGGAGCTGGCCCAATGAACTGGGATAACTAAGGGCCTAAGCTTTCAAGCACCATTGTTGGTGTGCTCATTTACACATCAATACCCAGAATGCCCTGCTGGCTCACAGCTATTTCGCGGTAGTGCTTTGTGAATTTAATTGAGTGGCTGAATGCTGTTTCTGTAGCAAGTGGATTTGCTAAAGGTTGTTTTGAGATATTTTCTTCAACATTTTATGGAGGGAAGCAAATAACTAGGGTTGCAATGCTAAGTTGTGTTAGATGTTTAGCCTGTCAATCATGCAGCACTGAGGGAAGCCAGGTTATTATTGAAAGTTTCTTAGTACATTGGACTAGGGATTGTTCTCATGGGGACTGTGGAACAGACATTGCAGATTCCTGAGCCTGTTGTTAGCTGATACCCGGAGAGTTTAAGCAAGTAATGCAAGACAAGGACAGCATTAATTGTTTTAATAATAGTTGCTTTATTATCTCTCTGTCTGAAAGACTGATGGTCAACAGTTTGGTGATTAATCACTGATCCTTTAGCTGAGTGGAAAAAGAGTTACTGTACAGCACAAAATTATTATGACCCAAGAGGATTGTTACTGAAAAGAATGAATCTTAGTTTATACACAGAGCTTTCATATCTGAAAACTAACTGATGTGACTTGTCTGGGAGACTGGGCTAAATATTTAAAAGGAAGAAACACACCAACCCCCACCCCCCATATGCATTGCATACTTGCTCAGCTAATATTGTTGGTCCCCTCTTGTCTGTTCACCATACAGACGGCTGTATTTGAGTTACCAGAAAGTCCTGACCAAGATTTTAAAGGTGAATAATTAGGTAAGATGTGAATTATCACTGTTAACATTGTAATAGTGTCTAGAGGCCCCAATGTCCTGGGCTATATACAAACACATAGTAAAACAAGCACCTTGCTCAAAGGAGCCGACATCTAATTTTCAGACAAGATCTAACAAGTGCATTTTGCAAACAATAGGAAGGAGGCTGAAGGGAAGGTAACCCTGATATGATCACATGGTTACGTAACGTAGTGCACAGCTAGAGTCTGATGCAATTTTGGGTAGTATTGTACCTTCATTTGTGTTGGTTCTTCTAGTCTCCAGCGATCTTCCTTCTCAGGGTTTTGTACTGCTGTCCATCACCATGTTATGGGAGCATATCCATTTGTGATTATGGATTGACAGATTTCATAAACTAAGCAAGGTGTAAGAGAAGATACTAACTCCATTGTCTTAGGTAAACTCTAATTTGGATAGTAAGATTTAGAATACCTAAAAATTTCCCCGGAGCTTCAGTCAATATAGAGTTGGGTTTCCTGTCCCAGACTATTG
Organism: Mauremys mutica; assembly: GCF_020497125.1. Classification (NCBI taxonomy): domain Eukaryota; kingdom Metazoa; phylum Chordata; order Testudines; family Geoemydidae; genus Mauremys; species Mauremys mutica. The sequence continues at coordinate 89,858,003 of NC_059080.1, read as the reverse complement.
TGTAACACTGCTGCATACTGTTGTTTAGTGACTGCAGTGTTTCAGCTCCAGTGGTGGCTGCATTTCAGGAGGGTGAGTGAAGCATTTCATTTATATGTACAGTGGCTCAGGGTCCAGCAAACTAACCAACATAGGCAGATGCCTGTGTCCTTGTGAAGCCCTATTGACTTCAAGTTTGTACGGGTTTGCCTGTGAAGATTACATTTCCGTGGTCTGGGGATCCTTCAGTATGAAGGGCATAGTATGAAATGTTAAGTCCTCCTTTCCTCTGTAGTGGCTCCCTCCCTTAACCAGAATGCAATGACATAAGAACGTCCATATTGGGTCAGACCAAAGGTCCACCTAGCCCAATATCCTGTTTTTTGACAGTGACCAATGCCAGGTGCCCCAGAGGGAATGAACAGAACAGGTAATCAAGTGATCCTTTCCCTGTCCCTCATTCCCAGCTTCTGGTAAACAGACGGTAGGGACATCCTCCCTGCTCATCTTGGCTAATAGCCATTGATGGACCTATCCTCCATGAATTTATCTAGCTCTTTTTCGAACATTATACTAATACGCCTGACAGCAGCCTGTCTTTAGGCAGATTTCAGCCCCTAATGACTTATTGCTTTCCTTAAATATGTACATATACAAGGATTGGTTTGGTGAATTTTCATCAGCTCTTATTGGGGCAGAAAAGAAGGCTGAGCTAATATAGTAGTATAAAATAGTACCTACTAGCTGATGCTTAGAATTAAAACTTAAATTTGGCATGCCCCTATCACAGTGATATTTAAAAAAAAAAATAGGCTAGACACTCTCCCTAGTTTAATCAAATTGCGTGCATGGCCCTGAAATGTGGTCTTCCCAGTTGATTTTTATTATGCCACGCAAGCAGCTAAGTCTCAACTGGGAGAACACTTAAAACAATGTTTCTTTTTTTTTCCTTTTTTCTTTTTTTAAAGAAAAAAGCTTTGTTACCAGAGCAACTGGTACATCTTGTGCAGCTTAATCTGTGAAAGATACAGAGAACCCTCCCCCCAAAGCCAACCCACACACGCCCACATGCCGGTATGTCACGTTAGCTTTTGTGCTTTCTGAATAGTTCAAGGGAAAGGTGTTTCTGCGCTTCAAGCCTTTAGAACACAGGTTCTAAATGGTAACAAAAAGAGATTAATGAATTAATAATGCCTTATAATTATTTTTAATTTTTTCCCCTCAAGTGTGTGGTGGAAGAGGATGGTGTGAGGGCCGTCAGCATAACCGTGGGATTATGAGATGACATTTGTCCACGCTGTCCCCTATGTCACTGTGTTAGCTCTGCTTTGGCGGAAAGCAATACAATAGTAGCTGCAGTTGTTTGAATAAAGATAAACTCAAGATGCAGGATGAGGGTCACGGTGCTGCATGGTGCAAAAGGCATGGGAGGAGGACAGGCAGAAAAGGAGTTTTCCTGTTGTGCTACCTCTGGCTGTGTAGATGGCTGAGGTGTAGGGCTAAAGGGAGGGGCAGGCGTTTGGAGAATAGCCATTCTGTTTGGTTTGTTCCTTAATTGGGGCAGAGGATGTTACAGTGTGAACTGGAGCCCTGAGCAGCAGCAGCAGCTCTCTCAAGTGATTCACCCATCAAGTAGGGAATGATAACATGCAACGACTGGTCAAGGAAGTACATATCTGTCCCTTTCATGTCTTTTAGTGGGCATAAGGGCACTTATGAACCCACCTCAGTAATCTCAACATGGGATGGACATATATTAAATATTAAGTCATCACTTCCGCTGTAATGGCTCCACCTCTTAACCAGGATGCAATGACACTACACTATTATACTTGACAACAGCCTGGGCGCTGCATGTGTATATAGATAAATGGCTCATATCCATTGATAAGAGGTCACTTGACTGGGAGCCAAACCACTGAGCTATCCCTCCCCCCTAAGAGGCAACTGAGGGGGTCTATGATTTGGATATCTTTAATGAAAAGTGAAAGTAGTGCTGGATGAGAAGCTGTATCGATCTCTACAGTGGCACCCACAGCTGTACGCCTGCCCATACCATTGGGAGGGATGCCGAGTCATTAGCGTTGGGGCCCTTCCAAGTGCAGTGACGACGAGGAGCAGCGCTGGCTGCCTCACTGCGCACTCAGATTTAGCACCAGGGCACCTCTGTCATGATTTGGGGGGTGAAGTAGGGGGAACTGCAGGGCCAAAGTTGAGTGAATGGTGTTCCAACTTGGGTCACAGCACTGCTCAGGTTTGGACAGAAGGGCCATGGGACCAAACCTGAGCGGTGCTATGACCCCCATGCTTGCTCACTCACTCAAGTTTGGCCCGTCCACACTCTTTCCCCTCCCGCCTTCCCCCAGTCATGACAGAGGCCTGTGTCCTCTTTGCACTCCGACAGGACTTGCTCAGTGACTACCTCAAGCATCACTGCATGGAGGGAGCTGGCCAGGGGAAGCCCTGGGGTGTGCTATAATGAAAACTTCTGGGAGTGCCGCTCAGTCTTTGAATACTGATAAGTAATAGTGGTCTGAATGTTGTATGTGACTTGATCAGTGAGGCCAAATTATGGTAGAACTATGGTGGGTTATTAAAATATCCTGTATGAATGTATTGATCTAACTCATGGGTGGGGGAGTGAGGGAGGGCTGTGGAAATGAAGAGGAAAGCAACACACCAGAGCTAGATAATGTCCCATCCCAGCTCACACTTTAAAGATGATGGAGTGAGCTGTTGGCTTCAAAGGCCTTGCCTGTGTCCTATCTGCAGCCAGTTGCATGCCTTGTTTTGGGCAATACTTGGAGCCTGGAGATCAGAAGAGCACTAAACAGTTAAAAAGCCCTTTTTGGGGGGAGAGGAAGTGCCATTTGTCAGATGCTGGCTACAGTGGGAGGCGCAGAGAGACTGTGGAGGAGTCTAAAGAAGTGGGCCCTTTGGCCTTAGGGAAGAGGTAGGCAGGCAAACAGCCTCCTCAGTTTCATTGTTTTAAGACATGTCTTCTCTGAAATGCTTTTGTTCTAAATGAACAATGCTTTGCTTTAACAAAGCGGTTTGGCCGCTGATTACCCCTGTTGTTGCCCCAGAGGGAACAGAACCGCAGGGCCTGAGCCTAAGGTATGTGGGACTGCAGCCAAGGCCTTGTCCGAGAGTGGGGGAATCCTGTGATTCCCACCCCCAAGACAGAAGTGACAGCTAGAGCCTAGAGACCTGATGGGATTGCACTTGAAGACACCACGAGGGTTCAGAGGTGCAATTTGCTTGGTAACTTTGAGAAAAGTAAATCAAGGTTGTTCTGATATCTGATGCAGTGTATTGGCAGCAGACCCTGCGGTATTTCCCAACTGCAAAAGAATATCCAAACGTGCAATTATTTCAGAGTAAGTTTCTTCTTTCAAAAGGTCTAATTTAGAAATGCTCAGATCCTTCACTGGTGCAAATCAGCACAGCCCCATAGAGTATAGTGGAGCTATGCCAATTTATGTGACTTTATGATCTGGCCCCTACAGTGTTTTGCGGGTAGTGAACCACGACAAAGGATGGAGAAGGGCAGTGGTAATGTGGGTTTTGCCATGTGACTGACTGGGATAGGTTGGTAGAGGCACCATGGCGTGCAGTGCCAAATGTCTCCCAGAGCTCTCATGAAGCAGAGAGGATCTTTAAGTGGATTAATTACAACTTAGATTTTAGAAGTATCAGAAATATTAAGTTTATTATGATTAAATTGTGGGATTTCTTATCTGTTCAGAGGTCTCTCATCCTCCATTTTAATGTTAATGGCGCAATGTGGTGTCATCAGGGAGGTGAGCTCCAGTGGGATTTTCTGGGGAAAGTGTGTGTCTCCCCTCCAGGCACAGTTGGGGTTTTCAATGAACGTTCATTTTTTTCCAAGCTGATATTTCATGTGACTTTGCGAGGATCCAAAGAACTACTTAATTTCTTCCAGGAAATACTTCCCACCTGTGTATTTTAATAAGCAACCTTAAGTCCAGGCTTTCTTCCAAACTATTTCTTGTTGTTTAGTTGGTTTGGGGTGTTTTTGTCTAAGGCTCTGATCCTGAAATGAGCTCCCTTTGGAAGACAATGGGACTTCACTCAGGAACTGGAGCTCATTGAAGGATTGGAACTGAAAGCAATAGATTCCTAAGGGCAGGGAGTATGTCTGACTCTGTGCTTCCTATAACCCTGCACCTCTCTGCTGCATAATAGATCTTTCTAGTTATTATCTAAATACTATAGGCATTTTTTCCAGGCATTTTTAGTTTCGGTCCCTTTAAAATTGTGAGTTCTATTTGAAAAGAAAACTAGAAGTAACCTGTTTGGGATATGACTGATTTTAAGAGTGTGATTTATTTTATTTTTAAATGTGTACAGTGGGTGTCATTAAAACCTTAACATTTGCCACCCTTCAGTAGTTGTGACACCATGGGATCTCTCTCTCTAAGCATAGGAAAATACTTTTCTAGGTGTCCAATACCAGATTTTTAATGGCACTAAGGCTAGCTTGATGAAATGTCTTGCTTATTAAATAAGATTTAATGATTGGAAAGGTGGCCCACTGGTTAGGGCATTTGCCTGAGATGTAGATCTGGGTTCAAGTCTCTGCTCTACTACAGACTTCCTGTGTGACTTTGGGCAAGTTACTTGGTCTTTCCTTGTGTCTGTTTCCCTTCTGTAAATTGGGGACAATAGTACTTCAGTCTCATGGGAGTATTATGAGACTAAATACATTAAAGATTCAGGTGTTCTCATAGGATGGTACTGAGGGTGGCTAAGTACCCAATAGAGTACATCACGTGCTGATGCCCTAAATAGTGTACCAGTATTTTGAAAGCACAGAGCACATTTCAAAGGCACAAAGTCACTTCCTATAGCAATGAAATGCAGCTGCGAAGGGGTTAACTTAAAAAACAAAACAAAACAAAAAACCACCCAAGCCACAAAACTTTATTCGGTTATTCCCTTTAAAACACAGTGAATGTCTCCGATTAATAGGCCAATTCTAACACTGATCTAAAAAAAGGTGTTTCAGAATATTTTGGCCATATTGTCTCTCTGAACCTGACTCTCTCATCAAAGATGCTGGTGCCGGTAAGAGCACTCTTTCAACAGTTTAAAGGGAGTGGGCAGAAGAGAGGGGAGTGCTATCCTGTGAATGTTTGTTCAGACTGTATTTGTGAAGCTTTGGTGGTCACTGGGGTTTGTCTTCAGAGACATTTTCTTGCTTGTCGTTTTTTTTCTCTGTTCAAATGCTGATGCGGTTTGACTCGCTGTTGAAGTCTGACTTGGAAGAGCTGAAGGAGAGAGATGCCTAAGGGGGAGCTGGTTGGATCTCTCTGCATCTCCTGCTAGTTAATCTTTGAAAGCTGACGGCGGTGCTAAGCGTCTCTTTTGAACATTGCCGTTTATTCTTAGGCTTACCTGAGAAGCCCTTTGTACTAATTACCTAAAGATGGAATGTGCCAAACAAATATGGGCTGCTTCTGAATGTCTTTTTTTGCAGGGGGGGGGGGGGGAAGGGAAGGGATAGTCAGAATGGCAGTTCAGCCTTTTTTTTTTTTTTTTTTTTTACTTCTTTTGTGAGAGTTTGCTTGAGAAAAGGATCTGGACTGACAGCCTAAGAGACTGAAGCTCTCTCTTTATTCACCAGAGATACCATAACAGTGCAGCCTTCCCCGCTATGGGAAGGTGGTTTTGTCTCCAGACCCGTTCAGTCCTTGGCTTCTCTGCTTATATAGCCCATAAAGGGGTCAATGAGTGCAGCTTGAGGCCCAGTACGGTTATTTATAGTCTTCTACGTAAAAATGAAAGGTAAAAAGTAATTAACAAGAGAGGGTGCTGGGGAGCCTATGCCATGATTAGTGAGAGAACTGCTGTAATACTGCCAAACTATTTCTGCTTAGTAACAGGAACAGGGCCAAAGAGGGGACTGCATAGATAAGAAAGGGATCAGGCGACACCATTATCCTCCAATGAGACACCATCCTTCTCTTAATTAGGGAGGAGGCACACAAAGGGCATTGGAGGTCTCCTTAGCATAGTAATCTAGGCCTGGCACTTAATCCACATGTGGCCGCCATTTCTTGGGCTCCCTGATGCACATCACGTGAGGCCTGGCAGGATAAAGGCTTTTGTGTCTGGTTCTTGTGATGTGGACACTTGGCCACTAAGTACTTCTGAGAATATCAGACTCGCTTAATGACTCTGCCCTGCCGAGTGAATGACTTCCAGTTGCTACAAACATGCACTGGGTTTGAACTGGGAACATAGAGGCTGAAGGCTGTGTTGTCCTTTACCATTCTGTCCTATGACTCTTTTTATACATCTTGCCGTTTCAAGACTCTCCAATTTCTACGATATACTCACTGGAGCAAGACTGATATTGACCATCAGCCATGCTTCCTTTCACTCCTTGTCACGTTAGCTCTCCTTAGAAGAGAGAGCCATTTTAGGTCTAGCCGTGATAAACCAGTTCAGACAAGGATTGACAGGCTCCCCAAATTTATCTAGCTGAAATATAGAAGACTATTTGTTCTTCTGTTCCCGTAGTTCACTTCTGTCACATTCCGAGTGACCCTACAAAAAGGATCAAAGCACGGAGGTTGTTTGCTATTGCAGACTGGACATATATGTGCTGCCCTTCCCCTTCTGCTGCTGTAATTCTGGACAGTTGATTACCTCTGAGCCCCTCAGTCTCACATACACAAACACACCCGATCACGCCCCCAGGAAACAACTGTGGGCTCAACCATCAGCGGAATGCACCTAAAGCATTAGGAACCTGGGTCCTTGGTTATTAAGGCTGGTGGGTTTTGTCATTGTAAAAAATGTGAAAGTCATAATTGAGGGGTTTTGTTTTTTTTAAAGTCACCCTATATTTTAATTCTTACGTTTACATTAGAAAGTGTTTGTAGCTACCAGTAGCAGTTTAAAAGCACATGAAGATAGCAAAATGCCAACAAAAATTACTTAGCTTGGATTGCCACAATCTTTCTGTTCTGGTGGTACAGAATCTAAACCAACGGGGTCCTGGTTTGTGGCTGGGGCAGCCAGGTGCTGTTGGAATACAAATAGTAAATAACAGGGTGAGGTTCCCTCAGGCAGATTTGGGTGAAAGGCTGACTTTATTTAAAACAAAAACAAACCAAAAAATGTCATGGCCATGATTTTTTAGGTTTTGTGTTTGGAAGATTTTTGTGCAAACATTCATCTTTAAGCCCTGATCCTGAATGAACTCCACGCAGGCAGGCCCTGCATCTGCACTGAGCTCCACTGGAGTCAGCGGTGTTCAGGATCTGCCTAAGTGAAGGTCATTGAAGGACTGGAATACTTGTCACTGTGCATAGGTATGTGTGGTCTTTCTGCCTTTTAACCAATGAAAAATCCCTTTGTCACTACCACAGACTTCTGTCTTTGGGGAAGGGAGCTACACCAGGCCTCTCATCCTTAGGGTTCCTTTTACTCATGTAACCCCTCTGCTAGGCTGAAATGATAGCAGCAAGAGCCAGGTTCAATACATAGGGGTCCCTTCCCCACCACGTAATACAAACCAGCTCGAGCCCCCACCCAGTGACCTGGGAAAATCTTACACACACCCCTGGGCGCCTCAAGGAGGCAATACTTCCCCTCTCGCAAGCACAGACTCTTGGTGTAGCAGAAAAGGTTTAATCACATAAGATAAACACCAAGCATTAAATTTGGAAAATACCTCAGCTAGAGTTCATAGGTCAAACCGTGAGCAAAGACCCACCCCAGCAAATTGGGCCGTGTCCTTCTCTCTGGGCCCTTGAGTCCAGCAACCCCCCAAATCACCCACAGTCCCAAAAGTCCCACAATTCAAAAGTCTCTGTCCCGGGTCAGTGCAGCCCCAGAATTCAAGAGTCTCTTTGCAGAGGTCCCCCTCCCCAGCCTAGGTAGAAAGGGGCACCTTATGTGGTTCGGGGCCAACTGCTCTGCCTCTTCGTGGGGTTCTCCTTCCACTAGTCGTCCCCGCAAACAGCTCAGCTCCGCTTGCTCTGTGGGCTGCTCCGCTCTGCCAGCTGCTCTGGTCCACCAGCTGTCCTGTGATCTGCTCCAGCCGTCCTCACGAGCTGCTCAGTTCCACTCACCCAGTGGCTGCACAAACTGCTCCACTCCGCTCTGCCAGTATTGCTTCAGGCTCCCCCACTCATCAGCACAGTGCTCTCAGCTCAGCAAGTCCAGCTCTTCAGTGATTTCAGCTCCACTCATTAGCACAGTGCTCTCAGCTCAGCAAGTCCAGCTCTTCAGTGATTTCAGCTCTTAGTGATTCCAGCTCATAGTAGGGGAGCCCCAGTACCAGTGAATTCAGCTCAGTAACCTGCATCTAGATTCTTAAGGGAATCAAAAATTAACTCTGACATTCCACAGTGGAGAGAGGCATAGGTGGAACTGGTGCTTCTGGCTCACACAAGGAACCTATACCACCAAGTACAGATCTCTGTCCCTAGCCTCTCTCTCTTGACTGGGTTTTGGAACCCATGTCCCTTGTCTAGCAAGTGCTATTTAATTGATAATGAAACCCTCTATCATAAGACAGTTTTGTAGTTCCTCATTTACTTAATCGGGGTGACAACATTTTATTGCTCCTGCCCCAATAACAATGAAATTGGGGCCTCCCACAGCTGTGAAAATAACCATCCCAGGCTGCTGTGCGGTATGCTAAGTGGGGGTGGGTGTGCCAATGCAAATAACTGAATTGCTAATGCGAATACTTGAAACTTCTTTCTGCACTCCCCATAATCTACCACCAGAGGTCAGGGTAGAGCTCATCCTGACTCTGCTTACATCCAGATTACAATTATGTGAAGGTTTTGTACTGACATCTGGATTTGAGTTTTATCTTTTGGATGGCTCCATGTAAAATCCTGTGGTTTCAGCCCAACCCAGGTGAAAATGTGGTGGTTTCAACTAGGTATCAATTTGGATTTTAGGGCTTTTCAAACCTGAAGGTCTGAGGTATGAGCCCATGAGAAACTAAACTAAGAGAGGTTTGGCAAACTAAAACCACTGATCATTGGACAATTCTGGATCTAATCCATCCTACATTTCATCCGTTCCTCCTTTGTCACATGAAAACAGAAAATCAAGGCTTTTCTTTAAAAAAAACGCCTTCTGGTTTTAAACTATCTTTTAAATGTTTTCTTGAATACTTTAAAAAACAACAACACATTAAAAAAAAAGTGCTATGAACAATACACGTTAACAAAGGAATAAAGAAACACAGGTGATGTCCTGTCAGAACAGAGCAATGGTCCATGTAGCCTGATGTCCTACCTTTTGACAGTGGTCAACACCAGAAGCTTAAAACACGGATATTAAAATCCTCCCCAGGCCTGATTCTGGAGCACTTTCTTCCTGGATTTAGCTGGTGATCAGAGAACATCTGGAAGTAGGAGAGATCATAATCCCTTTCATTTTATCCAAGCAAATATAAGTGCAAATGGTCATTAAGTTTCTAAAATGTTTTTATCCATGTTTAAATAGGATCTACTAATATTTTATATCCAAAATTAAGTTTAAGCATGGGGGTGGGGGGAAGTAATATGGTGCAGTGTGTAAGAAATGATGTTGTGCAATGACAAGACCAGAGAATTGTGTAGATCAGAGGTAGGCAACCTATGGCACATGTGCCGAAGGTGGCATGCGAGCTGATTTTCAGTGGCACTCACACTGCTCGGGTCCTAGCCACCGGTCCGGGGGGCTCTGCATTTTAATTTAATTTTAAATGAAGCTTCTTACACTTTTTAAAAACCTTATTTACTTTACATACAACAATAGTTTAGTTATATATTATAGACTTATAGAAAGAGACCTTCTAAAAACGTTAAAATGTATTACTGGCACACAAAACCTTAAATTAGAGTGAATAAATGAAGACTCAGCACACCACTTCTGAAAGGTTGGCGACCCCTGGTATAGATCATCCCACTAGCTTGGTTTGGAAGCTGTGCTGACTTTATTTAAGTGGAGATAAGATGCATCTCTTGATCTTTATCTGAATGAAAACCATTTGTATTGTGTACTTCCAGCATGAAGGGGTGATGCTCAACCTCTGCTGTAGGGAATGTACAATAGAGAATGTTTTAGTTTGATTATATTTGAATGTCCGATTACTTGACTGAATTTTTGCACCTAGAGCCTGGTACAGGCAATCTTTTAAAGCTGATATGTTGAAATCAAAATAGATAGTAGTATTGGTTTGTTGCTGTCACTTAATTCAGGGGAGATATCATGAGTAGCAGGCTCAATGTGAAGATGCTTGGCTTAAAGTCAAAATTGAATGAGATGGTGGTTGCACAGTGTAAAAGCAATATTAGTTATAACATGAGGGTGCTTACTGGTTACAAGGTAAAAACTCGAATCCCTTCCTTCTTTACAGGTCGGTTGGCTCCTTTCATGGAATAACTGCAGCATAGCCATATGTTTGTGCTTCAAATCCGAACCAGGAGAGCCTGGGATTGCCACCACCCAGCTGTGCGTTGTGCGCACAGCTGTACATGATATTTATTATAGGGGCAAGAGCCTTTTTGGCCTGTCGGAGGGGAAGCTGGGGAGAGGGATGGAAAGGAGAGAAAAGCATGTAAAAGGTTGTGGCTGAATCCTTGCTTGGGGCCCATATGAGGGTTAGGTGGGTGGAATTGCGGGTCTTGTCTATTCTTACTTCACCGGGAGGCACAGTGCCCCAACAGGTGCACTGAGGTGGTAAGGTCATTGCTCTGCCCCTACTGCACCAGCCAGTAAAGTTGGCCAGGTGGAGAGTAAGGTGTTCCACAAATGGAGTAGTAGCAGGTGTGAAGCCTTTGCTTCCAGTGCATGCCATGCTTCCCTCAGCTGAGCTCCCATCTGCTGCCCAGTCCTGCTCCTAAGGACCCAAACTACCCCAGAGTGATGAGACAGATCCCTGCAGTCTGATTTGCTCATGGTGCTTATGCACAGCAGACATGGTGTACTCCTGCTAGTAGGTACATAAGAATGGCTGTCCTGGGTCAGACCAATGGCCCATCTAGCCCAGTATACTGTCCTCCAACAGTGGCTGGTGCCAGATGCTTCAGAGGGAATGAACAGAACAGGACGGTTATCGACTCATCCATTCCCCGTTGTCCAGTCCCAGCATCTGGCAGTCAGAGGTTTAGGGACACTCAGAGCATGTGGTTGCATCCCTGACCATGTTGGCTAATAGTTATAGATGAACCTTCCTCCATGAACGTATCTAGTTCTTTTTTTGAACTCTATTATACTTTTGGCCTTCACAACATCCTGTGGCAACAAGTTCCCCGGGTTGACTGTGAGAAGAATGACTTCCTTGTGTTTTCTTTTAAACCTGCTGCTTATTAATTTCATTGGGTGACCCCTGGCTCTTGTGTCGTGTGAAGGGAGTAAATAGCACTTCCTCTACGCCATTCAAGATTTTATAGCCCCCTATCATAGCCTCCATTATTTGTCCCTTTTCTGAGCTGGACAATCAGTCTTTTGAATCTTTCCTCACATGGAAGCTGTTCCATATCCCTAATCATTTTTACTTGCTCCTCTCTGTACCTTTTCTAATTCTAATATCTAGAATTAGATATTATATTCTATAATTGTTTTAAGTGGGGCAACCAGAAATGGGTGAAATATTTAGGTGTGAGGGTACCATGAATTTATATAGTGGCATTATGATATTTTCTATCTATTACTTTCCTAATGATTCCTAACACTGTTCGCTTTGTAAACTTTTTTTTTTTTTTTAAACTATCCCGCACTTTGAGTGACTGAGACCATTCCATATGCAGGGTTGCCACTCACAGTTTTCATTTTTTCTTAAAGCCCCAATTCCTAGAGTCAGATGATTACATGAATTGTGGAAAAAAGAGTGTGAACGCGAGCCCCCTAGGCTCACAAAACAGAACTCCAATTAAAAAGAAACTTTTAAAAACTCTCATGAGTGACGTAAATCTCATGACTTTTGGGGGGCATGGCTCAGACCTTTTTAGTGCCTTTTTTGAGGTTTGGCAATATTACAATTATTTATCAGTGTTCTGTCTGAATCTGGTTTACTTCAGAATGAGGAATGGAAATAAACAGAGGCAGTGGAATAGGAATTTTACGATAACAATCCCTTTTCTGATGGAGCTGTTCAGATCTCTCTTTTCACATTCATGCTACTCCTCTACTGCTGCAATGTTTATTATTTTTATCTTCACAAATGCTGCTTTAAGGACCATGCTGAGTGATTTAGACATTTTAATCCTACCAGCTGCAAACCTAACTTTTTACTGCCTTTGGATGCCAACTGATAAAATCCTTTAAAATGTTTTGATGAATTAAACCTTCATTTGTGGCCTGACTCTGTAAAGTGCTGAGCAGCTGACAGTTCAGTGGGAGCCAAAGGTACTCTGTACCAACACCTTGCAGGATCGAGTTGTGACTGCCCACAGAGAGACACTCCAGTGAGCTGCTTTCTCTAGGCTTCTCTGTGCTGCAACTGTGACATGGGGCCTGATTTTCCTTCCACTTTGTAAGGACTAATTCATCAGTGGTGGAATATAATAAAAGCCTTTTGTTTGGAAGATCGGTGAGCTGTTTCTTTGTGTTTGTGTTTTTATTTTAAGCGAAGTTTCAAATTTACGCCATGGATTCCATAATATTGCTGCTACTCAGATGACTTCTGGCTAGTTAGGGGTGTTTTTTGATAGCCATGATGAGTCACAAAGCTGGCTTAATATCTGTGGTCTGAGAACTAGAATAGCAAGGACTGATAAGAAGCCATTTGTATTACACGCTCATTTTCTCAGAATACATTTTCTCTTATTCTCCTTTCCAAAATACTGTTCTCAAGCAAGAGTGCCCTGGAGAGCTCCAGCTGGACATGTACCTCAGAGCTGTAGCTAGTCAGCTGCTATATCAGCATATATAGGGTGTGTGTGTTAAGGTTGCCAGTTTTGGTTAGACATATTCCTGGAGGTTTTGTCATGTGACATAATCTTTAATTAAAGATTAATCTTTAATTCCTGGAGAATCCAGGACGATCCTGGAGGCTTGGCAACTTGGGTGTGTGTGTATATGTACTGGGGGAATAAAAGGGTAGATTAGTCCTTTTTGCTAATGTTTCCTTCCTGGCCTGTGCACCTCCCCCTCTTTGTCTAAGGTGAAAGAATGTTCCTGTCATGGCAAACATTCTGGTTTCAATTTTTTACCTTGCTGTTTCTGTGTGTGTGTGTGTATAATACTTTTTATTTGGATATACAATGCCTTGTGCTCTAGTGCCCAATCCAATTGTTCAAAAATCATGAGTCAGGCCCAAAAAAATTGTGATGGGCTTAAAACTACTATGATTTGTCTTCTGGTTTTGGAACTTTAGGTTTCAGACTTTCAAGCTCTTCTTGGCAACCAGGATGACTAAAAGTTGTGTAATTTTTTTTTAATGGAAGCTGACTCCAGGACCTGGGGTATTAAATAAAAGTCCAAATGTTAATGAGACTTGTGAGAATAGAAAGAGAGGAAAATGCTGCTTGTACTTGGCTTAGGGATTGTGTGCTTCAGGGACTTCAGTGAGAGCAGTCTCAAGACCAAACCCCATTCTGTGTCATTAATATAAAGATTTCAGAGTGGTAGCCTCGTTAGTCTGTATTAGCAAAAAGAACGAGGAGTACTTGTGGCACCTTAGAGACTAACAAATTAATTTGGGTGCCACAAGTACTCCTCGTTCTTTTTATTAATGGAAAGAAGATTGATTAAGCCAAATTTCTGGGATGAGTCAATACAAGCTGACCTTGTGAGTTGAAAGTTTTGCCCAAAAGTTTCAAGGCTGGTTGAGCTCTTTTCGTTTTAAACGCAGCCATAAGCTGACCCAAAAGCTAGGCAACAAATTGTCAGGAAGTATTAAATTTGAAATCCCTGATTTTTATTATTAAGTAGACCAAATTCCATTTCTCTAATTGCAGAACTCTGCAAAATACAGCTACATTTCCAGGCACTTTAAGAAACTACTGTACATAAAATAGCCGAAAGGAAGCAGCAGTTTTGTCCCCCAATGCTGAAGAAGTCCAGTATCCCATGAATGAATGAATCCATCACACAGGAAATGAGTACTCATTTACTATCTACATGCAGTCCTATGACAGATGAACAGCAAATGGCTCTAACAGATAAACATTAAGATCTCCTGTGGATTTTTAATGAACTAAGATCAACAAAGAAGCTGCTGGGAGCTGAATAAATTTAGGAGTAACAGAATCTTAAGAGTCTGTGAAAAGTCAAGTTATTGTACTTTGTGATAAAAAGTTGCTAGTAAAGTTAAAAGGTAGAGTGTTTAAAACTGTATTTTGACTCATCCTAACGTACAGAACAGAGACTTGGCCAGCCACAAGAAAAGAATCTGTAAGCTCTTCACCATGGAAATTAAAATGGTGAGATGGTCAAATGGTTGGACTTGCCTGATAGGACATAAGGTTGTGTAGGGCCAAATGTGAGTTGCCCAAAGTGAAAGAGGAGGCTAGACTATATTGGTGTGGACATAAAATATCAGGGCTGGAAGGGACCTCAGGAGGTCATCTAGTCCAATCCCCAGACAGATTTTTGCTTCATATCCCTAAATGGCACTTTCAAGGATTGACCTCACAAACCTGGGTTTAGGAGGCCAATGCTCAAACCACTGAGCTATCCCTCTGCCCCACACTAGAGACTTGAGTTGTATGGGTGGGATGGCCAGGGCCAGCCACAACATTTTGGCACCTGAGGCGGGGAGTTCAAATGACACCCCTATACCCCCTCGCTTGTGCCAAAACTTTGAAAGGTCTCAATTCTGCCTTCTTCCTGTGGTACTGCTCTGCTACCTACCCCAATAAAGGAGAACTAACAACTTAAAATGCCTTGTTCAAAAATTTTAAGTAACACTTCACATTTGTTATACTAGCTCCCGTAGTATCATCAATGTCAATAAATTCTAGAAAATGCTCTGATAGTCACCATTGCAGAGACATTTTCACTAGGTTCTGTTGTTACAAAATGCACTATTAAAGTCATTTGTTCCGTATGGCTGATGTCAGGTGTGTAGTCCAGAATAACAGAGTAATATCTTGCTGACTTCAGATCTGTCACAATCTTCTGTTTGACTTTTGTTGCCAGTAACTGTATGATCTCATTTTGAATTGTTTTTCCAAGGTAGTGGTGTGTGTACATTTCTTGGGTGGTGACTCTTCTTAGATGCTCTTGGAATATAGCATCAAACTCAGCCGTCAGCTCCACAATTTTAAGGAAATTTCCATTGTTTGGCACATACAGCTGATCTGAAGTGCCACACAGTGCTAGGTTTTGGGTAGCAAGCATTCTCACAATGACAATGAGCCTTTTCAGAACATTTTGCCAGTAAAGAGACTCTGATGCAATCTTCTCTTGATGCTGATCATCTATGGTGGCTTCTAACCTTAGTCTCATCTCAAGCTCTTTCCACCTATGGAATGCTCTCTGGTGATTTGCTGCCTTCTCACAGCATGCCAGATTTCTAGCCAGATTTTTCCAGACCTTTGTTCCTGTAGAACCCAATGTGGCTCGAACATTAGACTGGAAGAGTTTGCAACAAAAACAGTATGCAGCATTCTGGGTTTTTGAGTACAGCCCTAAGGATGGCCTTTGCAATGATCATAGATTGGAGGCCAAACGCTTGGTACATGGATCAGCTATTAGCAGAGCTTAGAGAAACCAGCCAGCCATACAATGATGAGTTTTGGAAGAAGGCTATAAAACTTGCTGACCCCCAGTAAAGAAATGGCAAGAAGAGGAGTTGGGTTCAATACATTGTCTGCTGATTCATCAAAATCTCTGTTAGTAGCAAAGTAGCATGCCCATTCTAGTGATGTAGTAGGAGTAATCTGTGGTGCAGTAAAACTCTCCTTTAACTCTCAGTATTATTGGGGCTTATTTCCTCTTTGCCTGCAAGCTTCTAAAGATACATAATTTATAGCATATGAGTAGGTCTTATTCCAGCTAGCCATGCACATTGCTGTACATGTACACCAGACTGTCCTACTTGACTCAAGATTACAGTGAACTTGCTTATCAAGGACATATGTGATGCGGAAAGAGACTTTGATCCTGCATGAACGAACTACAAAACTACAGGTAAAACAACTGTGTTTAATACATGTGACACGCTTTTCTGCCCAGTTAGAACAAAGAAAGTGTGAGCCGTGCACCCACACTGAAGCTTTTCTTTCTCCACCATGGTTGAACTGTGTGCATCCACATCTACCATGCTACCTGCCTGTGTTTTTGTATCAGTGCATTCTGGGGCATATTTGGGAAGCTATCCCACAGTGCCTCAGCAATGGATAGAGTACCAGAGGGCATCCATGCAGAGCAGCACCATCAATCAATGAGGTAATTTATTGTAGGATGTGTTGCTATATGAGGAAGGTTGGCCAAACCAATTAAACAGTACCACACTGGTTACAGGAAAACAACCATCTCCCAGGCTAGTCCTGTGGCAGGGACAAAAAAAAGTCTTAGCTTCCTCGTTACTGATGTGATACAGAGAAACAAGACCGGGTTATACCACTACAAATGTTCAATGTTGTAGTATGGGCAAGGGCTAGAATTGTAATATGTGAGCCATGTCTCCCTTTATTGGCTGGGCAGATCTAGAAAGACCTGTTCCTACTAGCAGTTACTGAATTTTTCTTCTAGCCCGAGTTCCAACTCCCCAGATGAGTGTGTGCACAATTTATCTAGCAATTAGTCCTCAGCACAGGAATTTGTTATATTGGGTTAGAATAGCATCTATGCAGTAAATCTCACGAGCTCACAGGTGAGCCCTGTAGGTGAACTTATTTCAGCATGTAAAACAGGAAAAAATGAAATGCGACTAGTAGCTTGTTAAAGCTCAAGTGTACAATTTAAAACTTCTTTTCCTATTGGGGCCCATTCTCAGCCTTTTCTTTTTTGAATGCAGAAACTACCAGCTCTTGAAGAAGAGATGAGTAAATTATCATTTAATAAAAGAACAGAGTACCCATTGAAGGAAACTGGCAATATGGCTGGAGCTGGGTATAAAGAATTTGACTTGTGTCACATGGGAGTTGTTAATCACAGCAACTCCCAGGCGATAAGCCTGCTTGCGAGGTGGTTATGTTGGATGCACCATTCATTATCATTTAAAATTAGATACTGTACAAGAGCTAATAATGCCAAAATAACTGTAGGAAAGCATTTTAATTCAAAATTAGAAAAATGGGAACAGTTTTTGGCTGAAGGAGAGCCTATTAATAAAGGAAAATAGGTATTAACGGTGGTTGTGAAATGGGGTAATTTAGAAGAAATGCTGTCACGTTTTCAAGCAAAACAGAGCTTGCAACTTTCAATTTCAGGGTTCTGAGATCAAAATACCGTGGGGCAGTCTGATGATATAATACTTCACTGGAATGAGGTTATCAATAACTCTTGCCTGGGTGTGATTTACACAGTTGTCAGCATCTGAATCACCATAATATATCTCTGCCTGGGAAAAATGCTGCATTTGGAAAAAAAGGGGAGAAAAAAGCCCCCAAAGCAATAGCTTTTCAGACAGCTGGTTCACTGCTAATAAAGGCTACAGGAAAGTGATTCTTATTTGACTGTATCAAGCAAGTACAAGGTCAAGCAGTGTCCTTTGAGGAGGAATAGGTGACTAGCACTGTCCACTGTAGATAATACATGTGTAATTTCAAGAAAAGTACATCTGAAATGAAGATTAAAGGTGCTGTGCACTCATGCGTGGGGCAGGGCAGCGGAGAGTGGGAGAAAGTGGAGACAAAATTCAGGGAGAAAGTGAGTATTATCTCTCGGTGACTGATAAACTACACCTCTACCCCAATATAACGTGACCCGATGTAACACGAATTCGGCTATAACGTGGTAAAGCAGTGCTGTGGGGGGTGGGGGGGCGAGGCTGCGCGCTCTAGCGGATCAAAGCAAGTTCAATATAACACGGTTTCACCTATAACGTGGTAAGATTTTTTTGGCTCTCGAGGACAGCGTTATATCGGGATAGAGGTGTATAACTCTTCCAAACAAGAGATTCAAAGAGGGAGAACAAACAGCTCAGTAACCTGGAGGAGAGTGATATTCTTCTTCTCTAGCAACTTCCAGTTGATGATCTTAAGGAGCTTTAAAAACTATTTAAGCCTCTCAAACTTTCCCTCTTCCCCTGTGATGCTGGCATCAGCCCCATCTTGCAAATCAGAAAACTGATCCGCAGAGAGGTTATGGCTGCCTACATCTGTAAGTGTCCACGCATTTTTGGCATCTCCGTTTTTGGGTGTCCAACATGAGTGAGGCACAAAGGGGCCTAACTTTCAGATGAGCTGAGTCCCTTCTGCTCTCCTGGGAGTAAATTACAATTCTGTGTATTTAGTATCTCTGAAAATAAAAGTCCTGGATGATTTAATGCATACTTTTTGAAAATGTAGGCCTCAGTCATTTAGGCCAGTAATTTTGCCAAAGGTCCTATAAGTTGTTCATGGACTAGAAGAGAACCTGGATCTTCTGAGTGACAGTCCTGAGCCAAAAGACCATCCTTCCCACTATGGAAAGTTGAAATCTCCTGCTGTGTTGCCTAGTCTCATGGCGTCAAAGTGATCAGCAGTAGAGCTGGTTGGAATATGCTGGTGTGTTGAAGCGGAAATGTTTTGTGAAGACAATTTTTTGATTTTGACAGAAGTTTTTGAGGGGTGCTCTGTAGTCTGGTGATTAGAGCGCTGGCCTCGGATTTGGGAAGGCCCAGGTTTAAATCTGACTGCTCTGGGATGTGGGCAGGGGGAAAAAAACTTTGAATCAGGCAGATCAGGGACTTGATTCGGGATCTTCTGCATGCCAGACTAGCACCTTAACCACCAGTATACACTCACTCATCCTCCAGCTGATATTTCAACTTCTCTTCTCAAATTGCAAACGGACATTTCGACACAATTCTGTTTAAGCAAAAATGTTGGGAGGGTTTTGTTTTTGTTCCAACGTAGAATGAAAATAAATTTTGAAACTTCCAAAGCTGCCGTGAAACAGAATGGGCTTCCTCTGTTCAGCTGTATTCAGCAGTTATTTTATACACTTATTTCAGTAGGGTATGAGAGATTCAAATTTACTGTGACCTTTAACAATCTGCCACCTAACCCTTTGGGAGCTTACTGATGTGTGATATGAGATCAGCTCCTTTTGTATCGGGAACAAAAAATGAAAACTAAATTGGATCCACCAGGAGACCACAATTAAGTTTGTGCACTGAACATATTTAATAAAAACTAAGACACAGTACGTAGAAAACACATTGGATCAATTAAAGATAATCTATGCTCTGAACTAGACTAAGTATCAATCAACAACATACAGTTGTACATCTTTGCACTACTTCAGGATCTGATCCTGAGCTCAATGTCTGCTTAAGAAGTAGAGGAGTGGTCTCCAAAGGCCTGATCTAAAGTCATTGAAGTCACTAGGGGGTCTTTCTATTTACTTTAGTCCGTTTTGGATCAGGTCCAAAATGAGGAATCCATGACTGAATTCTTGGTTGAACAAAGACTGTTATCAGTGATGAGCTGCCAAAATCTTAGGAACCGGTTCCCTACTGGGTCTTCGGCGGCACGGCTCTGGCGGCTGAAGGACCCACCACCGAAGACCCGGTAGGGAACCGCCCAGTGAGTACACCCCCCACCCACATCCTGTCCCCCCTCAGAAACCACAACCCATAACTCCCCCTGACCACTCCTTCCCAAGACCCCCAATCCTAACTCCCCCCCCAGGACCCCACCCCCTGCCAAACTTGCCCCGCTCCCTGTCCCCTGACTGCCCCGACTTCATCCACCACCATCCCAACAGACCCCAGGAACTCCCACGCGGCGCCTACCCAACCCCCCCTTCCCCATCCCCTGTCTGCTCCCCCAGAACCTCTGCCCGATCCAACCCCTCCTCCCCTGTCCCAGTCCCGGCCCTGGCCTCTTACCCCTGCTGGGGTCGGGGCCAGGGTCGGAGCCGCAGCCGCGGGGCCCGACTCCCCGGGCCGGGCTGACACCGGGACCGGCGCCGCAGCCGCGGGGCTCGACTCCCCGGGCCGGGCCGACACTGGGACCGACGCCGGAGCCACAGCCGCAGGGCCCGAGCTGTGCAGGCGGGACCAGCCCGAGCCGGGGGTGCTTGGCTGGGACCGGGCTGGTGCGCTCGGCCAGGGCCAGGAGGAGCCGTCCCGCCCCCTCCCCCACACGCCCGGCTTACCTTCCTGCTCCTTTTTTCAGGCTTCCCGCGAACATTTGATTCGCGGGAAGCAGGGGAAGGGGAGGAGAAGGAGGGCGGAGCGTTCAGGGGAGCGGGGGAGGTGAGCTGGGGCCGGGGCCGGGCAGACAGCTGCCCGAGCCTTTGTTAAATTTAAAAGCTTTTTAGAATCGGTTGTCCTGGAACAACCGGTTCTAAAAAGGCTTCTAAATTTAACAACCGGTTCGCGCGAACTGCTGCGAACCGGCTGGAGCTCACCACTGACTGTTATACAAATCCCCAACCAATAATATTGTAGGCGGAGCAATCTAAAATGAGTGAGAGGCAAGATACCAGGATATAAATTGAGAGAGAATGAATCCCTATCAAAGCGCCAGAGCAATTGTTGTTCTTAATATAAAGCCAGCATCAGAAAAATAAGCTATCTAGACATCTTGCAGAATGTCATTTAATAATTTGATTTTTCCCTTTCTGGATATCTTGGCATCTCACTATTAGTGAAACATTTGTTCTCTGTTCTGTTTGTGCATGTTGTTTTTTAAATCACTAAAATGCTTCAACATGGGCGTGCAAAAGTGATTTGAGATCTGGTGAAATGTCTGTATTTCAATAATGATAAATAATTTACACATTAACCTTTTTGGGTACTGTACCTCTGATTCATCATTCTATTACTCTGTTTTATTCTGGTTTAATGCTTCGAATAAAACAGTTTCACAGTATTAAACTGGAATAACTCCATAATTCAGGACCTTCGTCTGAATAATCCCTTATTTCTAAGTACTAATTTGTCTGGCAGGGGTCTAAAAAATGCCAGTATTCTATTTAACACACTTGTTCAATGGATGATATTAATATTCATGCTAATATACTATCCAATAAATTCTTCCAATATACAGTATGTATTGTACTCCCCTGATCTCGCATGGACTAACCTACAAAGGCTGTAGATGCTTATCCTTGTAGGTCAGTGGCTCTCAAACTTTTTTTTACCGGTGATCCCTTTCACATAGCAAGTCTCTGAGTGTGACACTCCGCCCCCCCTTATAAAATAAAAACACTTTTTTATATATTTAACACCATTATAAATACTGGAGGCAAAGCAGGGTTTGGGGTGGAGGTTGACAGCTCGCAACCCCCCATGTAATAACCTTGCGACCCCCGAGGGGTCCCGACCCCCAATTTGAGAACCCTTGTTGTAGGTCTTAATGGATGCAGATATTTGTAATAAAACTACTTGAGTAAAGCACAAATATAGCAAAAATAATGTGCAGCAATTATAACCCATTTTATTGGTGGTGGTGGTAGTATTTTTGTAAGGACATCAGCAAATTGTTCTCGTTGCATGCACCATCTGTAATCTATGAGTACCTCAAAAATGACACAGGATTAAAGCAGGCCTCTCTGGAGTGGCCTGTCCCATATCATTCATCAAAACACATGCCGACCAAACAACAAGAATGCAGGAACCTGTTCCCCAGATGAGCCTAGTCTTACAGAAAAATAGCACTGAAAGGGAGAAAGCAAATATATAATTGACTGGAAAAACACTAAGCTAGAAGGGACATCAATAAAATATGCCTTACACCACTGAGAGCTACCACAAGGTACAATACCAATTTTAGTAAAAGAAAAATCCTGAAAGTGTGACGCTCTGTTTAAAGAGGGATTGATGGAAAGTCTAAAAACTTGCAGACGTTTGGTTTGAATTCAGCAGTGGAGGAGATAACAGAAAACCTAATTGGATGCAGAACAAGGGAATACCTATGAAATTATTTTCTAATTAAAGGAGGGTCATCTTGGGCTCACGTAAGAATGAGATCATGTCTAATGAACTCGTGGGATGCTTTGAAGAAGAAATGAAATAGAGTTGACTGGAAGCCTTGGACATAAATTACCTGAACTCCTGGAACAATTTTTGTTATAGTGCTGCATGGAATCTGCATGTTCACTAGGATGGTATTGGTTGTGAGCCTTTTGGAGTATGTAATGCAACGGCTTGGATATCAAAAACAGAAGGCACCTGTGAATAGCCGCATTTCAGTAAGGAGAAAGGTGACTAGGTAGGTGCCGCAAGAATCAGCATTTAACATTGATTTTGTTCATTTTATATATCAGTGACCTAGAAAAAGGAACATGAAGCAAAGTGATAAACTCTACCAATCATACAAAACAATGAGTTGGAGGGGAGTAGCGTGTGGGTCACTACAAAACGGAAGGGGCATACCATGCAGAATGACTTAACCATAGGAACAGAAGCAGATTGATGGCTTAGGCTGCTCAGTGTAGATGCATGTAAAGTAATCCAGAAAGAAGGGAAAAAACCCAATCTGGATAGCATTTTCTATTGCTTTGCATAATCTTCTGTGTATTGTAGTTGTAAGGCTGCATTACCTAGTGTATAGATTAAAAGTCCAGTGTACC
This sequence comes from Mauremys mutica, assembly GCF_020497125.1. Classification (NCBI taxonomy): domain Eukaryota; kingdom Metazoa; phylum Chordata; order Testudines; family Geoemydidae; genus Mauremys; species Mauremys mutica. The sequence goes on along the minus strand of NC_059080.1, from coordinate 89,835,365 downwards.
ATCCTTCCCTGACTGTACCAAGTCTTGTACTGTACCTCTCAATGATCTACAATTCTATGAATTTAAGATGAAAGCTTAAGCATGAATGAATGGTGGGGTCTGGTTAAGAGTGTTGAGAATAGAATATAATATTTCTCTAATGTAAGCCACTGGTATGAATTTGCCCAGGGTGGTAGTGGCTGATCTGAGATTGGTTGATTGGTGGGGCTATATGGAAGTTGGAATGGGACAATCCTTTTTATGAAGACAATTACTACAGGATCCCCTGCAAGCCAGTCTCAGAGAAGAGGCCAAAGGCTGACTGGGAGTGAAGACTGAACTACCCAGTTACTTTTTAAAAAGTGCCTTCATGGCATGGGTAAGGCATATTGCCAGGGCAGCGTGGGGAAGCTTGTGTCTTAATGCCTATGCTCTACCTTTCTGTAGATAACTTGTGTTTTCAATCTGCCCCTTTCACAAGCAATACATACTTTTGAAACAGGTATATTTTATATCTGTATAAGGAATATAATACTTCAAGAAGCTGCTGTTGCACGTACCCTACCCTCTGATGCTCTGGCATGTATTTATGTACCACATCCCTTGCTTTGATAGATAGCAATGGCCATCCTCTATCAGATCAGGATCAAGCTGTTGATGGGGTGGTTGAGAATATGGGTGTGGATGCCAGCTAGGGGCTTAATCTTGTGTGGTGCTAAGTTCCCTTAATGCACATCAAACTCTCGGGGGGTATAGTGGGAGGCAGGTGAAGGTGCTCAGCACCACACAGGATGTGCTACAAGTCTGTGGTACGTTTTATGCTCTATATATTGATGGACTCCTACCTCTGTTGGGAGGGAAGGAAGTGATAGTTTTGGCAGTTCTGCTGGAGAACATCCCTAACCAGGCTCTCCACAAGGCTTAACTCAGAAGAGGTTCTCTTCCCATTAAAAATTCACATTCAGCTTCTTAAATCAAAGAAAAAAAATCCCTCGTAGTTGGTTTGTGCATTCAGTTCTGCCAGAAATCAATGGGAGAGAAATGCTGAGCACCTCTCAGTAGGCACTTAGAATTATTGTGCAACAGAAATTTGTTTTTTTAAATATCTATAATAATTGAATTGAAATCAAAAGGAGAGAACATTTTTAACAAGTAAATAAGGGAGGTGATGTAGAAGAGTGGATTGAATTAAATCAAGGCGATTTAAATCCAATGAGTTAAATCGCCAAGTGAAAATCCTCAGTTTAAATAATCAATTTTAATCAACTTTTCCATTTGTACTTCAGTTATTTTCAAAAGAAAGGTGCATTCTCAGTGGTTGATATAACCATTAAAACATGTTGATTTACAACTAAACAAAGTCTTTACGCTAGACTTGGCACATCTTTTAGCTGTCTAGGAGGGTACTATAGCTATACACATTTAAAACATTACATAGCTTAATGTTTTCAGATACATATTAATTGTACATTTTAGTATGTTAGAAAATGGTGAATGATATATTGTTTATGTACTAGATAATTATATTTTTCCTCATGATTTGTGTCAAGCTGCATTGGGATGGTAACTGTTTAATCTAGTTAAACACACAGAAACAGCATATAAAATGTATTTTTGTTAAACAAAACAAGCCCTTAATACAGTACCTGACTTATTGTGCCATGTTTTATAAAGCTTGGTGTCAAAATTTAAATACTTTCCCCTCGATTCTTTCTTTGTATAGAAAAGTAACCTTTAACTCACATATTGATAGAGGCTCATGGATTCAGCATGCTTAATTTGTATTTAAATGTTTTAACAGATTATAAGTTTAGACCTTAACATATTTTGTATTAAATCCAAATTTCATTTTAAACAGGCTTACTTTTTAAAAGAAAAACTTATTATAATTAACAAAATCAAAAAACTCCAATTTAAATAAAAATACGATTTTTTCAAAATAGATTATCTACCCTCTGATGTATTATTCTGTACAAAGGATGGCATCTTTTGATACATGAAGCAGGCCTGGATAGGAGAACAAGTTAAAATTAGAGGCCTCGGAAATCCCCAGTGAGTCTGGTGTATTGTACTCCCGCAAAACTGTTTGATATTCCGGCTTGAGCAGAGCTAGCAAATCTCCTTATGCCGAGATAGGTCGGCGGCCATAATGCTACGCTTCATTCTCCATCCTGTTCTTGGCCTTGGCATTGTAGAGACATTGCTGCTCCTGGAGGCTTTTAAAGTTCCCAGTCTGGTGACGAATTGGAAATCCCTTCTGTCAGCCTCAATGTTTCACTGTCTGCTGCTCATTCCCGTTGAGCAGAAGATATATTGACTAGCGGAGAAGCAGCCAGTGAGTCTCAAAAAAAACAAAACCAAAAAAAACCTGTTACTTTCGACATATAGCTCAGTGATTTGAGCATTGGCCTGCTAAACCCAGGGTTGGGAGTTGAATCTTTGAGGGGGCCATTCAGGGATCTGGGGCAAAAATCTGTCTGGGGATTGGTCCTGCTTTGAGCAGAGGGTTGGACTAGATGACCTCCTGAGGTCCCTTCCAACCCTGATATTCTATGATTCTATAGTAGGAAGTCTAAGTGATATGGGGCTGTGACTCAGACAGAGCCCTTCTCTAGATGTATGTTATGCCAAGCATACATAATAAGGCAACAATTCCAGTGATGGGTTTGGCAACATCTCACTGTCCTATTGGCTTTTTGTGGCTTGTGATGGAATCCAGCACTTTACAGACTGGTGTAATTCCCATACCAACCACCCCCTTTTCTAGTATGGCCACCCACCTCCAGTGCCTCAGCCTTAAGTGTGTATGGGTGATACACTGTGTGCATACCCCTTGCTCAGCCTACCTCTTTCACTGCTAGGACCATATGCCTGTATCTCTGCTGCCAGCACTTCAGCGTTCAGAGAAGTATTTTTCTTCCAATGCTTATTGTACTTATCCAGGATGACCTCCATCTCTTCATTCCTCTCCATAAAGAGTTTTAGTTCTTGTTAAGTTTTTGGAAAAAATCCCCCCCCCCCCCAACTGGAGCTAAAAAATACGGGAATAATCTTGGGTTTACTTTAATTTAGGAAGGTTAACCGAATACTTTGTAGATATGGTGAGAATTAGCCAGTTCTAAGACTTTTTCTAAGACTGACTGCACTGGATTAAGTAACACGTGGTGATTATGCTCCGCTCCCCAAAACTCCCAGAAGGGTCATTTGTATAAATCAGAAAACTGGTAGAGTTGGTAGCTCTTTTCTTTAGGCAAAAACTAGCCCTAGTATACCAGACATATTACAGGTCAGGTTTGAAGATCATTTGCAGAGTTCTGTCCAGAAACTTGCAAAGGGCTTATTTGTTCAGCCCTTATACCTATAAGTAGGGCCCTACCAAATTCACAGCCATGAAAAACGCATCACGGACCGTGAAATCTGGTCTCCCCCTGTGAAATCTGGTCTTGTGTGCTTTTACCCTATACTATACAGATTTCACTGGGGAGACCAGCATTTCTCAAATTGCGGGGAGTTGCAGGGGGCTCGCAAGGTTATTTTAGGGGGGTTGTGATATTGCCACCCTTACTTCTGCACGGCTGCCTTCAGAGCTGGGGGGCCGGAGAGTGGTGGCTGCTGACTGAGGGCCCAGCTCTGCAGGCAGCAGCATAGAACTAAAGGTGGCAATTCCATACCATGCCATCCTTACTTCTGCACTGCTGCTGACAGTGGCTCTGCCTTCAGAGCTGGACTCCCAGCCAGCAGCCATCATTCTCCAGCTGCTCAGCTCTGAAGGCAGCACGACCACCAGCAGCAGCACAGAAGTAAGGATGGCATGGTATGGAATTGCCACCTTACGCCAAATACATTCGTTAGTCTCTAAGGTGCCCCAAGGACTCCTCATTGTTTTTTCTCTCTGCTGAAATAAGGGATGAGGCATTTGACACCCCTCTGTCCCTGTTGCTCATCACTGCTAAGGAGCTGGATTGCTAATACAAGGCTATTGCACACCTTTCAGATTTTTAAGCAGATCTCACTTTCAAAGAAAGAGGAAAAGCACGAGGTTTCCATAAAAGAAATGCCTGTAAAGTGAATGTTCAGAAACCTGCCACAGTGTCTGGGAGTAACATGCTGAGCTGATCCAAGATTGCTTCGTAAACACTGACATCTGCTCAAGTTATCTTACGTAGTAACACAGTCTCTCGTCTTTCTGCCATCCACCCTTTTACTCCGAAGGCTGTGCCGAAGAGTAGCCTTTAACATGGGTAGCTAATGTGTCCAGGAACTTGTGCATGTGAGAGAGAGAGAGAGACAGACATACACACACGTACGTGCACAAGAGGGATTTATTCAACTTCCCTTTTGTGTCGTGGACAGGATTGCCACCTGTTTGTATTGTGTTGCTCTGTGATGAAGTACTACTTTCCCTGCAACACGCTAAGACATGGTGATATTGCATTGTCATGTTAGTTTACATCCTCATTATGGGATAGATTATGAACCACTTACTCAATATGAGGACTTACTCACACAAGTAGTCCCTTTGCAGTCAATGAGACTAAATAATCAATACTCATGTGAGTAGCTTTCCTACAAGTTTTGAATGAGGGAATCCTAATGTGGCCCTATGCAATGATGGCTCATCATGTCATCAATACACCCCCAAAATGTGCATCCTTTTGTCCTAAGACATAGGGCATTTCCTCAGGGGACTTGTGACAGTCCCCCAGACAGCTGAGCACTTGGTCAGAGTCTCTGGATTGCCCAGACAGGGGGACTGATGTTGCTCTGGTAGAAGTTAATAGCAAAACCATCAGTGCAGGATCAGGATCCTTGGATATTTTTTTCCCCTTGACCCTTTACCTTAGTTTTTCTTTGTCCCTCTTCATCATGATCTTTAGAAAGGCATGGAAGACCTATTCACCCCAGTTCCCTGCAGCACCTGTCAAGGCTCCATCAGGTACTGTTTGTTGGGTGTGGGGCATTGAATGAACAGCACACATCAAATCTCCCCCTGGAGTCTGAATGTGTCAACGCCATGACTTGTTTACAGTCTTCAGTCCTGAGGTCATTGCCAAATGTGGGTCTCTTGTGCGGCTGCCAAGAGCTGTCTGTGTCACATTTCTAGATCGGTGCGATGTGCTGTGCCAGTACAGATATTTTAAAATGTATTTTAGGCACTGACAGTTTTGAGTTCAGCCAACCATTTTGGGTGGACTTTAGAGGCTGCCTAACTAGGTACTGAAAAATAAAATTAATGGACTAAATTCATCCCGGGTGTCACTCCATTAACTTCAGTGGAGTAACGCCATGGATGGATTCAGGGGGGTTCTCAACAAAACTTTTGGTAGCCTCAAAGTGCAACCACCAATTCTTGCTTGTGGCTGCTCTGACAAACCCATCTCTGTCCCTGCCCCACACTGCCCTTCAGCGAGGGCCTTCCCTGGGGAAGGTGAGTCGGGAACTCCCTGGCCGCCCACAGAGTCCCAGGCTCCCTGTGCCCCGGCTGGGTGGGAGCAGGGGAGCTGCCCAGGGTAAGTGCCCCAGTGACTCAACACTGCAGCCACCTTGACTGACAAGAGCCACCTCTGACACTGTGCACACTAGCCCCATGTTTCTCCAGAGGCACTGCCTGGCGCCCCCCGAGGAGGCTGTGTGGTCCATGGCGCCAATCCCTGCTGGCAGCACCAGTTCAAACACCAAGGCGGTGCTGTAGGGCCGCTGCTTTGCCCCCACCCAATCTCCATCCATGATTTGGAGGCTGCTGTGGCAGTAAAAATATCCACTGGTGGCCGCATTGGAGAAATATTGGGTTAGACTGTGCATTTGCATAGCTAGATCACTAGGTATTTCTACACTGCAAGGCTCCCGCCCTTGGTAGATGGACTGGCACTAGAGGGGCTCACACTAGCACACTAAAAATAGCAGTCTGAACATTGCTACGCCAGCAGAGGCTCAGACTAGCCACCTGAGTTCAGATGCAGTCTGCCCCCTGGGTCTGAGCTCAGGTGGCATGTGCTTGTGTGCACTCTCTCTCTCTCTGTCTAATATTCAGATCCTCCTTCTGTGTTGGCAGTGCCTCCAACTTTGTATCATTAGCAAATTTCATTAGCTACTATTTTTTTGTGCCAAGGTCAATAATCAAAACATTAAATAAGATCAGTTCCAGGACGGATCTTTGTGAAACTCCACAAATAACTTTCCTCCAGTCTGATAGTTCACCTTTCAGAACAGGCCATTGCTTCCCCTTTTGCCAGTTCCTTAGCCATCTTACAATTCTTGTACTAATGCCCATCTTCCCTAATTTAACAGATAATTTCCCACGGGGTACCCTGTCAAATGCTTCACTGAAGTGCAAGTCTATAAGATCTACTGCACTTCCCTTATCTAAAAAATCAGTTATTTTCTCAAAGAAGAATATCAGGTTAGTCTGCCATGATCATAGTATTATATCAGTGTGTGTATATTTATGAGAGAGAGAGAGAGAGGAAAAATGCAAGCACATATGCAGGCACTGGGAAAGGGTATAAACAAGCAGACTTCGGGAATTCCTAATTCCCTTTGTGTCTAACGGGAAAGAACGTGCTCTCCTGCCTCTTGGAGTGTCCAGATTCCAGGCCAGGGGACAATGGAGCATACTTGAATGAAAAAGAAGATATCACTATCATGCAAGTTGGGGGTGAGGGTGAGGAAGGGCAAAGTTGACCAACTAAAAATTAGAAATGATTTTCAATCATTTTAGTGAAGATTCAGCCAGACTTACTGACGCAAGACCAATGCAGTGTGACTATGAGCTAAAATGAAGGTTACCCAAAGTCCTCCTTATTTTGCATATAAAGTGGGCATTTCTAAGCTGTTGTCAGTCCTATACATCTGTTTATTTTTATAAATGTGCATTTGACACAGGATCCTAGTAACCGTTTTGAGGATTACTCTGTATAATGGAGGTTATATTAATGAGCGCAATTGAAAGAAAAACTCAGCGAAGGCTGTTTTAAATTCTGAAGTAACCTTAGCACTCATATACATTCTCTCCTCTCTTTCCCTGCCTTACCCCAGTTGCAGTGTAATATTTATGCCCAGGGGGCCTCTTCAGAGAATGCCTATAACTGAAATGTGTTTTCTTATCCCTTGAAGCTAAAAGCCATTAAGAAAAGCAAGCGATTTTAATGACCAGACTTTTCGGAATCCTTTCCTTGAAGCTCTAGTTACTCCTGTGACTCAAAGTAGGTAGTATTGTAAAAATGAATTAGACATCGCTTCACAATTTATTGACTTTTAGTTTTTTATTCGTAGCAGCTTATAGTTAGCAAAGTATGTTATCTTTTTAAGTATCGGTTTAAATAAAATGGGAAAAACATTCTTCGTTCTCTCTATTTAAAGTTTCATAGTTCAGGTAATCGGAGATAATGGATGTGCTGTCTTTTTTTCTCTCTTCACTGGCACCAGCAGTGTTGGTGATTTTAGGAGAAACACAGTATCTGGATAATTCTGCTAAAATGACTAGCATTGAAATTATTACAGATGACAATTTAAACATCAACTATGGCTATGCCTACACTACCGTGATAGGTCGACCTACACGAATGACATAGCTGGAGTTGATGTACCTTAGGTTGAGTTACCGCGGGGAGTCAACGGGAGAAAATCTCCCGTCGACTTACCTTACTCTTCTTGTCGGGGGTACAGTACAGGGATCAACTGGAGAGTGATCTGCAGTTGATTTGGCAGGTCTTTATTAGACCCGCTAAATCAACCGCCGGTAGATTGATCTCAGAGCGTCGATCCCTGCTGTAGTGTAGACCTGCCCCTGGTTAGGTTTCACATTTAACTCCCCCATTGAGATGAATGGCACAGTTCACACCTGTCAGAGCTTGTTTCATGCTCTCTGCAGTCTTAAGATGAGGGCAGGGCATCAGTTACATTTGGTTGAGAGTTTTCCATAGTTTTCACAACCATAAGGACTAAAACCAACTTTTTTTTGGGTTTGGGTTTGTGAAATATATAGGGCCTCACTTATTCTGTGGAAGAGAAAAATATGTATGTAACATAACAATCCATGGCCAACTACTTACCAGATGGCACCCATGGTCATTTGCAACATGACAGCAGTTGGGGGAAGTAGAATTCAGTCCGGTTACAAAATCATCTCCTCTGAAACAGACTCTCCATTTTTTTACATTATTTAACATTAGCAATATAGTGTCTGTGACTCACTGTTACGTAGTTTTTCAATTCCATCCAGCCAGAGGACGGTGGTGTTGGGAAGGGTGGAATACATGCAACTGTGCATGTATGAATGCATACATGAGCCAATACATTATAATGGGTATAATAATAATCTTGCATTTTCATTTCATCTAAATGGATCTAGAAGTGATCTATAACAACTGTGCTGACCGGTGTCTGTGTGTCAGAGATTTCTGACAACATTAGAAGGGCAGCTCTCTCAGAGGGCCAATTCCAAGCTCTATTAAGCAACCTACTCCACAATCTAAGTCAAATTGACTAGTACATCTTATTTGTTGTTTGAAATTAAAAATAAAACAACCTCTCCTCCCTGTCCCTCATTAGTTTCACTAATGATGCTCCCAAATTTATACCTGCTCCAATCCTAATAATGCATGCACAGTGACAGAACCCCATCCTATTACTTTAACCATCCCAAAAGAAAACCACTCATCACATCTAATCCTTCCAAGGTGAAAGGTAGAGTGAACATGCAGGCCCTGAAGGCAGATGGATGGTTCCTGGCTCTGTCTGGTGAAATCCAGAGGTGCTGTCCTCCTCTCCTCTAGAATGCTGTGTCATCAGCACCTAGATATTAAAATCTAATTTTTAAAGCGCTCTTCAGGTAATCGTATGTGCCCTACTGGTATGGGGAGAAAGAAAAGAGGTGGTAGAGGGATGATCTCTTAGGCACGGAATCTAGGACTTAAAGTTAGTAAGGCTTTAAAGACCAAACTCAAAACTGTCTTGTAGTTTTGAATTGTACAGTATTCAAAATTAATAGACCACTTTCATCCCTGGATATCAGAGATGGATTTGATCCATTATGTTTAAAACAATGAGCCTGTCAGTCTTCAAAAGCATATTGGTGCAGATGTCTATACAACAGCAGTGTCTTTTGAGGCTCTTCAGTTAAAGGTATTTAAATTGCAGACTGTTGTAAGGTGCCTGCTAGGAGGAATGGAAAGTGCAGTATGATGAACAGTTCTCCTGGTGAAATTGCCAGTATTCAAGATGTGCAAGAAATCACAGACAATATTAGAGGTAGATTCAAAAGGCAAAGCCTGGCAAATGCATGCACAAGCAGCGACAAAAATCCATTTGAAATGATTCTCTGCTTGATGACCATCTTTGTGAGTGATCAGTGCTGATTATGCTCATCATTTTTTAATCTCTTATTTTTTAAAATGGTAAGAAGTCATTACCATATTTAAATGGTGCATGACTGAGAGCTTTAATGAACATAGGGGGTGTACTGATATCCCCTTGTGATGCAGCCTTCAAAATGAAAAGAACCAGACGTAAGCCTACGGCATTAGCATAATGATGTGGAGCGCATTGGGTTTAATTGAGATTGGGGGTCATAGACAAAGGGTACAGTTCCATACCCTAATGTGACCATTCAGTTATGATTTGCAACATTTTTAAAAAGTCTTTATTACACATTGGGAGAGTTTTGATGCTACAGAAATAATAAAAGATCCAGAACCAAAATTAAATGTGATATAAACTGACGGCAACTCCAGTGACTCACTACATGCACTTTTCCAGCATCTTGCATCTCTGTGCTTAAAACATGAAGAGCTAGGATGTGAAACAAGTGCATTCCTTAGGTGGCTGAGCGTCCGTCTAGAGATGAGCTCCTCGGACGCTGATGAAAGAGAAGGTTTCTTCCTTTTACCCAACTTGCAGAGGAGCGTGGGCACTTCTTTGCAGCTGCTACTGTGCTCCACCTCTGTCACGGAGAATGAGGAGCTGAATCCTCACTGTCCTCAGTCTCTAATCTTTTCCTTGTTACTTCTTTCCCTGGTGGGGGATGTGGAGCCATGTGCCAAATCCAGCTCCCTTTCTGCAAATAAGAGTCTGGGCCCAGGGTTATCCAGTAGAGGGGGAAGCAATGCTTGGCGCCAGTTATTTAAGCCTCACCACATCCCTTTGAGGTCAGTGATTTTACAAAGAAGGGAACTGAAGTGATTTTTATCCAAATTTTTTACAAAGAAGGGAACAGAAGCACAGAGAAGTTGAAATTCTTGGAAAGTGGCCATTGATTGTGGATGTCCCAGTTTTTGGGCACCCAACTTGAGGTAGCAGGTGGAGATAATGAGACTACTTGGTGCATAAAGTTAGACGTGTGTACGTCTTTGCAGGATTAATAGAGTTTAAGGCCAAAAGGACCAGTGTGATCATCTAATCTAACCCCTTGCATAGCACAGGCCATAGAATTTCACCCAGTAATTCCTGCATCAAGCCCATAACTTAAGGGGTAGCTAGAGAATATCCTCTAGAAAGACATTGTCTTGATTTAAAGACTTCAAGTGATAGAGATTTCACCACATCCCCTGATGTGTCATTCCAGTGGCTAATTATGCTCATTTTAAAATTTTCTACTTTATTGCCAATTTAAATTTGTCTAGCTTCAGCTTCCAGCAATTGTATCTTATTTCTCTATTTGCTATGTTAAACCACGCTCCGGTATCTTATCTTCCCCCCCGTAGCTACTCAGGCGTTGATCAGTTTGGGCCTAAATTCACTTGTGACTAGGGTTGTCGATTTTAATCACAGTTAACTCACATGATTAACTGAACAAAATTAATCGGGATTTAAAAAATTAATCGTGATTAATTGCCATTTTAATCGCACTATTAAACAATAGAATACCAATTGAAATGTATTAAATATTTTGGATGTTTTTCTACATTTCATATATATTGTATACTTCATTGTAATTGAAATCAAAGTGTATATTTTTTATTATAAATATTTGCACTATAAAAATGATAAACAAAAGAAATAGTATTTTTCAATTTACCTTATACAAGTACTGTAGTGCATTCACTTTGCCCTGAAAGTGCAACTTACAAATGTGGACTTTTTTGTTACATAGCTGCACTCAAAAACAAAACTATGGAAAATTTCAGAGCCTACAAGTCCACTCAGTCCTACTTCTTGTTCAGCCAATAGCTAAGACAAGCAAGTTTGTTTACATTTACAGGAGCTAATGCTGCCTGCTTCTTATTTACAATGTCACCAGAAAGTGAGAACAGGCATTAGCAAGGTATTTACATGCCAGATGTGCTAAACATTCATATGTCCCTTCCTGCTTTGGTCACCATTCCAGAGGACAAAATTCCATGCTGATGCTCATTTAAAAACAAAATGTGTTAATTACATTTGTGACAGAACTCCTTGAGGGAGAATTTTGTCCCCTGCTCTGTTTTACCTACATTCTGACATATATTTAATATTATAGCACTCTTGGATGATGACCCACCACATGTTCATTTTAAGAACACTTTCACTGCAGATTTGACAAAACACAAAGAAGGTACCAGTGTGGGATTTTTAAAGATGGCTATAGCACTCGACCCAAGGTTTAAGAATCTGAAGTGCCTTCCAAAATCTGAGAGGGATGAGGTGTAGAGCCTGCTTTCAGAAGTCTTAAGAGTAACACTCCGATGCGGAAACTACAGACCTTGAACCACCAAAAAAAAATAAATCTACCTTCTGCTGGTGGCATCTGACTCAAATGATGAAAATGAACATGCATTGAGCTGCACTGCTTTGGATTGTTATCGAGCAGAATCAGTCATAGCATGGATGCATATCCTCTGGAATGGTGGTTGAAGCATGAAGGAATTTTGAATCTCTAGCACATCTGGCATGTAAATATCTTGTGACGCCAGCTACAATAGTGCCATGAGAACGCTTGTTCTCACTTTCAGGTGACATTATAAACAAGAAGCAAGCAGCATTATCTCCTGCAAATGTAAACAAACTTGTTTGTCTTAGCGATTGGCTGAACAAGAAGTAGGACTGAGTGGACTTGCAGGCTCTAAAATTTTACGTTGTTTTATTTTTAATGCAGTTATTTTGTACATAATTCTACATTTGTAAGTTCAACTTTCATGATAAAGAGATTGCACTAAAGTACTTGTATTAAGTGAATTGAAAAATATTATTTCTTTTGTTTTTTTACAGTACAAATACTTGAATTAAAAAAAATAAAGTGAGCACTGTACACTTTGTATTCTGTGTTGTAATTGAAATCAATATATTTGAAAACGTAGAAAACATCCACAAATATTTAAATAAATGGTATTCTATTAATTTTTTTAATCGCGCAAGTAATCGTGATTAATTTTTTTTAATTGCTTGACAGCCTTACTTGTGACATAAGTGAAGGGGGGAATAAAAGATAGGTTACAGTAGTAAGATCACCTGACTTAGTTTGGGCATGAGCTCATCTAATGGTTTCATTAAAATATATTTTATAGAGGGGATACATGATGTGCTGTGGCATAGAACTTTTAGCATGAATTTAGGGTGGTTGCATTTTCTCATTAGGAACACAGCCATGAGTGAGCCTAGCTCATCTTCAGTGAGTGCTGATAAACCCCATACCCCATTCTATAGTGCACTCTGTAAATGTGACATGCTATAGGAAAAAAACTATGACCTTTATATAGCTTCTCTAGACTTAAAATGTCCCAATTCAAGTGAGACATCCCAGTGTTTACCAGGGCTAAAAGTGAATTCTTAGGACTAAAGTTCACATTTGTAGCCCTGCAGTATGGAGGCATGCGAAGGAGAATGGGGTGCCAACAATCTCTGGAATGTTACTTATTGTTAAGGAATTCGTACATTGCCTAAAATCACAGCTATTCTAGGAAAGATTGACCCATTTAAGCTTGTATCACCCAGATGAAGTATACCACTATTTTAATAAAGAAAAATACCTTTCTTACCTACTGTAAAAGTAATAAATCCTTCACTTCCTTGGAAGAAATAATAATTATCCATCACTGCCTGAGAAATCCTGTATCTAACACTGATGATAAATGTACCATCCGACAGCACATAAGCGTCTTGGTGGTGAATTTTTGTGGAGTGTACTGTATCTATACACAGAGGTATAAAATACTGTTAATACTTGATGGTTTATATTGGCAATTCTTTATCTCAACCACGGGGGTATGATTGGAAGTGCTTGATATGAATCCAGGAGCATGACTTGCTTGCCACGTTTCATGTTTAATGGCCCCCAAATATTTTCGATTATTTTTGCTCTCTGGCTTTTGCAGCTCATTACTAGTAACCACTAAGATAAGCTTTGCCGTTCAGTAGGTATGAAGCTGCATCAGGTGTTGCAACAAAATAGTAATGACCTCTTTCATTGCTTTCTTAACAAGATATAAGCAAAAAACTGAATAGATCAATTGGAGCTGTAATCTAGATTTGCAGTGTGGAATTGGGTCACTGGTAAACCAGTGCTATCAAGATAGGACATATTACAGTCAATATGTCCGTTGTTCATCACCCGCTTATTGTGATGATACGAAAGCTAAGAAAACCCAAGGTTACAGTCAATTTCTTTTGACTTTCAACTCTAATATATATCAAGAGATCCTGTCAGCTAAGCAAGGAGTGTTCAGTGCAAAAGCTAAGGAGGGTCAAGCGAAGAATCACCCTAAATTTCTATCTTCATTAGGACTAAAATGAATGTCACCGAAAGGTATTACAAAAATCTCTCTGGATTAATACCTATAACTGGGGGCTTGAATTCTACCTCCTTAAGCCTGCCTTCATGGCTGGTGATTGTGGCATATGTTGGCATGTATTCAGTTGCTGGTTATATGAGGTCTTGACCCCAGATATCATGGGTCTAATAGGATAATTGAGTATACTTAGAGTCAAGTGTTGGGGGAGGAGGGGATATAAGAGAAATCAGACAGACTTAGTTGTCTGTCTGCAGTGTTGATGTAGCTATGTCAGTCCCAGGATATTAGACAACGTGGGTGAGACAGTATCTTCTGTTGGACCAACTTCTGTTGGTAAGAGAGACAAGCTTTTGAGCTTACACAGAGCTCTTCTTCAGGGCTGGGAAACTTACTCAGAATAATTTGCTCATCAACAAAAATTGGTCCAATAAAAGATATCTCCCCCACCTTGTCTGTCTGTCCATCTGTAAGCAGTAGGAGCAAAGGGCCAAACTTTCAAAGAGGTCTCTAAAGGGCTTCAGTTATTGTACATATGCAATGCTGGCACACAACACTTGCATGCTGTGATTGACTGATTGAGAACTCCCACCTCATACTCGGCATTCAGAGACTTCGAACATGTGAAAGCATTGCCTGTGTCTGAGATAATCTATCACAATATCTGCTAAAGTTTCCAGATCACTTCTTGTAAAACCCATGATGGCAATCTAATCTTGAGCAGAAAGAGAGATAGAAAACAGATCAGAAAGAAAAGTTTACCAACACCTTGGCAAGTGCAGATGGGGGGAAAAAAGTACTCCTAACCACTCTTGTTACATGGACATCCATCTTCAGCCAGGGATCCAGTAGCAACCCACATAACAAATGGCAGATGTGCTCCCTTAATAAACTCAAATAACCTCCATAATTACCATCAAGTTGGCAAATAATGCATTTCCTGTTACACGTGTCACCATATTGAGAGGTCCCTAGAAAAATTGATCTCTACAATATTTATTTAGCGTGTGCATAGTCGTCTAGCCAAATTATGGCATCTTCAGTGGTGTGATGCAGTTCTTCTAGGCCGGCATGAACCTAGTCAGCAGGCATTCCTCGACAATGTGTGTCGTCATCTATGTCGCACCGCAGCTGCACAAAGGACTGTCACAAAGGCTCCAGCGATACTGGTTGGCTGCACAGAGACCTTGCCCGGTCCGGAACCTTTTCAACAGGGACCATTGATGACTGGGCAAGTCAAAACCAGGCGGGCAAATTGTGGGGTTGGTAATGAGGGACTGGTTGGGGATTATAACAGATTTTCATTCCTATTGCCAGAGTATTTCTGCCCTGACATCCTGGCGCGGCAGATAAGACCGTAATGAAATGATTCTCTACTATGTAAGTTACACCTCTACCCCGATATAACACGACCCAATATAACACTGTGCTCCGGGGGGATAGGGGGGCGCACTCTGGTGGATCAAAGCAAGTTCGATACAACGCGGTTTCACCTATAATGTGGTAAGATTTTTTGGCTCCCAAGGACAGCGTTATATCGAGGTAGAGGAGTACTATAAAAGTAAAATCCTGGAAAAACAAGGAGAAATACAGAAATATAAGATTTATTTTTACATTTAGATTCCTTTTTATAAAATCATTAAAAACTAACATTAAACATATTTCTGGGTTCAAAATCATTTTAATTTTAGCTTTGCTATGCGGCTGTCTCAGTGATATGGAAAGAGAAACACTTTCCCACTTCACAGACCAACTTCTTGATGACCTCTTTTAATAAATAACAATAGTAAGTACCATTGCATTGTATTGCATCCAAGTATTGACCAGCAGTGTGAAGGTGTCCAGAGGGGGAATGCCTCCCATATAGACAAGAAAGATATTCTTAAAGACCCATCTCTTCAACGGGGATGATTAATCCTTAAGGATTAAAGACTAACTTCAAAGACCAGTAGCCTGAATTGGAACCTACATCTGAATTTAACAGATAGGAAAAGATAAGAGAATAAAGAGCTAGATCCAGTTTGTGAGCACTGGATCCATTTTTATTTTCTTATTGTGACTTGAAAAACTTTCTTGAAAAGAATTAGAAACTCTTTGAGCTGTTGCAGTTTGGAACTTACTAATAGTTTGAGAACGTTCTTTTTCTTCTTTAATTTCTAATTTGAAGTCAGTTTGCTTGTAGTTGTGTAGGAGCTTGGCCAACTGACCATCTGCCTCGAAGTCCCAGTAGGTGAAAGTATTTCCCAGGTAGTTTAAGATGATCTGATTTCTTTTAGTCTTATAATCACAGAATGTCTGAATTATTTCAAAGTCAAACTGCACCAGAGAAGGTTGGCAGGGAGACTCTTTTCCTGCAGGTTTTCACTGTTCTAGTGTAGTGTAGACATTTGCTATGCATGACTCAAAGTACTTGAGACACATGATCATCTTGACACACATTTCAAAGGTCTGTCTCAACAAGTGCAACTAAAAAGTTATAGCAGTGCTTTTGCAACTTTAAAAAAAAAAAAAAAAGATTGCTTGCTGCAATTGGGCAAATAGATGCAACACTTTGACCTTGGGGAATTTTTTTTGAGCCTTTCCTTATATGCACATCTTGAACGTTTGGGGGTACACGTAGGAAGTAAGCAGTTTGAAATGAATGCTTTTGAGTATGCCCTGATGATGATAGATTTTTTTTTAATCTTGAACAGCAGCTGTTAGTGACATTTCCTCCTCCTCCTCAATAATGTACAGTACTTTCTTTTTTAATTGGAATTGCCCTAGTTACAGATGTCACAGCCACTGGATGTCTAGCCTTCCCATCTGACACCCTGCTTCCTTGTTAAAGCTTAGTCGGATTATGACGCATTTCACTTGCAACAACCCATTGTTCCTCTAGACTGTGATAGGGAGATGCTGCCAGCTTTACAGCAGGCGAGCCAGCTAGAATGAGAACACAAAAAATATCCACTCGCACACTTGTACAGCTCTGGGTCCTTTCTCCATCCTATAGAAAATAAGGCTGAAAGCTTCCTGAGAGCGGGGGCCGTAAAGAGTTGTATAGTTGAGACAACTGGCTTATTTTTAGTACAAATCATGT
This sequence comes from Mauremys mutica, assembly GCF_020497125.1. Taxonomy (NCBI): domain Eukaryota; kingdom Metazoa; phylum Chordata; order Testudines; family Geoemydidae; genus Mauremys; species Mauremys mutica. The sequence continues at coordinate 89,818,604 of NC_059080.1, read as the reverse complement.
GCTTGGAACTATTTGTCCCTTGCAAATGAGTGGGAATTACTTTGCTCACATGGTTTCCCCCATAATTTGCTTGGGGAAGAACATTCTCAATATGCCACTGCATGGTGCTAACAGGGAAGGGAACAGAGAAGTTCTCTTGTGTGCCAGAACAAGCGCAAATGTGGCTGTTGCTTGATAAGTATTAATGGCAAATGCGTCTTGCAGGCCCTTTTCACTCCCCCCGCCCCCCATGCTACATATAAAGGATCTGGCAATAGCATTCATATTAGTTACCTCACTGGTCTCCTTGCTGGATGGGGCAAGAATTGGTCTTGTACTCATGGCCAGTGACGGATGAGCTTCTGGCATCTCCTGAGATGAGCCATTTTTACCCATCTTGATACATTTGGGACAGTTTTGTTAGAACAGATTGTGCTTTAACCATGTAAAAAAATTTAAATTTTAGATCAGTTTGGGCACCTTCATGGAAGGGCTTTAAAACAGTTTCCTTCTGGCTTTTGTTGTTTGGCTTAGACATTGAGCTCTAATCCTAAAACTTCTGTCCGAAAGGAAATGTCGCTTTAGGCTTGTTTGATTCCATTGATTCTGTATTTGAAAGGAGACAGAGGAGGGTGTATATGGTTACAGCACAAGACGAGGGGCCAGAGAGATGTGCTGTCTGCTATATCACACACTTTCTGTGTGATCTTACCCGTTCTGCCTCAATTGGCTCATCTTAACATTGGACTAATATAAACTTCACTCATCCTTGTAAGTGTAGAGTTTCTCCTCAGCCAGTAGTTCCACTCCTTCCCACCTCTGCCTCCACCTGGAGTCTTGTCCAACTGACTTCTGTCTCTCGTGGTCCTGTACTGTTAGTGGTTATATTCAAGTAACCACCTGGAAAACCCAACAAAGATTGGGGTCTCCTTGTTCTAAGAGCTGAAGAGCCTGATTCTCCCCTGACATGTAACAATTTAACACGTTTAGCTCCACTGATACCAGTGGAGTTACTTTGGCTTTATATCTGTGTATTTAAAAATCAGGCCCATAGTTTGTGAAGGCTTTTGGAATCCTGCAGGATGGAGGGGACCCAAAGATGCAAGTTTTGGAACTGATCTGAATTTCCCCAAAATTCAGTGGTGCTCAGATCTGGGCATCTCTCTATTCTAGTCAAACCAGTGTGCCCATTCCTTGAAACAAGGGCTTGCTTCTGTTCCATTGAAGTCTGACAACATTGCCATTGAGCACAATGGGAAGTAGGCTCAAGTTTTAAAATCTGGAAAGCTTAATTATTGTTTTGGGAATATTATTCTGCCAGGAGTACAGCCCTGTGTTCTTCCCTGAGTATTCCCTTTAAGGACAGGGTTAGGGCTGATAAAACACCTTGATCCAGATACCTTTTGTTACACTAATTACAATATGTAATATTCTATTAGAGCCCACATTACTCAGCCTTACACTGTTTCCTCAGGGGATGTAAAAGAGAGAATGAGAAGATAACAGATTACTGCGGTAGGAGGATGGTGAATTTAGCTGGAGGTGATCTGTGAAGCACTCTTTTAAAAAAAAAAAATACCAGTGTGCATGCAAATCTATCCTTTGCATATTCTATCTTGAAAAGCACATTGGCTAATTTTACAATGCAGCGATGCCAGCAAAGAGTAAGAGCTCTCCCCATCCGCTCCCAACAGGAACACTGTATTTCACAACAGAGATGCCAGATCTACTTTTAGTTGCTGGAGTAGCTAGACTAATTCCAATCTCTGCATACCAGGGGCTTGTTTTCCAGATATGAACACTGAGCACTTTCCGTCTTCTAAGTGAGTGACAAATGTTAACTAGCCCTCACAACCCACCCACGCCCTCCTTGTGAGGTAAGTCAGTAAATATCCCCATTTACAGATGGGAATTTGAGGTAGTGAGGTTAAGTGGCTAAGATGACAGAATGAGTTAATTCAGAGCTAGGATTAGAACTCCTAATACATGATAGGGAGCTAGGAATTTTTGTTCCTAGACCACGTCCCCCACGTCTTAAGTAGCACTCTGTCCATTCACAAATGACAGTGCCATGGCACTATGCTTTCAGATTTTATATTTTGGTAAAGTACCATATTTTGCTTCATAGTTTTGAAGAATTCTTATTTTTTCTCATTTGATATCTAGTTATAGTGTATATGCTTCAGAAAAGTGTGTGTCTACGCATAGGGCTAGACTTGCATCCTGGGTATGCTGGTGAAAATTTGGCACCACCCCTTTGTAAAACAGCTCAGAATCTGGCTCATTGGGACGCTGCTGGGATGAGCTAGGATTGCTGATGCATTTAATTGAATCTCTACGTCTCAGTTATTTCATCCTAAACTGTGTTTGAGAATGATTCCAAATTCCGGCCACTTCCTACTATTTCTCATCGGCATCCACCGTCCTTTACCCTAAATGCATAGAAAGTATATCTCACTTGCTTTAACTTTATTTCTTAATTGCTGGGACTTACAACTTCATTCACTTTAAATTTCATGTAAATATTTCATTGCAACCCCCCCCACCCGACACACACACTATGGATCTTTAATAGAGTGAAACCCACCCACTGAAGCTCAAACCCTGTCTTAAGAAACCACTTTAGATTGTACCATGTGGTTTCTAAAATACTCCTGTTTGACCTCTGAATTGAAGATCAACCTCTATTAGGACAATGAATTTCCTCCCTCTCTCCGCTTCTGTGGCTGGTTGTTTTATATGTTTTTTTTGTATTTAGTTGAAATGTTAAATTATTCTTCTGCTGCTTCTTTTTCCTCCAAAGTTAAATAGTGATGGTCTTCTTTAGAAATAATTTTCTTATGATATAAATGTATAATGGGGTCAATAATTGTACGTGTTTCATAAAAGAGTAGTGCTGATAAAAAGCATCAGTCTGAGAGCCAAAACAGGCCTAGAAAAGAATATTGTAACAAAGTTGTAACGTGTCTGTCATTTCAACTGTAAACTGATTTGTATAAACGTAATCCATTTTCTCTGTGGGTAAGCCCAGGACTGTAAGAGTTACCACAACCTGCAAATACTTTGATGCAGAACTTCTGCATATGGCTCCATAGCAGCAGCAACATTATTATTGCTGGACCATACTGTCAGCATTTAAAGAGCAACTAAAGACCTTTGTACATTCCAGTGCTGAGCTCGTCTTTGGCTGAGGATTTATTTATGGCACTGAAACAACGGAAGTTCCCTCTATGCACCTTTTTGCCATTGTTTCTGCTGTTCAGAAGGAAGCCCCATAAATGGCACTGAAAACAAAAATACAGTGGTTGGTTGTAGAAAGTTTCAGTTAAAACATGGATGATTGACTACTACCAAAAACCCTAATGAACCACATTTGTTCCATAGCGTATAGCGATTGTTCATGAGACTGCAATACCCCAGTGTTGCATGTAATATGACCCCTCTGTGTATGACTTTATACTGCTTCCACTTTTCTGTATTTCTACATCTTAAGTATTTATAGTAACAATCTCTGTATCGCGCTAAAATAAGCATTGCACATACATTCTTGTGATATTTCTCTAACATACAGAACATGTATATACATACTTTTGTGCATATACAATCACAGTAGGCCCTGGTGGAAATCAGTTGACAAATGTCACTGATTGGATATAGTGAAAAGATGAATTCTCATATGGCATTGTAAAGTTAAAGAAGCCTGCTCTTGTAAACTTCATTGCACTGCCTACTCACAAGAAATGAGCAAGTAGGCAGAGAATATAGCAAGTGCAATGTGCATGCTCACCTCCTACTGAGATAGGACAAGATGTCTTGCAAATTGCCATCCTACTACTTATTGTAAACAGAACAGAGGGATGGTGTGATATGCATGTGTGTGCCAGCAAATCAAACCAAAGTTAGTAGGTATAATTTTAGACATGTCAGCCTTGAGGGTACCTCTTAAAATTCAAATATTACATGTAATAAGGTGTTGACATTTTGGAAGTTCTGGGTCCCCTTGAAGATTTTAATCCACCTCGATATCGGGTTTGGATATTACCAGGAAGGATCTCTGTGTGTTGCATAACTTTCACTTTGCTCTCAGCAAAACGTTGGTTGAAAACAAACCAACCAACCCAATAATGTGGGAAGTGAAGTAACATTTGGAGGCGGCGGATGCCACCAGTTCTCAGACTGTAAGCCAGGCTCTGTTGGTGTAACGGGAGCAGCTTCAGTGACGCCAAAGGAGTTCTTGTCCCTTTACACCATCAAAGAAATTGGCCCGGTGTAGGTAAGAATGCACCTCCACCTTCTCTCTGAAGTTGCATCTCACCTCACCTCTAGAAGTGGTCCTCCCAGCTCATAGGTGATCCCCACGGTCAGGGCAGTGTGGAGACGTGTGTGCTGTTTCTGCTACCAGTGTCGCCGCCGCCCATGCTGTGCCATTGTTGTGCATAAAGAGACCGCTTCGGTCTCCAGGGCCATCAGCCTGCCTATTTACATGAATACTAGACTGATTATGCTTTTTTTTTTTTTTAAACAAACAAAAAGTTTGTGTTCCCCGTGATGTGACTTCCATGGGCTTGATAGACTCTAGAACAACTGTATATATAACAATAAAGCTTAACAAGGATTGCTAATATTTACAAAATACACCCACTGTATAAAACTCATGTCAATTTTAATATGCAGATGCACAGAAAAAAATAATTGTCTCATACAAATGAGTATGACAAACCTGGGAATGCAGAATAGCAGCTGAGTTTTAAGTGAAATAGCCTCCATTTTGCCCAGCTCTGCCATCTCAGAGCTCATTTAGCAAGTGGAACTCTGTGTAGATAAATTGTGCATCTGAAAATGATGCACGGAGTTCTCTGAATTGCTGAGGACTTGAGTTTAGGGGCTTCAGCATCTTGCAGGATCAGGTCTCTGGTTTCTTGACTGCAGCTGGCTTTTCTGAGCCGCATTCTGTCAGCAGCCATCTTGAGGTGCTAAGAATTTAAGATTCAAAAAGGGATTGGATAGTTATGTGGATATAAAAAATATCCAGAGGTATCATAATGAATAACAAACAATTTTGGAAGGGATATTAAACTTTGTGCGTCAGGATTTAAGCAAACCCCTAACTACTGGAGATCACAATGAGACGTGTGGGAGGGTGGAAGCGGGTAGACTATTCCCTGTCTGCCTACTACAGGGTTCTTTTACTAGCCTCTGAAGCATCTGGTGCTGGTCTGATCCAGTCTGGCAATTCCTCTGTTCCTATCTTGCTTCAAATAGATGTCACTTGTGACTGACTGCTGGGGAGCTTGCCAGAAGAAACTGAACAGGTATCCATCCTGCTTCTCTACAGGGTTAATTTAATATTTAGGGCTAGATTGTGCCTGTTAAGCTACAACAAAACTAGGTGTTTTGCATACGGCGGCGTATTTCTCTGTGGGAGCTCCTGGACACTGGAACCACCACCTTAGGAAGAGCAGAGGGAGTGTAAACCAGAGTGCTAAGTAGCTTGTTTACTGTGAGACGGGCTTCCTGCTTCTTGGACTGAGCAAAATGTTCCATTTTCCATTCGAGCCACAGTGAAGTGTCTGGAAGTACTGGAGGAACTGCAACAGACTGATTGAGCAGGAAGGAAGCTTGAAAACAGAAGTTCCACCAACCCTGCAACTGTCAAGTAGATTTTTAAGCCTGGAGGTTTCTTAATGCTACTTAACATCTTCAGCACTGTACTGATATTAACTAATTGAAGCACGCAGGAGTCCGTCTACTGCATAGTGTCATTTTACATATGGAGACCCTTAGACACCGAGATGCTACGAGTGACCTGCTGAGGCACAGGGACCTCAATACCAGAGCCAGGATTAGACCTCAGAGGTTCTCAGTATTGACACTGCCTTTCAATTTCTTTCTTCTTCTGGACCATTCAAAGCAAAGAGCAGTGTGGACTGTTTTAAACCAAATATTAAATTTTTAATGACTAATTTCTATTTTATTTATTTATTCATTTATTTGCAGTGCACCTCAGAATCCCAGTTATGTACCAGGACCCCATTGTGCAAGGTGCTGTACAATCAGAACAAAAAGACCGTCCCTGCTCCAAAGAGTTTCCAATCTACTTCCACCTCCGCAACGGACGAATGCGGAGAAAGCTCCACTAAGGGAACACTGACCAGTTTCCGGGCCCTTATACATTCCCGCTCCCCATTGCCCCGTACAGGCCCATTCTGGCCCTTAGTTAACATTCTAGGCAATGATGCATGAGCTAGAATAGAATTCAAATCACTCTCCTCTAGCTGTATCATCTCTGCAGGGCAATCAGGAGTAAAAAGCAGAAAATTGTGGTTTTTGTCAGTGAAGTCAGTAAATATGATTCTAACCAAATCAAGGAGCAGAAAGTATTGTTTTAACATGATCACCATAACTACATTTAAGAACTTAACTGTGTGAACTAAGAGCTGTGATGCAAGATGGCTTCTCCACTAAGGCTCCAATCTTGGATTCTGATCCGTGATGGCAAATAGTTAAGCCTAGGTGGATCAGATTGCAAGATGAGAGATTTAACTACCTAAATTCTTTAGCTACTAGCACTGCTACATTTAATAGACGTCACGATTACGATTCCTTATCCTTTTGTCTTGACAGTGGCCAACTGCAGTTTGGTGTTAATTATAATTTTTTCTACATGTACCCTGAAATATTATTTATAAGCCTGAAAATAAATATCCCCAATATTTTGGCAAATCAAATCTGGAAAATAAGCAGAATTACAAAACAGAACATTCACTCCATGTAGAGAGAGATCAAAAATATTTCTATGTCTTGCATGATCATTCCTTTACATTAAAGTCCCCCCACCAAAAAAAAACAGTGCTGGAGACGGCATTTGCATAATAGCCTTGTTTTAATCTTTCAACTCTAGAAGTAAATCGAAGATTTCTAATTCATGAAACATGTTGTTGACCTTGTATTGACAATGCTGGCTGCCTGCCAGCTTTGATTTAGTCAGTTTGCATCTCAGCCATTTGGGATTTCTCCTGATACTGAGACTGTTGGCTCAACCACGCATGTCAGTGGGTTCATTATTTCAAGAAAACCAGGACATAGGATAGCTTTGAGACTTTGCTTTGAAGACCTGCCGGAAACTGTTTTCCAAGCATTGTTTTTACTTCTAACCCCATGGGAGTGTAACAATATTCTACCTGCAGTTGATAACTGACGTTAGGGGTTGGTAAGCTTTCTGCTGTACATCCGTAAGGTATGAGAAGAGTGTTTCATGTGTTTTAGAGGGACTCTGACACAATACGAATCAGATTTTTTACAAGTGTGTAGTATTGTATTGGTTTATTTAAACTGAGCAAAATGTAAAAATCTACCTTGTCATCTTTTAGGGACAGATTCTGCCACCTTTAACTGCACTGAGACTACTATTGAAAGGCGCCCCATGATGCCCTATGATGATAAGGGCAATATGAGAATGTATATGGAACAGAACAGTGGTGTCAGATTTTACCTGGCACTTGTAAAGGTGGCACAGTCTGGCTCTTCATGATGTTTTTTACTTTCTGCACTTTGCTCAGCTTGGACAGTGAAACCAGACTGGGGGCCTGCATACACTCCAGTGGCATAACTACAGCCCTGTAGCTGTGCAGCTGTAATGCAATAGTGTAGGTGCTCCCTATGGAGAGGGGAGGGTTTTTTCTGTTGATGTAGGTAATCCACCTTTCCAAGAGGAACAGAAGAATTCTTTCAGTGACCTGCTTGCATCGGTAGACCTAACTATGTATAAGGTACAGAATTTTTCACAGTCCAGTCAATGTAATTTTTAGGTGAAGACCAGGTCTGGGTCAGTTTCACTTTCTCCTTTATAGTCCCTTTCTGCCTCTCCTGGGCTAGTACAGTACTGTTGCAACTGGGTTTAAACACAAAAAACAAAATATTGAAAACTCCCAGCCCTCCCTTTTTTCACGTGAGCATAACCCACACTGGGTGCAGTGAATCATTGTTGTACTGTAGTGGCTATTCCACGAATTTCAGTCTGCTACTGCTTGAAGCTAATGGACTGAATCTCTCTTAGCTCAAATGGTAAAGGTAGCTTTCTGAGTCCTAAGTAGCAGAGATCTTTAGCTTAAGTGTAGTCTTAAAGGTCGATGGTTCAAAACCTATTGTCTTATTGTCTGTCCAAGCACCATCAGTTTAAAAGAACACTTTAACCTGATGTGTTTCTGTCACCGTTCGTTTCTGTCTGGAGTGAAGGAGAGTCTTATGGTTAAAACACTAGACTGTGACTCAGGAGAACTGGGTTCAGTTCCTAGCTCTCGCACAGACTTTCTGTGTGGCCTCAGCAAGTTACTTAATTGCACGGTGCCTCAGTTCCTCATTTGTCTAATGAGGATAATAGTACTTCTCTACCTTACAGCAGTGTTTCTAATATTTCTTAGGCAGTTGGATATCAAGTTAGAGAGATAAATCAGTAGCTATTAAGCCTTATTTTAAGTCACACTTAGAACATGTGGTAGCACACAAAATTGTGAAAGACACACTAAGTGCTTCTCTGTTGCTGTCAAAGAGCAGAGAGAGGAAAATGTTTAATTTTTTCACTCTTTTCCATTTTTGAATTTTTTCCCCCAGTATTTTCTATTCCCCTTCCCTTTTCATCTGTGGGTGCATGTACATCTTTAGATTGTAAACTGTTAGGGGCATGAACTGTCCTTTTGCACATCTGTATAGCACCCAGCACAATCGGAAAAGATCCTGATTTGCAAACTTTGAGCGCTACATCAATACAAATAACCAGAGGAGGATCATTAATTTAAAAAAAAGAAAAAAAAATTGAAGAAAGAACCTTCCAAGTTAAGACCTACAGTAATAGGTACCTTTTTTCCTGTTCCTCTGGTGCAGCTCAGTAGCAGTTCTAAGTAAGTGGTAACTGTAAAAATTTCTTCTTGACATGAGGAATGTGAGGCTTTCCTATTGAATAGGGCTATGCATGACATGCAGCTGAAAATACACCATCTTTATCTTTTGACTGCTGGGGCTGAGTATAAAGTTACAACTTAAAAAGTAAACTCATGGGTGCACTTCTGATATTTGTCTTATCTTCTGTCACATTATTGCTGTGATGAAGTACCTTCAGAGGACTTTATCACATCATTTTGCTCCATTAGGAAGACAGTAGTAGAGGTCTATAGAGAGAGCTGTATTGCACAGTGAGCTTATGTTGAGATTGATCATTCATTCATTTTATTCCCAAACTGACAAGACATATGAAGTTCTTTTGAACTGTAAAATCAAGAGTAAATTATAAATGGCTGCCATCTTGTATGGTAAAGAAGTTGCCCTGTTACTTATTGCTCACTTATTTGTGTCATCCTGCCTCAAAATACTTAAACGGATGCCTGACTTCCTTGGATAGGCACCAAAATTGGTCTAGCGGGATAGTGATTCTATTACTGTAGGTCTTAACTTGGAAGGTTCTTTCTTCAATTTTTTTTTCTTTTTTTTTAAATTAATGATCCTCCTCTGGTTATTTGTATTGATGGTAGCGCTCAAAGTTTGCAAATCAGGATCTTTTCCGATTGTGCTGGGTGCTATACAGATGTGCAAAAGGACAGTTCGTGCCCCGAACAGTTTACAATCTAAAGATGTACATGCACCCACAGATGAAAAGGGAAGGGGCACAGAAAATACTGGGGAAAAAAATTCAAAAATGTAGAAGAAAAATGTGATTTCTGTGAAACATACACAGCTCTCAAAAAGACAAGAGTCTTCATTCCTCCTCTCCTCAGAACTCCCATGAGGCCGCATAGTGCTAGGAACTGAATCATCTGTGTTCTGTTCCCCATTCTGGCATAGACTTGTGTTATCTTGTGCAAGCTACCTTCCTTCCTTGCCTCACGCTTTCTCCATTTGTATACTGGGATCCACCTTTGTAAAGAGTTTTGAGATCTACAGATTAAGGGCTGAAGCCCATTGAAATCAATGGGAACACTACTGTCTGTGAGCTTTGGAAGAGCACTAAAATTATTTATAGTCATATGGGCCAAATTTTTCCATCAGACTACATATGCATGAAACTCCTCTTGAAGACAAGTTGCCAGATGTCTATCGGAAGGCAGAATTTGGCTCAGTAGATCTAGTTTTATCCATGACTATCCATCTTTCACTTTCCTCCAGAAACGTGTTCCCAGATATATTTTTAAATGGCATCATGGGAACACTGTTTCCCTCATCTAAGAATATCCCATATAGTGCTTGATCTTGAATTCAGCATATACTACAAACTCTCATAAATTCAATGCTTTTATCACAGTGCTGGTCATTATTGGGCATTGCAAAGAGCGATGATGTGTGACAATGCCTATGTAGGTAATGGCGAGTCCTACTTAAATTTTTTAAAGGAAAAATTGAAGGCTTTGATTAATCTTTTTCTCTTTTCTTGCTTGAGTTGGTACCAAAATACTACAATGCATTGTTGAAATGAAGAGAATGCTCTTCCATTGAGACATATTTTGTTCTCTGGGCTGGAATGAATAAAGTACTTACTGGATCTGAAATTCCCTGATGTAAAAGAATCTGTTTTGCAGGTGCAAAACGTTTACTTTTCATTTTAAGCCTAACTAGAGATTTAATTGTTGCTCTTCAGAAAAGCAAAACAAGAGAATGTAATAATTAGCACTGTCATTATGTCCTTTCCCTCACTTTCATGCTGACATTAGCTGGTTTAAAACCTATTTTTAACCTCTGCTGCATTGGTAACTCCCACTATATACTTTGAGGCTGGCTTTATTTGTTTCAAACTTTTTAAATTTCAAATAACCTAAAATGGGGGTGGAGTGAGATGGAAGTAATTAGGTTAAAATATGGACGGGGGAGAGTGAGCTGCTCTGTGATCCCTCCAGCATCAGCTAAGATGCAAGTATGGTAAATCCAAATGCGAATGACTAAAACAATGTTTCTTCCAGCTATGAAATATTTAAGTGTGAAAACCCAGATGGCACCAACCCAAAGACCGAGATCAAACATCCTTGAAATCTTAACCTAATCTTTCTTTAGAACCTATCTTTAGTGAAAACGATGCGAGCCCAGTTCTGGTGCTCTGACATGTCATAAGGGAAATCTGGATTCACTTCCCTGCTCCAGCCCCCTTACACCATGAAAAGGGACTGGAGTGGTGTATAGGAGCCTCAACATCCCTGTTCCCACTGGAGGAGGATTCCCCTGCTGCAGGCACTGTGAAAGAGCCATAAGGTTGACTCTCAAGGAGCCTTTTGCAAGCCCCAGCATAGGGATGTGCTGGGATAGGTGCATATCACGCAGTGCTGAGGAGATTCTGGGCCATGCTATAGTCCATATGGCTGCCCCAGGGAGGCTACTGTAACTTAGACAAGCCCCCAGGTCTATTTAAATTGCATCGGTGGCCTCTCCAGTTCCAAAATAGCCCAGAATTGGGAGGGGCCAAAGGTGGCTCAAAACCACCATAACCCCTCCCAAAGGTCCACCACAGGCTTTCAACCAAAGAGGCTGTGGCCCTCCCACTTTTTGCCAGGCCAGCAGGAGCCCAGCCGGGTGTCTGTCCAGTTTGAGGGCTGCGTGGCCCCTCCACCCGCCTGCAGTGTGGGGGAGAGGGGCTGAGATCAGCCCCCGGCCTGTGTCCCTGCCCCCCAGGCTCCCTGCCTGGCCCAGGGCAGGTGGACGTGGAGGGTCCGCGCTGGCTCCCACAGCTGCCTGCACGGCTCTCCCCGACCTGGGTCCGGCTTGGGGGGGAGCTCAGAGCCACTGCCCAGCCACGATAAGAGCTGCACGGGCAGCTCGGAGGAGCCGCAGCACGGAGCTTCCACCTGCCCTGGATGGGAGTCGGGGGTGGGGACACGGGCCAGGGGCTGCTCTCCTCAGGCCCTCTGCACATGGGCAGGTGGAGGGTCCACCACGGCTGCCTGCATGGCTCTTATCATGGCTGGGTTGGGGAGAGCTACGTGAGGCGCCTGAGTCCCTCCACCTGTGCTCCCGCCCCGGGCGAGCGAGCTCCCTGGCCCTGCTCCAGCTTCTGGCTTGGCTGGGGATGGGGCCTTAGGGCAGCACCTCAGGGAGTGGGGGCCCCCTACTCCCCCCCGACTTTTGGGAAGGCTCAGACATCCTGGCTGTGGAGAGCTCCCTTTTCTTTTGCTGGAAGGATTAAACTTAAGTGATGAGATGAAGGTGGGGATTCTCCAGACTCTTTAAAGGACCTGCTCCTCTGGGATGTGGTTAAAGAAAATATTTAAACAGCAACTCTGAAGGAACCACAGGAATGGGATTTCACAGTCTAGACACTCTAAATGCGTCTTGCTAAATGACTACCAAGAGAGCTCTCCCAGACTTCCCGCAAACACAACTAGACTTTCTCTTACATATCACCTTTTCCTGACACACTTTTGTTCTTTGCCATTATTTTAAATGCATAGATGGGCACCTAACAGAAAATGCATGTTCATCTGTGTAGTGCGGTAGAGATGTGTGTAATGTCCAGTCCGCATCTCTCCTTTTACTAGCATCTCCTTCTGCTCTTGTACTTATCTTAGTCTCTCAAAATCAAAAGAGAATTTTAAAGACCATATGATTTGATTTTATTTGTTGGAACTCTCAGCATTATCTCTTGTTGTCACTTGCGACTTCCATTCCCTTCTTCCGGGACTTATCTTTATATTTTTGCAAGGTCCCATGCACATCTGTGGTGCCATATTATAATTGTAATTACAGTATCATCTAGAGGCCACATCCAGGGACCAGGACTCCATTATTCTAGACATGGGGGCAGGGACTGCCTTCTACCGTGTTTTGTATATGTACAAATACGGTGAGCATAATTGTAAATGCTCCACATTTGCCTTTTGTAAACAGCATAGAGAAATGTTATGGGTCCTGTATTCATCTGGGATAATGAAAGCTGAAGTTTTCAAGAACTAAGCACGTCTGAAAATCTAACCTTTAGGTCCTGATCCTCCATGAAGTCAATAGGACGCTGCACAGGGATCTGAGGGCTTGTGTACGCTTACAGTGCTGCAGCTGCACTGCCGTAGAGCTTAGTGAAGACACTACCTATGCCGACGGGAGAGCTTCTCCCTTCAGCGTAGGTATTCTATCTTCCCGAGAGACTGTAGCTGTTGACAGGAGCAGCCCTCCCACCAACATAGCACTGACTACACGGGAAGTTTGGTCGGTGGGGACTGTCGCTCAGAGATGTGGATTTTCCAGTAGTTATACCGACATAAATTGGTAGTGCAGACCCGGGCTACATTACTGGATGCAGGATTGAGGCCATAGTTACTTTTGTGGAACAGATTTGTTTCTTTTGGACCCATTTCTTATAGGCGTATGAAGTGGCTGCTTAGAAGATGATGGGCTGCCAGCAGGAGGTGATTCTGGTAGCAGAGCTTGTTAGATTCTTGGCAATGGCTTTTGGTTCCTTGATTTGGGACTTGAACATTCCAGTGACTTGTTCATGGATTTGAAGGATTTTGTATTATTGTTGCATTTTTGTTTACTGAAAAGACACTGGCATCCCAAAATATGGGATTCTAATTGAATCATAGAATCATAGAATCATAGAATTCAAGATCAGAAGGGACCATTATGATCATCTAGTCTGACCTCCTGCAAGATGCAGGCCACATAAGCCGATCTACCCACTCCTTTAGCAAGCGACCCCTGCCCCATGCATCGGAGGAAGGCGAAAAACCTCCAGGGCCACTGCCAATCTGCCCTGGAGGAAAATTCCTTCCCGACCCCAAATATGGCGGTCAGCTGAACCCCGAGCATGCGGGCAAGACTCTCCAGCCATACCCTCTGGTCACAGCAATGAATCAGTTAGTAATAGTTATCCAGCTGCCTTCTAGTCATGTGATGTCATTGCATTCTCCCCAGAACCTCTTGTCTAAGCCTGAAGGCTTGAGTGGTTTAGAAACAAAACAAAAGCACTTTTAGAACAGTTGGCGAGGCTATAGTAGAATCAATGTAAATTCAGAACCAGAAGAGGAATAGCATTTTTATGAGCCAGTCACAATTGTCTCTTACCTCACCTTTAGTGTCTAGCAACATGATTTCAGATTGACAGTGGCATTTATAAGCTAATGGAACACTTGTATCCCTGGAAAGGTAAAAGTTAAACAGATCAGGAGAGTGACAGATAGAGATCACAAATCCAGAAACAATTGCTCATGCTAAATCCTACATTGTTTAGAAGACAAATTTAAGAAACTAAAAAAAAGCTTTATATATTATATATAAAGAAAACAACAACACTGATGAAATGGGAATGCTTGCCAATCATACCTAATAGATAACATCAACTTGACAACTGCAGTATTTCCTCATATTTCCCTATATTACATATAGGAAATACCTAGAATACAACAAATATTTGCACTTAGATAATCTCAGTATTTTATGTGAGGCATCTGGCAAATTTTTCAGACTCGCAGCGCAATTGCTTGAGTGCTCTCTCTCTCTCTCTCTCTCTGTACATGTATTGCAAAATAAATAAATAAAATCATCAAGACAAAGTTAAGGTTGTGAGATCAGTGCCTGAAGTAAGGAAATTCCAAATGTTAATTTTGCTTAGGCAATGGTAATTTGACTTCACTCTGTATATTAAACAGGGGAAAGAGAAATAGAAAATATTACTAACCGGCTGTACAGGGTGAAAACAGTGAAACTTACTGTACACAAAATGCACAAGTAACTTTTCTGTTTGGGTCAAGAAGAAAACGGTGTCCCTAATGGCTTTCAATTATTGCAATATTTATGTTACAATGGTAGGTGAAATTTTTTCAGGGACTTTTTTCTAATTTAAAAATAACTGCCTTTAGACAGAGACCCAGCCTAGAGAATCTCAGAATATTTCCGAAAGTTAGAAGTATGTAAAATCAGAGCATGATAACAAATGGTTCAGCTTTAAAAAATGACACACACAGTGGCCTACAGGGGTTCCATATTTGTCTGTGCCTTAACACCATATCAAATGTAATCAGCTGACAAACAAAAAGATGTCTTTTGATTAATTGCCGACCCTCTAAACTCAACCTATATTCTGAAAGTTAAGCCACGCTCCTCTTGTTGCTTGTCTTCTTGTCTCATTGCTGCCAGTAAAAAAAAAAAAATCCTTTTTCCATTTGTCCAGGGGGATCTGAGGCTAGAATTTGTTCTTTCTGTTGGCACTTATGCCAAATTGTTCAAGCCTAGGGACCAAAATCCTAATGGTGTGAATATCAAAAGCAGTGTGTGCCTGCAGTCTCAATGACTTGAGTGGAAGCAGGGGTTGCCCAGCACCCCTTAAAACAAGGCTGCTTATGTTGAGGTGCCAAAATATGCATTTAGAAGCTTAACTTTAAGTGCCCAGGTTTGACAATGTTGGCTTTAATTAACAATTCCGTTGATACCCAATGATATGCAGTGATGAGACGTGATGCTTTGATGATCTTATAGCTCTGTACCATCAAAGAATAAAGACCAAAAACTGATTGTCACTGAAAATGACTCTGAATACACATTTAGAGCAGACTTAAGATGTTTATTCTGTGTAGTCTCTCTTCAGAGTAGAACCACAGCTACAGCTGCTGCTACTAAGTACAAAGTAGTAAAGTAGAAAGGGATGAATAGGTATAATCTTCTAGAATTAAGAGTGCTTCCATTATAATTTTCGCTGAACCTATTCCTGTCTCAATGGAAGTGTATGACACACACCCATTATCCACAGGTCATTGACAGGTTGAGCGTAATGGGTTTTTCAGAGCTGGATCCTCTGCAGTCTGGTGTGCTTAGGGAGCCCTTAATCTGAGGAGCATTGACATGCAAGCCCTTACATGCCCTGTCTAGATTCTGAGGTCTTCATAGTGTATTATGTCAGAGCACGTTTAGGAAAACTTTAAACCGTGATCCAGTCAACAATTCTGCCTGCTAAAAATTCATTTGGCTCTTCTTCAACTGTAACTATTAGATGCAACAATTGCCATTCCAGCACAAATAACTTTGCAAGGTTACTCTTCTTTAAAACGCAACAATTAGCAGCATGAGCTGGTGACACCACTATTTTCTTCACCAAAAACAAAGCATTAAATCCCCCCACAGACGCCGCAAGAGTGTTCAGTAGAAACATATCTCATAAAAGAGAGCATTTGGGGATGGGGATTCTATTCTGTAACATATGGAGAAAAACCTTTGCTTAGGTCCCAGCTACATGACAAAAATCCCTCATCCTGAAGTGGTTTGCCATATCCATTCTTGATGAAACCACTCTTAAACCTGAGATAGGAGGTCTAGCCAAACCAGATTCTGGTAATACATAACCATTTTTTAAAACGTTTCTCTTTATATCCCTGCACCAGCCAGAAAATTGAGTTAGCTGCAAACTATAGATCCTTACAGTGTGGGCAGGTGGCAATAGCTTCCAACTAGCAAAACTGTGCAAGTGGAACGGTACATGGAAAATATTTTAAGACACCACCCTTCTGCCCCATGTAATACATTTTTCCAAGGGTGGGTACCTTTGCAACTAAGTCATGAAACTGTGTCCTGTTCTTTTGCCTTTAGCTAATCTAGTCACTGACTCAAGGCCATGTGTACTGCAGCTATCCTAAATTATTCAGTTTCCCCTGCGGCAGCATTTCTTGGGTTTGTTTTTACACTGCTTACTTTCCTGTACTTTGTTTTAACTGAAATACGTTATTACAATTTAGGTTCTGATCTCAATCTTATTTAAATCAAAGGGATTTTTGCCATTACTTCAGTGGGAGCAGATTGGGACAGAAGTGTGTGTAAACAAGCAAATGAACTAGTTACACATACAATCAGGGTAGGAGACCACTAGAAAAATTAGCTGACTGCTTTGTGAAGCCTTATTGTAGTTCAGAACCAGGACCAAGTATTGCTTCTGTTTCCATTCCAGAAGTGGGTTAAATAGGTTTAAATGGGAAGAAAAATAAATATTGCTAGAATAGAGCATTTGGGATGTTGCTTGAGGTACCAAGTGAGAAGAGCAGCTATGCTGGAGGTTTGAGATTACAGTGTAAGAATGTAATACATGGGAAATTGTGCTTTCAAGTGGCTTTCTGCTCTTCTTCTGTGGAACTCTCAGTATGCTGAGGAGTCAGTTTTCAAAGAGGCTTGGCATGGTTCAATATTCCTCCATGGTGACCTGTTCACCAGTAATTCAGATTGTGGCCAAGCATGCAACTCAGTGGTGCATGCCCATTAGACTTGCATCTGGGCTCATCTTGCTTCTTTGCGCTGCCTGAACCTATCTGTGACAAGAACTGCTGCTGACCTCTTTGGAGAGCTCTCCAGTCTGATCCCCTGCAGAAACAGGGAGCAGAAATCAGGATGAAGCAGTCAAATTTCATTGGACATGCTGGCAGACATTGGAGTTGAAACTTAAAAATGACCAAATCCAAACATTTGGAGTGAGTCTTCATCTGTGATTGTGTAGTGGCTGGCTCCGTAGGGCACCAATTCTAATTGGGGGACCTTTGGGCAGTATAGTGTAAATAAACAATAATACAGGGTTGAGCAATCAAAAGCAGTGTGTGCCTGCAGTCTCAATGACTTGAGTGGAAGCAGGGGTTGCCCAGCACCCCTTAAAACAAGGCTGCTTATGTTGAGGTGCCAAAATATGCATTTAGAAGCTTAACTTTAAGTGCCCAGGTTTGACAACCTGGTTGAGAGGGCAGCTTGTTGAAGGGAGAAGTCAACAGGAAGAGGTTGAATACAAAAACAGGAGGAAAAAGAGGAAGATGAATGGGGGGGAAAAAGTAAGGCAGGGAAGATGACAAGGAAAGAGGAAAAGGAGATGGAGGGTTGTGAGAAGGATAAAGAAAAAAATACAGAAAAACAGCTGAAATGTGGTAGGTGTGTACTCTCTTTTCAGGGTGTCTGGTTTTACAGATATTTTAGGAGACTTTTTGGGGGTGAGGGAACAATTTCTTCTTTCTTAGCTCCATCTTTTGTCATTTCCTTCTGTCACCTTATTCCTCTTCCTCCTCCTAACCGCCAGCTGTCTTTAGGATAAGCAGCGAAGGAGTCCTGTGGCACCTTATAGACTAACAGACGTTTTGGAGCATGAGCTTTTGTGGGTGAATACCCACTTCGTCGGATGCATGTAGTGGAAATTTCCAGAGGCAGGTGTGTGTATATATATGCAAGCAAGAATCAGGCTGGAGACTAACCTCATTATCTCAAAGGCTCTTGTTCCATTACCTGAAAAGGCTGCTGTATTTTGAATGTGTCTGTTGTCTGTTGAATCTTATAGAAGATAAATGCTTTCAGATCTTTTCAACAGAGATTTTGTACTGTCCCTGAGCTTCAGAGAAGAAAGAGACCTTATTGTGTCTTGTAACACCTGGTGTTTTTCTTCTTTAATTCCTGATTGCTATTTAAGAAGAGATCCAATCCACCTAAATTTAGTCAGAACCATAAAACAGAATTTCTAATTTATTAATTTTTTTTTGCCTGAGTGATTTTAAAAGAATGTCTTTTTTTTCTTCCTAAAACACCAAAACACAGGAACATGAATATTCAACAGTGACTTTATATTTAGCCTAGTGTGTTGAGAAACAGTGATTTAGCCCCATTGTAATCCTTTCAGGTGAGCGGGACTGTTATTTCAGAACTTCCAAGACTTAACTACATCAAGAGAATGCTGCAGATGGTGTGTCTGGGTACATGCATAAGAAGCTTTTTCCAATCTTTAAACGCTGCTGGAATCTTAGTCTCAACTCATCCTCTGGGATCACAAAAACCAATTCCCCTCTTAGCCTTTCCCTAGAGGCAGGATTATTCAAACTGGTCATTCCAGTTAATTTCAGCTGCAGCAGACCAGCCTTTCCAGTTAGCTTTACTTTCCCATGCCTCTTGGATCAGGGCAGTTTATAAAATTCATATTTTCATTTAGTCTGTGGATTTGATGTTTGTTAACATGTCTGGGTTGATTGGTTGGTGGTGGTTTCTTAAGGTCCTACTGATTATAAAATAATCAGAGGACAGACACTCCATATCTTCTTTGTGGCCTGAGGGTATGTCTATACTGCAAAAGAAAACCTGCAGCACCAAGTCTCAGGCTTTCCAGCGCTGCAATTAGTAACTGTCCACACCTGCAGGGCACATCCAGCGCTGCAACTCCCTGGCTGCAGCGCTGGCCGTACACCTGGGTCTGCTTGGGGTATAAGCATTGCAGCGCTGGTGCTGCAGCGCTGGTTGTAAAGTGTGGCCACACACCAGCGCTGTTATTGGCCTCCAGGGTATAAGGATATATCCCAGAATGCTTTTAACTAAATTACTCCCTTTGTTTTGTTATGCTGCCTCTCTTTGTTTTGTTGTGAACTCGGGGCTCCGGGAGCTGCTTATCTAAAAAACAAACACAGCTCCTGTTTGCTCTGATCAATCTGTAACTGACTGAACAATCAAATGAGATAAACCCACTATCTTGCTGTGAATGAGGCTGGCACGGGGAAGAGTGTTTGCTTGATGAGAGAAACAGCAGGGGCAGGGGAGAGAAAGGGAGTCCGTTGGAGCAGCTGCTTATCTGGTCTGCAGGCTGTTTGCAATTAAGAGTAAGGGGTCGGGAAAATTTTCTGATTTTGCAAGGCAGGGAGCTGATACACAGTGTCGGCTCCAAAAATCCTCTCTCTCTCCCCCCCGGTCCCTGTCACACTGCACCCCACCCCCCTCTTTTGAAAAGCACGTTGCTGCCACTTGAACGCTGGGATAGCTGCCCATAATGCATCACTCCCAACAGTGCTGCAAATGCTGCAAATGTGGCCACACTGCAGCGCTGGTAGCTGTGAGTGTGGCCACACACCAGCGCTTTCCCTACACAGCTGTACGACCAGCGCTGTAACTCCCAGCGCTGCAACTCTCAAGTGTAGCCATACCCTCAGAGCACACGGTCAATTGACTCAGGCTCATGGGATGCAGGCTGCAGGGCTAAAAACAGGTAGACGCTTCTGATCATTCTGGAACCTGGGCTCTGAAATGCAGTGAGGGGGGGAGGGGAAGGTGTTGGAGTTTGGGGTCCAGCCTGATAGGAAACATCTACACTGCAATTTTTAGTCTTGCAGCCTGAGCCCCACAAGCGTGAGTCAGTTGAGATGGGCTCTGAGACCCAGTGTTGCAGGTTTTTCTTTTTGGTGTAGACGTTCCTTAAGACTCTAGACCTACATGCCAGAGAATGGGAGGAGGATGACACAATGTAGGGGCGTGTCTCAGGGTTCAAGCATGTGGCTTCCTGACACCGTTCTTTTTGTAAGTGCACTCTCTGGCCGGTCTACACTGGGAGGGGGGTGTCGATGTAAGATACGTCGACTTTAGCTACGCTATTCCCGTAGCTGAAGTTGTGTATCTTATTTCGACTTACCTCCCGTCCTCACGGCCGCAGCTCCTCCGTCGACTCTGCTACCGCTGCTCGCCCTGGTGGAGTTCTGGAGTCAACGGGAGTGCGTTCGGGGATCAATATATCGTGTCTAGATGAGACGTGATACATCAATCCCCGATAAATGGATCGCTACCCGCCGATCCAGCAGGTAGTCTGGACGTACCCTCTGTCTCAGAGGATTACTCCTGTCAGATCAAGCACAGCACTGGCACTTCAGAAGCTTTCCTACTGGCCTCCTCAAGTACACAATGCCCCTTCCACCAACCCAGAGCAAACACTGGGCCCTCTTCAGAAAATGGCGGCTACCACCCTGAAACTACTCAACCAAGATGACTATAGGAGCAGTGTTGGAAGCCCCCACTTCCACTTCCTCCCCAGTGTTGAAGAGATCACCTGTGAATTCAACATGCCATAATTACTGTGCTAAAAACCAAGAGCCAGAGACATCTACTGGATCCTTCTGGAGGATTTGATTCCTGTGGAAATTGGGGGAGGGGAATAATCTAGGAAAGATTAATATTTATGGCTAAAATATGCCCTAACGGAGGTCATGGAGATACAGTTGTAACTGGCCTAAAAATATCAGGAAGTCTGGCAACCGGGGTGGTTTCTTGTTCTCATGACAAAGGGTCAAATTACATTTATAACCGTTTAGTGAATCCTCTTTAAAAAGAGAGACTGATGTATCGAGGAACATTATTTTATTTCCACAGGCATTTGTATACTGTTTTTAAAGGTTAAACGCACATTTTAGGGTTCAGATTTTTTTTCCAGTTGGTAATGATTTACTTACAGATTTTCAGCTGCACAAATGCTGTGCCAGGGGTGTGAGTGTTTGTGTGTGTGTGTAAAAATGTGTTATCTTTTGACAGGTAATATACAGCATATGGCAATAAAAACACCCCTATATACAAGTGCTGGATTCCTGCTGTCAGCTGAAAGGTCAAGAAAATTATGATGTGATGACATAATCTTTCCATCGTTGTGTAATGGAAATGCAGAATGCACATGCTCTTTTTGCCAGCTAAAAAAAGGAGAACATTAGACAGGCCTGCAGCTTGCACTCCACAGATTCATTCCTCTATTCAGCGCTCCACCACTTTTTCTTTCTTTCCTTTTTTCTCTATGAATTTTTTGCATCTTTACTAGAAACCTGAGAATCTATCCATTTTTTTTTCAGCCTTCCTTCTGGCTGAGTCTGACTGGACATGCCATAATCCGAAAGGGGGGTTGCTGTATAATAGCATGAGAAACCTCTCCCCTCCTGCCAGGAGCTGGGCAGCTGCCTCTGTAGGTACTTGTGCAGATCAGAGGAGTGAGAGACCATGATCAGTTTGAAGTTACCAGGAAGCTACTGGTAATCCAGACATAACATTACAAGGGTTCTATATTTTTCCCCTTTATTAGTAAACTAATACTTTAATTACAAGATAGTTTGTAGGCAGTGAGAGGTGCTTGCTCACAGGAGAGGAGCTTTTCTTGATCTCTCTGCTGAAATATCTATTTGATCTGATGGACAAGAGAGTGTAACCCACTGATCATTGTCTACACCTCCATTTACATGTAAATAAGACTTGGCCAAGGTGAACCTGGGAAGTGTCATTCCAGTATGCACGTTTAATCCCTTTGATCCTAATCTCTGTAGAAGTAAGCATAACAGCTTCTTCATAACTTTGTCTGTCAGACAGTTAACTGGAGGCTTGGGTAGTGGGTATGGGATGCAAAGAGAATTAGCAGTTTGACACAAGAAAGAAAATATCAAACATTCAGAAGGACATAGAGACATTCCAAAGGGGGACACAGATCCTCGGACTCTTTCTGGCTGCATTTCTAACTGATTGGGCCAGTAAAGTTACATCAGTAACATATTGGGTTATTTTAGATTTGTAAATAAACAGAGGGCTGAATTTAGTGCCGATTTCAAAGAGGTTCTTGGGGGGGGGGAGGAATAGCTCAGTGGTTTGAGCTTTGGCCTGCTAAACCCAGGGTTGTGAGCTCAATCCTTGAGGAGGCCACTTAGGGATCTGGGGCAAAAATTGGTCCTGCTAGTGAAGGCAGGGGTCTGGACTCAATGACCTTTCAAGGTCCCTTCCAGCTCTAGGAGATTGGTATATCTCCAATTATATATATATATATAGGTATAAGCCAGCACTGAGCATTGCCCAGAAATATTTTTGCACTAATTCATAGTGTCTGACGATAGGCGTTTTATACAGAGGTCTTCATGGGGCCATTTTGGGCCGGAAATGCTATAATAATGATTATAAATAATGTGAACCTCCACTCTGTATTCACTCCTTTACTACCTCCTCTCAAGAGGTTTGTTTCTTTTAGTACTGCAGCAGAAAGCATCTTGGACTCTTCAGAGTAGAATGACATTTTAAACAAGGAAAAGTGATGCATAGAGAGGTCAGGTATCAATATGAGAGATTCATTTTGAACCGAGGAGAGATTGCTTGGACCAAGAGGCGCCACACATGTGGACAGATCAGAGAATCCAGAGGAGAGCAACAAAAATTACAAAAGGTTTAGAAAACCTGACGGATGAGAAAAGGTTAAAACTCAGCAAGCTTATTCTTGAGGGGAAAAAAAGACTATGGGGGGACCTGATAAATCTTCAGATATGCTAAGGGCTATTACAAAGAGAACGGTGATCAGTTGTGCTCCATGCCCATTGAAGATAAGAAGTAATGACCTTAATCTGTAGCAAGGGAGATGTAGGTGAATATTAAGAAAAACATTTTAAATATAAGGGTAGTTTACCTCTGCAATAGGCTTCCAAGGGAGATTGTGGAATCCCCATCATTAGAGGTTGGACAAGCACCTGTCAGTGATGGTCTAGGTTTACTTGGTCCTGTCTCGGGACGGGAGGCTGGACTTGGTGATGTCTTAAGGTCCCTTCTAGCCCTACATGTCTATGATTCTAAGATGCATCATTGCACATTGGGACCTGTAGTCTCCACTGGTTGCACCTTCATATTAGAGAGTACGACAATTGTAACACTACATTTTGTGTTTATTAGACTGACCCTCTGGATCATAGCGTGGCGGTGATTCAACAGTCCCTTGAACGCATTTTGGATGATCTTCAATTTGAATTTGGTTAAATCTGTGGCTTTCTCATTTCCTTACAAACAAATCTGGTAGGATTACCTAGGTCATGAGCCGTCTAAATACTGGGCACCCCCAATTCCATACCAATGCACGTTGATGATGCTGAGAACCTTACAGGAGGCATTGCCATCTTTCAAGATCAGACCCTAAAATTGTAAGGGTTACAGTGACTTCATAAGCACTTACAATGTATTGTCCACAGTCTCTTTATAACAGTTGTCTCATTTTAGCACTATCCTGCAGGATTCTGCTTTAATCTGAAAATGCCAGTGTAGTTACTGCGTTGAAGTGCTATGAATAGCTATTCTAAGAGAACTTCACATGTTTCCCTGAGGAGGTAATCTTTCTTGAAGCTCAAACGTAATGGGGTTTACAGCCTTCCCTCTCTTCCCTTGAACTCTGCTATATTATGATACAGTATCATGAAGCAGAATGGTTCAGATCTTTCTAAGCATTGTAACAGCTCAATAATCAGCTGTTTCGCTGTGGTGTCCAGCCCCATGACAAACAGCCTTCTGTGAAAACAACTTTTCCTTCCAGTAACAGATGCTTGGCATCCACATCTCTAAAAAAAGAACGAAGAGGACTTGTGGCATCTTAGAGACTAACACATTTATTTGGGCATAAGCTTTCGTGGGCTAAAACCCACTTCATCGGATGCATGCAGTGGAAAATACCGTAGGAAGATATATATCTATATCTATACAGATATATATACACACACAGAGAACATGAAAAAATGGGTGTTGCCATACAACGATAACGAGACTAATCAATTAAGGTGGGCTATTATCAGCAGGAGAAAAAAAAACTTTTGTAGTGATAATCAGGATGGCCCATCCCCTGTTCCTGTGGGGGATGAATTGGGCGTCACAGTTTGCAGCCCCTCATCCTGTAATAAGGTGGGGAGATTCATCCCAAGGGGAAGGCAGGTGGCAGTACTGAGGCTTTCTTCATGGGAAGCAGCTTGACATTCTGCAGGGGTCGGCAACCTTTCGGAAGTGGTGTGCCGAGTCTTCATTTATTCACTCTGATTTAAGGTTTCGCGTGACAATAATACATTTTAACGTTTTTAGAAGGTCTCTTTCTATAAGTCTATAATATATAACTAAACTATTGTTGTATGTAAAGTAAATAAGGTTTTTAAAATGTTTAAGAAGCTTCATTTAAAATTAAATTAAAATGCAGAGCCCCCCAGACCGGTGGCCAGGACCCGAGCAGTGTGAGTGCCACTGAAAATCAGCTCGCGTGCCGCAGGTTGCCTACCCGTGACATTCTGTCTGGGGCTCTATAGAAACACTTCCAGCATAAATTGCCTGGGAGGTGAACTGGAGTAGCACATCTCTTGGGTGTCCTGACAGATGCCTTCTCCAGCCAGACACACCTACTATTTGAAGAATGCACTGGCTCATTCCAGGTCCCCTAGGGGAGGGGCGATTGCAGATATTTTGTGCTGTTGTGGGCTTTCCACCACTGAGGCTTCTGTAGATGGAACCCACACAGCGAATCTGATCCCAGGCTGTACTCCAGTTCTGTAACATACTTAGAACAAACTTTGATCCCATCCTTGTGGGCAAGACGAAACCATATTATAATACAGTTTCCATTAGGGACAGCATAAACATTGTTTCTTGTGGGGCAAACCATGCTGTGAATTACAATGCTGTGAATCCAGAATAATTCTAATTCCTTTTCTGAAGTTACTCAGGATGTACATGCAAGATCAGAATGTGATTGTTTTGTGAAGTAATTATTCTGGAATAAAGACTCCATGGTAGTGGGGGATGGGTTTACATAGGTGTAGCTATAGTGGAATAGTTGTTCTGCTTTAGCTATGCCAGCCAATTCCCTTGCATAGACAAGCCCTGAATGTCTGATATCCGTTACAACTGGAAGCACTCTGATTTTTGTGGTGCAATTGAGATCAGAATCTGAGCCTGTGTCCTGAGGTTTTTATTTTTCACAGGAGCGCACACAAAGAACTTTAGAAAGGTGGAGAAACTGAGATATGGGGGCGAGGGAGCCAGGCCCATGGTGGAGCCAGGAATGGAATCCAGGTTTTTTGAGTCCCAGTCCAGTGCTGTATTATCCACTTGGCCACATTACTCAACCTAACATCTAAAAGACTCGATTCATACTACTGAGCTTTCGTTGGGTTCGATGCTGGGTTCTCAAAACCCCCACCCCAATTCAATGACCTGATTGTACTAAGTTTTTGTTTGTGGGGGTTATTTAATTGCTGTGGGGAAAACTTCATTTGTGTTGCAGTGTGCTGAGAACACTCTAGGTCTGTAAAACTACCAAAACGATGACCAAAATGACTTCATTGTGCTATTGATAGAAAAACAGTACTTGATTTTTTTTCTTTGAAATTCCAAGAGGCAACAGTTTAATCTTCTGAAATTCCTTTCCATTACATTCCATCTTGTGCAATCTATTAAAATCAGCTTGAAATAATCTTGAAAGCTCCTTGTACCCAGCTACCATCAGTAAACCTTTGACAGCTTAGTCATGGCTCATTGCTCTGAAACGAAGATGCAACGCCCACCCAAAAAATGTGTCTCTGCCTGTGGGAATCTATATTCTGAAGAAAGTGGGTTTTTTAAATTATCCTACTAGAGCAACATTCGTCTTTTTGCTTAGTAGTAAATGTGGGAACTAATGCAGTGGGGGCTCAAGTGACAGTCATGTTTGTTGTGTCAATAGCTTGTGCTGCAGTCTGCACAAACCCTAGTAACGTATGTCTTTTTCCTTTGATTGCTGATGTGTAGGATGCCTTTATGATCTTGTTAATGTCTATAGATCAGATCCTTAGCTGGTATAAAAGCTAATGGCACGAAGAGTGATTTATTATCAGCTGAGGATCTGGCCCTGTATTTAAACTTTCCTCCATATACATTGCCAGCCTTACTATTGAATAGACCTAGGCTCGAGTTGTGAAACTCAGACCTAGGTTTGCAGCTGAACTTCTTCTAAACTCAGGGGTAGTCAGATTATTAGGTAGTTGGTTCAGCGTCACTTCACTAGTGTATTAAAAACAAACAAAAAAACCCTGCTGCAGCACACTACATTAAATGGCAGGCAATGTGAAATATGAAGGGTTTTTCTTCAGCTGTTAGGCTAATTGCAAATGTGAGGTCCGTAGTGGATCCCCAGTGCTGAACTGCTGCTGGGTGGGGCTCCAACACTGCCCCGGCCTGCTCCTGAAATGCTCCCCACCATGTTGAGAGTTGAGGGGGAGAGGAGGGTGTTCAGAGATGCAGGATCCAGCACAGGTCTCCTTCCAGGAATTTTCTGCTGGCTCAGCTGTGGCCAGAACTTGGCACCCTGGCACGTCCTGAGCTGACCAAAGGGGCTGGGAACTGACTAGAGCCGGGGTAGGCAACCTGCGGCACGCGAGCTGATTTTCAGTGGCACTCACACTGCCTGGGTCCTGGCCACTGGTCCGGGGGGGCTCTGCATTTTAATTTAATTTTACACATTTAATTTAATTTTACACATTTAATCTTAAACATTTTGAACCCTTATTTACTTTACATATAACAATAGTTTAGTTATATATTATAGACGTATAGAAAGAGATCTTCTAAAAGGTTAAAATGTATTATTGGCCTGCAAAACCTTAAATCAGAGTGAATAAATGAAGACTCGGCACAGCACTTCTGAAAGGTTGCTGATCCTTGGACTAGAGAGTCAGGCCCTTCATGCTGGAAGAAGAGGCTTGTGATGGGCTCACTAGAGTGGTGATAGGTAGACAAAGGAGTCTGTGGGGTCCACAGTGGAGCGCAAGGCTTGGAGAGGGGAATTTTAAAAAAATGATAAAATTTTCTCCATGTTTAAAAACAAGGGCTAAAATATGATTCAGTAACATTGTTTGGTCCCGTGTATGCAGGCATGACCAAAACGATGATACAGCAATCCCCTATTGTAATCATTGTGCCCTTGGAGATAAATGTAAAGTGGCTTCCTTTAAGTTGCTGAACTGTTTTCTTTTCTCTAGATTTTAGCTTTCTCCCTCTGAGCTCCTGCAGCTCTGGTTTATAATTCCCCTTGCAGGCACAGAGGTTTGTTAGATGGTTCCTTTAGAGATTGTGCAGATCTACCGGCCCTTGTGCCTAGATTGTGGGAAGCCAAGTGGCTCCAATCCACTTTAATATTGGCAGCCTTTGCAGGAATCTCTGGCTGTGTGTTAGAACCTGGCAGGTTTAGGACTAAAATCCTTTCGCCCCATCACAAGGCTTCCATGATAAAAGATCAGCAAAACCATAGGTGTACTGTGTGGAGAGCCACCTGCTGTGACATCGGAGAAGAGTTGTTTCCTCTGCAGTTTGTGGGTTATTCTCTCCCTTCACCTCCCGTATGCTCAGTAGAAAAAGGGTTTGGTCATAGTATCCTGCCACATGTCATTGAAAATCATGGAAATGTTGCAAATACTGTCCATTTCCTCTGGACGTGTCCCTCTTATTAATGAGGGGTTTAAAATTGGGGGTGGGGAGAAGAAAATTGGACAGCCCTTTGATTGTAATCAGGTCAGGCTGTTCTGAACAGGCCTGGAACTGCACTAGTAAAAATATGATCTTAAATCAGTTTGGGAAACAGGAAAGCAAAATCTACTTAACCCCCCTTTGTTTACATGGGCTTCTCAATTGCAGGACCGCCCTGGCATGGAAGGTATTTTGAAAGGTATCAGGATATTGCCTTCGCTGTTATCTGGTCTTTATTAATATCAGCATATTATAGGGCTGTCTTTGTAAAGAGGCAGTTTTCCCCATGGATTTATAACCACTGGTAAATTAGTATTACAGACCCCTCTTTGTATCCAATCTGTAGAGAATATGAGTTATTACAGTTCCTTGCTCTAGGGCTCAGAGTCCTCAGCTCAAGCTGCAGCAGCTCATTCTTTTACTTCTGGAGGCCCTCAGTTTAACCCCCCAATAGGGTGGACACCACATAATCAGACAGGGTGAAATCCTGGCCTCGTTGAAGTCAACTAAAGTTTTGCTATTGATTTCAATGTGGCCAGGATTCCATCATCTTTCATGTCGCAGGAAATCCATCAGAGAACCCAGTACAAGGCTTCCCCTGTAACTGATGAGAGACCCCACCAACAAGAACTGGAATCTGCACCCAAGGACTTCACCATGGTGTTCAACAGGGCATGACACCTATCTACAGTGATGATTTAGCACCAAGTGGAGACCCAGTGATAACGTTAATACAGGGGTTCTCAGACTTTTGTACTGGTGACCCCTTTCACATAGCAAGCCTCTCAGTGCGACCCCCCCTTATACATTAAAAACATTTTTTTATATATTTAACACCATTATAAATGCTGGATGGAAAGAGGGGTTTGGGGTAGAGGCTGACAGCTCGCGAGCCCCCATGTAATAACCTCACCACCCCCTGAGGTCTCCCGACCCCCAGTTTGAGAAGCCCTGCGTTAATAGCACCCTTCCTTGTGGGGCAGAAATAAGTGAAGAGAGAGACCAAGTGAGACCATAGGGAGAAGTTCAGATCTCTGAAGCAGATTTACAAATAATATGCTGCTGGAGAGCAGGAGTCCTGTAGGGCCGAAAAATAAGAACTAACTCTCCCACCAAGAGAGGATCTTAGTTCCAATAAGGGCGGGCCCAGAAAGGAATTTCTGTATTGTTCCAATCCTTGGCTTACTGCTCCCTGCAGTTGTTATCTGGACGGTAGGATTCAAGCCTGGCCTCTTATTAGTTCAAGCAACATTCCAAGTTCATGTCCTTTCTTTGCATGTGGCACCTCTTAAACATAGAACTTGGGTCAGATTTATGATCCACTATCCATATGTCCTAAATTTCAGCTGCCATGAGAGACCAGTTGCATCCCACACCCCTTGTGGTTTTGCTGAGGTTCTGAGACCATCCACGACTGCAGATTGATTGATTGACCAGACAACTGTATGTTTGCTGGGGATAGTCTTTTGCCTTTGCTATCACTTACCCTTCTGTATTTGAAAAGTAAAAACGTTAGGGCAGAGGGGAAACCAGTAATGCAAGGAAGCCAGTACGGTCAGGTATGCCGTACCATTAACACATTTATTGCTGGTACACCATCCTGGAAAGACACATTTTCAGAACCGCAGGGCTCTCCCGGGAACTGCAGCGATGAAAGGAGCTGAACGTGGGACCACCGCTGGCAGCTTCTCGAGTGTGTTCCACCCCCATCCCTGTCCTCCAGCAGGGCTGAACAGACCCCAGAAAGGAGACGCAGCTGTGTGGAAGGGGTGGGGGTGGGGGTGGGGCAAGACAGCTGTGCTGGATGAGCTGCTAGCATGGAGTGCTGGCGGCCCCACATTCTTCTCCTTTCGCCGCTGCGGTTCCCAGGAGAGCCCTGCAGTTCAGCAGATACTGAATTCTATCTGCGAATATCCGCATCTGCGAATAGAAATTTGTATCTGTGCAGGGCTGTAATCAGGGAACATTTTTTGTGGGGGTGCGGCGGGTTCAGTACCGTATTGGTAAGAGTTAAAATTGACTTGCACCACTAGGGAAAACAGACTTTCTGTGGGCAAAGAAAACATAATTTCCCTGTTTGCCATTAATATTTCTTCAAATGCTCCTCTATCCTTTGAATAACCCCAGCAGTTTATCATGTGAATTTAGTAAACAGTATTCTATTGACATTTTTCTGAATCACAGAAACATGAGTCACC
Source organism: Mauremys mutica (assembly GCF_020497125.1). Classification (NCBI taxonomy): domain Eukaryota; kingdom Metazoa; phylum Chordata; order Testudines; family Geoemydidae; genus Mauremys; species Mauremys mutica. The sequence continues at coordinate 89,788,449 of NC_059080.1, read as the reverse complement.
GTCTTTAGGAGATACAGTTTTTAATTACAATTTTTTACTGCACTTTTAAGCAGTCTTGTGGAAATTCTACGTGGGAGCATTTGAATTACAAGTGTATGGAAGTTGTGCTCTCTTTTTGTTAAAGCTTCTTGGGGAAAACTACAGTTTCTTATTGTAATAAATTCAAGAGTATGTATAGTGCTCTTAAAGCTGTATGAATTGGGGCATTATTGCAGTATAACGGTGCATGAAATGTAACTAACTCCTTTTATCTTCTGAAATATTTAATACTCCTTTACCACTTTTCATCCAAGGATCTGAAAGCCTTTGGCAGTATGCCACTAAGTCTCTCAACATCCTTGTAAGTTAGCTGCAGTGTTGTTTTACCCATTTTATAGATGGGCAAACTGAAGCCAAGAAAGCTTAAGTCACTTGCCCATGGTCAATTCAAGTTTATGGATGAACAGAACACAGCTTTCCTGCCTCATGGTGCACCAAAACTCTCATATGCACCAAAACTCAAGACTCCACAATGCATTTAAAAATTCTCCGTTAACTGGATCAAGACTATAATGTAAAAGGATTTTTTTTATTTTTACATCCTCTTAAGTGTGTTTGTTATTTCTAAGAGCAGTGGCCCCTCAGAGCAGACAAGTCAGCAGTGTCTACCATGCCCTAAAGAAGAGACATTAAGAGCTTTACGCATTGCTGCAAATTGACTCTTGACCAATTTGGCCTGCCTGCTTTCAGCTGTCACTAACCTCCACTGATTTCAAATGGCAAGCATTGAAGCAAATTGTGGTTTTATTTTGTAATCAATTTTCTTAGTTTGGTGAAAAATCTGAATTTTTAATTGGAATTTGCTGGCAACAGATTGGGTGCTTTTGTCACTTAACGGGTTGATCCTGTTAAAAAGGGCTAAGTGGGTTCTGTTGACTCGTTGAGATAGGTGGCTTATTGCCCTCTGTATACACATAGAGGATAGGAGTACCTCTCTGGAGAGGATCTAGTGGGTAGGCTGAGCAGTCTTAGGGTAGGAGCAGCAGACCCCGGAAAGAAGGTTATAAACTGAAAGTTATCTGACTGTTTTCTTTGTTAATACAGCCAAAATGCTGGGAAAGGGGGTTTGACCCTCCACAGCATGTAGACTTTGCTTTCGAGCTGGTTGGGAAAGGCACTTGTCCATTTTCAGTTCACCACCAAAGATGAAGTCTGGTCCCCTCCAGATCCCAGCATAGGTACATGGATGATACCATGTCAGTCCCAGGATACCCCGAGAGAACCTACTTCAATACAGAAATAAAATCCACTTTGATCACACACCCCTAGTTGTCACCTACCACCCCACGCTGGTACCCATACAGGATATCATCAAACAACTACAATCCACACATGATGGTGACTCTCTCCTGAAAAATCTTTTCTGAACCCCCACTTCTGATCTTCAGACAATCCCTGAACCTCTCCAAGCTCATCATCAGAAGCAAGTTGTCCACAGACCAGGACACACCAACACAAAGCGGCCCCAGACTCTGCCAGAACAGATGCAAAACCTGCAGACGTATTTCCACTGCTACAATGATTAACACCACCCACAACACACCTTTCAAGATCCATGTATCATACACATGCCTATCACAGCATGTGGTATATCTCCTCCAGTGCACTAAATGCTCCAACAACAACTACTATGTGGGTGAAACCAGACAGTGACTATGCCCTTGAATCAACTCACGTAGTGTAGACCAGGCCTCAGTGACAGCAAGCATGAGTATGTCTTCTCGAGCTGGGATTCATACCCCTCCTGAAGTGTAGAGGTAGACTGAGAAAGAACTTCAAATGTGCAGTACAGTGTAGGAAAAAATACTTGTAAGTATGAAAGCCTTGTCTTTAAAACCAGTTCTTTGCTGCTGTGTCTACGTATGGCATAATCAGTGTAAACTTTGGATTAGCTGTGGATAAGGTTTCACACAAATCCCTTCAGATTTCCACTAAGATCCTTATCCAGTCAAATAAAAGGCCATCACCCCTTGTCCATATGTGTCCTCTCTGTAAATCTGACCATCAGTCTGCCCGCATTCCAACACCCAGCCTGCTTGGAGACAGATTTTTCCCCCCTGGTAACTGAGTACAAACCCACAGCCTCCATACAGCTCATCAAAACTATGCAGTATTGATTGTGTCTAGTAAGTTATTTCTTTGTGACTAGGATCCTTAATGGTTATATAGTACTCTAAATTCTCTCCTGCTTTCATAACCCAGTCCAAGCAGTGCACGGAGTGACTGCGATCCCCTAGCAATTATAAAGTGAATTATGTACTATGCTAATGCAGTGCTGGTCTCCTCCATTCCCTGAGGTAAGGGGATGAGGGAAGTACAGTATGGCTTTCTCTTACACCCACCCAGACTTATGCTGTCTTTCCTATAACCCCCTGTGCGTGATTTGACCTTCCTGAACTAATCTACCCCTATAGTGAATCTTGCGGTTTTTTATTTTTAAATAGAAAATTTCATTTTGTTGTTCCTCTTCCCTGACCTTGTCCTGCCTGTCTGTGCTTAGAGTATCCCAAGGGCAGGGCCTGCCTTTTCTTGGTTCTCTGGCAAATACCTAGCACATTGTGGGCTGTACCCCGGACAAATCACTAATCCTGAAGCCATGAGAGTGACTGAAGAAGCAGTGTCCCAGTCCCAACTCTTTACTTCCCAAGCTTTCCTACCTGCTTTAGGGAAATTTTTCTGAATTTTGATCAGTTAAATGGGAGAAAAATGCAAGTCTAATAGATAGAATCTTGTAGAGGCTCTTTGGGTGGAAATATCATCCTTTATGGCTACAACAGGCTACCCACCCTACTATAAGCAAGACAAACACCAGTGTATGACTAGAGCACAGACAGGATCCAGGAACTGGAGAATTAGGGGAAGCTGGGGACATGATGTAAAGAAATTGACAGGATTACATCCCTATTTCTCTCTCACTGATACGCAGCAAACAGGGGCTTCAGTCATTGTGACAAGTGGCTACAGCTTGGATAGGGAAGTTCTCCCCACCTCTGCTACTCTTCGCCTAACCCCACTCCCTTGGGTGCGTGGCAGGAATCCTGTGCTCCATGGTTGCTCTTTCATACAGCAAGGTGCATGCCAAACAGTGCAAGCTGGGGCTGTCCATCTCCCCGCTGAAGAGGAGAACTTTAACTCTGCTCTTCTAAAGCAGTACAGAACCGTACTGCTGGGAGCTTTATGCTGGCTCTCCTAGCTCCGAATTTAGGTATAGGGACAAATTCCTCTTGGGGTTCTGTTCTCTGTTGCGTGTCCTCTCTGCTGGATAGGCTTTGCACAGCAGCTCCTATAACCAGACCCAGTGTAGACTTGGGTACAGGCCTTTTCTCAGTGTCACAAAACCCTGATTGAGCACAGCCAATTTGGGAAGGAGAAATCTCAGATTGCTTTCCTACCATAGGAGAGGCAGGCTCTGTGTTCCACAATGAAGAGCTGTGAACTGGACTGTCATTTTGCTTCTGACGTTGCCATCAGATGCAGTGAGGCAATGAATACCTTTCATGACCCAGGTCCATTCTGGAGAGCTGGGGAGGCAGTGATGTGTGGTGTTACATTGTATGGCTCTCCTAGGAGTAGGAGATTTTGCACTTGAGCGGAGAGGTGTGAAAAGTGAAAGCCATAAAAAGCAGTGCAGCCTAATCTAGCAACTAATCAGCTCTATTGATCCCAAAATGCACAAACAGCTCTTAAAAGATAAGCTACAGCAGTACTGCTTGGCAGCAGCTCAAGAATACAAAATCCTGTTTTACCCCATATAAACTTACGTATATGTCACATAAAGGAGAGAATACTAGTAGACCAGGAAGGGTCTGACAATCATTTCTTGTTCGTTCTTGCCCAACAAAATCTTTTAAAGATTTGCTATGTAACTACTGTACAACGATATACAGTATCTGGAAGTTGCTATTAAAGCAGCAAACAACATAAAAAGCCTTTTTAGCGGCCATGTAACACTCTGCAGTCATATTAGTATTGCTATTGCATGTTGGTCAATATGAACAGGGCTGCCTCTTCTAGATGAGTGGAGCATAGGCAGTTGCAAAATGTTTATTGACTGTTGATTGTAAGTGACTTGGAGCTGAGTGGGGTGTACAGTATGTTTTCAACGCTGCGTAGAGCAGACAACAACCCTAGAGGCAACTCTGGATAAAAGGGAAAGTGACTTCCCCCCTCATGCATATGGAACTTTAAACAGATAACAGAGCTAAAATTGAAACCGACATACAACACAAAGACACTGCATCTTGGGCCACAGAGGTAAGCACCCCTGGCTTATAATAGCGCTGGGACCTCTGTTGGAATTTTATCCATAGTTACTTATCTAGCTAATCTTACACTTATATTTTTTTTTTTAACACGAAGATCTAAGTAACCCCCAGAGAGATACAGTAAAAGCTTGTGGCAGTGCAGTGCTTTACACTAAGCCTCATGAAACACAAGTACATTTACCAGCCCACCGCTGTTATTTCTGCTATTGCGCATTTTGAAAAGGGGTCTTTTCGTCTTGCTTATAATTAATTGATCTACCAAACCCGTATGTTTAAGGATTGGCTCCGAAGTAGTGAAATTCTGCGTTACAGCTGAAAGTCAAGGCAGATACTTTGGTGCCAGATACTACACTCCAGTGAGCATAGCTCCCTCTTTTTTTTAATTTTTATTTTTTTTACTGGGAACCCCGTGTGCACTTGAGGGTAGCCATTAGTGATGATGGATCTGAGCCTCAAAGTTTCAGTCCAGATTTCCCCAGTGTTTGTGGCATTCGGATCTGTGCATAACAGAGACAAAGGACCGGCTGCAATGTTTGAATTCTGATCCTAATTTCCTCAAACTTGGGAGGTTGTAAGGCTCATTTCTCGTCCATAGCACAGTAAAAATCTATTGATTAGCTCTCTAAAATGAGTCATCTGAAAATCAGAGGTTTCTAAGAAGACCTAATCACAAAACAGCCAGGTGATTTGAACATTTAACAAATACCATGCTCACGAATAGCTGAGCATTTATAGAGTAATTATCACCGTTTTATCCAAATCATGTTTTTTGGCTTATGCTATGTCTACACTATCACATATGGTGGTATAAATTATGTCACTTAGGGTTGTGAATGAACCACTCCACTGAGCGATATAAGTTACACCAACAAGTGCTGGTGTGGACGTGCTATGTTGGCGTGAGAGCTCTCTCCCGTCAGCACAGAGCAGCTACACAAGAGATCTCACAGCTGTAAGTGCTCTAGTGTAGACATTGCCTTACTATGTGCTTCTCCTGCCATTTATTTTGACCAATTACAGTGTCCATTAGTAGTGGGCACACAAAAGTGAAAGAGGTAAAGGAGAAATGTGAACATTTGAGGGTGTTTAGCAGCTTCTAGAGGGCTACCAGGATTCCTGCCTCTCCCTTGTTGTTTTTTTTTCATGCCTCAAAGAGGTGTAATGTAGTCTGAGCAGAGGCGAAGTGAACCATAGCCAATTTAGAAGAGATGTAGGGCATCTAGAGGGTAAGGGGGTTGTGCGTTAGCCTCCAAGAAACTGAAGTTGGGGGGAAAAAGGGCTTTTTATAATAACATCCAAGCAACCAGTTAGCTGACATAATGCCGTCTATTTAAGTATCTACAGACAAAATCCTGGGAGAGCTGTCTGAGGAAGGACCTCAAGAATTGATCTTCAGGATTCCGGCCTATGGGGAACAACTTCTTTTCAACAGTCAAGTGTGAAGCCAGTTCTTAATTCAGCTGAGACTGAGAAATGCTTTGCAAGCCACCATCCAGCTAGTCTCTGCAGGAGACCTTTACTCAAAGAGAAGTAGCAGTGACCTGGCAGGGGCAGGGCTGCCTGGAGGCGTGTGTGCAAAAGGGACAGTTTGTCCCACATCCTTGGTTTGAGAGCACCCATAAACTGAGTGGCATTGCAACCTGGGGCACAGGGCTGCAGCACCTTTCAGGTTGGGCTCGGCCAGTGGAGGGGTGGCCAGGCCCAACCTGAGTGACGCTGTGACCCTGTGCCTCAGGTCACAATGCCTGGAGCAGGGAGCTGGGCCCAGCCCCCTGGGACAGGAACCGCTGCTGCCAACAGAGTGTGGCGCAGGCTTGCTCTCCAACCCCCCGCCCTCCCTTCAGAATTTTTGAACCCTTGGTTTAGTTATTTCTGTGGGTGCAATGTTTTTTGGAAGCAGGAGTGGGGGGCTCAGTTTCAGATTTTTGCCCCAGGCCCCAAAAAACCTGTGTGTGGCCCCAGGCAGGAGGCAGTTCAATTAGAGAGAGCTATAGCACGCTGATGGTTGGGGAGATGAAGATAGTAAGATCTAGTAGTCCTAGAAAATGACTGAGGAAAGCAGTAGGATTCTATAGTTAGCTGCATTACTCATGACCATGAACAAGTATTGGCCTGTTTGTGGCTCTGCCAAGTAACCTCTGAAATTCAGTAGAAGCACACAAGTTCATAGAAAGCCATGTGCGACCTCTGAATTAAAATACCCTGGATAAAATTGTGCAATACAAACCCTGGAAGTGGACTGAGTGCTTCCTTTCCTGAGGTTTTCCCCTCAGCGGGGCAAGGATAATCCGAGTTTGTGTTCTTTGGAGCGTTATCTGGGCCACGTTGGAGACCACTGCTCTCTCCACAACCCGCTGCAGTAGGGTGAAGGGAACCTGGATTGAAATTCAGGAGGACTGGTGCTTAGATATCACAGTGGTAGGTTCTTTGGAAATATGAGAAAGAAAGGTAAATCTTGGTGGACAGCTTTTGGTTGTTGAATTCCCTAGTTTGAGACCTCAAAAAGAGGTCAAGTTTCCCACTCTCAGGGCAAAATGTAAGATGTCTCTCTGTGCAGGCCCTCCCATAATAACAGCCAGAGCGCAACAGCGTGCAGTCTTTGAGACACAGGCTAATCTGCCTCGAAGCGGCCGAAGACGCAGGTGGGAATGGACAGATGCATACTGTTCTTATGCTGCATATGGCGCCTGGTGGTGGGAGCACTGCAGATGCATAGATAGATAGCAGTCAGCTTGTTAGCTGAAGCACTTTGCCTGTCAGAGAAAGCAGTCAGTTGAGGTCAACTATGAAATCTTCATTGAAGCTGTGCAAACAGACATCCCTTATGATGGCTATAGACACTCTGTGGGATTATAGTTTCCATTGTCCTGGTCTTTTTTAACCATGTTGATTAGAAAGAGATTTTTCTCCATGTCCTTACTGAGCAAGGGGACTGGGTTTGTGTTTATCACACTAATAGCCATTAACAGCAAGATTATGAAACCTCTTTTTTTAAACTTAATTATGGATATTAATTCTGAATCACTGGTGTCATTACATTGGTATACAAGTATTCCAAGAGTGGAGTGTTGTGTTGACTGACTTTTTCACTGACCTCCGCCACGAGTACCTCTGGAATCAAGAGGAGTCAGGAAAAAAATAACACAGGTTTGCAAGAGTCTGTTCTGTGATCTTTTCCTTCAGTGTATTATTGGTGATAAGCCACATGATGTAGAGAGTGAACCCCTCCCCCTTGCACTTTACATTCCATCTCTAAACTTGGAGCTTGCTACTATGAAACCAGAACTTAAACCAAACAGATGGCATTCAAGAGGTGTTTCAAGAAGCTGTGTTTCTATCCATATGTGTGGTATTTTATCCCTGGGGCATTTTTTGTTTTTCAAGTCAGAAAGATCTTTATTGCAGTCAAAATGTCTGGGCCTGGATAAAAGGGCATGTAAAACTCCTGGAGTCCACAGCTTAAAATCAAACATTGTTTAATTTACGGCAAAGACAAATGGGGTGCTGAATGTGCTAGGAAAATATTGGGCACGTACAGAATGTCAGATGCTGTGTGATAAATGACTAACCCTAGAAGAAACACTACATGTTTGCAAGTATTAGGCCCTATCTACCCCAGGGCCAGAAGCGTGTTAGTCACATAAGGGTACGTCTACACAGCCTACAGAAGTGAGCGTTCCAGCCCAGATCAAGAGACTTGGGTTAGTTTGGCTCACGCTAGCACTCTAAAAATAGCTGCACCGATGTCCCTTTGAGGTTGTGGCTCAGGCAGGAGCTCAAGATCTGAAGCCTAGCAAGGGGGTGAACTTCGGAGCCCGTGCTCCTTCCGGAGCTGCACCTCCAAAGCGCTATCTGTACAGCTATTTTTAGAGTGCTAGCGTGAGCCAAGCTAACCTGAGTCTATCGACCCGAGTGGCTCGCTTCCACAGGCTTGTAGACGTACCCTAAGGGGCTGTCTTTGCTATAGTTACAGGGAACATAGTAACAACGCAGCTGACGCTTGCTCATATGGTAGGTTGGACCTTGACAGAATATGCCAATGCTGCAATCAAACATCTGTGGCTGGCCTATGTCATCAGACTTGGGCTCTCAGGGCTTGGGCTATGGGGCTGTTTTTAATTGCAGCGTAGATGTTTGGGCTCAGACTAGAGCTTGGACTCTGGGACTCTGCGAGAGTGGACGATCCCAGAGCCTGGGCTCCAGCCCAAGCCCAAGTCTACACTGCAATTAAACAGTCTCAGAGCCTGGGCCAGCTGACATGGACTAGCAGCGTATGTTTAGTTGCAGTGTAGAAATACCCACGGTGTCCCTGAACTATGGTTAAACGTGGGACATAAACTTACATTGGGTAACTTCCAATTCCAGGCAGAGAACTGTGATTTTTATTTTTATTTTTATTTTTGCCATTAGAATCCCAGTGATATTTTTATAATGATTTTAAAATAAAAATGATCCAAAACATGTCATGAATTAGGTGGTTTTTTACATGCAGCATTAAACAGCTATTCTGTCTACATTCCAGATGTTTTTGTGCCACTGAATGGAGATAATTTCTAGAAAGGGACCTGTTCGGTTTCTTTTACCAGAGAGTAATAAACAGCTATAATAATATGAGAGAGGTCCTAGAATGCTTCATTGCCCTGGTACATAGATTCCCAATTTTATATGGAGCAATCTTATCCCAGTAGTGGAAGGAAACTCTGTGCAGCTGCCTCGGGAAGTTAGGTTCTGACATCGCTAAACTTCCTAAGAACACCACTATTGTTCCTATTGTGGCTGGGCCAACTCACCCTTCTACCCCTCTAAGATAGTGGGCAGGGATTAATTGGCTTCCATATAGTTTACTGAGTGGGCTTTTTTGGAAGAGATTTTAAAAGCAGACATCCTGTCACCGACTCTTTGTGGATACTAAAGATCCCAGCTGATGTTTGGTAAGAATGAGAGGCTTGCTAGAGTGCACTTAGACTTGTGTTCTGGTTGGTAAGCCACCTCCTTTTGAAGGGTTAAGGTAGAATACAGGCTGTCATGGACCAGATTTGTGGTGGCTGCTGCGCTGATGTGGAAGGGGATGAGGTGGAGAGAGAGACTCAAGCATCACACATGGGACAGTCACAATTGCAGTCCCTGCTAGCACTCCCTGGTGTGTAAGCCACTCCCAAGGCTGGTGGAAGGTCCTGCCTTTCTCCCCACTGGCCAGCACAGATGTGTGGCAGCACATGGGAGTGGAAGTTCTTCCTCTTAATGAGGTTTAACAGTGAATGTTCTCCCCCTTGCATGCCAGAACATTTTGGGAAGCATTGTTCCTCTCTTCAGCACACAGCCTCCCAATGCACCTGCTGGAAGGTGTAATCTGGCCCTGTTATCAGAAATGTGGTCTTTGTAAACCAGTTTGCCTTGCAGGTCTCTCTAAGCCTAATTTTGTTATTAATACTGTGATACTGAATAGGTGGTGAAATGAAACAGAAGCAATGAGGGGGTGTTAAAGTGTGGTAATAACATGAACGAATGTTATTGAGAACAGACTGTACTGCCTGGTTTTACTTGCTGGAAGTGCTTGGTTTTTCCCCCAGTTGTTATGTACAATGGGAGAGAAGCCTCGGAGACTGGAACCAAAGGCAAAAGGAAGGGGGTGGGATTATAAAGGCTCTCTGGAACCAGACTGGTGCTGGAGAAGGGGTGTGAAGAGAGGAGAAGGTGTACATTGACCAACATGCTTTTGTCCCAGGTAACATAGCTATAGCAAAGTGTTTTGGACAGGTAGTAGTCTAGCTCCTTCATAGTGCAATCTTCAGCTGTACCCTTTCCTTCCTCCTTGGCAGACAGTTTTCAAAACTAACCCCACTCCGCTCACGACCCCAACATCATTTCTAAATTCCCTTTTGCATCTATTGGAGAGTACCGTTGAAGACCGCATTATGAAGCAGCTAGAGAGACTTTGGGGGGGGGAGGGCGATTTCAAGGGACCCAGCTATCTGAGACCAGCTACTGCTTTACTCTCCTCCTTCATGCCCAATCATACTCCCCTGAAAGTCAATAGAGAAACGGTGAGAGCAGGGATGGGCTTTTGTCTGCTCTGGCACCTGTATGTTGTTTTCCACAATGCTCCCTATACCTGGACCATCCTCCCTTTTCCCCATGTGCAAAGCAACCCTACAGATAGCTCCTTAAATCTCCCTCCTTTACACTTGCCTTCCAACACTGGTCTTCTCTCCAGCACTGTCTGCTCCACACTCTTGTGCCTGATCCTTTATCTTTCAGGTTGTATCTACTCTAATTTAGATGTTAACCTACGTTTGGGCAGAGACCTTGTCTTCCCATGTATTAATAAAGCCCCCACATTGGTGCTATATAAATATCCTTAATTCCGTTACATATAATTACTTACAATGCATAGTATGTGAGATATTATTAAATAAAGAACAAAAACTACTTTATTCCGTTGTGCGAGTTATTCTTTCTCATATACACGGCATTATTGGTAACCAGGTGTCTAAGTTTGAATACATTGTACCACAGCAATACTGCCAATAGGAAAGAAGAGTTTTTATATCTCCTCTTGATTCCTGAATATACGTTTAGAAGGGATAACAAGTTACATTTGGAACAGCTATTTACAGAAATTTTGCAGTTCTGTAATGGTTTAAAATCTCTTCCTGGGCTGACATTTTCTACCTATGAAAAAGGGGAAAGGTCTGAGGACTCTAATGCACTTGGGTGAGCAGACAATACAGAACTCTGTGGGAAGGAGCTGTCGAGAATCTCTTGGGGTAGGTCCATACTTACCACGCGGGTCGATGCGGTGAGTTCGACTTCTCGGAGTTCGAACTATCGCGTCTAATCAAGACGCGATAGTTCGAACTCCCCACGCGCTCCGGTCGACTCCGGAACTCTACCACCGCGAATGGCAGTGGCGGAGTTGACCTTGGAGCCGCGGAGTTCGATCCCGCCGCGTCTGGACGGGTAAGTCAGTCGAACTAAGGTAGTTCGACTTCAGCTACGCTATTCGCGTAGCTGAAGTCGCGTACCTTAGTTCGACCTCTCCCCCCCCCGTAGTGTAGACCAGGCCTTGGATACTTGGAATAATGTATTGGCATTGAGTTCAGAAGCCCCCAATGCATGTGTATGACTTGCATATAAAAAGATTATTGCATTTGTTGAGATTTAGGGAGAAACCTGAGCACAGAGCCTGTAGGAGCAATATGGACTACCTGAGTTGTTTGTCCATGGAAGAGCTGAACACGCTGAAGAGGAAACACCATCCTGCTGAGGTGAGGGCAGTTAAACAGCTGCCCATCCCTTACTCATTTTCAAGGATGGATTGAGGGACTCCACCCAATCTGGTTGGTATATATGGCCCTTAGACAGCTAGGGAGTGCCTCTATCAGCATCCTTCTTCCATGTGAGCCCTTATTTGTGGTATGACCTCCTTGAATTTATCTGCAAAGCCCAGATGCTTTGCATTTTTAAGTTTCTTTTGAAAAAACCCACTTCTGCTGTGCTGCCTATAGTGAATTGTGTTGATTTGTATAGAACATCTCTTTTGTTGTTTCCCTTCTTGTACTTCCGTTTGCGTGTCTGTACATCTGCTCCCCAGACTGGGAGCTCTTTGGGGCAGGGACCATTTCTCCTTGTGTGTCTGGAAAGCACCTAGCACACTGTGGATGCTACCACAAGCAACAAATGAATGGTGATTATCTTGAAATCCTCTTTGGAAGTTGCTTAGAGATTTAGAAGGCTGGAGTCAGTGCTACTTCCTGTTGATTAAGGCTACACTGTATATTGGTGCCCATCACTGTGCTTCCCAAAAGTAAGAGCAAACAGCAGCGAACTCTCTGTCTCTTCCTTTCTTGTTGGCAAGAGGCAGGGTTAGGTGGTAGTTCTTGTTAATTTGAATTATTACTGAATATGGGAGAATGAGAGTCCCGGTGAGGAGATGAAAGGTGCAAAATAAATGGAAGTCCAGAAATAAGGGATGCATTTCATAGTGGTCATGTTCACCTCCGTGCTATAAACAGTGGTATTTCTGATGCTGTATAAATTTGCTAATTTAATAATTTAGTTCAATAATCTAATAATCCTGCCCTTCTTTACTTAATGTCAAATCTCTTGTAGAGCTGCAGTAATGGAATTTGAGCTCTCCCCTGATTTGTATGCCCCTGGTCATATTTTGGATTGATACGGAGGATTAGAAACACTTCACTCTAAAGGTCAGCCTTGGTCGGTCGACGTGGAGCATTAGCCTAGTCTTTTGCAATTAGAGCTTTCTGTGCTGGAAGAGGATTTATAGGCATCCAGCTTTGATGCTCTTCTGAAAGCTAAGACTCTACAGTCCCAACTAAAAGAGTAATAAAAATTGCCCATCTGAGTTTAAAAAAAAACCAAACGGTCTTGGTTTAAAAAAGAAAAAGTTGTGCTTTTGGTTTTGGATGAATTCCAAGGATTGATTTGACTTCTTAAATAAGAGCGGGAAAGAATGGGAAATGTGAGGAATATGCAAGTATGCAAATCTGCAGTCGTCCTGTTCAATACGGATCTGTCAATACGGATCTCTCTCTTTCTCTTGAGTACCCCAAGGGGACAGTGTCAGATTGATCGGAGAGAAAGCCTTGTTCAAGCAAACAACCAACTTACTCTTGTTCAAATGGGGAGCGAGAAAATATATTTCAGAAATGCCCGATGTGCTAGTAAATAAGGTTTAGGGTGGCTGCACTTTATGGCATGTCCTTTCTCATGGATTTTAGTTTCCTATTACTGAAGTGCTTGAATTAAAACAACCCTGCATTATATGGGATGATGCTATCCACAGAGAATGCATTCAAGTCTGATGGGAATGGTACATGACTGGACAACCCCAGTAGGACTCTTAATTTAAGAATCCATTGGTGAAAGGACATTATTTGGAGAGAAAACCCTTCCCTTCAAACAGTATTTCACACCACAAAAAGGGTATATATCCCATGCATGGACTCTCCCGTCCCTTTTATAATGGAGAAACACCAGTCCCATTGCATCCTTGGCCTGCCACAACTGCATTGGTGGTGGGTCAGGGCTGCTCCTAACCAGTTAGTGGAAGCAGCTGCATTCCTTGGCTCTGATTCAGGAAGATATTTAAGCATCTGCGTAGTCCCATTAAACATAATGGGACTATTCACGTGGTTAAAGCTAAGCAAGAGCTTAACATGCCTTGCTGAACCAGGAAGCTCTCGCTAAGCAATGTATGAAGTGCTGAAAGGAGATATTATACCGAACGGTTAGAAGGGTGCAAAATACTTGAAACAAAAGGCAAACCTACTCAAAATGTGCTATATTTTTTCATTCGTGCCTCCTCCCTCTAGGTACACACCTACATTTTATTATGATCCATTGAAAAATAGGCCCAGACTCCACCCCACCCAAAATTGCCACATTTTGCCCATTTTTTGCACCGTATGACCCACTCTTCCAAGCAAATGATGGCTCTGAAATGTGCTACTCGGATTGTGCTTTCTCTTGAGGTTTCCAAAAAGCCAGAGCGGAAGGGCACAAAATCACTAAAAACGCAATGGCAGAAATTGCACTACAGTATTTTGCAGAAAGATTGTTACCAAAGGATCTTAGCCTGCTGTCACTGAAGTCAGTGACAAAACTGACAGTGAGAACAGGATCAGTCCCAGGTTTGCAGAGCACTTTAATAATAAAGTGAAATAATCTGCTGCTGTTTAAGCAGAAAAGGGTGCCTGCCCTTCCTCGTATTGCTCATCCATAGGCATGTTTTGCCTAGACCTTGCCGTGTGATGAATTGTCGTTTTCAGGTTTTCTGCAGCTTTGATTTTTAACTAATATATTTACATGAATTGACTGGATTTCACTTCTGTTGCCTTCTGACCCTGCCTCCTTTCAGATGCACCACATCTCAGTGACTGCTCGGTCAGGCTGTGTGACAGAGTGCAGGGAGTTAACAGGGGAGCCTGCACTCTGGTCACTCCGACGCCAATTAGTTCCTGGAGAAAACTGATTGGGGTAATTAAAGGTAATTGACACATCCAACCTACCAGTGTCACTAGCTAATGAGCCAATTAGCCCCACCAGCTCAAGAGTGATAGAGGCACAGGAAGGAAATACAGGAGAAGGAGAGGAACAAAGGTGAGTCTAGGGAAGGGAGACCTCTGCTCAGGTCCTGAGAAGGAGGCTGAACACACAGGGGGATATTGTAAATAGACTGTAGCACAGGACTGTGAAGGTGTTGGTGGAGGGAACTCAAATAAATGGCACAGTGAATACGCAGCCAGTAGAGTCTGAACCACTTTCTGTGACATGAAAAGGCAGGCGCAGAGCAGAACACACTCTGCTACAGGCTCATAAAGCTAAATCATGCTTGCTTTAAGTTCTGTTGGAAATCAATAAAGCAAAAGGAAGGAAAATAGGATTTGGCCAATGATTATTTTTTTAATTGAATCATCATTTTGCTCTTTGCAAAAAAACATTTTACAAACTTCACATCCACATCCTGACTTTTTTTTCTCCTTACCTTATCTGATATTTTGAGTATCTGATGCTTTAATTAGTTTCCTCAAACTCAGATTTGTTTCATGCAAGCATTAAGAAAGTTGTAAACTAGGTGGAGAACTAGAGTGCTCCTTTAAACAAAATGGTTTATCTTGGAGACCAGCTAATTTTCTGACAAAAACAAAAAGCCCAATTTATTCCTAGGTAAATATTTAACCATTTCTTTTTATTTCATCAAGCATTTTAGCCCTCTTAGGGTTTTTACTAGGATGCTTTCCTACTAAAGGCTAAATATATAAATGTTCTCAGATTAACTTTGTAAAAGCCAAGAACAAATTATGTTGGGCTCTGTCAAATATTGTTTTAATTTAATGCTCTGTGACAGTGAAGATTCGTGTCCTAGCACTTGCTCTTCACAATGAAATTATAATTTGTCAGCACTAGTGTATTTTAACAGCAGTGGTACTTAGCATTATAAAACTATATTCAGTATCAAATATTATTATCTAAATATTTTCAGATGAGATTTTCCCCCCTCTGCACATCTCTCTTCCTCTCTGCAGGTTTTCTGCATGGTGGGATTCATGCTGTGGTTGAATGCCGTTCAGCAAGAATGGCATATGAAATATGCCCAATTCTGTAGGCAGAACTCCCTGTCAATTCTGTCCTCATTTACAATTACATCAGGTAACTGAGGGCAGAACCTCATATCTGCATAGGGCTTGAATGGCTGCAATATACGGTGAAGTTTTGGTGCCAAAATAACCTGGGGGGCAGTCACGTGATAGAGTGACTCACAAGTATGTCACAAGCCTCCCCGCTTCCTCCATGTCTCTCCCCACAACATACAAGGGCTTGCTTTATACCATTTCCTCTCTCAGCAGGTCTTGCTGTCAGGCCTACAACTCTAATGGCTCCTGGACTACAAGTCCCAGAACTCCGTTAATCTGGAGAGAAACTGGGCACAGGTCAGAGCAGGGACCAGAATCCAACTTAAAGGTGCAGCTCACCCTGAGACAAGACCTTTAATAGGATTGGAACCCCATTTGCTAAGCACAAAGGTAGAGGTAGAGTGAACAGTGTGATAACATGGGAGAAGTAATTAATTATTTCTCACCTGGCAAAAATTGGAACATGCCATTCTAATTATTTTTTTGGAGGGAACCTTTGTTGATTGGATTTAAAAGGTTCAAGGATATACTTTTTAACATAACATTTCAGAGAGAAAAATGGCCCATGAAAATGACAGGAGTTAGGTTTCATTCCATTGGTTATTTCAGCTTCAAGCAGAAACTTAAAGGAAGAAAATTACTTTTAACTTTCCTGGAGATCCAGTCGAGCCAAATCTTAAGTTGTTGACCTTTTTAAGATGACTTTTGTTGAGCTATTTTCTCCTCCTTATTGAGGCCTTCTAGAATTGAGTTAAAATATAGTGTATTTGGATCATGTATTCGTTCATTGTCTCTGAATGGTGGAAGGGAGGGGTTTTTGATCTTTTCTCAGTTACACTACAGAAATCTTCAGATAATCATGCGAGTAGACAATTTATGTGAGAGCGCTCTTATTCCTATGTTCAGTTATCAGTGATCTTGTACATGCCCAGAGGCATCATAAAATAACAATCAAATGGTAGCTGAACCTCAAGGGTTTCAATCTGAGGCCTTAAACTGGGGAACACAAACATTTCTCCTTACATTTCCCAATATTAGGATTATGTATTGAGTTTGGACTTTGGAAGCTCAACAGTGTGCCTAGGAAGTAGATGTAATATCATATCTTCCAGAGTAGCTATGCCAGGGCTGGCTTTGAAGGCTGGCTTTTTCTAAGGGTATGTCTGCACTGCTAGCATAGCTAAAAATACAGGTGAACATGTGGCAGCAGGGCTGGCTTTAGGCTGATTCTCCCAATTCCCCCGAATTGGGCCCCGCGCCTAAGAGGGCCCTGCGCCCTCAGGAAGAGCACCTAACTTAGGCACCTTTTTAATTTTTACTCACCCGGCGATGGTCTGGGTCTTCGGCAGCCCTTCAGCTGCAGGTCCTTCACACTTGCTCTGGGTCTTCGGTGGCGGGTCCTTCAGTGCCGCGGAAGACCCAGAGCGACTGAAGGACCCGCTGCTGAAGTGCCACCGAAGACCTGGACCAGGTATTCGAATCGGGTCCCGCACTTCCTAAAGCCGTCCCTGTGTGGCGGCATGGGCTAGCAATTTAAGTACATACTCAGGGACCTGGGTAGGCTTGTACAGCCGGCGCTGAAGCCCATGCCTCCATGTCTTCACTTATATTGTTAACTATGTTGGCTAGATTAAAACCTTCAGTTGCGGTATACACATACCCCCATGTGAATGACCACCCCATTTTATTCTTCCATTGACTTCAGTAGGCATTGGGTTGGCCCATTTTAATATAGGGGAATAATTTGTGCATGTATTACCAGACAGTAGATGAGTGAGCCTAGTAGCTGTGAAATTAATAGTATATATGAGCAATGTATGTTTTGGGGCTTAAAGTGGGACTTAAATGGCACACAGGCCTTGTGCTAAACTTTTTGCCTGAGGGTGAGTTTCATCCTGTTCTTTTGGATATGGGCTTAAAACCTCTGTAACAAACCATGCAGTTCTTAGGCAGTGCGGCCTAGTGGATAGGACTCCACAGACCTGGATTCTGTTCCTGACTCTATTGCTGGCCTGCTGGGTTGACCTTTGGGAAGTCTCTGAACTCTTTTGTGCTTCAGTTTCCCAATTGGAAATGGAGATAAAAATATATAACTCTCTTTGTAAACCACTTTGAGATCCATGGATGAAAAATAAGAGTGTAGGACACTGGTGGTTGGTGAGTGTAGGGACACAGGCGAAACTCCCATTTGCTTAAAAATGTGAGTTTTTCCTGAATACTGACTGAAGGATCAGGCCCTTTATTGCATGACTGTGAAGTGACACCTATCTTTTCCTTTGAAAATGAAATTCACCCCTGCACAAAGGGACAGCACCCTGTGTTTCACCCTGAGAATTTCTTCTATTTGCTGTTCGAATGAGGTCACTTTTCATTTATACCAGTAGTGACCTCTTTGAGGTGTACCTTAACTTCAGCCAATATTTGTATTGAATAAATGTAATATCCAGAATGCCTTGGTCTAAAACACTTGAATGAATCAATTGAAGTGTATTTCTTGTGGAAACTTACCAACGTTTTTCTAATGTGCTGCCACACAACCTTTAAAATCTGACTTTGTTGTCTTCCTCATTCACAGAAATTAGAGTTACTTCTGCATATTGACATGACATGATCAAGTTAGTGATAGTTGGGATAACATTTTGAAGGTAATTAGGAGCATGAATGTATGCACAGATGAATGCTTAATCAAAAACTAAGACAGCTTTGAAGGTCACACTTGAATAAACTTGAAGCTGAGATTTGGGTTTATACCCAAATAAGCATTGACTGAAAATCAAGGGACAAAAAAAGGCTTGGTGAAGAGAGGGGCTGCTTGGTTGGGTTTTTTGTTTGGTTTGTTTTTACATCATCAAGTGGATCATGATGCAGTGCAGTGGTATATCTATATATATCGGTGAAAGATGGGAAGTAAAACTGACTATTTCCACACAGTGAAGCTTGCAAACTGGCTTATTTTGGGGAGGGTGATTGGAGGATGGTTTTGTTGCCATCTTAGAAACCTAAGTATTTGAAAGCTTTTTTTAACCTCTCATGAGATCTAATCCTGCCAGCCCTTACTCACATAAGCAGTTATTACTCACATGGGTAGCCGGATAGACTTCAGAGGGACTTTTTGCTCTCATGAGTGAGGCTTTGTAAAGCCTTGTGGCATTTCTGGCACGTGGTTGACATACATCTCCCTCTATTATCCTCTGTTTCTCTATCTACACCTAAAAAAATAACAGCTGATGCACTACTGAAATGCAACTCTCTTTGAACTACAACATGGCAGCTATTTTTAAACAGTGCACAGCAACATTATACAGCTTAGGGCATTTGAAGCATATCATATAGAATTGAAACTATCAGGGGATTTGAGTAGGCAGAATGACATTTACTCAAGATAGAATTAGGCCAGGCTGTTCCCGGGGCTTATTTCCCCCCAAAACGACCTCTTCTTCAGTGACTACAGGTAGGCAGAATCTGTTTTACCTAAACTACCTGCATCTCCAGCAGCACGGAATCCCCCCGCCACCATCTTGGAAATTGATTCAGTACTGAATTACTGTTGTGGGCACTACCCACTGAAACACCACACCACTTCCTGCAGCACGCAGAGTTTTGAATTCCTTGGAGGATTTACTGAGTTCCTTGGATAGCTCCCATCTAAATACTGTGCCGGCCCAACCCTACATATGTTGGGAAGAGTTGATAACATAACTCCACAAAGTGTGTGTGGGGGGGGGGGGCGGGGGGAGAGGTCAGGGAATAAAAGTATTCTTAAAAATTACTTTCACTCTGCTCTGGTATCTCTCTGTCATCCACACAAGCAGAGAGACTAGGATGATTAAACGTAGTTGAGGTTTTCCAAGATCACGTTCGCACTAAAGACTTAGGGCAAAATTTCTCGTCTCAGATCTGCACAGTACTGCTCTGCTTTGGGATTCTGCTCCCACTATAAGTATGGATCAATTGTCATCATTTGGGAGATTGAGCCTATGTAGGGAGGGCAAAAGATCGAAGTGGAATGCTACCACAGAGATCTGAGGAGAATTTGCACTTAGCTTGTCACTTACAGGCAGCAGGAGAAAAGCTAGTGCTTGCATTTTCCACTATGAAATACATATTTGCCAACGTGTCGGCTATTCCTTTGTCATGGTAGTGGGCCTCCAAAGATATGATGAGCTAGGATAGGAATTCACTTGAATACAAATTTTTAAAAAGCTGCTAACAGATGGGTTTAGTAGTCTGTCTAAAGTGTTAAAGAAAAAAGACTACAACACATGCATATGGAATTCAACTAGAGGTGAAGAAGAATAATGTTAAAAAGCAGGTTACTATAAATTGGAAGTGACTATAGTAATATTTATAAAGTGCAGAAATAACATAGCATATTAGCAGCCAAGAGATTATGTAGCCCCAGGAACGGGGTTCAGTAGTTGTTTCATAATGATACTGGTCACAACTTTATAAAGATTTCTTTAGCAAAGAGTATATGCCCCTTTGCCTAATTCTTCAGGCATCTAGCTGGGCATGCCCCTGTATATGTCTGTGTTAGACTGTATAACAGAATTATTATTACACTATTTATTCCAAAGACTGGAGGTAAGGACAGTGTGGTTTACATTGGGAAAAGGAGCCAGATAAGTCAACGGGAGTTTTTCCCTATTGAGGTTAGTGGGAGGAGGAGCAGGCCTTTGGTTCTGTCATTTATGTCGAGGCCTTGAAATTAAAAAAAAGCCTGATTGAAAGGCCTTAAGCAAATCTTAACAAAATCAGAGTCAACGCTCCCATGGATTTTAATGGGAGGAGGATAGAAATTGTGATAGTTGTTGAACTCTCTCCAGTGCCCATTGATTTCAGTGGGAATTGGGTTGAGGAGTGGGAGATTTGGCAAATGTCACAGACAGGCTGTAGCTCAGGAAGCATAGTCTAGTACAGTAACTCCTTACTTAAAGTCATCCCGGTTACGTTTTTACGTCGCTGATCAATTAGAGAACATGCTCATTTAAAGTTGTGCAATGCTCCCTTATAAGGTTGTTTGGCTGCCACCTGCTTTGTCCACTGCTTGCAGAACGAGCAGCCCGTTGCAGCTAGCTGGTGGGGGCTTGGAACCAGGGCGGACTGGCAGCCCCTCTATCGGCTCCCCACTCTCCTAAGTTCCCTGTGCAGTAGCCACCCAGCAGGCTATCAATTGCCGGCAGTTCAGCTGTCCCTCCCCCCCACTGCCCTGTGCTGCTCCTGCCCTCTGCCTTGAAGCTGCTCTCGGGAGCCTCCTGCTTGCTGGGGGTGGGGGGAGGGAGGAAGGGGTGCTGATGTCAGGGTGTCCCTTTCTCCCCTGCTCCTGCCCCACCACTTACCCCATCTCCATAGAGTGGGTGGGGTGCGGGGGGACACGACAGGGCTCAGGACAGAGGGAGCTTGCTGGCAGCAGCAGCTATCTCAACTTGCTGATCTACTTAAAAAGGTAATGTACTCAGAATGGGGTCAGCATACTTAAAGGGGCAATGTGCATCTCTCTCTCTTACACACACACAGGCTGTGTGTCTCTGTCTGCCATGCTGTCTCCCCTCCCTCCATTTGTGCTGCTTTGTAGAGTGTGAGGCTACATTAACAATGTGTTAACCCTTGAGGGCTCAGCCAAGTGCTAGATCATTTAGCAGTAAGGCATTCCCTGGGAAATATCCCACCTTCTTCCACCCTCTGACTTCACCACCTCAACCAAGCTTCACAATCATCATTGCTGTGTACAGTATTAAATTGTTTGTTTAAAACTTATAGTGTGTGTGTGTGTGTGCGCGCGCGCGTGTAGTCTTTTGTCTGGTGAAAAAAATTTCCCTGGAACCTAACCCCCCCATTTACATTAATTCTTATGGGCAAATTGGATTCACTTAACATTGTTTCGCTTAAAGTTGCATTTTTCAGGAACATAACTACAATGTTAAGTGAGGAGTTACTGTAGTTCCAAGTGGAGTTCTGGGTTCTATCCCTGGCTATGCCACAAATTTATTAGTCTTTATTTAGTCCTATATTTCAAAATAGTCAGTGATTGCTGGGGCCTCTATTTTTGAGTGCCCAACTTCAGGCAAGTAGGGCCTGATTTTTCAAAAGAGCTGAGCACCGAGTAGCTCCCACACTAAACCTGGTTACTCGCTTTTGAGCTCTTCTGAAAATCTGTTCTTGATTGCAGGTGCTGAGCATCTAGCCCCTAGGGCTTGACTTTCAGAGATTCTGAGCAGTCAATGAAAGAAGTCATGCAAGTGATAGGGCTTGATTTCTTCACATGTGCAGAGCATGTGCCTCAGATTGGATACTTAGAAATGGAGGGCACCCAAAAAACCACTGGTTACTTTTGAAAATGTAAGCAACTGTGTTCTTTGGGTGTGTTTAAAAAAAAAAAAAAAAAGACACTCTTCCCTGTTAATTTTTACTCTGCAGTTTGTAGGCACTAACTGGCAACCATTTTGCTGTTGCTGGGAAATAGGAAGGCTGAGAGAAGCCCAGAGGGCTTAATGCAGACCCCAGACCTCTGTTGCTTTTTCTGGTTCAATCTCTTGCCTGCATTGCAACCCTGTGGGTCCCAGAAGCAGGGAAACACATCCTACTAAGACTACATGAAGACACATGTAGAGTTTTTGATTAACCTGTGCATCATTACATGGGAGAGGAATGCAGGGCCTCAGTTCTAACACTGATTTAAAGGAAAACTCCAATGTTTTTCAATCAAAGATTACACAGAAATGTGTGTTTTTAATAAAAGTCTTGGCGCACATTGCTAAACTTCAACTGTAACAAATGTTAGTCACAAAATTCCCATGCAAGCTCCAACCTTGCTGTGCCTGTGAGTGGTTCTGATCTCACAGAAGGAAGCTCGCCATTTTTCGTGACAGCCACGCTCTACACTGCCTCTGAAGGGACCTACATACCGTAGAGCACAAATTAACAGGGTTTTGGCAGGAGGGGTGTCTTAAAACAAAACACCCAAAGAACACAGTTGTTCACTTCCCAAGAACGGCAAAGGAAGCTGAAGTGACCTCACAAGACAAGTCAGATGCTTGGTTCAAAGGGGCGGAGAAAACCATTCAACATGCTCGGCTGGAGGAGAGAAGTTTATTGATGTTTTAGGGAGATTTGAGTAGGAGCTGTAGGGTGTCACTTTCCGGGACAGTGATCAGATTGGCAGAAACCCTAGGGGGTTTTCCCCTTCCTCTGTGGTGTGGGGCCTGGGCCACTTGCAGGTTTGAACTAGAGTAAATGGTGGATTCTTTATAACTTGAAGTCTTTAAATGGAGATCTGAGGAGTTTGGTAACTCAGCCAGAGGTTATGGGCCTACTACAGGAGTGGGAAGGTGAGCTTCTGTGTCCTGCAATGTTCAGGTCAGACTAAGTGATCATGATGGTCCCTCCTGGCTTTGAAGTCTACAAATCTATAAGAGTCCAGGCGAGGAGGAAGGGAATGTGAGAAACATCACTGTTCTTGGGAAGTGACCAAGGCACAAATCCTGCAATGAGTTCCGTGTGGGTGGACCTTGCTCCTGCAGAGCTCACTTTACTGTAAGGTTGAAGGCTAAGTTAACTGCCTCAGGAACTCTGTTGCCTAGTTCTTTCCTCCTACAAACTGCCTGAGTAGCCCTTGCTTTCTCTCTCCTGAGCAAAGGTTGTTGCCTGCTGCCTGGGTCAGGGAGGGGAAGAGGTAACATCTGGGCATCTGGCTGGAAGAGTCTGGAGGGAGAAGGACATGAGAGAAATTCTATATAAATGGCAGCTTCCCAGAAATAAGATAGTGTCAAAGTTTGCTTATACTGATGCTAATGTAAAGGAGAAGCAAAGTCTGTAGTTTTGATACACAGCAACAATACTGTCAGTTTTAAAAAACGGAATAATAAGAGGGGTGGCAATGCCCATGCATTTTACAGCATAAACCAGGATTGTATACAGGATAAACATTTCAGGTTCAATCTACAGTACTTCTCTAAGACTACTGTAAAGTAGACTTGCACTGTCCCTCTCATCACCCACGAGATGCCCTCTGGATATCTGTCTTGGCAGTTTGTTTGAGGAATCTTCAACACCTCACCCCTTTCTTCTCTCAGCCTTAGGGCCTAATCCAGAGCCCATTTAAATCAGTGAGATTCTTTCTATTGGCTTCCATTGGCTTTTAATCAGGCCCTTAGAGAGAAGATGCAGCAGCAATTGACATCAACCTTGTCTAAGGTAGGCCCAGTCCTTTTCTTGCTCACCTTACATGATCCAGGGGATCAGAACACAGCTTCTCTTGAACTCAGGGGACCCAAAAATCTCTTTGGCTTTGTCAAGCGCTAAACAGAAACTAGGACAGCTGCCTTGGTTCTAAGGGAAGTAAATAATTCTCGTCTTGATTTTCCCAGAATTGGCCTGTGGCCATTTCTCCAGCACCATGGGACATATTCTTTCTCAAGTTCTTGGTTCATGTTGAGATCTGGGTACCAACTTGTAACCTCTATGTGGACGTGCACAGTACCAAGCTAAGCAGTTTTAGCACTTGACACAAATTAGACACTTCTTCTCATGCTGGATTTAGGCCTAGTCTGAATTAAAATAAATTGTTCCTCTTCTGTCAAAAGGAGCATGTTTACTGATCTTACAAAATTCCCTGCATAGACCCAGACCAGTTACGCAGTTCCATGACAATAAACCCCTATTAAAACAAGCTCTGACACACTGCTGGAATATTAACAGTCTTTGAAGTCATATTTCTAATTTTCAGGTGCATACACTTAAGTTTGCAATTGCTTTGCACAGGATGTGGTTACTGACTAATGCTGTAGAAAGTGTTAGTTGTCACCATAAGGGTTAGTAATATGTAAAGATTTGATGCTACCTTTATTCCTATACTGTACATAGCTGCTTTCAGTTTTCACAGTTCTATCTAATCTATATATGCTTTTCACCCCTGTAGTATGAAACAAAATACCTAAATTTGGCTAAAAGTATCCTGCATGTTTTCTAAATGCTTTATATTAGCAATATTGATAATTATAGTAATACTGAGCACCATAAATCTCAGAGAAGTGGGGGTCGGTGTGTTTTATCACCATACTAAGGCTAGGAGAAATTGGGGCAAAGTGATTGTGGTAGTGAGACACAGCAAGTCCTTAGCACAGCTTGGAAATAAATCTGAGTCTCCTGACTTCCAATCTGCTGCCCTATATGCTGGACCATACTACAACTGCCTTATAATCCATAAGCAACTACAATGTATATGTGTGACGGGTTGAACCCCCTTCCAGGATGCCACCTGATGTACTGGGATTTCACTGAGCCTCTCTTGCTCCACCGGCCTGGATTCCCAATCCCTGTTTTGCTGAATTAGGCTCTCCAGCCTGTTGCAGCGTACACACACATATAGGGCCATACCCATCTGCAGCCACAGACTGAAATCAGCTCTGTGTGAGAGGACTCCCCCAGCACTCATGTGCACACTCCTTTGGGGAGATAAACCCAAAATAATACTGTCTTGCACTGTATAGAAAAAATCTGCACAGCGCAAGCTCATAAAAATCCACCCTCTTCCTCAATGTGGAGAGTTGTACACAACTTCTTGCCCCCTCCATTAGAAATTGCATTAACTGGATTTAATAATAAACAAAACAAATTTTGTTTTGCATCCGAAGAAGTGGGTATTCACCCACGAAAGCTCATGCTGCAAAACGTCTGTTAGTCTATAAGGTGCCACAGGATTCTTTGCTGCTTCTACAAAACAAATTTTATTAACTATAAAAGGCAGATGTTAAGTGGTTCAAGGGATAGCAAACAGAACAAAGCAGATTACTAAGCAAGTTTGACACACTAGATAGGTAGGATACAAATTTGAAAATTCTCACCTTGAGTGATAAACAGGCTGCCAGATTCTTAAGACACAATTGCCTTGGCTTTCCCAGGTTATCATCCACTGGCTAAAGATCTTAGCCTGGGACCATCACGTCTCACAGTTCAGTCTTTGTTCCTCAGGTGTTTTCAGGTGTGTTGTTGTAGGGAGAGTGAATTACCATCATGTTGTCATTGTCCCTCTTTTATATCTTCCCCCACACACACTTGGTGGAAAGCTTTTTTCCTGTGACCTGGGTCAAACAGTTCCCATTGTACAGAGCTATCTCTGAGAGGTTTCTTTTGCACACAGTTCCTGGGGTAATCCTTATGCCTGTGTGCATTTCTTCAATAAGCCACTAACATTGTTTGGCCTCATCCAACGTAGCACATTTGAAATACAGAGACATGGTCGATATTCCCAGCTTCAGATACAAAAATGATACATACATACAAATTGATAAACACATTGAGTAAATTATAACCTTTCCAATGATATCTTACAAGACCCATCTTGCCTAAAGTATATCTTAGTTATACCATATTCGTGTCAGAACCATAGTTCTATGAAGAATACGGGGTATAACGTCACAATATGCTTATGCAACGTCTACACTGGAAACTGCAGCTGTGCTGCTGTAGTGCTGTACTATAGACACTTACTACAATGACAGAAGGGGTTCTTCCATTGCTGTAGTAAATCCTCCTCTCCGAGAGGTGGTCGTTAGATCGACGGAAGAATTCTTCCATTGACCTACCACTGTCTATGTTGAGGCTTGGGTTCGGCCTAATGACATCTCTTGGTTTGATTTTTTTTTTATACCCCAGAGCAATGTAGCTGGGTTGACCTAACTTTCTAGTGTACACCAGCTCTTAGAATAAGGAGTTCATCATTTCATTGACTTAAGGTGAAAATCTTTGGGGGTAGAGGCAACATAATTCTTCATTGCAAACAGTGATTTTGCTTTTTGTATGTTTTGTTTACAACTCTGCGGGCTAGAGCATTTATTGACTACATCTCATCTAATCTTCACCTAGTTCTTCTTTCCATCTTTAAACTGGCAAATATGTTTACAGGAACTTTGGTCCAGTGGTTAAAGAACAAGGGTGGGAGTTGACGCCTGAGTTTTGTTACTAGTCTGGCCTCTGACTTGCTGTGTGACCTTGTTAAAGTGCATATCCACAAACTGCTTTTCAGTTTAGCAGTCTGTATAATGTTGGAGGATTCACTGATTCTGAGCTCAGAAGGGACCACAGTGATGGTCTAATCTGGCTTCCTGCTTAACAAAGACCATAGAACTTACTCAAGATAATTTGTTTGAACTAAAGCAACTCTTTAAGAAAAACATCCATTCTTGATTTTAAAATTGTCCGTGTTTGTGAACCCACCACAGCCCTTGGTAAGTTGTTCCAGTGGTTAATTACCCTCACTGTTACAAATGTGTGCACCTCTATTTCTGGTCTGAGTTTGCCTAGCTTCAACTTCCGGTCACTGGATCTTGTTATACCTTTTGTCTGCTAGATTGAAGAGCCCACTATCAAATGTTTGTTCCCAGTATAGACTCTTATAGACTGTAACCAAGACACCCTGTGCCAGATTCTCTGTCACGCCCCACTTCCAGAGCCTGCTGGCTGTCCCGATAAAGTGCAGAGAGGCTTTCAGTTATGCAGCACCCGTGGCTTTATTTACACATACCCAGTTCTCCCACCACCCCTGTTGAGCTATATACAAGGCTTACAGGGTTAGTTCTCTCTTTTCCTGCAGTCAGCCCACAGCTAGGAATCTGACCTTTCCCTGGCTGGGCTTTTCTTCTGGCTCCCAGCCCTTATAACTGCTGGCTTGTCAGGCCCGCAGGTGGAGTCAATCCCCAGGCCAGACATCAGGTCTGTTTCACCAGCCCCAATCTATTTCCCTTGATTGGAGCTGGCTGAGCGGGGGTAATTAGGTGCTTTTGCACCAGCACCCTGCTATACACCCCTTAACCTTCTTCTCTTTGTTAAGCTAAATATTTTGTGCTCCTTGGGTCTATCGCTAGTGATGACGATAGCGGCCTATCTCACAGGGCTGTTTGTGAAGTTTAGTTGATTAATGTCTATAAAGCCCTGGTGAGAGTCTTGGGTGGAAGACACTGTGGAAGTGCAAAGAACAACCTATGTTTTCACAATTAGACTTGCTGATCACATGCTAATGGACCCACAAAGAACTGCTACGAGCTGGGTGGTAGAGAGGCCCATAGATGCCTTCTTCCAGGGGGTGCTGTGCCACTCAACTGTTCTGTTTTTCCCCCTCTCCATTCTGATTGGCCAGCTGTTGTTGCTTCTCTCATGGCCAGCCTTTATTTTATTTTATTTTATTGTTCGGCTCAGCTGCTGCGCAGGAGCAAGGGGCAGCTCTGAAAACATTTTTCCGCCCTGGCAAAACAGCTGGGGCTGCTCCCCCCCCCCAGTGATTCATTTGGAACTACAAGAGCAGGCAACGTCTATGAATTTACTGTTTTAAATTTCATTATTGCTTATGTAACCCACACACTTCTTGGGGGTGGTGCTTTGTCCCCGCTAGTGACACCGAGACCAGTTGAAGATTAATAAGTCTGTTACAGCCTTAGCTAAGGGCCGTGTGGCTTTTAGCTCATGCAATAGAGGCTCATGCATTTAGCTCCAGAGGTCCCAGGTTCAATCCCACTTGCCGACTACCGGAGTCTGTCAGTGTTACACTTCCCCCATCCATTGCCTCTGATTTACTGAACGCTCCATGAGCCTTGATTGCATCCCCTGCTGTTGCTCCCTTTGTTTTAATTAGTGTCAGTAGGTTTGGGGACACTCTGGCAGAGCAAGCCAAGGTGAATTTGGCAGCTGGAGGATCTGTTTTCATGAATTATGCTATCTAAATAAATGATATTATAAGTGTCCCTTCTCCCTTCTTGAAAATCAGGATACTTTATCAGCAGTGCTTCCCTAATGGCTTATGCTTGGGAGGGCGAACAGGTGCTGTCCAAAGAGCAGTGTCTAGAGGCATTGGATGGCATCCTGACCCCAAGGAAGTCAGCGGGGTGAGGGGACTTCAGTGGGTCCAGGAGTTCACCCATAATGCCTTGGGGTGGCCTAAGGGGAGCACTGGGAGGGGTGCCCCATCCTATACTTATTCAGTAAGTGTAGTCAGTCCCTCACCATGAAATACACCCTCTGGGGCTGCAATCTCTCCACCCTTGTGCTCCTGTGTGGATTTGCTGGAGAGGATGTGGGCTGCCTGCATCCTCTCCTTTTTCCCCAAGTGCTTTGGTGCCTGGCAAGGCATAATTTTAGCTTGGGCTTGTGCAAATTTGTGTGTGTAAAATCTGAAAGGACGTAGGAGCCATCAAACCAGCTGCTGCTCCTTCTTTGCCTATCTACATTTAAACTGGTGCAATAATATTTTCATTTTATACAATGCTCTTGGTGCATTGTTACAATACATCTGCCTCTCTGGCTGCATAAATCCCCTTGTTAAATGAGTGAGAAGTCCCAGTGGGCGAACTGGCTTCCTATTGAAGTAATAAATTTAGGTGGAATGAAATGCCGTATCGCTCTCTGAAATCGCTCTGCTGCCTGCAGAGCCACCTTGCGCACATCCAAAGTCCACCCACAACAACTGCGTGGCTGTAAATCCCAGGAGAGAGCTCTGGTATCTGGCACTGACTGGCAAATCCGTACCCTGCTAAGGACAAGATAATGTAATGGATCTTTTTAATCTGCAGGAAGGGCCGGCTGTCCTCAGATATCCAGACAATGGTTTCAGCATAAAACATAAGCAACATATGGGGTCAAATGCTGCAGATAATTACACCATTGTAAAACCAGGGTAATTCTACATTGACATTAGCAGAGTTACTCCAGATTGATACCCAAGGAGAATTTAGTCAGTTGATTTTAATACACATATTAACAATCATTCTTCCTGGCTTTTTTTTCTCCCCCAAGAAAATGCAATCAGAACCGCAATCTCAGCTTTCCCTTGGGAAAGGCGGCTGCTGAGAGTGCTTAGTCTGGCGGCACGTTTGCTCCAGTTTTGCCTTTCTTGTGCACCAAAGCACATGTCCTGGAATACTGAATGGTAATGCTGTTCCCCCAGGACTCCAGGATTCTCTCCAGTGACCCAGTTTTGTTCATACAATTTGCAAAGATTGATGCTGGACAAAGACTGTAATATTTCCGCATGATATTCTGAACAAAACGAACCTGCTACAACAGCCGAGACATTCCATTCCCTCCATGTTTATACCATACGAATGAGAAATGCTATAGCTGATAGGAAGATATTTCCTAAAGAAAAATCCCCTCTGTATTTGTTTTCCCTAATGTTATGTCTCTCTCTGGCAGCACAGCCTTAAGGTCAAGGGTCTCCAGAAGCTATTTGAGTCCTGTGCAAAACTCTGATAAAACCGTAGTTTCAAATTCCCCCAATGTGTGCTTTTTTTAATACGACACCAACTTAAGTTAATACAAGATAAAGTCACAAGTCAAAGCTGCTAGAATTCTCACGGTTCTGTGGTTTTAAACACACAAAGGATGCAGTGAAGTGGGAGGCCCTCAGGGAGCCTGCATCACCCAGCACCTCTAACTCACTACGTTGGTGTAAGGTCCCTAGGTGGTTTTATGCCAGTGGACGATTGGGAATGTTGGAGGTCCACTGTGCCATGCCCCAGGCATGCCCCCGCCCCCACATCAGGGGCAGGAGGCTTAAGCTGGAGTCAGAGGTGGCTGTGTTGCCTCCTCAGCTTTAAGGCAGTAGAGAGTACCCCCAGGCAGAAGGGGCCACTTTTGGACAGTTTGTCTACTTTTGAGCAAAGTGGATGAATCAAACCAGAGAATCGGGCCCATAGAATTTGATGAGATCAGCTCTTATAGTCAAAGGCTCTCTGTGGAACCCCGTGGTAATGGTTCAGAAAATATGGGAGGTTGTTGTTAAGGAAAAATCACCACACCAATTATGTACCCAGCAAACTAGACAAAAGACAAATAGATATTGAGATATTTGGTTACCATTTATTCAATACTCACACAAAAAAAAATCATCTGCCAAAAAAAACATACCTGTCCAATATTTTTGCCTATTAACATTTGATAGACACACAGAAAACATGTGTAATCAGAGATTTCTCGATTTAATAGTCATGAGAAACAGCATGTTGTAGGCAGAATACAGATGTTCACTCTGTACTATGGTAACACCCTCTTAAATAGAGAGATCTGATGATTATATTACTGTACAGTGTTTCTATAAACAGAAGCTTGCTCTTGTTATTATTGTTTTGTCTGATATTTACATGGCTAGGATTTGTGAACCCATTAAAACTTCCTAAATAAAAAAAAAATCAGACCCCTCTCGTATTTTCACAAGAGATAGGCTTTGCACTCATATTCTTGGCTGGAATCACCTTCCCTCCTGTCCTCTTTTTATGCACTGTGCCGTTTACTGCCCCTTTCCCCCAAAGGTGGCTGTTTTTTCAGTAATGTTTACTTCAGTAGAGCTCCTATAGGGGTGTAGGGTCTGCCTGTGCCCGGCAAAACTAGGGCAGTAGGTTGTAAGATTGCGAGGCCGTAGACTCAAAGGTTCTACTGTGTGTCAATGTAAAATGATATATTATTACTTGCGGTTGCCTCTTAAAAGGTTTTGAGCTCTGGGATCCACTTGGCACATTCTGCTGTCCTGATGCTGTGTCAGCGTGGTGCAAACATCACCGCATCATGATACAAACACTGTCCTGGTGCCATTGGTGACTTTTCTAACATGCGCGGTTCCTCACTAGTTGACTCTCGGTACAGGTTTGGTGCTCTGGGGCTTGATCTTGCCCCATTCAAGTCAATGGAAACCCATGGACTTTAACAGAGCAGGATGTAGCCCTTTGACTATTGAATAAGATCATATGCAATGAAATGACCTTGTAATTCTACTTCAGTAACTTGTTCCACTTGTAGTATCTCATTCAGCGTGGAAAGGCTCTGTCTCCTATGACCTCATGTCATATCGTTCCTGAAGAATAGATGTTCTAAAATAACTAAGTATTTTTTTAAAAAGACAAAACAGTCAATAGTTACCAAACGGCTGAATCGTACTGGGGAACACTGGGGCTCTTTTATTAAAATCTCAGGGCCAAATTCCAGCTTGGAGCCTCACGTACAAATTCCATTGTGTGAGAGCTGCAGCTAAGCCTCAGACAGAATCCGATCATAAGGTAGGACCTAGGAGTGTGATTCAGGAGCTTTGGATTCTTCCTCTGGTTCTGTCACTGACTTGCTATGTGACCTTGTACAAGTCACTTCTTGCTGTGCCTCTATTTCTCCTTCTACCATCTGTCTATTCTTTGTAAGCTCAGGAGGGCAGGGTCTCTCTCACTCTGTTTGTACAGTGGGGCTTCTGGGTGCTGCTGTGATACAAACAATCATTAGGAAAATGGGTGAGCCTTCTTTATTGGCACCAGTGCGTAAAAATTGTTGCCTACACATTTTCTCAGAGGATGCACCCTTTCTTTTCATTTTCTTTCCTATTTACATTCTGCATCTTTGCTGTGTGTGTGTGAGAGAGAAAATGAGAACATTTGATGTGAGCAGTTTTGATATAATGTGTGATTCATTTGTGGGGAGAAGGAAATCAGCACTGAGCAAAATGCAGCACTTCATTATGGTACAAAAATAGATTGTGCTATAGAATGTAATGAAAAAGTGAACAGTTTGCATACGAACTAGCCATTCAGTGGCTGTGCCTCATAGTCCAGAAAGCTCAAGAAAATGAGCCTTTTCAGTCTCGCTTTTTAAACGTCAGTTTTTTCTGTTTCACTGCTAGTGGGGGTTGTTTTTGAACCAGTGTGACGTTATCTGCTGACACATTCTGACTGGACAGCTTTTATTTGTGGTTTGCTATTTTTAAGAGACAGTCACAGTCAACAGTTTGGGTTCTTTGTTTTGTCGTCTCCCCTCCCATCCCCCCAACACATGTGCATACACTCATTTTTCCATCAAGAAATTACCTACTCAAGTGCTGTCCAACAATCGTCTTCCTACAACTCTTTGTCAGTTTATCAGTTACCAAAAAATAAAGGGTTAATATCAATTCATATTGCAATGAAACCAATAACAAGGGTGCCTTTATATGTATACGTGTTTGTCAGAACTTTTAATTTAGCTAAACATTTTCCGTAAAGGGCTTGGTCAGTTCATTTGAGTCCAAAATGTAGGTATCATTTAAAACAGTGTTTTAAAAAATCAGAATATGAAATGTTTGTGAAATAAAACCATTGTGTTGTATGTCCAGATGCACAATTCTCAGCAGAAATTAAACATGGGATCTTCAGCATTATGGGTCTGATCCAAAGCCTATTGAATCAGTGGGAAGATTCCTATTAACTTTGGTGGGTTTATAATCCGGTCTGTATTACCTGAGTCCAAGGAGAATTCCTGAACTGTTATCTAAGTATCAGTGGCAATCATCCATCTTGAAAGACAATGACGTAAGCAATAAAGCAGTTCAGTTACTATGTGTCATACTGCAGCATCACAAGTGGCTAAAAGTCCAATTCACGAGTGACAGTCCTTGCCATATAATACATGTGTAAAGCACAGGGCCAGAAAATGAAGCTGGGGTACTATTTGCATGTGAGGCCTGCTGAGCTTTCTTCTTCATTTTTCGCTTTCCTCTTTCTCTAAGTGGTGGGCTGTAATAGTAGGTGGAACCAGCCATTGGAAAGTTCTATCTATGTAACCATCCTCTCCATGTATTTACCTGTCTAGTTATTTTTATTATGGGGGTGGACATGGGCATCTGATGCCATTGCCATTTATACACACAAGGTTCTCTGCATCTTTCTCTTTCTACTTCCTCAATTGAGCTGGACAGTATTACACACATGAAGCCCGTTTATTGTATTTATTATTACTCATTATTTATATTTATTTTAATTCAGTGAAAATGGAATTTTTGGATTTAAAGCTTCCCCTGCAACATTCTGCATCAAAACACAACAATTTTGTGCTAATACGTGAGAACCAGAAAGTGAAACCTAGTAGAGAGGAAAAGAAAGTGGCCAGCCAGTTTTCACTTTTCGAGCTTGAATAAGTGCAAAGTGTGACCTAGAATATGGTGAAATAACAAATTTGTTTATAATATTCCTTCAGACTGCTAAACTAAGGCATTGAAAACTAATTTTTGATTTTATCTTCCCAGGATTTATTTAAATAAAATGTTCCTTGTAACTATGCTAATATCTATCGTTACCCACCAAGTTTTCTTGGCAAATTCCCCCTGAGGTTTGGCTAAGAATTTAAACCCTAGAGTGGTTGGACATTTTTCTTTGTGTGTGTGTGTATGTATGTATATATATATATATATATATAAAAAGACTCATTTTTGTCCTAGTTCATTCATGGAGGCTCAACTCCTCTGAAGTTGACTGCTATGGTGATTAGCACGTTTTCAGTCTTGTAATATGTCCACATGAAATTAAGGCTACTCTACTAATTTGTTCCACCTCCAGGACCTCATTTAGCATCAAAGAGCAGTCTCAGAGGTATATTAGTCACTCCTCTGTCCAGTCATACAGTGAACTTCTGCTTCAGAGTAGAGGGAAAAAATTCAAAGCGAAAGAATAATTTTTTTTTACATCCTTAATGGTTTTGTCTGGGTATTTGGTTTTGTTGTTATAGATAAAATAAATGTGTGTTAAGCTCTGTTCAAAACTCAGTCAATAGGAAGTCACCAAATGACATCAAGTTCTCTTTTGGGGCTAGAGTTCCACATGTCCAGCACTTCCTCAGGATCAGGCTCTGACTGAACAGTTGTCAGGGTCTCTGATTTATATAAAAAAGGAAGGGTCAGAGGGTAGCTGTTTCATTGTGTTACCATGATACCTTTAGGGCTGGGTTCAAACCCTGGCTCGGGACAGAAATGGACTGAAATTAGTGTCAATCTGTATTCTAGTGGGCATTTATCCATAATGGATAGTTTGCAGCAAGATGATTGTCTTTGCTCGAGAGAAACTCAGTACAGGAATATGAAGGGAGTGTAGTTCAGGACTGAGTGATGCTAGCAGAGCTCTTGTTTGTGGGGAAAATGTAACCAGCACCAAGAATCCTTCGCTCACTGATCAAACACATGGTGGGTGGAATGAAAGTTTCACACAATGGATGCTCAGAGGGTACTCAAGAAGAATCAGTCATGTTGGGAATGCTGCCAAAGCAATAAGATTGTTTAATAATGTTATTTAAACAGTGATACTGTGACAAATTCATGTCAGCCTTGTGTTGTGCAAGAGGTTACTCATCCCAGGCCTTGACCTGAAAAGCCTTACTCTCATGAGTAGCCCTGTTGACGTCAGTGGGACTACTCCTGTGAGTAAACTTTCACAGAATTGGGGCCTATTGCAATCATTTTCATGGTGCCAGTATGTAATATAATTCAATAAAAATTAAACTATTCCTTTTATTCTTTCATAGGGTCGTCATGTTAAAACTGGACAGCTTGCTGCGATTAAGGTTATGGACGTCACCGGGGTAATGTATCCTACTTTGGCTATTTCTATATCCATAAATTACTAACAGGAGTGGGAGGGAAGTTACATGAAACAATGGGATGACTCATAAAAGGATTCTATTTGGGAGAAGCAAGTGTATTAGGGCCCAGTCCTGCTCCCACTGAAGTCCATGGCAGAATTCATTTGGACTTCAGTGGGAACAGGGCCAGGTTCTGAATACAAGCTTTGTTATACAGCTGTTTAGTACTCACAATAACCATAATCTAAGGCCCCAATCCTACCGAGACTGATGTTTGTGAGAGACTTTATTCATGTGAATAGTTCCATTGTAGTCCATGAATACCATTCATGTACGTAAAGTTACTTATATGCATGTCATTGACTACTTACCAAATTAGGGTCCCCAGTCCTGCAGTGAGTCTAACCAACTATATTATATCAATGTCTACATTGCTGCCACTCACTCCCCTGGCTGCAATGAAGATGTACCCTATATGTATCTAATTAACACAGTTTCATAATTATAGCAAAAAATGTATTGCAGTGATCACATAAACATGGAATTTACATGAGATTGAGAAAATGAATTTTTTCCAGATATTAATTGAATAACAAGATTAATGGGAAAGAACTTCTAACCATTTCCCAAAAGGCCACTGAAGAAAAAGCAGTGTAATTCTTGTACTTCTTGGAAGCCTAAACAGATGCATTTTTTATAAGGTTACTTAGTAAGAAAGAGCCTTATTCAAGAAGGAATCACGCCTTGCAAAGTTCCTGCCTGGATAAACAATGCCAGATTTGAGATCTGTGTTT
Organism: Mauremys mutica; assembly: GCF_020497125.1. Lineage (NCBI taxonomy): Eukaryota > Metazoa > Chordata > Testudines > Geoemydidae > Mauremys > Mauremys mutica. The sequence goes on along the minus strand of NC_059080.1, from coordinate 89,752,848 downwards.
TAAATGAAATTACAAATTTCAGAATATAGGATTTGATCCAAATCCTCCCACCTCTATTCTTTTTAATTAACATTTTTAATTAGTTTTCAGGAATATAACGTACAAAACTACACAGATACATAGAGATAAGAGTAGTCAATAGGCTTCACAAGCATGTTTAGCTTTACCTTAGAGAGAAAATGATGTATGGAAACAAAGAGTAAATAAATGTAAGTGAGGTGAGAAGGAGGTGGAAAAAATATCCCCTAGTATAGTTCACCTCAGAATTTCCAGAAATCAGATTATACAGGAAATGGACAGATAAGATTCAGCAAAGATGGCCAGGCCACTTTGTGGCAAAAATGGGTAAATGATGAGCCCGCAAGGTTTGTTTGGTTCTGGATTAGATTTTAGCCTGAACTCTAAATTTCCCTTTTTGAGACCAAACTAGGGCTAAATTTGGGTCAGAGTGGCAGTCAGTGACCCTAAATTTCATCAGCTGCTTGCTACTGGTTTTGGAAGAAAGTAGCAAAAATCTAGTGAGACAGGCTGATCTTGCAAGATTCCTGCCCCCTTGGGAGACATCTGAAAACAAGAGCCTTCTGGCTTAGGATCTGAATCACCACACCAGGGTGGGTTTGGAACTGGGGGATTCAAATCTGAATCCACCTTATTACAATTTCAGTTATAATGTAGGCAGGGCATAGCCAACAAAAATGAACAGCAATTATCGCTTTTCCTTTTGACTCTGTTTTAGGAAAGCCAGGATGGCAAGTGCTCCACTTCCTGCTTTTCTTATATTGATGGGTGTGAAAACCTAAAACATTAAAGGTCCAAATCCAAATATTTGGCATTGATCGGATACTCTGTTCAGCTATTTAATTATTTAGCTCTCGTGTTGCACTTACCCCTATTTAAAAACAAAGGGTTTTTTAAAAAAAATGTACATTAAGCAATTCTGAAAAAACAAATCTGCAAAAAAGCATAAAGCCTACCACAGCCTGGCCTCTGTTTTGCTTCCCCTGCCACGACTAACTGCTTTATTATAACTCCTCCTAACCCTCAAACAACCCCAGCCATGAAAAAGCAAGTAGGAGAAATATACAAATGACAAGAGATTGCAAGTATCACCTGACCAGCTGTAGAAAGAAAAATGCAGATGCAAAAGGAGTCATCTGCACTTCACAATGGAAAACCCCTGTGTCATAAATCAGCTAACAGCTACTCCATCACTCTCATCACTGACAGTGCTGAAAGTGAACTTGTTTTGTAGAATCCCTCAGGTCACAGTGCTTAGTTGTCCTTAACTGCGTTCCCCCTAATTGTATGGTACAGAAGGTTGCAGAAAGCTGCCCCCAAATTACTGCTTTTGATCTGTGTGTGTAGTTACGATCTCTGAATTATGGACTAAGATTAATTTTTAAGGAGCTCGCCCTTGCACATACAATGTGACCTACTTCACAGAGATTATTGTAATAAAACTGATGGAGATAAAAGCATGGGAAAAAAAGACTGCTGTTATTGTCTATGGCTTATGAGGCTTTTACTTTAGGATTGAGCAGCTACAGTAGCACCAGATCTTGGAGTAGTAATTCCTTTTTTTAGAAATAAACCCCATCAAGGGGTTATCCGATGTCCCGCCGCTTGTGATTTAGTCAGAATTCACACTTTTGTTTATCTCTGTCACTGAACGTCTCTGACACACCACATTGATCTTCAGCGTTTGATCTTTGTGTTTCGGCTTTATTCTTTATTTAAAATAATTTTAACCTGAAGAGGGACCCAAAATAAAACCTGGGCTCCAAATGTCCTTGCCTTTTTCTCTCCACTTTCATTAGCAGAGTGCTTCCAAACCTGTGGTCTGTGGATTACTGAAGGCCTGTGGAGCACTTGCTGGTAATTGCAGCAAGTTGGCAGGTCATACACTGCTGGCTCCTCCTTGCTTTCAGCTTCCTCTACAAGTGTTGGGCCTCTTCTTTGCAATGAACAGACCCTAATAATAGAGCACCTAAAAAAAAGTGCTGTGATTTTTCAGGGGTTCCAGAGTGCCTACAAGTCCCGCTGACTCCAGTGAGCACTGCCAATGAGCCTCTGGAAACCAGGCTGCTTTTAGTTCAGTGCCCAACTTTAGACACCCATGTCAGGACGTTTTGGTTCATGTCTGCTTTTAGGGTTTGGGCGTGCCTAACCCTTTATTTGCTTGTACTACTCTGCTCTTGGAGGTTTTGTGTCCAGCACAAAAGTGGCAACTAGGATGGTCATATATTTAAAATAATATGATGTCCTCATAAAAAGGGTCTAATTCCTCTCAGCTGCTGTTCCCAGCAGCCATTCTCCCCAGGCTGAGACCATTCTGAACTCCTAAAGTATCATACAGCATTTGTGTAAACTGCAGCCAGGTCTCTTTCTAGCTGGGATGGGATGCTTAGGAGCAGAGGTGGGCTGGGGCCAATGGGTAGATGATATTGGAATCTAATTTCCTTCTGAGGAAAAACAGTGGCCTAGATCATCCTTTGTTGGTCTTGTTGCCCTGGAGTTGAGATGGCTTTTAGGTCACCCTGTAATAAGTCTAAAGCTATGTTGACACTACATATTATGACAATATAACTGATGTCACTCAGGGGTGTGAATATACCACCCCACTGAGTGATACAAGTTACACCGACATAAGTGCCAGTGTGCATAGTGCTATATCGGTGGGAGAGCTTCTCCCACTGATGTAGCTTCTGCCAGTCGTGGAAGTGGTTTTATTATGCCGACTGGAGAGAGCTCTCTCCCATCAGCATAGAGCAGGGGTGGGAAAACTTTTTGGCCTGAGGGCCACATCTGGGTATGGAAATTGTAGTGTGGGCCATGAATGCTCACGAAATTGAGGGTTGGGGTGCGGGAGGGAGTGAGGGCTCCCACTGGGGGTTTGGGCTCTGAGGCGGGGCCAAAAATGAGGAGTACAGGGCGTGGGAGGGGTCTCCGGGCTGGAGCAGGAGTGAGGGTGGGGGGGTGAGGTCTCTGGCTGCCCACCATTGGCTGCAGCACTGTATGTATAGACATGTCCTTACTCATAACCCTTTATGCCAATTTCTAACCACCTTTGGTGTTTACAATCTTCAGATCCTTGTAGACAATAAAACTGGTTGTTGTTTACCCAAGCTATACCTAATTAGCTCATTTAAATCTTTCCTTGTGTCAGTTTCTCCAGTCCCTTAATCATTTTTGCAGCTCTTCTCTGAATTCCTTCTTAAAGACTATGATAATTTAGTCACTCTCTGTAGTAAAGAAAGAAATCAGTGCTTCTCGCCATGTGTTGGGAGACATCTGGTCAGAAAATACAGTTGTTTAGAAAGAGCTCATGTTTGCAGATTAGCTGATCACCAGGGTGTCTCTTTATTTGCTAGTTTATAAAACTGAAGTCAGAACAAAACAGATGGGTTGGTAATAGAGGAGGAAGGAGGCAACATTTATTCAGGGCTCTTTAGAATAAAGCTAATCAACAACAAAGTGTTAACTGCTCTTTCCTGTTCTAAAGACACTGGGATTTCAACATACTAGAATCCTAGAATCAACATAAAATAAAATTAGGCTTCCTCAGATCAAGTCCAGGGTAAACAAAGCAAACAAGCAAAAGAAATAGAACCCAAAAATGTGTATCCTCATAATTCTTCTACCAAAAGACTAGTTCAACTCTTGATGTTTTGCAGGCCAAATTGAACCCGCATGTAAGTTAGCCCAACTCCACGGTGGTCAAAGGAGTTCCACCAGGACTGAATTTGTCCTCAGGAGAATATTCTGAAATGGTCTAGATGGGCTAGATCTTCCTAGTGCCTATCTAACTCAGTCACTGAGTGTACATGCTTTTGATAATTATACATTTAAATCTCAAATCCGACGTGCTCTACAATACTTTTTGGCTACTGTCCGATTTGGACTGAGAGTTGATTTCAGAGGGGCAAAGACAATGGGATGACTTCTGTACCAAGGTTTGCTTTCTGGAATAATCCAAGTGGGCCATTGGCAGCAGGGGTAGAAAAGTACCTATAATGAAGGTGATGGAGCTGCTGAGCAACTCATGTATGGTACACCCTCGAGCAAAAATAGTTATCTTCAGAGAGTTCTGAAAGACTAAACCATGTAAAATGAATAAGTAAATAGTAACTGAGCTGCCAGTAACGATGTATAATCTATCCTTGTTGGCCAAGAGCTCAACAGTCTGGTAATAGACTCTGGAACCTTTTATGTCCTATGGCTGTCTGACTCCAGACTACGTCACTGTGATTTAAAGTTCTTACCATGTGATGACTGTTTTGTAGCCTGTGTAAAACGAGCCGGTCAGTTCACCTCATCACAGCTGGTAACTCGTCTTAGAAGAAAGGCCAAGTTCTGAATATGCTTGGAAACTGAACTGCCTTTTTTTTTTACCCTCAAAGTGGTTTTCCTAGGAGAAGGAGAAGACTTCAATGTTCAGGCCTCTTAACCAATACTTATCATAAGCACTAAATTCACCTAAAAATTACCTTTTTCAAAGTCTGTAGTCCTAACTCTTAACCTTCCAAGGCTTAGCCATGGGTCCCATTGCCTTAAATTGGAATTACACCTATTTATACTAGGATTGAACATGTGCCACGTTGTGAAGCACAGACCTAAATAAGGGGCAGAAGCAAAATAAGTGCAGGTGGAGGGTGGGGAGAGGGCAGAGATGTGGCCTGCTTCAATTAAGTAACTGCAACAAAGATGAAGAGAAATCATACCAATGAATAATCTGTGAAATGTGTTCTTTGGTGTCACTGAGTTTTGTTTTTTCTTATCCCAGGATGAAGAGGAAGAGATCAAACAGGAAATTAACATGCTAAAGAAATATTCTCATCACCGAAACATAGCCACATATTATGGAGCGTTTATTAAAAAGAACCCACCCGGAATGGATGATCAGCTCTGGGTAGGCAGTGCTTTTAAATGTCCTCTTCTTCCTTTTATAAGCATTGAGGTTTGATCTACTGAGTTTCCTCCAGTTGCAGTCTAACCTCCACTCTAGGAGCCGTGTTTTTTTTGTTTGTTTTAAATGCTATATCTTCATATTGCTTGCACCTGCTTGCAGACTGTGATGTGAGAGAACACACCCCTGTTTTGCTACAAAGACAGGATTATACCTTTGATACAGGAGTTGATCAAAAATAAACACGTAGGTGGAATTTAGTGATGCATTGGAGAAAAGGAAGTTTGGCCAAAGAATTTTCAGTAGAATACTAAAGCTAAATAGTTGAATCCCTGAGAGTTCTGAGCCTGGGAAGGCTGCAGCTTCCACTGGCGTCAGTTTGAGTTGTGAGTGCTCAGCACCTCACAGGATCACAGTCCCAAACACTCCTCCTCCTTATCTATCCTGCTTGTTTTCACTTGAATGCAGAGACACAAGATTCCAATGAGGATCTTGGTTACTTATTCAGTTCCCCAAACTTTGGAGAATGAGGTTCAAATCTAGGTCTTCTAGCATAAGAGAAATGACCATGGTCTCAGTCTGGATCCTAGTTGACATATGTCCACCACACATGTGGCAGCATCTGTTCAGGAGAGACCCAAGGCTGGAACATCAGAAAGGGTGTTGCAATCCAGGATTCCATCTAGTTCTTTGTCTCTTACTATTAGGGACACTAAAAATGAATTCAAGATAATGTGCCAGATTTTGGTTGGTTACACTGATGTAAATCTGTACTCCACTGAGTAACACCTATGTAACTCAGATCGTCATCTGCCCCTGTAATTATATCTTGTCTTTTTTAATGTGGCACTTTTTAGGGGAAGTCACATGGTGGTCATGTTGAAAAGACTAAAAATTAAAGCCCTCACTGACGGTTCGCTGGTATACTCGTTTGAACCCCATAGAGTTGTTGCAGAGCATTGGTTTACTTAGCATTTCATGCAGCCCAGACTTTTATTTGGCAGCTCTCTAAGGTTCCCAGATAAATTGCTTCAGCTGTTTATCGTCATATGCATGTGCCAAAATGTCAACAAGTCATGGGAATAAAATAAAATAAAATCAAGGAATACATGACTTCCATGGCATCCGTGACACAAAAAATCAGCTGAACTGAAGGAACACTGCCAGTGATCCCTGTATTTAGGTTGGCTCAGGCTTTTCATTATAAAACATTCTTACAATTTATTATTCTTTTATTTATTAATATATTTATTTTTAGAACTTCTTGCACATCCTTTGTTTGTGGCAGGTTTATACAGTTCAACAAGAAGAAATCCCTTGGGCTAGAGAAGTGCCTTTTCTTTGTCTCATGAAATTCCATTCAGGGTTAATGGTCTTATAAGCTGTTAAAATTACCATTTCCTTTGTGTTGCTTGTGTTCCTTGGGAAAATATTGGTTGTTTGCCAACAAAACTAAACACAACCCTTCTGAAAAATCAGGCTCAGGCTGCCACCACAGCATCAGATGCTGTACAGAGAACGCCTGGGAGCTGCCAGAGCAGCTGTAGCACCTGGTGTAGGGGAGAGAGCTCAGCTGTGCCATGTAAGACTTCCCTTCTCCTGACCATGCTCAATGGCCCTAGTGTCCCATCCCATCTTCTGGGGCACCACATGACACAGGAGCTCTCCTAAACTCTCAAGATAGAATCGTAAGACGGGAAGGGACCTCAGGAGGTCTTCTAGTCCAGTCCTCTGCACTCATGGCAGGACAAAGTATTATCTGGACCATCCCTGATAGGTGTTTGTCTAAGCTGCTCTTAAAAACCTCCAATGATGGAGATTCCACAACTTCCCTAGGCAATTTATTCCAGTGCTTAACCACCCTGTCAGGTTAGGAAGGGAGAGCTTGGGTAGGCTCCCCCAGACCTTCCCTTTGATCAGCACATTGCACCAGCAGTCCATCTTGTCTCTGGGATAATAGCTTCCTCTTGCTGCTGGCTTTGTAGTTAGCCCTGTAGCTCAAGTGGTAGCAGTCTATGCTTCAATGCTAGTGCTAATGGAGGTTCTGGGCTCCCACCGTGTTGACGGTGCATGAGCATGTTGTTATAGTTGTACATGTTGGAATTTGTTTTCACCTTGTTGCTGTTTCTGTCTGATGATTAACCCTTTTCTGGTCAGACAATTTTATTTCTAAAGCTCCTATCCAAGGGCCTCCACAGCTACCCAAACTTGCTAAAGATAAATAATGCCAGGAAAGAATCTCCCATAAATAGAATAACCTCCTTTGTCAAACCCTCCCCACCAGGCAAATAAATGAGCTCCACCTCCTTCAGATAACTGGAACCAAGAAGGTGCAAGCGGGAATTGTGATTTCCCCCAGAGCAGCGGTTCTCAAACTTCATTGCACTGCAGTCCCCTTCTGATGACAAAAATTATTACACGATCCCAGGAAGGAGGACTGAAGCTTGAGCCAGAGCCCAAGCCCCACCTTCAGCCTCAGGTCCGGGGAGGGGCTTGGGCTTTGGCTTCAGCCCTGGGCCAAGCAAGTCTAATGCCAGCCCTGGAAACCCCATTTTAGCGGTCCCAACCCACAGTTTGAGAACCACTGCCCCAGAGGATTCTGGTGACCCCCTCCACAAGTGTGTAAGGGAGAAAGCTTCTTATATCCACCCCTCCATTTGCATCCCTTTGGGTTCGATAACTGAGCACACATCTATGACCTGTGTTGTACAGGAGGTCAGCCTAGATCGAATGGTCCTTTCTGGCCTTAAAAAAAAAAATCTATTAATCAGCCCCTTAGGACTTGGCCAGATTCTGGATCTTTACTTGATAAAGGGATTAATCACAACCATTTAAAGCTTGCAGGCTATTGATGAAAGCCATGCTAAGTTCTATCCTCTTTTTACATTTAAAAGTGGTTGAGTGGATAGAGTTTTAGAAAGTCTATGTCCTGTACTGGAGCTGAATAAGAGGTGTTCGAGGGAAACTCCTTTGACAGTGGGAGAAGGGCAGTGCTTTTATCTCCACATTAAATCACTGTTGTTTGAGGTATCTGATAGAATTCCCATACGTTCCAATTTCATCAGTGGTTGCTTCGGAGATAAAGGCTTGTTTATTTTTCACCGGCTCTTTATTGAAATAAAACTGTTTCTGATAATGCCTAAGTAATTCTCTTTATCGACACTGAGAGGGCTGATACGGAAATCGAAAAAGGGAGCTTTTTCAATAGAGATTAAGATCTCTCGGAAACAAGGCAAGCGTCTGACAACATATTGTCATTCCTGTGCGGTACTATAGTGGTGAAGAGGTCTTTCACTTCTACTATTCTCCATTCAGTAACAGCAACCAGCAAAGAAATAATGAGCTACTACGCCAACTAATTTTCCTGCTACTAGAAAGCTGCACACCGCATATTCTGCTGTGTCTCCTGACACTACAGATGCAGTATCATAAATCTGACATATTTGGAAAAGGGAAATAAAAATCACTTGTATACTAGGAAATGGAAGAGCAAGGTCAAATTTTTGACATTGGAGATGGCAGTGACCTGGGTTTTTTTTCACCTTGTTCTGTAGCCTGGAGTGCAGGTCACTGGCCGGGGTTATCTGGGTGTATCTCACTTAGTCTTGCCATTGCAGGCGCCTTTGACATTAGTGCACCTAGGTCCCTCCTATTCTCGGTCTGTATTTAGTCTTTTGTGGGCTGTAATACTTTGGCCTAATTTTGGTTGCTGGGTTTAGTGTGCAGCTGCTAGGTGATGTACAGGAGGTGAGACTGGGTGATCTGATGGTTCCTTTAAGCCTTTAACTGGGTGGCTCTAAGTGTAAAAGACATTGAAATTGGTTTAACCAGGTTTTGGTCAAAATGTTGCTTTCAGATGTGCGTGATTGATATCTTCGATCTTATGCTCATGCTGATCTGTCAATGGAGGTTCTATGCATGTAGCTAGAGGAGACTATCTGAGACAAAATTCACTGCAAATCTTAGAGAATTAGACAAGTATTAGTTTGTCTTATCCAGGTTCTAGCAATGGGCATAAAGTAGCAGAGCTCAGCTAACAGGTTGACTAGGTCATAAGGTCACTCAATACTGAGGAATGTTTTTTGGGAAATAGAGCTAAAGCGAACCAGCGAAACATAAAAATGCAGCTCTGATTTCCCCAGCTGTCTCTGTGTGTTGGTGCGTTTTGTCAGCTAATGTCTTCCTTTATTAGGGCCAGACTGTGCCTGGTCCTTGTGGGTGCACAGAGAAGAAATCTTCCCTCCTGCTTGTATGCCCTGGTAATTGCGGGCGATCAGTCTGCTCAGGGTAGTGCATGGACTACTCCCTACACATCCCCCTGTGGATGCAAATCTTCCTTCAGCGGGTGTGGGAGGAGGTGAGACAACGGCCCCTGTTGCATTAATTTAATGGAATATATGGGCCCAAAGAGTTTAAGGTATTAACATTACCCTAAAATTGTCCAACATTAAAGAGTGTTAAATGAGGTTCAGGGGTTGATATACAGATATGTTTTGTACCCTGGCAAACACCGTTAAACATCCATTAATCTTTTATTAAAGATATAGAAAAGAAGGAAAATAGTTAAAGCATTTGAAGGGTAAGTTACTAAGTAAGGCTTTCATTTTCATAACGTCCCTTTTTTCCTTTTTCCTTTAGCCAAGGGGAGTCTTTAGAAGGAAACCTCCCCCTGTCTGACCATCTCTCAGATGGTATTAAAGATGGTGGTAGCTTCCCTTTTGGAGAAAAGAGAAGAAGCTTGTTGAGATGGGCTGAAGCTGTCAGTGTTGCTGCTGCTGTTAAAGTCCAGTCCCAATTCCTAGAAGACAAAACAAGATAGGCACATACGCAAAAGGGGAAATAAAGAACGGCACAGATTTAAAAACTGCAGCTTCTGTCTCTGTGTGTTGAATTTAACTTGCAACTTCGCTGCTTTAAAAAAAAAACAAAAACAAAAAAAAACCAAAAATCCACCACAGGCACAATACATGGTCTTATCAGGTACTTTGAGACCTTGCAAACATGTGCCAGCGCCTGGCTGTTTAGGGCATTGCTTCTAGCTGCTTTTTTCTAGTCACAGGCTTTCAGCATGTTGCAAAATACACAGTCTTGGCTGGCTAAGCCAGACTCCTAAGAGACAGAAGGGAAAAGGAGAGAAATAGGAGAGAGAAGAAATAAGGCAGGAAAGGAAAAGGACGGTAGGGGGAAGGGGGCGACCAAGTCTCACATCCTAGATGGTGTTCAGGATTTATCAGGAGATGGTGGAGGTTGCAGTGTCTTCTGGGTCCCTTTTTCAGGCCTGGTCTGATCAGGACATTTCTCAGGATTAAGGGTCCCAGGAGATGGTGGGCATGGCAGACATGATGGTGAAGCTCACTTCTTCTCCTTCTCTCATCTTTCAGTCAGCCAGTGTCACAGTAACCAGCTTTTCTCCTCCACTGATTTTTTTTCTCTTCTTTTAAGGACCCCAAAAGGGAGTGATGGGCAGAATAGTTCTTCCTCTCTTTATTTTGTCCGCCAATTAGATCTAATTTCCCACACAGCAATTTGGGTTCATTGATTTCCAGCCTCACACTGTTTTGTTTATCAGGCATGATCTTATGATTTATGGCAGTCGGCCTTTTTGTTTGGACTAATTCAATCTGTCTCTTTATTGCACCTTTTCCTATCAATATTTGTTGTTACAGGTTATTGTGACTTTTTTTGAACTTTCACACACTGTTCAGAACTTAGCTCACAATTAGGGGAAAATTGTAGGCCCAATTATCGCAGCACCCCCTCCTCCAGAGTGACCTACTATTTAGCACAGCCCTGTGGGGGGCGGGAGGAGGCAGCATGTACACCCCTTGTGAACTGGGGAGGTCCAAACACAGAGAGACACATTCCCTACACAGAAGAATGTGCAGTCTAAGAAGACAGAGGATGAGCAGTGGAACCACAAGCAAAGTGATCAGTGTGATGGTAGGCACAAAGTTTGTTGGTGAACTTTTTATGAAGTTAAACCCTCTCTTCCCCCCATCATCCCTCCATCCTATCACCTATTTGACCCCAAACATCAATTCCCAGCCTTAATTCCAGTCTCCTTATGACCTGCCTCTGATCACTGGACTTCCTATCCCCACATAAATGAGTAGTTCACTCAACAGGTAAATAAAGTAAATAGACTAGAGGACAGTGAACAAATTGCTTGTAGGTGTCATGGTAGGCATCAAGAAAGATTAAATGAATAGAGGGCAGTGGCCTTCCATACCACCTCAAAGAAAGCATTCTATGTATTGTGCATCTCTGTTCAAGAAAACATGGGGTCATTTAAGAGAGGCAGACCACTAAGATTTTGAGGTTGGCATCAACGTCAGAGCACTGGGCATGGGGAGGGGATGTAAGTGATTTTTAGAGAGGGGAAGAATTATGCAGGAGGTCATAAAGAAACTTGTACTCGATTGCAAAAGTGATCAACACAAAGAAGTCCTTCCTGAGCACACTGATATTCCAGAGTTGATTCTGGAAATATCATCAGAAGCTGTAAGGTTTCTTCTTAAATTCATTATGTTACCCTGTGGCTGTATGCTGTGTGTTAATATGGGTGTTACTTTGCTGGATGATTGTCATCTGTCCTTGCCATCTGCAGTGTATTGAAGTGATTAGCAGAAAAGATCTGCCATGCATGTACAATTGTATAGGATTTTGCTGCTGCTTCTAGAATTGGATTTACATTGCATGCAGAGTAAGCTTCAGGCTGGTGACGGCTGAGGGCAGAACAGCGGTAATGTAGCCATTCCCCAGTGGGGAGAAGTACCCGCCTTTCTGGCGGGAGATGGATTGCTTCCATGGCAACCCTAAAAATGAGTGGGAAGGTAGATTTATAATCGGGGGTGGGGGGGGGAGAATTACAAACATGCAGCCTTCAGAATACCTACCCTTGGCAAGTACCTCAGAGTCCCTGCTTCTGTGCCCTGCCGTGCTGCTCTCTGCCACAGCTGGGAGGGACTGCACTCAGTCAGCCTTTCCGAAGATATAATGTCACTTACAGACAGATCAGCTGAGGGGTGGTTCTCCCAAGAATTATCCTAAATCAGGATAACTCCAACTGCAGCCAGGCTGTCAGTGAGCAGATACTCCAGGTACAGAGGTGCATGCGTCAGGAGAATCCTGCAAAAAATAGAAAAAGAAAGATTTTAAAACGTAACAATATGACCTGGAGCCATTTAATCTTTTCTTCTATTTTTCAGCATTTAAAATCTATAAGGGCCAGTTTTACTCTTGGCACTATTGGTGTAAATCCAGGGGAACTCTCACTGCATCCCATCAGTGCAGTTTAGATTTACACTGGTGTTCCTGACAGACAGGACTGGCTCTAACTTTTTTGCCACCCCAAGCAAAAAAAAAAAAAAGCACTGCCCTGCCGTAACACCCCCCCCCGCCCACCTGAGTGCTGTGCTGCCCGAAGCCCCGCCCCCCCAAGCACTGCACAAGCCCCCGCGCCCCCCCCCGAGCGCCACCCGGCAGAAACAAAAACAAACAAACAAAACCCTCCAGCGCTGCTCCGCCGAACCAAAAAAAAAAAAAAATCCCCGAGCGCCGCCCCGCCCCACGGTGCTGCCCCAAGCACGTGCTTGGTCGGCTGGTGCCTGGAGCCGGCCCTGCTGACAGTAGAATTTGGCCCATAGTGATGATCCAAATCCTGCTGTCATTTACATGCATGCAAACTCATCCACTCTTCTGGGAGGGGGCGGGGGGGTTTGCACATATGTGTACCTAAGAGCAGAACTGGTCTCATTCTGCAAACCATGTTTGCGGATCGCAGATCAGTTGCGGATACAGATTTTGTATCCATGCTGGGCTCTATCGTTCTGTTGAGTGTTCATTGGAGAATGTCTCTGCACAGCTGAAACCTTAACCAACTCAAATTGAATATTTAGAAGTTTGAGCTTAGCAGGAAAAGATTTAAAGTAACCTTTAATTCTGGTCAGTTCCTTCAGGGCCCACTTTCAGCGATAATCCACATGACCTGAGAGCAAAATACAAAAGGAGTGCTTGGAAAGAGGCTGTTATAAGGAGATTGGCATTGAACAGGACTGGTTAATGGAGTCTGGCTGAGAGGATAGACAGTGTGTCATAAGCAAGACTTTCTGCTGCTTTGTGGCTAAGTAAGCCTAAGCTAGTTAATTTCCAGTTCTGTTCAAAGCTATTTCTGCAGGAGCTATGTATGTATTGTAACTCTCAATCCTGTGGCTGTGACCACTCATTTCTCTTCCATTCTTGAAGTCCTGCTTAGTCCTGACAATAACCATTTTCAGCCTTCCTAAGTGACATGAATTACTTGTCTGGCCTCGTGCTGTTGGAAGGTGCTAACAGAATGTAGCCAGGCAAATTATTTATTTATGAAAGTCTGCAAGGGTGTTTATATTGTAGGCCACTGCCTTCAAAGGAAGGAGACTGGTGTGTCAGTGGCATGCATTTCTGTACTCTGTGGGCTAAAGCAACCAGACAGACATGTCATTGTGGTTGAGGGGCCTAAGCTTTAAAAGGAGCAGAGACAGAGAACTGTAGGTAGCGCTCTTTAATTTGCAGCCTGTTCTAGCTGGGATGCTTGTAGAGTCCATTAAAATCCACTTTTATCTATTCCGTTCAGCATGCTGAATGGGAACATTCCTTTCTACTGATTTTGTATTAAGCATCGATTAAAATATTCAAATGTTTTCTCATTTTCAGAAACAAGCAGCAGCTTTTCTGCTGAATTACCAGGTGAAGGTTATTGAATTTTTAATGCCCTGCTATTGGCTCCAGGTGTTGTTAACTGTGGTTGTAGTATAAAGAGTAATGATGCGTCCGACAGTAAAGAAGTGGGCCTTTATAAAAGAGCTATGAAAGCATAATGGTCCCTAAAAGGTTTATATTGGCTGGGGTCAACACACTGACCTGTGCTCAGTCCCATTCTGATTCCAAGCACAGAGCTGAGTATAGGTTTTGTACCCCCATATGCAAAGTAGCTTTATCCACCTTGCTCCCCACCTTTTGGTCAGTTCCGTCAACTCTCTCTACCCACAGCACGCACCTGGACAATTCCGGCTGTGGTAACACGCTCTGCCTCCAGCCCCACACAGATAATCACTACCAATTGTGTTTTGTGAGGCCTTCTGCAGCCTATCTACATAGACAGGAAACCAGGAAGTGGAACTAATATCAGTGCAGCTTGGCCCTTGTCGGGCAGGGCAGTTAGGAGATTTACTCTCTGAGGTGGCCTGCAGGCATTAGAGTCTGAGGGGACCATTGCCAGGGAGCCTGGGCCTATTGATTGAATGCAATCTGGGCAAGCCAAGCCACCACTTGCTTATCAACAGTGTTGAAGGTGCAAAGGCCTCCAGGAAGATGAGTCATTTTGCCGTCCTCAACAATGTGTGTCATGGTTTGTGGCTGCCCACATTGACATAGTGGACTGTGTCTAAAATGCCAAAGAAATTCTGCTGCAGCACAAATTCCACGTCCGCTATGAAACCGGTTGAGAAGGCTCCATTGCCTTTGTGGTAAATCAAACCCAGGTTGACATTGAGTGGGGTCCGAGACAAGATAATGATTTGTCACTTTCTCTGCGGACCAGGAAGCTTGCCACATGTCCTCTATCATAAATCCCTAAACTTATCCACAGCGGGCACTGGGAGGGCAGATGACCATGTGGTGGATTAAACATGTCTTCAGTTAACAATAGATGTGGCATATCATACAATTTCGTCACGAGCTTTGCTAAGCTTTCCTCTCTGTGAATGCTAGCTTTCCTCTCTGTGAATGCTAGCTGATCGAATTCGAGTCTGGGACTGAGCATTGGCTAGTAAGTTGGGGAGAGGGATTTCAGTAGCACTCTGTGTTGGCCTAGCTCTGCTGCCATGGAAGTTGATGGGCATTTTATCATTGTCACCAGTGGGAGCAAAGTTGGTACAACACTGAGCACTTTGGAAAATCTTACCTTTGGTGTGTAGTGCAGTGCTCGGCGAAGAGCTGGGACCTATGTGACCATGAAGGTAACTTAGGCCAGAACCCACCAATGCCCAAGGGCAGGTCATTGTCATGTTTCTATTCAGAGCTCCTAAATCCTAGCTTCCTGGTGTGAACTGAATACCAGAGAGATTCCACTTCAGAATCCAGGGTTAAACATGGCTTGGATTGATTGAACAGTTGGGACTCCATCAGTTGCCCTTGAGGGGAAGGGTGTGGTAAGAAAGAACTTGGTGTGAGGGACAGGAAAATCAGTGACAGGAAGGATAGCGAGTTGCTGCAGACAAATAATTCTGGAGGGACCCTCTCTGGAGTATTGATGTTCCTCAGGGAGGGTTCCAGATCAGTCTGCTGGATAATGGCTTCATGCACAAGTGTTAGTCATTTCTGAGCTCTGGACCTCAATTCAGAGCTAGCTGAATGTAATGCACAGTGGCGGTGGGGCCAGAGGGAGGGCTGGGAAATGTTTTTGGAGGCCACTTCTATATCAAGAGAGAAACGATTCATTCACAAGCTGTGAGGATTCATGAAGCAATACGTTCAGAGAATGCAGGCCACAATGGAGTAACAGCTGCTGTGCATTTACATGCCTTGCATGTAAAGATTGCTACTCTAGTCAAACATAAAAGGGAAAATAAATGCTAAATGAACGATATTAAAAATCCTTAATGATCAGCCGTGGAAATTAAATTTCAGAATGTGACCTTACCTCCATCCCATCCTGCTTATAATTTTAGTTACGAGTAATAAAAATTTAGTCAGCATTTCAGGTTTAGTATCTTCCCCCACCCCTCAATATCTCCAGCATTTAACAATCTTGGTAATGATACAAGCAGTTATTAGGCTAACTGCTCTATTAGTCTTGCATCTACAGGCAATATTGCACAGATTAGAAGGCACATGATGCAAGTACATTTGAAGATCTCCGAGCACTGTGCAAATATGAGGGAATGAATCCTGATAAACCTGATGGTATGTGACAGGATTGGTTATCACCATTTTATAGATGGGGAGGCTGAGACTCGGGAAGTCTGTTGAAGAGCTGGGGGTGGAACGCAGATCTTTTGATTCCTAGCCCATTGCTTTAGCCACAAAACTAGCCTTCCCTTTGAAATGGGCAGTTAGAAAACAGGGCAGAGACCGTGACTCCTGGAGACGATTACCAGCTTTTTGCCACTAACTTGTATGATGACCCCAAGCAAATCACTTAACCACTCCAAACCTCTGTTTTTGGATGTATAAAATGAAGGTATTGGCATTATGACACACATGGGGTGATACATAATGTCTGTAAATTGCTGTACATGTGCAAAACACTGTTATGGCTGGTCAGTGGAGAAGGTGAAGATAAAGCTCAATACAGCCCGTGGCCAACTTGACTGAATAATTTCTCCCAGCAAAGCTATATTTTTGCAGTACTTTGTGAATTTAAAACACAAACAGGCAATTCAGAATGTTATAGAAGAACAATTTCACTTCACATATTTTGTACATCTCCTTTTGTAGCAATTGCTTCGTTCTTTATCCCTTCAGTTCAAAGCCTTCACAAGAAATGCTGTTCTTTGAATCAGAGGTCCATTATCCTTCTACTGCAGGCTGAGATACATTGACAACGTTGTTCACTGGCTACTTCCCCTTCTCTTAGGGTACGTCCAGACTACCCGCCGTATTGGCGGGTAGCGATCGATGTATCGGGGATCGATATATCGCGTCTCATCTAGACGCGATATATCGATCCCCGAACGCACTCCCCGTCAACTCCGGAACTCCACCAGAGCAAGCGGCGGTAGTGGAGTCGACGGGGGAGCCGCGGACGTCGATCCCGCGCCGTGAGGACGGGAGGTAAGTCGGAATAAGATACTTTGACTTCAGCTACGGTATTGCCGTAGCTGAAGTTGCGTATCTTACATCGACACCCCCCCCCCCCAGTGTAGACCAGGCCTTAAAGAATTAATGGCACAGCTTATTCGAAATGTTTCACAGTTAACAACAAATGTTCATTGTTAAGCCCTGTTGGACCCCTGCCCAACTGTACCCATGTGCTACTGGTATTGCCAGTACTGTAATAATATCTGCGTTTGCTGGATAGTCTCTTACACACGTTATGGGATTGTACGTCTCTTAGTATTTTTGAAAAGCTGAGTTGGGCATTAAACTCTCCTGGGACTCTCATCTTTTTTTATTTCTAGGAGACTTCACAATTATTCCGGGCTTACACGAGGCACATGGCTACTTGATGTACTTATTGCTACAAAATCTTTGCCAGTTTTAAATCAAGGACACGAACGTAGGACTGAGTGAGCTGGCAGGACTACAGAGATGATCATTCAAATTAATGGATAAAGTGGATACTTGTAATGATGTTTGGTCCTTCTTTTTAATATTTTGTGACTGCAATATATAGTGCAATGGTACTTTCATTTTTCATTGCTTTCTAATTATGAGCAATATAAACATATAGGTACAATGTGCGTCTGTCAGTCCTGAGGGTGAAGACAAATGTACAGTGATTCCCAACCTTTTTTTCCTGCCTGGGACTCAAAATTCACCCTGTTTCTTGCCACAACTCACCCATTCTTTAGCCAGATGCAAAATTGTGGGTTTGGAGTCACAGTAGGAACTTGCAAATGGATTTATTTGGGAGGGGCTGGATTAATGTGCGGGGGCGGGGGTTGAGAAGGATGTTCTGGGATGCAAGTGTGAGATGATGGCACAGTAGTGTTAGAAGTTGGGGGTCTGAAAGGGGGTATAAATCGTCTCTTTCTCTCACACATCAACCACCCTCAACCTCCATGACAGCAGCATGCAATGCAATGAAACCCTCACGGTAAGTTTTATTTCTTGTATGTGTATATCAAATGCGTTATATTTAGCTACCGACCTATCTATCTAAAGATTTTCTATAGTCTTCATCACTATAGTATCCTAAGTGCTTATTTCACCCGATACACGTGCAGATACTGTACATGGGAATTGCAATATCCGTCAGTTAAGAGGGAAAAGAGAAAGGGAAGAACTTCTTTCTAGCCCAGAGTTGCATTATTCCATTTTATGGGGAGCAATTAGTAATCGATTATTTTGTTTTCTGGGTTGTGAAGCTGTTGACCAGGTCACAGTGTTCGGTGTTTTGATCCTTGTTCTTATCATTTAGCAGGGAAAGTTGCAATCTCTGTAGATGGGCTAATTACCTGTGCGGTCACATGACTGATTTAGCCAATCATAAATTCATTTCTTAAGTCCACTTTTATAATGTAAAAGTAACTTTTGTTTCTTAGGGACATGCAAAGAATGTATCAGCCTTCATCTGGAGCAGAACTGAGAAACAAATGATTCTAGAAGTTACCAAAACTAGATATGGAAAGGACGTACTAGGTCAAAATGGCCTTTCTTCCCGCTAGTACAGCATTGTTCCCAATGTTCTATTCCAGTGTCTTATCTGAACTGAGGATTATAATAGTGTTTGGTCTTTGTTTTATAACTCTGCCAATAGGATTGTCCCTTTAACTGAATCATCCAAGCAGTTGGGGGGCAGCTAACCCTTTTATTGTCTTTTTCCCCCCCTTTCTCTTTTCAGCTTTCAATTTTTAGTAAAGTGATGTCAATTGCTTTGAAAACATGAAATATTATCTAAGCCCTAAGTAATAAGCCAAATTATTTTAGCAAAATTAAAATCCTATTTAAGAAGTGCAAACCAATCTACAGACTGGGAAATTTTCTTTTGTGATCATTCATGTTATGTGGTGTTTTTATATATATATACACACACACACACACACACACACACACACACACACACACACACACACACACACACACACACACACACACACACACATATATATTGGGTCCAGTCCTGCATTCTTTATGTGCACAAAATTTCCCTGGAAAACAGTAGGAGTTTGGTGGGTGCATGGACTGCAGGATCAGACCCAGTGTGCTGGTCTTGTCTGTCTTATTTCATGACTGATCGGTTTTGGGTCTGGATGTCAATAAGATCCTCAGGTTTATGCCCTCTGTTTGGATTTTTATATTTACTGTTAAAACAAATTAAACAGGGGAAGAGTGGAAAAAATATGTCCAGTCTGATTTGAAACAGCTCTAGTGAACCACTCCCCTTGGCAGACTGTTCCACAGATTAACAAACTTCACCCATTAAGAAATGTTTTCTGATATGGAAGGAAGCAGAGAACAGCCCCCCAGCATAAAGGAGTGAAAACTTAAGTACATCATTAGAAATGGAATTATAAGAAGAGAATTTCTCCCAGGTTTAATGGTGTCTGCACATATTTATGGAAGATCTGTGTTCAAGAGACTGACTCTGGGGCACCTCTGTATATCCTATTTGCATTGATATGGAACTAGGCCCTGTAGTGAGAATATAGAATACATAGCAGTGGGATTGGCGACTTCAAGTTTTCTAAATTTTTTCCCCATTTTTTTCAGTAATAAAAGTTACTCCAGTTTCTTGTTCTGATGCCTCTTGAAGGAAAACAGGTTCCCAAGCAGTGCAAAAAATTCTTTTTAAACAAATAAACTCTTGGAACTTTAAAGAAAATAAACTCAAAATTATTCAATGATCACTTTCTGTTGCAGTGAAATTGCATCATAAATACCTTGCCAACTGCAATGTACTACATTTGGTTATTGCAACCCAGAGGATGCTTTCAAGTTTAATTACAACCATTGTTCTTTTGTTTCCTTTGCCAGCTGGTGATGGAGTTCTGTGGTGCTGGCTCTGTCACTGATCTGATCAAGAACACAAAAGGGAACACTTTGAAGGAGGAGTGGATTGCGTACATCTGCAGGGAGATTTTACGGGTATGTGTCCAAAGTGAGCTACTGTAGTTCTAAATGTCATTCACCAAATGCAATGTTAGAGGGTTGGCTTTTTACACTTAGAAAAGAGGTAAAGCTTGTGAGATGGCACTTGAGGCTGTATGGCTAATATGCTGGCATAAGCTAATGCTTCTTAGGTGCCTGTAGGTGTGAATGATTCATGTGCTTGTCTGATGCATAATAAATAACTGCCAGTTAATGCACCTTAGCTCTGTTAGTATCTCAACTTTTAACTCTATTTTTCCTTCAACAAAAATGTAATTCCCTTTAATAATAAATAAGTACAAAAATGTATTTAAGCTAGAATCCCATTTTCAATTAACAGAAAGGGAAGGCCTAATACAGTCTGCAGAAGGAGTCTGTGTTTTAAAAAGACATTTTATTCACTGCCAACTCAAATGGCACATTTTTATTTTTCAATTTGCCTGCTGTCACTGGCTTGAGTGAGGATGTTGGAACTTTTATACCCAGGGTTTGATTGGAATGGCTTATACTGGGGAGTGCCAGTGTTCCGTAGCAGTGCGTTCGTGCCTTCTGTAAATGATGCACTTCCATGTGATGCCCATGTCATTCAGGTATCCAGTCTACATGATCATAATAGTATGACCTTAACATCTATGAATGTAAGAAATAAGTTTTGTGTTTAAGTCCATCGTAAACATGATGTGGGAACTCCGTACTGAATAGATTTCAAGAAACAGCCACCATCTGAATGAGTGCCAAAAAACTGGCCGAGGAAGGCAGCGAGTGCTCAAACATGCACATGGAAGGTTATAAAATGCTCATGAAGTTCCAGTTGCTGTCCAGTGGTGACTAAGCATTTGTTTATTTACAATACATGCCACCATCCACACCATCCCCCGCAATTTGATGAGCAAAATAACAAGCATTGTAGCTAATCAGCTGTTGTAGTGACATTTCCTTCAGTCTCAGGAAACCACAGTCACACAGGCTTAGTTTAAATTTATGAACTGATAAGCCTGTTTTGCAAAATAGCCCTACCACTGAGTCTGAACCTAACCACTGGGTCATGATCCAGAGTCACCATCAGGTGTCAAGCCTCAACATTTGGCTACGCAATGCGTAGTTGCAGTGGGGCACACTTTTGGAATGTCCCTTGCATCCGTGCATAATGTCGCCTGTATCGTTGGCTCCAGCACCTCGTGTGGGTCATCTGCTTCTCACTGGGTCTTCCATGGCTCGGCCCTCCAACCAAGTCACAAAGTTCAAACCCTTTCTGGGGTAACTGAAAGGTCCAATTGAAAATCCAAACATCCGAATAATTCTTCTGTCCCCTTGGGGTACTGAAGTCTTCTACTTCCACTTACAAACCCTGTCTCAAGGCTCTCTCCCACAGGATCCTACTCTGTTTCCTGTGGGTCTCTTCCACCCATTGTAGGCCCTAACTCAGCCCCCTCTCCCCAGCTTCCAGGAGCCTTCGCTGCTCCCTGTGGGATTACCTCCATAGAACAGTCTTGCCTCCTCTTCAATCCCTGAGGCCTACCCTAGGCTCTTCCCAGCAAGAGGGAACTTCCTGCCTTCTCTCTCCTGAGTCTTCTCCCCTCAACAGAGCTCAGCGCTGTTTAAGTTGTCCTCTGCAGGTGGCGTCAGTCTCCATTACACCCAACTGGGATCACTAATTGCCCCTACGTTAACAGATCAGGGGTGAAGCTGAGAGGTAACTCCTAGGCCATGGGCCAGGTTGAGCCCAGCTTGCCTTGAAAAGCCAGCCAGCCTGTGACAGTGGTCTGCTCTTTCTATAGAGTTGAGGAGAGGAGAGTCATTGCATGACCTGTGACTCAAAGGGATTGGGGCGTGGGGATGAGGGAAGACCCTGAGCCAGAAAAGGGATTTTTCTCCATCCTTGTTGTACATACGCTTAAGAAGGCAAGAAGGAACCGTTGGGACACTTCTAGTTTTGTCTCTCCTCTCTCCCAACCAGAAGCACTTCTGAAAGGAATGGTACTGTGCCATCTTTTTCTTCCTTTCTTTATATTGTGGTAGTGCCATTGCGCTAGATGCTGTACAAATACAGAACAAAAAGACAGTCACTACCACAATCTAAGTAATCGCTTATAGTATCCCCAATCTTCTTTCAGGATCCTCCTATCCTTCATTCAGAAAACAGGTTTCCCTTTAATTATGGAAAAAAAACATGGTGGTGATAGTGCTTTTCATCCCATCTTTAAATAAACCCATAGGTTTAAAGTATGGGTTTGGGGATGGGCGGAAGGTCCAAAACCTCAGAGGAGTTTGAGAGATTGGTAATATTGAAAGATGCCATTCTCAAGTGTTTAACATTGTTACTCTTTTGTGCTTTGTAACACAATTCAAGACACAAAATACAAAGGCAAGCTGACTTGTTACATATTTATACACTGTACAGGAAAGGAAACTTCGGTCCATATACAATATATTTGTATTTAAAGTCTTCCAGGTATATTTTTAAAGATACAAGTATGCATTTATGTGGCTGGTGAAAAATCAACATAGTGTCTTGTTAGACAAATTTTCTAGCCTGCCCAAGGTGGCAGTCATTTTCTGTTAGGGAATACAGCTAATAGTAGTCCTTGTAGTTCGTTAGTTAATTAGCCATTAAAATAATTCCAGGCCTATAGAAGTAAATTATTCATAGGACATTTAGGTGCATTTCAAATTAATTCATTCTGATCATTGATAGTAAAGGGTGGCATGTAGAAGTATATGATCATATACTGAAAATGCTATATAACATTGCGAGTCATTAATGGTGCTTATCTTGTCACTATAATCAATGGGAACTCATAAATATTATTTAAGATTGAAGGTTTGATGTGATTTTATAACACCCAGGGCTTGAGCCTACATAGCTGAATGGAAGCTTTGCCATTTCCTTGGATGCACCATAGGATCAAACAGTTAGAGACTAAAACTGGAATAATTCAGTTAAGAATTGGAATGCATGAAGGCTTCTAGATCTCTGTAGTAGTCCCAAAGTAACAAGCATAAAATGACTAATAACTGCCAGCAGTGATAGCGGAAATTATTTTCTTTTTAAAAAATGAATATTTAATATGAAATGAAAACCAATACAAAATTAGTTTTTAAAGTAATCCATATTGTACCAGACTAGCAATATAGGTGGCTATTACTTTTAAACCTTGAAATAGCAAAACGCATGAAATAAAAATGCAGGTTGCACGAAGAAATTAATGAACTAATAAAAAGGCACAATGGAAAGCTAGTTTATCTCTAGCCTTCAAAAGAGACTTTTAATTTGAGCTATGTCTCTATTAGAGATATGTGCAACTTTTAGTATTTGTATTTTTAATAGAGGTTTTTAATGCATATGAATACTATTTATTGGGCCAATATAACGTGAGATCTGGTATTTCAGTTCCTGGTTGATAGAAATACAGAGAGAAGACCAACTTTTCTGTTTCAGCTACTCAAATGGCTCCCTAGGGCAAAAAAGCCCATGAAAAGACATTACTATAGATACTGAGGTATTCAGGTTAATATTGGTTCTTGAAGTAACTGAATGCTTGGTCCTAAATCCTTATCCAATTTACAGTTCTTTTCACTCACCATATAAAGCACTGACTTCCATGAACACAGTTAAGTGGGTATTTCTACTCATGCCATCCCAATGTGGAATGTAGGACATTTTGTACACATGACAAAGTGTTTTGAGGTGATTTAATTCCAACACAAATCTCCCATTTTTGGTGAATAATTAGTGTGCTGATGGCAAGGGGGAAATGGTACAAAATAATACTCTTTGAATTTGGTTTCTACTGACCTTGCTTATCCACTGAATTTTCTAGGGTTTGAGTCATCTACACCAGCATAAAGTAATTCATCGAGACATCAAGGGGCAGAATGTACTGCTGACAGAAAATGCAGAAGTTAAACTAGGTAAGAATGGTATAGAACTCGTGGCAAATATAAGGAAAGTGTGGTATGAGGTTGGCTGGGAAGATGGAATGAAACTGGTAGAGAGTGAGTAACTGACTTGCTTTCTTTGGGAATGGAGACAGAATAGGTATCTTCTGAGATTATAGTTTTGTGCTGGACTCATTAAAATGGACTTGGATTTGACTAAATACCATGCACTAAATTATGATCGGATGATAGCTGACATCCAAATGTAAAAAAATGTACATGCACTGACATTTGCTCAGTTCCACCATCACATTTTGACCTGTATGTGGATTTACACATTCATGATCATCTTTGCATATTGACCCTGTCTCTGCATGTTGAAAATTTGTTAATGTATAGTTCTACCCTGACCCTACTAGATGCCCCTGAGATTTAAATGGAAGATTCCATCTCAATTGCATGTTGGTGCACTGAACAATCAAAATCAGTCTTACACTGTGGTGGTCTTGTTGGTGCCGTGATCAATACACTTGAGAGAACCTCAGTCAGAGGAATTATTGTGCATTCTATTTCCAGTGTCACGGGTTCCATCACCGCCCAACACCCTCCCATGCCTCACAACACAACAGTGAAGAGGAAAATATAGGAGACAGTACACAATTAGTTCACAGAGAGCTTGAGGCTCAGCTGTCCAGCACCAGCATGTTAAAGCTGCACAAGGGGTACCTCAGGGATCTTACACAAGTGGAAGAATTGGGTGGAGAGTCTCATTCAGTCATGTCCCTTCCCTCCCTTTATACAAGGAAGGGTGGTTCCAGCTCAGGACACAGTCTGGCTCATCCAGCTTAACACTGGGGGAGGTTCCCCCTCCAAGGGGAAATTCTCCAGTCATTTTAAGTTACATGGTACAAAGTGAACTTTGAGAACCAGAGAATCTAGCCCAGAATATTTTACCATGGATTAGAAAGATATCACTTGTTGCTTCATTTTGCAGCTCCACATTTAACATTTCCCTATGATCCTTTATCCTTAGCCTTTAGTTCCCTATGCCTGTTGTATTTATGCCATTTCCAGGAAGAGTATTTCCAGAAAATGGAGCTTTTAAAAATATGTGAGTTTCCTTGACACACATGGAATAGGACAGAACAAAGGCCTCTTCTCCATTAGTACATGGAGTCATGATCTCTTCTTACTAAACTCTAGTAATGAGGAGCCTGAGCATTGTTCCCAACAATACAAAGAGATCAGATGGCCAAATTCATCCCTGCTAGGACTCCATTGAACTCAGAGGAGTTCAATCAGGGGTGACTTTGACCCAATACATCTTTTTTCTGAAGACTGAGAATAGTCAGTCTGTATGAACTTAACATGACTTTGATATTTTTCAGTTGGAACATATGAAGATGGAAAATAATATTCAGTTTTGTCTCTGCCTTACTTATGATCATATTGAATTTTTTTTATCCACAGTGGATTTCGGTGTCAGCGCTCAGCTCGACAGAACAGTGGGTAGAAGAAACACCTTCATTGGAACTCCTTATTGGATGGCTCCTGAAGTCATTGCATGTGATGAAAATCCTGATGCCACTTACGACTTCAAGGTACCCAATCAAGCATCTTCTTGTTTACTTATGTGTTGCTACAAATGTAATATTCATGAGGTCTAAAAAATACTTATTAAAGTGTCCGAGTTAGTCAAAGTATTAAAATGAGCAAAGAGACTCAGAAAGAATATATCTCGTTAGACTTTTTAAATCACCATTGTCACTGTTTGAAATTACAATTCTGATCATAAACATATGAAGAGGACACTTGATCTGATCTTAAATGTTATGTCCCAGTCATAAACATTATTAATATTCAGGATTTTGGCAAAGGATTTGGCAGCTTTTAAAATTTGTAAGTGCACAATGAAGTGCAGAAAAGTCCTCTCCTGCATTACGGCAGTCAGATTCCAAGACGTCAGTCTGTTATTAATGTGAATCCTTGTCGTGCTGTTTAAGCATTAAAGATTACTGCAAAAGGTCTTTCTCAGTACTGAATGAGGTATTAGGGGCTTCCTTTGAACTGTTGTGTTGTGCTGTTCAGTGCAGTGTATTTTAATATTATCCTGTCAAGAGAAGAAGAGTTGAAATAATATTTTCAAGTCTGCATGTCTGCCTGGCATTCACACAGAGGTCTTATGGTGGTTGCATGTTCAAAAATTTGTGGGACTGTCCTAGTTATCACTGATCTGTTATGTCCTGCTTGGCGTTCCAATTTTATTTGAAGCCTGATGACAACGTAACATCATCTCAGTGCCTATGACATTGTCATGAGGATGCAATGTTGCCATTGCCCAAGATCATGCCTCAAGTTAATGGCAGAAGCAGGAATAGAAGCCAGTTCAAACTAGAAATAGATGGAAGGTCAAATTGGGACTCCTGTACTCTACTCCTGACTTTAACTGTAGGCAAGTCACTTAGGCCCAAGTCTCCAAAAGTGTCCACTAATTCTGGGTGTTTCATTTTTTAATATCTAGCTTGGGGTGGTCAGAATCTGATTTTCAGAAGTGCTGGTCGTCTGGAGCTCCAGTGTATGCTCATCCCCTACGTGGCTCAAGCTAGGCTTCCAAAATGAAGAGACAGTGTTGAAAAAATAAGTTTAAACCTTGCTGTGCATTTGCCTATTCCACATCCCTTGAGGGCATTGTCAGAAATCATGTTTGGAAAGCACTGTTAGACCTTCTGAGGCAAGGACCTATAGAAGGCTAGCCGCATATTAGTGATACCACTTTCCCATGTGACGATGCAAACGCGCCACCGTTGTGACACAGCATCATGGCCTTGATTGACAATTATTTTTCCCACGGGGCAAATAAAATATATATGATGGAGGGCCCAAAAATGTCCCCAAAAAAATCTTGTACATTTTGTCTATTAAAATATGTCAGTCAGCAACTTAACAGATTGTTTCCTTGAGAGCAGCTGTCCAGCTTCAGATTTCATCCTGAGGGTTATTTAAATTGCTAATGATATGCACATGTGCAAATAGTTAACCCTCTTTGGTTAACCACTATGACATGCATCTGTTGAAGAGCTGGATGGTCTCTTTTATAGTAGGGATCATTTAGGGAACTTTTTTTATATGTAACCCATACTAACTACTATATGGTGTATCTCTGCTGCAAGCATTTTAGTTCAGATTCCAAAACTTTATGGGCAGTAGTAATGTTTCTTTAGTTAGTACATATAGTGTCTGCCAACTGGTTGACAAATACCTAAGCAGATTTAACCAATTAGCGGACACCCCAATCCTCTAGTTGGTTTTCCTTTATGTGTGTGTCTGCACAATACTGCTCCTGAGACATGAACTGAAATCTTCATGGTTCATAGGCCACGGCTCTACTGAGGGAACCAAGAAGGAGCATCCTCTTGCTAACTCAAAGAAGCAGTGGTGGCTTCATATATGTTGGCTCGGGGAAATGTAAATTATACTTCCCTGTGCCCCCGAGGGTATTCACTCCACAAGAGAGCCGGTGGTGCTGCCACCACCCTCCCCCAAGCATTTCCACTCTGGGGGATCAGCTTTACTCTTTGGCCAGTACTTCAAAGGAGTGTCCCAAAAAGAGGCTGCATGGAGGATTTGCTGAATTGGCATTTCCCCTGGCTTCACTGGCAGTGCTCCTTCCAGCAAGCACAGCTCCTCCATTGCAAATCCCCACCCAAGACAACGTTCTGGCTCATATACCCTGGGGGTTTCCATCCGCTGAATATATGCCCTTAGGCTAGTAAGCTTGTGGTTCACCTGTATGCCTAATTCCTCTTGAGATGCTCTCTGCTCTCTTGCTTGCTAGCACTAGATAGATTCCTTGCTGAGTTGCGTCTTCTAAATACAATTTGGAGATGTTTACAGCCCAAAAAGGAGTCAGTCACCGGAAAGAGCACTTGAAATTCCTTGATATTGTTAAAAATTCTGGCTTTATATCTTCATAGCCAGCATTTCTTTCCTCAGAAATCCCTGATGTTTTCCTCCTTCCAGAATAGCTAGGATACTTAATATGCAGTGGAAGTGTGAACAGGAGCTGGGATCAGAATTCCCCTATTGTCCTTGAGGATCAAATAGTCTTAGCAGACTAGCTGGTTTTGTCTCTGAAGCTGGCATTGGCTGTTTGTGGATATAAAACAAAAGGCTGATTGCTGCCGACATTCCAAACTGCAGGGTGTTTTCAGAGCTTATTGTAATCTGGCCGCCACTGGATCTGGCTCCAGTCTCAGGTTCACCTCACTACAGCTGATGCTCTAGCTTTGAAGTGAAGAGAGAAATGCAAATGACAAATTTTAAAAAGGATGCAAATCAGATCCTACAGATCCCAAATCAGTATAAAGCCAAATGGCTTGAGATAACAAATATAAAAGACTGGAATTAGTGGGTAAAAAAAGGAACCTCCACAGACTTAATCCTTTGGGGGGAAAAAGTGCTTCTGATCTCACTGTTTTCTTAGGCAAAGAGAGCTTGACTGTGTAATGTACAGAAGGATACAACAAATACCTCACAAAAATAAACCACACCACGAAAGGTGAATACAGAACCCACATTGTTGAGGTTTGTTTTTTTCCTAGAGGTTTCTTCTTTTTTGTTGACAGATATCTTGTCAATATGCTTAGAGTCAAAGGAAACAGAGATTGCTTCCTTTACTAAAATGAGATTATTGCAAATGTATTAGTGTACTTTCTCTTTGCCAGGTGGACTGCAAAGCTTTTCTAATTTTTTTTTAAAAAGTAAAAAATTCAAATCAGTATCAAATGTGTGTTTCCTGCTGTGTTTTTCCTTCCCTTTCAGACCCACAGAGGTGATAATCCCTTTCTATATCTAGTTAAAATTACTTGGCGTATTGTTTATAATCTTGGGCACTTGAATACCAGAAGGCCACTGAGAAATTGGAAGGAGTTCAGAGAAGAGCGATGATGATGATGAAGGGATTGTAAAAATTGACCCATGTGGAAAGACTGAGATAGCCAATGTGCACTGTATAGCTTGAGTGAACAACAACAAAGGAGGACATGATGGTTGACAGGAGAATTGAAAGAGTGGCCAGGGAGTTTTTAGGGCAGTATAGGGAATTGCAGTTAGGACAACTGGAATGAAATTCCATAAGGGGAAAATTTAGGCTGAACAGCAGGAGAAATGTCTTGCCACTGACAATGATTAGACTTCAGAATAGTCTCCAAGGGAGGTGGCAGTGATCTGCCAACTGTGAATCTGAAACTAGGCTGGGCAAAGCTCTAAGAATATCTCAGCATGTCCAGTGGTTGGAGTGTACGAGTAGGAGCCAGGACCTCTTAAGTTCTAAGCCTGGGCTTCTTTCTAACTCTTGTTAGATCGGTAGCTTAAATTCTCTTGGGCTAAATTCAACCCTGATGTCACTCCATGAAGCGGGTGGAGTTTCAGCACAGATTAATTCTTCCCATCTGAGGATAACAATACAGTACTTACCTGCAAGACAGATGGTGTGAGGATTAATGAGTTAATGGGCTTGATTCACCCCCTCTGGCACAGAAAGGTGTGAATTGTACCCTCCTGTGCCAGTAGAGGTGACTGCACCCAAGATGTCTCCAGGGCCAGGGAAGTTCAACCTTGCAACAGAGTTTATAAGAATCCTCCTGGTACAGACTGCCCAAGACTTGTGGTGAATCAGTCCATCTCTGAGTGCTGTGTGCCTCTTGTTGGCCAGCACTACCTACGTGGGGGAATGCAGAGGTTTCCTGTAGGTGCCCTCGTGGCTGAGGAATTGCAGGCACCTTGCTCTGCCACAGCTGCCCTCTGAGCATACTCTGCCACTGAGGCGGAATTGAGTCCAGTGTTTGCAAGGTGATTTGTGGCTATAAAGAGTTACATAAATAAGTATTATTGCTAATTACATACAGCGAGGATCAGTCCTGCACTGGCCCTTCGGGAAGGACTAGATGACCTAATAGGTCTCATCCGTCTCTAAGCTGTGTGGTTTTAGTAGCTAACATAGTATGAAGAGATCTGTTTATGTACTTGAAGTGTCAACTCTTGCAGAGAAAACACTGAATCCTCAACTCAGGACCCCAGGTCTTGGCATGTGATTAAGGACCCAATCTCACTCCCATTAGTCAGTGGGTCTCTGGGAGTAGGACTGGGTCCTAAATGCGTTCAAAAATTGGGCTGGGTGCTACCCTCGCTAACACATCTGCAATTCTCCGTGCTGCTGCTGTTTATTAAATTTCAGTAGCTCCTAAATGTGCCAGGTGCTTCCCAAACACACAGGAAGACACACTGCCTGCCCTGAAGACCTTACACTACAAAAAGCAAGAGAGAGGGCAGACAAAACACACATCTGATTAGATATAATATTCATTTTCTTTATATGATAAAAACATGGTTTCGGGAGGTTTGGTTTTGAAGGGGCGCTTGCTGGGGTTGAAATGGAGGCGGGGAAAGGTGGAGAGGGATTGCAGGAATGTGACAGGGGACTGGATAAATGGAGAGCAAAACTGAAGGGGAGGTAGAGATAGAGGAAGGCAGAGAGGAACGGCGAAAGCATAGTAGAAAGGGATCATGACTTCAATGGGAATAGCACCCTTGCATGCCAGGGCAGAATCAGGCCTATGATGTTTTAAAATGTAACTATTTGTGATTTTTAAGTCTATCCATATAAAGAGAAGCCACCATGTAAAGACCACCCTGAATAGGCAGCCTCTTCCTTTAAGAGACCACTTTAAAGTATATCCCCAACGTTTCTAGTAAAAAAAAAATTGTTTGAGCTGTAGTTGAAGTTCCACCTCTACCAGGTAACCAATTGGTGTTGACCCCTCAACTGCAGGTTGTGCTGTCGTATGTTACTGATCTCCAATATTCAACAGCTTTATTTGATTGTGGTGTTTTAAAAAAAAGTCTTTTAATGCACCTATAACACCAAAATGACCAGGACTTCTACTCACATACCTCAGTGCAAGGAAATTAAAGAAGATATGAAGTCATGGTCTTGTCTTAAGGGGCCTAGCAGAAGTGGGCAGAAGACATTGTTGTATCATTGGGGAGGGGGGGCAGCAGGGGAGTGTATCTGTGACTATCCCAATCCACAGTGGATTAAGGTCTCCTGGAGCCTAGGGTCGGAGCAAGTAG
This sequence comes from Mauremys mutica, assembly GCF_020497125.1. Classification (NCBI taxonomy): domain Eukaryota; kingdom Metazoa; phylum Chordata; order Testudines; family Geoemydidae; genus Mauremys; species Mauremys mutica. The sequence goes on along the minus strand of NC_059080.1, from coordinate 89,722,142 downwards.
GGGACTCTGGCACCAGACCCATGCCCCCACCCCCTCTGCCTGTGAGCCTGCCCCCATTCTGCCTCCTCTGCCTGTGGTCCTGCCCACAGCCCTGCCCCATTCCCCCCTTTCCCCACAGCCCCGCCCCCCCCTCGTTCCTTTCTGCCCTCCCCCCCCCACTGCGGCCTCAAGGCTGGAGAAGCTCTGTGCCCCCACCATGGCTTCATGGCTGCATCAAGGAGCAAGAGCTCCTCCCGCCCTGGGGCCATGGCAGGGGGAGATTTTTCCAGGGGCTCCAAATTGGCCAGGGCCCCTGGTCACAGGCCCCGTGGGCCTGTGCAGTAATCCGCCACTGATCCCATAGACAGTTGGGATCATTGGCTTCATATCAATGAAGACAGGAAATCATCTTAGTGGACTACAGTGTAGAACTGGATATGCTGACAGGCACCAGAAGGCAAAGCTGTTGCTAGTGGACCCCTGCTGGAGTTAGGGTGACCAGATGTCCCGATTTTATAGGGACAGTCCCGATTTTGGGGTCTTTTTCTTATATAGGCTCCTATTACCTCCCACCCCCTGTCCTGATTTTTCACACTTGCTGTCTGGTCACCCTAGCTGGAGTAGATGGCGGTACCTGAAAGTTTGGTCTTTTCTCCTGCTCTGCAGTGGAGTATATCATCTATAGGAGAGCTCCTCGGCTTTGCTTTAGCTGAGTCTCTTTATGGTGCCAGCTGGCTGTCCACCAGCCTCAGAGATGTGTCTGAGGCTATACTTCAAATGAAGGCACTGAAATTAGTCTGTGTTCTGTTTTTAATGTATTCGGTACTTGGTTATAAATCATTATACAGCTCTACCTACACAGTGTCTGGAGTAATGAATTACCTAACTTCTGCCAAAAGTAAGTTGTATCATGGCCACTAAGAAAACTTATCACTTTCTCTCTCTCTCATGCATATACATTAATTCTTTCCCGTGTCCTGGTAATTGAAGCATTTTCTCCAGTATGCAAGAACTGAAGTGTCTTTGCGATTCATTAATGGATCTCAAAGCTTAAACACAGCACATCAATGACTTCTAGATGCTCTCTAGCACGGGCAGTTGACCACCGCTTCCAAATGCTTCCTGGTGAATAGCCAGGAATATAAATGTTGCCATTTGAAAATGCAATGATCCGAGGAGAAGTGATAGGAGAGTTGCATAAAGTGAGTTTTCGAAAAAGAAGCTCCCCATTTGCTCTAGGTGTTCGGGAGATCAGTTGCTGAATTTGCCACGTGGGTTGCAGAAGGTTTTGGAGCAGAATACAAGGAAGCATATCTGTTTGTTTCTCCTCCCATTGGAGAAACATAGCTCTCCTGTCTCCCGTTTAATCAACAGTACCTAGCTCAGTCCCCTCTTTCTTCTGAATTATCTCAAGACGCTTTATATTTTTAAGCAATCCTAAGCAGCCTGTTTATGGGCACTGCATCAAATCCATTTGTAGATCATCTAATTTTAACTAGTGAGCTGTCCACTACCAATGGGGCACACTGATTGATATTGTGGGCTATTTGTGCCATCAACTGAGCCAGTTGCTCTTAACACCAAAGTCTTGCTGGAAAGAATTAAAAGCATAGCCATGACATTCCACCTTTGTTCTGTTGCCCACTAATTTGATGGTGGTGCATGTTGTGAAATTAGTTGCCATAGGGAGGGCTCAAAGGATTGGTAGGAGAACATGGAGCCTTCTAACATCAGTTCAGATCCAGCCCAGGTCAGTTTTATCAAGGATGCATCCTTGATAACTGTTTAGATTTCTATAGGTCATACTCTGGTGGATCTCAGTCCAGTCCCTTGACAGCAGGGATCATCCCACTTCCTCGATGTGGGCATGAAGGGGCTCCTCTACATATACCTCTCGCCTCTCCTGTGTGAGCACTGACGCACATCACCCCCTCCTCCAGTACCATGCAGGAACCATAGGCTGTATTAGCTTTTTTGGCACCTTTCCATTGGTGGAGTAAAGGGGTGGCTGTTAGCAGAAGACACCTTGGCCCTGGCAGCACAGCTCCTATGGGACATCTGTCCTAGAATTTGATGGATCCCCTGAGATCTGGGGCTGGACACAATGCTGCTTCTATGGAGGAAAGCAGGGCCCCTAACAGGGGAATTGGAAGTTTGCCTTGCCCCCACACCTTCATCAGGAAAGGGTTAGCAAGGCAGTTTAGATGGGAGGGACAGTCTAAGGGCTGACCTATGCCTAAAAGTTTTAGTGATATAACTATGTTTGTTAGGGGGTGAACTAATTTTTTCCCCCCTGACATATCAGTAAAGCCCTAGCGTAGGTCCAGGCCTACACAAGGAGCGCTTTGCTGGTATAGCTGTACCGGTATCATGTACTGTTAAAGCACTCCTGAGTGGTGTGGACACAGTTTATACCAGCACCATTGCTGGTAGAGCTTATTCCAGCCCCCAGCCCCCTTTGTTGGTAGCTCTGACAGACAGAGCTATGCCACCTCGAGTTTATACTGTAGACCTGGCCTAGATTCATTTCTACCAGTATAAAGGTGCCTTATACTGCAATAGCTTATTTCCGTTCCTGAATCAGAATAAGCTCCACTGGTATAAACACGGCTATAATTGTGCCCACAGCAGAAGGGTTCTGCTGCTTAACTATACTGGTATAGTTAGAGGCAAAACTTCTGAGTGTAAACGAGTCCTTGGACTCGAGGGGTCCAAATTCTATATCTGGGTCTGCCACACACTGCATACGGCCTTGGGCAAGTCACTTCCCCTCTCCCTATCTCAGCTTCCCTATCTGTGATAAGAGGACGGTAAGATGTTGCTACATCATGAATATATGCAAGATGTTCAGCTACGCCGGTAAAGATGCCTTCAATAAAGAAATGTATCCAGTCTGATTTAGTCCATCCCCAGGCAAGAATTCCAGGGAGGATTTGGCTTGAATGAGGACATCAGGGTTTGTCCCTCTGGTGACAGAGCGCCCCAGTCGATGGGACGGCCAATGTCACTCCTTTCCCAAGTATTAAAATGTTTCAAATGTGTTGAAGTAAAAAGGGAGAGGAGAGAAGGTGCAGCAGCTACAACAGAAGTTGGTATGAATGGTGTGGGGTCTGAGGAACAGGTTCCACATGTGGAGAAATTGCTTCCTCCCCTCCCCCCCAGAGAGGGAAAGAGCCATAGAGCAGGTTGAATCATATTGACTTCTTATTTACTCTGTCAGTGTATCTCGCTCTACAGCAGGGGTAGGCAATCTATGGAATCTGAAAGGGAAGGAAAAACACAGCAGGAAACACACATTTTATACTGATTTGGATTTTTTTAAAGTTTGTTTTTTTTAAATTAGAAAAGCTTTGCAGTCCACCTGGCAAAGGGAAAGCACACTAATACATTTGCAATAATCTCATTTTAGTAAAGGAAGTAATCTGTTTCCTTTGATTCTAAGCATATTGACAAGATCTCTGTCAACAAAAAAGAGGTGATTTTCAGTGGCACTCACACTGCCCGGGTCCTGGTCACCGGTCCGGGGGGCTCTGCATTTTAATTTAATTTTAAATGAAGCTTCTTAAACATTTTCAAAACCTTATTTACTTTACATACAACAATAGTTTAGTTATCTATTATAGACTTCTAGAAAGAGCCCTTCTAAAAACGTTAAAATGTATTACTGGCACGCGAAACCTTAAATTAGAGTGAATAAATGAAGACTCGGCACAGCACTTTTTTGAAAGGTTGCTGACCCCTGGTCTAGAGAGTCCAGAGGTGTCTTGTGCTTGCACTCCCTACTCTGCCTTGTTCAGTTAGGGCTGCAGGTTAAAGTGCACACAAGTCAGAAGCTGGCAGTATTGGAAGAAGGAGCAGGGCGAAACAATTCAGCATAGAATTGCCCAGTGCTGCTGCTGCAGCTGAAATATCATGTGTCTGAGTTTCTGTATTTTACTCTCAAAAGATGTATTGCTTTATTATTGAAACATGATCACACTGGATCATGGGGCTTCCGAGTTCTCATACGGCAATTGTTTTTCAGGCATTCAAACAAAGTTAAAACCACATCTCCACTGGGGAGGGGAATCCTACTCCAAAGCACTGACAATGAGAATAACATAAAAGAAAATCTTCTGAGCCGGGAGTTCAAGGACTTAGAGAGAGAACACAGATCAGAGTCTCAGTAATAAAATGGCCCAGAAACCCTTCCTGTGGAGTGCAGTACTGTCACTCCTCCCTCAGAGGACTCTCAATTGTTACAAGGTTCTTCTGTGCTAGACATTTCTCTGTATTTTGTTTTTCAGAGTGACTTATGGTCTTTGGGGATAACAGCCATCGAGATGGCAGAAGGTGCTCCTCGTAAGTAGACGCGCTGCCTTGGTTGAGTTATTACGACTAAATTGTAACTCGCTCTTATTTGCTAAGCACCAGCCATGCACGCTGTTTTGTACAACAGACTACATACAAACAGTCCCCACGCCAAGGAGATGAAAAGTCTAAACAAGACTGACAAAGGGTGGACTAGGGAGCCCAGAGGAGGGGGTGAATGTTGAGAACTAAAACAGGGAGGTTTCTAGATGCTATGATAAGTCCGTGTGATCCAGTGAATAGAACACTGGAATGGGAGTCAAGAGACTTGGATTCTGTCTCACTGACTTGTGATCTTGGGCTTCAATTTCTCCTAGTTAAAATGGGGATTAAAAAATAATTACCCTTCTTTTTAAAGCACTCTGAGGTGTACGGATGAAAAACATTGTCAATGTGCTGAGTATTATTTCAGTGGCCTTTCTTGTGGCAAAAATAACAATGCAAAGGATTTAGCTGATGCATTTAGGTAGCTCGTAAACTTAAGACTCCTATCAGTTTTATGCTAAGATCTTGTTTGTTAAAAGTAACAAGGGCAGAGATCCCTGCACATGCTATGGCTTTGAAGTGCAGCACATATGTGAGCTGTCGCCTGCATCAGTGCCTGTCAGTGTGGTTAAACACAAAGCTGCAGGCATACAAACTTCACAGCTAGCCCCTAACTCTAAACCCAAACTCCAGGTACAGACACCCCCAAAGCTTGAGGGAGTTCAGATCTTGATCCAAGCTTTGCAGCGCCAGCCCATCTTTAGCGTCATGCCACTCCTTGGGCTGGAAGGTGCCTCTGGAGGGGTATTTAGTGGTATGTTAGAGTTCTTGTTACTTCAGAGAAATCCTGTCTCTAGATTCTCCATCTGCCCCAACACATGCTTTATCTGTGAAATGCTCAGTATCTGTTCTGCTTCCTGCCCTACCTAATGCCTCTTGTTGTACCTTTTAGCCCTTTGTGACATGCATCCCATGAGAGCTCTGTTCCTCATCCCCCGGAATCCAGCCCCACGGTTGAAATCGAAGAAGTGGTGAGTCTTGTCTTCAAACTGAAGTTCCAATGCTCGTTTGTATTGTTAGCACTAAACAATCTCTTTACAAGTTTAGGGGTCTGATCCTGTTTCTAGTGAAGTCACCGGTGTAATTTCAGTGGGTACAGGATCAGGCCCTAAGGAAAGATTGCTTTCATCTCAGCTGGCTGCACTGTGTGGGTGGGGTGACAACTTCTCTTTGAGACAGAGAGAGAGAAGCTCTCTAATGTTGCCATTTCACAGCAAAGAGTTGGCTTTTCTGAAGAGGTTTATGCAGCCTGAAGCCACATGACATGTCACTTGGCTGCCATTTCTTTCCAAAGAGATTCCGTTTTCAAGTGGAAACATTTACTCATTCCAAAAAGGGATAGTTTATCTTGAAGGCTCAGGAATGTGGAGATTTGAACTAAGTTTGGGTTTTATTTTAAAATTTTGGAAGAGAAAAAATGCAACAGCATCTTGAAGAAAACCAGGACGCTCCAATAAAACACGCTTTAAAAAAATAAAGAATCCCTGAAGCCCAGCAGATGTTTTGTTACTGTGCTGATGTAAGCAGGAACCCTTAAGGTGCTCTGGACTTGGGTTTCCACAATTTTATCATCCCAGGTTCAGTTGTGGTTTAGCCAGAAAAGACAGGAAGCCCTGCCACTTAGTGGGGTGTGTGTGTGTTGGCGGGGAGGGATATTAGAGAAAGAGAGAGAGAGAGAGAGTACTGCCACTCACCCCTGACTGCTAGTGATACAGAGGGAGAGTGCTCCAACTTAGTGCTAAGGGTATGGAGTTGGAGGGAAAAAGTGCTGTCTTGGTGCTAGAATTTTTGCCTCTTATCCCTCAGTGCTGAGAGCACAGGTAAGTGAGTACACAGTTAAAGGCAGGTTTTGAAGAAAAGTGAGGTCCAAGTGGCAGCGTTTCTAGGGCATGTCTGCTGTGGGGAGCGATCACCGAATTCCTTGGTACATCTTAGCTTGAAACCAGCATCCAAAGAGCACCACTCCTTCTAAAACGCACACACAGGCCCAGCACTAGTTTTGCTGTCTTCATCATCAGCTGGCTGGCACTGCACTAAGATCCAATGTAAGAGAGAGCTTTCTTACCAGTCTGAAACAGTATCCACAGTGGTTATTCAGAAGGGTGTGTCTACACTACCCGCCAGCTCGGCGAGCAGCAATCGAGCCAGCAAAGATCAATTTATCGTGTCTAGTCTAGACATGATCAATCGACCCCCGAGCGCGCTCTCATTGACTCCGGTACTCCACCGCTGCGAGAGGCGCAGGTAGAGTCAACGGGAGCGGCAGCAGTCGACTCACCGCAGTGAAGACACCACGATGAGTAGATCTAAGTGCGTCGACTTCAGCTACGTTATTCTTCAGCTCCCCCCCAACCCCGTGCAGACCAGGCCGAAGTCTGCAGAGAGCGGTGCTGGGGTTGTATGATATGATGATCTGTGAACTGCAGGCTCTTGTGCAACTTCCTTTTGATACCTGAAGCGATCCAGCCGCAGACGGTTCAGACACGTATTCTGATGAGCCCCCAGTCTCCCACTTACACATTGGGTCTGTCTGTGCTGCCATTGGAACTGTGATTGCAGCGCATGTAGACGTACAGAGGTACCTTTCGTCGAGTTAGCATGGGAAGCAATAGCAGTGAAGCTGCTGCAGCATGGGCTAGCCACCCAAGTACAAGTCGGCCAGAGAGCCTGGGAATATACTCTGCTGGCTAGCCCAGACTGCAGTCTGCTGGGCCGCACCTGCACTGCTATTGGTACTCACGCTAGCTAGATCAGATCTACCTCAGGTACGTCTACCCGTGCTGACATCACACCTCTGACTGCTTGGCAAACGTACCTTTTGAGTTAGCTGTTACTGCACAAGGCAGACTGCAGGAGGTAAGCGAGATGGTTTATGTTGCATTGTTTATTCATCAAAGGCTACATCTGCGCTATGAGGTGGGGGGATGTGATTCCCCAGCTCTAGTCCAAATACTTGCAGTAACTCAGCGAGAGCTAGCGCCAGCATAAATAGCAGTGTCTCCGCGGTAACAGCAAAGGCATGGCTGAGCCATGGCAGATACATACCCACCAGTTTGAGGCTGGTTTGTACTCAGCACAGCTCAGCCAGGCCTCCACTGTCACTGCCTGTGCTTTCGCAGCTCCATTACTATTTATACATGCACTAGCTCTCATTGAGCCTCCACGAGTATGAATACGTGAGTAGGAAAATTACAGCCCCAGCTCACCGTGTGGACATAGCCAAAGGCAGTCTGAGCCTCCAGAGAGAAAGAAGGCAGCTGAAGAAAGAAATCACTGAGCAACCCCTCCTCCTCCCCTGCCTTTATGGTAAAATTGAACAGTAGCAGGAGTTTTGTTTTGTTTGTTCTGATAAGTTGCAATCTGTGTCCCTGGAGTATTTTAATCCATTTTGCACAAGCCAGAGTTGTTCTACACGCAACCCTGCCCTCATATTCCAGCTAACTGTCTCACTGTTAATATAGCCCAACTTTCACTGTTCTGATGTTCAGAAAGTTGAAGGGGATAAAATAATTGTTTAGCTTGTGACTAGGGAAGGGCTAGAACCAACACTCTAGATTTAAATGTCCCTAGATTTGGGGGTATTTAAACTCACACCCATATATTGCACCACTCTCCCATTTTTTCTGGCGAGCTGCACTGGACCTCCTGAATCCTAATCCCATTTATTTTTGGGGTGTGAAACCACCAGGTAATTTTGCTGTCATGTTCTCTCCCTCATGTCATTAACCCCTGCAGCTTCTCTCTTTGGAGAGAAGAGAGCAAGACTTAAAAACTTCTAAGGGGATGGGATAGCTTGAGGGACTTGTAGTCAATTACAGAACCTTTCACTTCTAGGAGGAGGAGGGATAGTTCAGTGGTTTGAGCATTGGCCTGCTAAAATCAGGGTTGTGAGTTCAATCCTTGAGGGGGCCTTTTGGGGATTGGTCCTGCTTTAAGCAGGGGGTTGGACTAGATGATCTCCTGAGGTCCCTTCCAACCCTGATATTCTATGATTCTATGATCTGTTCAATGCCAGCCGAGATCTGTAGTTGCAAGCTCGTTATCATCTGATGGCCACTGAGTGACCTTTCTAAAATGAAATGGTGGTCTCTGTCTAGTGCACAATAGACATGTCTATCCTTCCTGACAGTCTGCAGCAAAGGCAAGGGTTGAATGGACATTGAATTTTGTTTACACTCCTCTCCGAGTCACAGTTGAAACACAATTATTGAGGCTGGATCCGTTCTGTGGATAAATAGAAGCCTTTAGTCTCCATTTCTTACAGCTGTTATTCTCAGCAAAGCGATGTAAATCTTGCTAGGTTTTATTATGAATTTGAAACTCAGATGAAATACCAACAGGCTCACACTTCTGGACTCAACTACATGCCAAACATGGATTAGTTCATGATTTTAAACCAAGTTGTTTAAACCATTGTTTTAAATGTCTTCAGCATGAAGCCAGGTGCAAGTCAATGGTTTTGACTGAGTTGTAGTCCTAGGTTTTGGGTCTAATCACAAGAAGCTGTGTATGCAGAACCCAAAGAATTGAACCCCGCAAACTGCTTGCCCACATCCCTGCAGTGTAAGTTTTGCACATCCCCAGAACTCAGTCTTGCATCTTTCACAAGCACTAAAATCACAGGAGAAAAGCAAAAATTAAAAATCCAACTTGCTGGGTAACAAAGATCAGCAGCTCTCCTCTGTGTTTTGTGCTTTCCACTCCCAGGACAAGTAGTCTTAAATGGGCTTAGGACTGTCAACCTCTCCATATGCAGCAATATTGACCTCAGCCACATTAAAGCACTGAGATGAAGATGGATTTTTCCATAGGAAGAAAATGGCTAACTGGCTGCAAAACCCTTGATGGTTGAAGATGAAAAAGTTAAGTCAGTGAAATCCACTGATAAGTAGAAAGGATTTGGGATCTTGCCTGCTGTTGCAAATAGAAAAACCACTGTAGAAACACAGTCTGCCTGGTTTCTTGCTGAACTCCTGCACCTGCTTTTAAAATAGCCCCGCTTCTCTTTGAAGTTAAAGGCTGGCTCCTTGTAATCATCTTCTTCTTCTGGTTCAAATCAGCACGATATGATGATTTTCAGGAAGGCACTAGCCCTGAGCAGCCCTTGCACTCAGAGGTTCTCAGTGACCGTGGCTGATACTTTTGCCTTGCCCCATCTTGTGAACCACATTCTGGCTTCCCTGGACCATTTATTTTGCACAGAGCTCCGTTGGCTTTTGGCAGGCCTGTACCCTGTATGCCACGAGCACTCTGGAGTGTCAGACATTTGGGCTTGACTTTCTTTTCTGGAATCACTTGAGCTTATTAGGGAGCAACAACCCAACAGCATGCAGCTGTCTTGAGGCAGTGCTGTCCCTGTTCTCAGTGCAGACAGAGGTTAGAACAAGGGGCTGGAGTCCAGACTCCTGAGGATTCTTTTCTGGCTCTGTCATTGGCTGACAATGTGACCTGGAGCAAGTCTCATGAACATGGGTGAAATGCTACGAGTGCTGTGGGTGAAAGGCACATTATTAAAGTGTGAAGTGCTGTATAACAGGGTTGTTTCACACATCATTCATAATGTAATCAGTTATGCACCCCCCCCCCCTATAATTTGCATTTCTTAGGATCGTAGAAGCACTAGGGGTGTCCATGTGTGCTCACAAGAACAGACGACTCAGCGTTTCCTTCTGTGTACAGTAATCCTGTATGACTCTTCCCTATTCACATCCCTTCTTCTGACTGTGGGTGGGTTAGTTAACAGTTAGAAGCTGGAAAACCTGTGTGCCAGACAATCACAGCTGTGTCTACTTCTGTCATCACAACATATCACATGCCATTTGCTTGAATGGGGAGGGGGAATATATAATTGGGAATGGACAAAGAAGGAAAAAACGTGTAAAGGAATGGTCTTAGCACAGGCTTGGCAGCCAGGCAGATGTGAGTTCTAGTGTTGTGTAAGCGTTGACTGTTATTATTTAGTAAAGGAATCTCTGTGTTCCTGGCCAAGTCATTTACCCTCTCCACTTCATCTTTCTCATCTGTAAAATAGGTTAATAATTAAATTATGCAACATTTGTCTGCTTTGCCTCTGATAACTTGGTACAGACAAGGTCTTTGGATTTGATACACACAGGTTCACACACCCAGAGTTTCACCTTCAGTTTGGGGGTTGAAAGTTTCCATGATCTCAAAGTGAAACTCACGTGAAACTGATGTGTTTTACCAGGCTTCCTGTTGGAAACATGCAAAACTGAGGGCCATGTTCTCGGTGGTGTAAATCCATTGACTTCCATAGAATTACCCCATCAGATAACCTGGCCCTGAAAAGTTGCATGGTTTAGGTGTTGAACCATAACATTGTTAAGGAAATGCTTTGTTATTCTCACATGTTATACTTTCTGAGTATCAGGAGGATTTGTTCAACATGTTACCCACAGGACTCTTAGCAGTTTCCGGAAGAGGGTGGGCATACCATTAGCCCCATCCTTGTCAGCACTTTACAAGTCTTTCTGAAAAAAGCTGGGATTTGTTTTGTATGCTAACCAGGACTTGCATTGTGACAGAATGCAGGGCTACAGACAGAGCTGTGCGTAGCTGCAGGTCTGTTTCATAGGGATTTGGGCGTCCCTTCTTTCCCCTTGGATTCAAGAAGGTTCCAACTCCCTGAATTTCAGTTTGAATTTCGTGTTCAAAACAATCCAAAAACTAAAAGTGAAAAACATTTGAAATAGTGAAGTTTTGCCTTATTAGGATTAAAGCCATATGAGAGTGCCAAGTTTTGCAGTGTTTTCCCTTAAAATAGAAGCCAGGACCTGCTAGAAAAGTATACAAGTAGGGTTTGTAAATTTCACTACATGCATATGCAGATGTTTGAAAAGTACATGCACAGATGATCTTGTGCACATGTTTTAACTGCTGTTGTAAGACTACCTGTCAGACTGGCAGTGCAAAGTGTGTATTTGCTTTCCAGTAAAGCACTGAATGTCTCACTAATGTCTGTGCTTATAATATAACTTGACTGTTAGTTTGACATTTTTGTGGTATGTAGTGTCAATACCTAACTAACTTCCATGTGTGTATTAAAATATTAGTACTGCATATAAGCAGACTGGGTAAACAGGAGGTACTAATCTAATGGAATGTACTGCAACACAAAATCAAATTACTGGCAGCTGGGATTTATGATCATTTACACGTAGGCATTTTATATACCCGTTAAACTCCAGGAAGAGTCAATTAATAACCAATTGATGTTTATTTACCATAACTGTCAAATAAACACTTGAAATATGTAATTAAACACTGATTCTTGTGGTAGTTCACTTCAGGAGGGGACAGCAAATTACTTTTGCAAGGTTTGTTTTAAGCAAACAGATTGTATAAAACAGAGTGCCACTTAAATGAGACGTTTCCAGTTGCTTTTGTTGTCCAGCATACTAGATAATACAGTCTTTGGCTACATTTCTCTGTAATGATCCAGGCCCTGATCCTGCAATTAGATCTGCCAGTGCTATTGTGGATCCACATACGTGAAGGGGTCTGCCCACATGTATCCACATGTGGGCTCAGAGGCTCAGTCTCTGCTTTAACATGTGCAAAGAACTGGACTGAATAAAGCTTCACCCGACTTTCTCCTTCTGGAATACACCAAGAAACTGTTCTTTAGGGGGAGGGTAGAGAGGAGAGATTTTCTCATTAATAAATCTGGATGGGGGATTTTTTTGGAGCTAGTAGCATTTATTTTCACATCCCAATTTGTATGGATTAGTACTTAAAAGATAAATCGCTTTTTAGTCTGACAGTTTAAAAATAAAATCCCTGAAAGCTTATTGTTTTACTGCTCAATGCAATTCTGTAATATCAGTTGGCTTCTGACATTAATTTACACAAACGTTCCAGTTTGCTAAAGCAACATGCACCATAGTGGTCTGTCAGCATCTCCTTCTTGTAAATCCTTATTCTCTTGGGTTTATAATGTGCTGAAATTAGTTCCAGGCAGAACTTTTGATATGCAAAATCCGAGGCCAAGAGAAATTTGTTTTCTCAGATTTGCTTTGGCTGGAGTTTAGTTTAACTCTTTGTAGCAAGGCAGGGAGGGGAAGATGGGGTAGGCTAAGTCAACAGAGCCTCATTCCCACTTCTGCACAGCCCAGCAAGAATGGCAGGTCATTAGTTTTGATCCACAAATGGGTGCAGGTTGAAGCAGTGTGGATACCCGCTGACAGTGTAGATTTCACAAACATACTATAGTCAAGATGTAATGCCCTATGGGATTAGTGCATGCTGTCCAAGCTCATGGTGGGAGTAAGTGAAGGACTAAGAACAGCAAGGAGGAGAAGGAGATTGTACATGTTATAAATGTTTAAAAATCTGTGTAACATCAATTGGGTAAATGTAAATCACTTTGCTTATCCCACTTCAACCCAGAAATCTATTACCGCCCACCAAAATGCAGTAATAGATAATTATAAATAATTGTTTCCCTTTATCTGTATTTTATAATGAGCAGTGGAGAGATCCTTCTAACCATCAACAGGAGACGAGAAAAAATATTTCAGGACAATACTGTTGAAAGAATACATTCTAACAATAATCCATTTTAAAAAAATTTAGTCAATTTGCAAACAAGCAAAAAAATTCAAGCTGTCTGGTCCTTTTAAGTATCCAGAAAATGTCTGACGCATTTTCACTGGATGTAATTCTAGATTCATGTTTTTCTTTTTAACATGGTTACCTATTTTTCTTTCTCTGCTAGGTCTAAAAAATTCCAGTCATTCATTGAGAGCTGCCTAGTGAAGAACCACAGTCAGAGACCAACTACTGAACAGCTGATGAAGCACCCATTTATTCGAGACCAGCCTAATGAAAGGCAGGTTCGCATCCAGCTTAAGGACCATATTGATAGGACTAAGAAGAAGCGAGGAGAAAAAGGTTAGCAGCCAAGCAGAAGAGGCTATTGTATGTATTATGGTAGGACGTGGGACCTCAATCATAGACCAAGACCCTGCTGTGTTAGGCACAGGATAAACACATAATAGAGTCTCTGTCCCAGGGACTGTGCCATGGTGCTGTACTGAGATCAGACTATGCTTAGGGGCTGCTCACAGTTTGAACATGAATTTTACTCAATTTAGAAACAGATTTAACTAAATGGGTGCAGTCCTGTGGTGCTTTCAACCCTCTTCAATTTTCAAAAGGTTTCATAAAAAAGAAAAACAAAAATTGAGACATTTAGGGAGTTGGTTTTCAATGAAAACCCAGTCACTTGAAAAAAAAATTCAATAAATACTAATTTGTGTTTGTTTAATTTTTTCACAGGAACAAAAAATAATTGATTGGCCAGATCTAATGTCTATTACTACTTAGCATCTGATCTTGCACCACTGAAGACAATGGGATTTTTACCCTTCACTTCACTAGGAGCAGGCTAGGGGCCTAGTGCGCTGTTGTAATGTTGAATCTAAGCACTTGGTGAATGTGTATTCATAATCGAGTATGTGGCTGGGATGATTTAGTTGGGGATTTGTCCTGCTTTGAGCAGGGGGTTGGACTAGATGACCTCCTGAGGTCCCTTCCAACCCTGAGATTCTATGATTCTATGTATACACACCATGCACACACAGAAGGTGGGACCCACTAAAGTCATGTTTTCTTATGTCCTGTTATAAAATGGCAACACAAATCCTATTTATAAACTGGGCAATGGGCTGTACAAATAAAAACCAAGTCCCTGCCCCGAAGAGCTTACAACAGTGTCTGCTACAGGAATAACCAATTGAAACAAATACATTTTCAATGAACTGACTTAAATCATACAGAGACACAGTTAAGTCTCATAAAAGGAAGACTCAGTAGATAAACAAACTTGTTAAAATAATATATTGCCAGTACCAGCATTTGAATGTGTACTGTATTCTATTTTTGCTCTCAATGGCTGAAATGTTTTGTAGAACCCAGCCAATTAACACATCACTATTTCTCTGATTTCTTTTAAGCAATGTCATTTTTTCATGCTTAAATTCCATTTCCTGATATTTTTTTCAGTAAAATGAAAACAATAAAGCCAGATTCTAGTGAAGTATTAAATGTATTTAGACTGGCAAATGAAGGTTGTACCCTAGAGATGGAAAATAATTGGATAAATGTGAGCCTTTCTTTTGCTATAATTCTCTTCATCCGATAAAAATTCTACATTTCACTTATATCCCAATAGAAATTGCAGAATGTGGTACGGCATTGTAATTGGGTATTTATGTAGACGCCTTCATTGACTGGGAAATATCAATATGGATATTAATAGGAGAGAGAAAAGTGCATATGTTTAGGGAAAAGGAAGTTTATGCCTTCGGAACAGTATTTAAATCCCAGTTTCACAGGCTTGTTGCTGTAGAATTCTGCCCTGTACCGTAACTTTTGCAAGAGTGTTCCTGGAGCTGAGGTTCAGAAATTGTACTTTACACATATGTCATCTGTTTAATGTTATATTTTGAATTTACAAAAGGGTGTTGGCAGTTTCTGTCTTTACATCAGCATCTTTCTGCTCCGTTGATATAGATCCGTGTTGAGTGTTGAATCGGGAACACTGTATTCATACTTTAGACTGAAACTCCATCCTTAACTCATCCCATTGTACAAAGAAGTGCATGGCATGTCAGACAGCCACTGCACAGTGACTGCTGTATACTTAGTCCAAGCTGAATGCATTATGCTTTTGACTGAATTTCCTTGGCTTTGTGGCCCTCATTTAGAATCAGACTTTTTGAGCAAAAAACTTGAGAATATTACTGATTTTCCCAGGCTAAAATAAAGGAGGTTTCTATTCTCATACCAGAGCATCTGGGTCTTCAAACAGGAGAAAAACAAATGAGTCCAGTAAAGGGCACTAACATTCAATTATATTCCTAGATGAGACAGAGTACGAATACAGTGGAAGTGAGGAAGAGGAAGAAGAAAATGACTCTGGAGAACCCAGGTAAAAATCAGGTGCTCATTTCTCCCCTTGTATCTCTCTGACTGTGTACAAAATTGGTTAGGATTATAGGATTGTATGAGCTAGAGATGGAAAAAGACCAATTTGATCATTGAGTCTATCCCATGCAAAGGTGGGATGTAGTCCCTCTGATAGATGCCTGGATATTAAATTGATCCTATGGCTCACCTTGACTAAAAGGCCGAGAAGAAGTGATACCTCCATTTTCCTTGCGATCTACAATACAGTATGCCAACACCACAAGAAAGCAAAGGTTCCATATATTATCCTATTCACTGGTGGGCATCTGTACTCTGAGGGTTTAAAACTGCATTGATATGATAATTATTTTATTCTATTCTTTCTTTAAAAAAATAAAACCTAGGGTAATAACCGTAGCTGTATTTTCTTTCATATGATGGTATGTGGACAGCTGTGTAACTTGTCTGCTTAGTCATTAGCCTCAAAATTCATCAGTGCCAGGCTGTCAAGGTCATAGCAGCAGTATCCACCCCCTAACGTGTCTGAATTTCTATCCCTAATCTGACCAATTTTTCAATATACAGCTGAATATTTCCATATACTCATTCGGATCCAGCCTCTAAAATTGTTCTTGCAGTTTTTCACATCTTATATACATAAAACTGTATATGCAAGTATATTTGCGTAAACAAACCAGATTGTTAGATGGCTAAGTACACAGCTTGCTTAACTAACTAATTTACATGTGTGAAGGAATTTTACACATGCAAATATTTATGCTCCGAAGAACCTAGATGTGGGAAACTGCATGTGCAAGAATTTAGGTGTAGTAAAATTGAAGGTTCAATTTAAAGACAGTTCTTGACAATGTGGTCCTTTATTTCCAAGTATAGCTCCCTATTTATGTGTAGTTTCTCATCATGAAACCTTTCCGATTGCTTCTTCAAGCTAAACAGTGGTTGAACTTTCTTTTGATGACATTTTTAAGAATCATTGTAATTAGTATCAGGTTATTCCATTGTTTTACTGAGATAATCTGGTATTTTTATTTCAATGATTCACACTAAATCTGCTTTGTGAACAACTAAATATAGTGCATGCCACTGCAATGGAAGGGACTTTGGTTTAGAGACTTAAAAAAACTCGAGAACATAAATTACTAGTGATTTTGTGAACAGTGTGATGACCCTTTCTTCATGTGAGCTATGCCACAAATTCAAGGCTGATCCACCATGAAGCTTGTTGTCTCCTGAAAACCATGTAAAAAATGAGGCAGCAGAACTGCTGCATCTCACCTGGCAAGTCTCTGAGCTGTTAGTCCATTTGTGATTCCCTGCTTTCCTTCACCAAATACTGTGCCAGCACTTCCCCCGCCACTTGTTATACAAATACTTTCAATGGCAAAATGCAAAGCCGAAAGGGAGTTAAACATAGATACACATGCAGAATTTCTCGGTCGGGAGCATAAACAGATGGTTAGAACACCTCTGATGCTTCTTCCCTCTGAAGTTCCATCCTAAATCTGCCTGGAGAGTCAACACTGAGACGGGATTTCTTGAGGCTTCAGCTAGCAAACAAGGAGCGTTCAGAGGCCCTCCGACGGCAGCAGCTGGAGCAGCAGCAGCGAGAGAATGAAGAGCACAAGCGGCAACTGCTAGCAGAGCGGCAAAAGCGGATTGAGGAGCAGAAGGAGCAAAGGCGAAGGCTAGAGGAGGTAATTACTCAGGGTCATGAAATGGGCTTTTAAATGACAGTGTAATGGGTAATATTTTTGTAGCAGAACTAAGATACTGCTCTCAACCTGTTTAAAAGGAATATGTTCTACCCTGGGTAGGACAAACACTGATAAACCAAAATGCTTTGTTGAAGATAAAGCCTGTCCATCCCTGTTCTATATGTGGTCTTCTACTACTCTTCACCAGGCTATCCAAGTGACTATCTCCTCTGAAGTCAATCAAGCTCATTCACTGTAATGAGCCTTCGTTATAAGGCAGAGAAAAGAGTCCCCAGAAACATTGGTCAGATGTGAGGTTCCACTGTAGGTGCATTTTGTTCTAAGGTCTGTCTCACACTAAAGTTTACCATGCCAGATTGGACCAGTGGTCCATCAAATTCATTATCCTTCCTTTTGCGGTGGCTTGTGCCTGATGCTTGAGAGGAAGCTGAAAATCCCCCATAATATCTGCACAGGACTGCACTTAAGTCCATCTTAAGCCCTGTTATGCAATGATGTACACGGAAGGGGCAGGGCAAATTCCCTTCTGCAATGATTAGTTTATGTCCCCAAGCATGACATTTGATTACCCTGGTCTAACTGCAAACATTTTTGGTCATAAAATTATCCATCCCATTTAGAATACAACGATAGTATTTGACTCTGACTTTGAGTATCAATGAATTTCACAGGCTGAGTACGCACCGCATCAGGTATTTCCTTTTGCTTCAAATTGACCAGCCATTAGCTTCATTGAGTGACCCCTTTGTTCTTGCGTTACAGAATGGTTTATGAAAGAGTAGAGGGGTTTCGCCTGTTTCTACCTTTGACATGGTCTCTCATAAAAAAAAAAATTCATTGTCTGTCTCATCCTGGACTCATCCCAACTGCCTCATTTAAGAGTCCATACATGAAGAGCAATTAAACTAGCTTTGCAAAGAGGTCACTGGTCGGAAGAACACTTTGCGGCAAATGGGCTATCAGGGCACCCAACCCATTAATTTGAACTAGCCAGAATGTCTGTTATATTTATCCTAAATTTCCGTACATTTTCTAGGTTTCCATGCAATGGATAATATCCCTCAGGCTAAAAGCTTAGACATGAAAGAATTTCAAGCAGCTGATTGTATATTTTGTAAGAGCAGCGAGTGGCTGTTCTTCAAGGTGGTTCTGTTAGCCTCCTTCAGGGCTGTAAACAGCAGAGGGGCAAAGCACAAGCTAAGCAGTTTCCAGTCTGGTAGATGTGTCAGTCGGTAACATTGTTAGTGTGCAGCATGTTCTGCACTTGATAAATTGCAGGTCAGGTTTTTTCTTTTTTCTCTATACTGTTGATGAGTCAAGAGCAGCTTTGAAAAGAGGAATAGGATTCCACACACTAAAAAATCCCTTGCACTATAGCAAGTGATTATTTGAGGACTATCATAAGGGAAGCTGACTCTGCCATTGTGTAAATGGATGTTGCTGCAAGCAATAGAGAAATGGAACAACAGCAGAATAAAAGCAGACACCAGATTAGCTGAAATCCTATAATAAACACAATACTTACTCGACTTGCTTGGGGTATTAATATGCTCCCTTTAAATTGAAACAAATCATTCTCTCTCTTCCCCAAACAGGGTTTGAATTTAGAGCTCTAATCCCCTTGGCTGGTCTCCACAAGGATCTATCAATTATACATATAAAATGATGGGGTCTAAATTAGCTGTTACCACTCAAGAAAGAGATCTTGGAGTTCTTGTGAATAGTTCTCTGAAAACATCCACTCAATGTGCAGCAGCAGTGAGAAAAGCTAACAGAATGCTGGGAATAATTAAGAAAGGGATAGATAATAGGACAGAATATATCATGTTGCCTCTATATAAATCCATGGTATGCCCACATCTTGAATATTGTGTGCAGATGTGGTCATCCTATCTCAAAAAAGATATATCGGAGTTGGAAAAGGTTCAGAAAAGGGCAACAAAAATTATTAAGGGTATGGAGTGTCTTCCGTCTGAGGAGAGATTAATAAGACTGGGACTTTTCAGCTTGGAAAAGAGATGGCTAAAAGGAGATATGGTCGAGGTCTGTAAAATCATGACTGGTGTAGAGAAAGTAGATAAGGAAATGTTGTTTACTACTTCTCATAACACAAGAACTAGGGGTCACCAAGTGAAATTAATAGGCAGCAGGTTTAAAACAAATAAAAGGAAGTATTTCTTCACACGATGCACAGTCAACCTGTGGAACTCCTTGCCAGAGGATGTTGTGAAGGCCAAGACCGTAACAGGGTTCAAAAAAGAATTAGATAAATTCATGGAGGATAGGTCCATCAATGGCTATTACCCAGAGTGGGCAGGAATGGTGTTCCTAGCCTCTGTTTGCCAGAAGCTGGGAATGAGCAACAGGGAGTGGATTGCTTGACGATTACCTGTTCTGTTCATTCCCTCTGTGACACCTGGTACTGGTCACTCTCGGTAGACAGGATACTGGGCTAGATGTACCTTTGGTCTGACCCAGTATGGCCATTCTTATGTTCTGATCCTGTGAGGGGCTCATTTTATTGGGGCTGAACATGTTTCAAGAGCAGGCCTCTAGTGTGTATGTGGCTCTGAAGAAGTTGCTCCCTTTTCTCTTTCCATTCAAAATCAATGTCACTGCATCCAGCTATTGAAACGAATGCTTTAACTCTGGGTAACTGGAAAAGTACCCTGGGCTGTTCTCTCATTGCCTCCTTCCCAGCTGACATGTCCCTTTAAAATTTCAGGTTTTAAAATGAGAGGGAAATATATTATGAGCCAAAGGGGTGGTGGAGACAGAAGGCTTTCAGCTGTTTTGTCATGCCACACAGTGGAGACGTGCAGCCCTAATTCAACAGCATCCTCAACCTAAACCCGATTCTGATGTCAACGTTTCATTGTGTCTCATGCTCTTGTTTCAAATTACTGCTGAATTTTTATAACAGCAACTTTGTGCCTTGCTTCCTCTTATGTCTGAGGCTGTACACACCAACCCTCTGCCTCAGCTCATGTGTTCTCGTAGACCAGACGCAAGAAACCGTGCGTCAAGCAGTGGCTAACCTAGCGTCTGAGGGTATATCTTGTGCTCTCGGTTGGTGTTTTTAGCAGCAGCAGCAGCAATTGGCTTTGTCAGGAAGCTGGTGGTTTTCTCAAGTTGCTGAATAAGAGCGTGTCAGTGAAAACCTCTAGCTGCTGGCATTATGAGTCAAACTAATATGATCTGTTGGTTTCACTGTTTGCAATGACTTCAAATTTTACAACTGCTGCTGTTTCCTAAGTCACTTTGGGTCAAGTTTTGAAATGTGGGGGTTATGGACACTCACAAAAATATCTTCATGTGGACTGGATAATTGCATGTATAAAGAGGTACTTCAGTACACAAGATGGGGATGGTGGGGCTGGCAGGTGCACATGGATTTTTTTTTTTCACTGCCACCTTTGGGATCTGCTTGTGAAAGTGGAGTTGCCTATATGGATGAGGATCTCGCTACCAGTTTTATACTGCAACCTCCAACCAACAGTAAGGTTATTAGGGCTTGTCGACATGGGAAATTCATAGGGAAGCGAGCGCAGAAATAGCAAAGGGGTGAATATAAAATGCAATAGCTATTCTGCACTCACTCTCTGTGTGGATGCTCTTATTCTGTACTAAGTTTAGAATAATCCATTTCCAAAGTGGATTACCCTAAACTGCACAAAGGCACTCTTGGTACAGAGTATGAGTTAGTGCGGGGAGCGAGTGTGGAACAGCTATTCAGCAATAGCTATTCCAGGCCTTTTTCCCATGTAGACAAGCCTTTAGTGTTAGTAAGAAGAGAGAAAGCAGTCTCGTTTATTATATTGGCTACCATTTATATGGATGGCAAGAAATCAAGAATGGTTATAGTAAGGATTAAATAGTTTTTGAGGGGATGTAAACTCTCATGCTTCAGGGCATGAGCCAACCTCTAACTAATACGGGTTAGTACAAAACTTTCCCTAGGGCAGGTTAGTCCATAATTGCCTGCTGTGGGGTTGCATGCACCTTGCTCTATAGCAGCTGGCACTGGCTAGATGGACCGTTGGTCTTTCCACTCTGTCAGTTCCTATGTTCCTAATTGAGACTTTGTTTTAACTCTTAATCCAGACCAAGCAGGTTTCTGGCAATAGCTAAATCATCTGTAGATTGTGCATTCTGTGTGGTTCTTGCCACTTTAATATCTATATTCTATAATATGTATAGGTAGAAGTGAATGTAGATATACTGTGTGTATTCCATAGTTAGGAGGATGACTTTGTTGTGAGGTCACAGAACTACCCCTGTACTTCCACAGTGGGGGCCACCGGTCGTTTTATGACCATTTATATAGAGGAAGGGGGGAATTCATAGAATCTGACCTTGCAACGAAATCACACCCTAACTATGGCATATACCTGGTCTGTCTGGTCGGTTTATACATATTTCTAGGATGTAGCTGTGAACGTAGTGGAGACTCTCATAGAACATATGTAGAAATCAGGGATGGGAAGACCTGTTAGGTTGGCTTGTCTTTCCCCTTGCAAATTCAGGATCATTCTGTACAATGTCTAGTTTTAAATGGCTCAAGCAAGAGGGTACCCAGCAGCCCCTCAAGGTGGCCAGCAAGCAGTCCCCTGCCTCAGTTTCCCCCTTCATGGGGCTTCTTCAATAACTCACAAACAATTTGTCCCTTCACAGCCCTTCCCAGGTTCTGGTTTTACGATCATAACAAACAAAGACAGTTCTCAAGTTCCTCCGTTTACCCTCTTACCAGCCCATTCCCAGACCTTTCCTGTCTGAAGTCCCAGGTTTCTCTGCTGGAGCCTATTCCCTCCCAGCAGCCTTTGCACTCCACTCCGGTCTCCCTGAGAACTCACTCTCTCTGCAACTTCCTGCTGCTCTCTGTAGGGGAATCAGCTGAACCCTGCTGAGATGTGCCTCCTTAATAACTAGGATTGGCTGTCCCCACCGCCCTTAAAGGGGCATGCCACCCATTACACACCGCCAACATGGATTTTTTCCCCGATATTCGGCTTGTACTTTCTCTTGCTTAGTTTCATTTTTCTCACATCTAGTTTTAACCTCTAGTATAAACATTTCTTCTCCATCCCTGGTATGAGTTCTTACAACTTTTCAATGGGCATAATTTATAGAAGGTATATCGGCATGCCATAGCTCATTTGCACCTATTCCATTAGCAATGCACATTAAAACAATACATTGTAGCAGAAGAATAGTGAAGTGGGGCTCAGTGAAAACAAAGCTGCATTGCTCTGAGGGTGCTTTGCAAATGGACTCCTTGTCCCTATCTCCCCAACAATTAACGATTATAATTTTTCACTTGAGTTTAATGCTCATGAAATGGGTCACAGCATGAGACCAGGAGACTGAAGTATTTTATCTGCAGAAGAGGGTGGAATCAGTGCCTACTTCCCCATAGTGCCCAATATCAGCGTGCCTCAATCCTGACTGGTGGAACCACTGCCATGGGTGAATGGGAAGCTTGGTCTCCAGACTCTTTCAAGGATGCAAATTAGTGCCAACTATGGTAACGATCACCTGTCCACCAGGGACTGGGCTGAGAGCACCAAACAGTCACCAAAGGGTAGCAATCACAAGTGCATTGGGTTGGATGTCATTGCCGGTCCCTTGAGTCTATTACCCCCAGAAAGTTACTTTAATGTTTGGACTTTGATCTAGAGAGTAGTGTGCATTACCCCACTGTGGCGACATGCCCTTGCACAGCAGTAGGATATTCTAAGTTTGGGCCTTAGGCTGTTCTCGCTCACAGCAGTTCGACACCGACTTCTGTTGAGTTACTCCTGGTTTATACTGGTGTAATTAAGAGCAAAATATGCTCTATACTGTTTAAAAGTTTGATTGGAGAGCACTGGGCATGGTCAGTGAAAATGTCTCTTGATTAGAGCTCTCCATCAGCAGATCACTGTAAAAAGAGGAAAAGGGGAGCAGATTGAAGATGGAGGCTATTGATATTTCAAAATAAAATAAAATTAACCTTTAAAACCCAATCTGGGACACACAAACACCCTGTGGTTCTTTTTGGGCTTGTAAGTCAGCCTACCTAGTAGTGTCAGATGTATAAGTGTTTATAGAGAGGGTCCAGACACATAATAAATCCCTACAAAGAAGGCCAAGCTGAATGAATGAATGAATGTGTCAGCTGGAAGTCAGCGCAGTGCCAAAGAGAATGACTTAGAAGGATGCTATCCTTGGGCTTCAGAAATGCAATATGGTTGCTTATGTCATAGAATCATATTAATTAGAGATGGAAAGGCATGTCAGGGTATCTAGCTCATCTTCATGTCATTTTCTATTGCTTTGTCCTGTCTAGTTTTAAATAGCCCAAGACATGGAATTTCCATCATTTCACTAGTAGATGGCCTCTTCCCCCACCTAATAGAGCTCACCATACAGAAATCCTTCTTCAGCATTTCTTTCCTTGATGTCATCCCATCGCTTGTATGATGATCCCTCCTTTGGTGATCTTAAATCAGGGGTTCTTCAACTTTTTCATAGTGTAGACCACAGCTCAGTAGGAAGACTGGCTCATGGACACTTGTCCTCCCACTCACAATCTCATGACATCCCTGTGACACAGACAGCAAATGCGCTCATGGAAAAAGAAAAATCAAGGAAGTTTTGAATGTTGTTAGTGATCTTTTAATGCAGCTCACTTGATGAAACTAAAGAGGAGAGCCAGCTCTCTACAAGCCTTCAACAAGACCTTTGAGAACTTCTGTTCATACCTGTCAAACACTTGGAGATATCCCATTTGGTCATCAATTAACCAACCTACACATATTTTATTCTTTTAGGCTGAACTTTTCAAAGCCATCATTTCAGTCAAAATTGTGCATCTAAATCCACTAGGCAGATGGGAAAATCTCAGCATTAATCTTCACAGTTTCTGTGGTAGTTCTATGACATCCCTCTCACTTGGTCCACATCCTTCTGGCACTGAGGTGAACTCATGACTTTAAGATTAAGCTAGATAAGTTTATGGAGGAGATGGTATGATAGGATAACGGGCTTAGTCAATAGGTCAATTAAGTGCCACACTGGTAATTAGTACAATGGGTCAATGATAGGATATTGTTAGCCTTTTTCCAGAGGGTATGGCTGGAGAGTCTTGCCCGCATGCTCGGGGTTCAGCTGACCGCCATATTTGGGGTCGGGAAGGAATTTTCCTCCAGGGTAGATTGGCAGTGGCCCTGGAGGTTTTTCGCCTTCCTCCGAAGCATGGGGCAGGGGTCGCTTGCTTAAGGAGTGAGTGGATCGGCTTATGTGGCCTGCATCTTGCAGGAGGTCAGACTAGATGATCATAATGGTCCCTTCTGATCTTGAATTCTATGATTATTCTAGGAATGGCCACCTCAGAGCTGAATATCCTCAAACCTGCATTCTGCCAGGAGTACCTGACTTCAGTTTTGATCATGAGAAAATGACAGCAGTAAGAGGAGTGGGGTGACATGTATCATAGCAGGGAATGGGTAATATGTGATTTGGAAGGCCTATAAAGAGGAGGGAAGAAAAGCAGTCAGTGCCACAGAAAGGAACCACCACCTAAAATATTCTACAGCTTGACCAATACTGGTTGAGGGAACGAGTCCTGTCCTTCCATAACTATTTAGCATCAAAACGGTATTTGAAAAATTACTTGGAATTTTAGCTTGAATGTGGCTGAATATGCATATTTCTCTCTCTGACACACAGTACAGCACTGTGTGTCCTGAAACTGTCTTAATGAGGTCTTCTTAACAGAAGGATCCATCCCTTTGAGTAAAAGAAACCTATGATAGTATGTTATTAACTTTTAAAAGGATTTAGTGACACTTACAGCCAGAGCCTTTTAACTCGGAAAGTAATTAAAGTTCAAATGATGCCCCAGGGAGACAGAAATGCTATAGCTATGTTGGCAGGATTCCATCCTGCAGGGGTGTGCACTGAGATCACAGGTGCCACTTAACTTTTCACATTTGTTGACTGTATTCAAAGCAGTGTGTCAGATTCTGTTCTCCATTACACAGCTGCAACTTCCAAGACAATGGAAGTCAGAAGAGTGTAAATGAGAGCAGAATTTGGTCCAAAGTCTTGTTCTTCTGGGAGCAAAATATTCAGGTGCTGAAAATACAAGAGAATTCAAGAAACGAGGGTCATCCTCTTTTTATTTTATTGCTACAGAAAGTTTGGGACATGAATCCAAAACAGGTCCAAGATTTAATCATAAAAAGAGATGTGAAAGACAAAAGAATATCAAAACTGAATAACATCAAAGAAAATATTTGTATGGTAAAGAGTTATTTAGCTGGCTTGAACACCTTTTGATGTCCCCCCTCTATTGTCACTAAAAGATAGTGGTCGAATAACCCCCATAGTGTTATCAAGAGGCATTGAACCCAGGATTTTCAGCACCAAGGCTCTGACCTCTGCCATTCCAACTAGCAGCTTAGCTGAATCAGCACGTCTCTTCAGTGCAGGCTAACCAGTAGAAGGGGACAACATAGATGCTGGAACTAGGGGTGTTACCACACACCCTGGCTTGATGTAGTAATAACAACCCAAATACCTGGTTTCTGCCTTCAGCACCCCTACTATAAAAATTGTTCCCACACCACTGGGGACAGACACATTTAGCCGATGTTTTATGTAGCCACGTTCCTGTGCAATGTTGTAGCTTTCTTTTCTTCTTCTAGGCAGAAAATTTAAAGGTCACATCTTTACAGTGAATATGTGAGACAAATCCGAGTGCCTTGTTGTATATAGGTGAACTTTCATTCAGTGCTGTTTTAGGGTCCAGATTCTCAGCTGATAAAAATTTCTGCTATTTATTCATCTAAATATAAATGAAAAGCACAGAAGAGCATCCACTCCACACTCTGGGAGCAATTGACAAACTCATGCATATGAACCCCAGCAGTCACCCACTCTTAGATTTATACCAGCTATGACTCTGTCCATCAGCATTTTCTTTTGCAGGAGCAAGATACAAATGACTTGTATAGATTAGGAGAATGTTCACTAATGCAACTGGATTCATGCAAACCCTTAATGTAGAAACATGGCGCCACTGCCGCTTACGAGATCAGTCATGCTGCAGCCACACAGCTATGCTGGTTTTGCACCTGGCTAGTTACACCACTACCAAACCCTTCGTATAGACAGGGCCATTGCTTTCATGTATTCAGATGTCAAGGTGGTGGTTTATCCTTTGCATTATTAGTTTCATGAAGTTAAAACGTGAGATAGGGTGTGCAATGCATGCAGAATTCTTTCACTTTTACTTAAGTCACCTTTACTTAACATCCTCTTACCATTACCTTTGCTTTGTCTTTAAAAGCTTGCAAAACATATACTTTGAGCCTTCTGGTGTGGGGAGGCTGTCTTAGAAAATAGGGCCCTTGGGGTAACCATGATGTTCCCAGACTAAAGTTCCAACTCCCATTCAATGCATACAAAACCCTTATTCCCAATAATGGGAAATACCTAACTGGCCCATACATTAATGAGAAATATCTATCTGTGTTCCAATGCTTGACCCATCTAAATAGATGGTATTTCAGGCACGTTTCCTTTTTCACTGGTGGCCTAGAAAGATAGCATATCGCAAAGATGCTGCCACTTAGAATATGTGTTTCCATTTGTTACTTGGAATTCCCCTTCTTCCTGTCTGGTGACTCATATTTACATTTGGTAGTGGCAGTTGAATTTTTCCCAAGAGCTGCTTCTTACGAACATTATTGCTTTTCAGAATTAGCCTGCAGTTTGTGCCATGGTTCTAACCTTCTATGACTCAGTTATACTTCCTATTCTCAAGTGTGTCTAGTGTAGCAGAGTGAACTGTTATTCTTTTGAAGTCATCTTTTCATGCCAGGCCTCAGAGGACCTTCCCAGTAGTGTCTTTGCCTTCATTTGGCTCCCACCATCAATATTTAAAACCTGTCCTTTCTAATGCTGTATAAATAGGATCTCATTGTGGCTTGCCAAAAAGCTGCATGTAACCTCACCTGTGAAGCTATATAAATACACTCACAATTAATTGGTAGTCTTGTCTTGTATGAATAAAAGGTCTATATAGTGTGAACATATACAATAGACCCAGGGCTTAGGAAAGCATTATCACATGGCGGGGGGAGGGGGAGAGGGGGAAGAAAAGAGAAGATGGACAGATGGAGGAGAAAAGGAGACACACAAAAAAGCATCTTCTAATCTTTTGCTGCCATTTTCTGTCATGTTCCTGCTGCTCTGAATCCTTGATTGAGAGGAACCTCTGTTTCAGTCATTCCAACAGCATCGATTCAGCACAGCCAGAGCCCGTGAAATTGGCAGCAGCTTAGGCAGGGGTAGATGAGAAAACAATGCGGTGCTGGAATCTTCACCCACTCTGTCATGCTTCCAGGTCATCTCCGAATGCCTGCTGGCTGTAGAAGCAGAGCAGTGAGTTGAAGCAATTCCAGCACCTCAGGAGACTGAGTCTTCTGCTAATTCATAGTATCTATGGTGAAATGGCCTTTAATTCACTCAGCTGTTAGCTGCAGTCAGTCATAATGTGACCTGACAAATGACTATCATGCTGGCAGGAAGGCATGCAGTAGCTCGGTATTCTCAGTCTAGATTCCCAAACATATTTCAGCTTCATCATATCAGTCTGAAGAGCCAGGAGTTACTTATTTTATTCTGTTGATGTGTTGTTAAAATAACAGTGCAATATTATAGCTTAGCACTCGGTAGTTATTTGGAAGTTCAAATTAGTATATCCAGTTAGTTGTCAAATGGGATGTTCTACACAAAGCATTTTCATGAGGGGGTGTGTGTTTGTGTGTGTGTAAATATATACGGTGTGTCTGTGCACACATGTAATGACAATGACCTCCATTGATAGAGAGCTTTCATCAGAAGGACATTTTAGGGTGTCAGATTGAGAACTCAAAAGTTAGGAACTCCCATAAATTATGGCCGCTGCTGCAGGGTTAATTCAGCCATGTCCTGAGTATATATACTGTATTTTCTAGTATAGATTTCCACAACAGAAACCGTCATATGGATTCAAAGAAGAATACAAATATATGATAACACACACACATATAAAATATTAAATAAAACGTGGATAATGTGACTCTGTTTACACTGTGACATTTTTGCTTTCTGAACCCTACAGTTGTAAATAGTTTTACAAAAATGTAATTTTCCTGCTCTGAGCAGGGTTAATAACACTGGTAAAAATGCCAGTGGCCAACCAACACTAACTTTCCCACCACTGGTATCATTAGACCTGCATTGGAACTAGAATAATGGTGGGAAATTTCCCCAAAATGCAGCCAAATACCCATTCCCATCCATGTCACTAGTAGTGTATATCTACACTGCAGATGCAGGTGTGGTTGCAGCTCAGGTAGACATACACAGGCTAGCTTTAATCTAGGTAGCACAGCTAAAAATAGACATGAAGATGTGGCAGTATCGGCTGTGTAACCCCATCCGGTCGCCCTGGGTATCTACTCTCTTTGCTAGCCACGATGAAACTTACTCCAGCAGGTCTTCATTGCTATTTTTAGTTCTTGTAGCTAGATGAAAGCTAGCATGGGTGTGCCTACCCAAGCTGCATCACACCTAAGACTGCAGTGCAGACCTACCTAATGAGACTCATGTCTTTAGGGTGAAAGGCCCTTTCAGAGTGACCGAGTGACCATGACTCTATTGTACT
Source organism: Mauremys mutica (assembly GCF_020497125.1). Lineage (NCBI taxonomy): Eukaryota > Metazoa > Chordata > Testudines > Geoemydidae > Mauremys > Mauremys mutica. Next base: position 89,693,402 of record NC_059080.1, on the reverse strand, counting down.
ACACCATGTGATACATTTTTTAAAATTCTTAAATACAGCAAATGCACAATGACAATTTTAATACATCGATTATTTTCTCAGAACAGATCAGCTCCATAAGAGCCATTGTAATGCACATGATTTGCCTAATATATTGCAGTACAGAACATTACTTACCTACCTAGCCACTACAGCGCCCTGAGTAACTGTATCTGCAGTGGCAGAGATGTCTGATTGAAAAAAATGCACATAATTTCTGAAGTGGGTGTGTATTGGCACCTTATTATAGCTGTGTGTTTGTTACTGCACTGGAACCTAGGGAGTTCCCACAGACCCATAAGGTCCCTGTTATCCAATATTTGCACGCTACTGTCCTCTGGTGGTCAATCTGTCACACTATCCATTGAATTGATGTTTTTGCATAATGTGGATAGAAAGGCAGTTAACATACAGGTGTGTCTGTTGATTTTGGGTCCTGTTTCTAAGCCTATCCCTCTCTTATAGGTCATGCCCCTAAGACACTCCTAGTGGAAGTAGTGTTGTCTAGCATTTTTGTTTTACACCACTCTGAGCAGAGTAGCCCAGCACCAACCATCTTTCTATTATTTGTTTGCCAGAGTAGCTCAAATATCTTGGGCCCGATTCTCTTCTGGCCCAGATGAAAATCAGGATTAAGTCAGTGTACTTACACTGGAGTAAGACTAGTATAAAGGCAAGGAGAAACAGGCTTTTTGACTCTAAAGCTTATTTAGTCTGAGATTCATGGTTACCTCCCCTCCACATCCCAGCCAGATCACCTCAAGTTGAGTGAACTCTTCATAACTCTACTGAACAAGTCACTCCCATCAATTAAGGCATAACCAGGTGTTTCGGTTGGTGGGAGCTGGCACTCTTCCCTCGGATTCAGGACTGAACTAGTGCCCCAGCAAGATGTTATGTAAGTGGTGATGGTATCTGTAACCTTGAATGGGGGCATAAGTATTGCAAGATGCACTTTTCCCCCCAGTAGAAAGGCACGTGTATAGTAGATAAAACAGTAAGCAGTGGCACAGGTTGAGAAGGTTGGGAAATGCATTTTGAACAGCGCAGCAGAAAGTGAAAGCCAACCAGCTTTGTATGTGGAGGTGGCTGAACCAGTTAAACCCATTGCTAATTAATTATTTTACACTTTTTTGTTTCTGTCTTGGAGCACATTGGGCACATTGTCAGCACATCTCGCCCTTCGCCGCGATCGATATTGCATATGCACTGCATGTAGGACCTGAGTGGCATGTAATTAGAAAACCATATTGATTTCCAGGAAAGAGGTTGCAAACATGCAGATCATCTTCCACGTAAAAAAGCAGTTTGATCTTCAAATGACTTGATTAAAAGCTTTATTTTTCTTAGTAAACAAGATAAGTTGGTGAAAAAAGACCATACAAAAGGTCTGATCCTGCTAGCATAATAGGCAAGCATTACCTTCTCAGTGAGTAGTCCCATGCACTCCAGTAAGACTCCTCTTATGTCTCAGGATCAGGATGATTCTTTTTTATTTATAAAGTGCAGCAATATAGCCCCTACATTTGTTTTCTTTTGAAAGTGGGTGGGAGCAGTGCACTTGTGTTCGATGAAGCTGCTGTTTTGTCCTGTGTGCAGCACTGCTCAGGCGAGGACTGTGGGTGGATGTCTGTCAACACTAAACTGCCTTTGTCTAACTCTTTTGTTGGTGACCGGTGTGGTTGCAGACGCAGACAGCCTCTGAATTGCAGCTGTTGTCTGCAAAGCATACAGACGAGATCGTGGTGCATCCAGACCCATCGCTCTAGCCTTTCAGAGCTCAGACATCAGCCCTTCTGTAAAATGGCAGTGAGCTGGAAGAGCATTTCTTCTCACACAAAGCTCACCAAGCACCTCATTCTTGCCAATATGAGCAACATCCAGGGCCGGCTCCAGGGTTTTTGCCGCCCCAAGCAATGGGGGAAAAAAAAAAAAGCCGTGATCGGCGGCAGCTCCACCACGCTGCTTTCTTCTTCAGCGGCCGAATTGCCGCCGAAGAGCCCGATGTGCTGCCCCTTCCCTTTGGCCACCCCAAGCACCTGCTTGCTCAGCTGGTGCCTGGAGCCGGCCCTGGCAACATCCATGCTGCCATACAGTTTGGGCATGTTTGCCTCATTATGGCTTGCTGACAAAATCCAGCAGCCTGCTCTGTCACACACTTTCTGCCTCCATCCTGTCCTTGTGTTTCTGCCGTACTCTGAAATGTCATGATTTTGGCAGCAATCAGTGTCACTTTTTTAATATTTGTACTTGCATGTTCAGGACCCAGCTACTCTGTCAGGTACACATGTGCACAAGATCTGTTGAATTCACTGGGAGTCATGCATGCAACCGAGAGGACAACAGAGCCCCTTGTTTTTTTCATAGGACAAATGCGGTAGTGGAAAAAGTTCACACCCAATTTTGGAGGCCTTTCTGCAAATCCAGCCTTTACATACTCTCACAATGTAAAATGGCTTCTGAAAAGCATGGACAAGAATGTTTTTCTTAAGTGACGTAGAGAACTTCTGCCTGCTTTTTGTTTGCATTTGCAAGTACCTTAAGAGTTTACCTAGGTTCTTTGCACCCATAGCAGCAGAGAAGAGAGAAGGAGATGAGGAAGCAGCAGGAAAGAGAGCAGAGGCGGCATTATGAGGAGCAAATGCGCCGAGAGGAAGAGAGGAGGCGTGCAGAACACGAGCAGGTAAATCTGTAGAGGGTTCTGGGTGAATCAGTCCCCAACATCGAAGGCTGAATTCTGAGGTCAAAATTGCTTCCCCTTGGGATTATTGTCTATTGTGATATTTTAGTTCTTTGCGAGCAGTGGTAAATTACAATTAATTTAATAAGTTAAAAGCAAATCTACTTATTTCTCTCACATTTGATCACTTTCATCATTAAAGAGTAAATTGCTTAATTGCTAATCCTGTGTTTATTGCTTTTCACTATATAAATTCCCTTCTATCTGTTGGCCAGCAATTCCAGGGCCACTTAATATACGTTTTCCCACTCCCACGCTCCCCATATAAAGCTTTTGTTTACTACTGTCTCTCATACTTTACCTTGGTTCCCAACAAAACTGGTCCCTCCTCTGCCTGAACTGACCTCTTTATAGCTCTCAGAACACGTGGCTTCTCAGGATGGTAGGGTAAAAAGAGTAGAGGAAAATATATAAAAAGAGTAGAGGTGCTGATTTGTCAGTGCCAGCTTTAGAATGGGGTGTGCTTAACGCTTGTCCCTCATCCCCACTCTTGAAGATAAGATGTCTGTCACAGTCCTGAGGCTGTCCCGTTGAGCAACTTTTTGCATAATTCATAGTAGCCATAGAACTTTTTCAGCTTTTCTAGTAACACTGCAGAATTTACAAAGGTGCTTTACGTCTTCAAGACACTGTATAAGCACTAAAGACCTTGTCCTGTTCAAGAACCGTGTGTGAAATTCCCATTGACTTCATTGGAACTACCATCGCCTACACTGGAGTGTTCCATGAGCAAGACCTTAAGGGATTGTCCCCTAACTAATTAAGGCTTGTAATGCCACTTCAGGGTTGGCAATACTTGTCTATACTACCAGTGCTTTGCCGGTATAGCTATACCAGCAAAGCTCCCTGGTGTAGATTCAGCTTATGCCAACAGAAGGAGTTTTTCTGCCAGCATAGTTACACTACCTCCTCAGACGACATTAGCTATCAGCATAGCTATGTCTACAATAGGGATTTTGCTGGCATAGCTATGCCTGCTAAGGGGTATAGTTTTCTCAGACATAGCTACGCCGACAAAACTTGGTAGCGTAGACCTGGCCTTACATTACGTCCTACAGATAAAGAAAGTGAAAGGACAGAGGTGGAGATTTTCAAAGGCCCAAAGGAATCACTTTTTTGTTCTGCCCACTTAAAACCATTTTCCTTCCTCTGCTCATATGGAAAAAAAAATTTAAAATAAATTAAACACCCTTCAAGGTCCAAATTCTGAACTCACTTACACCAGTGTAATTCCAAAGTACCTGCATAGTCTGTAATGGAGTTAATTTCTATTTACGTTAGAGAAACTCAGAACAAAATGTTGCCCTCAGATTGCTCTGCCTTTTACTTTTTCTCAATACAGTAGAATGTAAAGCTTGTGTCATTTCAATTAGCTACAGGCAGGTGAAATTTTCAGTGTTTTCAGTTCAAATTAAATGTCTTTGTGGGTTTTTTTGCAGTTGAATCTCTCTCTGTTTGAGCCAAGGTCCCCTTAGTGTTTCTGCCATTTCTATCCTTCATGCAGCAGCTCCTTCCTCTGTGGAATTACTGGCTCTTTTTCTCTTCTCTCTTTCCCCACCCCCCAACCCCGATCCCTGCTGCCCATGTCTCCAGGAGTACATCAGGCGACAGTTAGAGGAAGAGCAGAGACAGTTAGAGATCCTGCAGCAGCAGTTACTGCAGGAACAAGCTCTACTTCTGGTAATGGGGAGCCCACATCCCTGCTTACCCGCTTTCTGTTTGTAGTGTGCCTGTTTGTGTGTGCCTGTGTGTCCCCATGCCCTCTGAATGGCTAGTATAACGAGTCAGGCTATGTAGGTAACTTATATACAATCACCTGCTGCACAAATTTAATTAAGCCCATAAACCTCGTAACCACACAATTCTCCAAGACTCCACTCTGCTAAGAATAACATGCTGAGGTTTTTGTTTCATAAATGCAAATGGAGTCGCGCTCTGAATTCTTGTATTTTTTTCTCTCAATTCCATGACCTCTCACTGATTCGATATCCTTGCTGCAAGCTCCTTTCTCACTCAGTCTGTCTCTGTAACGTTGGCATGCTTTTGGCTTCAGTAGGAGTGCAGGCCGCTTCTCAGCCCCACTGTGTTTATTGCAGAGTAATTTTTAAGGCCGTTAGCAGCGTACTGTAATACAATCAAACTGAAATGTACTTGTACTCTGCATACCCACTCAGCTTTACAGGATTTGATAGCCATATTTCATTTGCAAACTATTCGGTTTACTTTTTTGACAGGAACATTTTGTGTTCCCTTCTCATGCTGCTTCCATTTTAGACAATGTTTTTTATTACATTCTCTCCTGAATTGCCCCTTTTTCTTTTTTTGTTTAAAGCGAGAGGTATATTTATCAGTATTTATGGTTTTCTTTTCAATAAAACAGAGCTCATTATTGGGCTCTGTTTCCACTGGCTTTATTTAGAGTAAGAGGGAACTCGTAAAAATCCCTCCTTTTTAAAGCTACTTAAGTATTAATGATTATTAATTAAACCTTTAAAAAGCCCCAGTGCTTCAGAGAGATCCGTTAATTGGCTCTGCAATTCAAGTATTGCCACAATCACCCACTCCTATAAGCTGCTGAGCACCAACCAACTCCTAGTGGCTTCAGTATGAAATGAAAGCACTCAGCACCTCACTAGACGGGTCCACTGTTACCCTCCTCTGCAAAACCTGATGATAGGCAGTTGTAACTTACAAACCCAGCAAGGATCTCAAATTATTCAATGAATTTCTGTTTGGTCAACTCATTGTGAACCTGATTCTATTCTTTGAACATAGAGGCTGCTTCAGGGATTTAGATATCAAGCTCCCATTTGAAATGTGGCTTTAAAATCTCAACCACAGTGATTGAAGTTAATATACTTAGTACTTATGTAGCCCTCCTTGGACCAAATTTAACCCTGGCATAAGAGGGGGTGAGTGACTATGTTGATGGCCCTGGAGCTGCACTGCATGTACAAGGTCTTGATGGGGACCTTCATTTCCAAACTTCTTTATAATCATGAAGGGCCAGAAACCCATTCCTCCAGTGGGGAATGATTGCTCAGACTAATTGGCCTAGGTGGAGCTACTTGTGCAAGCAGCTGCTCCTCTGTTTGAGCAAGGGGTCCAGATCTGGCCCTAAGTAATTGATTTCTACAGTGCCCCTGTTAAGAATATTAACATCCCCAGTTTCCATATGGGAAGCCGAGGCAGAGAGCCTAACTTGCCAACGTGTATCAAAGCTGGAATTAAAATTCTCGGGATTCTTTGGTTCTGGCTCTTAGAATATGTCTCTCTCCAGGTTTCTTTATGGTTTACTCCTTCACTGGGCCCCCACAGGCTTAAGAACTGATTGGCTTCATAGGGCTAAGCTGTGCTATTTATTTGGGTTTATTTTTCACCAAACTGATAAATATCTGCTCGCTCACACGCTAGCCTGACTATCTCTATACAACTTCTCACACCCATGTTATGGTGGTGTTGTTCTTGGGTAGGAGTATAAGCGCAAACAGTTAGAGGAGCAGAGACAAGCGGAGAGGCTGCAGAGGCAACTTCAACAGGAGCGAGACTACCTGGTCTCCCTGCAGCAGCAGCAGCAGCAACGGCAAGACCAGAGGCCAGCAGAGAAGAAGCCGCTGTACCATTACAAGGAGGGAATGAATGCAAGTGAGAAGCCAGCTTGGGCCAAGGAGGTAGGAAAGACTGAGTCCATTTGTGCCAGATCCTTGTTTGTCCCCACAAAGTTACCCCTTATAAATGGATTGTTGGGAGGGGATGTAGTTCTGTTTGAAAGTCTTTCACTGAAAATTACACTTACTCCAGTGTAATTGCATGGGCTACAGTGGGGTCACTTTTCACTTACAGTATTGGGAGGGAACGCTAAAGGAATGGGAATTCCAGAATGCCAGTCCCTATTTACTTTGTGGTTCAATTATTGTGGAGGATTCATGAAGCCAGGCCAAGACTAGGAGCGTCCTCTCTGCTGTAATTATTATTATGGTGAGAGTTGCTGGATGAAAAGTGGTCCAGTGCAATTGAGTAGTTCTGAAGTGAATTCCTTTACACTGTTCACATTCTAGTTGAGTACTGAACTCGAAGCTGCAGTGATATGCACTGGAAGGGTGTTTCTTCCTGTTGTAGAGGTTATATGGTACCAAGTGTCCTATATAGTTATTGTTGTTTTGTGCTTTTCAGGAACACAATCTCTGTTGCTTTTTTTTTTTTAATGCAAAAACAGGACACAGCATCTAGCAATGCTTATTTTAAAAGTGAGATGTGAATACTAGATATAATTTTACTGACCAGTACTGAAGGAAATGCACACATGCACGCATGCAGTACAGTCTCTGGATCATATGCATTCCTTTTCCCTTTCCCCTACCCCAGAGATATTTTATTACCCAGAAAGAACACTGTTCATTATTACTGTTTGTCCTAGAATAGTGTGTTTTAATAGTATAATTTTGTAATTCTACTCCCAGGTACAGCAAGAATATCTTAATAACTCGCCTGTTCTCCCAGCTAAGCAGAATCACTCATCTGTTGCCAGACACTTGGCACCCTTCATTACTGGCAAAGATGTAGCACCACAATCCAACATTAAGCCTTCTTCTAATATTTCCAAGTCACAACCCTCAGCTAAACCAAATCTGCAATACCTACGAGCATTAGATCCTCGGCAAGTGAACCCATTAGTCTCTGCTAAGCCAAGACAGGTTCCGCCAGTTATTAAGATTTCTAAACCAAGATCCCAGGTACAGCAACACACCCAGAAGGGAGAAGAAGCCATCTGGACACATTCTCAAATTAGACTTGGGCGTCAAGAGCAATCAAAAAAGAATGATGGTGTGATATCCCTCAAAGGGTCTCGCTCTCAAGGATGTAGTCCGGTTAGGAAATCAGGATTGGAGGTCACGAGTGTTTCTTCTCCTCATGTTTCAAAAGGAATAAATTCACATTTGCCTAGTAACGGAGTGAAAATGGATTTTAAAGAACATAATGGAGACGGGGGAAGAAAATTTGCTCCCTCACTCATGCCTACAAGTCCCTTATTTCTCTCAAGAAGCACTCCATCATTAAACAATATTGACTTGATGTATGATCACCTAGACCTAAGCGCTTCTAGCCCAGAACACATTTTAAGAAAAATGAAGATTCAAGCCCTTCATAAGGAGCTCCATGCTTCCTTTGAAAGTATCCCAGGACTCCTGCCATCTACAGGGATCCATCGTACACAAATGCAACAGAAAATAGGAAGAAGCATGGATCAGCTTCCCCTTCCATCTCTTGGTCTTTCTCCACAGGGTTCTCATTGGAATGAAGCCATTTTGGCTCCTTTGTCTTCTTGCTCCCGTTCATCTTCTGTGGACTTACTCTCCTTTCCCCTTAATTCCAATCTGATTCAGGCTTCTAAAGTTTGCAGGGGCAACGCTCCAAATAGCATGTCTTCACAGGGAGCGCCAGGATCATTCTCTAATTCTTCCTATTGTTCTCCCAAGCTTTCTCCTCAAGTATGTAATGGAAAAAGTTTTGTAAATTTGCCTGTGATCAAGACATTCCTGTCATCGAGCACTCCTGATCTGAGAGATGTCAGACAACTTAACTCTAAGCTGCCTCTGGTGGGTGATGTCTTCCCAAAATTCCAGTGGGCTTAGCGCTTTCTTAGCTTTGTAAAAATCAGGGCTGTCTATTGGGCTTTTGCTGTGGTGGAAATGTGTGGCAGCAAGCAGGGGAATGAGATGAAATTTCATCTTTAATAGAAAGAAGAAAGAACAGGAGTACTTGTGGCATCTTAGAGACTAACACATTTATTTGAGCATAAGCTTTTGTGGGCTACAGCCCACTTAATTGGATGCATAGAATGGAAGCACAGCTTTAAATAAACTTTTCTAAATTCCTAACATGCCTCTGGTATTTTACTATCTTCAATTCTGTCTATAAAAAGGTTCTTAAAGTCAAGACTTCATACGTTGTCTCTTGGTTGGGATGAGGGAGAACAGTGCTAGATTTGGCCATCAGTTCCAGTGCAAGGGCCCAACTCTGTCACTCTTACTCATGGTGAGTAATAGCTGATTCCATGAGTCACCCCATTTCTCGGTACGTAAGATACGACATAGCATGAGTAAGGGCAGCAGAATTTGGCCCTAAGCCTTTTGCTGAAAGGATGTATCTGTGGGGTAGCCATGTTAGTCTGTATCCACAAAAACAACGAGGAGTCTGATGGCACCTTAAAGACTAACAGATTTATTTGTTTATAGGGAAGGAGTCAAAATTTCATAGCGTTAATCATTAATTTATCTGTATAATCAGGTCAATTTTCTGTGCCGAGTCTTCATTTATTCACTCTAATTTAAGTTTTGCATGCCAGTAATACATTTTAACGTTTTTAAAAGATCTCTTTCTATAAGTCTATAATATATAACTAAACTATTGTTGTATGTAAAGTAAGTAAGGTTTTTTAAATGTTTAAGAAGCTTCATTTAAAATGAAATTAAAATGCAGAGCCCCCCGGACCAATGGCCAGGACCCAGGCAGTGTGTGCCACCTTCGGCACATTTGCCATAGGTTGGCTACTCCTGGTCTAAACCTTCCATTTTTTGTGGACATAAAAACAACAGAGGTTCCCCTCCTAATGATATCATACAAATCATACAGCACATGTTCGTTGCTATCTCATGCCAATCTCCTTTATTATGGTAGCTGGCCGCTTTGAACCATGGGCCACCAGTGCTCACAGTTTTTCGCCCTAGGTTCATTAGGTTGTGTCCTGACAGACTCCATTTTTGGTTCTCAAGCTAGTCTGTGCTGGTGCTTGTTGCTGTTCTGGCTGCCATGCTAGAAATTATACAAATTGCATGGACATATTGCACTGAAGCTTTTCTGGATTGATAAATATCAGCATTGGTAGTGACAGTCCTCTACTTTCTCCAGGATCATTCTTGGGTTAAAATCAGCAATTTTAATGAGTCCAGAGTCATATCTTCACAGCCAGACATTTACCCACTTTTGATCTTGTTCCCTTCGCATTTCTTTTTCAGCTGGGGTTTATTAGAAGCAAAGTGATAACTGCTTTTAGCTACGGGCGTAAGATCTTTCCAAATGCCATAAGGCTCATTCCTTGTTGTTTATATTATTTATAAAGAGCAATAGGTATAAAATATTAATAAAAAACAGAAAATGAAATTCCTGCAGTAAGTATTAGTCTAAAGAGATACAATTCAGATGGGAGAGGGACGTGGATGTTCAAGGATCTTCACAAAATGGTGGTTCCCTGTAGGAACCTATACAGTGTCCAAAATACTTTATGTGCAGGGTCTGAGTAGTACCTATCCAAAATTATGATTATTTTACCCCTGTATATCCTTTTCATGTGTAAAATTACTGTTTCAGCTTGAAAGGACCCCAAAAGACTCAGGGTCAGCAGGATTCATTCTTGAGCAGAGGTTTCTGCTACGCATATCTCCCCACACCTACCATGTTCTGGGGCAAAAGGGTAGATTTGAGATTCAAACTGGAGCCTTGAGGTAGCAGTACACAGATTTCCTGTGTCAGTGGATCATTCTTGGTGGTTTGGGAAGGTACCATTCCTGGATTTAATGCTGTACATTCTTGGCAGCAAGTTTCTGGGGAATTTTTTCATGATATTGGTTGGCATACGAAAATTCTCTCCACATCATGGCCTCCCTGCTAGTCTTTCACACTGCCAGTGGTGCCAATTCGGATATTTTCACCACGGTGGCAATTCGGCGGCAGCTTCTATGTTCAGCTGTCTGCGGCAGCGCAGCTTCTGTCTTCCGGCTGAAGACAGAAGCGCCACCGAATTGCCGTCGCTGCGGAAATGCGCATGCTGCCTTAATGGCACACAGACTGCCGCCACCGTCCGTGGCAGCAATTCGGCGCTTTGCTTGGGGGCAAAAACACACGGATTGCCACCCCTTGCAGATTGCTGCCCCAAGCACCTGCTTGGAATGCTGGTGCCTGGAGCCGGCCCTGGCAATGCCCCACCACACACCAGTTCTCTACACATGCCCATTCTACTCCCCTTTCCTGTGGCACTGAGGGCTTGACTTCACTTGCAGTGTTAGCTTGAAGCATGACTCAAATATTGCCCGTAACCCAACTCCCATCCACACCCACAGAGCTCTGTGGAATTAAATTGGGCCTCAAAATCAAACTAGCTGGCCTGTCAGGGGGATAGTCTAGAGCATGAATGCTGCTGAGGAGTAAGTTAATAATGCAGTGGAGATGCAGCTACTCAGTGTTGCTAATCCAGTCACCCTGTGACGCTCAAGAGCAATTTCACATTGTGGCAGCTCTCACTCCGGCTAGGCTAATTCAAGAGGAGTTAAGTCAAGTGTTGATAACTTGAACTAACTCTGCAGTGAAGACACAGGCTATGTCTACACTAACGTATGTCGGTATAACTTATGTCGCTCACGTGTGTGAATAAGCCACACTCCTGAGCGACATAAGTGACACCGACCTAAGCACTGGTGTGGACAGTGCTATGTCAGCAGGCCTGCTTCTCCCGCCAATATAGCCGCCGCCACTCGATGGAGGTAGATTAATTAAGTGGACAGGAGAGCTCTCTCCCATCGGCTTAGAGTGGCTATAGTAGAGAACTTACAGCGACACAGCTGCATTGGTGCAGCTGCTCCACTGTAAGCTCTCTAGTGTACCATGGCCACAGCCTTAGCTTGCCCAGCTAACAGAGGAGTGTGGGGCAGAGGGAAAGGTGGACACTTGCTGGATCTTGGATTGGGTGGACTCAGTTGAACGTCTTCCAAGGGACCCCAGATTTGCTGGAACTGGCCTTGAAGTGACCTTTTGCGTATGTTTAATGCTTCTCCTGCGATGCACAGTTTTCACCTCAGCTGTATCTATAAATGCCACTCTTTGTCATTCATATTAGATTAATATTTCACCTCTTCCCTCAGCCCACTTTGCTTTTGTTGGCCTTTTTTTCACTGAAATAATATACTGAAATATTAGTCACTTTCCACATGGTGCCTCTCTCTGATTATCTTGCCTGTGAGATGTGGAAGTGGCCAGGGGGTCTTTTGCATTAGAGGTGAAGCTTGAATTATCTAAGAAGCAGCCATTGAATTGAGGTGATACTGGATCCTTGCAGAGTTTGGCACTTGGGAGCACTTTCATTTTCTGTGTAATCATATAATCAATAGGATTGCTGAGAAGATGAACTGAGGAGGCCTGAATGTATCTTCTACTGTTATGCTGTTGACATACAGTGTAAGGAAAGGAGATGTTGGTAGTCAGAGAAAGGAGCATCCCTCTCTCCCAGTCCATACTGTCAGGAATCATGGTCTGTAGCAAAGCTAGGCTGGAAGCATGGCCCACAGCAGAGCTGGTCTCTGGGCAACCTAAATGACGGCGCTGGCCTGTAGTGGGCTGCATGATTGGTTGGAAGAGTCAACAGCAGTTCAGCAGCTGCTCAAAACATTGACCCATGATTGCGATAGCTCCTGTGTCTGCTTGTTCCCAGCATTCCTCCTGCCCTGCTTCTGCCTTGGCCCCAGCTTTGCCTTGCTCCAGGTAACCTGATCTTGACCCTCAGATTCCTGACTTTGGCACCTGGCCTCTGACTTCAGTTCTGACGCTTGGCTCCGATTCCTGACTTGTGACTTCAGCTCTGGCGCCTGGCCTCTAACCAGACTGGGCCCGCCACCCAAGTCCTAGTCTCTGACAATCTGAGCAGTCCCAACCAAATAATCAGAGAACTATAGCTGATATAGTCAGCCTGGATTCTTCAAAGGCCAGTGTCTCTCTGATGGAGATAATAGGAGCCCTACATACCTTGCAGGCCCAGGGTGCCAGGTCTACAAGCTTACATCAAGGATTATATAAGGTCCTGCAACTTTTATGCCCATACCCAATAACCCACAATCAAGACCCCTAGGTCTCCGCCAGCTTCTGCCCATGCCTCCACAGCCATGGTCTACTGTATCAATGGACTTCATTGTGGAACTGCCATGCTTCCAGGAACACTCAGTAATCCAGGTTGTTGCCAACCTCTTAACAAAAATGGCGCACTTCATCCCACACTGTACTGTTCTTACTGCACGGGAGATGGCTTGGCTTTTCTTGGGAAATGTATTTCGCTACTGATGGGCATTTTATCAGACTGGGGTCCCCAGTTCATCTCCCAATTCTGGCAGGAATTGAGCTCATCCACCTATCACCTGCAGATTAAAGGGCAAGCAGAGTGTCATCAAATCCTGGAGCAGTATCTCTGCTCCTTTTTGAGTTCCCACCAGGATGACTGGCTTCCTCTGCTGTGCTACACAGAATTCACATATAACAATGCAATCCATGCCACAACCCAACACAGCCCATTATTTGCAAACGATGGCTTTCACCCCTGCTTACACCGAGATTTAGCCGTGAGCTCCCCAGAATTGGCTGTCGTTGATTTAGCCTCCTATCTACACCGGGTGCTTTGGGAGCTGAAGGAACACTTGCAATCCACCAAAGAAGCCTATAAACACTATGCAGATTAAGACCGTCAGGCTATCTCTAATCTGGCCACAGGGAACAAGGCATGGCTGTCTTCCCAGAAGCTGGCCTGAAGTAGGCTGCCTGATTGGTTGAAAGAGTCAGCAGACCAACTCTTAAGCCCAGCAGCAGTTCTTTGGTTGCTTGAAGCATTCGCCCACAGCTGCAATAGATCCTGTGCTTGCTTGTTCCAGCCCTGCTCCTGCCTTGCCTCACTCCTGGTAACCTGGTCCTGACCCTTGGCTCTGATTTCTGACTTGGGATCTGGCCTCTGACTTCAGCTCTGACCTTGGGCTCCTATTCCTGGCTGTTGACACATGCTCTAACCACTAAACCTGATTCCTGCTCTGCCCATTGAGGACAGCCACCTGCGTCCTGGTCTCTGACACATACCTCCCTGTTACATTACTCTGCCTCCACATGAGCTGTGAAATAGTCTATAATCAGCTGCATGTTTTTGTTTGGCACGCTGTCAACGAGCTCCAGAAGTTGGCTAGAGGACTCCAGTTTCATCATCCTTGGCTGCTGTAGTTAGTGCCTGAGCTTGAATAATAGGCAGATTTACTGGAACTCCTTTGAGGCAGATTGAAATGAGGCTGTCACTGACTGGACTGTATCCCAGTATTTATGCAGATGCATCCTTGTTCAAAAGAAATGCTGTTTCTCTCTCAGCTATCCCTTCTGTCCTTGTATACGCAGCTAAGTCCTCTCTGCAGGAGTTTATAAACTGACTTCAAAACTGCCACTGAAAGTATATGCAGGAGGGAAAAGTGTGTTGTTCTGTTTGGACCTTTAGATATGCTTGCTGGTCATTCATGATCTAAAAAGCTCTTCACAAGCCTTACAATTCTTAGGAGAAAGACTTCCTAAAGGACTCAGTCTATTTCCTAATTTTGGGTTTGCCGTATTAGTCTCTCTAAGAGCCCCAACTTCAGAGTGAATGGTTCATTTGTATCAACATAAGGGCTCTTTGAAGAATTTTATGATCCATTTCTTACCTGAAGAAGAGTTAGTGATTATTCCTTCCACATATACACGTACAATTTTCGTTATTCTAGAAGCTGATTTCCAACACAAGCTTATGCACACGCTAATTTGCTCTTTGTACAATCTGATTTCAATAACATATGCATTGCATTTATATCTGGATGGCTGAAACAATTGTATTTCCATCTGGATGAGCTGAAAGCAATTGGATTTTTTTTCATTTCTGAATTAGCAACACACCTGTTGTCCCCAATAGAAGACTAGGTGCTAGATTTATTAATTCCAGAACAAAACAAACAACCTTCTTGCTGCCATGTTCATTGTTTCTTTCAAATCTAACGAAAGCACTCCCGGTGTTATTTCAGTATTGAAGGTAAGGACATTTCTTTCAGTGGGAATGCACTGCAGACCATTTGCGCTGGGATCTTAACCCTTAGAGCTTCTCTTCTTCAGATGCATCTGCTGGAAACGCCCTCTTGAAGCTTTGTTTTCCCTTTCAGATTAAAAAGGACACATGAAATATAAGTTGTCTATTGGTGTCTTGAAAATTCATTTACCATATTGTCTGCCTGGTAACTTGGATTCCTCAAGTCATCCACTAGCCTAATATATTTGAAGGAAGGAGGGTGTTTTTGCATGCCTTGGTCCTCAATTGCCTATTGCTGTTTTTATCGGTCTTTCTCATCTTTCAGGGGTTGGAACTGCCACTGCGAGATTTCCTGATCATATGATCAATTTATGGTCTCAGATTTTGCAAACACAACAGTCAAATGACTGCTGTTGTAACATGTTGCAAAAATACATATTCTTGTCTAATTATAATCTCTTGCAGTAATGCCAGGTTCTGCCTGCAGTAAGCTTTGGCAGGGTTGGGGGACTGCTTTCAAGGCAAGTGTAAAACTGTCTGTAACCTGTATAGCCATTTTGAAAGGGTTGTTCAAATCAGTACCAGCGCATTTCAAATACGCAATGAAACGAAAATTGGGTTTGGTCTGGCGAACAGTTGCGAAACTGTCACTGAACTGCATTTGGAGAGACTCCAGGCAAACAGTTCAGTTTAGGCTCAGGGGAAGGGATAGGCTGTTGGGTTTCACATTAGTTTGATTCTGTTAAAATTGAAAAAGGACTTGTATATTGGGGAAGACATTTGTATGTAGAGGGCCATGTTCTCTGTGGGTGTGGGCTGGTACAGCTCCACTGACTTTAAACAACCTGCTTTCTCAAATTGGCAAAAAACGGAGTGGGGCCAGTTCAGAATCCAGATGCTTATTCATGAGGCGGAATGGTGCTCCATTGGCATCACGTTGGCCAACCTCAGAACTTCTACCCAACCCGGGACATGAGCCAAATGAGACTCAAGGATAAAGTGGCAGACAAAGGACTAATGGCTTCTTGGAAGATCCTTTTTTAGTCTTAGTATTATTATTATTTTACCTCTCCTGAGAACAGCACCACTATGCTTCCCGCTAATATTGCCTACAATGTTGAGAGTTTTCTTCTGTTGCCTCCTGACTGTCCAGCAGCTCTACTCTGTGCTCTGCTTGTGCTACAGAAAGCAACTGGGGTCTAAAAGGTAGACCCCGGAGAGGGGAAGGAGTCTAAAGAGAGAAAGGAAAAGAAGAGTAAGAGAGGTAAAAGAAAGGTGGTGAAGAGAAGTAGGTGGAGGGATGGAGAAAACTGAAGCATGGAAGCAGCACAAGAGAGAAAGTAGATGAGAAAGGGGGAAAACAAGAGAGATGTAGGAAATCTGCCCTGCCAGAAATAGAGCCCCTAGTCAATGTCGAGGAGCTGGTGCCTTCAGAAGAGCCAGGTTAGGCAGTGGGAAGAGCAGGAGAAAAGAATCAACTGACTAGACCAAAATACGGAAAGGACAGAGAGAAGGGAGAGTGCACACGTTACATTTTCTCTAGATTGGTTTTATTTAAAGGCGGATCTCCCTCACCATGCTCCTTTTTTTGGCACCTTTTCTTTTGTACCTCTTCTTCACCCCACCCACCCTCTCTGCATGTCGTCTTTCTTTCCATCTTTCTTTCTTCTTTCTTTCTGACTCAGCTGCAGTGCCCATTCCTGTCTATAGTTTCCTGCTGGGTGTGCTCTGTTACAACTCACCGGGAGGCTAGGCAGCTTCCAGCATCCCCCACCAAACTCCCAGCCTCCTTTTGTCTGGAGCTTCAAAATTACTGCTTCTGAAATTGCCACTTTTCACCCCACGGATCTGCATTGATAGCAAGGAAATGCAGAAAAGGGAACATGGTTTAAAATTTTCCTTTTCAAGTTTGCCCTAGTATGGAAGTCCTTATTGAATCCAAGCATCTGGTACTTAGTGTTAATGGATATGAAAGAGGTGCACGAAACAATGTACTGATTAGAAATACCGGAAAATGGCTATACAGGTGACTTGGGTGTAGAACTGCAGGGAAGTGAAGCAACTTGTGTTCATTGATTCTCCTGTTGTGTTGCCTCAGGTAGAGGAACGTTCTCGACTCAACCGGCAAAGCTCCCCAGCAATGCCTCACAAAGTGGCTAACAGGATATCTGATCCAAACCTGCCTCCTCGTTCAGAGTCCTTTAGCATTAGTGGCGTGCAGCCAGCTCGGACACCACCCATGCTCAGACCAGTGGATCCACAGGTATGGTGCTTTGGTCCTAGGTCCCTGCAAGTTTAATTATACCAGGAGGCTGGTGGTTCTGGTAAGAGAACCACAACATTTGTGCATTAAAAGGAATGAATTTCCTAACACATGGGTTTCTCAACTCTAGATTTGTTTGTGAATAAGAGCAGCATCTGCATTTACACTAGATGGGATAAAAATAAAAGGATTACAGCTCTCATGCTGCCAAGTATGATCATTAGTTGAAGACAAGGTTGTGTTCTTTCTTCTCCCCTCCATTGTATAACAGCACTGTTACGTACGTTATGATGTTTTTTTCCTTCCTTTGAAGCATCAGGTATTGGCTGCTCTTGGAGACAAGTTAAAGGACTTAGGTGAACCATTGGTCTGCTCCAGTATGACAGTTCCTTTGTTTCTGTTGGGACACTTTTCCCAAAGTGAAACCACAGAGCTTGGTACAGTAGGCCTAGTATGGCTTGATGTTTAGGGTTATCAGAAAAAGATTTTGCTCCTTTTTCTTCAATGTTTTTTTTAAACATTCAGTTAACATCAATCACAATCATACATCTGGAAAAGCCCAACCACAAGATCCAAAAATACACTTTCACAAAACATCGTAAGGCTGTAGAGACTGGGCCCAGAAATGCAGGCACAACTCCTGTGGTGTGAGGGCTCCAAGGGTGTGTCTGCTGCCAGCACTGGATATAAAATCTTTGTCCCAAGTTTGTATGTGGTTTCTACAGGAAAATCCACAAATTAACTGAACTCCGTCTACACGGTATCTGCCTCTACTAAAATCTTTAGTACCACCTGGTGAATCAGCAGTGCGATGTGAACTTTAACTTGCTATGTGAGGAAGGCCTTGCAGCATTTTATTTTTTTCAGATGGAGTCCAGAATTAAACAAACAATAAACATCCCACTCACCATAGTCTTTTAATTGACAGAAATTAAATATACTTCACCTGCCTCCTTTAAAAGTTTGCAAACCTAATGCTTTTTTAAAAAAGTGACTGGCATTCATTGTCAAACAATTTCATATATAGACTTTTTCCATTACTAAGATGTTATTGAAAGACTTTATCATTTCACGCACAAAACCCCATATAAATACGTGTGTAAATTTGTTATTTACACTGGTAATAGAAGATGCCATTTTATACTGTATCAAAGGAGCCCTTGGCTAAATCCCTCTAGATCTTGTAAGTGTGAAGGGGTTTAGCAAGGGCACTTGCACTTCTATAAGGCTTTTGGGAAGCAGCTGGGATCTGATGTAACCTAAGCATTCTCAGATGAATGAGGTACAAGTGCCATCCTAACTGTAGCGCTCCTAAAGCTTGCAAGAGAGAGAATCCTTAGGTCTATTGGACAGGATACTATCAGACTGTGGAGGTTCACACCATTATTGCTTTTTTGTTGTTGTTTTTTAAAGCCATCAGTGCTTCAGACTTCCTGGAGAATGAAGCTGTTTCTTCGCATTTATTTTTTCCGTCATTTTTTCTTTATTTTTTATTAAAAACCCTAGGAAATTTCATACCAGAATCATTAGGATAATGTTAAAGTTGCATGGCTCAGAACTTAAAAAAACCAGGAATGCCATGTTAAGGTTTCTAATGCAACCTTAATTATGCTTCCTTGTGTATTTGAGGTTATAGAAAAAAAAACGTGATTGTATTGTTTGAGAAATAATATGTGATCACGTATATAAAGACTATTGTCATGCATATGCAAAAGTAGTCAGAGTAAAGGTTACATGTGCAACCCTAACTTTGGCATTTCCTGACTTTAGAATGCTGAACTATGCAACCTTAATGTTCTTTTAAGAAAGTTTTCATATGGAGTTTGTATAAGAAGCCAGAAAGGCCTGAAACCAAAACACAGTGCAGATTTCAAACCAAGGTGTTTTTTTTTTAAATACATTAGAACTATTGAGATTTTTTTTTTAAATTTTTTTAAACATTTTATGCTGATGGTTTTGTTTTGACTTGGTGCTTAGATTCCACATCTGGTCAGTGTGAAATCCCAAGGAACCTCTTTGTCTGGCTCTCAGTCACTGCACGAACAACCCTCAAAGGGAATGGCTGGGTTTCAGGAGGCTCTGACGGTGACCTCTCACCGCACTGAGATGCCAAGGCAGAACTCGGACCCCACCTCAGAAAACCCTCCTCTCCCCCCTCGCATTGAAAAGTTTGACCGAAGTTCTTGGTTACGACAGGAGGAGGACGTTCCACCAAAGGTAACATTTGTATTGCTCCTAACTTTGAAAGCTTGAAAGAGGCAATCTCAGAGCTCATCCCCTCAGCACTGCTCAGCGCTGCAATGCAGGGGACAGAAATTTGGGGCTTCTTTCTGAACCGGAGGAGTTCACATCCTGTTAAATTCAGGGACTGGTCCTATGCAGTGCTGAGCATCTCCTGCATTGTGTTAAGCACGAGGGTGCTCAGGACTTTAGAGATGTTCAGCAGTTTGCAGGTTTGGCCCTCAGCTGGTATACAGTTTTTTTTTCTTATTACCACTATATGTGTAAGTCTTGTGATATACTGCAAAGAAAATGGTCAAGCCCAGGTTGAATCCAGAACAAATCAACATCTATTTTCCCTTGGGGAAAAAAATGCTTTCTGATTAAATTGAATTATTTAGGAACATAAAATTTGTCATACTCAGACCTCTGGTCCTTCTAATTCAGTGTCCTTCCTCCAGTTGTAATCAATACCTGATGGAAGATTTTTAAGGGCTCCAGCAGCTTTATACGTTCAATGATATTATGGCAGCATCTGGCAGTACATCTTTAATTAAGGCTCTTCTATTACAGTATTTCAATTGCATTGTTCATAAGCTTTTTTGCAAGGGGCTGGGGTGTGGGAATGAATTATAACTTTGCTGTTAAAATTTTCCTGAAATGAAATCAGCTCTCAGCTCAGGAGCATATATACAAAGATAAAGGTATTGCAAATTGATTAGAGACATTGAAGTAAACAGTATTTTTCCATGATTTAAATGCAGTTTTGCTGTGCTCTAGCAAATAAGCAACTTGCATTTTAAAATAAAGTATCTGCTATTTATGTATGGGAGCCATCGTGTATTGTGTCAGCACATAATACTGTTTACACTTTTGGCTACCATCTTATTGAGAGGATCCATTACCGCTTACCTGAGGGAAGAGTAAGCTGGCAGTAATTTTTAAATATGATAATCCTTTCATGAAAACACATCTCTTGATGCTAACGCTCTGACCAGTTCCCATGCAGTGTCTCGCCTTTCCTTACTAATGTGATTCAGAAGATGTCAGCTGCCCAACTCTGGCAACATCTGCAACCCTCCAATGTTTTTGGAATTCAATCAGTTGACATTCAGACCTGGCACAGGACAGTAATAGTGGCTGTTGCATGTTCTACTCAGAGTAATGGACAGCAGTGGGCTGCCTGATCATCCTATCAGTGTCCTTCAATACTACCACAATTGGGAAGTGCTGCCGACTCTCCTGGAGGACTTGGCAGGGATGGATAGGAGTTGCTCTGAATTGTTTTCATTCGTTGTCTACCGAAAGGTTAAGAAGTTAAGAAGAGTTCTCACTTGCAGAGTCTCTTAAGGACAGTCTTGTTGGCCCTCTGTTCAAACAGTATGTGAGGAAATCGTTAGAGTTTGTGAGATGGGCCACAGTGCCTGCAATATGCTATTGATACCCATTTCTTTTTGCTGAGCCAGGGCAAGCTGTTTTCTTGGTTACCTAGTATTTGCTGGAGACATTACAGGAACATGGATAAAAGCTAGCAGACTTTTGGTTGTCATACCTGATTGGATCATAGGCCTTTGTGGTCCAGTGCCTTGTGTCTGACAGTTTTCAAAACCAGATGCTCTAGAAGAAGGTGCAAGAAGCTCAAAAAAGACAATTAGGGAATAATCTATCCATGGAGTTGGTTTCTTCTTAATCTAACCACTTATTGCTTGATATGCCCTGAAACATGAAGACAGCTCTCTTTCTTAGCCTAAAATAATTTTTTAAACTATCAAACATAATTGTGTATCTTCCCATTATCAATACAATGTCTAATCCTTTTTTAAATCCTACTAAGCTTTTGGCTTCTGTCTCATCTTGTGGCAGGGAGTTCCACAGGTAAGCAATTACCTTAGTTCTTATCATAAAACATCCTCTATGATACTGATTTGTAACAGGCACACAGAGAGCTCTAAATTACAGTGGAGTGAGTCAAGGTCAAGGTTGCAGCCTTGTGTAAAAAGGTGCTGAGTCCAGAAGCCCTTATTTGCTATGGAATGTTGTTTGTTCTGTGATATCTGAGGTGATCCATACTAATTTGAACATCTGGTTTTCAGTGATGTCTGGCTTTCAGCTAATTGTACAGCTGAAATTACTGAGGCCAAAAAGTCATGTAACTTGATCAAGGTAGTTGAATGGCTCAGCCTGGATTCCACACAGGGACCTTCCTTCTTCCCATCCCTTGTCTTTGACCACTAGGCAGCATTACCTCTGTGGTATTATTACAGTGCAGTTTATTTTTACCTGAACAAGTAACTCTAAAAGCTGCTACATTTGAGCTTGCTGATTAGTCCAGATTTTAGGACTGTTCTGTTTTGAATATGTTTTTTGTTAAATTTGGTGTATACCTAATGTTTTATATAAACCTCACTGCTTGATGTTAACACCTACCTTTTTTTAGACTTCAGGCGACTGTTCTGTCAGAAATGGCCCTGCTCTACGAGGGATAAAATAAATGACTTTTCAGGTCTTTCCTGTCTCAGACATCTATGATTCTTTGTATGTGCCAACAACTTTGTGTTTTATAACTGCTGTAAATATTTCATATCTCTCCGTGGAAAAGTAATTACATATCCAGCTAGAAAACCTGCCGAAACCTGATCTTCCCCCAAATGCAGGAAGAGAATATCCAAGTTCAATTGTACAGTCCTAATAGCTTTGACTCTTTTTCAATTTTCTTTCAGGTGCCTCAGCGAACAACTTCCATATCCCCCGCACTAGCTAGAAAGAACTCCCCTGGGAATGGCACTGCGTTGGGAGCTAGATTAGGATCACAGCCCATCAGAGCAAGGTACAGAAGGCCACGTGGGAAAGGGAGAAAAATATTAATGAATCTGTCTCTTAGTTTTATAATTTTCTTCCTAGTGCCCTGGTTTGTGAATTTCACAAAGGAAGCGGGTACACTGGGTCATGAGCCAATGCCCATTGAATTCAATGGACGGATTACCACAATCTGTGTACTGCTGTTGGGGAAAGCAGAGAGTCTGAACGTAATAAACAAACACCAAACCAATTATTTTAGGCCCCAGACTGGCCCCCATTGGAATCAATGGCAAAACTTCTAGGATGCAGTCTTTAGTCTTCTTGTCAATCTAGTCAAAATTTAAAAAATAATTAAAGCACTCTCTGCTCTCTTTTAACATGGATTTGCTGATAAACTACAATCGCTTTGCATCTCCACCATAGCTCAATGATGTCTGAGGTTTGCATTAATTAGAATTGTACAGTGTCACCAAAGGCTGTGAACATTTGGACTCTGGGGCTCCTAATATTATCTGTGCAAAATCCTAATGAGTTGACATTTCTACGTTGTTAGACTTTGCAAGATTTCTAGCTGAATGCAGAAGATGCTCTGGACTCTCAGCTGCTGCTAGTGACTTGATTGGGAATTTTGCCATAACTCTAGGGGAAGCAGGATTTGCTCTTCTCAGCTCCTTCCTGCTGCACACTGAGTGCTCCAGCCCACCTGGGCCTCTTCAATAGGCTCAATGGGGGATTGATAGAGACAGAAGTTCCATGTAAAGAGACAGAGGGGAACAGGAAGCAGGAAGAAGAAGCTGTGGCAAAGAAGAGCTGTAGTGAGCAGGAAGCTCCTGCCAGAGACCCTGCCTAGGAGAAGGGTTGGAGCCAGGAAGCCAGAGCCAGAAAACTGAGCTCTCACTAGGAAGGGCAGCTTCATGGGGAACAGACTGAGACAGAAGACGAGCTCTGAGTAGAAGGTGCCAAAGCTGAGTATGAACCTGTGATGTGGTGATGGACTTCATTTTGGGACTCTGAGGACTGTTTTTGAACTGTTTCTGGTATAAAACCAGCCCCAGGCATGGGTGGTGGTAGCCAGGAAAAAGACCGTATGGAGTTCTTAAGGGCCCCTGGAAAGGAAAAGAAAGGTAGGGTGCCACAGAGCCACCTCTGACCTTGAGGGGGTGCTCAGAAGGTGGCCAACCCTGTTAGTTTGCTTTTAGTCACCTCCATTACCCAGGGCCAAACCATCCTCAGTTTCCCAAAACAGAATCTCTCACTATTAGTTAACTGTGCCCTAAAGGACATTTTTTTAGAAGCAAGGAATATTCTAATACATAGTCACAACACGAGGAAGAACCAACACTTAGAATAACGATGATACCATTGGACTGTTTGACTCAAGTAAGGGTGTCCGGTTTTTCTATCAGACTCAACGACCTGACCACAGTTGGTATAGATAAATGTGTCTGTTGCTAAAGTTTTAAAAGAAGTTTCATCAACCAGATAACGTCTTAGCCAAGACAACACCAGCTATACCACATAATGTGGAGTTCCACAACTGTTCAACTACAGTTACAATAACACCAAAAAGTATATTAAGTTAACCATTCGGTGCAGCAATAACATTTTTGTATCTTCTCTTCTTGGCCTTTCATTCCTCACTACTTTTCTGGATTCCTTCCAGCTTTGTATAAACTCTAATTTTGTATTGAACATTATTTTAATTGTTATTCTGTGGTAACCTATATAGGCCATTTCCACGATAGGGTTGCCAACTTTCTACTCGCACAAAACCAAGCACCCTTGACCTGCCCCTGCCGCACCCCTTCTCTGGGGTTGCAGGCTCTGGGGTGGGCCATTGATGAGGGGTTTGGGGTACAGGAGGGGGCTCTGGGCAGAGGGGTGGAGCCGAGAGGTTTCAGAGTATGGGAAGGAGCTCCGGGCTGAAGTAGGGGGTTGGGGTGCTGGGGGGGGTAAAGGGCCCCAGCTGGGGGTGCAGGCTCTGGGGTGGGCTATTGATGAGGGGT
Source organism: Mauremys mutica (assembly GCF_020497125.1). NCBI lineage: Eukaryota > Metazoa > Chordata > Testudines > Geoemydidae > Mauremys > Mauremys mutica. The sequence goes on along the minus strand of NC_059080.1, from coordinate 89,669,511 downwards.
TTGGGGTACAGGAGGGGGCTCTGGGCTGGGGGGTGGAGCCGAGAGGGTTCAGAGTTTGGGAAGGAGCTCCGGGCTGAAGCAGGGGGTTGGGGTGCAGGGGGGATGAGGTCTCCAGCTGGAGGTGCGGGCTTTGGTGTGGAGCGAGGGATGAGGGATTTGGGGTGCAGGAGGAGGCTCTGGGCTGGGGCTGAGGGGTTCAGAGTGTGGGAGGGGGCTCCAGGCTGGGGCATGGAGTTGGGGTGCAGGGGGGGTGAGGCCTCTGGCTGGGGATGCAGACTGTGGGGTGGGACTGGCTCCAGCTGGGGGTGCAGACTCTGGGGTGGGGCTGAGGATGAGGGATTTGAGGCATCGGATGGCGCTTCAGGATTGGACTGAGGGGTTCAGAGGGCTGGAGGGGGATCAGGGCTGGGGCAGGTGGTTGGGACACAGGGGGTTGAGGGGTGCAGGCTCTGGGCGGCGCTTACCTCAAGCAGCTCCCGGAAGCAGCAGCATGTCCCACCGCTGGCTCCTACATGGAAGCACTTCCAGGTGGCTCTGTGTGCTGCCCCGTGGGCAGGTGCCACCCCCGCAGCTCCCATTGGCCGTGGTTCCCAGCCAATTGGAGCTCCAGAACTGGCAGTTGGGGCGGGGGGCTCCACACCTGTGCCTAGGAGCCGGAGGAGGGGACATGCCGACGCTTCTGGTAGCAGCGCGGAGCCACGGCAGGCAGGGAGCCTGCCTTAGCCCTGCTGAGCCACCAACTGGATTTTTAACAGTCTGGTCAGCTGTGCTGACCAGAGCCACCAGGATCCCTTTTCGACTGGGTGTTCCAGTCGAAAACCAGACACCTGGAAACCGTATGCACAGAAAGCTACTATCAGTCTTCACAAGCATGTTAATATTGCTGTTATCTTCTTAATAACTTCCTGTGAAAAATCAAGGTACACTGGACAGTAATTCTACGTAATAGTCAATCAAAACAAAGTCCAAATAAAACTGATCCTGCCAAGAAATCATTTATGGCAATGGGACTTTGCACAATAAATACAATTTGTGCTGTTCTGAGCACTGGCTGAATTATTCAAGATCACTTATATCTCACGTGTTACACACATCTTAGGCTGCTTATGCAGTGACTTATTTCCAGATTACATATTATATAATGGAGAAGTATTGCCACATGTTGTTCTTAGTACTCAGGGTCCGGCTTGAACTCCATGTAACAAGCTTCCATTCATTTATAGAAAGACTTTGAATAATAAAATCAGTTAGCAGAAATATTGTGTAAAAAGGTATTGTACAATACTGCATGAACATATTTTCTGTTGCCATTTAAGTGTCAACCAACCCTGAGAAATGTTGGTTGTGTCTGTAAATCAAAACCACTTTTTTTTTTATTTAAAACTCCTCTTGTATTCGCAAGAAAGAGTGAGACAGAAGAAGAGAAATGATAAAGTTGGCAACTTATGTGTCAGGTTTCAGCCTCTTGTAATTTGAAATGGCTGAGATATGAGACCATGAAAATCTGGGAATGTTGATGCACAGCAAATATACTTTGCAGTCACGTTGCAAATTTTAGCAGCGGAATAGATATTATGGAAAAATAGCTAATCTGCAAGCACCTACTTTTTAAAACAGAATATTTTTAACCATTTAAAATTAAATAACTTCTAAATTGCAGTTTTTTATTTTGTTTGGTTTTTGTAGTTAAGGCCAGTTGGTATAAATTTTGCATAGCCCCATTGACTTCAGTGGCACTGAATGGTGATGGTATCAGGATTAGCTCTGCCATCCCTGGCTTTTCCTAGGGCAACAAAATACTAAAGCCAGTAAAATGTTTGTTGGGGCTGTGAGGACATGACCAATTCCAGTTTGCCTAGCACAGCAAAACCCTCTATCTGGCCCTGGCTGCTGTGTCAACTGGTTGTCTTTTAGTTTCTGGAAACTACTAGTTAGTGATAGAGGGAGGAATTTGCAAAAGCACCTGAACTGCTTTTCAAACATGCCTAAAGTCAGTTGGATCTTGCCTTCACTAGGAAAAAACGGTGTGTTCTCAACTTGAGTTAGCTAACGCAAGGTAACTAACTCGAGGTGAAATTCTAGTGAAGACAAAGTAGTTGTCAGTTTTCATTCATGATAGCATGTTGAGTTAAAGACTATGGGGGGAGCAGAGCATTTGCCTTGATCTGCTCATTAAAAGTACAAATTGTCTTGTCTTCGCTTGGATTTTACCTCGTGTTAGTTACCACATTACCTAATTCAAGTTAAGACCACACCTTTTGTCCTGGTGCAGATGCATCATTAATGTCTTACCAGACTAAGTCTCAGGGCTTGTCTTCACTACTGGGGTAAGTAGAGCTAAGTTTCGCTACTCCAGCTACGTGAATAACGTAGCTGTAGTCGACGTAGCTTAGGTCGACTTACTGCGGTGTCTTCACTGAGCTGTGTTGAGGAGAGAGACACTCTGGTCAACTTACCTTAATCTTCTCAGGGAACTGGAGTGCTGGAGTCGATCGAGAGCATTCTGCCATCAGTTTAGCAGATCTTCACTAGATCCACTATATCGACACCCGCTGCATTGATGGCAGCAGCGTTGATCTCCCGGGTAGTGAAGACAAGCCCTCACTGTCTTGCAATGGGATGTAAGCTCTTGAGTCATGTAAGCACTTTTGAAAAGTCACTTCAATGAAAATTTTACCCAGAATTCTTAGGCTCTGAAATGCACAGAATTATACAGTACTAAAGCTACCACAGTTGTTTTGTCATCTTGTATTTCATGTCACCATGGTAGATCTGATCCTCTCATGTCAACTTTGAAAGGACCTGCTGCTTTAATAACACTAACCTGTTATATTGCTTCCAACTGAATGAAGACTTTCTCCCAACTCTCCAGAACAGTTACACCATCTAACTGCAGTTTTCCTTCATTCTGATGTGCAATAGTAACCCTGACCTGAGGAGAACTGAGCCCATCATTGAAAGTCCCCTACAGAGGACCAGTAGTGGCAGCTCCTCCAGTTCCAGCACCCCCAGCTCCCAGCCTAGTTCCCAGGGAGGATCCCAGCCTGGTTCTCAAGCTGGCTCCAGTGAACGTAATAGAGTTAGAGGTGAGATGACTTCGTTTTTAAACTGCTCTTTGGACCCTGATCCTGTAGCCTTTCTCCACTCCTTTGGCAAGTCACTTAACCTCTCCCTGGATCTGATCTGATCTCATGTGTGTGAAAAGCTGATTTTAAATAGATCCACTGAAGCTATGGAGTTGCACCTGATTTTAGACAACTGTTTTTTTCCTGAGATTAGGTTCTGCTCCTACACCTCAGTTTCTTCCCTTCTAACACGGAGATGATGCTTACTCACCTTTTCACAGTGCTTTCAGATCGTCTGCTGAAAGGGGCTGTGTTTGTACAGAACTTTATTTATTTATTATCTTAGCGTTTTGCAGGCAAAGTGACTACAAGTTTTGGTCCAATATTCTGTATGTATATAGTTGCAAAATCCTCCTATAGAAAGAGGTAGGAATTCTGTGGTAGTGAAATATAATGAATTCCTCATTCACTTTTTTCTTCTCGAATCCAAATTCAGCTTTTTTGGGGTGTTTTACTTCATTTGTGTGCAGTGAGCATTCCAGGGCATAGAGAAGTGAATTAAGCCATTTCTTTTAAAGGTCTTTCAGAACAGAACCGTGTTTACTCTGGATTTACATTCCTGGCTGATTTGTTTCCTGGCATCTTATAGTTGTTGAAGATCTTCTTCTTCTTTTTCCCCATCTATTTGCAATAGCAGTTGCCAAAGCACATCCAGCCAGTTTATCTATATTTCTCTCACAGTGCTGGAGTATAAATCCACAGACTAAAGCACATTAAAACAAGTGCTGCACCCATGCTCTGAATTTTTTATGACTTGACTGTAAGTTTATGCAATATTTGTGGAGCCACGTTGGTCCCAGGATATGAGAGAGACAAGGTGGGCGAGGTAATATCTTTTATTGGACCAACTTCTGTTGGTGAGAGGGACAAGCTTTCGAGCTTAGCTCTTTGGGTATGAACAAGAGTTCTGGGTAAGCTCAAAAGCTTTTCTCTGTCTCACCCACAGAAGTTGATCCAAGAAAAGACATTACCTCACCCACCTTGACTGTAAATTGGCATGTCTCTTGTTAAAATAATCACTCCTCTAGGTAGTCAATAAAAGTAATTTATCAGCAGTTGTTCTGTTTTTGGTTTTTAGTTAATGAGGAATTCTATGAGTAATAACCTCTTTGCTATATCAGATAACACAGTGCTTCTAATTTATCATATGCCCAGCTCCTCTGCAAAGTGAATGTTTCTTTAATAGAAAAAGGACAAGAATGTTGAGAGTGCCGTATATGGGGATTAGATTTAGTTATAAATTCTCTTGCTACACTGAGAGAGGACAATGCAATAGAGCTATATCATGGAGAGCCCGTTTCAAATAAACTGCATGGCAACAGGCTTTACAGAGTCCCGTAATACAATTACAAATTAAATAAAGCGATGGCCGAGGGAGAGAGGATTTGAGCTGGTTTCAGCCAAGCGGTAGATGAGGTAGAGAGAAACAAGAAAGGATTTTCCAAACAAGAAGCAACAGATGCTGTAGGGGTGAAAATCATGGCAAGATAGTTTGGCGTGACAATGCTAGGCTACATAGAGTTGTGATCAACCATGGCTCTGGGAGGACCTTTTCTGTCTTTGCCAGTGTCACTCTATGGCCTCGGGCAAGTCACCCAGGGCCAGGCTGTCCATGACCCTTATGTAAGAGTACTGCAAGAGCCAGGGACCACCTCAGTCTGTGAGCTCAGGAGCACAGGTACTGCTCATTCTCTCTCTCGCGCGCTCTCCCTGCATCCCAGAAGGTACAAGTCACCACCAAAGGAGACCTGCCATGGGCTGTCCTCATTCTTTACAGGCTCACTACCACAGGACGGTGCAGCTTGCTCGCTCTTTCTCCCTCTTGACCCAGTGGGTGAGGTGAGATAGAAGGGGCTCTAGAAGTGCGAAGTGCTGTTTGATGGTTTGTTTCTTGGACAAGCAGAGGGATCAGACAGGGAGGCAGACAGACTGTGACTGGATTATGTGTTTTTAAAACCATGGAGGATCATTTTGAACTGGATCCTGAAATGAATAAGGAGCCACTGGGTTTCTCAGAGGTGCCATTGCGCAAAGGTGCACAACGTCATTCTGCATATTCTGCTGCCTGGTGAAAGTCTGTGATCTCCCACTAACAACAGTGATTTGTTTTTGCTCAGGAAATGCCAAACCTGAAGGGTCACCTGTGCTCTCTCATGAGCCATCTAAGATGAAACAGGAGGACAGCAGGGATGTGACGCGACCAAGCCGACCTGCTGTGAGTCTTAAATTATGCCTCGGTGGCATTTGCCATGTTTTCATTAATGGCAATCATGCAGCCTTGCAACCCATAGAAAGAGGCAAACGCAGTCCCATCGCCAGTTTTAAGGCTCTAAATCTGCAATATAGCAAGAGTCCATGGGATATATTAATGCATAGAGATTGCACGGTTTACAACGGCCCCAGGCAAGAGAAGAACTTCAGCACAGCTTAATTTTATGCTTTGATGGATCGGGGCCAGGGTTTGCATATAGCACACTTTGGCATTGTGTTATCATAAGTTGATTTCTAGAGCAACCTTGCAGAGGGGGTGGTGCTGCATTCAAAGGCTTGGTACCCAGCCGTTGCTAGTCACCCCAGTTTAAGAAAAAACTGGCAGTAATTTCTGTGCACTTTTATTTTATTACTTTTTTGGCAAAGGCCCATGAAAAACCCTTCCAAAGTCTCTGGTTTAATGTTATGTCTGATGTTTGTATTTTAAAACTGCAGAGTGCGCTGGACTCGATAACCAAATGGATTTCCACTGTTTCTCTCTTTTAATGTGTATTAATGTTTTGTTGATGTTGTTTTTCTTTACACTTCACAGCGTTGCGCTAACAATTCTAATTTTATTTCTAACCTGCTTGCCCTTCCTCTGGCTTTTTCCCGTCCCGATCTGTTTCCTCTGACGCTGATTAATCTTCCCTTACTCCCAGAGCTATAAGAAAGCTATAGATGAGGTTAGTGATATCTTTTCTTAGTTGGTCATGCCTTTGCAAGGTTGACTAGTTAGAGCTTAACCATGTTTTCTTGGTGCTGACATTCAAAAAGGTGGCAATGCTAGCATGGTTCAGATTTCAGATCTGGAAGATGGTATTTAGCTACAGTGAGCTAATCTAAGGGGGCTGGGGGGGGGATTGATCTGTTAATACATTTTGCTCAGTATATTTGGCTTCACAAAATCCATTTGCAGACCACTTGCACAAAGGCCAAACCAAGAACTGCTGTACTGTGAACCTTCATGAGCAGAACGAATCACTTTATCAGTGTTCTGTGGGTTTTATAGGGAATAAACTGAGACTGGAACTTTCTTACCCTGACAGAGGCTGTCTTAATGGATTGCAGCAAAGGCCAGATTCTGCTCTGTTACACCCGATGTGACCCCTTTGGTTTCAATGGGAAGCACAAATTTAGCTAAGAGCAGAATTTCTCGCTTTTCAAATGAAGCCATGTCCTAAAACAATCATTCTTTTTGACAGCGTGTGTCAGGGCTGATGCTCTGCGATTGCATTGCTCTGGCTGTCTCATGGTAACTTTAGGGAGCTGGTTAATCACAGGTGAAATATTAACTTATAATATTATGAGCCAGATTCTCAGCTGGTACAAATTGGCATTGTAGTTAGCAGAGCTGTGCTGATTTACACCAGCTAAGAATCTGACCCTATACCTTTTAAGGCCTTGAGTATACTTGGGGTTTGCACTGATGAATGGCAGAACCCTAAGTGCAGACAAGGAAAGCAAAGACTTACGCTACCTGAGCTTGCCCTGCTTCGGGTAAGCACAACTGATCCAAATTGCTGTTTTTCTTGCCTACGTGTGGGGTTTACACAAGCGCAGCTATACCGATTGCAGCTGTACCATTGGCTGCCATTGGGTCTAATCTCAAGTATAGACAAAGTGCCAAATTAGCACTTAAGGGGAGAAAACAGGGCCAGATTCCAGTGACTTTGCTCATGTTGAGTAGTACCTTACTCTACTGGTACCCCCACTGATTTCAGTGGGACTGTAAACAGAGCAAAGCTGCTACTCAATGCGGGTAAGGATCTCAGAGTTTCACCCTTTAATAGCAGTTCAGAGAACCTCATTTTAGAACATAAGAATGGCCATACTGGGTGAGACCAATGGTCCATCTAACCTAGTATCCTTTCTTCTCCCATGGGGAGATATTTTTGTTTTAAAAATATCAAAGTTAAAAAAAAAATCAATGTTTATAATGTGAATTTGGTGGTGACGTGTTAAAACACACGTGCTGAATGGAAAACCATTTGTATTTTATTGGTAGTGTAAACTCCCCTGGGTTCATTTTAGGATCCAAAAACCTGGTACTTCCACTTCTTTAGAAAACGGTTAGTAGGCATGGAGCTCAGATATTTCAGAAGTGACGGTGGAATATGGAGTCCTTTGCCCATGAGCAATGTTTTGATTGTCTCTGTCTGATTCTGAGTGATGAAGCCTTCACCAAACATTGCCACAATTTGTTGGCAGCCTGAATGAAAAGAGCAAGGATTCAATGGATGTGGATTCTGGGATTCTCTTGCACTCCCTAGAGGAGCTCCATGCAGAATAAGATTAGAGTACATAAGTGGGCAGTATAGGTTGAAGATTGCACAGTCACTGTCCGTCCTGTGGCTAATGAAATCTCATCGGCTAGGACAGTCATGGTAGCACCTTTTTTGACATACAGATGTCACTTAATGCAGTTGTAATTATGATGCCACAAAATATTTCTAGTTAATACATCAGAGTAGGAGTGAATTTATACTAAATAATGCTAATAAAAGGCCCAATCCTGCCATGTGCTGAGCAGTTCTCTTGTGAGAGCCTAAGTGTATTCAACTCTCCATCACTTTGGTGGGAGTTGAAGGCACTCAGCACCCAGCAGGATCGGGCCCAAAGTTACACAGTGTTGTCAGGTAAATGCAGCAAATCTTCAGAGCTGGTTTGCGAGGTGGCTGCTTCTTGCCAGGTTCTGCACGTGGATTTCACTAATATAGCTGATGAGATCTGGGTTCACCTGAGCTGTGTCTATCGTCATATTTAATAACAGATTTTATGTTGGCTTCCAAACCTATCCACCACTTCACCAGTAACCACAGTGCAGTTGCATTCAGATAACTGGGTTGAATCTAGAAGGCTCAAAGCTAGTGTTGCTACAATGATTGTGGCTTGGCAGTGCCAGTCTTACTGCCCATCCATATTTTTAAACACAAAAATTAAAGTTTTACACTTCTTACCATATGTAAATATTATTAAAACAGATTTGTACATCTAACAATGTTGAAGTCTTAAATATGTACACAGAAAAGACTGTATTGTCAGTAGTACATTTCTGATCTAGTATTTATGATATGTCTTACAAATATTTGAACATGCACTAACCTCTGTTGTTAACTGCACTGATAACTTGCATTTCTACGTACAGTGGTAAGTGACCTCTTTCTAAAATGATTGACTATAAAAAGTAGAAGAAATAAAAAAGAAAACAGCTAGCTAGTTCTCTTGGACTGAACAAGAGCAATGCATTTTGCTTAAGGAGAGAGCTTGCTAATGAAAACTCTTCAATCAGTATCCAGATAGGGGCAACATTAATGTAAAATGAGGTCTAAATGAGCTTTGTGATTCTGGAAACTGAACTGACCTGTTTCCAGAAAATATTAAATCTAAAGAACTCTTTGCAATTAAGAGCAATTTAACTGCACTGATAGTGCTATCTCATATGTTATGCCACCTTCAGTAATAACATTTCAAACATATATTTGGTGCTAAAGAGCACTTCCTTTCTAGTTGTTGGATGGGGAGGGGGAGAGGGATTGGTCCAAGATTGAGGCAATGAATCAGTAAAACCTTACAAAGTGATTATCTAGAGAAAATGAGAGCATCAAAGAATTAACCACCCCTCGGCAGAGCCTACACTGGAAAATATTGATTATCTCATGGTATTGTCTGACACTGAGAGTATTATTGCTACTACAATTTCAAAATTGGATATTAAAAACTAATTAAGCTGGTATTAAACAATACTTGTTAACTATCTGTTGATGATGGCTATGGCAGACTGATAATATATTTATGTTAATCAACTCTTTGTGTCTGGCTGAAGGATTGTAACACTCCCAGACTTTTCTAACATTGAGCGATGTTACATGCTTGTTTTCTAAGCACTAGGTTCTGTCACTATTACTTGAGGTTGTACCTTACCCTGGGAGCAACCTGATTAATTTAATAATAGAATAAGTTACTGTTCAGTGTCTTCAAGGATGGTCGGATGGCCCTAAGAAATCAGAGTTCCGTGCTCAGATTTAAATCTCTTGGTTGCTGCAGTTTGTGGGCAGAGATAATGTGAATGCAATTTAATATGCACAGTTACCTTTGCTTGGAAATTGCAGGTGTGAAAATGGAGGCCAGTTTTTATCTGGTCTCTTGATACTTGGAAATAATTGGTGCTAGTCCTAAATGGTAGGGAGAATTACAACTTTAAAAGAGATGCTGTGTTGCAGTTTTCTTTTATACTGCTTTAAAAAATTTGGGGAAATCTAACCAGTTCGATGAAAAGTGATTACTAAATTAATAGGTTTTTGACTATAGACTGAAAACGTCTTTAGATAGTTCAAATCTTCATTTACTCTTATTTCATCAGTTTAGGAAAACCAAACAAACCATAGAAGCTGTTTGTTTAATAAGTTGTCATGATTATGGATTTGACTATATTTCAGTCACCACTTAAATACCATATTCTCTCTTTAGTCATAATAAAGATCCTTTCTTAAGGAACGGGCAACATTTTGTTTTTGTGAGAAATGTAGCATATCTGAAGCAGTGTTGCCTAATGGATAGAACAGCAGACTGGAATTCAGGAGACTTTGGTTCTATTCCCAACTCTGCCACTAGCCTGCTGGGTGACCTTGGGCAAGTCACTTTCCCTCTCTGTGCCTCAGTTTTCCTATCTTTAAAATGGGGATAATGAGTCACTTTGTAAAGTGCGTGGAGAAGTATACATGAAAAAGCACTATAGACAAGCAAGGTATTATTTCCTGTAAAACAGAACCTGAATTTTAATTTTATTTTACTTTACTGGTATTTATGGGACCTGTCAAAGCCCACTGAACTCAGTGAATCTTTTCATTGACTTTAATGGGCTGGCCCTCTATTTTCACTTATGAACCCCTAACCATGCTCTTTAATATGGAATACGTTCTTATCTATTTCTCAAAGTGTGGATGAGATGATGTATGTCAATAATACACTGACCTAAAAAATGATCCTCACGTTTCTTCTGTGGCCATGTTGCACGTGCTTAATGATGGCGAGGCACAGAAAATTGTGAGAGGAAAAAGCTCTTCGCAGAAGTGGATGATTTGCTGCCACAGAAACCAGAAGTGTATCTGTAGGAACTGCCAAAATCTAAACTTGGTTACAATGAATTTGGTATCGTTGCATGGGAGTAAATCACAGGGGTTATAGCTGCTAGTCAACAGGGTGTAAGTGGGAGCACCATGTTGGCATGTCCCCAGACTAAGTCATTGCACTGAGATAAAGACTACTGAGCTAAAACCATGATATTAATAAAAATCGCCTCTGAAGTGTGAAACAGTCATGCTGTTTCTTTTTTACCCTTCAAATGATTGATAGTTTCTGATGGTTTCTCATTGCAACAGGCACCAATTAAGTCTGACTTTAGGGCAAATTTAAATGTCAATAAAGCATTTTAGTTGATCTGTGTGGAATTAGGGATGAATGATTACTTATTTCACTTAACGCTGTGAGGGCTTCATTTTGAGTTTCTAATCCGAATGATGCCCAAAGAGTTTATTAAGTCCTTAAGCCAGGAATAACAAACAACTAAAGTAAAATTTGCTCTGCAAAATATTACAGTTTCTCTATTAAAAAATAAGTTGGGTTTTCAGTCTCAATTATATATGTTTTTCATATTTTTTTCCTCTGCTGCCAAGGGGTAAATTTTAAGACCTCCCTGTACAATTTTAATTAATATTGTTATCCTAGTCACTCTGCTGGAACAGTATACTGGAGATTTGTGGAATGCAGTAGAGAGAGAATATGGCCATAAGAAAATTGTGGAATTTAGTATTTTTCAATGAGTTTCTTTCTCCCTAATCCTTTATCTCTGACCGAATGCACTGATGGCTACATCGGTCACTAATATAGGGAGAAATGGTAAGACGGACAGTTGCAATGCGTTGTTTGTCATGTGCATGCTTTGTGCAATAGAGTACTCTAACCCATTCTAATTAGAGCTCTCATACTTTTTTTTTTTGCCCTACTGCTTCCCCCTGCATTGCTATAAAAGCATGTAAGATAATAAAAAGTCTATTTTCTACACGGTGCCTGCAATGTCCCTTGTACTTAAGTAACTGTCTATTTTATATAACTGTCAGGTCTAAGGTTTCATCAAAGTCATGGTAAACTGAAAAATGACTCTTTTATTTATTTTATTTTTTTATGACTTCTACTTCTTTTTCATCTTTTCCTTAATTTTCAGGCTAGGAGGTAAAGGATTGCATAAAGAGTTTAAGCTATTTCTGCTGAGGGCTTTTTTTTTTTTAATTGTTGTGGTTGACTCAGAGCCATGACTCAAAAACTTCATCAAACTTGGTGCTGCAGTGAGCTGAGCAGTTTGACTCTGATGCTGTGTCACTGCTTCCCGGCAACTTCCTGCCAGCTCAGACTGATAATTGAAACAGATCTTGCCTTGGGGATTGCACCATTCTGTTGGAAATGTGGCCATTGCTTTCTTTCCAACGGCATTTATAACAGAGCAAATACCATTATGGTGTGTCTTTGAGAGGGTCAGAAGAAGACAGGTTTGGAGAATTTCTCCTGCAACACTCTCTCTTTGAAATAACATTGTTTTCCAGTTTACTATGATGGTGACTGAACATCACCTTTTCAACAAATATAATTTTGACGTGTATATACATATGTGTTTATATATATACACACACACATATATACATACAAACATATTAAAACATAGGTTGGCTATTGATTTTCAACAAGCATAAAGTCAGTTTCATTTTGTTTAATAAATGCTACACGCTACAAACATTGTTTTATGTTTGTTTGATGTTTGTAATAATTCTGTTACGCTATTTCTTGTTGCTCGTGCTGTAGCCTTGGCTTTCAAAGAGATATGTGAGACACTTTTCTTGCTTTAAATACAATTCACGTTGGCTTTTAATTTTTTTTGCCTCCCCTTAGGACCTGACTGCATTAGCCAAAGAGTTGAGGGAACTGCGTATCGAAGAGACCAATCGCCCTCTGAAAAAGGTGACTGACTACTCTTCCTCCAGTGAGGAATCAGAAAGCAGTGAAGAGGAAGAGGAAGATGGTGAAAGTGAAACGCACGATGGGACAGTGGCTGTCAGTGACATCCCAAGACTTATGTAAGAGACCAATTATTTAAGGGCAAGGCTGTGAAATTGCAAAATGTTTTTCTCCTCAGGAAATCATAATTTTACCTTGATGCACAACTGTTCCCAAACTGGTCCATGGGCCACTGAAAGTCCACTGGCCTCTGCTGGTAGTCTTTGGAGAGTTGGCAGGTCACATGGGCTAGCTCCGCCTTCTTGCTGCCATGTGCTTCACTGTCTAGGCTCTTCACCAAGAATTTTAAGTTAAAAATACATCAATACTTCACTGATTTTACTTTCCATGTAGGCAGTTGCAGTCATTATAGTTGCCACAGTGCAGTCGTGAATGGGAAGAGAGAGGACCGTGGGACACTCTCTGCTAAGATGCGGTCTGCTTTGTGGAAGAGTTTGAGAACCATGTAATATTGCACTGACCTTCCTATTCCTATTGCTTCTGGTGTGGTGGTGCCAATATTCCATCTTTCTGAGTTCAGTGAGTGGTCCGGGAGCACAGTCACAACTTTGGATGATTCATTGACTCTGAAAATCAGTATTTCATAAGCCCAATTGGAAAGTTATTTACTGGGAGAGATCAAATTCTCAGCATTGCACTTAAATTAATGGGCCTGATCCTACTCCCATTGAACTCAGCAGCAAAACTCCCACTGAGTTCAGTGAAAGCCAGATCAGGCCTACTGTAGTTGCTATAGTAACTGTACATGCTTGTCATCTTCCAAAACCACAACAGAACAATGCTTGAGGGCCCGATCCTCGAATATGTTGAGTGCCCCCTGTGAGGCCTGGCACACCCTCAATTCTCATTCTAGCTTTATCAGCTGTTCTGTGGCCCTGATCATAGTATCTGAGCCCCAACAATTTATGAATTTATCTGCACAATCCCCTCTGAGGTAGCAAAGTATTATGAACCCTGTTTAACAAATGGGGATTTGAGGCACAGAAAGAGGAAGGGCCATATCCTCAGCTAGCGTAAATTGACTTCAGTGGAGCTATGCTGATTTCAACTACCCAAGGATCTGGCCTTCAGTGATCAGTCCAAGGTCACACAAGAATCCTGTGGTGGCGCCAGGATTAGACCACAGCTCTCCTGGGACCCAGTTCGCTGCCTTAATCATAGACCATCACTGGCATGGAAAGAATGAAATAAACAGGGGGGAGTTACAGACTTAAAATCCATGTACTACAGCATTATGGTTGTGATCCCTTTGCAAGTCACTCGTTGTACTTGGGTATTGCAGTGTTATGAGATTAGCACAGGAAGTTCCCTGTAGTTCCAAAAGGTATGTCCTCGCTACAGAGTTAACGCAAGTGATCGGGACCCAGGTTAGTCTAACCTAGGTATGAGTAGCCGCACTGCAAAGCCACACTTGAGTTACTGTGTCCTCGCTCAGGCTGTGTGTGTTGCCAGGACTTCTGAGGGTGTATATCGTGGTTTATGTGCTGCTGTGAGATGAGCCACTCTGATTCTTTCCCAATGAATTGTGGGAAAACTGGTTTCCCCTGGGCATACGGGGTGAGAGGGGGAATTGTGGGAAGGTATTAGAGACTATCAGCACTCAAGTGATTTAACCTATATCCGTAATGGGTGAGTTACCAGCCCAAGTGAAAGTGTCACCCAAACTCTAACCCACAACTCAACCAGGCTTACAGCACTGCCAAACTTGGGAGGGAGGTTAGGGGCAACACCTGAATAGGAGCATGAGTTAACTGCAGGGAAGATGTTCCCAAAGTGATTGCAATATACATGACAGGGCAAATTACAGATAAAGCATCAAATTCACAGGTGGGATAACTCCATTTGCACCTGCTGATACCAGTTGTGAATGTGATTCAGAGTCTAAACATCATGACCAGACGTGCCAATAAACATTCGGGCACACTTACAGTGCTTGGACACAAACGGGTGCTGAGGTCCCTTCCAAACCTGAGATTCTCTGATTCTATGACATAAGCAATGTTCTGTGGACAAAAGGTGGGACTTTGCGCGTGCATTGGTGCATGCACGTTTTTATGGGTGCTGCCCAAAGTGGCCTGTTTGGCAACAGTAGCCATTGAGAAGGAGGTGTGCACCTGAATAATGCATTTAAAAATAGACTGCTTTGTGTTGATTGAAAACACCCAATGAAAGCATTCTCAATGCAGGACTTATCAACAACTTTGAAACAGCTGTTGACATGTTTTTTAATATAGATAGACCTGGTTAATCCTTGCGTGGTCGGCCGTTGACCTCTGAGTTCAGTTGAATTTTTGTGTGGCCCCACTATATCAGTAAGAATTGACAGCACTCAGCACCATGCAGGATCAAGCCATGAGCACTCCAGGGTTGAATGTGATGATGAATGAAGTGCAACCTCTGGTCTGACATATCTGTACTTACTCAGCACCACGACAAACTAAGTCCAACCTCTCTCATTCTAATGCATACCATGAGGGAAATGGTATGTGTTAAATATGTATTAAAACACATCTTAAACGATTATGTTTTGTTTATAATATATCTATAAGACCTTGTCACTCTGTTTCTAGCATACTTCCCTTTTTTGTTTTGATGATACCAGGAGAACACTGCTTGTGGCTTGCAGGGCTTGGTGCTGTCCAATCAAGTCATGAGAGCACTTTGTAATACCATAAAGATATAGGCAGGGGGAGCCCTTTATATATATGCACACTACAGTATCTTAGGTGGGGACCAGCTTAAAGCATGAATGCAATATACTCCTAATTCACGCAATAGATAAGGCACCTTATGCCAGTGGAGGCTCAGGCATGGTGCCTCTAGAATGTCCCTGACATGCCCTCTCTGCTTCCACCTCTACATAGGGCAAATTCTTCACTGGCTATCTCTGGCCACTTTATGCCAATTGCATGATGCAAAGTGGCTTTAACAGACTAGAGAATCCACCCTCTGTCTCTTGCCCTTTTACTTGTATTTGTAAAAACTGAATGATTTTCTCTCTGGAGATAGCACTTGTAGTGCTTGGTCATAAAACTCTTTGCATTAGCCTCCAAGCAGACGGTTAGACTTTCTTTGCTCTTACAATCAGGTGCACGTGCATACAGGAATAGAATGAGCAAGATTACAATAGGCAAGAAATGAATGACACCCTATAAAGAGAAAGCAGTGAAAATTCACCACAACCTGATCCTTACTCATAGTGCCAGAATAGTAATAAGATTGTCTACACTGCACACTAAGCCTGGGCTCTGACTCAGGTTTGAGCCCAAGCTCCCGTTCTGTTCTCACCCAGAAATCAGTCTCACCCAGATCAGCAAATGCTCAAGACCTGAGTCTTAGGCCCCAGTTAGGGGGATGAGTCAGAGCCCGAGTCCCACCGTGACTCAAGTGCAAGCCTGGTCATTTACAATGTGGATGCAGGTCAAGCTGCAACCCTGAGTCAGAAGGGCTTTATAGTGCAGTATGCACGTTAGCATGGTTGTGAGATCTGGGTCCAGCAATCAGGTTTACCATGCAGTGTGGCTGCTCAAGCACTGGCTTGGAAACACTGAGTCCACAAGCCCAGGTCCCACAGGGTATGTCTACAGTGGAATAAAAGACCCCGAGCATTGTTGTGGCTGGCACAGGTCAGCTGGCTTGGGCTTGTGGGGTTTGGGCAGCAGGGCTAAAAATTACTGTGTTGACATTTGGTGTTGGGGACCCTCCCCGCTCATGGGGTCCCAGAGCTTAGTGTGCCATGTAGACATACCCTTAGGTCCTTTGTGGTACACCCAGTCGCATTCTATCTTGAAATGAGATGCAGAAGAAGTAATACATTTTTCAACATTAATGACAGAAATTTGCAACACTAATGTTTTCCATTTTACCACCAGACCAACAGGAGTTCCTGGAAGCAATGAGCCATACAACCTAGGAATGGTGGCATCCCATGGCCTAGAAACATCCAATGCAGATACATTTAGCAGTATTTCCAGGGAAGGGACTTTAATGGTAAGGGAGGTAAGTCGGAGATAAGAGTTTCTATGGAACATTTTCAGGAGGTTTTGTCTTCGTAAGCATGAAAAATAATTATACTGTGTATTCTAAACAGAAAATGATTGATTAAATTGTGCTCATTAATGGCTCCGTAATATAATTATATTGTATAAACAAATATGACAAACAAATGATTCTCACAATGACAAACAGCAGTGAATAGTAATACTAGAAGACTGGGATGGGATTTGCTCTAATTTGCTCTGCTGTAAAACCAGAGGAAATCCAAGCCAAAAGAGTTGCTCTCAATTTACACCATTGTTGGAGAGATTGGAATCTGGCCCAAAGTTTCCCTTTCTCTTCACCATTTTTCAACCCCTCCCCACCTCCACTTAGCCATCTGCCAAAGACATTCAGTTGATTTAGTATAATTATAACTTCTTATCTGAGCACTCTAATTGCAATATCTTGGCTCCTGTACAAGAAGGACCAAAAAACCTAAAACATAATGTCAATGATTGCATTTATGAAGATGATGGAATGCAAAGTGGAGAAGTCTCCTGGCTGGACATCAAGCATGTCTCCAAAGGTCACAATAAACTTGACTTCTGGTTTTAAGGAATTGCTGAAGTAAAGCTGTGGTCATCCCACAGAATATTTTGGGTACATTTTTGGCCTTTCCAGTTTGAAATCTTGGTCCACCACATTCATCAAATCTCCCCAGTTCAATTCTATTTGGTTTCTATTCCACCATTCTTGATCCTCATATGGGTATCCTGATGAGGAGTGCAGTTTGTAAACAAGGATGATTTAGAGAGAGACTACTTTGATTTCAACTGCATTGTGATAAAAGAGCAAGGCTGAGGAAGGCACATTAAAAAAAATTGCCCATGGAGAAGCCTCAGATTCTTTTTCTGTTGTGGTTCTTTATCATGCTGTAGATTTTCCTGAAACAGGCAGGTGGTATTTTCCTGAAAAGCCCCACTCTGTTGGCAGGTGTTGATCTTGTTGGGGGAGGGGTTCGGCTGAGTCAGTGCAGCCAGTGACTCCTCACCCTGCCTAAACATAAAGGAGTTGAGAGTGGCTGCCTAGAAGGAAAGGATCTAGGATGTGGGCAGTCCTGAGGGAAGAACCTTAGGAGCTGCCAAGCCTGTGGAGTAGGTTTGAGCTGGTCTGTGATATCTGATTGTTTAGAAATAAAGCCAAACCCCGGGAAGGATGTGAGTTTGGGCTTTACATAGTGTGGGAGGTCTTTATTTTTATAGTAGATTGGAAAAGATGCCTACTCACAGTCCCCAATGTTCTTAGAGCAGAAGGATGATTTATTGCTATATCAATTCTTTTTTCCTTTGGGGAAAAATAAATCTTTCCAAGGGCTAGCCTATGTGATCTATGAACAGGCACTTGCCCTCCAACAGCAGATAACGTAGCTGTTTGCCCTTGTCAAAATATTACTCCAGGCCATGGCAGGGATGGGGAGAGGAAGGCAGCGCGGTGGTCCCAAACTCTCCACCAGCCAAACACATGCCAGCTGGAAGTAGCCATTTGCAGGAAGAATATACAAAGAAAGGTGAGAGAGCTATTTGCTCCCCTTTCAAAATAGCCAAAGACTTCTCACTGAGACCCAAAGCGAGGGAGAGAAATCCCAGGCAACTCCAGAAGAAAGAAAGGAGACGGCAGAAAAAGCCTCACAACTTGAACTTCGTCCTGCCGCAGAATCAGAAATGGATTCAATGCAAAATGAGCACGTCGTATAAAACCCATCTAATCCATTGCTGCCCCTCAGCCTGGTTTGTACAGAGATTCTTGAAGTATAGCGATACTTGTCCACCTTGTCATGCCAGTGAAGTTAATTAAATTGAATACAAGTACAAGCCGCAATCATGATTAACCAGCCACTTTTGAAATGCTGGTATTAAGCATTGCTACTGTAAAACTTGCTCTGCGCAAACAATACCAAATGAGAGCACTGGTATCAGATAAGGACGTTAAAACTAACAGGCAGCTTAAAAATCGAACCGATAATAGAAAATATAGTGTCGTATACAAATCTTCTGTTGTTCTCTTAGGACCTTATCCAAAGCCCAATGAAGTCAATGGAAAGACTCTTGTTGACTTCTATGGTCAGGGCTTTTCTGCCCTCTTCCATGCACAAGGACAGTGCCCAGCTTTAAGGTGAAAAGTAATCAAAGGACATGTCCTTTAGCCCATAAGCTAACTGTTTATGCTAAACGATCTGTTCGATCTTGTATTTAGCTGTGACATTGTTAGTATTTTTCCCAGACCGGAAGAAGAGCTCTGCATAGCTTGAAAGCTTGTCTCTCTCACCAGCAGAAGTTGGTCCATTAAAAGATATTACCTCACCCACTTTGTCTCTCTAATATCCTGGGGTCAACAATGCTGCATAAAGCAAATGGCTGTCACACTTAGCAGCAGCACTTGTTGTCCTAGTCAGATTGTGTTTTGAGGGGTTTTTACAAACACTTCAGATGGACACATCTCCTTAGCTACAGAAATTGATAGGCTGCATATGTGATTGCTAATAAAAATAGCAATAGGGGGAGACCTTCCATAACAATACCTGTCTGCATGGGAAAAGCACATGCTAGAGAGGGTGATTGCTTGTCTGCAAAGGTGTCTGATATAGACAGTTACTTGGCAGACTCAGTTATGTCATGGAGAAATGGAGACTGACCTTGAATTCTAAACATTGATGAGCCCCACAGCAGTTTCAGGTAAATCATTTCTTCCTTCCTCTGTCTTTGGTACTTGACTAACCTGAGAATTTGGCAGCTGCAAGGATCAGGGCTATGTCATCTGTGGCTGTATATCACAACCCCTGATATTAGTAGCAGTCAGTTGGAATTGTAGTGCCCTGCCTGTGAGTTCTGCTAGACTCCTGATTCTCCAAACAGATATATCACATGACTCGTGCAGTCTAGAGAGAAGATCTGCTTTGTTGGTTGCTAGTGAGAGCCTATAAGAAAGGAGAAAATTAAGTAAGACTTTCTTGGATTAGAGCACTTACCTAAAAATGTATCTGGAGTAGGTTTTTCTCCTCTCCACAGAGGCGTGTTACCCTTGTTGACACTAATGGGAGCTTTGTGTGCATAGCAAGACAAGAATAGATCTGTTATTCTGTGGAAGGGAAATGTTGATGCTGTTCACTGGTGTTTTGTACTCCAGAAGCATGCTTTTGGAGCTGTATTAGCGATTGTGGGAATCCTGCAATCAGACCCCTTATCACTGTAGCTTTTAAAAGGCAGAGGGACCAAATCTGCCCTCCACCATACAAGCCCAGATCTCATGGAAGTCAATGGGCCTTGGCCTATTCTCACAGACTGACTTGGGTGTACCATTGGACCCAGGGGGATTTGCACCTGCATGCCCAAAGTGAGAATTTGGTCCATGGTTACTTTGTTACAAAAATTCAAAATCATCATCAGGCGTCTCCTGTTGATGTAACATGGCTAATTGCTTCTGAAGTTACTTTGTGATTAATTCTCTCTTCCTCCTGTTTTATATTTTGCTGCTTGCCAGATTTGCATGGGGTGAATATGGCAGTGAGGGCTCTTGTTCTGTGCTTGCTTTGATACCTGGGTTACTGCAGTAGATCTATTTGTTTTTTCCCTCTCCTCTTCCTTGTACCTTGTGTCTCTGCAGACCACTGGTGAAAAAAAGCGTTCTAGCCATGCAGCCAGCAATGGCTTTGCTGGGCACATCAATCTCCCTGATCTGGTGCAGCAAAGCCACTCACCTGCAGGCACACCGACTGAGGCCCTGGGGCGAGTCTCCACGCATGCGCAAGACATGGACTCAGTGGCTGAAGTAGGTGGTGGGGCCTCTTTGTTACATGGCTATTCCTCTTCCTTCGCATTGCTTTGAACAAGAATTAACATCCTCTGAGGAAGAGGCTTTCTCAGTGTTTTCCTCCAGTCATCTCTGCTCGCCTCTCTCTTTGTTTCCAGTCCAGGATTATGATTATGAACGTAGTTGAAGTAACATTGACTCCACTTAGTAATAGGTAAATCGTTATATGTTTTAATGGCGGAAATTTGCACTGGGGCTCATTTCAAACCCAGCAGTTGATGTCAATGTTTAGTGATGTTGGGCTTGAACCAAACATCCCAGAAGTTTGTGAAAGTCCAGATGTGGGTCTCAACTTAATAACTTGGGGTGAAATCTTGGCCTATTGAAGTCATTTTACCATTGACTCCACTGGGGCCCGGATTCTACCCTCTGGCTCATCTCTAATGGGAAGATGAACGAAAAGATTGGCTAGAAAGAGGCTGTGAAGTTCTTTAGGCCAAAAATGTAGCATACCTTTCAAGTTGTGGGTGTTTCCATTCAGGGTGAAATGACTCTGATACCAGCTGCTTGGCAGTAAAGTGGTTAAATGTGATTTTTTTTTTTCTGCATAGGATACAAAAATCCTAACAAACTCAAGTTCTTACATATAAACAAAGCGAATCAAAGCCTGCCATTCACAGTCACTTACTATATATCATACACACTTCTCTTTGGGCCAAATTCTGCTCTCAGATGCAAGCCCACATCACCCAGTATTAAGTAAAATCTGTGGGTGAATGTCCAATAAGAAATAAACCTTTTATTTTGTTGTGTAGATCATTTAGTCTATGTCCTATCATCCTATTCTCTTCACTTTAGATTATCCAGCTGTTTTAAGGATCCCTTTTAATAATAATAAATTAAAAATCCGGTTGGAATAAAGGATACCATTCCTTCTAAAATGTAAGGATCTATGGTACATGTTTTGGCCTAAAGGTTTTATCTGTTTCCTTCTAAGGATAAGAGGGAGTCAGTTGTTTATAAAAGCAAATATTTCTGAGGTCGTTCTCAGACTGTTCTTAAAAATGGAGACACAACATGAAGGGATTGTGTTTAACTACATACATTTATAGTGTATGTGCCAAAAAAATCCTGTACGTTTCAAAAATAGAATTTCTGGGGCTGGACAAGCTGAGGATGGGTATAAGCTGAGAGTTTTGGCTTCAGTTCAGACTCCCGAATGACTCACAGTACTGCTAGCAGAAACCTCCTGTCACAGCAGGAATCTGCATAGATGTCTTGTTGCATGGAAGTTTGGAATGGAGGATGAAACTCACCCCAGAGCAAGCGTGTACATACTTAAGCCCTGCATAAGGGCTTCATGGAGTCTGTGTTGTCTGTGAGTTCATGCAGGGCTGCCTACATACCCCTATGCAGCAGGGCAAAGATCCCCATGCTGGCCTTGTATATGTGCAGAAGGCCACATTGGGAAAGGGCTTCAGAGTCACATTTATACAGATCCAGTGGCCCCAGGCACCTCAGACAGATGACATGGTGGGGCTGCAGCTGCTATACCCACTCACTGGCTGGAGGAGTAGCTGTACAAGAACTATGTGGTAGCACTTTGCCCTGGCCCTGTTTGGGGGGGGGCGGGGTGGAATACTCTGTATCGGTGGAATGGATTTCTCCTTTAGTGAGAGGGCTGCGGGAAGAAGAATTCTAAGTGTTCGCAGTCTATTCCTGCGAGAAATAATTTTTTCTACATTACACCATCACACACGTATTCTAACTGCCCTGTGGCAGACTCAGATTATATGTTCATCCCTTGTGAAACAGTGTCAGTCATGCTGACTAATGTCAAAGATAATATAGAGAGTATTGTGGCATGTACCTGTGTTGTGTAGGAAAGGAGTAAGATGACCCAAGCTTGTTTAAAGTGAATCCTTTGGGTATATCTATTAAAAATCAGTTTTCTTGTATTTTTTATTTTGGTCACTTTAATCGCGAGTGGGTTTGAACCTAGGCTACGGAAGTGACAGATAGTGATTACTCCACCTGTAGCTTGGCAGAACCAGCCGTGATATGTCAGGGCTAAACAGAATGGAGGAGACCTAGTATTATCTCATACTGCAGCTTGGGAAGCTGAGACAGAGGTTTATAAAAGGTTGAACGGGACCCGCAGGAAGATGAGGTCTTAATATTTAAATAACAGATCTGAAAGTTATTAAAATGCCAGCGTCTTAAATGGAGAAAAGCTGAGTCTGAGCAAAGAAAGAAAAAGCTTGATGCATCAGAATGGAGCATTTCATCCATTGTAAATGGTGTATTTGAAAGTGCCTTATCCTTAGTTGGAAAAAAAAATCCCTGTAAGTATTAAATTTTCCCTTCTAGAGTTGCCGACGCTTCATGGAAAATTTTGAAAAAGACATTTTATGTAGAAACAATTCTGCTTGTGTATATTTATCTCACACGTGTGTGTGTGTGTGTGTACACAAAATAGTGCCTGTGTGTATATCTACGGATTATATTTTGCTAATATGTTTGCATGAAAGTATGTTTTTTGCAGAGTTCATCTCAGGCTGTTAATTCTCTGCATGGGAATTAATTATTCTTTATTTTTGACATCACATTCTGTTGTTATGGAGGCAACAGTGATGTCACAGAAGATTATGAATAGGGGAGAAAGGTAGGGGGAAAACAACAGGAGAATCATGGAAGGTAGGCACAGAAAACAACTGCTAGCTCATCTGAACCATCTCCCTGCCAGTGCAGGAATGTGCCCGAAGGTACAGTTTCTAGTGTTTTCTCTGGTTAATGTTAAGTCTTGAGCAAGGAGGCTGCTTCTACTTTCCTTGGTGGCTATTCCACAGTACATCTTCCTGTCAGGAAGTTTCTCCTGATATTAGGCCTACATTTTCTGTTTCTAAATGTAATCCCCTTAGCCCTAGTTATATCTCCTTGTACCATCCTAAATGATCCCTCTGCCATCTTGGTGTTTACACCCTTCAGATATTTGTAGGTTGTTAAAATAGTTCCTTAATCGTACTTTAGCCAGGCTTTACTTAAGGGGGTACAGTTGACAAAGTCCCTACTCCCATTGACTGTCAATGGGACTTTGGCTCCAAAGTCACTTAAGTGCTTTTGAAAAGTTTATTCATAAAGCTTTTTTCAAATTCCCTTATGTCAGCCCTCCCAGTCCCCTGATCATTCTTGTTGCAGATGAACTGTTTATTCAAACTGGATTTTTGTTCATTGTGATATTACTTTGCGCTTTTATGGCATTTTCCATCCTCAAACTTTGTTTGTTTGAAGTGTGTTGAATAAGAGAAGATTCACGATTCCTCTGTGGGGTAGTTGTGGTCACTATTCTGATCCCCCAAGGGCATTCTGGGACATAAAATATAAGTGACTTCCCTGAGGTTATGCAGTGTGCCAAAGTTCAGAGCTAGAATTAGAACCATGATCTCCTGGCTCCCAGTCCTTCCGCTTTAATAATAATGATCACTTTTACCCCTTTAATTTTTTTTTTTTGTATAAAATATCCTTGGTGATAAATAGCAGAGAAAAATAGGGAGAATCTGACACAGCAGAATTGTTTCTAAATCAAATGCCTTTCGGAGTGTTCCATGAGTTAGACTTTAAGAAGACCTTCATTCACCGAACCTTCACAGGGAGATTTTGGAAGCCAAATATCTGAATCATGAAAAACTCAGGAGAGCTCTTTTCAACAAAATATTTGCTCTTAAACTTATTAGCTTAATCCGTTCCTTGGGAGATCTTTGCTTGAAACCCGAGTAGCATTTTGAGAGCAGTGTAAGATTATGCTTACCTTTGAGAGAGCTACCCTTATAAAAGTGTATGCTTATCTTCTTGTAGTCAGGGTGTTATGCAATTACTCAGTGCAGTGGCTTTGAGCTCTGGCTTTGTACAGAGATAGCAAATTTGATTTTGGCCCTTGGTGGCTTAAAAGAAATCTGTGCTAAGGAGGAAAAATGAGTAGTGTTTCTTCTCTTGTGGAAACACTTGATTCTTGCTATTTTAACAGCGTTTAATATAGGTCATAAATATAGCATATCCTGAGTAAATGCGATGATAGAAGAATAAGCTGCTCAAGTATGGGGAAGAAAACATGCCACCATGAGTCCCATGATAAGAATTTCATTTTGTTCAGGAGAAGGTCTTAGCCTCATTTTCCTGCACTAACAAAACATGAGTTTAAAAATAGAGCAATGTAATAGGAGAACTTTCTCTCAGTTTCCTATCGCAGAGTCTCAGCTTTGTCGTCAGCTATGATATGTTCCGGTTTAGTTTTATTTGCTAAGAAATGACCTTTGGGGCCCTCACACTTTAATTGTGCAGTCATTTAAGTTAACTTCTTGAAACAAAGTAGCCCATTGAAATACCTCCAATCCTGAGTGGTATGATTTAATAACAGTGTATATTGTGCCTGTGAAGTGGTTATATTTATGTGTTACACTGCAGAACCATGGTAGATCACAGAGCAACGTGATAAATTTCATTTAACACATTTCTTGGAACACCTCACCTGGGCTCTATCCACTAATCCACTTCTGCCAGCAGTTGGGACTACTTCTAAGACACCAAATCTCTGCTACCAACCTGACACAAAAATATTTCCTCCCCTTTCCTACCCTCCGCATCCCCACAAACATGTGCTTTCATATGAGAATTTAAAGTAGCTTGACAAACAAGATGAGCAGTATTCAGTCCTGGACCAATGATAGATTTAAAGTCCAATATCAAATACCCCATCAGGACCAGAAATGTAACTTTACCCGTGGGATAAATATTTCTATTTTAGCCCTGGCATATCTCAGGGTAGTGAATAGCCAAACTCTCACATTATTATGTCTGCAAAAGCTCACCAAGGCAATTCTCAGAGGTTTCTAAAATGTATTATTTATTTTTTCTCTCTTTCTGAGAACTGTATAGTTGAAGATATGCTAATTAAAACATCTTAGCTTTACAAGCATAGGCATCCAAAAAAAGCAATGGGAATACTTTAAAAAACTCTCAAACATTCCTGCAATAGTTTTTCTGTCAAATGTGTGGCATGTCCCAATTACACACTGATACAGGTCTGTGTGGTTTAAAATTTTCATTTGTGCTTGTCTGGGATGTCCTGCAAAATTTACTCCTGGATTCACCATTCATGAGATGCGGTCATCCCAAACCTTTGTCAATAAGACTTTTCTTCCATATCATTATGTGTTCGGTAATTAGCACTTATGGTGCATATTGTAGTACCTTTCATTTTCAAAGCACTATGAAAAGTTCCGTGAATTTACCCTTTTTATATAATGTTTATTAATGATTTTTTCAGTGTATATAGAAAACTGATCTGACAGGGCAAAGAGAGTGATTTTGAACAGTCCCCCATCTGGGAAGATTCTAGTTTGTTGTTCACTGGAAGCAAAAACATTGGTATTAAGTATTATTCCCTTCCTCTGAGCCATCATCCTCTTTCTTGCTTTATAGTATGGCATGGGAAGTAGCACCAAAGCCTCTTTCACTCCATTTGTGGATACCAGAGTGTATCAGACCTCCCCTACTGATGAGGATGAAGATGATGACGAGGAATCATCTGCTACAGGTAGGAAGCAATGCAGCCCAACATGGGGTATGGACTAAATGAGATCAGAATGTACACCCAGAACATAACCAAACCTTAAAACGTTCATTAACTCCTGTTTGGGTTGTTTTTTATTCCTTCCACTTTCTGTCCAAAACCCAGAAATGATGAAATACCATGAGAGAGGTCTGAAGGAAGCAGGAACTATAGGGAAAATGTGCTCACCCTCCCTGTCAGTGGGGGAGAGATTTCCAGGACCCTTTTTGCAGATTCAAGTAGAGGTTTGGATAGTTAAGAAAGTTTGGTTGCTGCTATTATTTATTTAATTGTACCAAGACCCCATTGTGCTAGACACTGTTCAAACACAGACCAAAAAGATAGTCCATGCCCCACTGAGCTCACAATCTAAGTATAAGACAAGAAATAGCAAGTGGATACTGGCAGACCGGAAGGGAGCTCAAGGAAACAATGAGACAATTTTGGTGAGCATGACACTCTGTGGTCTAAGCACACCAGTTACCTAAGCTTTTGGTGTTCATCCATCACCTAAATATTTATCTTAAATCAAAGGCCAGGTCGTTTGTTGCATTTTTAATGTCTTCTCCCTAATCAGAAAATAAAATGAACATTTCCCTACTGAATCAAGCAGACTGGAAAAGTCGCCATGTTGTGATGGAGTTGAGGAAGCTGTTACTAATATGTTTTCTTTTTAGCACTGTTTACCAGTGAACTGCTTAGACAAGAACAGGCCAAACTGAATGAGGCAAGGAAAATCTCTGTGGTAAATGTGAACCCCACCAATATCCGCCCTCACAGCGACACGCCGGAGATCCGAAAGTACAAGAAGCGCTTCAATTCGGAAATACTTTGTGCTGCTTTATGGGGTAAACTGCTAACTACCTTACACTCGTTGCAAAGTTTTCTAGAGCCTGGGGCGAAAAATGAAATGTGAATGGTTTTAAAGACTACTTCACCATGCGACCATGCCTCAGTCTGCAGCAGCCTCATGCTACACAACAGGCACTTTGAGCAATTTGTAACTGATGGAAACTTGAGGACCCAAGAGCTCGTCTGCATCGTGAGTTACTGTGCAGCAAACCAAGGTGTGAATCTACAGCACACCAGCTTGCCATGCAGTAGCATCTCTTGTGGACACTGCTACACTGCAGAGTGCAGCTTCACTTCTTGAAAGCGCAGTAATTTGCTATGTAGACAAGCTCTAAATTAAGTGTCCACATCACCTGTAGCCTCTTAAATGGGCCCTTAGACACCCAAAGGTGTCCCATTGCCAGTTAGACACCCACCTTTGAAACTGGGGGCTTTAACTATGCATTCAAGCTTGAAAATTGAGATCTCTGTTTCAGAAACTCATTCTGCCTTGTATTTGTTTCATTACTATAGTGTGTTGTCCTGCAATTTACATGATAAGTACTTGCTTTTAATGGTTATGCTATTGTAGTCAGGGTACTAAGAGGCAACATGAGGTAAAATTTTCAAGAATGCCCAAGTGACTCAGCAGCCTAAGTCCAATTTTCAATAGTGAATCAATGAGAATTAGCAGCCTAAGTGTCATGGATTTTTTCACTACTAAAAATGGGTCTTAGGCAGCTAAGTTACTTGGGCATTCTTGAAAATTTTACTCATGCTCTAGTGATAGAGCAGTGGACAGGGACCTCTCCTCCTTACTGTGCTGGGCAACCTTGGCCAAAGCACTTTTCACCTCTTCGTGCCTGAATTTGCCAATGTATAAAATGGAGATGAAAATATCTACAGAAATGGAAGTGAAGTCATGGAGTGCTCCTCATGATGCTGGCCATACTCATGGTACATAGTCTGATGCTAGATTGGCACAGTTGTGATTGTTGTCCTTCCTGGGAACCTGAAGTAACAGAGAATGAGATTTAAGGCCTGATTCAAAGTCCGTGGAAATCAGCTGAAAGACTTGCATTATCTTCAATAGGCTTTGAACCAAGCCCTTAAAGCAGCAGCAGTGCAGTGCGGTTTAAGTCATCCCATTTGCTTGTTTAATATCTAGGTGTTAACCTACTCGTGGGTACAGAAAATGGACTGATGCTGTTGGATCGAAGTGGCCAAGGAAAGGTCTACAACCTGATCAACAGAAGGCGATTTCAACAGATGGATGTGCTAGAGGGACTTAATGTCCTTGTAACAATATCAGGTACACCTGTTACTGTGCTTCACTGGTCACAAGCCTTTCCTTTCTAATTTCCTGGGAGCAGTTCTGTCTCAGACAAAACCCAGCCCCTTAACGGCAGAAGGAGGACTGTAGGATTAGCTTTCAGTTTAATTACAGAATCAAAGAAATTAGATCTGGAAAACACCTCTTAGGGCATCTTGTTCCATCCTCAACTGCAAGAGTGCCCGGCTGCACCTCTATAATCAAGGGCTTGTTGCCATTTCAGTTTTCAGCCAACAACTCTGTGCTCTTGACCCTGAATCAAAGGATAATTTGGGTATTTAAATATTCAAGCCAGTTTGTATGGGCACTCCATATGCAGAACTCCCATGGAAGTAATGTGACGTTCCCACCTATAGACAGGCTACAGAACCAGACCATTAGAATAAGCTCCCATTTGAGAAAGCTGACGCTAGTATCCCCATCATCCATAGAGAGGAGGGGATAGGGAAATGCAGAAACCTTTCCTGTTAACTTATTTTTCACATTTAATTCTCACTGGGTAGAGTGATAAAATTTACTCCAGTGAAATAATTTGATAGCTGTAGTTTTGTTTGTGATGCTGTCCCTTTTTCTCATTTTATTTAATATTTTCTTCCTCCTGAGCCTACTAACCACTGAAGTGTAGACTTTTCTTCCCTTCACTGAAGATTTCTTTTAAAATGCTGCTTCCTGATTTACCTTCTTATATTGCTCCTATGTACTTTTGTAAAGAATATAAATTATAGGAATTGTAGTACCATAGGAGGAAAAATGTGAAGGTAGAACTCCCCTAATGAGCATCTGTGGTGAGCTTAACTAATACAGACTTGCCAAGGTGATTGGAATATTGTGTATGAGTGATTTGAAATTCTCTGAGTTGGGTATTAGCTTGTTAATCTACTGGCTAATGGCTTTACTCCACTAACTTCAGTGGGAGTCATGTACTGCATCTCAATTGAGTCTTTTTTAAGGCTTTCTAGTGATAACCCATGAAATATTCACATTTGAGTAACAGGATATGGGCTCATGTCCTGTTAGACTGCAGCCACTAGAGGGTGACATGATCACACTCTCCCAAATCTGACAATCTGTCCAGGAGAGTGCAGTGCTACACCACATAGCCAGACACAGAAACTTCATGCATGGTCAAATAATAGAATTGATCTCAAATAGCAGTAGCTGGTGAGTAAGCTTAAAATTACAGAGCTACTCAGAAGGGTTCGTAAACCAGATGATGTCAGAAGGTGTTTAGATGTGGGGGAATGGTATGAGGAAAGCTCATGCGGTGAGGTTGGAATGTGTAGTGGATCAATGTCATGCAATGCGATGATCCTAAATGAGTTGAGATATGCAGGGATTGAACCCAGGACCTCTGGATCCAAAACCATGAGCCTTCACTGCCAAAACTAAGACACTCTTTTGTTAGCCAAAACTCATAAACCTGTAGTGGTGGCTGGGACACATAGATGGGGACACAGTGTGTCACACTGAGTGAGTGTGAGTTACAGTTGAATTGTATTTTTTCATTTTTCATTAGGAAAGAAGAACAAGCTGCGAGTTTACTACCTTTCATGGTTAAGAAATAGAATTTTACACAATGACCCTGAAGTAGAAAAGAAGCAAGGCTGGATTACTGTTGGAGATTTGGAAGGCTGCATACATTACAAAGTTGGTAAGTGGAACTTGAAGGATGTTTTAAGAAATTCAGTGTAGCCATTAAAACCACAAATTAAGCAACCAATACATTTGTTCTAGTACTGAAAGAGAAACAGTGAGGCATCAATAGTAGTGAACTTGAGGGACAACTCTGCTTGATGTTTACATGATCCTAAGGACCAGATTCCCCCTCTCACTGTTGTAAATCAGGAGTAACTCTGCTAAAGTTTATGGGGTCACACCAATGTAAAATTGGTGTCACTGAGAGAAAAATCGGATTCTCAATCATTCATCTTCCCACTAATCATTGACCAGTTGGTCTTAAGAGGTCTTCACTCAGTTTTCCTTATTTCTGAACAATTCACAATTTTGAAGAGACTTTTCTTTTATCACAGTTTCACCCAGGCAGTAGCAATCAGGCAGAGACTATTTCTTTGGTTGTATGCATTGAAGAAAACCACTAAACTGAATGACAAGCATTCATATGATATTTCTCAGATTATCACCTATCAGCCGTGATCGTATTCTTGCTCTTTCCTGATAGGAATATAGGATTTTCCACACCAGAACAAACTAATGAATCATCTAGTCTAGAATCCTTTCTTTGTCAGTGGCCAGTGCTAGGTGCTTCACAGGCTGATATAAAAGCCCACATAACTGTGCAATGTTTTCTACCGTAGGCAAGAAAATTTCTTCCCAGAGTCAGTTAGCAAATCAGTTGGTGATCTGTGTATGCCATGAGGCATGAATGTTGATGTCCCTGGAAATTTGATTCTAACTATAACTGCTGGTGGTAATTCATATAAATGGACTAATCATCTTTAAGTTGTGCTCTTTCTTTCACAGCTCATAGTCTGCTATGGAGGAAGGTTTAGTCTGATGGAAGAGTTTTTGAAGGAAATGTCTTTAAAATTAGCTTATTAAATATTCCCCTTTATTAAATATGTTTACATCATATATAACATTAATTGCTGAAGAAAGATAATCAAACATCTTATTTTTTCCCTTTGATTCTGTAGTCTTAGATCTGATCTAATCAAAAAGGAAGAGGATTTTACCCCGCTTGTTTCTAGGTGGTTTGACCCAAAAAAATGCCATTGCAGTATTTTGTACTTTGATAGTATTTTGAACAGAGGTACAGGAATGAGGCAACAAAAAATCAGTGCCACAATCCTAGTTAAACTTTAAATCCATCACTATGTACTAGATAAAAACATTACCAATGGAAAGATAGTGAGAAGCTCTTCCTTGAGATAAATTGTGCAGTCTTGTTTGAGTAAAATGGATGTTTTAAAAATTAGTTTTATTTCAATTTTAGTGAAATATGAAAGAATCAAGTTCTTGGTGATTGCCTTAAAGAATGCTGTAGAGATATATGCTTGGGCTCCTAAACCATATCACAAGTTTATGGCATTTAAGGTATGTTTATGTTATTACAAAAATACAATGCATCATCATAAGTACATGGGAATTTCTTTATTATACAGATTATGAAAGTGTATCATTTCCTTGGTTATCCTTCCCCTATCAGGCCAGACAAGGAATCAAACACAGGTCTCTTGTGTGATGCATAGAACTGACCTGGCAGAGTTAGCAGACAGACTTTTCAATGGAATGTCTCTATTATACTTCAGGCAGGCACACAGAAAGATTCTTCAGGAATAAATAATTGATTGTACTTAATACTATCTTTGAGATGATTGGATGCAAGGTGCTATAATAGTGCTACATATTGTTGATAATGATTTATTAGTATTATTTGCTCTGGATATATGTTCTTCCGCAATTGAAAGTTTTTGGCCAATGCTGTATTATTGGGTTTTTTTTCATATGGACTAAATACATTATTTTATCTCAAACTAATTTACATTTTAATGACCTTTAAAAGTTGCATTTTTAAACGTTTGTTTTGCATCTTTTTCCCCCTCAGTGTTAATTTTTACGTTAAGGTATGAAGTCTAATAATCTGAGGCCACTTTTTCTCTTTTTTTCCTTCCTATGTCCCCCCAGGATTTTTCATTGGTTTCCTGATCGTACATAAAATTGTACCTAAACTACCTGTGCTCTGAGTACTTTATACTCGGCACTTTATAGCACTTTCCATCCACAGATCTTTGCAGAGGGCTAACTGAAAGGGGCAGTGGATTCAGAGACTGTTTCATGCTGAATAATCACTGCATCCCTCTAGCAAATATGGCTTTTTTAGGGAGGGTGAGTGTGATCTGATACTGAATAAAGTGAAGTGGACTTCATGTGAGGAATTAAGCAGAGTTAGGACAGGCTTCACTAGAAGCACACATTGGCACAGCTGCGCTGTTGTCGCTCAGCTGGTGAAGATGCTCTATGCCGATGGGTGAGAGCTCTCCTGTCAGCATAATAAACCACAAGAGGTGGTAGCTATGTTGGCAGGAGAAGTTCTCCCGCTGACAGCACTGTCCACACTGGCACGTAGGTCAGTGTAACTTACGTTGCTCGCGGGGGTGGCTTATTCACACCCTTGAGCGACGTAAGTTATACCAGAGTAAATGGGAGAGTAGACCCAGCCTTAGAATGGGATGGGATCCGCCTATCCAAGCTGCAGGCAAGTTTTGAAGCTGTAGTTCAATTCTCCTGTGGCTGCTATTCGAATCTATCGACTAAATAGGCATCAGTGACTTTCCACACCTGTTCAGGGATTCATGGGGACTGGAATTATGCAAATGCCCCACCCCACCCCTAATAGTTCAGTCCTGTTCAGGGTCAGCATGAAAACCACTCAGACAGGATACAAATGGTCTCCCACCCTTGGTTGCTTTGCCCACACACCAACACAGACCTTACATTGCACAGAGCACCTACTGTGGGTTGGAAGGGGGAATTACTCCATATGTGTTGGCTGAAATACTCTCTCAAATAAAAATGATACTCCTCCATGATCCTGTTTAAAGGCCCACATTTTGGGGCTGCGCAGAGGCACCTGCGAAAAAAGAACTGTGTTCAGAATGGGGAGCACGGGGTAGAATTTGTCCAACCCACAGAAGATACCGTGCAGGAGAGGAGCTTGTGAGTCACATTTTTTTAATGCATACACCATCTGGCCCTGCAGTAGCCCTGCACACACCGCCTCTCTGCAAATTATTTGTGCATGCAGCAGAGGAATGTGGACTGGCTACTTCAAAGCCTATAAATACTGGCAGAGATTCGTGTTTTGTTTGCAGCGGTGAGGGTGTTTGCAGGTTGTGACCCTAAACTTCAAGTATCTCTGTAAGGAAAAGACAAAGGGAATCCAAGTGATTATTCTGAAGGGGTGATGGTGGAGCTTGATGTGGACACAGCAGCAAAATAAGGACAGACACATGCATGGAATTAAGCAGCAGGCTGCAGCTTTTATTAAACTTTAACACAGGGGGAGGGACATTACCCACCCATTACCCATACTCTCCTACACCCGGTATTTACTTTGTTCCAGTGCATGGGGTTACAGGGCTCCTTACCATATAACCCATAATGTGGGGTAGGTTCTCCTCAGCCAATTGCCCCAGGACTCATCTCTCTGAGTCCTAGCACCCTCCCCTCAGCAAGGGGAACCGAGGGTGCAGCTGGGTGGGGATCTCAACCAGCGAGGGCCACAAGGTCTGACCTCCTAATGCAAAGGCCTCAGGGTCTCACTCTATCACATGAGCCCAAGACCCAGGTCTTTTACCTCTGGGAACTGTTCATTTTAGTCTCTTAACCGCACTGGAAACCAGCCACAAGTTGCAATGAGTAGACAACTCCACCCAGTACCTCAGTTACGTACCATGCGTGTTCCTGCTCAACCCACTGTGGCTTGAAGGTGCTGTGAGGAAGGCAAAAACTCCTGGTACTTTGCCAATAGGCCTAGGGTAGAAAAAATTCCTTCCTGACCCACCTAAACAGGTGATAGGCTAGACCCACAGCATCTGTCAGGCTGGGTTCCTATTCTTAGTTCGGATGGGTAGGGTGAGCTGCAGGAACAGAGATGGAAGAGATTCCACATGGCCCCCATGCCAAGCTAAATTCTGGGAGCTGGGGAATGCTGTCCAATCAGCACCCCACTCCCCCAGCTGGCCAATGGGTGCCAAAGACTCCCAAAGGGAGGAGCTACCTATTGTCCTTTGGCGAGTATCTCCTTGCTGTTGGAACTGTCTCCCTTTCACGGCTGGCCCCTATCGAGTTTCCCCACCCATTGGTGTGGGTGTGTGGCATATGCCAGTATCTTTACAGGCTGTCTTTCGAGCTCTCATTCCAGCTCTTGGATCCATATTTTCCAGTGATTGCTATCCCTGCATGGTGAAATGCAGTGTGTATGTAACATGTCAGACAGCCTGATTGTTAGAACAGGAAAGACGAGCATTACAGCAGCACTTTGAAGCTTCTTGTAAGATATAGCAATACAAAAAGAGCCAGACTAGTGAATCTACGTAGAAACAGAGTGACCAAGTAATGCCCTGTGGGGCATCTGAGATGCAATAGGAATATCAATGACACATTTAATAACAGACAAGTGTGGTTTCATAACTGTAATGTGCTGCCAATAGTGGGCTTTGTTTGCACATCAGGAAACTCACTGAATGGATTTTAAAAGTCTTTTGCAGATCTCCAGCACAAACCGTTGCTTGTGGACCTCACAGTAGAAGAGGGTCAAAGACTGAAGGTTATCTTTGGATCGCACACTGGATTCCATGTGATTGATGTAGATTCGGGGAACTCTTATGATATCTATATACCATCTCACGTGAGTACACGGAGGAGCTGTGTTACTGTATGACTAGCATGATGAATAAAGTACGTCCCAAACAAGGTTTGGAAGAGGGTTCGGCTGTTGGAAACTGTGGCTAACTACATGGCATCTTGCTGTGAGTACTAAAATCACTGGTAATGGCCTCTCTGACAAGCGGATGCAAGAGGGTGAGAGGTACCGTACACCTAGTTAATAAATATAAAGGGTTTGATTCTACAGTCTTTACTTATTTGGGGGCAAATTCAGCCCCATGCCAAGCCTGCATAGTCAGGCTTAGTGCTGGCAGGTCTCATGGAAGGAGGAATCCTCCCACGTACACCACAGACCAATAGTGGAGGCATTCCATAGCTTCTGTTTCCTTGCCGGGGGGATGATTAATAGGGAACCAGGTTCTGCCCCAAAAAACAAAATGGGCACCCCAAGTAACTGGGCCTCATAGTGCAGATCCTTTGTGGGGAGTCCCAGATCTTGCCCTCCACCCCACTCTCTTGTGAAGTACAGTTTTCCTGAGTAAGGGCTGCAGGATCTTTACTGAATAAGCTGTGTTCAGAACTCTGTGTATGGTTAATAGACAAAAATGGAGAGCTGAGTGAGACAAGACAATACGAGGTAAACGTGGCCTTTTCTGTACAGTCCTGGAAGCCGATTTAGCTGAACTATGGTAAGAATCTTTCATCACATGGTTTCAGCTAAATTGGTTTAAGCACATTTTGTGAATAAGGCCAAAGCAGGACTGAACTGAGTTTACAAAACATACTTGGGTTTAGGTTTAACTTGGGTTACGCTGGGGTTAGCTCTATTCATTGTACGCCCACACCTTGAACCCTGCGTGCAGTTCTGGTTGTCCCATCTTATAAAAGATATACTGTATTAGAATTGGAAAAAGTACAGAGAAAGGCAACAAAAATGCTTTTGGGTGTGGAACAGCTTTCATATGAGGAGAGATTAAAAAGACTGGGTATGTTCATCTTAGAAAAGGGATGACTAAGGGGGGATATGATAGAAGTCTATAAAGTCATGAATGGTGTGGAGAAAGTGAATAAGGAAGTGTGATTTACTACTTTGCATAACACAAGAACCAGAAGTCATCCAATGAAATTAATAGAAAGCAGGTTTAAAACAAACATAAGGAAGTACTTCTTCACACAACGCATAGTCAACCTGTGGCACTCACTGCAAGGGGATGGTGTGAAGGCCAAAAAAATAAGGGTTCAAAAAGAATTGGGTAAGTTTGTGGAGGATAGGCCCCTCAATGGCTATTAGCTGAGATGGTCAGGGACACAATCCTATGCCGTGAGTGTCCCTAAACCTCTAAGCTGAGATTGGTCAACAAGGGATGGATCATTCAATAATTATCCTGTTCTGTTCATTCGTTCTGAAGCATCTGGCACTGGCCACTGTCAGAAGACAGGATACTGGGCTAGATGGACCACTGCTCTGACCTAGTGTGGCCATTCATATGTTTTTATGTTCCTGTATATAGTGTTTGAGCAAACCATTGGATAAACTGGGTCAGCTGGAACTATGTTTTAAATCAACATACGAATTCCCTTTCTGATCAGACTAGTGGCTCATCTAGGACAGTATCCATTGTCTGATAGTGCTGCCAGTGCCTGATACTTGACAGGACGGTGGAGGAAATGCAGCCAAGGTAGCATGTTGCCTTAGCTACTGAAGATCAGAAATGTAAGAAAAGTAGCTGCATCCTAGTTTCTATCCTTCCTTCAAACACTGATTATTCAAGAAAGGAGAATATTTCCTCCCCAACTCTGTACTCAGTGTTCTTAATTTCTGTTTCACTATAATTTGAAGACAAGAGGTATTTAGTGGTCAATAGCAGTTGATAGATGGTACTATCAAATGTCAGACATCATTTTCTGGGGGTGTAAATGTTGCAATCTCCTTATAATGGCTGAGGCTGTTTATCTTTGACACTTCAGACAGTTTGATGG
Organism: Mauremys mutica; assembly: GCF_020497125.1. Classification (NCBI taxonomy): domain Eukaryota; kingdom Metazoa; phylum Chordata; order Testudines; family Geoemydidae; genus Mauremys; species Mauremys mutica. The sequence goes on along the minus strand of NC_059080.1, from coordinate 89,633,183 downwards.
TGGAGTAAACATGACAAATTACTCTCTTTCGAGCTGATCCTTTAAATGCCCAGGCATAGCTGTTTAACAGGGTGGGATTTTCTTAAACTTTTTTCCCCATCTTTGATTTAATTCTGATTTGGGGGGTTATTTTAATCACAGATTCAGGGCAATATCACTCCTCACGCCATTGTCATCCTGCCGAAAACGGATGGGATGGAGATGCTCGTGTGCTATGAGGATGAAGGGGTGTATGTGAACACCTATGGACGGATCACTAAAGACGTGGTGCTGCAGTGGGGAGAAATGCCTACTTCTGTGGGTAGGTTAGCCCTTCCTCTTCTCCATCATCATTTACAAATGTCAAATAAGATGAGAAATAAAGGAAACTAAGATGGGGTCATTTGGGCACTTGCCAATCAAAGCAGACCGCTTTCACTCAGATCATGGACCTAGTTGTTGTCCATTCATTGATTGGGCCTTGAGGACTCCCTATTTAAAGTCTCTAGACTGGGGAGACAATGTGCTCCAGTAGAGAGGGCACCGGATGGGGAGTCAGGAGAACCTAAATTCTAAACTCCTGGTTCTACCATTGGCCTGCTGTGTGACCTTGGGCAAGTCTCTTCTCCTCTCAGTTCCTCTGTTTCCCCCATCTGTAAAATGGGGATAACGATACTTTCCTCTCGTTAAAACGCTTTGAGATCTATGGAGGAAAAAGCACTATATAAGAACCATTATTATTATTTATTATTTGAGTGCTTTCTCTTGATGTGGCTGGCTTCTGCTACCTCTGGCAAACGGAGAGCTACTTGATTTCTCTAGACAGTCTTTGAATACTGATTGTTGAGAGCGGCTTTGCCCATTTTGTTATTAATAGCCTGCCAAATGTTTTTAATGCTCTTTTGGAAATTCCTTTTGACAGCCTACATTCATTCCAATCAAATAATGGGCTGGGGAGAAAAAGCTATTGAGATCCGTTCAGTGGAGACAGGACATTTGGATGGAGTATTTATGCACAAGCGAGCTCAAAGGTTAAAATTTCTATGTGAAAGAAATGATAAGGTAAGTCTGCCTCAAAGTGTGCATCGGTGCTTTACATCTTTAAGATACAACCAGCTACCTTGAGGTTTCAGATCTAGTTTGTCTGGAGGTTAACAAGTAATCAATCTGATGGTCTGCTTAATGCACACAACACACAAGCAAACCACTCCAAGTAATTCTCTTAAGTAGAGACAACCAGTAATGGGGAGAGGCTCTATATTGATTCAGCCTGAATTTCTCCTAAGTGGTGATGACAAAGCTACTTGAGGAGTCTACTCAAAACCTAATGGGACCATTTGCCTATCTTTGATCAGCTGAAGCGGATCAGTTGTGTTTCCATTTACAGATTCTGTTATAATGATTTTCTGCATAACCATTCTCCCATCCAGCAGAGTGAAAATGCTGCTGAAATAATAGTCCAGTTCAAGCTGCCTCACCTAAACAATAGCCTGTACTCTACAATATTGCATGGCCATAAATCAGTTCCATGAAATAAATCCATTTAGAATCTTGTCAGGTCAGTTACAGTTACACACACACACACACACACACACACACACAACATTAAAAGAACATTATTAATGTTACAAAGTCAAGTACTTAGAAATTAAGAAATGCCAGAATGAAGGTTGCATAGCATTTGATCCCCTTGTGCATACGCATTATGATACAATCTTAATAATGTTCTTTGAATGTAGGTTTTTGTGTGTAAATTCCTAGGTTTTTCCAAAAGCAAATTGATGAAGCAAAAATTCCATCATGCAACATCAGCAGAGTTGGACTGTTTAGATCCGCTGCACAGATCTCTGCCTCTTGGGCTAACAGAATAACTGGTAGTAGTAATAGGATGTCCTCCTCTGTGTGGCCCAGCACAAGGGAGGGATGAGAGACCATAGTTGCCAAAGGGTTTCACAGATGTATGCTAGCAGCAGAGGAATGGTGAGACTCAAGAATCAGGAGTTACATGCCAGGCTTTGGAGGGGAGTGCTCTCTAGTGGTCACAGACTCTTCTACACATTTTCCCCAGACTTGATGACTTCTGCCCCGTCCTCTCCAACATGGCCCTGTCCCAATCCTGTCTGCTCATCCCTGGCTCCTTTTGCTAAGCGCAGGCTCCTTTCCCAGCCAGTCAGTTACTCTCTTTCTTCCCCCGACCCCTTCAGTTCCAATCTCACCATTCTGCTCCTTTTCTTCCCCACTTCCCTGGCTTTTGTCCTCTTATGCATTTGCATCAGGCAGCTTCCCCTTCCACATTGCCTGGGTGCGAAAAGTGGGGTCACGGAGAGTACAGGAGAGAGAGAGAGGCTCCCTGTTCTCAGGTCCAGTGCCTAGCCCCATTCCAGCCCAGAGCCCCATTCCAGCTGGAAGCAGCCATTACAGGGAACATCCAGCTTTGCCTCTGCAGCCCTGGACTGGAGGGAGCATGCTGAGCTGCTTTGTGGGGATGACACATACGTAATCCACTCACACGTAGAAGCTGTGAGGAGAGAGAGGATGCACAGTCTAGTTACACATGGGATCTGTGAGGGGATGGGGCATGCTCAGTGAAGACAGAATTTTTAGAGATTTTTAGCTGCTAAAATCAAAAGTCTCTGCTGAGCATGTGCAAGCTGCGATTTTTACAAAGGCTTATAACTTGGTGGAATTTTACAAAGATGGCAACAGGCACCTCCCTATCATAAAGCCACCCCACTGCCAAATTTCAAATCCCGGATACGAAGCATGGGGGTGCTAGAGCTGTTCAAAGAAAAGGTCACCGGCTTTTTTATTTTAACATAGCAAAAGAACAGAATTTTCCCTAATTTCATTCTGAGAAACAGCTGAACAATTTGGCTGAATTTTTCCAAAAGGTTGACCTGAGGCAGACAACCAGCATGAAAAATGTCAGGTCGAACAGCCTGGCAAAGTGGTAAACAATTGAAAACAAGGTCTTAACGTGGGAAGCCCTGCCTATAATAAACTTGGCACTATGGAGCAACCCCAAGCCAAGCTCTCCTCTCTGGTACTGATAGCAAGTCAGGAAAGCCCCATATTCTTATTAACACCTACGTTAATGATGATCTGGCTCGGTGGGTCATTCTCCAGTGGGTCTGGTTTGCTCAGAATACAGCCAATACAGAGACAACCAACCTGCTGAACTTTCCTTAGATGGTAGCACCAGTTCTCTCAGTTGACGTCCTAAGTGTTAGATTTCAGTTTCCTTGTACTCGTTTTGGAGAGTGTCCCTTTGCATATAGAAAATGTGGGAATGAAGAGTGTTGTCATCTGCAGTGACTGACTTGGAGAGGTTGTGTTACATGATGGACTGAGACCCACCCCCCAGAAGAAAATTCTGCCAGGTTGTCATTCATGAACTCTTATGTCGTCTCAAGATACTAGCAAGGTGTAAGGTTCAAACTTAGTACTGTTTGTGGCATCCATCAACTCTTTTGCCCCCAGTAATGGCTTGCCTGGAGTAGTGCCTGCTTGTGAACCTTTCCAGCATCCTCCCACAGCTGCAGGTCTCTGTGGATAGTGGGGAGGAAAGTCTCTATCCCCTGTGTTTTCTGGATGCTTCTGTAACCTTCACCCCTTGGGTGGGGATTGGAAGACTGGAGGGACTTGGACCCACAATTTCCTTCAAGTAAACAGTAGATTCCACTCATTACTGGGTGTTCCCCAGTCTCCTCAAAAGTCTTTTCTGGTCAGGGACACATTGCTTCTGCCTCAGTGGCTGTCCCAGCTGTCAAGCGTGTAGTGAAGCTCCCCTTGTGCAGAGAGGCAGAGCTGCATTCTGCTCCCTCACCAGTCATTCCTGAACTGAGGCAAGTTCTCTCCTTTTCTGCTCCCTCCAGGCCTGGCGATAGCGGCAGGAATTGTAGGGTGGGGCTAACTGGGTTCTCATTTATCCCTTCTCTGCTGGTGTGGTGTTTCTCTGCTCCATCACAGCCTCCTTGTACTACAGTCACACTACCTGATAAACAGGATTAAAGTAGAACTTCACTGAAAACCAGGTGCCCTGTCTCCATTCAGCTCTCCTGAGAAAATAAAGAAAAAAAAATGAAGAGGGGAAACTGGTTGGCTCAAGGTATTGGTAATGGGATAAGGAACCTTCCATCTCTGGGTTGCTCGTTTGACTCTAGCTTGGGTCGTTAGTGACTAAAAGACATTTGGTGGCTGTTAAATCTAAAAAGCTGAAAAAACATGCAACTAGTTTAGTGTTGTTTTTTTTTGTTTTGTTTTGTTTTTTCCTTCCCATACAGGTATTCTTTGCATCAGTGAGATCTGGAGGAAGTAGCCAAGTTTTTTTCATGACCCTCAACAGAAATTCCATGATGAACTGGTAATAGAAGAACGCTTGACACTTACCTTCATGGCATTATTTCTAATTTAAAGGACATTAAACATGTGGACTAACACTCTAGAGGCAGATACGGAAAGCCTTGTGGAATACACCACTCCCCTACACACACTCTCACAATACAGTACACCCTTCATTGTTGCAGTCTGGTAATGGAGAGAGTGGATTCACTGGAGATTCCTAAGAATGCAACACTGTGTTTGGGGCAGAAAGAGACGTATGCACTTCAAAAGTAGGGAAAGAAACCTCTGATGGTCTCCTGATTAAGCTGTGTTATAGTGGGTTATGAATTTTTTTATTTTACTTTTTCTTTGTCCCCTACTTTGTAAGAATGGGGAAGAAAATAGTGTCAAAACGTATGTTTTTAATTCTGTCTGCCTGCTAGCGTCAAATATATAGTTTGCTGTAAATTTACTAATTCAAACTGGTGAAAGACAGCACAATAAATGTACCTTTTATCTTTGCGATGAAGGCCATAACCATATAGCTAAGTAATTTTGGAAAATCTTTTGCCTTCACCAACATTTACATGTTGCTTTTGGCAGCAACAGCTTAATGGATTTTTAAAGAAGAGAAAAATAATAGTTTTTCCCCTCTTTTGGGAAATGGATTTTAAATGGCTAAACTACTAGCCTTAGACTAATAAAATCAACAACCATTTTTGTCAGTCTGTCAGTCCATATTTCTATATGGATCTTCACATAATGGTGTGTGTTGATAGAGAAAGTAGTGTTGTTTGTTGTTACTCCTGAAAACAGTGGGAGGGTGTATTAGCATTTCTTTCCCCATGCTACATTATGCAAGAGGTCAGGGCAAAAGAATGGGAGGATGGAACAAAGGCTGAGAGAAACAAGGTCATTCAGGTGACAAATCTACTTGGAGGGATGCGTGGATCCACTTGGATGACAGGGTTTTTAACTTAGGATCCAGTCATACTGAGAACTAATTGGGTGTGCTCAGCTGAATGGTTGGGCCCCACTTAACAGTGATGCTGTGCATTCAGAACTGCCATGGAAGTCAGTGATAGCTAAGGGTGCCTAACACCGATAAAGATTGTGGCCCCAGTGATAACGTGGCTTCTGTTGACCTTGTCTCTTCTCCAAATATGAAGATTGGAACGGGCAAGTTAGAAGGTTCTGAGAGGCCAGTGTCCGCTCAGTGTAGGAGGGAGAGGGGATTAGCTACTAAACCAAGCCAAAAGGTGCATTGCACGGCTGAATTGTAAAGAATTTTTAAAAATAGGGTTTCTTGAGTGAAGATTCTGAAGCTATAATCACTTTCTGCCCCTCCTCCGCTCCCCACGAATTACCCAACATACAGTGAACGACAACATCTGTGCAGAAATATGTATGTATTTAGTTCAGGTTGAATTGTGTCCTTATAAACTCTGCTCAACTGATTTAAATTTTAAGTGAGTATCTGGGATTTTTTTTCTCAATAGCTACAAGCATGGCTGCCTGTGGTATTAGGGTGTTGCATAACGAGATCTGTGTTGCTGTTTTTAACCTACCTCGTTTTGTTCGTTTTTGTTTTGTTTTTCATTTTGCTGTTCATTGCAGCACTGTTATCTCCGGGAACATGTAGAGAGCTCAACTGGCAATCTCTGATATTATATGTAGTAATAATGACGCTATTAAAAAAAAACAAATCAACAGTCGTTGGTCAAATCTGAATCCTTCACTGATTAAAAAAGAATCTCACACTCTCAGTCCCCCTGGTCCTGTAATGGACTGCACCATCCATTATTATGCTGGTAGGCACTCGTTTTGTTCATAGTCATTTAAAATTGGTGGCTGGCCACACCATCAGTGAGGGCATAATAAAAATCAGACATCTGAGGCAAACGTATAGCAAGTTGGTGAAAATATGCTACTTCTGGCCTGTGGTTCTTAAAGTTTCATCATGGCGGCTTCATAGGTTAGAGGCAGTTAAGTAAGGGAATCCAGGCAGCATTACAGCTTCATTTCTGAGCCTCTGCCATTAAGGCACCAGGGTGCTGGTCTCAGTCAGAAAATAAAATAAATAAATAAATAAATAAATGATAAAATCCTAGTAAGATAACTTGATCTTTAGCTCAGTTCAAAGCACTAGTCATGGCTGTTGGTTTGATGGACTGTCTCTTCCAGAGGAAAGACCTGTGCAGGGGCAGTTGCTTCGGTGACTCAGACTGGCTGGCTGTGTATACGGTAGCCTATTTATCTGAAATTTCCCACTGTTGCTAGCATCATTGGAGCTCCACCTATGGCAGGAATGGCAAGAGCCCTAATGCAGACAAGTCTCCAGGCAGCCAATGGCATGTTAGTCACTGCATTGTCATTTAGCCCTGGTCAGAGTACATCTTCACAACCATGTGGGCATGATGCCAGTGGTCGCCAGCATTTTGTCTGAATTAGCACTAACATCGTTGAAGCTGCAAGTAGTGGGAAATTCTGAAAATGGTAAATGCCAGCAACATTTTTAGTGCACGTTCCAGCAGGGACCTTGAAATCAGCAGCAGTACTTCACTGAGCACCCTGGAAACCACAGCAGAGCACTTACGAGTGCTCCTAAGGCCTGGTCTACACTAGGGGAGGCGGGGTTTGATGTAAGATACACAACTTCAGCTATGGGAATAGCGTAGCTGAAGTCGCGTATCTTATTTCGACTTACCTCCCGTCCTCACGGCGCGGGATCGACGGCCGTGGCTCCCCCGTCGACTCCGCTTCCGCCACTAACCCTGGTGGAGTTCTGGAGTCCACAGGAGCGCGTTCGGGGATCGATATATCGCATCTAGACAAGATGCGATATATCGATCCCCGATAGATCGATCGCTACCCGCCGATCCGGCAGGTAGTCTGGACATACCCTAAGTAACAAGCCTAGGCTTGCACATTCCTGTAGGGGGGGTCTCCAAATCAGCAGTAGGGAGACTTCAGGCTGTCGGCCACAGCAAAGCACTGTGGGTACTTTGAAAAGTGTCCTTAATTAAAGAGCAGGTATATAACTTGGGCTAGCTATAATTTCAACCTAAAGCTGCCACTGAATGATCAGAAAAGGGCCTCCACTTTCAGTCCACATCTCCCACTACCACACACGTACACATCCTTGTGCTTTGTATTGCAATGGATGTTTTCTTTAGCAATAACTTTTCTGATTATATTGAGCAACTGCTGTAGTTGTTAGATACTGGAATTAAAACGGAATCAGAGTAAGTCTCTTCACTGACAGTGATTGCCACCAGCTCTTTATATTTTCACTGTGGCTACCTTAAACCAGAAGCTTCTTATTAATTTATGTTGCAAACTGACGACTTTTTTTCCCCTAAAGTGTCATGTTCAGAATACACAGCTTTAAATGATTTTTTTTTATTGTGGGTTTTTTGGGAACAGTTACGAAATAAAAGGGAATCATTGTGTTTAAACATAAGGTGGTTTGTGAATGTATTTTTTAAAAACCATACAGTCATTGAAACAAAATCATAAGAAACCGATATTGATGCATTCTTGTTTACAGAGGATGTATGTGAACATAACATAAATCAAAAACATTTCTGGTGCCAACTACAATAAAACACAAAACTTCAAACATCAAGCCATGCCTTTTATATTTTTGTACTAACCCTCTCCCCTGGGGTAATAACCATTAGCAAGTCACAGAGGCAAAATAAACCACACTCCTTCAAAGGCAGTTAGAGGCTCAATGTTCTGCAACAAAACAGAAGTTCTTAGAAAAATAAGGTTCACCATAAAAGATCAGATCATTGACCCGTCACGTCTGGTACCCTGCCTGAGAAGAGTATGGAAATATCTCCCTGGTGCCTGCAGCTCTCATTTATGCCCTGAACCAAGAGATTTTATTATCCCTCAGTAGCATCCTAGGTGAAACCAACAAAAATGTGACAGACATTTCAGTCAGTGTTCTACAGACCTCTGCTGTTGTAATATCAAACACTCAACTGGTTTTAAAAGAGGCCATTTGTCCTTTTTTGCATAGCATCTATTCACTGAACACCCCTGGATTCCACACCTTTGTATCACTTGTGGATCCAGATAGTCCCCTGTAGAGAAGATAAAGTATGATAAGCAGACCAGCACATAATGCACCCTGGTGATAAAGCCTTCTATTATATTGGCATGCCAGATGCCAGGCTGTTCTTGCATTCAAACTCTCAGTTGCATTCAAGGCCATTCTATTTGGCTCTTGTACAGCCATGAGCTTGGTTCAGCCTGTGAAGACACTGGCTTCTCAAGAGACCCAGAAGGGGGTTGTGACAGTACAAAGCAGCTGCAGCAGTACTCTCCACCCCTTCTGCCAGTGCAGCCCCCAAAGTATCAATATAAAATATAGCCAGAATCGCTGGAGGTGGAGCTGTATCAGTAGCTGATATCTTGGTTCACTGGCTGACCCAGAAAATTGGGGGTGGGGGGCATTGATTTGGGGTTGACTAAAAAAGAGAAACTTTGAATTTTTCAGCAAATCAGAAAAATTGGTTTGGGTTGAATACAATATTTGTTCAACTCAGAACAAAACATTTCATTGTCACATTTTTAATAACATCGTAGTAACCTTCAAAACTAACAGAAAATGTCAAAACAAAATATGATTTTTTTTCAGATTGGTTGGGGGAGAGGGGTCACTGAAACAACTAGTGAATTCAACACAAATTTGCAAAATGTTTCAGTCGATCCAAATCTGCCATCTTCTGTGGGGTAGGGAGGGGAAATAGTTTAGTCTGAAAAACTTCTTCCAGCTGTATCTGGGAGATGCCCTGATTTGGCGTAGCTCTGCACAAGCAGCCTCCATCAGCAGGGCTCTCAGAGGAGTCCTGACTCCCTTTAAATATGCTATCCCACGGCAGGAACACAAGAAGTACAGTTAGGGGTAGGGTAACACAAACACCCTTTGTCTACCCCAGGGTGCTGGCACAGAGGTGAATCAAGGCCTATACCTGTAAAACATAACCGTCCTGGTCCAGTCTTATTGACAGTACACAGTACTGCACTCACTAGGTCAGGAAAGCACTCGCTACATTTTATACAAACATCTCTTCCTTTTTATATTGAAATTAATTCTTTCCCACCCTCTCAGAAATTGATTGACGGTCACCAGAAAAATGACCATTTATTACAGTCCTTAGAACAGCATCATGTTGGCATTAAGGGCTGCTTATTTTATAGGGCTGTGTCCGGAATGCCACATGGGCAAATCTAGTAAAAGACAGATGAACTAGTACTTGGGTAACAATTAAATCTATGCTACAGGGAGTCGGGACTTTCCAAGGCTGGTCCCTAATGTACTTTGCATTAACAGTTTATGTTGGAAAATCCTATTTCCTGACGGTAAGGACCATTCATTGTTCTCCAAAGGTATAATACAGGGGTAGGCAACCTATGGCACGCGTGCCAAAAGCAGCACTTGAGCTGATTTTCAGTGGCACTCACACTGTCTGGGTCCTGGCCACCGGTCCGGGGGGCTCTGCATTTTAATTCAATTTTAAATGAAGCTTCTTAAACATTAAAAAAAAACCTTATTTACTTTACATACAACAATAGCTCAGTTATATATTATAGACTTATAGAAAGAGACCTTCTAAAAGCATTAAAATGTATTACTGGCACGCGAAACCTTAAGTGAATAAATGAAGCCTCGGCACACTACTTCTGAAAGGTTGCTGACCCCTGGTAAAATACGTAATACTTCTGTGGCACTCTGCCTCATCGCTGATGATGTAATCTTGATTATCACAACACTCCTGCACGGAAGGTGTTATCACCATGTTCCGTTTACATAAGGGGAAACTGAGACAGAGAGGTCAAGACATGCCCAGTTCCACACAGCAATTCAGTGGTAGAGCCACCTTAGAACTCAGAAGCTTCTGGGGCTCCCAGTCACGTGCTCACTCTGTGAGACCCCCGGATCAGGTCCATTAAGCACATGTGCTGATCACTTCCTCCTCAATCATTTCAGTTAGGGAGTGGGAGGCGAATATTAGGCTGCTACCTTTTTAATTAAAAATATTTTAATTTGCTAACCAAATTGGTGTGTTTACAGCATGTTTTCATGTTTGATTAGGAATACAATTAGTGAAGATTAAGCAGCTTTGTGCCCTCCAGTGTGACAGGTAGTTAGATGTAATTTCCAAAGCATTAAGTTGCTTTTAATGTTTACCGTAGCAACGGGCCTAAGCAGCAAAGGCTGGATCCTGATTCAAAGGTTTCCTATGTTCAAAGAGCATTTGGATTTATGCCCATATTTACAATCTGTTATGCTTGAAAATCCATTTATAAAACCACAAGCCTGGAATCTGATCTCATTGATGCTGGTGTAAATGAGGCGTTAACTCCACTGAAGTTATTGGAGTTACACCACTATAGAGTCGGTGTAAATTAAATCAGAATCATGTTTTTAGACACATTTATGCAACTGCCAGAGCAAAGATCCTCTTAAGATGGAGACACTGATGTTTCTTCGGGAGCACAGTAGATGGACAGTGTGAAAAAGATATCCCCCCGCCCCCGCTGCCCAAGCAGCACAAGTTACAGTCACCTAAGCACTGTCCACACCGGTGCTATGTCAGTGCTTCTAGTGTAGATCTGCCCTCAATTTCATACTACTGGCGAGACATGAGTATCTTCATTCGTATGTGCTGAGAAGTGAATGCTTTGTTCTATTTCATGGTTCTGCACCATTTATATATCCCATAGGCTGAGTAGTCCCTTCCCACTGATAAACCTTGATTGTGCTGGCTTCTGCCTTGCTCGTGAAGTTTCTTGAAATGTTTTCTGATTGCAAGTCATGGTGAAAGAAAAAACAAAATTGCTATTTCTGTTGCAGCTGGAAGTAAAACTGGACATACACAGCAGCTAACTGGCTTGTATAATGGGATGCGTTATACAAATCTCTCTGTATTGCTGATTTAAGTCTTCTGTTTACAGTGTTAGTAGATATGTACAATTGCAAGGTTTATAATATTAACAAAAGGTGTTTCTTTTTCTGCAGTGATAAATGTCACCTGGGTTATTTTTCTGTCTCAAACTCCCTAGTAAGTTCAAAACTGCTGTCAGTAGTTGCTCAAAGTGAAAACTCCCTTCATTGCAGATGGGCATAATGTTGATCCTCTGTACATTCTGATTCTTTTTTGTTTAACTCGTCATAGTAAAGATCTGATGTGAGTTTCTCAGCACCAGCATTCTCTCAGGGTTGATCAAGAGGGGCAACATATGCAGGGAGCCAGTGCATGCTGCATTAATGAGCTATGCATGCATGGTTTTATGCTGTACTCTAAGACATGTGGCTTCTGCAAAATGTATCTGTTTTACTGTACCCAGGTGTGCAATGGAACTGTTATACTCTTTTCAAGTACAAGTAGATTAAATGAAACACTGATTTAAGGGCACAAAGCTCCTCTCATTTAAGTTGATGGCAAAACTCATATTGACTTCAACAGGAAGAGGAGGCAGCCTGTATTAAGCATCCAGTCATGATAAAGGAAAGAGCCCTTTTAGTTTAACTTGAAAGGTCTTTTCCCTGTATATCTGATTTTGTAATTAGTTGATGTTCATTGAATGTGAGCATGCGGCAGCATTTAAGATTGGGTAGCAGCCTAAAACCAGTGATGATTTTGGAGAAGCTCTCCACATCTGAGCTCCGCTAAGTCAACAGGACAGATTGTTATCAGGGCAGACATCTCACTATTTAACCTGCAGTAGTGTCAAAAGGCACTAATCAGGATTGGGGCCCTATTGTGCTGGGCATTGGGCAACCGTAGAAAAGAGACCATGTCAGCCCAGAAGGCCATCTCGAGGGCTCTGGTTCTGGATAGAAATGGGTCTCCTCTGAATCTCTGGCATCTCAGGAAATGCTGTGTGCTTATTATGCATATTATCGTAGCTGTTGGAGCCCTAGTCATGGACCAGTACCCCATTGTGCTAGGTGCTGTACTTTATTATTATTAATATGGGTGAGATTTAAAGTTTTCATTGGTATTGTTCATTTTCTTTAGTACCAGCACCTGATTTTCACCAAGTGGCTTCAGCTGCCTGCTGGGTTGAAGACCCTTGAATTCAGTTCATTCCTGAAAAGCTGCTATAGATTTTAGGCTCCTGACAAAGGGCCAGTCCTGTATTCATAGGTGGAACCACTAGGGGAGATGGTGAGACTCTGTCCTCCCTCCCCCACGTTGTTGATACCCCCCTCAGAATGGCTTCAGAACTCTCACATTCTCACTCCTCAATTTCCTTTTATGTGGCTGTGCCTTTGTCTGCATTCCTTGCATGCCCTGTCTAGTGAAATTAGTGGGAGTTATGGGTGCACAAGGAAGGCAGGATAGGGCTCAGATGCTGTGTTTATATTTGGTTAAAATGCAATGTGTGTGTGTGTTGCATGAAATTTCATTGAGGGGATTATCCTCCAACCCTCCTGCAGGACTATTTGTCATCTGTCGATTCCTGTAAGGGGGATACATTGTAGTTCCATTTTCTTTGATCTTGTATTTTCTTTCTAAATTTAATAATTTTAAAAACAAAATTATGAACTGAACATAAAATGGTTTTCCCTTTGTTATCATTTGCCTTGTCATGTGTAATTGGAGCTGTGGAAGGTGTGTAACTGCAGAAGCCTCAACATTGTGGCTTTAGGAATACACACACACACACATACACACACATACTTAATCTGGAACCCCATGTCAGCCAATCAGAGCTGTCTCATGGGGTTCCATGTCTGTTCATCCCGTGCTCATGTGCGTAGTTTATGCACTCCTACAGTCTAAGCCAGTTGATAACTAATATTCTTGTACAAAACAGGTCTGAGTTTGAACATATTTAGAACGATCCATATACTCTCCCCCCTCAATAAAAATTCCCACATTTTAGATCCTTATTCTTTTATTGTCCAAGATACGTCTTTTGGTTGGCTGATGCCACCAGAATTAGAGTGCTACTGAGACCATGGCTGCACTACAAACTTTGGTCCATGCAAGTTATGTTGGCATAAAGCCACTGCGGTTGGTATATTGCTTAGTTGCTTGCATTGGCGCTGCACCTGCTCATCAGGAGTGTTTGTGTTGATGCACAGTGTGGTGCACCATGGGTAGGTATTCCAGGGTGAAACCCGCCACCCTCCAGCACACTGTCTTTTGGGACATTTTGGTAATGCCTGGTGAGGCAGAAACATTTTGTGCAGGAGTGACTGGGAGCAAGGGGTCAACTTCCCAGCATGCAACAGTTTCCAACCCATAATGTCATCTATATCCCATCATTTTTGTGCCTTTTTAAAAAAAATCCCATGAAATCCACACAACCTTCCTTACTGTCGCTATCTCTGACAGAAGCATGGAGCCTGCACAGCTCTGCACTATTGTCATAAGCATTGCAAGCACAGGGCGCATAGAAGAACCAAACCAGCCTGGAACATGACGATTTCTTGGATGACAGATTGTTATGGGACATTGTGAGAACAAATTGAAGGTTTTTGGTGTCATTCATGGAGCATCTGCAGATGGAAGAGCGCTGCTTCTGAGCCCAAGAAGTGAGCATTGACTGGTGGGATCACATCGTAATGCAGATATAGGAAGATGAACAATGGGCGCAGAATGTTTGGCTGGATCAGGCCACGTTCCTGGATCTCTGAGTCAAGATCATCCCAGCCCTCCAGCACCGTAACACCAAAATGAGAGCTGCCCTGACTGGAGAAGTGAGTGGCGGTTGAACTGTGGAAACTTGCAACGTTGGATTGCTACCAGTCAGTGGGAAATAATTTTGGAGTTGGAAGATCCACAATGGGTCTGTGGGACTGTGCAGGGGACATGGGACTGTGACTCTGCTACATGGGACTGTGACTCTTGGCAATGTGCAGGACATAGTGGATGGATTTCCAGCAATGGGGTTCCTGAACTATAGAGGAGCAATAGATGGCATGCATATCCCTATTTTGGCACCAGACCACCTTGCCACAGAGTACATCAACAGAAAGGGCTTCTTTACTATGGTTATGCAGGTGTTGGTGGATCACCGGGGATGCTTCACCAATATCTATGTTGGCTGATCAGGGCAGGGGCATGCCACCCGTATCTTTAAGAACACAGAACTGTTCAGAAAGCTGCAAGCAGAGATTTTCTCTCCCAAGTGGTGGATTATCATTGGTGATGTTGAAATACCAATAATGATGCTGGGGGACCCAACCTATCCCTTGCTCCCATGGCTCATTAAGCTGCACACCAGCCACCTCGACAGCACCAAGGAACGATTCAACTACTGGCTCCGCAGGTGCAGAATGACAGTTCTATGTACTTTTGGTAGATTGAAGGGATGATGGTGTCGTTTACTCACAAAATTGGAGCTCAGCAAAAAAAACATCCCAAAGGTTATAGCTGCCTGCTGTGTCCTGCATAATATTTGTGAAGCAAATGGAGGGGGCGGGAGTTGCTGCCGTGGTGGAAGGCAGAGGTAGAGTGGCTGTCTGCTGAGTTTGAACAACCAGACCCAAAGGCTATTAGAAGAGTTCAGCACAGAACTATATGGCTCAGGAAGGCTTTGAAAGAGCACTTTCAGCGTGCCACACTAGTGTGTTGTGGTGTACTGTGCTCTACTTGGCGCTGCAGTTTTGGGGCCTGTTAGGTATTGAATGGTGCTTGGGGTACATCTGTGACTACAACACTGTCAGTGCACCTATTAATTTTGTGGTGCTTGCTATACATTTATGATGATTGCACAGTGTTTGTCATTGATCCTGTGAGTTGTCACACTGTACATTAACAAGTAAGTGAGTGCTTTCCATACCACTAGGCACTCTGCAGCCTACGTTGTGAACTAATAAAGATTCAGTATTTTCTAAATAGAATTTTATTCCATAACAAAATCGTGAAAAAAAATCTGTGCAATTTAAAAGCAAATTAATTAAAAACTTAATAAACTAATAAAACAGAACTTCACTAGGGGAAAGAACATTCATTTCTATTTTACCTACACATACAGCAAGCCGTGGGTGTCACAGTGTATGGGAAGCAGTGGTTGTCCATTATGTCCCCCAGTGTGGAGGGGTAGGGGTAGGGATAGGGATAGGGATGTGGCCCCTGATGTCATGTGGGAGGCAGGTGTGTAGGGATGTGCTGTAATTCATCTCTCTGTGGATTACCAAAGGGCGATGAGTCACTGATTGTTGAACCTGTTGGTCCACAAGAAGCTGCAGCATTATGTCCTGGTGCATCTCCCTCTCCTTTTCCTGCTGGGACTCCAGAGTCTTTCTCCTGTCTGCTTTTTGTCTCCATACAGTCTGCAACGTTCACCCTCCTGGCCCTTTGCTCATGGTCTGATGCAGGACTGGCTTGCAGGATCTCCCTGAACGTGTCATCCCGCGTCCTTACCTGAGTCAGGCATTCTATGGGTCTGTAGGGGGACCCTTTCAAGGCCTCAGCTGCAGATAAAACACACAGAGGTACCATTGACAGTATAGTCACAACTGAAAATGGAAGTTAAGATTCAGAACGCCCTTCCCTTGCTTCCCAAGGTTTTAAACAAGACATGCTCATTGACACTTCCGCTTTGGAGTGCTTGTGTATGACACAACTCTTAGCACCAGCCTTGGTGAATATGGCCGGCCAGGGTGAGAGAAATGAGAAGGGAATAGCTCGTTGCATGAAAATATGAGTATAGGGCAATGGCACTGAATTACTGACACCATTTTCCACAGGCAGTGGTGATTTTAGCTGATCTCTCACTCCTGAGGGTGACAAAACACAGCTGCTGGTGGTATCTCGAAGCTGCCAGGGGCTTGTATGCTGCTCGCTTGTGTATTGCAATGGTGCCTGCCAAAGTTCTCACTGACTGGCATGGGAAAGTGTCCTACAGCAGAGGAAGAAATAAGGCAGCCCTCCCTAGAAAGAGGATTGCAGAGTATGAAAGTTTTGTGGAGATTTCTCAGGAGGATTCAAGGGACATCCCCGTGTACATAAGCAAACTGCTCTGCCTGGCCCCACCCTGCCTAACTCTACAGAGGAATGAAAGCCAGATAACTCTACCTCTGTTTGTTGTACTGCTGCCTCTTCTAGGGTGAGTAAATTAATGAAAAGTCAATAGTTGTGTCCTGTTAAGTTGGGGGTGGCACCACTGTAATGTGAAATAAATTTACACACTGACCTGAGGGTCCTTCCCCTGCATCGGGCTCCCCTGGGCTCGAATGCCAAGACTGACTGGACTTCTGGTGGAGTCTCAAATAGTTCCTGGCTTGCGGGATAACTGGACCCCCTGGTCACATGTTCCACCTCCTCCTTCACCTCATCCTAACTGTGTACCCACCAGGGACCTGTGACTAGGGCTGATCGGAGATATCCACAGTGGTCTGCAGGGAGGTGGTGGGGTCTCCTACAACGAGCTACATGCCATACTTGGCGAAGTGGCAGATCTGCGGCTTGGCATTGGATTGACTGTTGGCCTCCCTGGCCCTCTGATATGCCTAGAGTGACCAGACATCCTGTTTTCAAAGGGACAGTCCTGTATTTAAGTCCTCCTGCGGGTGTCCCGACTTTTTCTTAAAAACGGGCAAATTGTCCCATATATTCTGTCTCTTCCTTCCCACCCCACATCAGTGCGGGGGAGGGGGTCCTGCTGCTGGCCAGTGGTGACTTGGGGGTTCAGTGGCCAATGATGGGGGTGAGTGTGCAAGGCTGGTGGTGAGGCAAAGCTGCAGTGCGAGGGGCAGGCCATTCCCCCTGCCAGTCCATCAGCACAGCCCCCGCTGCATGCGAGCTCTTGGACAGCAGGGTCTCACCCTCCCCCATCCTATTTCCAGCCAGCACTGGCTGCACGCTGTGAGCTACGGTGGTTGGTGAGTTCAGGCAGGTGCCAGGCAGCGGCCAGTTACATGTTGCCTCTGCTGCCCACCCGTCGGCCCTTTATGTGCTCCCTCTCCTGGCCTCTCCCTGCTTTGCCCCTTCACCCCCCATCCCCGCTGCTGCCCCATATCCCCACTGGCTGGGTGCGTCCCGCTCCCAGCGCTGTGCAGAGAACCAGCCCCTGGTCAGAGCGCTCAGCTCACCAACAGCCTGGCCGGCAGGCTCCTTCCTTCCCCCACTGCCTCTGGCTGGGCTGGCACCTCAGGAAAGCCCAAGACCCTCCGGCCCGGGGCGCTGGCCAGGAGGAGCCGAACCCTGCATGTGCCAAAGCCCCACACAGTGCTGCCACGGAGAAGCCTCTCCGCCCCTCAGCTGAGCTCTGGAGTGGTGAGGCAGAGGGAAGTGATTTCCAGCCTGTTCACACCCCGGCCCTGCAGGATCCACAGCAGCCCCCCAGGAAGGGACTTAGCACCCTCTTCACCCGCTCTCTCCCCCGCCTTGGGTCCTGCCCCGAGGGAATGTGGGGCTGCTCCATCCCCTAAGCACCCTCCTCTGCTGAGCCACCTCTCTGGCCCGGTTCGCTGAAGCCCTTGCAGTCAGGTTCCCTGAGCCCTGGTGCACAATGCATCCTTGAGGCTTAACCCCTTCCTGCCAGCGCTGTAGCCAGAGGCAGCTGGATTATGTAGGTGGCCTGGAGGTGTTATCTGCCTTTCGACACTGTGCGGGCAGGAAGGGACAAGATGCTTCCAGACATGGGGAGGGGGGAAAGGAGGGGGAAGAGAGGAGCTCTGCAAAAGACACGGGCCAGGTCATCACTCTCCCACACCTCCCACTCCCCTGTGGCTGGAAGCAGTTTCCGTCCTTTCCCCGCCACACAGTGCCAAAAGGCTGCTGCAGGCCACAATCTGGTGTGAACCCTGGCAGAAATCGGGGGAGTGGGGGCATGTGACCCTTCATCCCCCAACCCCACAACATGTCTCAGGAACATGTGGCACCAGGTACCAGAAGAGGCAGGTCCGTCCCAGTGGCCTAGCCAGGCATGGAGGGCAGAGAGCGCCAGCCAGGGAGGGTTAGGTCGGTCAGTCCTGCCCCCACATGTGGGAGAGGTTTACATGAGTGTGTGTGGGTGTGTCACCTCTCCCTGTGTGAACCCTAAAGCCTTAAAGATAAGACAGTAAATAAAAAGACTCCAGCTATGCAGTATTTCTTTTTAACGGGCTCAGTTTGTAATTTGAACGTTTGTACTGCATAGTTTTGATTGATTGCCTCGCTTGAATATGAGTAATTTTACCAGGTGTCCCGTATTCAGCATATGGAAATATGGTCACCCTTGATATGCCTGACCCAGTTCCTTCACTTTCATGCCGAACTGCTGCTGGGCCCTGTCATACTCCTTCTCCTGAATCCCCCGTGCAATCGGCTCATGGATGTCCATGTGTCTGTGGCTGGTCTGTAGCTGTGCGTGCACAGCCTATACTCCCCTCAGGCCCAGGAGATCCAATATCTCCTGTCTACTCCAAGCCAGAGCACGTCTGGAGTGTGTAGCCAGTATGGTCAGCTGGGCAGTTGCACACAGCAAAGGAGAGCTGCTAGATGTGCTAGCCAAGCTGGACAATCAGGAAAAGGCATTTCAAAAATTCGCAGGATGGGGGGCCTTCCAGTCACAGTGGCCCCAAGTAGTGGAGTTCACAATTGTGACCAGAGCAGTCAGTGTCGGCCATGATGGGACAGCTGCTGGAGGAAAGTTAGGGTCAACATAAGTGACGCAGTGTCTACACTCATGCTGTGTTGACCTCAGTACATCAACTATGGCTCAACACTGGTCAAGTGTAGACACATATACAACTAGGTCTCGGCAAGGTGGCTTATGTCGATCTAGCTCTGTAGTGTAGACCAGACCTCAGTGTTAGTGGTTAGTGGTTGAGAGAAATTCAAACTGGTGTCATCATTTAAACCCCATTTCAGGGCTTAAAGATTCAGACACAAGACTCAAGGGGGAAAGAAATTGTGAGTCCCAAGTTCTGTGGATTTGTGCTTTAAGGGGCAAATGGAAACGACGTCGATGAATTAAGGAGTAATGGGAGACGGCGGGGAATGAATTAAATAGTTACTATGAAATACTACATGAACTTCAGGAAAGATCTATAAACTGCATGGAAAATTGACAACTCATTCAGGAGTCCCACTAGGACTTTCTGAAATAACTGGCTTAGTTCAATTAAATTCAGTGGCCGTAGAAAAGAGAGAGGGATTTGGGCCCATTCACTGTGAGCCTGACATTAGATGATCCCACCTAGCGTTGAGGACTTGGCAGCTCAGCAATTGAACTAAATTTCCATTTTGAACATTGCATCAGAAGGTCTCTCTTAGCACTGAGCATTCAAAGTGGAAATCCATCAACCTCATGAAGAAACTTGCACAAATACAGACAGACATCATCTTCCTTTCCAAATGCAAACGGATGGACATCATACCAAATGGACTAAAGGTAAAAAATCCACTGCTATCTACATACTACACGGACCACAGTGAGAGATTATGCCATACTCTATCAAAGAAACTGAGGAACCACCTGATCAGCCTCCTATACAGCAAACAGGAAAACATCAAAAAAGAGCTCTCCAACCTGGAGACTCTCATCAATAACCAAACTTCCATACAAACGGACTTCACTAAAATAAGAAAGGAGATCTACATCACTCACTTCACCTCTCTACAAAGGAAAAAGGACTGTAAGCTGTCTAAACTCCTACCTGCCACATGGGGCCACAACCGTGGTACCCCTAACCCACCCAGCAATATCGTCAATCTATCCAACCACACACTCAGCCCAGAAGAAACGTCTGTCCTATCTCGGGGACTCTCTTTTTGCCCTGCCACCCCCACCAACATGATACAGTTCTGCGGCGATCTGGAAGCCTACTTTCGCCGTCTCCGACTCAAAGAATACTTTCAGGACAACACTGAACAGCGCACTGATACACAGTTACCCTCCCACCAACAGCACAAAAAGAAGAACTCCACATGGACTCCTCCTGAGGGTCGAAATGACAGTCTGGACCTATACATTGAATGCTTCCGCCGACGTGCACAGGCAGAAATTGTGGAAAAACAACATCGCTTGCCTCATAACCTAAGTCGTGCAGAACGCAATGCCATCCACAGCCTCAGAAACCATCCTGACATTATAATCAAAGAGGCTGATAAAGGAGGTGCTGTTGTCATCATGAACAGGTCTGACTACCAAAAGGAGGCCGCCAGACAACTCTCCAACACCAAATTCTACAGGCCACTTCCCTCAGATCCCACTGAGGAATACACTAAGGAACTGAACCATCTACTCAAGACACTCCCTACACTAACACCGGAACAAGTCAACATACCCTTAGAGCCCCGACCAGGGCTATTCTATCTACTACCCAAAATCCACAAACCTGGAAATCCTGGACGCCCCATCATCTCGGGCATTGGAACTCTCACTGAAGGACTGTCTGGATATGTGGACTCTCTACTCAGACCCTATGCCACCAGCATGCCCAGCTATCTCCGTGACACCACTGATTTCCTGAGGAAACTACAATGCATTGGTGAACTTCCAGAAAACACCATCCTGGCCACCATGGATGTAGAGGCTCTCTACACCAACATCCCACACGCTGATGGAATACAAGCTGTCAGGAACAGTATCCCTGATGATGCCACAGCACAACTGGTTGCTGAGCTCTGTGCCTTTATCCTCAGACACAACTATTTCAAATTTGATGACAATATATATCTCCAGATCAGTGGCACCGCTATGGGCACCCGCATGGCCCCACAATATGCCAATATTTTTATGGCTGACCTGGAGCAACGCTTCCTCAGCTCCCGTCCACTCACGCCCCTTCTCTACCTACGCTACATTGATGACATCTTCATCATCTGGACCCATGGGAAGGAGACTCTGGAAAAATTCCACCACGATTTCAACAGCTTCCACCCCACCATCAACCTCAGCCTGGACCAATCTACACGGGAGGTCCACTTCCTAGACACTACGGTGCAAATAATTGATGGTCACATTAACACCACCCTATACCGAAAACCTACCGACCGCTATGCCTACCTTCATGCCTCCAGCTTCCATCCCGGGCACACCACAAGATCCATTGTCTACAGCCAAGCACTGAGGTACAACCGCATCTGCTCTAACCCCACAGACAGAGACCAACACCTACAAAATCTCCACCAAGCATTCTCAAAACTACAGTACCCGCACGAGGAAATAAGGAGACAGATCAACAGAGCCAGACGTGTACCCAGAAGCCTCCTACTGCAAGACAAACCCAAGAAAGAAACCAACAGGACTCCACTGGCCATCACATACAGTCCCCAGCTCAAACCCCTCCAGCGCATCATCAGGGATCTACAACCCATCCTGGAGAATGATCCCACACTTTCACAGGCCTTGGGTGGCAGGCCAGTCCTCGCCCACAGACAACCTGCCAACCTGAAGCATATTCTCACCAGTAACTGCACACCGCACCATAGTAACTCTAGCTCAGGAACCAACCCATGCAACAAACCTCGATGCCAACTCTGTCCACATATCTACACCAGCAACACCATCACAGGACCTAACCAGATCAGCCACACCATCACTGGTTCATTCACCTGCACGTCCACCAATGTAATATATGCCATCATATGCCAGCAGTGCCCCTCTGCTATGTACATCGGCCAAACTGGACAGTCTCTAAGGAAAAGGATAAATGGACACAAATCAGATATTAGGAATGGCAATATACAAAAACCTGTAGGAGAACACTTCAACCTCCCTGGCCACACAATAGCAGATCTTAAGGTGGCCATCCTGCAGCAAAAAAACTTCAGGACCAGACTTCAAAGAGAAACTGCTGAGCTCCAGTTCATCTGCAAATTTGACACCATCAGCTCAGGACTAAACAAAGACTGTGAATGGCTTGCCAATTACAGAACCAGTTTCTCCTCCCTTGGTTTTCACACCTCAACTGCTAGAACAGGGCCCCATCCTCCCTGATTGATCTAACCTCGTTATCTCTAGCTTGCTTCTTGCTTGCATATATAAACCTGCCCCTGGAAATTTCCACCACTTGCATCTGAAGAAGTGGGTATTCACCCACGAAAGCTCATGCTGCAAAACGTCTGTTAGTCTATAAGGTGCCACAGGATTCTTTGGAGCATTCAAAGGGCATTTTCCCCATAGGGAGGGAGCTAGTCCCTGACATTTTTATCAGTTGCAGTTCTGTGCCTGTGAGGACAGCGTGTCAGGCTCAGGGGGGCATCTCATTCTCTTAATAGGAAGCACATACTGTTTCTGGTGAATGTTCTGAATGGTCGTGATTTGATTCATTGTTTATAAGGGGCTGTCTAGGACTGAACTGAAAAGTACTGTGTCACGGGCATGCTTATAACGAGAGGCTCTATCACAGACAGAAAGGAAGTTCTTCACACATACTGTACGAAATTAAAATCCAAGTATCCCCCCTTGAAACAATCCAGTAACACTGAGAGATATATGTCTGCTCACCTAGTCACCCATTTCAATGAAATATTGACAGGTTGGTAGATTATAAATAAACCTGCTCTAACCTGGAGCTCTTACACAGAAATGTGTCTTGGTTAACTGAGCCTAATGCCTATTTTGCAATCCAGATCTAATGGACAGCAAGTGTACTGTATTGAAGCTAATGGAGAGCATACACCGTGTGTGTCAAAGCTAATGGACAGCCTGCATGCTGTGTCTGGGACAAAAATAATGGATAGCACATACCCTGCATGTTAAACCTTCCCCAATGAATTTGTGAAATGAAGGTTTCTTTCATAACTAGCAGCCGACATGGATAGATTCGTGTTTATATGACAATGAGTAGTAGTAAAATATATAATTGGGGCCACTTATAAACAAGTGATTCCAAAACTAGGAGAAGAATACAAGAGTGGAATCCTAGAGGCCCTTAATTATATAGCAGCAATGATGGAAATGCACCACTCCTTGCCAAAGGCGTGAATGCAGGCCTCCACATTACCTTGTCTGTTTCTAGGATGATCAAACGAACGCTTGAAGGCACTGCACACACAATGAGCTCCAACCTAGATTTATTCAGAAATAGCCTTGATGTTCAAGAAAGAAGGTGCCTGTCCCAGACAAAGGCCTGTGGAATGAAATATGTTGCATCACCCCCAGATCCTATTATATATACATTTACTACATGTACACACCATTTCTCCCCCTAGCTCAACCTCCTCTCTTCTGCCCTGGCTTTTCATCTCTTCCTCTGCACTATCTGGAATGCTGCAGTGGAAATCACCTGCCTTCTGTATGTTGCTCTGACCACGTCACATGCACCCTCCCCACCACCCCCCACTCCTCGAATCCCTTCCTGACTTTCTTGTCTCCTTCTGCATCAAAGTCTAGCTTCTCCTCCTTGCCTTCAGAGCTCTGCATGTTCAGTCTCAGCACTTATTCCTGGCACAGTTCACGGCAACTGCCCCTCTATTCCCCCTCCATGGCCAAGTAAGGGCACCCCTTCTGGACTCCTGACTCCTCCGCCGTTACTCTCCTGGGTGGGGATCTGCATACTGTATCTCTCGCTCCCTCCTGACCAGGGTTTTTCCCTTCACAAGGAAAATACACTCAGACCAAGCTACCAACAAGACAGTCCTCCAGAGGCCTAGAAGAGCTTGGAGGAAATACTGACCAATCAAGAGCCAGCAAATCAGTTAAAAAGGCTTCCTTGCTTTTTCCTCTGTGGCAGAGCTGGGGGAGCCTGGAACAGAGCAGGGACATCGCTGCCCCTTTTGCACCCGCCCCCCCAGCTGCTGACGGGGGGTGAGGAGGGCAAAAGAAGTAGCTGCCTCGGGGCCATGATTTAAAAGGGCCCGGGGCTCTGGCCACCACTGCCGCGACAATCCTGGGCCCTTTAATCGCTGCTGGAACCCCGGGCGATGCAGGCCAGAGAGCTCAGACGGACTGGCTGGGGGACACTGACCCCTCCAGCCCCGCCCCTTCTGGCTGAAGCCCCGCCCCTCCCGGGGGGATCAGGGCAGCCCCATACTGGTAAGAGCTCCATTTTACTTTCACCCCTGGACACCTCCGTGCTAGCCTGGAACTAGGGTTACCATACAGCCGTATTTTCCCGGACAGGTCCGTCTTTTTGGTTCTTAAATCGCTGTCCGGGAGGAATTTTTAAATATCTAAAAACGTCTGGGATTTTGCCATTATTATTTTTCCCCAAAGAAGAGTTCATCATTCAAGAAAGAAAGTGAATGTTGAGCACTCGAGAGTGCCGGTTTTTCCCCCTAGCTCCCAGCGCTTGCATCGTGAAACAGCTGTTTTGCGTGGCTGGGAGGGAGGGGGAATGCGGCGTGCTCAGGGGAGGAGTTGGAATGGGGGTGGGGAAGGGGTGGAGTTGGCGTGGGGTCAGGGGCCCCCCGTGGACTGTCCTCTTTTTTGAATATTCAAATATAGTAACCCTACTAGAACCCCAGGGCCAGGTCATAGCCTTGCCTTCAAGTGCTACCATGAAGTGCTTGCATTGGAAGTTTTGCTTCTTTACTGAAAGGCACAGACCACCAAATCATGAGTCTGTTGTTTTATTATTTAACCGCAGTACCCCACAGGGGGCATTACAGAGCAGCCGCATCTGCCACAATGGCCATAAGTGATCAGGACCTTGGGTTTACACCTGGATGAGTGCTACTGCATGAACACAGGACCAAGCCCCCTCTCCCAATACCCTGCCAGATTACTGGCTCATAGGTTTTTCCCTGGAAGTCTTCTATTTAAGTCTTCACTAGCCTGTTCATTCAGAGCTGACAAGACTCTGAGGAGATCACAGCTTTTGATAACACAGCTGTAGCAACAAATAAATAAACAACAGATATGAGAGCAATCCAATAGTTGTAGATTGGTTTTTAAAGGTCTTTTAGCAGCTTCCAACTGGTTTTTTCTAGTGTGGAATCACAAATGACACCTTTAAGTGTAGCCAAGTAATTAAAGTCAAGGCCACCCATCAAACTATGACCCACTGACAATATTTTGCGATAGAGACTGCTTGAGACCAGTTTTATTGTGCGGAGAACAAGAGGGATCAACATGCACACCGATACAGTGTCTGAGATTTGCCATTAACTGAGCAACACCCAGGCTTTTCCCAGGTGATGCCAGGACTCCAAAAGGGCAACACATAATTTGCATAAAATGCAGCAATCTGCAAACACTCACACATTCCATGGAGCAGGGCCATATGCAGCGACATGTCCCAGTATGCAATGATCCATCTTGTTCCCAGCACCTTTTCACTCAGATCAACGCCAAGCACTGAATGCTGGAAACTGTAGTCTCCCCAGTGCAACTCTCCATTGGCAACATTTGGCCTTTATTTTGGTATTTTGGCAGCTCCTATATTAACTCGCTGCAACCCACAAACAAAAGCAGTTGATTTTGTTGTAGGGGCTTTAGTTTATATTTTGGTTCAAGGTGAAGACTTCAGAAATTATCCACTGGGTGCCAGCCTGGTCATTTAGATCCAGGCAAACTGGAATTGTACAAAGTTTTTTTTAATCTGAAAAGTGATAGTGTCCCAAAGCCAGTTTGTTGTCACAACCCACCTCAGGAACAGGTCTCACAACAGCCCCAGTCCCAAAGCCCCTCTCCTAGCCAGGCACAAACTCTCAGGAGATTAATGACACCTTGTGCTGCAGCTACAGTTGAGCCCTGAAGGAAGGTGGGAATGAGGTTGTAGTATAGGGAAATAGGCACCCAGCATGCAGGAGTGTGGGGAAGCCTACCAGACGGAAGTCACATTCTTACCCTCTGCATCAAAAGGTTGACAGGCTTGCCAGCCTGGTACATTTAGAAATTGTGGGCCCCAAAAATCACGAGACTGGCTTAAAAATCATGAGATTTTAAAACAATCGGTTTCTTTTTCTTTGCCTTGTGGTTTTTTCAGTCTTTAGGGTACAGCGGGGGTCATGTTTTCAAGCTGTGGTCTGTAACCATGAGGGCTAAACGCTTTTTTTTGTAATGGAAGCTGAGCTTCTCATGTAATCCCTTGTTTCCAGGGGCTGGGGATTTAAGTAAAAATACTAAATATCATGAGATTTGTGATAAGTTCACGAGAGCTGGTAACACTGCATTGGGCAGGTTGGGATGATCAAGCCCATGCTTTGAGTCCTGAGGTTCCCTGCCACAAAATAACATTCAGTAAGGAGATAGCGAATGCCACTAGCTCTCCATTGACTAACATGATCCCACTATTTCTTTCCAAGTAAGTGCTTTCTTTAGATGTTGTTTCTGAAATGGTGCCTTTCCTTGGCGTACCTCCATACGAGAGCATCACATTGGTGTTCTGTATGCAAGCAGAGAGAGAGAGAGAACTATTCATCTTAATCCTTGGTTCATAAGGTGATGGTGTATCACTTGCTTCCCACCAATATTATTTCCCATCTCTTTTAGCACAATAATCAGATGTGGCAGTTCAGGACTATGCTGCTTGTAACCATCTGCCTGGAACATAGAAGGAGGAGTCCAGGATGCAGAGGGATGAGTTTGGAAGAGGAATCAGGAAGTCTGTGTGTTAAGGAATGTTAAACTGCAGCTGGAGCAGCTCTGTACTAAGCTGCTTTAATAAAGAGCCAGGTTTATCTAATAAAAGTGGGGTCCCCTCGTGTTATTATCCAGGACATGGTACAAGAAACACTGTCTTCACCCCTGATTGCAATCCCAAGGTCTGTCTTCCACTTTCTGCCTATAACTCTTCCATCTGTCCTCTTGTCCCCAAACCCTTTGTGCTTCATGTCATCCACAGCTTCCTGTGCCATTCCCAGTCTCTCCCTTATCTTTAACAGTCACTCTCTCCTAGGGATCATTTCTCTCTGCCTTCAAGCACGCACACATATCCATTATCTTGAAATCCTTGCCCAACATCTCTTACTGCATGCATCCGATGAAGTGGGCTGTCGCCCTTGAAAGCTTATGCTCAAATAAATGTGTTAGTCTCTAAGGTGCCACAAGTACTCCTGTTCTTTTTGCCCATTCTCACTCTCTCTGCTGGCCTGTGGCTCCTGGATTTCCAACAGGTCAGGGGTTGGTAACACTGGTTTAGTATTCCTCTGTGGTCTTTGAGGAAAAAATGAGTAACAAAGCACTGTCCATTACTGTCTTGGATCATTGAGCTATTAGGATGCATGAAAGATTAACAAATTCATGACACACATCCGCGCCCTCTCTGCATGACTGAGCTGTGCCTTTCAGGGAAGCTATGCCACTGCTAGGCCTGTTTCTTATTTACAGTAGAGGCCCTTTAAGCCACACTGGTGGTGTAAAAATGGTGTAAATAACATCTAGAGCAGTGTAAAGGGAACTTTGTGTACATGAAAATCAGGCTCAACCATATCTTTGGTAGGAGACAGAGAAAGTGGTTTTAATTATATTGGCTCATTATTTTTTAATTTCAATATTTTAAAGCTGAGTCATAAGTAAAGACTGACAGCGAATTTTACCCATTGTACATTGGATTCATTGTAAATATTGCTAATTGTGTCTATTGTGAAATGCAAAATAATTAGTTAATGTATGAGGAAATAAAGTATATTCACATGGATTAGTACGAATAAGTGGTGGTGTGGCTATTTTTGCCAGTTAGCTATTTTTAATCAGATAATTGCAAGGCAACAAAGCCTTTCAATACAAGCAGTTTAACTATAATAGTTCTGGAATTGTAAATAAAATTGAGTAAAATTCAATAACTAGAAAAATATAAGAGCAAGACTATGATTCTCTTATTTGCATGGAGTCAACAGGACTATCCATGGGGTCAGGCTCACTAAACATGAGTCAGTGGTATTTTGGTCTGACCTGAAATTGTTTGATTTACAAATGTTGGGGCATCCTGGACTGTTACATTCAGAAAAAGCTCAGACCGAGCAGCTATCTGAAAAACTGTCTTTGGAGACAGGGCAGGATTATTGTCCTCTGACTGAACATTCTCCACTGCTCTGCCTAACCAACATTTAAATATCTGCAGTTACTCATATATCACAAGTGATGGGCCTATGATAGATTTAGCCAAGACATGGTTCAGCAAAGCACCTAAGCATGTGCTTAACTTTAAACATGCACTAATGTGCTTTACTGAGATAAAGCTGGACATGTCCATCCATTTATTTCGTGCAATATCTTTTTGTTACCAAGACTGCTGCCACCTAACAACAAGCATGTGCATCTTTTTTCTGCAGATTGTTCCTGGAAAATTACCCAAGGCCATTGCTTCTTATGGAACCAAACATTTACTACTGGGCTTGCAGAAACTCTGAAGTGAGATGGTGGCATAGCCAGAGATGATTTTTTCCTGAAGCCCAATTAACCTGAGTATAAAACAGTAGGAGGGTAACAAACTATAAATTAATTATTTAATCAAAATAATGTGATTTATACAACTAATTATATAAGCTATTAATATATCTTATTGTTAGATATTTAATATTGAAATCAATGCGAGTGACAAATACTATGAAAAATCAGATCACGATATTTAGGTGTCTAATTTTAAGCATCCAAATCTGGAAAGTTGGCCTCAATCCACAAAGTCTCATTCTAAGTAGGAAATTGGAATAATTTAATGGCTACACAAACAGATGATAGGGAAGTTGGATTTGATTGCTATTAGCAGTGGCTACCTTCACAGCTACTTCTCACAGCTTCCCTGCAACATACTTAAATAGTCTTAATTTCATTCATAAAATGAAGATAAGTGACAAGCCCATGGTCACAGAAAGAATTAGTGTCAGGTCTCAGTAGTTACTAGAGACTCCCAGTTCTGTGCTCTGACAATTAGATCACAGCCTTCCTGTCTTGATTTGTTGACTGCAAACCCAGTCCTTCTTTAAAATGACATTTTGCAGTCCATTAATACAAAACACTGACCTGCCATTTTCTAAACAAATATGTGGCCTTTGTAGTTAAAAAGATATTGCTGTGGGAACTGTTACCTGCTGAAAATAACAGAACTTTTTAATGTTCAGATTTCGTAGTGGTCACCCACAACACTACCTGGCTGCTTAGATGCCTCTCTAGTGCCTCCAGAATCTACCTGGCACCAGAGCTGTCCCTTGGGTAGGGCGAATGAGGGCGACCACCCCGGGCCCCGCGCTTTGGGGGGCCCTGCACTTCGATAAAATCTGGACTGTCCTGATATTTAGCTCCTTGTCCCGTATCCCGACCGATGTACAATTGGGATGCCATTTGTCCTGATATTCAGGTGAGGAGGTGGGTGGGAAGGTGAGGCGGTTGGGCCAGCAGGGTGAGGAGGCGAGCAACAGGTGGGCAGGCAGGAGGGGGGTGAGGAGGCAGGTGGGCAGGCAGACAGCAAGGAGGAGAGCGGAGGTATATTGTGTGGTATATTGAAAACTGTGTCAAAATGACAAGCTATTGCTTGCAGGCTAGGGAGCCTAGAGTAGTCAGTCAGCACAGATCCAGCCTAGAGGAAAGTGGATTGAGTTGTGTGTCTCTGCCTTTGGAAGCAGTCTGCTTGTCTTTCTCTCTCTCCAATTATGGTTCTTGTGAGTTAGGGTTCTGGATTCTAAGAAATAAAGTTGTTTTATGTTGTAACCTTCCTGAAAGATTAAAAAACAAAATATTCAACTTCCAGAGTGTTTCTCTGTGACCGGAAAAGGCTCTTGCAGTTCCCTGTGGTGGGGAAAGGCTCTGTTGTGTGGAGCTACCAGAGCCTTTCCCTGCTTCCTTCCTGCTGCCAGAGCCTTTCACTGCAGTAGGGGGAAGGCTCCAGCAGCAGGGAGGCTGTGGGATGCTACACTCCTAAAAATAGCAGTATGGATAGGAGAGGCACTGCTTGGGTGTAGAGAGAGCTGCGTAGGGTACATACCCTAAGGTTCTGGCATGTCTGTACTCTACTCGCCTAAGCTGTCCCTCAGCATCTGCACTGCTATTTATACCAATGCCAGCTGGGTGTGTAGTGTCTGTACTCTACACGCCATGATGAACATACCTTGTGTATATGCCATGAACTTAACATTTAGCCTCTCTGTGCCTCAGTTCTCTATCTGTAAAATGGGGATAATACTTCCGTACTTCATATGGGTGATGTGAGGATAAACACTTTAAAGGTTTGGAGGTGCTCAATTACTATGGGAATGGGGGCGATATAAGTATGATAGATGATAATAAGGGACAGATTAGATTGGCGTCTCTTGTTATCTTGGTGAGGCTTGTTATCATAACTTATGCCGGTGAAGGCTGAGCAAAGTTTCCCTGACATGCTGTTCCTTGTCCTATCACCTTAACAGCCATCATTCAGGGAGGGAGAATTAACTTCCAGCATTAGACCTCTTACCTTCCAAATAACATCAGTCTACTGGCAAGCTTTAAATCAATTTCTCTGAACCAGCAAAGGGGAAACTGAGAGTTATAAATCTAGGCCCCAATTCAGGAAAGTACTTAAGCTTGTGCTTAAATTCCATTGATTTTTATGGGATTTATGCATGCGTGTACGTGCTTTCCCGAATAGGGCTGCTTTCCTGAACTAGAGTGCTAGCCATGTTGAGCTATACAATGAGCCATTTCTCTGTGTCACCTGTGTCAGTAATACGTTCTCCTGGTCCTGGAGGGTCCGACTGAGGAGTTAGAATATCTGGTTAAGAAATGCCTTTCTTTGCTGAGGCTTTTTGTTCAAAGTGCACGTTTTGCTCCCCTTTTTAGAGCTGCAGGAGCTGAAGTAACTGATGACAGATCGTCCTCAGAAGCTGACAGTTTGAACTGCCATGTTCTTTCACATTAAACCACAGGTTTCAGGATTCAGATATGACAGAGAGTCAGAGCATGAGGGAGACATGAATGATCCAAGTGATGTATTCTTTAGCCAGGTAGTTGTGACCAAATGCTGCTCTCAGTGACACCAATTGAAATCCAATGAGCTCAGGGAAGTTTCTTTGGATTTACAATGATGTAACAAAGGAGAATTTTCCCCTATTTCCTAAAGACAAGATTGTGACTTACCATATGTGGCCACATAGGAATTAAGGCGCACGTTAAGATTTCTCCTTATGACTTCCCTGCATTGCTCGCCTGAGGGGGAGGAAGTGGGGTGAAAGCACGATCCACAAGGCAGCTATGACCTATGCAGGTCAGGGGTCAGTAGAAAGTGAGCAAAGAGAGGTGGGGGCGAAAGAGGTGGACCCTGGGCTCCTCCCCCTCCAACATGCGGCCAGCACAGCTGAGATCCACAGGGAGGTACAATAATCTACTTTTGGCATGGGCTGGTGGCTTCCTTCTTGGACCAAGGGCAGAACTTGGGATGACACAAAAAGTCTTGCCCTAAATTTAAAAATGTTGTTGTTGACCAGCTATTTATTATGGGCCAGATTCTGCTCAGAGGTACATGGGTGCAACGGTTGTCCCATTGACTCCATAAAGGAGAGCAGAATCTACTGCGCATGTGCTTTGTGTGGTTCCTCTGTCAGCCTGTTGCAGCTCCCCATTCTTAGAATCACTGGCAGCTGCTTTTCTCTCTATTGTTTAAACTGTAAATATGAGTATGTCTGCAGCAGAGGTGTGGTGAACACCAAGCCTCTGCATTAAAGCATGGTTTGATTTACTGTGTGATAAATGTGCTTCCCTAGCATTTGCTGAAACAACACAGAGATTACTAATGGTCCATTAGGTTAATTTCCTATGCGTGGCCCATGGATACAGTTTGAGATTCACTTAGCTAAGATTCTGATCCTGCAGTCCCTCCACACATGGTGCTGTCGTGGAAGTCAATGGGAATTCTGCGCATGGGGTCTGATAACAAAGCCTACTGAAGTCAGTGGGAGTCTTTCCATTGACTTCTCTGAGCGTTCCATTGGGCCTATGGTGAGCTTGCTGGATTGGGCCCCTAGCATCCACTTTTCCTGTGAGAAGAGCCTGACTTCAGGTGTCTGTCAGTAAATTCAGCCATTCCTGGCTAAATGATTAATCTGGTCAGTAAACACCCACCATCTAAACTCTGTTGTCCAATCTAGCCAAATTCCAAGCCAAATGGAATCTCCTTGATTGTCCTGATGCGTGTAAGAATGAATACAATGTGATTGGGAAGATCTTGTGTCCCTGCCACAAAAAACTGGTACGCACTCAGATGATGCTCAGACAAAAAGAGGATAACCAGGAGGTCAGCTGAAGTCTGAAGATGGTTGAGTCATTCAGGACCAGGGACTGGGTCAAAAGCTTTTGTCGCTCTCACTCACTCACATGCATACAATAGCTTTCTTTATTTAAAAATGATTGGGATTTATTTGAAGAATGTGGAAGCCCAGACACGCTCCTTGGCAATCTGTTCTGTTTTCGTAAAGGTGCTACAGCACTTACTTTATGCTGGTGGGCAGCTGCAGTTTATCTCCTGCTGTGAGCACTAGTTCTGTTTTCTTTCATTCATACAAGGCACATGCGCCAGTGAGCTTTCTTTTTTTTAATGAAATCTTGTCACTTGGAGAATTTATCCCATAGAAGAGCCAAATTCAGAGGTGATATCTAAGGTGGCTTAGGAGACTCTAAGGCCCCAATTCAGCAAAGCATTTAAGCACATGCTTAAGTCTATCTCTATTCAGCACAGCACTTAAGCACATGCTTAACTTTAAGCACATGCTCAGGTTCCACTGAAGTCAACAGGACATGTGCATGTGATGATGTACTTTGCTAAGTAAGGCTGGATAGCTGAACTGGGGCCTAAATGAATTCTAGTTCATCAGCATGTAACGTTTATCAATTTACATCCATTCATCCCCACTTAGGTCTTGTCTACACATAAACTTGAACCCATTTAACTAAAGTATGTTTTAAACCTGATTTAGTTAAATCAGTGCAAAACTCTGGCCTGGTCTATGCTATGAGTTTATGTCGAATTTAGCAGCGTTAAATCGAATTAACCCTGCACCCGTCCACACAACGAAGCCCTTTACTTTGATATAAAGGGCCCTTAAAATCGATTTCTCTACTCCTCCCCGACGAGGGGAGTAGCGCTGAAATCGACACTGCCATTTTGAATTAGGGTTAGTGTGGCCACAATTCGACAGTATTGGCCTCCGGGAGCTATCCCACAGTGCACCATTGTGACCGCTCTGGACAGCAATCTGAACTCGGATGCACTGGCCAGGTAGACAGGAAAAGCCCTGCGAACTTTTGAATTTTATTTCCTGTTTGCCCAGCGTGGAGCGCTGATCAGCACAGGTGACCATGCAGTCCCAGAATCCAAAAAGAGCTCCAGCATGGACCGTATGGGAGATACTGAATCTGATCTCTGTATGGGGAGATGAATCTGTTCTATCAGAACTCCATTCCAAAAGACAAAATGCCAAAACTTTTGAAAAAATCTCCAAGGCCATGATGGACAGAGGCCACAACAGGGACTCAACACGGTGCTGCGTGAAACTTAAGGAGCTGAGACAAGCGTACCAGAAAGCCAAAGAATCAAATGGACGCTCACGGAAGGAGGGGCGACTGACGACTGTAGCTATCCCACAGTTCCCACACTCTCCAAAAACAATTTGAATTCTGGGCTGAGCTCCAAAAGCCTGAAGGGTCAAAAACATTGTCACGGGTGGTTCAGGGTATATGTCGTCACTGCCCCCCCCCCCGCGCCCCGAAAGCAAAGGGGAAAAAATCGTTTCTCGCCTTTTTTCAATGTCACCATATGTCTACTGGATGCTGCTGGCAGACGCGGTGCTGCAGCGCTACACAGCAGCATCCCCTTGCCTTGCGGACGGCAGACGGTACAGTATGACTGGTATCTGTCAGCGTCATCCCGTGGGTGCTCCTGGCTGGCCTCGGTGAGGTCGGTCGGGGGCACCTGGGCAAAAATGAGAATGACTCCCAGGTCATTCTTTTCTTTAAGTTTTGTCTAATGGAGATTCAGTCCTGCCTGGAATATCATGGCAGCTGGAGGCTTCTGCCTCAGGCTGCTCTCCCAGTCAGTAGCACCGCGCGGTCGCGCCTACCCCAGCCTACACCTTGCTACCAGGGCTCACAAACAGATACTTAGACCTCTACATTTTGCTGCAAATAAAAAAATTAAGCTGCTCTTTAGAACTGTCCCCCAACATACATATCCTAGGACATTTTGTATTTTACCAGTGTCAACCAAAGACCCACACACAAATGGAGATTCAATCCTGCCTGTGCTTCTATCCTAGTGCTTATCACAGATTCCCATTTTCAGCTATAGGCTGAGCAAGTGCAGAATGATGGTTCACTCTACTTCGCTGTAAACCAACCGCCCTCCGCTCCCCCCTTTGATCTCTGCTTGCAGAGGCAATAAAGTCAGTGTTGTTTCAAATTCATGCGTTCTTTATTACTTCATCACACAAATGGGGGGATAACTGCCACGGTAGGGTGACCAGATGACAAAGATGAAATATCGGGACGTGGGGGGGGCGGGGGCAGCGGAGGGGAAAAAAAAGCTGGAGCACCCCCCCGCCACCGCCACGCCCCACCTCAGCAGCCGCCAGAAGCTGGACTGGAGCAGTTTGCAGGGTAAGTGCTGGGGGCCACCCCCTCCTTCCAGGCTTGCGCTGATCAGCTGTATGGCGGCGCAAGCCTGGGAGGGAGGAGGAATGTAGTGTGCTTGGGGAAGAGACGGGGCCAGGGCAGGGATTTGGGGAGGGATCCAATGGGGGCAGTGAGGGGGTGGGGCTGGGGGCAGGGCCAGGGTGGGGATTTGGGGAGGGATCCAATGGGGGAAGGAGGGCGTGGGGCTGCGGGAGCGGGGGTGAGAGCACCTCCGGGCTCTGCCTGTGCCAGAGTGGAGGGCAAAATTGCTTGTTTGTCCAGTTCGGTCAGGACATGGGACAAACAAGCAAATATCAGGACAGTTCCGATAAAATCGGGACGTCTAGTCACCCTAGCCCAGGAGGGGTGGGGAAGAAGGGAAGCAACGGGTGGGGTTGTTGCAGGGGCACCCCCTAGAATGGCATGCAGCTCATCATTTCTGCAGGATGTCTGGAGCTGTGACCCGGAGCGGCCATTTGCGTCTCTGGTTCTTTACTAGGCTTGCCTGATATTCTAGGCAAGATTGACTCTCCATTAGACAAAACTTAAAGAAGAGAATGACCTGGGGAGTCATTCCCATTTTTGTCCAGGCGCCCCCAACTGACCTCACCGAGGCCGGCCAGGAGCACCCATGACAGCAGCAGACGGTACAGTATGACTGGCAGCCGTCTTTGTCAGCTTGCAAAGCAGCAGATGGTATAGTATGGCTGGTAACCGTCTTTGCTAACTTGCAAAGGCAAGGGGATGCTGCTGTGTAGCACTGCAGTACCGCATCTGTCAGCAGCATACTGTGACATTGAAAAAAGTCTGAACGGACTCCATGGTTGCCGTGCTATGGCGTCTGCCCAGGCAATCCAGGGAAAAGGGCATGAAATGATTGTCTGCCGTTGCTTTCACGGAGGGAGGATTGACTGATGACATTTACCCATAACCACCCGTGACAAATTTTTGGCCCCATCACGCATTGGGATCTCAACCCAGAATTCCAATAGGCGGGGGAGACTGCGGGAACTATGGGATAGCTATGGGATAGCTACCCACAGTACAATGCTCCGGAAATCGATGCTAGCCTCGGTACATGGACGCACACCGCCGAATTAATGTGCTTAGTGTGGCCACGTGCACTCGACTTTATACAATCTGTTTCCAAAAATCGATTTCTGTAAAATCGGAATAATCCCGTAGTGTAGACATAGCCTCTGTGTGATTTATGTTAAATCAATTTTAAAAGTCCTTAAATCAATTTAGTTTAATTTGGTAAGTAAACTAAATTGTAAATCAACGAAGTAAACTACATTGATACGAGTTGTAGGTGTGGACAAAGCCTTTGACTCACTTACACACCACTTTTGACTTTGAAACAGGGAGATGACATGAGCAGCGTACTCCTTGCCCTTTCTTGGCACTGTGAATGTATAACCAGGAATAGAGTTCTACCTTCTTACTTCTCACACAAGTCCAGAAGTACATCTTCACTTCAGTACAGTCGGCCTGGTCTACCCAGGGGTCGGGGGGAGGAATCGATCTAAGTTATGCAACTTGAGCTACATGAATAGCGTAGTATCAAGTATCAGAGGGGTAGCCGTGTTATGAATAGCGTAGCTGAAGTTGACATGCTTGGATCTACTTACTGGGGTGTCTTCATTGCGGTAGGTCAACTGCTGACGCTCCCCCGTCAACTCCGCATCTGCTTCTCGCGCCGGTAGAGTACCAGAGTAGACGGGAGAGTGCTCGGAGGTCAATATAGCGCATCTTCACTCCGGATCACTCCGGAGATAAGTGTAGACATGCCCCTTCGTGCTGTGCTATTACTCTGTGTGCCTTATAGCATTTTATGTGAAGAATTACCAAAACCTATTTGTTATATGCAAGGAGCCAAATCCTCAGAAATACCGAGCAACTGCAAACTCCCACTGAAATCTGTTATGATTCTCTACCCTACATCCTAGCCTATGTCCCTAATATCTACGGATCAATAATAAATTGGGCAAAAATCCCAAAGAGAAACATGTCTAAATGAGAGATGTGGCCGAGCCTCAGATTTTCACAATGTTCAGGATTATTTAGATGCATTGGTTTGGGCCCATCTCTACTCACTGTTGAATCCAACCCAAACGTGAAAAGCTGTTAATTCCCTTGTCCTGTCAACCAACCTATATGTAGGTACTGTATTTTGCTCTGCCTAGTGTCTGAATACAATATTAAAAAATGGTGTTTGTAAAATCTACACTTTCCACGTGCTTTTTTCCCCCCCCCCCCCCACAGAGTTCCTCACATCTTCTTGTCAACTGCTGGAAATGGGCCATTTTCATTACCACTACAATGGGCCATTTTCATTACCACTATCTCTCCTGCTGATAATGGCTCACCTTAACTGATCACGCTCCTTATAGTGTGTATGGTAACACCCATTGTTTCATCTTCTCTGTGTGTATATGTATTTTCCACTGCATGCATCCGATGAAGTGGGCTGTAGCCCACGAAAGCTTATGCTCAAATAAATTTGTTAGTCTCTAAGGTGCCACAAGTACTCCTGTTCTTTTTGCGGATACAGACTAACACGGCTGCTACTCTGAAAACTTTCCAAGCACACACTGATGAAAAGGAGGATATGGTCAAAAATAGCAAATAAAAGCTAAAAATGTGGGGAAAACTTCAAAAGGTTCAGACTCCTTCCCCTCTCAAAAATAAATACACTTCAATACCTATAGTTCTTGTGGCTGACCCTCTGACAGCTCAAAAATCAATTGGAATAGATTAACGGACTGAACTTTTCTCCTTAAGTTAAAGTTTTACTTGCACATGCACCCGGTGCAAAGATTCCTTTTTTCTTCTTTACAAAGTACATTTTATGCCCATGTGAAAGGTGTCTGACTGACTACACTGGAATCTTAGGTCCTCTGGCCAAAGGACAGATAGAACATAGGCTGCAGCCATGTGAAATTCCTCAGTTCTGACCAATACGGATTCCCTTTTGGAGTAAATGTATTGCTCAATCTCTGGCTGCTCTGCTGCAGATGTCAGAGTTACTGTGGTGGTTTTTTTTGTTGCTCAAGATGTCACCAGTCGCTCAGACTAAAGGAGCACCAGTTTAGCTCATTATCCCAGCAGGGACATTAGCTCATGAACTAGCAGCCAAGATCAAACTGATGATCTAGTACAAAGCTCTTCGTTATTGATTAGTCACCTGGGCCAAAGGTTAAATGCTAT
The DNA here is from genome assembly GCF_020497125.1 of Mauremys mutica. NCBI lineage: Eukaryota > Metazoa > Chordata > Testudines > Geoemydidae > Mauremys > Mauremys mutica. Next base: position 89,595,245 of record NC_059080.1, on the reverse strand, counting down.
TAATGAACAAGAAACCATGAACTGTTGAACTGTTATTGAAAGGCTAGGTATAAGACCTTTTTTAAATGAAGAATTATTGTGAAAATATTAAGGGTAATTTTGTATATTTATAATATGTAAAAAAAAAAGATTAGTACATTATGGTAAATTATTATTTATTTGTATAGATATGTATTTGTGTGCATGTGTACAGATAAGTAAATAGCTCTCTTTCGGTGTGGGTGTATGTATTATCATTTATTTGTATTACCATAGTGCCAATGTACACACAGATATCTTTTAACGCACGTTTTATGCCGATTAAGAGTTAATTACTGTGACCTCTCTGTTCGTTTTCTGAGCCATCTCTTTTTATTATATCTGCTGGAAAGATTTTCTTTCCACTCTCCCTATTGAAATTCTGTGACAGGCAAAAGGAAGCATTATAATTCAATACACAAATCCTGCACTGAAGCCAAGGAAGGTGGTCATGGCTCTATCGATCTTGCTAGAACCAAACAGCATGTACTGTAAACATATACTGAAGCAGTTCAGGCATCCTATACTTTTGCTGCTGCACAGTCCAACACAATTTCTCATTATTGCAGACTCTGTCTATTGTTTTTTTACCGTTCATGAAGCTGGACTGATAGAAAAATGAGAAGTCACAACTTCCCAATGTAGCATTTTAAATTTCACCATATCTTCTGACCCCTTTCTCTGTTTCCAAATTGTTGATTTGTTCTCCAAATCTCTCTAACCTTTACTATTGTTCCGAGCTAAGGGGTGTTGAAGTGCTGCTAAATTTTGGGTTTTTCATTAACATTCATGTTGATTAATCCAGCCTTCCTGACTGCAAGTCATTTCCCCCAACCCCGCCCCCCTCCTTTCAACTGCTCCTCCTCCTCCACCTGAGATATAAGTACTCTCCCAGTGTCTGGAAGAGTCTGAAGGCTTGGGAAAGGACTGCACCCGGACAATCCTCTGCAAGACCAACAAAATGGAGAAGATTAGTAAAATGCAAGAAGAAAAGGTAAAACTGACTCAGTGCGATTTTACTGCAGTGCCAGTGTCAGGCTGCTTAATGGGGAATGCATACCAAATAGTTGGGGAGCTATTGATTGCTCATAGCAAGAAACTGTCCAGGTTTGGGACCTGCTTAGGATTTTTTTAAAGGATCATTTCTGTTAACCAAATGTTTTGCTAAAATGTGCCTTTTTGGGTCAATTTTTGCATAATTGATGCTGCAGCTGACTTCAGTAGGATTTAAGTTTGAGTAAAGACTGAGGAACGGAGCCCACCATATTGAACGTATGCTTTTTAAAACTTTATATACTAAAGCTTAAACTTATTAAAGAGGCACTTGAATTACTGCTCCTTAGGAGTATTTCTTTAGGTGTGCAGAGGAATCTGTTTAGTGAGAGTCTGTTTGTGGCCAGTCTCTGCTCACACTGGGGAGCAGAATGAAAATCCCCAATTGCTTTTTGCCCCACAATATGCAGTTCTGCTTGTAGGGCCCAGTCCTGCAATGTAGGGAGAATCCTCTCAAAGATACTGTCTGCCTTCAACTCCCAAAGGAGTTAACAGGCATCGAGGGTGCTCAGCACCTCCCAAGAACTACCTCTTCTAGCACTCAATCCTGCATGATGTGGAATGTCGTCAGCACTCACTGATTTCAGTGGTGTTGAGGGTGCTCAGCATAATAGTGTGTGTGTCCGGAGGGAATTTTTCTACTGACCTCAGTGGCACCAGGATCAGGCCAGACTAAGGAATTTGATTTGCAGGGGAGGCAGCAAGACTTCCCCTCCTTGCAACCCCCCTGGATGTGCAGATCTCCCTGCCCACGTCCTGCCATAGCCAGCAAACGTCGTCCTCAGGGATCGCTATTACTGCTGCTTTTACAGTCTCCTGTTTCGATGTGACTATAGACTTGGCAGAGTCCCTATTTCCCATGCTGAACCAGTTATTGGCAGGTGTATCCATAGATCTTTTCCCACCCTTAAGCTCCTATTCCTAGGGGATTTCATGCTGAAGGTGGGAAATAACTATCAGGCCAGTTGTCTACACAGTCAATACAAGCGACTCCTTGGGGCACCATGCTTTTGAGACCTCTACATATACTGAGTGACTTACAGATCAGGCCACCTTTCCCTTCCAACAGAGGGACCGGGGGGAGCAGCCAACTACCCATATTTCTCCGTGTGGTCGTGGGATAGGATTGAAAGGCAAAGCACTGTCTGAGCTTGCCTGTCCAGCAGATCAGCATCCTCTAAGTCAGTGGTTCTCAACCATTGCGAACTCTTAAAAATGTTGAATGGAGGTGCAGACCCCTGTAGAAATCTCTTGTCTGTATGGATAGATGAATTCTGTTCAGTCAAAGTCTTTTGCAGACCCCTTAGACACAGTCTGCGGACCACAGGTTGAGAACCACTGCTCTAAGTTGTAAGGCAGGCTCTGGAAGAGATCTGGGGAAAGGCACCAGGAATTAGGACAGCATATTTTAGACTTGATCATGAGAGGAACTGCATTTAATGATATAGTTGATGTCAATGAGAGTGGTGAGTGTTCACTGGATCTTGCCTTAATTAATTATTTTCAAGAGACCTCCTCTTAGGCCTTGTCTACACTACAAGACTATTTCGAATCTACTTAAGTCGAATTTGTGGATTCGACCTTATGAAGTCGAATTTGTGTATCCACAGTAAATACACTAATTCGAATTTCTGAGTCCACAGTAACGGGGCTGGCGTCGACTTTGGAAGCGGTGCACTGTGGGAAGCTATCCCACAGTTCCCGCAGTCCCCGCTGCCCATTGGAATGCTGGGTAGAGCTCCCAATGCCTCCTGGGGGAAAAATGTGTCGAGGGTGCTTTTGGGTAACTGTTGTCATTGAACCGTCAATCACACCCTCCCTCCCTGAAATCTGGCAGGAAAATCTGTTCGCGCCCTTCTCTGGTCGGTTACAGCGCGGACGCCACAGCACTGCGAGCATGGAGCCCGCTGCGATCATCGCTGCACTTATGGCCGTTGTCAACTCCTCGCACCTTATCGTCCACCTCTTCCACAGTCAGCTGCTGAGAAATCGGGCGAGGAGGCTCCGGCAGCGCGGTGAGGACAGGAATTCACAGAGTGGCGCAGACCTCTCACAAAGCAGGGTACGCCGCGCTGTGGAGATCATGGTGGCAATGGGTCAAGTTCATGGTGTGGAACGGCGATTCTGGGCCCGGGAAACAAGCATGGACTGGTGGGACCGCATAGTGCTGCAGGTCTGGGATGAATCACAGTCGCTGCAAAACTTCAGGATGCGTAAGGGCACTTTCCTTGAACTCTGTGACTTGCTGTCCCCTGCCCTGAAGCGCCAGGACACCCGGATGCGAGCAGCCCTGAGTGTGCAGAAGCGAGTGGCCATAGCCCTCTGGAAACTTGCAACGCCAGACAGCTACCGGTCAGTAGCGAACCACTTTGGCGTCGGCAAATCTACCGTGGGGGTTGCTGTGATTGAAGTAGCCCACACAATCGTTGAGCAACTTCTCTCAAAGGTAGTGACTCTCGGAAACGTCCAGGACATCATAGATGGCTTCGCCGCGATGGGATTCCCAAACTGCGGTGGGGCTATAGATGGGACTCACATCCCTATCCTGGCACCAGCCCACCAGGCCAGCGAGTACATTAACTGAAAGGGCTACTTTTCAATGGTGCTGCAAGCACTGGTAGACCATAGGGGACGTTTTACCAACATCTTCGTTGGGTGGGCGGGCAAGGTTCATGACGCGCGTGTGTTCAGGAACTCTGGTCTGTTTAAACGCCTCCAGGCAGGTACTTTCTTCCCGGACCACAAAATAACGGTTGGGGATGTGCAGATGCCTACAGTGATCCTCGGGGACCCAGCCTGGCTCATGAAGCCCTATACAGGCGCCTTGGACAGAGAGAAGGAACTCTTCAACTACCGGCTGAGCAAGTGCAGAATGGTGGTGGAGTGTGCTTTCGGACGTCTCAAGGGGAGATGGCGGAGCTTACTGACTTGCTCGGACATCAGCAAAAAGAATATCCCCATAGTTATTGCTGCTTGCTGTGTGCTACACAATCTCTGTGAGAGCAAGGGCGAGACCTTTTTGTCCGGATGGGAGGTTGAGGCAAATCGCCTGGCTGCAGTTTACGCTCAGCCAGACACCCGTGCCGAGAGAATATCCCAGCGGGAAGCGCTGTGTATCCGGGAGGCTTTGAAAGCAAGTTTCCTCGGAGAGCAGGGTAACCTATGACTCTCCACTTGCTTTCAAGAGAAACTGACCCTGGGCCTGTGTCTGTATGTGTCGATTTCGATCTGCGGTTACATACCCCGTTCTCCAAGTTTCCCCCACTTCCAAATCACGTTTTAAAGCAAATTAATTGTTACACTCATTATTAATAAATCTTTGTTTTACTTTGCATTTCTGTTCAGGTGTTGAAACATGGACGCATACTGTGCTGGGCACGGTGTGCACTGATGTACAGACCGCTTGTTCCATAGAGGAATGACATCCTCCTGCTCCTACATAGGTCTCTGGGGTGGGGGACGGTTGTAAGTGGTTGTGCATGAAGGGGAGGGATTGCAGGAAGGGGTGGGTTTGCAGGAAGGGGCGAGTGGTGCCTTCTTTGTTTAGGGGTTTGGATGACGGCAGTGGTCTGCGGGTTTGGGCGTAGGAAGGGGTGAGGGGTGTGGGGGAAGGGTGAGTATCTGTCTGTGGATGAGGGCTCTTGTTGGGGCTCAGGGCAGCGGAGAGGCTCGTTGCTACGGTGGAAGTGCATGGTAAGGGCAGCGTGCCTTAACATTAAGGGGGTGGCAGGCGCTAGGACCCTGGACAAGCATACACATCACAGAATGACCCGGGGCAGCATACACCACACAGAGGGACCCTGGTGCCTACTGACTGCAGTGTGTGTGTGCCCTGCAGTTGATCATGGCCCCAAGTCTGTACCCTGGTAATGTAGGCTATACCGTGCAATTATAAATCCCCTCCCCCCCCATACACAAAAAAATCCTCTGACACGAAAGACGTGACCGAAACAGTGAATAACAGCAAACAGCTTTTAATAATCTAATACACAGTGGGGGGATGAAACTTGGATTTGGGACTGGGTGAGCCTGTAAGGGAAGCACTTCTACAAATGTATAGCGTGAGAGGTGTGTGGTACATTAGCGCTATGCAGTGGTGCAGTGACAGTTCTCACGGGCCCTACCGCCCCTCCGTCTTGTACTTTTGGGTGAGGGGGGGGCAGGACTTCTTGGCGGGGGAGGGCGGTTGCAGATACACTGCAGGGGGGCTCTGTCCTCCTGCCTGCGGTCCTGCAGAACATTAACAAGGCGCCGGAGCGTGTCCGTTTGCTCCCTCATTAGCCCAAGCAGCGTTTGAGTCGCCTGCTGGTCTTCCTGCCGCCACCTGTCTTCCCGTTTGATGTGTGTGCAATGCTGTTGACATAGGGTCTCCCTCCACTGTCTCTGCTCTGCCGCCTCGGCTCTGGAGCAGGCCATCAGTTCCGCAAACATCTCGTCCCTAGTCTTTTTCTTTCGCCGCCTAATCTGCGCCAGCCTCTGCGAGGGGGATGCCGGGGCAGTCCGGGAAAGAGCCGAAGCTGTGTGATGGGAAAAGTAACTGATTTCCTTGAACAGATACATGTTTGCGAACAGTGAACACAGTCTAGTCAGTTTCTCTGAACAAGACCATACAGGGCAACAAGTCTCACGAGATCTCAGGACAAGTTCGAGATTTCGGAATACGCTCTCATTGGCTGCGGCATTGCACAGGAGAGCGGACAAGTGGGGAGAGACAGCTGAATCCGTCTAGCAGACAGTCCTGGTAAGCCTTACAGTACATTCTGCTTATCAGTTAATAGATAGCTGTGCCCTCCCGCTAAAGGCAATCTGGAAATCATATACTCTGACCCTTTTCCAGCCACTCCCGCCAGTGCACGGGAAAGATCAATGTATGCTTTTCCTATGTGGCCTACAACACGTGGCTGTTAAGCGAGGGTCATTGTTATGCAAAGTAAAAGTCAACCATTCACAACAGTAACAATACACTAATTGCCCTAATTAGATGCAGCATTTCATGAACGAGATCACCCTGATGCGTGTCCCTCGGAGTCACAAAGAGCGGATGCTAAGGGAAGCCCTGCAGAGACCAGGACCATATGCGGCCATGCTTGTGGAGGCGATGATTCCCATCTACATAAGGATGTCCTGGCGCGGAAGAGTGTGCTTCCACGGAGCACCCAACAAGGCACCTCTCCCCAGGAACCTCCTGCGGAGGCTTTTCGAGGACCTAAATGAGATCTTTCTTGAATTGTCCCTGGAGGATTATTATGTGTGGACCTACTTTTCATATAGTTTTTCATTGAAAATTTTATATATAGTATTTCTATTTTTTATACCTGTTTTATAAAAAATAAATGTTTACATGTTTATAGCACTTACCGCCTGATCCTTCCCCTGATTCAGAGTCCGGGTTAACGGCCGGGGAGGGTTGGTAGGGGATCTCTGTGAGGGTGATGAAGAGATCCTGGCTGTCAGGGAAAGCGGTATTGTGTTCGCTGTCGCCTGCGCCGTCCTCCACAGACCCTTCCTCATCTTCCCCATCGGCGAACATCAAGGAGGAACTGTCCAGGTTCACTATGCCATCCACTGAGTCCACGGTCACTGGTGGGGCAGTGGTGGCAGACCCACCTAGAATGGCATGCAGTGCCTCGTAGAAGCGGCATGTCTGGGGCAGGGCTCCGGAGCGTCCGTTTGCCGCTCTGACTTTTTGGTAGCCTTGTCTCAGGTCCTTGATTTTCACGCGGCACTGCATTGCATCCCGGCTGTATCCTTTCTCTATCATTGCTTTGGAGACCTTCTCGAAGGTCTTTGCATTCCGCTTGCTGGAGCGCAGCTCCGACAGCACAGACTCCTCGCCCCACACACCGATCAGATCCAGGACTTCCCCGTCTGTCCATGCTGGGGACCTCTTTCTATTCTTGGATTGGCCGGACTCCTCTGCTGGAGAGCTCTGCATCGTTGCAGGTGCTGCGGAGCTCGCCCCGATGTCCAGCCAGGACGTCAGATTCAAAGTGCCCAGACAGGAAAATGAATTCAAATTTTCCCGGGTCATTTCCTGTGTGGCTGGTCAGAGAATCCAAGCTCCGACTGCTGTCCAGAGCGTCAACAGAGTGGTGCAGTGTGGGATAGCTCCCGGAGCTACTAAGTTCGATTTGCATCCACACCTAGCCTAATTCGAGCTAGCCATGTCGAATTTAGCGTTACTCCACCTGTCGGGGTGGAGTACCGAATTCGAACTAAAGAGCCCTCTAGTTCGAATTAAATGGCTTCCTGGTGTGGACGGTTGAGCGGTTAGTTCGAATTAACGCTGCTAAATTCGAATTAAAGTCCTAGTGTAGACCAGGCCTTACATACAATGTGCCATTCAGTCATTATGGTAAAAGGCATAAAATCTTCAGGCTAAATCCTTAATTACATGTGGTGCAGGTGGGCCACCTTTCTATCCTCCTGATCCCGCAGGCCAGATGGGGGCTGCTTTGTTCTCTGGTGCAACTTAGAGCAACTGCAGGGCTGCTCTAAGCTACACCTGACTGGAAGGACCCTCCAAAAGCTGTTACAGCTGGCCACAGGCCTTCCTCTCAGCATACCCCTTATGCCCCTTCCACTGGCTTTCTGGCTGCATTATGAAACTGGGACTGGCAGGCAATCAGTCTGGCATAAGCTGAAGAAGCCTCAGGATTGCTCTTCCCTACTCCCAGCTGCCTATGACCCCATGGGATCATTCTGGCACCTGGGAATCACCAGAAACTGGACATATTCTCTTTCTCCTAGACATGCCCTTACACCAGGAAGGCCAAGACTGGGGTCATGAAGGAGTTACTGCAACAGCTTTACATTCACTGAAGAAATCCTCCCCCATCTTACTATGCTGCTTTGCACTGCCAGGACAGTGCAGACAGAATGGGCCAAATTCTGCTCTCACCTAAACTCATGCAAACCCCCTGACTTCAATGACAGCAGAATCCATCCCAATGTGTTCAAGGTTTATATGGCAGAAATGTGGAGCCTGGGAAATAGAAAAGTGACACCATTTTCTGTTTCACAATCCTCTCCTAGCACCTCACAGGAACCTTGGTTCTCTCCGTCTTCACCGCAGTGCTGGGCTTCTTCCAGTATGGATACAGCCTGGGTGTCATCAACGCTCCTCAAAGGGCAAGTACAGCAAATCGGATTCCTTTCAAAACAGGCCGTGACTTGCAGCAGCACTTATGAGCCCTGTTTCATTGCTATACTATTATTTATATAATGTTAGTGCCCCTGGGCCCCAATCAGGATTGTGCTAGGTGCTGTACAAATGCATAGGAAAACAGAGTCTCTGCCCCAAAGACTTCAGCTATAATAACCAGTAATTAACAAAAGCATGTGCCATTAAGATGAACTTGTCATTGCTTTCATTACCATCATTTTCATAGAGACAGTATAAAGGTTTGGAAGTTGTTGGTAAGACACTATAAGTGCTAGCAAAGCATACAATGTGAGTCTGAAATCTGGTCAATAATCTGCTGAAGAATAGGACTGTAAAAACAGAATAATCCCTGAGACAGCTGCAAGTGAGTTTCTAAATTCATACCCTGGATGTCCCAGCCACCCTCCAGCTGTGTCCTCCCAGCAGTCTGTCCCCTGCCCAGGCTTTATGAGATAACTGCCCAGATTTTCCCAGCATGCACTGAAATTAACACAGTCAGGTAGCCTGAGAGGTGTGGATATGCAAACATGAATGACGCGTGATTCTGTTTTAAATTAAACCTTCAGTGTGAACACAGCCATGTTTTCCCCAAACTGGTCACATCAGTGTCACAAACTGGTATAAACACACATTTGTGTTCATAGGTTGTAATCCTGACCCCAGGTTGTCACTGAGCTGGGCTTCTCCCCAGCTCCAAAGCATGTGCTGCCACTCCCAGGCTCGGGCAAGGGGGGTTATTTCTTTAACAGAGGTTATCAGACAAACAAAACAGTCTTAATTCTGCCCTCAGCCCCACAGTCACCCCTTCCAGGGATCTCTGGCACTTCAGTTCTTGGTAGCCACCTGGCATCAGTTGAGTCAACTCCCTTTCTGGCATGGCAGCTGCAGGGAGGCTTCTCTGAGCCCCTAGCCCAGGGGTGGGGAAACTACGGCCCGTGGGCTGGATCCAGCCCACCAGCCATTTTAATCCAGCCCTCGAGCTCCCACTGGGGATTGTCTAGAGCTTTCCCTGGTCCAGTGCTCCAGCTGGGGAGCAGGGTTGGGGGGCGTTCCATGCAGCTCCCAGGAGCAGCGGCATGTCCCCTCTCTGGCTCCTATGCATAGGGGCAGCCAGGGGGCTCTGCTCTGCATGCTGCCCCCACCCCAAGTGCTGCCCCCACAGCTCCCATTGGCCAGGAACCATGGCCAATGGGAGCTGCAGGGGTGGTGCCTGCGGATGGGGCAGCGCACAGCAGAGCCTCCTGGCCACACCTCCACGTAGGAGCCAGAGGGAGGGACATGCTGCTGCTTCCGGGAGCTGCTTGAGGTAAGCACCACCCGGAGCCTGCACCACTGAGCCACTCCCCCCACCCCGCACCCAAACCCCATGCTCCAGCCCTGATCCCCCTCCCTCCCTCCAAACTCCTCGGTCCCAGCCAGGAGCACCCTCCTTCACCCCAAACCCCTCATGCCCTGATCCCCCTCCCTCCCTCCAAACTCCTCGGTCCCAGCCAGGAGCACCCTCCTTCACCCCAAACCCCTCATGCCCAGCCCCACCCCAGAGCCGGCACACCCAGCCGGAGCCCTCACCCATACCCCACTCCCCCTACCCCAGCCCAGAATCCCCTCCCGCACCCTGAACTCCTAATTTCTGGCCCCACCCCAGAGCCCTCAACCCCTCCCACAGCCCAACCCCAATTTCGGAAGCATTCAGGGCCCGCCATACAATCTCCATACCCAGCTGTGGCCTTCGGACCAAAACGTTTGCCCGCTGCTGCCCTAGCCCCTTGCTCCAGGGACCCACCACAGGTGTCAGCTCTGCTGCAGGGTGGCTTTCCCTCCCCGGAACACAGGCTTTTGCAGGCTCAGGTGTAGCCCAGCCCGCTTTAATTAGCTGGATTGCGCTCGCCTTCTCTGGTCCGGGGGGCGCTGGGCTTAGTCAGCCCACAGGGACCTGCTGCCCTTTGACACTGGATTTTATGGGCTGCAAAGCAGAAAAACCCTGACTAGGAAATGAAGGCTTCCTAGCGAGTTAGAAGCAGAAGAACTGATGCATTCCTTTCTCACTGCAGGTAATAGAGGCCCATTACGGCCGTGTGCTGGGCATTGCCCCTATTGACAGAAGTGCCATCAATTTCACAGACGTGAATGGAAGCATGATCTTCCCAGACCTAGAAGAATTGGATGTAGGCAAGAGTACACTCACTCTGTACTGGTCCCTGTCTGTGTCCATTTTTGCCATAGGTGGAATGATTTCCTCTTTCACTGTTGGATGGGTTGGAGACAAGCTAGGCAGGTGAGAAACGCTCTAGCTCTGTAAATTGACAAATGGCCAGAAAACACTAAGTAGGAAAGGAGATGGGACCCAGCTGAGAAGCCCAGGGACTCCTCAGCTTGCAGTCAGAAAGCCACCTTAACTGGCTATGAGCGGCCAGAACAGCACAAAGCAGCCAGACCTAGGGTCAAGGATCTGGCCCAATATCTTAGCTGATGATTATGACTTTCCACAAACTAATCTAGAACTAAAATTAGACTTTGGCCTCCAGATTGTATTACAGCACTCTGTGCAAAAATCCTTTCCCATTCATTTCCAGTGATTAAACCTTAAGCCCCTAGATTTGAATTTTCACATGGAGATGACCTCTCCTGAAACTGATTCTCTATTATTTTTTCTAGCTTGAAAAAAAAAAAGAACCCTCCAAAACACAGCCCCTGAAACTGTAAAATGGAAAAATCTGGTTTATTAAAATCCTAAATTTTAAATCCAATTTTTTTATTGTTACCTGTAGCTTTTATCGCTTCAGAAAATAAAGAGGTGAACAGCCTTTATTAAGTTTTAATTCTAGCCTTTTTTTCCCCATAACAAAAGAGACTACAGTATATGTGAAAAGAACTTGTACAGGATGTACATTAGAACTCATTAGCCATTCAGTTATTCTGATTGTACCTCTGCCATACATTTTTCAATATGCACAATCATTATTCTTTATCCTTTAGCTTTGATTAACTCACTGACAGTTTGTCTAAATTTGTATTTTAATGCCTAAAAGAGGGGCGTATGTCTTCATTTAGAGGCCTTGGAAACAGAGATGCAGCATCCTTGCAAAGTAGTTTGACAGACAGCAAATCATGTGAATAGCAGGGAAGTTAATCCAGAATTAAATCAAGTAAATGGCAAAACAATGGGCCAGTCCTTCCCTTGTGCTGGTGGCTTGCTGCTTTGAGTTCAGGTCGTGTGCAGTGCTTTCTGCCCTCAGCTGCCATAGACGTCAGTAGGCCCTGATGCCACTCAGAAGCACACAGTACTCCTAGTGAACAAGACATTGATTAAGAATGTAAAGCAAGATTCTGTTCTCAGTTATATCAATATAAAACTCTAGTGCCTTTAACTCCCTGAGCACTCAGCATGCCACACAGAGTGCTCAGTAGCTCTCAGAATTGGGCCAGTTTTGGTCCATATGGTAATTTGAATGGTCTTTTTTATTATTAAAAACAACGAGGCGTCCTTGTGGCATCTAAGGGCTGGTCTACACTCGGAGGGGGGGGGGATCGATCTAAGATACACAACTTCAGCTACGTGAATAGCATAGCTGAAGTCGAAGTATCTTCGATCAATTTACCTCTCAACCTCACGGCGCGGGATCGAAGTCAGCGGTGCCCCCTGTCGACTCTGCTACTGCCGCTCATGCTGGTGGAGTTCCGGAGTCGACGGGAGCACTTTCGGGGATCGATATATCGCGTCTAGATGAGAGCCGATATATCGATCCCCGATAAATCGATCGCTACCCGCTGATACTAACAAGAGACTAACAAATTTATTTGGGCATAAGCTTTCGTGGGCTAGAACCCACTTCATCAGATGCATGGAGTGGAAAACACAGGAGCAGGTATAAATACATGAAAGGATGGGAGTTGCCTTACCAAGTGTGAGGTCAGTCTAACGAGACAACTCATTTAACAGTAGGATGCCAAGGGAGAAAAGGTAACTTTTGAAGTGGCAATGAGAGTGGCCCATTTCAGACAGTTGATAAGAAGGTGTGAGTAACAGTAGGGAGAAATTAGTATTGGGGAAATTAGGCTTAGGTTTTGTAATGACCCAGCCAGGAAGTTTAGACTTGAAATTAGACGAAGGTTTCTAACCATTAGAGGAGTGAAGTTCTGGAACAGCCTTCCAAGGGGAGTAGTGGGGGCAAAAGACATATCTGGCTTTAAGACTAAGCTTGATAAGTTTATGGAGGGGATGGTATGATGGGATAGCCTAATTTTGGCAATTAATTTGGCAACTGATCTTTGATTATCAGCAGGTAAATATGCCCAATGGCCTGTGATGGGATGTTAGATGGGATGGGATCTGAGTTACTACAGAGAATTCTTTCCTGGGTGCTGGCTGGTGAGTCTTGCCCACATGCTCAGGGTTTAACTGATCGCCATATTTGGGGTCGGGAAGGAATTTTCCTCCAGGGCAGATTGGCAGAGGCCCTGGAGGTTTTTCGCCTTCCTCTGCAGCATGGGGCACGGGTCACTTGCTCGAGGATTCTCTGTACCTTGAGGTCTTCAAACCACGATTTGAGGACTTCAATAACTCAGACATAGGTTAGGGGTTTGTTATAGGAGTGGGTGGGTGAGATTCTGTGGCCTGCATTGTGCAGGAGGTCAGACTAGATGATCATAATGGTCCCTTCTGACCTTAAAGTCTATGAGTCTATCAGCCACTCTCAGTCTTTATTGAGGCCTAATCTGATGGTGTCCAGTTTGCAAATTAATTCCAGTTCTGCAGTTTCATGCTGGAGTCTGTTTTTGAAGTTTTTTTGTTGAAGAATTGCCACTTTTAGGTGGAAGATATAGTGACCTTACTTGAATTTATATCCAGAAATGCATAACAACAATTAATAAGGCCTATGCAAAGAGCATGGGACCACTCCTGAAACTCCAGAATATCTACAGTGTAATTGAATTCAGTGCTGGTTTTACTATCACAATGTAGTTTTCTTCTTAATTAATTGCAGAGTGAAAGCCATGCTGGCCGTGAATGTTCTTTCTATCATTGGAAATCTCCTCATGGGGCTGGCAAAATTTGGCCCATCTCACATCCTTATTATAGCTGGGAGAGCAATCACAGGGCTGTATTGTGGTAAGTTAAGGCAAGTTCTAAAATTTTGCTTGTCTATGTATTCCTAGCGGGCTGCTATGGTAAGCCCATTGTACTAAGCTAGTGCACACCCATTGTGCTAAGCTAGTGCACACCAAAATGGCTGCAAAACATAAAGAAGAAATTTTGAGGGAGGGGACTTGTTTTTTTAACCAGCACAAATGGAACCTCATGTTTGTGCCAAGATCTTGGGAAATGGAAGGTGACATACATGAAGTAGAAGAGGAGGATCTCTTTCCATTTAGGGAATCACTTACCATTTAGGTCCCAATTCAGCAGAGCACTTGAACAAGCATGTGCTTAAGTACTTTACTGAACTGGGATGCATTTAAGCACGTATGCTTAGCTGAATCAGGGCCATAATGCGGGATCACAGCTTTGTAACTTTTCACCAGAAAGAGAAGATACTTTGGTCATCTTAGTGGAAGATCTGGAGGAGTCCTTTGCACTGCTTGATTTTTTCTCTAGCACTCCCATGAAATGAGAGAAAGGTGTAGAAGCAGAATGACAGGAATAGAGAGGTTCCTAAGAGAAAACATAGAGACTTGGAGGAGATGAGCCTGCGGAGAGATCTCTTGGGGTATGCAGATGGATTGAGGAGCCCATTATTAAATATTCGCCATGTAGACATAGGCACTGACTTGATTCTGGTCCTGATTCAGGAACGTTCCTTTATTCTGGATAGCACTTATGTATCTATTTAAATGTAAGCACTTGCTTAAATGGCCTTCTGAGTTGGGGCTTCCACGAACAGTTCCTGCCAAGTGCTGAGTGTTCGTCACTTCCATTTCAACCAATGGGCATGGAGGGAACTCATAACCCTGCAGAAGGCACTCAGGATCACACAGAATTGAACCCCAATTCATTCTGTGGTGAGTTATTTCTGCTGATGGCTGAACTGTCATTTACAATAAGTGACTCATATGTACACTTTGTTCAGGGCTATCGTCAGGACTTGTTCCAATGTATGTTGGTGAGATATCACCTACAGCCCTTCGAGGAGCCCTGGGAACGTTGCACCAGCTTGCTATAGTCACGGGTATTCTCATTAGCCAGGTATGTAAGAGTGTGCACAAAAGCACCGAGTGATGTCATTTTAAACTAGCTGGGTTACATCAACGATATACTGACAGGGGCTCCTTCTTAAAATGCCACTAGCAAGCTGAAGGGAAATTTGGGGTGATTTATGGCACCTCCTTCCTGGATACTAAATCATTCCTAATAAAATGACTCACCCCCAAGAGATGAAAAACACTTCTGACAGCAAATTATCCCCCTTCCCTAGAAGGGCTTCATACACTGCCATTCACATTCAAGTTGAACATTGTGAGTGTAATACCCAGTATTAGTAAACTCAGTGGGCTAGAGCCTCGGCTGTGGAAATTGGCATGACTCCTGGCCCAGAAGATTCATAGAATTTAAGGTCAGGAGGGGCTATTATGTCTATCTACTTTGACCTCCTGTATATCACAGGCCAAAGAATTTCACTCTGGAAACAGCTTGTTGTATCCCTCTTTGGTCGTGGTTGTGAGAAGAACTCGGCAAACAGTGAAAAGAAAATGTCTGCCAATATTTATTTGGTTTAGAAACCTAATAAACCTAATTTCAATTTGACAGTGTATACAACCCTTTGGCATTCACTTTTCAATAGCATTTGAGCTGTTATTAGACCAAACACACACACAAAGCAAATTTAAACTTGAATATTTTCTGAAGAAGCATTTCAAATTGCACACTGCAACCTCAGAATTCACACTGTGTTGTGTTAGTGACTGTGACTTAGGTAACTAGTCATCACACTGTGTAAATTTTGAAGTTTGAATATTCACAATGAACTGTTGCCCTTTGTGAACTTTTTAAGACATAGGTGCAGGCACGTTAAAATTGGACAAAAGCTTATGCCCAAATAAATGTGTTAGTCTCTAAGGTACCACAAGGACTCCTCGTTGTTTTTGTTTATTCATTGTGATTCTGATGAGAGAGCAAAGAAAGGTGAAAGCAGAACTTCATAAGAAAGAATTCACTCAATGTGCAGAACTGTACTTTTGGAAGTTCATAAACTGTCACCACTGAAAGCAATGAGTCACGTGTACTTCTGTAGGCAGGTTTTGGTTCAATTGGCTGTTCTGTAACATTTTTTTCATCTTATATATTTTCCTAAAAACATGCCATTTACAAAATACAAGAAACCAGGAGAACAAGGTCTGAGGGGGAAAAAAATTCATCTGCACATCTATTTTTCTTAAGTTATTTACACTAGGGCTTAATTTTGCCCACATGCACTGATTCAGCAGGTGTTCCATTCATGGTTTAGCTGCAGAATTATGCAGTTTCATCAATTATATTGTCCCTAGGCTGTCAGATACTTCTATAATCATACTGTCCCATCTACTCTACCAACAAAAAACAGTGTTACAGTACAAGCACTCCTAACTGTGCCAGATACCCATGTGTAGTTAAACATAGAAAACCAAATTGTACTGTCAGCTACACTGATGTAAATATAGAGTAACTTCACTTAAGTCTATGGAGTTATGCCAAATTTACAGTGACATTACCAAGAGCACCACAATTTGGTCCATCATCTAAACAGGGCCTTGACATGACTTGTTCAAGGCTTCATGCCATTTGTTAGTTTGTCCATTGCGAATATGTTCCATAATCTATGGAACCAACCTGTTGGGATAGGGAGCTCCTATTTGCTTCCAACTTCCTTCCCAGCTGCTATCTGAAAGTGCAATATTAGTCTAGAATTTCTGGTTCTACAGCCTAATTTCATCTGTTATATTTAACACAGCACTATAATTTCAGGTCCTTGGACTAGACTTTCTGCTCGGTAATGATGACATGTGGCCTCTACTTCTTGGTCTATCTGGTGCTGCTGCTCTTCTTCAGTTTTTCCTGCTCTTATTGTGTCCAGAAAGCCCTCGGTATCTTTACATTAAACTAGGAAAGGTGGAGGAAGCTAAAAAAAGTAAGACACCAATTCTGTTTCACTTTTAAATCATACATAAAATAAAACACTGTGGTTGCTTGGAGCAGTGCCTGGGTGATAACTCATTTGCAGAGCGGTGGGTCTTTGCTCCATTCCATGTATGAACCTTGCTGGACTGAAGCCATAGACACCAATATGTGTGTCTATTCACTGAAAAATGCACACCCCATCATATGTTATTATTTATCTACTAAGCCGGGGTTTGTCAAAATTTGCATAGAGCAGAACATATCTTAATGGAGTCCAGAGCTGTGTGGGAACCAAATTTCAGGTTTGGGGAAAATCCCACCATTCTGAAATTAGTTTACGTGCTGAATTGGCATGAAAATAAAGAATTTCAAATATTTCCCACAATGTGAAATTTTCCAAAAATAATCCTTTCAAGTCAACTGATGAAACATTTTAACTTTAACTTCTTTAAATTCTGGACTTGATCCAAAGCACATTGGAGTCAATGGGAGTCTTTCCATTGACTTCCATGGACTTTAGAATAGGCCAGCTGTCCATATTTCAGTATTTCAAGAAAAATCTATGGCTATAACTTATAATATGAGTAAATTTCTAAACAGAAAGTTGTTTTGAAACAAAGAATCAAAATGTTATTGAATCGCTTCATTTCATTGTTATTTTTGTAATGAAATTTTGTTGTAATAAACCTATTCTGGCTATGAACATTTTCAGTTTGATGAATCAGCATTTTCCAATAGACAAACGTGCCATTGGTACATCATCAGCCACTTTTAGTGGAACTGCATCTCATGGACACCTCTCCTCCTCTTCCAATGCCACCTGCAATTGCACAGCATATGTGTAGCAACTATAGCAATTGCTTTTATTCAGCGTGACTGGCTCCTCCTCTCTATTTCCAGCTGTTTCTACAAGAAACAAGAACAGTCCACATTAGGAAACAACTGGAAACAGAGAGGAGGAGCAAGACTTGTGTAGCCTTTGAGTATTTCAGAGGTGCTTCCTAGACCAACAGTTGACCACAGACCATAGTTTGGGAACAGCTCATGTACATGGTATTGTTAATTCTTGTTTTGATCTGTCCTTACCCTGATATTGATTGGAATGGTTTGGTTGTTAATGCATTCCCAGTCCTTTGATATTTCCTTTGAGATAAAAGCATGTTCTTTCTCCCTTGAGGCTTGAAAAGGCTCAGAGGAGACTGTGACCCCACAAAAGAGATCACCGAGATGGAAAAGGAGAAACAAGAAGCTGCCAGTGAAAAGAAAGTCTCCATCAGGAAGCTTTTCAGCTCTTCCCGTTACAGGCAGCCAGTCATTGTGGCACTGATGGTTCAAATATCTCAGCAGTTTTCAGGAATCAATGCAGTGAGTTTGTCTTCTAAAAGAATTGATACTGATTGTATTGTAAGGAAAATCTAAGGCCATAGTGGTCCTTCAGTATTTGCAGAAGAAATCATCATTGAATCAAATGTGTGCATATATGAGGCTGTTCTCCTGAAAATCAGACTGCACAATATATTCATAGATTCATAGACTCTAGGACTGGAAGGGACCTCAAGAGGTCATCGAGTCCAGTCCCCTGCCCTCATGGCAGGACCAAATACTGTCTAGACCATCCCTGATAGACATTTATCTAACCTACTCTTAAATATCTCCAGAGATATGTTAGGTACTAACATGGCCCCACTCACCGTGGTATCTGAGCACCTCACAGTCTTTAATGTACTTATCCCTTAGCCTAACAACGCATCCTGAGCAGTGCAGTTATCCCCATTTTACAGATGGGGAACTGTGGCACGGAAAGACTAAGGGTATGTCTACACTGCAGCTGGGAGCAAGCCTCCCAGCCTACGTAGACTGACTCATGCTATTTCTGCTTGAGGGGACATTGCAGCTCGGATGGCAAATACCTGAACCCCCAGGTCTGAGCTCAGCTGGCTAGCCCATGTCTCCACCAGAGTCACAATGGCCACACTGCTATTTGTAGCATGCTAGCTCTCACTGAGTCATTTCCCTGCCATTGCTGGGGCCTCAGGCACTGGAGCACGTCAGTCCCTCCTATTTTCTGCCTGTGTCAGTCTAATCTCCTGTGAGTTGCAATACTTTGGTCTCATTTCAATTGTTGGGTTTAGTGTACAGATGCTGGGTGGAGCTGGTGGCCTGTGTTATATAGGAAGTCAGACTAGATGATCTAGTGGTCCCTTCCTGCCATAATCTCTACCCGGGCTGGGAGGCTCTCAGCTGCAATGTAGATAAACCCTAAGTAACTTGCCCAGGGTCACACAGGAAATCTGTGGCAGAGAAGAAAGTGAACTTGGGTCTCCCAAAGACCAGACTAGTGCTCTAATTACTGCACCATTCTTCCTCTCTTCCTACAATATACTGTAAGGGGAAATTCTGCACTGGCAGAATCTCTACATCAGTGAGAAAGGATTCGCCTTCTCTTTGGAGAGAAAGGAAAACATTTAAATTATTCTAATGAAGGAAAGTGTATTAAAATTAGTTTAAAAGATCAGCCATATTAAGAGGTTTGTCTAGCATGCAAAAGAAGCCTGCCATTCTGGCGAATTGGCTTTCAAGAGAAAACCCAGAATTGTATGGAGGAAAAACAAGTTTGGGTTGGGTTTTTTTAAAAATGTATATATTCAGTGATTTAAGATGGGAAATTCAGCAGGCTTTCTAACTCCCTTAGGCTCCTTTGAAATTTCTAACCTTAATTATTATAACAAACTGTTAAAAAAATAGTTGAAAAACAAATCGTAGTTCAATTATTTCAAATCTCAGCCAAGAAAATGAAAATCTTCCCTTTAAGACAGAAGATTCTACCCCCAGTGGGATATAACCTTTCATCCTAATTTGTTTCAATAGATCTTTTACTACTCTACAAACATTTTTGTAAGAGCGGAAGTTGATCAACCAGTCTACGCAACCATTGGTGTTGGTGTCGTGAACACTGTCTTCACCATTATCTCCGTAAGTAAATACCTCTGCATTAGATAGGTTGACAGCCAAGTAAAAAGATTAAAGATTTAATTATGGTGCTCGAGGGAGTTGTGGAGCCAAGAAAGTCACAAAGAGCGGATCCTGCAAACCTAGGGTTACCAGATTTGAACTTTCAAAAAAGAGGACACTCCTTGGAGGGGAGTGAGGGGAGAGGTAGCCCCACCCCCTATCCACTCCCTCCCACTTCCCACCCCCGATTGCCCCCCCACAGAACCCCCAGCCCATCCAACCCCCGCCCCCGCTCTTTGTCCCCTGATCACCCCCTCCGGGACCCCTGCCCCTAACTGCCCCCCCGGGACCCCACCCCCTATCGAAGCCTCCCTTCTCCTTGTCCCTGACTGCCCCCTCTTGAGACCCCCGCACCGTAACTGCCCCCCTAGGACCGCACCCCCTACCTGTCTCCTGACTCCTATCCACACCCCCTCCCCCTGACAGGGCCCCTCAGAACCTCCAGCCCATCCAACCCTCCCTGCTCCCTGTCCCATGACTGCCCCCTGGGACCTCCTGCCCTTTTTCCAACTCCCCAGCCCCTTTATCATGCCATTCAGACCAGCGTGCCTGGCTCCACATGGAACCAGACACGCTGCTGCGCTTCCCCGTGGAGCGCCCAGTCCCGCCCCCACCCCCCCGAGTGCTGCCAGCGTGGCGCGCTGAGGCTGCGGGGGAGGGGGAGCAGGGGAGAGGCTCTGGCTGCTGGAGGCCCCGATGTGAGCAGCTCAATCCGGCCTGGCCGCTCTGTCAACCGCACCACGCTCTGCATTGGGAGGGAAATCCTAGACCTTTTTAGATGTTTACGAAGTCCTATTTAAAACCCCAAAATCCAGACATGTCCAGGATAATGCGGATGTATGGTAACCCTATGCAAACCTTACTCACAGGAAAAATCCTTACTTGCATGAGTAATGATTGCAAGGCCAAGTCCCGAATGTATAGCAAACTGCACTGTCAAATGTACTGAGAATGAAAACTCTGCCTGATTCTGTACAAATCATGAACCTCAACTGGTTTGTGTTTTCTGCAAAAATAAAACGTGTGTCAGTTGTTAAATTGAGTCCTGGAGACTGAAGTCCTATTGCTATAGAACAGCTACAGCGTGGGGAACACTGGTGAATGTTTTTCATTATTGCCCTGCCAGTGTGCCTCAACCTCTGTCTTATCTCTGATATTATCTATTGTATTTATATAGCATCCATCCTGGTAATATCTAGATGATGTTCTGCGTGTCCAGGAGAATAGTTCAAACTTCATGGCCCATTTGATCAATAGTCTTTCTGCCTAGAATGCCAACAAAATTCAAGTTAGTAACCAATTGAGGTTCTTTTCATGGGGACACTTAAACAACAGGAACTGGATACAGAAAACCAAATCATTTTCCTTAGGCCTCCAAATAGCCTTCTGATGGTGAGATGACTTTCACCCACTAACAACCAGGAGTGGATGTGAACTATCAATCTACAGTCATAGGACTGTGTAGCCTACCATCACCAAGCCCGTAAGCTGGCCCAGTCTCCCTGGACAAAATTGCTTTAATGAAAAAACACCAGCATTCCCTATAAGAAGGTGGTTTGTGTAGTTTATTGTGAAATGAGGGGGTTAGAATGAGTTCCCGTGACAGCCTTTTGTATGTTCTACTGCCATTGCATATCAGTTACAGGCATGTTTAGTTTGCTGCCTGCTGACATTTGCTCTTCAGTTCTTTGACCATGAGTATTTAACTATTACCTAAAATTTGTCAATCAATTACCGACCAACGGTCTGTTTTCCCGAACCATTTGCACTGTGTTGGACCTTGACAAAGGGAGCAGAGATAGCAATCAGAACTTGCACTCTGCGAACCAGTGATATGAACTGCTTGAGCTAAAAGCCCCATTTAACTTCTAGGAAAATAGATGATCATGTCTTATCGACAGTCTCAGGGTGACCACTACTTAGTGCCGTGTAGGAGGCAAGGAGTGTTCCTGGCCACTGGGAAGAGAGGCCAGCTTGGGACTCATGGGTGGAGCAAGCCCTGAGATGTCCTGCAGGAATAAGTAGGTAGACGGAGGTCTGGTATACACTATGAATATACATTACTATAGCTGTGTCTCTCAGGCATGTGAAGTTCACTACACTTAGCAATACTGACCTAACCCCTGGTGCAGACTGCACTAGATTGACAGAAGGTTGAGGATATGGGTCACCAATGCCAACAAGAGAATCACTACTGTCGGCATAGGTAGTGTCTACACTGAAGCACTACAGTGGCACAGGTGCCACAATGGAGCTGCGCCACTGTAGTGTTTTAAGTGTAGACATACTCTGATACAGCTGCACTTGTGCAAACTCTAGAATAGACCTGCTACATTAGTGTAAGCCATGACTTGTCTGGTGCATATTATCCCAGTTTGAAACTCGCCCTGATGTAGTGTATCTAGGTGGATTAAAAGTCCCAATGTAGACAAAGTCAGACTAGTAAAATATCCCTCAAACAGGTGCAAGCTTCCTCCACTTATCTCAATGGGCTGGTAAATGTAAAGAATCACTGGGGCACCTTCACCAGAGAAAAATCCTAATTGAAACCAAGAAAAGCTGCATTTGTGCCAGCCACAATTTAAACTAATGAACTACATCTACACTAGGGGTTTGCACCAGAGACTAAAATCTACTCCAATATGGACAAAGCCTCTGTCTCTAAATACAAAAATTCTGTGATGAATCACTTTACTTCTGGAAGACAGTCACGAGAATAAGAAAGGTCTTGATTTTTTTTCTTCAAATTGGAAGGCTAGAACCTATAGAAAATACAGTTGAACCCTGTTATGTCGCCGGCCTAGGGGTTTGCCAAAAAGCGTCGAGATAACCGATGATCGAGATAAACAAAAACCACCCCTGAACTCCCCTGCCCTCTCTCCAACACCCCCTCCCTCCTTACCGCTGGCAAATTCGGCGCTCTTCTGTGCTCGAGATATTAGGGTTCGGCGAGATAAAAGAATCGACATAACCGATGAGAAACCGATAAGACAAAGAGGGAGTTTGGCGGTTCCACTTCTAAAACGTCGACTTAATACGATTGGCAAGTTAACCGAGGTCGAGATAAATGGGTTCGACTGTAACCTGTGTGAGAAATCATTGGAATGACCTTCAGTCTTTGGAATGCATGAGTTCAGCATATCCATGGATCTGCATTGTCCTTTGTTATGTTGCTATGTGCAGTAGCTGGTTAACAATCCCCACCAGCAGATATCCTCATAGTGTAAATTAAGGATCTTCATTCAGTACCTAAGTGCAAAGCTCTACCACATGAGTTAAAGGAGCAAAACCATTAGCTGATAGCAGTAGTAGGCTGTTATAATCTATGAGGACCAATTCCTGGAAGGGGACTTGATGTAACTTTTATATATGTGTTACTAATTGAAGACTGTATGATTGATAAAGCCTAATATACTTCATGAATTTCTACAGGTCTTCCTTGTGGAGAAAATAGGGAGACGGTCCCTGTTTATTGCTGGTTTGATTGGTATGCTGGCAAGTGCCGTAGCCATGACAGTTGGACTTGTGCTCCTGGTGAGGTTTTTTTTTTATCCTGGTTTCACCCCATGGTTTGTTTTATTGTCCATTTGCATACAAACATATTGCCAATGACTCTGTTTAACACTGAGTGTGTTGCAAGTTTATTTCAGATAAGGAGATCAGAAAATAATCCTCCCTCATGCACAATTTCATAAGCATCATCCAAATCATGTGAGCTCCCAGGTCTCGCACACATGTTACACCTTGCCTTGTGAGATCATCTCACACAACATAAGTAAACTCTGATGCCTGCTTTGCTAAGCCCATACAGCTTTGAGAATGTTGGAACTTCTACCATACTGGACCAGTCCTTCAGAGAGTGCATTTTAGAACTTTCCATGTAGGACAATCATTGGCTAATTTCAAGACATTTCATAACATTAATAGTTATGCACACTATGGCAAGTATAATAAAATTTCCTGCTTCAGAGCATAAGCTGATCACTACAGGTGTTACGAAGGAATTGTTCACTACGCCAGCCATTGCTCAGTTAGCCTGTGTTTTCACTTTCCTCTAAATCATCAGGCACTAGCCTCTGCTGGCCTCAGGATATCCTACTGGCAGAGTCAATGGTCTGCTCCAATATGACAATTCCTATGTTCTTATTATAAGTCCCAGCCACAACCACAGACCTGTATACCTTCATGCTTTGTAGAAGCCCTGTTCTAGAAGTGAATCTAAGCACTGTGGTTCTGGCCTGTTTCTAGTTCCTATACTTGCAGTTTTGAGTCTTGGGGTGGGAACCTTTGTTTGGAATTAGGAACAGGCTATAACATCAGAATACATTTACAGGGGGATTCAGAGGGGAAGGTACATTTTGGTGGTGGATCTTCTGAACCATTTGAAATTCTCTCCTCACTAATAAGAATAGAATTTGGTACCCACCAGAGGGCAGAATTTGTCCCAATATAATTAATCAAATATGTGTCTTTGCGACTTTGTGCTTTAGAATCTGGAATCAAATTCGACCTTCAGTTAAACTAGAGTAAATCCACCGAGCCAAATATATAGATGATGCATAAGGCTCTGAATGTTACCTGTCAATGTGTAAATGTAAGGGGGTAAAATACTTGCCTGATTGAAATCAATGGCAAAATTCCCACTAATACCAATAGGGTCAGGATTTAACCCTCTGAATCTAACAGAATCTGAGTGTAAGAGATCTAAAGTATTGGTGTAAATTACATTTAAAGAAAATGTAATGTAAAGTAGGGGGTGGTTCAGGGCTGCCTAGATGGGGGGGGCAATTTGCCCCAGGCCCCGCAGGGGCCCCCACCAGAGTTTTTTGGGGGCCCCAGAGCGGGGTTCTTCACTCTGGGCCCCCAGAGCTTCTCCCGCTCCAGGTCTTTGGCGGTGGGGGGTCCTTCCGCTCCGGGGCAGAAGGACCCCCCAACTGGCGAATTACTGCTGAAGCGGGACCCGCCGCCGAAGTGCCGGGTCTTCGGCGGTAATTCGGCGGCGGGGGGCTCCCGCCGTGGGTCTTCGGGGCACTTCGGTGGCGGGTCCCGGAGCGGAAGGACCCCCCACCGCCGAATTACCACCGAAACGGGGGCCCCCCGCCGCCGAAGACCCCAGGCCCCCTGTATCCTCTGAGTGGCCCTGGGGTGGTTTTCTTTAATAAACATCCTCTTACACTCTCCGGGTAGTTGCTTCCTCTGCTACTCTCCTCTCTCTGGCCACTCAATGCATGCATCTACACAGTACACGTCTTTCAGTGGTATGTAGTACATATACCCCTAGCAGGGGTATAAATAGCAGTGTAGCTGGTGAGACACAGCTTAGGCAAGTAGAGTAAAGACATGGCTGGATGGTGTGGGCATGTATGCAAGTGTAACCCACACACCTTCTGGGTGTGGTGTTCTCTCCCATCTAGTGGCACTGGGACCACTTCGAGAGAGAGAGATAAAATGAGGCTGCTCTACAGCCTTAGCTAAGAGCCAGTCGGCTTTTAGTTCATGCGCTAGAGGCTCATGCACTAAGCTCCAGAGGTCTCTGGTTTGATCCTGTCTGCTGACGACCAGGGTCTGTCGGCGTTACACAAGCACACACCATCCCCAATCTCTTGTTGCCCAAGCTGTGCCTCCTCCTTTCCCCTGCTATTTTTAGCAGTGTAGTGCCCCACTGCCTTTCCCCACGGAGGAGAAATGAGCCAGCCAGAGCCTTTCCCCTTGTTGGAATCTTTCCCTGCTTCTGACCCTCTGCCGGAGCCTTTCAGTGACACATGTAGCTACACCCTGCATTAGGGATGTGCCTTGCTTTTCACTGTGGTGAACACGCGCACTACACGCTGCTGCCAGGGGTGCATAGTGCAACTATAATCAATATATGTTTCACCTGCTTAGGGTATGTGTTGCTGCAGAGCTCTGATTGCAGCGCATGTAGATTTACCCGAGCTAGCTTTAATCTAGGCAGCTTGGGTACCAATAATAGTGACGCCATAGTTGCATGGGCTTCAGCGTGGGCTAAACAAGCCCATCGGGGACTCTGGGTAAGTACTCAGGTGGCTGGCCCATGCTGAATGCTGCCATGGCTTCTCTGTTCTGGTACCCGAACTAGATGGATTAAGTCTAGCTTGGCTATGTCTACATGTGCTGCAATGTCACATCCCTGATTTGTAGTGTAGACAGATTCCCTGTGACTCAGATTCATTATGGTCCAAAGCCTCATTTGGTGAAAAGTGGCATCACTCCATTGGCTTCACTGGAGCTATGATGATTTACACCAACTAAGGATCTGGTTCAGTGGATCATATCCAGAGGTGATGCATAGGGATATAATTGCATTTGGGTCAGTGGATGTGGATCTAAGCAGTCTACAGGCACTTCTTCTCACTGGTGTGAACCCAGAGTAATTCAGCTCCTGTTAATGCAGCTACTTTGGATTTATCCCAGTGTAACAGACCAGTAAATGGGCTGCTGCCCTTTAATCCATTACAAGTTTAATTCTGCATGTCTGTTGCTTTTACCCAGCTTGTTTGAACGGAAAGAAACTTCTGCAGCAGCACAATAATTCAGGAAATTAACGGTCATGAAAGATGACTGTATTGGAAACCGAATCTCTCATGTTGTGAATTCACTTTTACTTGCTTCTGTTTACAGAGCACTTTTGCTTGGATGAGCTACGTGAGCATGGTCGCAATTTTTCTCTTCGTAATTTTCTTTGAAGTCGGGCCTGGCCCCATCCCCTGGTTTATTGTGGCTGAACTGTTCAGCCAAGGGCCCCGCCCTGCTGCCATAGCCATAGCTGGATTCTGCAACTGGACCTGCAACTTCATCATTGGAATGTGTTTCCAGTATATTGCAGTAAGAAAAGTTCCTAAAATCTTGCACATAACTGATACCCTTTGAGTGGTTGAGCTTTCCAAAGCAGAGCAGGGGGATGAACACACATACCTTCCATTAAAATGAATGGAAGATGGGTGTCTAAATCTCTCTAGAAGCAGCAAAGAATCCTGTGGCACCTTATAGACTAACAGACGTTTTGCAGCATGAGCTTTCGTGGGTGAATACCCACTTCTTCGGATGCAAGCAGTGGATTTCCACTGCTTGCATCCGAAGAAGTGGGTATTCACCCACGAAAGCTCATGCTGCAAAACGTCTGTTAGTCTATAAGGTGCCACAGGATTCTTTGCTGCTTCTACAGAACCAGACTAACACGGCTACCCCTCTGATACTTAAATCTCTCTAGATTGCTTTGAAAATCTTAACATTTGCCATACAAATGCTAAGCAAACCATGGGTTGTTATTAATTCGTCACTGTTGTTTCACTTTTCCCATTACAGGATCTGTGTGGCCCTTACGTGTTCACGATCTTCGCCGTTCTGCTCTTAGGCTTCATTTTATTCGCATACTTTAAAGTACCGGAAACAAAAGGAAAGTCTTTTGAAGAGATTTCAGCTGCCTTCCGCCGCAAGAGGCGCTCAGCCATAAAAGGACACAAAGCTGCTACTGAACTGGAGGATTTGCGAGGCAGCGAGGAGGCATAAAAAACTGCAAAATGTGTACCAGGAAGAAATTAAAAAACATATATTTTTAAATGCATCTGAAAGAACCTTAGACAAAAGCATGATTTTATAAAAACACCGCAGCTCAAAAACCAGTAGGTCAAATCAGTATCATGCTTCTGACTGATATGCCTGGGAGTGTGTGTATCTTACCACCCCTGGCCCTGAGACTAACCTGACGTTACGTTCTAAGGCCTCAGAATATCTTGGTGTTGTCCTAAAAAGACACAGGAAAGAAGCTTCCATGGGGGACTGAATTGATTCAGTACAGTAACAATCTTCATTGGCTGGAGACCGCTATAGACTGACCAAGAGCGTAATGCAGAAGAAGCAAAAGGAAGAAAAGAGACGCTGCGCAATAATTTATTCTTGTGGATGGTTTCACCCTGGGAAAACCAAAGGCTACTGTAGTTGTCATATTAGTATAAAGCCATAACTAGCTGAAGGGGATAAATATAAAAGAATGAGTGAATTTGCCACCTGATCCTAGAGTGGTGTAGCAGTATTTCCATTACAATGTGTTAGTATTAAACCCAGCTTGTTTTATTTGGTATTTAATAGCTACACACATACTGGCTGGGCCCATAAGGATTTTTCAAACCAGTAACACGCTTGAGGAAAGTCTTATAAATGCTGGCCATGGTATTGATGTTTTGGGGAAAAGTATCTAATTTCTCTTTCCATTGTGGTCCTTTGCTTTATCATATTTACAGCCTGAAAGGTGGTACTGTAGTCTAGGGGAGAGGACACTGAATTAGGAGTCAGAAGACCTGGATTCTATGCCCAGCTCTGGCACAGCCTCTCTGTGAGACCCTAGGTAAGTCTTTCCACCTCCCTGCTGCTGTTTGCCCTCCCAACCTGTGTCTGTCTCAGACTATACGTTCTTTGGGGCAGGGACTGTTTCTTACTATGTGTTTGCACAGCGCCTAGCACAGTGGGGTTGTGAGCTCCGTTGGACCTTAAAACACTACTGTAAACCAAACAACAAATAACAACCACCAGGGGCCAGATTAAATTGGCCTAGCACCATTAACTTAAAATGGCTTCCTGGTGATTTCATCAGAGCTCTGTGACTTACACTAGCTGAGGCTCTGGCTGGGGGATGGTCTCTGCTTAAGGACACATTTGTTGCAGACTCACTCAGTCAAAGGTGACCACAGAGGATTTTTAAAGTACTGGACATATGCTTTTTTTTTTTTTTTTTAACTTTGGAAATCTCAGAAATATCTATTCTCTTCTTTTGAGGTTCTTTCACTGTGGCAGCTTCAGGGCTGGATTAAGCCATCAGTCAGTCCTCGGGGAAAATACACTTTCGGGCCTCCTCGTGAATAACAACAAACAGGCATACAATACGCTTATTGAATGCCAGGCTGGTCATGCTGTGGCTCTGCCGGACTAGCTGTTCATCCTGCCGCCGCTCGTGATGCTACCCACCATGCCAAAGAGGCAGCTGGGCCAAATTTGAATGAGTGGTGTTGCAATTCCCATCCTGGTGAGCAGCGCCTTGCACAGCAGCAGGCTGAGCAGCCGGTCCTGATGGATCCATAGCACGGCCAGACCAACTGCGGTGAGTGTACTGAACAGCTGTTTGTTTGGGACTGGGAGCCCCCCCATCCCCAGATACATTTGGGTCCTAGGCATGTCCCCAGTTTGCCTATACCTTAATCTGGTGCTGGGCATGTGAATGCCTTAGGTCAAGGTTTTTGCTATAGGGATCTATTATTTATTTATATATGAAGCACAAGGCAAACTTGAATCAATAATGATAATAAAACTTAATTAGGATGACTTTCGCTGATGCCATTATAATAATATATATGTACAGTGGATCAAATGGACAGAAAAAAATCAGCTTATAGAGGGTCAGGGGTCAGATCCTCAGCTCGTGTCAAAGGGTATGTCAGTGAGCTGTACCCATTTACACTGACAGAGGATCTGGTCTATATTTCTTTCCTCTCCAACTTTTACTCCTTTGGTGTTAAGGCTTCGAGACAAATTCTGGACTCATTTAAGACAATAGAAGTTTGGTAATGAACACAATCGGCTACATTCATTCCTGGTGTAATTCCGTTATCTTGGCTGCAGTTATACTGCAAAGGAATTTGACCAATGACAGTCATGTGATACACTGATAACAGGTAAACGGTAGCTGAAACAATGCATACAAGATCACGTGAAAACCAGCAGTGCCAACTGTGATACTACAGAATAGGAGGTCAGACCTTAAAACACTTGTTCACGTGTAAAATGATACAGATCTGACAGGAGATAGGTATCAGAGATTGCCAGTCAAGAGTTCTATACAGTATATATCACAGTAAGTTAAATATTAAAATAGATATTGTGAATGCAAAAGAAATTAGGCTTGTGCCGTCAGTGATATTCTCTTTGCCTGTTACATAAAAGTGACCATGAACAATGCAGTCGATGTTTGTTGGCTTTTGTTTCTCTTTTCCCTTGGTCAGTCTTGACTGGGGGAGCTAGACCCCTTGAACGTGAGAGCTAGCTTCTCAGGACGGGCTTATTTAGTGCTCAGATCGCCCTGTGTTGCAATCACTGCACTGGCCCAGAGCAAACTGATTTTAAAATGTGCTGTGTAGCGGTTAGAGTACAGGTCTGGGAGTCAGGAATCCTGGGGGCCTGATAATCTTGAAGTAAATGGGAGCTGTGTGTGCCCTGGCTCTGCCACTGACTCACTTTGTGACTTTGGGTAAATAATGCTTGTTTGCCCATTTGTAAAACGAGTACAATACGTGGATGTTGTGCAGCTTGACTTATTAGTATTCCGAAAGCACTTCAAGAGCCTCTCTGGGAAGGCAAAGTATTATTACATTGAAAGCCTTTGAGGGGCTGATACTAAGGCTATGTCTTCACTGTAGAGTTAGCCTGGATGATTGTCACCTGAGTTAGCCTCGTCTGGGTGTGAGCGTCTCCACAGCAAAGCTCTACCTGCATTATTGTGTCCTCATCCGTTCTGCACTGACCCATGTGTGTCCCATGGTTCTTTGTGCTGAGATGTTCTAGGATTCTTTCCCAATCAATTGCAGGAGAACCTGTCTGTCCTTCGGGGGAATTGTGGGACATCACTGGAGAACTTAGCCTATGTCCTCGCCGCAAAGGTTCCTTCCAGAGCTAGGTACAGCAGAGCACGGGCTCTAACCCACCCTACCCTCCTCCCAGCTAGCCGGGGCTTAACATACCTCCAAACTCAGGAAAAGGTTTTTGTGTGTAGATGGCAGACGGTTGGTCTAAAACCCACAAAAGCATTTGAGCTAACTCTGCAGTGAAGACATACCCTGTCTTTTAACAGGGTGCTGCAAATGTTTCAAGGCAAAACAAAGCTAGATTTTAGCAGGAAGATGCTCTTGGAGACATTCATGTAGATTGTATAACATGAGATAACAAATGTCCATAGACTTTTATATCACTCTCAGCTGAACTCTGTTCTGCTCTACGTACATAATTCACACTGTTTCATAAAGATGGATGTCGGTGGTGTTAAGTCTGTATAAAAATCACTGTGAGCCTGAGCTAGGTTTAAAGTAGTGTCTTAGGGCTTGTCTACACCACGGGACTTTTGCCAACACAATACTTCCAGCCCCGCGAGCGGCGTTAGCTTTGTCAGAAGGAAAGTGCTGCTGCCGACAAAGCCGCGTTCACACTGCCACTTGCGTCGGCAAAACTTTTGTCTTTCACAGGGGTGGGGTGAGGGGGCTTTTTTTAAGTACCTGTGAAAGACAAAAGCTTTGTCAACAACTTCGCAGTGTAGACACAAGCCCTTAGAGGTGAGAGGCCACCCAGTCTTGGACTATTTCTACACGGTCCCGTAATTCAGACTGTGGAGGTGTGAACTGCAGTACACATGAAAGTGCTGTGCTGAAACTGCCCAGTATGGACACTGCTGACATAGACTGTTTGAAGAAAGCTACATTCACATGAACTTAGGTATCTTTTAATTCACACCTGCAGTATCCACAGGGTGGGAGTCGGGTTTACAGTGCAGCACTTTGGTACGTGCTGCAATTCACACCCCTGTAGTCCAAACTACAGGACTGTGTAGCCAAGCCCTTGGTTTTCCTGCAGGAAGAATTTGTGTGTCTGTACAAGAATGATAGTGAAAGCACTGATTAAATTAATATATGTATTAAATTAGACTAATTGAAAAAAGCATGTACTGATAAATGTATACCTGAATTTTAAGTAACATCTAGCCAAAGAGTCAGAAGCCCTTTTGTAAAATGGCTCCATTAAAAGTACTTTGTATTTTTAAGCAGTCTTTCTCTCATCATTTTACCCCACATTGTTGTGAAGCTTTGTACTGAAGTTTGGAGCGTTGTCCATGTCACACTGTCTGAAATGGTTCATGACCGTGAGTGCCAACCTCAGGACAGAGTATAAAAAAGCAGGGCTGAGACCCCCAAACTGGTGGTATGTTCTATAACTAGATTTCACCAACCCAGTAACAAATGTAAACTCTTAAAGCACTATAACAGTCTTACCACAGAGTCCCAGACAATCCCCTTGGACACTCCAGTCTATCTTGCCACCCAGGAAAGCTAGTTGGTAGCCGTACATCAAAGTTCACAAAAGATTCAGGTTGCTTCCAGTCCCACGAGACCAGGTCAATTTGTACCTCAAATCTCATACCAAAGACATCACTTGTAGCCAATCCTATGGTAAACTAAGTATTTATTAATGAAGAAAAGAAATGAAAGAGTTATTACGATGTTAAAGCAAGCAAACGTAAATCCATAAATAAGTTACTGTCTATGGTTTTAACAGGTGACAGAGCTGTAGTAATCTGTCAGCTCTGAATGGCTTTTAGGGGTACCCCAGGTTGACCTTGGGGATCTCTATTTCTGTTTCATAGCTCCGGCCCTGTCAGAATCCAGACAGCAAAAGAGATCAAAAATGTTCTTGTTGGGTTTCTTGATTTCCTTCTTCCAGCATTCACGCTGATGGGACGAGCCCTTTTGCACGTAGCCTCTCCATGGGTGTGCAGGGGCAATTAGCAAAGTCTTTGTATTGTGATGTCCCACCATGGCCCATTTAGTTTTGATAGTCCTTCCTAATGGGGACTAGGTAATACATTTTCATAGGGATTTAGCATTTTGCACCCGGTACAGTTTTTTCTTGTTTGGCGAGTTACATAGTTCAGAACAAACATTTTACAGCTATAGCCCAAACACTTCAGCATTACCTTATAGCACGGGATACAGACATTATAAGTAGGATTAATACATGTAGCACCTTACAAGCATTTCACAAAGGTCTAAATACTAAACCCGTTGTTATAAGTTCAATACCCATCTGAACCATACTAACACGCAGGTGAGCTGGACTGGTTTCCAGCAACGAATTTGTCAATGCTTGGCTGAGGTCTTAAAGCCTTGGCAAGATCTGGCAGTTGGTATGCCAGCATCACTGTCTGTATGGCTTGGAGAAGGAGTCCAGAAAAGGTAGCAGCCACTATCCCACAACAGATTCATTTCTTATCTTTGCTGTATGTATGATTATTTTTCCCATGTGCTGATGATAACATTATGTGAATCAGGCAGTGTGAATATGCATCACCTTTACACACACTCTCGGCTCTGTTGGTACAGAGCTCCTGGGCAAACTTTGTTAGCTTCTCAGCTAATGCTGACACAAAGGAAAGCATCTAAATTCTTTTACAGTCCATGAGCTACAGAATTACGGTGGGGGAATCCCATCTGTGCTCTTTGCACCGTTCCTGAACAACATTCATGATCAGTTTTATTCAAAATCATTTCACTCCCCGCTAGACTCCTCTAGATAAAAGGGTTATGTGTACACAAGGATTTTTCAGACACAGAATTCCCAGGGGGTGCTCCTCTGCTAGGGGTAGCACTGGTGCAGGCTGTAGCATAGAAAAAGCTGTTTTTATCACTGTGTGGTCCAGCGCTGACCAGACTATTAATACTATATGACGTGCAAGCCTTTATCTATGTTGTAGGGTTAATGTTCTACATTAGACCAAGCTATTGCAAGTGTACTTTACCATGTCTGGTGACTTGCAAAGAAAAAGGTCATTACAGAGTTTGTTATATCTAGAAACATATTTACTGATGTCTCATCACATCAGTTTGGCACTTAGAACCTGTACCCTTTATCTGCATGTTCCGGCTTAAACTTGTTCCTGATATACAGCTCGTCCAATCATTATGTTTATCTTAAAACGTTACAGTTTTACCAACTTGCTAATCATTAAGATCATTTAAAAGACCAAGTCATGCTTATTAGCTAAATGGCTGTTGCACTTTAGTTAACATGCAAAGGATGTTCCCATGCTGCAGTTAGCTAATAACACATTATAATTAATAATCCCTGGAAAAGCATCTTGTCAGCAAGAGCTTTGATGGTGTTTTCCTAATGCACTGAGATTATTGCCATTAGTACTTCTCTGTTCTGTCAGATAAATGGCTGACAACATCCACTTTCCAACTCTCTAAGCATAATTTTAAAATTAGCTTGATTTCCCTAATCCAACAAGCTCAGGACATTTGGACTCATTAACTTTTTTTTTGCATAAATCTATTTCTGCCCCACTTCATGCTGTTTTCCACGATTTCCTTCCAACTGGGTACCCTCTTTCCACTGAATCAAACAACTGACGAGAAAGAGACTGAGTCAACAGGTCTGCTATTATTCAGGGCGCAGTCCTTCGAGGTGCTATGCACTTTCTGAGGTGTTCCTCTCCCACTGAAGTCATGTACAAGTGGGAGCTCCTTTGCGAAAGTTCTCATGAATTTGGCAGAGATCAAGGCCCTGATTCAGCAAAACAGTTAGTCATGTGCTTAACTTTATACAAAATCCATTAAAGTTAAGCATGTGCCTAAGTCAGAGGTTTTCAAACTGTGGAGTGCGCACTCCCAGGAGGCGTGGAGGAACCTTCGGGGAGGCGAGTGGTGATGCCAGGCGGCTTGGGCCAGCCCCGCACACTGGGGCTTGAGGAGGGAGTGCTACCTCCACCCCCCGACTCATGTCAGCGGGCCACCCAGCCTATGGGTCAGTGTCAGTCCCTCCATGCCCAGTGCTGGCTCCGCCTCCATGCCCACTGACTTCTCCCACCCAGAAAACCTTATGGGGAGGGGCAAGTATTGGGGGTGCACAACCAAAAATTGTAACTAAAGGAGAGGGCTCGGCTCAAAAAGTTTGAAAACCGCTGATCTAGACACAGGGGCGGCTCTAGACATTTCGCTGCCCCAAGCACGGCGGCATGCCGCGGGGGGGCGCTCTGCCGGTTGCCGCGGCGCCGGTGGGCCTCCTGCAGGCGTGCCTGTGGAGGGTCAGCTGGTCCCGTGGCTTCCCGGCAACCGGCAGAGCGCCCCCCGCGGCATGCCGCCCCAAGCACGCGCTTGGCGTGCTGGGGCCTGGGGCCGCCCCGTCTAGACAGATGTATGCCTAGTAAATTAAAGCTTCTTTTAGAAATCAGCAACGGCCCATGTAAAATATTAAAACTGATTTGCTTAGTAGCCACAATAGAGCAAAGAAGTTACTTTAAGTGAAAAAAAGTTCTTGCAATGCAAAATGAATGCCAGCAAATATCAGTTCACAGATGTTAACTGAAGAGAACTGGTTTGCAGACAACAACAAGAGGTGCCACTTGGATTTTTCACAATGGTACTCACTATTAGCCTATTGTTTAGAGTCATTTATGTACGTTGCACTGAATGTAGTTCCTATCGCAATTA
This sequence comes from Mauremys mutica, assembly GCF_020497125.1. Lineage (NCBI taxonomy): Eukaryota > Metazoa > Chordata > Testudines > Geoemydidae > Mauremys > Mauremys mutica. Next base: position 89,560,645 of record NC_059080.1, on the reverse strand, counting down.
AGAAGGCATGCTCTTAATTAGGTGTTGGGGGGAATAATAAGCGGCTTCTGTTGGCTTACTAATAGCATTATAGCAACTGAGTTGGGGATTTCAAAAATAACTAGCAGACCTTGTTCTGCTTTGGGTTCCATCTGTCTAGCTGTATGGAAGTATTTGTGACATCATAGCAGTCAGCACCTCTGAAAGTGTGTGTGTGTGTACTTATGGTATTCATTGCAAAGGAGATAGTGCAGAAGCTTGTTTTGTGCTTCCCCCCAATATACGGAGAAATATCAGCTCCTATCATAGCCATCTGCAGTACATACTAGCATTGAAACACAGAAATCTGCTTGTTACCTTTAGAGGACATGAGCGCCAACTTCATGGTCTGATGTCAGACTAGTTCATTGCCACTTTTGCCTCAGTACGTACTTGTATACTAATCCACCACATCAGAAGAACATGTGATTCAAAATCTAGAGGGTGACGAAGCTGATAGGTTGGCATTTTGCTGTCAATCAACTCAGCTAAACAGAGCCTGCAAAATGTTGGAGGTGTCAACACTCTCTAGCCCATTTATCCCAACTAGCTCGTTTGGAATGAAATCTGTAACCCCAGGTCTCTAGTTCTGAACTTATCCCCATGACCCCTGTCAAGATATGTGTATGAAACATTGTGATTTGGAGACACTCCCTCATAAGGGACCGTGATGCGAGTGCGGGAATTTGGAGATGTGCCTTGGAAGCAGGGGTTGGGAACACCGCATGGCTGTGTGCAGCTGACGACCGGAGATGCTCCCCAGTTTGTTTTAATTAAATTTTATTCCTTTCTCATTCACTGGTTGGTTATTTAATGAACCCCAGGCTCATTACATGGTGTCAAAAGTGGGATCTCCGAAAATAAATTCTACAGAAGACCCACGAGGGTTATTTAGGAATTGAGAAGTGCAAACAACGAACACAAGAGGAGTTGTATTGCCATGGATCATTCACAACATCATTAATGTGGTGGGAAACTGCTTTTCCTGCTTGATCCAAGCCATGCCAACAAGCAGAGCCACTGAGACCTCATCCGGTGCCACAAAAGGTCGGCACTAATTTATCTGGCAATCAAAGGATTATTTAACAGTCTCAGATTATTATTCTCTGTATCCAGAAATTTGCACACTGCACAGTACTAATAGTAAGTCAGTGATAGCTGGCATGAAGGGAATCTTCTCCAGACCACGGAATTCCAAATGAAGACTTTAGCGATAATGGGCCACAATTTTCCAGTGCAGATTTTAGGTAAATTGCCATAGATTGGGATTTTCATCACAAAACATCAAGTCCAAATTAACCCCAATAAAATGGATTTGTGGAAAAGTCTATACGGACACAAAAGAACCTTATGAAAAAAGACTTTAACCATGGAGATGATTTGTATAAAGCTTTATTGGTTTACCAAAATACACCTCTAGAGAATGGCTTTTCTGCTGCTCAGCTGTTAATGGGAAGAAGGAGCAGATCCAATTTACCAATTAATGCTAACCTGCTGAAATTTCGTAACAATGAAACCATACAGAAGAAGAAAGAAATTCGGCAGTGGAAGCAGAAATATTATTTTGACAAAAGGGCCCATGATCTCCCATCTCTTAACCCAGGTGACAAAATGTGCCTGAGGACTCAACTCTCTAATACTTGGGCCAAAGGGGTACCATTAGAGAACAGCTGAATCCAAGGTCTTATGTAGTCCAGACAGACCAGGGGGACACATTGCGATGTAATCGAAGGGATCGACGAGTAATCCCAGAAAGCTCCAACACATTGACAGCTGAGGTGCACTCTGGCATTTCCCAGCTGACTGATCCTTCATCATCAAGGCACAAAGGAGAAATTGTCAAGGAACAAGAAAACAACTCAGGCTCTAATGAAATAAGAGCGGGAGATTAAGGCTATGTCTACACTATGGACCTCATCACGGCACAGCTGTACTGTGATAACTATGCCACTCACTGTAAAGTCTCCCGTGTAGCCGCTCTTTGCTGGCGGAAGACAGCTCTCTTGCCAGCATAATTAAACCACCCCCAACGAGCGGTGTTAGCTATGTTGGCAGCAGAGCCTCTCCTGCCAACGTAGTGCTGCCCACACCAGCACTTTTGTTGGTGAAACTTATGTTGCCAGGGAGGTGTTTTTTTCACACCCCGTCCAACAAAAAATTTACTGACAAAAGTGCTAGTTTAGGCAAAACCTAAAAGTCCTGAAAGACTCACAGAGACTTGGTAACCTGCCTGGAGAAGGGGTTACAAGAAAGTGAGTGGTAAAGACTAACTCCACAGTGAGGTGCTGGTAAGTAGTTGAGACATTGGGTTTATAGAAATGTACTAGATGGGTTGAGAATTGAATATGTGTTATTAGATAGTTGTTAACTGTTTAGAGAGAGAGAGAGAGTTAATCCTTTTTTCTTTAAATGGGAAGATGTAAATGTTTATGAACTATTGTGATTTGGAGATACTCCCTCATAAGGGACTGTGTTATGAGTGTGGGAATTTGGAGATGTGGCTGGAAAGGGGGGTAAGGGTTGGGAATACCCCAGGGCTGTTCACCAGAGACACTCTCCAGTTTGTTTTATTAAAGTTTTATTCCTTTCTCATTCACTGGTTTGTTATTTAATAAACCCCAAGATTGTTACAACACCATTAGCCAAACTGTGCCTGTTACAAATACCTAGCATAATAAATAGGCTCTGTTAATGCCACACTTAACTTTAGATGTTTTCCTTTCAAACTCACCAGCACCATCTGCAGATCAAAGTAGTAAAGTGCAGCAGAAACCATTGAACAGAGGCTTCTCACAGGAACAACCTCAGATGACAGATGTTTTTGGAGAACCTGAAACCACATTTTACTCGATTTTATTCATTTAACCTGTCTCATATTTGTGTGAGGTTCAGTGGATTTATCTTGGAGGGGAACATATTAAGATTGCGTGAGGGGAATGGAGGTTGTTTCAAAGGAATCACTGTGATACAGTCAAAGCACCGTGGTGAAACGTCACAACATAAAGCTCTCACTTTCCACCCCCACAAGACCATGTCTGCACCACTTTAACTACCAGCCACTTAGTGTGGGTACAGTTATACCTGTTAAATGTGCTTATCACAACTATAAATGTTATATAGGTTATTCCCATCTACTTGTACTGGCATAACTGCATCCATCCCAGAGGTTGTACCATTATAATCACTTCAGAAAAAAAAACCAGACCCCTAACTGTAAGTTATACTGTACAAAAACTGAGTGTAGCTCAGGCCTTATCTGCCTAGAATGGACAGTTACCTCCGTAAAAATGTTCCCTAGTGTCACAAAGGTAGTACGGCACAGAGCTGGGATTTACGCCCAGATTTCCTGATTCCTAGTCCTGATTTTTAATACCAACAACTGAGGTTGACCTAGCTACATCCCTCAAAAATTCACATCCGAGAGATGTAGTTAAGCCGACCTAAGTCCCGCTATAGATATTGCTACGTCGACGAAAGAATTCTGTCGACCTACCTACTGTGTCTTGAGGGAGTAGATTTACTACAGCAACAGAAACAGCTCTTCCGTCACTGTAGCAAACTCCTACCTGCAGCACCATTGTGGCATAGCTGCAGTGCTACAGCTGCACTGCTGTAGCACTTGTAATGTAGACATACCCTTAAATGGCGATAGGACAACTGGGCTCTGATCTCTGACTGGTGCCTCTACTTAAATCCAAATAAAAAATAATAGTAAACTGGGTTCAAAGTCATGCTCCACCACAGGCTGGGTGAGCTTGGATAAGTCACTTACTCTCTCTGTGCGTCAGTCCCCCACCTGTAAAATGAGGATAACAGCACTATTCAACCTCATAGGGGTGTTTGTGAGGTTTTTGGCTACAGCAACAAGGAGAGGCCATGAAGTGTCTAGACAGATAGATGTCTATTACCCATACCAGTGCTGCTCAGCTTTTTGTGGCAACTTTTACCAGTAGAGTGATAATTGCCTGTTCATGATGCCAACTGTGGATTAGCCGTCTTTGAATCAGTTACCAACAGATCTACAGCAGTCCAAGGTTCCAGTTTCCACAAGGCAATAGCAACTTGTTTCTGGAGTGTTATTCCCTCTTTCATCCAGGTGTACTGGAGTCCAAGGATTGGGGTAAGCTTCTCACACAGCTAAAGGAATGTTGCTTTCCTCATATGAGAGTCTGGGGCCCACTGCTGGTCATTGCATATTTCTATCATAATGGATTCCCACCACTCTATGCTTGTAGCCCTGATCCAGCTCTGATCTCCACAGGGGAAAAACACATCATCTAAGTCCATGTCTCTGTGTCCGCAAGGTGCTGGCCTTTACTCCTTCTGCTTGTAATAGCAAGCTGCCACTATCTTCTGTGGGCAAAAAGCCACCCTTGAAACACGTGACATCACCCAGCTTTGGCAGTTGCATGCCAGAGAAATATGATCTCCATAAAAAACAGCATCTGTCAGTTCCAGTTGTTAGACTGAATGGGATCCATACCTGACAGCACAAGGATGTAATAGCACATGAAACATGAGAAACAACCAGAAATCTTTGTATCGCTCATTATTAGATACAGCATCAGTGTGGACATGGGGCACGACAGCCAGGATGTGGAACTCAGATGCTGTGGTCACACTCTGTCAAATAAGGACTTAGCTACATGGGGAAATGTAGAAGCATAACTATAGCAGTATAATTCTATCAGCATAGTTATTCTGGTAAATTCCCCATATAGATAAGCCCTTAGGCTAAAGCAAGATGGCTAAGACCTGGTCTACACCTAAAATTTAGAGTGACCTAGCTACGTTGTTCAGTGGCTGTGAAAAATTCACACCACAACACCATAGATAAGCTGACAGATGTGGCTTAGGGTGACCAGATGACAAAGATGAAATATCGGGACGTGGGAGCAGAGTAAAAAAAAAAGAAAAAAAAAAGCCTGCGACGGGGAAAAAAAAAAAAGCCGCCGAGCTCCCCCCCACCGCCAGAAGCTGGACAGGAGCAGTTAGCAGGGTGAGTGCGGGGGGCAGCTGATCAGCACAAGCCTGGGAGGGAGGAGGAATGCGGCATGCTTGGGGAAGAGGTGGGGCCAGGGCAGGGATTTGGGGAGGGATACATCCGTCGGGACGCGGGACAAACAAGCAGATATCGGGACAGTCCCGATAAAATCGGGACGTCTGGTCACCCTAATGCGGCTACCTCACTGCAGCACCCGTAGTGTAGATACAGGCTAATTCATGAGTCTTCCAATCTCTGCATACAGAAGCAGCACCTCCCCCACACAACTCTGTCTTCTTCAAACACCACCTTCAGCCCCACCTTGTCCTTAAAGGGGCAGCTCCTGTTAGCCAGAATACAAACACTGAAAATAGAACACCAAAACAAATATTAACACAACACCCAAATTCATCTCTAAATATGTTTTGCAATATAAATTCATTTAAATAATTATTCCTGTGTTCTCAAGCTAACAAATGTATTTTTCCTCCTAGACATGTCAGCAGGTTGGAGTGACTGGTGTGGGAGGCATAATGTTATCCTCTATGAAGAGTAGCCTGAAGTGGGGATATAATAAGTTTGAATACAATTATTTGTGGAACTAGCCATCACCTATAGCCACCAACTAAAATCTCTCCAGCACATCATCAAGGATCTACAACCTATCTTGAAGGACGATCCCTCACTCTCACAGACCTCGGGAGACAGGCCAGTCCTCGCTTACAGACCGCTCCCCCCTAACCTGAAGGAAATACCAGCAACTGCACACCATACAAGAAAAACACTAACCCAGGAACCAATCCCTGCAACAAAGCCCGTTGCCAACTCTGTCCTCGTATCTATTCAAAGGACACCATCATAGGACCTAATCACATCAGCCACACCATCAGGGAGTCGCTCACCTGCACATCTACCAATGTGCTATATGCCATCATGTGCCAGCAATGCCCCTCTGCCATGTACATTGGCCAAACCAGACAGTCTCTGTGCAAAAGAATAAATGGACACAAATCAGAAATCAAGAATTGTAACATTAAAAAACCAGTAGGAGAACATTTCAGTCTCCCTGGACACTCAATAACAGACTTAAAAGTGGCCATTCTTCAACAAAAAAACCTTAAAAAATAGAATTCAGTGAAAAACTGCAGAACTGGAATTAATTTGCAGACTTGACACCATTAAATTAGGCCTGAATAAAGACTGGGAGTGGGTGGGTCACTACAAAAAATCATTTTCCCTCTGTTGATACTCACCCCTTCTTGTCAACTGTTGGGAATGGGCCACGTCCACCCTAATTGAATTGGCCTCATTAGCACTGCCCCCCAACTTGGTAAGGCAACTCCCATTTTTTCATATGATGTATATTTATACTCGCCTACTGTATTTTCCACTCCATGCATCTGATGAAGTGGGTTATAGCCCATGAAAGCTTATGCCCAAATAAATTTGTTAGTCTCTAAAGTGCCACAAGGACTCCTTGTTTTTGTTTGTGAACTAGCATTAGAATGTTGGGTAGCAGGATTCCTGGGTTCTGTTCCTGCTTCTGTTAGCAGAGTACAACCTAGTAGTTAGAAAGAGCATAGCAAATATAACGATGCCCCTTCTTCACTCAGCTATGGGAACTGAACCTGGGATCTCAAAGCATAAACCTTTACTAGAGCACAACAATAGTGCACATTAGGATGGTGGTAGTAGCAGACTCATAAACCTCTATATGCATCTAACCACTAGAAAGAGAAAAAGATCCACATAGCATAAGTTAGACAAGCATATTTTGGCCCATTTATCTGAAAGGCAGTGTGGTAAAGTCAGCCTGGTCAGCTCTGGCCCACCGTCTCTCTCTGTTGGGGGAGCGATAGCTGCTTGTGAGCTAGTGCTCTGCGGATTTGGCTACTAAACTCCAAAATGAGGCAAGGGTAGAATGCGAGGTGAGAGGCTCGCTCCAGGCCTGGTGTTTCATAGGTGGTGGGGGGACCATGCCAATTATGCCTAGGGTTGCCAACAGTCCCTTATTACAAGGAATGTCCCTTATCTTCTCATCTCTGTACAAGATCAGGAATTGCTGAGTGCTGCAAAAAGGAGCAAGAAATACTCCTGATGAATGTAAAAGCAGCAAAGAATCCTGTGGCACCTTATAGACTAACAGACGTTTTGCAGCATGAGCTTTCGTGGGTGAATACCCACTTCTTCTCTTGCATCTGAAGAAGTGGGTATTCACCCACGAAAGCTCATGCTGCAAAACGTCTGTTAGTCTATAAGGTGCCACAGGATTCTTTGCTGCTTTTACAGATCCAGACTAACACGGCTACCCCTCTGATACCTGATGAATGTAGGTGAGTACTGCTTATTATTAATACTACTAATAATAATAGGTTTGAGGACTTATTGTTGTTTTTACTAATACTAATAATATCATCAGGAAGAGGAGTGGTGCAGGGCCCCTTTACACGCTTTGAAGTTGCCTCGGTAGTAATGGCCGCCAGCGTCACGTGACAGCTGCTGGGGGGGGGGGTGAGGAGGTATTATGACCCAAGCCGCTTTCCATAGTAGGCGAGACGCGGATCATCCCTACATGCCTGTGGGCAAACCTGTTTCCGGTTGGAGAGACGCCCCAAGCGGAAGTGCCGTTGCTTCAAGGCATGTGGAGGAGAGGCGGCTCGAGGAGGGGGAAAGTGAACTTTCCGCACCACGTGGTCAGACTCCAACCAATGCTGAGCGGCGGTGAATCCTCACGGTAGGGGCGGGGCGCGGCGCGCGGGTGAGCCGGAAGTTTGTGCGCTCCGGGTCACATGGAAGGGGCGGAGGCACACAGAGCCCCGCCTAACCTGACCTCCTGGCAGCCAATGAGAGCTGCGCCCGCGGGTACAAAGCGGAAGGGGGTGGGCGGGGGAGTAGAGGAGTGCGCGTGAGGTTGTGCCGCTCTGTCCTGTCTCCCTCCCTTCCCCCCCGGCTGCCGTAGCGCTAGAGGCCGGGCGCGTGTGCGCAGCGAGCGACGCTCCGTTTCCAATCGGCGGGTAAGGGCCGGGCCGGGCGCGCGCCGCTCCCGGCCGCGGGGGTTGCCGGCGCGGGGTCGGGCCGCCCCGCTCTGAGCCGGGAGCCCCGTGGGCGGTTGGGGCCCGGCGTGAGGTACTCGCCCCCCTACCCCCCCGCACGCTCCGTGTGGGGCCAGGGCGGCTCTGTCCCCGCGCTCCGGCCGGGCGCTGCCGCGGCGTCGCCACAGGCACGTGGGCAGGGCCGGGTGCCCTGGAGGCCTCCCTCGCGCCGCTGGCCGGCCCGGGGCAGGCGGACCGTGCCCAGCGGCGGGGCTGCCCGGGCAGCCAGCAGCCCGCCAGCCTGGGCGCAGCGCGGGGCAGGACACGTGCACTGCAGCTCAACCGCCTGCGCTGGCCCGGGCTCAGGGGCTGCTTAATTGCTGTGTAACTGCTCGGGTTGCGGCCCCAGCGCTGGGACACCCCCCACCCCCGCCACGTGTCTCTGAGCTGTCTGGTTGCTGGTAAAAGCTGCATCTTCTTCTTATTCTCTAGTGGTACCTACTGACGGACCCAGCGCACCATGGCCGATGAGATCGACTTCACCACTGGAGATGCGGGTGCTTCCTCCACCTACCCCATGCAATGCTCCGCGCTGCGCAAGAACGGCTTCGTCGTGCTCAAGGGACGTCCTTGCAAAATTGTGGAAATGTCAACCTCTAAGACTGGCAAGCACGGTCATGCCAAGGTAAACAAGACTGGCACACTCATACCTTTGCTTTTGGGCTTGAATATCTCCTTATATTTACATAAACGTGTGTGTTTTAAATAAATTAATTATACACACTGCACAAATCACCTGTCAAATCCTTAGATACACTTCTAGTCCTTCCAGTTATGGAATAATTATGTACATAATACCAGTGTGCCTGTGCCTCAGAGCAAGTTTTCTATACTATTCAATGCCAATTCTACAGCAAGTGACAAACAGTGGGGGTGATATTCAACACAAGAGCTCATGTATGCCTTTTGCTTGAGGAATCTTGAAACTTTCATGGGGATGAACTAGAATTTATGGACTTGATGGAAGTGCTCTGAGAAGGTAGAGGGATTACAGACTAGCCTTTGCCTAAAGAAGGATTTGAAAGGTGTTGAGTAATGCATGTTAACAGCCTATTGTAGACAACTGGAGGTGCCTCTGACATATTAAAGGACTCAGTATAACCCATTTAATAGACTTTCCAAATCCTAATTTAGACAATCTAGAATTAAGGTACAGTACTGTGTGGAAGAGTTGTGCGCCCCCCCCCCCCATCACACACACACTTTCACTCACTTTCTGAGACTATCTAAATGGCTTGGCTAAGTAGACATACTTTGCACTAGTTCTTGGTATGGCTTCACTTAGATTCTTGTGTCTCTAGCTAACTAGCAATTAACTGATATACTTAATGTGTGTTGGGTTTTTTTTTTTTGAAGGCTGGTGTAGACACTCCCTTGCCACTGTTCTAGGTGACACATACTTGGCTTTTACCACATGCTAATTGAGTACTTAAGTCTTCATTACACTTGCTACCTTGAAGTAGAAGCCTATGGTATGTCTGTCATCTAAACGATAGAGGCTAACAGCAATTAACTAAAGATACAAAAAAAAAATCTGAGACCCACACCCACCCCTGGGAGCAGTAAGGAGATATGTGGGTTTATTTGGGAACGGGGGAACACACACTCTCATGACTTTAAAAAGTTCTGATCATACCCTCGGCTTGGTCTACATCTCCATAGGTTGACTAGCTACATCAGACAAGGCTGTGTGTTGATTACCTATATCAATGGAAAATGTTTTCTGTTGATGCAGGGAGCATATGTGCTATGGTGCTACAGCAGTGCTGTGGTAGCTGTGCAGCTGTAGAGGCCATAGTGTAGACATACCTGGTTTCTCTTCAGATCGTATAAATCTTTCTCTAGAAACTGTTCTTAAAGCTAGTTTTAATGTCTTCAGTGCCTACCAGCAGCTAAAATGCCCTGAAATAATTACCAAAATAAAGATAAGGGCAGGTAACCACCTTGTTTGTTGGGGTCTCTTAGTTAAGTGTCCTGGAAACAGCCCAGATTCTGATGTTTAAAAGGGTGGACAGAGAGACCTTAGTTGGAGTTAACAGTTGATAGCCTGGTTTATACCAGAGTTTAGTCTACATTCCATTGTGGTAATACTAGTTCAGTTCAGTCTGGCAATCATGGGAGTCTTAGCATAGACATGTAACAGCGCAAATAGGTCTAAGGCCATAGCAAAAAGGCTTGTGAACAGGTTAGTTTGGTGTTGGCAATACTGGGGAGTTCCTAGAAATGCCCCCAATACTGGAGGAGAAGGGCTTAAATCCCATTTCCCTCTCATCTTTCAGGCCTGGCCCAAGATAAGGTTTGTAAGTATATATCTATACCAGCACACACTTCTTACTGTGGGCTTGGGAAAAGAGACCTTTTGGCATTGCTATACTAGTTAAGAGTGAAATCTTTTTCACACTCCTAACCAACATAGCCTTAGTCTCAAATCTAGTGAGTTCACTGTAGAACTGGGATACCAAGGCTCTAATTTTCTTACAATCTTCCTTTGTGACAAATGGTTCAGACAATCTTCATATGTGACCGGGGGTTGGGGAAAGGGTACAAGCAGAACTTTTTCTTTTTCACGTTACCCATAAACTCTTGGAATAAAATTCTTGTGCCTCCTGTTCAAGTGGAATTGGTTTTGTGTGTAAACTGAACCAGTAACTGAAACTCTTGCCTTGAACAATGGGCTGCCAGTGACTGTTCCTAATTGGAGAAAAACTAATTGTTTTTTACTACTGTTCTTGCAGGTTCATTTGGTTGGTATTGATATATTCACTGGCAAAAAATATGAAGATATCTGCCCATCTACTCATAACATGGATGTTCCAAATATCAAGAGGAATGACTATCAAGTGAGTCTGTTTACCGATGGTGCTATTAGACTGCTTCCTAACTGTTGCCATAATGACCAATTTAATTTACTTGTAGTAACTGAGCTCTACTCCTAAACTGCATGTCATAATTTTTTTAGCTAGCTTAAACTAAAGTTGATTCTCCCACTTCAGACCCCTTTTTCTTTCTCTTCTGAGGGTAGTTATTGCTCCCTTATTGAGCATACTAGCAGTGCACTCTAAAATTTTGGCCTGAAGTCTGGGATGTTACCTTCATTATGCTGTCAGGGAGTACAAGACGGTAATATGACTCTATAATGGGGAAAGGAGAATGGTTATATACTGGAGGATGGGAAAGAGTCTTTCCCAGCCCCTGTAGTAAAGATAATCTTGGATAAGATTTCAGGACTTCCTAAGAGCAGCACATTTACTCTTGGCTGTATCTGATTCTGCCTATGAATTTCTTTTGAATTGAAATTGACTTGAACCTTTTAGATGGCACTGCTCCAAAGTCATTCTGATCCTCCTGAACACTATTGAAGAGTGTAGATGCAGGGAACTGGTTCACAAATTTCCTTTGTTAACTTTTTTGACGTGTTAGAAGAATGCTGACAAATTAACTAGACCTCAAATCTCTGCCACCTGCCAGTCTACTTTTCACTTCTCCATAACATAATTAACATCTTAGGATAGTCAAGATTCTAGCCTTGTCACTTCTATTAAGGCTTTTAGTCTGTGTGAAGCAACAGCTGTGATGAATTCAGAGTGCACTGAGTTAGGGACACTAGAAATTCAGTCAGCTAACTTGGTGCAAATGAAGTCAAAAGGTGGATCACTCTGAAGTAATGAATTATGGAGGATGGTAGCAAAATATGGTAGAGTTCATCTTAAAGTCATTTAGTTGATTTCTGTCCAGATGAAATGACATCCTCAATTAGTATTAATTGGCCAACTCAAGGTCACATGGTTAGATTACTAATGCTAAACCTCCTAATCAAGGTGGACTGTTCTTTATTGCCCTGGTGTGCATCATGTATTCTGCAGCCTGTAGTATACATGTTCTGGATAGTAACTGTTCTTCAGAGCTGTTGGTTCTACATGCCAAGTACTAAATCACAATTTTATGGAGCTTGAGCTTCCCATTTGGATTTTTAGGACTACTGTCCTGGTTCTTTAGCTTCACTTTAGAGGTCCCTCTAGTAAGTTACTGAAAAGTAAGGCCCTCTCTAGATCTGTTATGAAAGTTCCTATATCCTATGTGATGCACTCTTATGGGAAATTCCAGCCTTTTGTTGTCCAAAGCTAGTTATTTTCTTAACTATTACCATTCAAAAATTAGAAATAGCTTAACTTTCATACAGAAAATGGCAGTCAGATTTTCTTCCTGACTCACCTTGTGTTTGCCTTGTAAAGCAGCACTTAAGAGCTAGAGTTAAAAACCACTGCAGTGGTTCATTCAGATGTGGTGGTCTAGAGATGGCTTATTTATTTTGTAGTTGTGCTACCATTCAGGACATTATTACCCCTGTGCTTAATAACTTGCACATTTGTTTTCAGTGGTCAACTTAGCTTAGCAGAAGCTAATAGCTTTCAATCGCTTCTCTTGAAAGGTCATTTAAAACTGTCAAATGTCATGATTTGCACTCTGATTAGGCAACAAAATTAACATGACTTAACGCAGAATGTGTCTCCAAACTACTGTGATATTAGAAGCAGCAAGTAACAGGATGGCCTAGTTTCAATATTTTGATACACTGAACTAATACAGACTAGCAAATCTTGCTATTTAGACAAATTAGCAGTATGAATTTTCTAAAAACCAACTTCTCCCTGTAGCTGATCTGTATTCAGGATGGCTACCTCTCTCTGCTGACAGAAACCGGTGATGTTCGTGAGGATCTGAAGCTGCCAGAAGGTGAACTAGGCAAAGAAATAGAGGGCAAATACAATGCAGGTGAAGATGTACAGGTAAGAACAGAAAGCAATTAAGGTGCCACTAAAAAGCAAGTTTAAAGACACTTTCCATAAGAGTCTGATAAAGAATGGTCCTGGTCTTATGCTTCCAAATTCAGATTGTGACAATACCTGTTTCCCACACTCAAACTCCTTCCTACCAAATTTAGGAGTATAGCTACTTTGAAACGAACCCAGCTCAGGCAATAGCCCAGCTCAGGCAATTAACAGTGGTCTCCCTTCTGTGGTTGATGGAAAGCTTGCTGGTTCTCACCTCAGCTGCATTTGCATGTTCCCAGACTCTTTGCTGTTCCACAAACTAGAAATTACAAGCCAAGTTGAGGCCTGGTCTAAACTTCAGTTTTGCTGGCATAGTGGTGTGGGCTCAGAGCATCGGGGGGGATTACACCATTACTCAACAAAGCTGTAAAGGTAAAAGCTCTAACGGAAATCCATCTTGTATGAGCAAAAGCATGCTCTTGCAAGTATAAACTGCATCTCCACTAGAAGGGTTTGTCAGTATAGATAGGTCTAGCTGTCTCTAACATCTGCTATGAGAGAAGAACCTAGAGCTGCCAGTCACTAACAGATGACCAAACAGCAGGGTAAAGAAAGGGATGCATATCTAGAGAGAGTGATCACAGATGGAATGACCAGGTGTAGAACTCTTTCTGTATTAAAGACAGAGTAAATACACTTCCATGTTGTCTGTAGTTACTGCTACTTCCTCAATAAGAGGAGGTAGGATAGGAGTCCCTCCAACATTAGTTTTCGTGTTGTTTTAAGTCTCTTGTGATTAAGTTATCTGTACATTTTTAATGTTTCTTTTGTCTCTAGGTGTCAGTCATGTGTGCAATGAGCGAAGAATATGCTGTAGCCATAAAGCCCTGCAAATAAATGGGATCTCCAGGCTCGAGCAATTGCTCAGGTCCAGACAAACCACAGATCTTAAATTTGGTTCTGATTGTCACCAAAGCTATGGCCTTCACAAGCAACCTCATTTCTTTTTGGATTGTTTCAAAATAGTGCTGGATTCTGGATTAGTGTTGCAGGCTGACTGGCAATTTTCATAATCACTGAGGTTTTAATTCCTTATGAATTGTGTAACTAACATGCCTGTAGGTTTCAGTTCATGGGTCCAAGAAACCTGATGGTTTCATTCATTAGCAGGTATATTTTATTTGTTTGGGCAAAACATGTTTTTCTGTGTAAACAGACAATGTACAGTATTCAGGGGATTTTAGATAAGATAGTAGATGGTATCTAGGATTATAAATTAACCTAGAACATAAATAGTATTTAGTTTTTTGCCATAAAATTTAGCTAGAACTGACATAATATAGAATTGTTTTAACTTAAAGATTAATATCTTTTTGTATTGGAATTCTCACTGAATTGTGGGTGCTGATCGCATTTCTTAGACCATGAAACTCAAGTGATTAAAAAAATGCCAATTAGCTTGACAACGTCCTGGTGGCCATGTGCAACTAACTGTATTACCTCTTGTTATAATCTCCCTTCGCCAACTTGTTGGCTTGCTTATTGTAACTTTATAAAAATGTCAATCTGCCTTTGGTGTAGGGCAGGCAGTCAGAATGTTGGTTGGATGTTACATAGCCAGATTAAAGGTGCACAAATAGGTGGGATTAGATGTTAAAGTGACAGACTTTCACTTGAGGCCTTTGTCAGACTTAAAAAATAAAAATAGAAAAATGCAGTTCAGTTCTTATTGTATTATCTGAAACTATTGAAAAGGAGTGATTAACTCCACAGGAATCTCTTGCAGTGCTTCCAGTGTTAGGTGTAAATGTTCAGGTTCTAACTACTTTGATTTTGTAGCATAAGGAGTATAGGTTTTTGACCACTTTTTTTTTTTAAATGAATTGTAGCATTGGAATTTAAATGCACATCTTTTTCTTGTATAAAGGAAACCTAACTTCAAATGCAAAAAAGTTTGCATTTATAAAAGTAAAATATAGGCCCAGCAGACATCAATATAAAACATAATCATGGCTCAAATATAGGAGTAGTATTAAGTTACTACATGTAACTGTTCTAGAAATAAACATGGTAGAAGCTACATAGGGTTGCCATCAATTTAGCAATTCCTGACTCATTTAAAAATGTGTATTTAGGCATGACTTCATTAACTTATTAATGGCAAACGTGAAAGGCTCTGCAAAACTGACAGAATTGTCACTAACTTAGCATCTTGTGCTTTCTGTATCGTGCTCTTACACACGAATTTCATTCTATTATAAATTCGTTCTCAGACTAGTTCATGGCTTAAACGTCAAGTCACATTTTCCTATAATGGGGCTTGGCAGAACTAGATTTTTTTATATTAAGCATTTTTATCAAATTCTAAATTTCAGTTGTAGGAAATTTGGGAGCAGGGTCAGATTCAAAGTTAATTATAAATCTCTAAAACACAAATGGCCAACATCACGTGTCAATCTACATTTAGATGTCCTTAAATCAAACTAAGTTCTCAAGCAGCATTTTTCTTTCTGTACATTTTGTTTATCACTGTAGATATTTTAGTTGGTTTGTGAGCATGGTCAAATGGATATTTACTGAGAGATTAAAAATCTGTCCTTCCAAGCCTACTTCTAATGAACGGCTTTATAAATTTGCCTTAATGAATGGCTATTGACTAATTTGGGACGATTTAAATACTTGGAATGCTGCCCTTGCAAAACATACACTGTTCATAATCTTTCATTGACTGCAGGAGCCATGACTTCATGCTACTATACACTATCTTAAAATAGCAGTAGGAACTCTCCAACCTACTAAAGGGGTTGGAGCAGAGCAACTATCTTATTTTATAAGCTGAACTTGTATATGAAACCTAGACTACATCATGGTAGACTACAGTGACCCTAAGTGATGAAAAGTAAAACCGACACACTGAAGGTATGCATGTGCCTAGTATACCATGATAGAAGGGGACAAGCATCATGCAGCTCAGGCTAGCAATAAATAGCTACCTAATCCATCTCAAAGCACAATGTACTGTAACTATCCTTACAGCAGTCAAGTATCACTACATATTTCTGCCTTGCTTACAGGGCATTGTGATTGAACTTCCTAAATAGCACCTTGTTTCGTATGCAACAATAAACTTGATTCTTAAAACAAGGCTCTGCACCCTATTACAGGCTGAAACCTGTGTAAACTATAGTGCTTTCTTAAGAGCTAAACCTCAATACACTCCTTGTCTTCCTGTAGGCTACCAGGAAGTGGAGTGTAGGGGGGGTAGGAGGGGACAACAGTGTTTGTCATGATGTTTCAATATCTCATGGTGTGGGTCAATAAAAAACAGTGCCTCTGGACCTGGTCTTAAGGGCAAAATGAGGTGCCTGCAACCAGCTAGGATGTCTAGCACTGACACAACCAAGCTAATGCAAGTTCTGGCTGCTATAACTATATATTAAAATATAGTTCAAAGGCTGGACAAATTCAACTAGTGTAGCATCTTACTGTGTTAGTACAATTTTAAAGGTCACATATGCAACTAAAACATTTGATGCAATCAGACATTGGATGCAGCTCATCCACAAGTATGTCCAAAAAGTACAGGACTAGCTATCTCAAAGTAGTCCCTTGATTGAGAGATTTCTTAAGGCTAAAAGGCAGTTCTACTAACCACTGCCTGCAGTTCTTCAAAGTGTAGGTTTGAGATGGCAGTACTTCTCCAAGCAAGAGTTCTGTTGGCTGGTTCTGTAGCAGTCTTGCATATAACTAAATTCCTATTGCTTATCCACCTTTGTAAGGCACTTTGAGATCTAAGAAAGTAATTTTCTCTAGGCAATTCCATATGTATGACAACGTAATAATTAATCTATTACTAGTATCTTGGACACTTCATCAGTTAAGTTACAGTATTATGTTTTACTAAACTTAAAACCAATGTTTGAGCCATTTCTTTAATGGCAAGCTATTTCAGCTTACTGTCAAGTCAATAAACCTTAAATTTGCTACTAGTAGCAATTCAAACGGCTGCATCTTCAGAAACAACATGAGGGTGAATTTCTTGCTCTCAAAGCTTCACTTTAAAACAGATCTCATCTATTTACCTGGTTTGTACTACTAGCTTCTAAATTAAGGCTTTTATTAACTTGCTGCTACCAGAACATGAAAACTGCTGCAGTTCCCTAAATTAAAAGGTGGAAAACTAGAGGGTGTAGGAAATATTTTCACTTACTGTTACACTTTTATGGCACCAGTCTTTATAGGGTTTTTGTCTTTTCAATTCTTTAAATGTACTATAGGCTGTTTTTTGCCTCAAGTGTTGGTAAATATTTAACAACTTAAATGGACCCTTTTAATTTTTGCTTGATATAGTTGCTTTTCAATTCAACTATTGCCAGTTGAGCCATGATTTGAATGCATTGTTCTCAGGGCTGAAGTTCATTATTTTAACAGTAACTGCTTGCAAGTCTCTTACAGGGTTTTTTCTGATCCATAGTAGCCTGTAGCTTTCCCAAGATGGTGCACATCTGTATAGTCTCAGAATACTGTACTCTCCATAATCTTTAAAAGAATCACATTTGGGACAAGGTCAAACTATTGTAGTTAGTAGGTTTACTGAAGTCAAGCATGTTAAAATATTAAATGGGCTTCAAAATTCAATAACACTTTTTGTTGAATAATTAGAATATAGTTTGTTACAAGAATTCAGGTTTGGAAAGGAAGATTCAGTATGTCCTTACTATTAAGGCTGTTGGGTATCGCATTGAATTTTATGTATCAAGACAATTTTAATGAAGGTATAAATCTTAATGAATATATTATGCTGAACATACGGTGGAATTTTAGCTTTGCACAGTCCATTTAGAGCTTCTTGAGTCTCATTTTAACATCTGTAGTCTAACCCTAAAGTATTTGGCTTTTGAGGGTGATTCTGTATTGCGGTAAATAACCAGTGTAAACTTAGAAACTCTCTTGTTTAGTTTAAATGCTTGCTGCATATTGC
The DNA here is from genome assembly GCF_020497125.1 of Mauremys mutica. Classification (NCBI taxonomy): domain Eukaryota; kingdom Metazoa; phylum Chordata; order Testudines; family Geoemydidae; genus Mauremys; species Mauremys mutica. The sequence continues at coordinate 89,542,798 of NC_059080.1, read as the reverse complement.
TGTAAAATAAATGATACCCCATTATTCTCAAATTATTCTATATTATAAACATATCAAGTACTAGTCAATGTATTTTTTTAAAAAGGGAGAGGGAAGAGGAGAGGTTTTAATTACTGTATTTATGCAATGACATTTTACTAATCATAGCAAAAAGAAAACACCCTGTAAGTTATTGTATCTAGTCTTTAGGGATAAGTGAGCAAATAGACCTATTGGTTATCAGCTGGAAGGATTCAAATATTTATATATTGTAGAAGACATATTTAAAGTCATAAAACCAGCAACTTGAAAGGTATAACTGTACATCTTTCATTTGTGTAATAGTGAAGTTCTCAGTTACTAAGAGTAAGGGAAGTTTGTTTGGCTTACAAAAGATGATTGAAAGAAGGCCCTTTAACATTTAGATGATGATGAAGCTGGCTAAATGTTTCTATGAAATGTTTGCACATTTGACTTTTAGTTACAGCAAGGGGGATAGTGGAAGCTAAACTTAAGGTGCAGTCTTGAAATACCATTTTTTTTTTTGATTCACTGCCTTTAGCAATACTTTTGTTCATTCCATGTGAAAAACATTTTTTTTTAAACTAGAAGGGCTTGTCAAAGTTGTATTGGGGGTGGGGGGAAGTGCCGACTTTCTTGTCAAAAGAAATAAAATCAAACTCTAACATTTCACAGTGACTATTTCTTGACATGTTGTGTATATTGTAAATTTCTCCAAGAATAAAGAAATACCATAGTGATGGGCATGATATAAGAACCTGATTTCATCAGGAACTACTATTTGTATGTGAGTAAGTAAAAAAGCTTTGATGTTGGAAAAATACTTTCCTCACAAACTGAATGATAGTTTAGAAAGAACGGTGATGGCTCTCTGGATGCTGCAATCATGCCCCTTATAGATTTCTGTTTCCTCCAATTAAGAGAGGAAGCAAGGTTTTACTAATCCATTGCTTCTAACATAACAGACAAATAGAGTGACATGCTGCACAGAGGCATCATAAGAATGGTTGTACTTGGTTACATCAGTGGCCAATGCCAGGTTCTTCAGAGCAAATGAACAGGTAATCATCAAGTGATCCATCCGTCCATTCCCAGCTTCTGGCAAACACAGGCTAGAACCACCAGCCTGGCTAATAGCAATTGAGGGACCTATCCTCCATGAACTCATCTAGTTCTTTTTTTGAGTTTTGTTATAGTCTTGGCCTTCACAACATCCTCTAGCAAAGAGTTCCAAAGGTTGACTGTGCATAGTATGAAGAAATACTCTGGTTTGTTTTAAACCTGCTGCCTAATAGAGTCAATAACACATTACTTTCACCACACAAGGCATGATTTTCATAGATATCTATCCTATACCCCCTTACTTGTGTCTCTTCCAACCTGAAAAGTCCCAGGGTACGTCTATACTAGCTGCCAGATTGGTGGGTAGTGTTTGGTGTATTTGGAATCGATTTATCGTGTCTTGTCTGGATGCAATAAATCGATCCGCTAATCGATGCCCGTACTCCACCTCAGCAGGAGGAGTAAGCGGAGTCAATGGAGGAGCTGTGGCAGCCAACTCACCACCATGAGGACAGCCAGGTAAGTCAAACTAAGATATGCAACTTAGTTGAAGTATCTTAGTTCGAACCCCCCTGCTAGTGTAGCCCAGGCATAAGTATTATTAATCTCTCCTCACATGGAAGCTGTTCCATACCCCTCATCATTTTTGTTGTCCTTTTCCAATTCCAATACATCTTCTTGAGAGGGGGTGAATACTCTGCCTGGAGTATTCAAGATATGGTGTATCATGGATGTATATAGAGGTAATATATTTTGTCTTATTATCTCTTAAGTGTTTCCCAACCTTCTGTTAGCTTTCTTGACTGCTGCTGCACATTGAGGGGATATTTTTGGAGAGAGCTATCCACACTGACCTAGATCTTTCTTGAGTAGTTAGAGCTAATTTAGACTCCATCTTTTTATATGGACAGTTGGGATTAGGTTTTTCCAATGTGCATTACTTTACATTTATCAACATTCAATTTCATCTGTCATTTTGTTGCCTAGTCACCTAGTTTTGTGAGATCCCTTTGTAACTCTTCAAAGTCTGCATTTGATTTAACTATCTTTGGTAGTTTTGTATCATCTGCAAATTTTGCCACCTCACTGTTTACCCCTTTTTCCAGATCATTTATGAATGTTAAATAGTACTGGTTAGGGCTGTCACTCCTCCAGGACTGGCCTGGAGTCTCCAGCCTTAAAATTAATCTTTAATTAAAGATTGTCATGTGATGAAATCTCCAGGAATATAGCTAACCAAAATTGACAACCTTACTACTGCTCCCAGTACAGACCCATGGGGGACACCATTATTTATCTCTCTAGTCTGAAAACTGGCAGTTTGTTCCTACCCTTTGTTTCCAATCTTTTAAATCTAGGTCTGATCCATGAGAGGACCTTCCTTTTTATCCCATGACAGTTTACTTTGCTTAAGAGCCTTTGGTAATGGACCTTGTCAAAGGCTTTCTGCAAATTTAAGTACACTATCCAGTGGATCACCCTTGTCCACATGCTTGTTGACGATCACCACCCTCATTACCTATTTCTAGAACATTCTTTCCAAGTCCTCTGAGCTGTTCCAGCACAGACAGCAGGATTGTAAAGATGCTCCTAGACTCACTTTGCTGGCAAGGGAAATTGATAGCACTCTGCTAATTTTTGACATGTTCATAATGCTTTTATGTGTGAACTGGGAATATGCAACTTCCTCTCTTAAGTGAGTCCTGTACTGAGAGCTGATGAGAGGGAGAGGCAATTGTACTGGGCCCTTGAGCACAGGGGGAGCTTCAAAATGTCAGTGTAAATAAAGTGAAATGTGAGGCGGTCAGGCTCCACTGAACATGATGTACTAGGGCCCAAAATTTCTCTTGATGGGCCTGCCTATGTTTCTTAGTGTTTTGAAGATACAGCTGGCTGTCGTAGCGCACCAGAGAGGCATAGAATGTATGCATTAAACGGATTGTATAAATCTCAATGGATTAACTCAACACAACTTGGGCTAAAATTTTCAAGCGTATTGTCCTATTGAAAGCCCATGTAATTTAGGCACTTAAGTATGGGATTCATGAGGGATTTAGGCTGAGCACTGCAGCACTTAACTTTTCAGCCCCCTGCCACCAAGTGGAATTTACATCCCCAAGTTATGCATCAGGGCTCCCTATACAATGCCTGAGGAGAGTGAGGTGCTTAAAAAAGGGGGCATGTTACATGGGGAGTTGCCCAAGTTAGCCAGTAGACAATGCTGAGGAGAAAGGTAGAGTCTAAGCCCCACCCCTCAAATGACTTAAGCACCAACTGTGGGCTAAAGGGAGGTGCCTTTCTACCCTTCAGATTCACAGCCATGAACCCTCTCTTGAAGTTAGGTGCCTAAAGCAGCTCAGTCTTTTCTCAAGAAAAAACGAGGTGCAACCTATACCCAACACTCATGCAGGATGTGGGAGCTGTGAGTGCAAATTCCCATTCTGCCTGAGTCACAGGGAATTGACTACAGGTCTACCGCTGCCCGGATGAGTGCCCTAACCACAGAGAAGATGTCTTGTGCTTGAATGAAAATTCACAGGTAAGACAAATTTCCTTTTTAAAATTAATAGTGTGCTTGGAGCCTATGTGTGGGTACGTTTTATGTTTCTAAATAAAAAGAAAAAAAATTATATGTGGCACTAACTCTTGTACACATTTTAATTGTTAGTTACACCACAGAGACTGTAATGACTGTATCTGCTATTGGTCATATGGCTATTATATAGTCACTTGGCTTTTAGACATGAAATTTTATAGAATCTCTCATCACCCTATGTGAAATTTTGTGGTCGTTGATGAGGACTCAAAATGAACTTTCAAGTTGTGAAGTACTTGCTGCCTGTTGTGTAGGTATGACAGATATGGCAGTTTCCTGCACTGTCTTTGGGAGCTCAGACTGTATTAAGTTAATGTACCATTGCGGGTCAGGGATCATATGTAATTCCATGGGGAAGGTGACCGCTGCTCCTCTAGGAGCTAAGAGTAATGGTGGGTGATTGGGCAAATTCATTCCGGTTGTAACACCTCTAGAAAAATAACACCATTGGGAAAAATCCTAGACGGGAGAGCCTGAGGCTCATATCTCTACCTAAGTCACATGATGGTTGAGGAGCTGGGAGCCTACAGCCTCAAGGGACCCCAGAGGGGGCATACAGATGCAGTTACCCTGAACTGTGGCAATATTTACATAAATCCTGTTTTGTTTTTTAAGAGTTCTGCGTCTATTATTCTAAGAATTGTGTAGGTGCATAAGTGAGCCAGCTTCAGCTGTCTTACTCATTAGGTGCGCTGAGAATCAGGCCCCCAGCATTTGATGAGGATGCTTCAGCTGATGTACATGTGGGCATAGGCATAGCAGTGACAATAGGCTGTTGCTTTTTACAAATCTGGCTGTACAGCTGTGACACCACCCCATATTCTTAATAGAAATATTGTTATAATCATATTATAGCATAACTATGATGTGTTTTGTGCAAGATAAGGTATGTGAGATATCACTGGAAAGGTTATGATTTACTGAATATGATTATTCTATTTGTATGCATGTATCATTTCTGTATCCGTAGTCAGGAACATTGATTATGTATCAATTACAAGTGGGTTTACGCCTGGGGAATGTCCACCAGATAGAATGCAATCAGTCTGGATGGGCCATTAGAGAGAACAATATATCTTAGACGATGTTTGTCACCTTCCTGGAAAGCCTTCCTGTGGACACTGCAAATAAACTTTTGACTCATGGCTGCTTTGACACTGCAGGGTCATGTGATCCTGTCACCTGGTACTGGACTCCATGATAGAACACCAGTATTTTTCCGGGGGGATGGGGGGAAACCAGGGAACCACACTGGGAAACAAAGGGTTCCCGCCATATGTAAAACCTCTTTAAGGCAGGGTAGTGACTTAGTCAGGGTTGGTTCTTCACTGAATCCCCACCCAAGATAACTGCTGGAAATATCTAAGAAGCAAAGGTGGGGGAGGACTGAGCCCAGGCTGGGAAGGTGTCTGGCCCGTGAAAGAAATACCTGGAGTTTTAAGCTGCAAGAACCTACAAGCCTACAAGAACCTTTGCAATCTGCCTAAAACATTTAGGGTGAGAAACTACTACTTGTAACCAGTTTTTTAGTATCTTAAGCTTAATTAAGTTTTTGTGTATTTTGCTGGGTAATCTGCTTTTATCTGTGCTATCCTTTATAATCACTTAAAATCTATCTTTTGTAGCTAATAAACTTTTTTGGTTTCTCTAAACAAATTCGTAACTGGGGAGGGGAGGCAAAAAGCTGGGCATATCTTCCTCCACATTGAGGGAGGGAGCGGATTTCACTCACTTATGCTGTACGGTTCTCTGTGCTGCGCAAGCTGATATTTTGGGTTTGCACTCTAGAGATGGGTGTGCACTTGAGCAGGGGCGGCTCTAGAAAATAGGCTGCCCCAAGCAGCGCGGTGTGCTGCGCCGCCCTTCCTCGGTCCCGCGGCGGGTCCCCTCTTCCCGCGGCTCCGGTTGAGCTCCCGCGGCAGGTCCACCGGAGCCCCGGGACGAGCGGACCTCCCGCGGGCACGGCTGCGGACGGTTCGCGGGTCCGGCGGCTCCGCTTGAGCTGCCGCAGTCATGCCTGCGGGAGGTCCAGCCGAGCCGCGGGACGAGCGCCCCCTCCGCAGTCATGCCTGCGGCAGGTCCGCTCGTCCGCGGCTCCGGTGGACCTCCCGCAGGCATGACTGCGGCAGGTCCACCGGCCCAGCCTGCCGCCCCCTAGATTTGGCCGCCCTAGGCAACAGCTTGGTTTGCTGGTGCCTAGAGCCGCCCCTGCACTTGAGTACTGGGTGTGTCCCTACGTGTGTGTGCTGGAGGAGGCTTGAGGGCCTGGCTCAGCAGGATAAGGTATGAGAGCCCAGGCTGATGGAACAGGTGGGCTCAGTGGTACCCCAGTATGTCAGGTGGCACCCTCGAGTAGAGGGATAACCCGTCACAATAGCCACCTGACATATGCTGTCCCAAGTATTGCCAACAGGTTTTTCCAGATCATAATCATGAAGCAGGAAGTTGGAAGGATAATCAAAGGACAATTTTCTAGTACATGGGGAGAGGCAGGAAGAAACTGCACATAGTGGCCATTCAGAGGTGAATGGAGGGGAAACTGTGACTTGGTGGGAAGGAAGATAAAGATACAGCAGCAATCAAGCTACTACCCTGACTTTTGTGTGGCCAGGAAAGAAGAAATGTTGGAGATCAAGGGTGGGCTCCTGTCATTATAGTGTGTAAAATTGAGGAATAATTTAAAGCAACAAGTAGACCGGCGTAGGCAACCTATGGCATGCGTGCCAAGGGCGGCACACGAGCTGATTTTTCAGTGGCACTGCCCGGGTCTTGGCCACTGGTCTGGGGGGCTCTGCATTTTAATTTTATATGAAGCTTTTTAAACATTTTAAAAACTTTATTTACTTTGCATACAACAATAGTTTACTTATATATTATAGGCTTATAGAAAGAGACCTTCTAAAAACGTTAAAATGTATTACTGGCCTGCGAAACCTTAAATTAGAGTGAATAAATGAAGACTCAGCACACCACTTCTGAAAGGTTGCCGACCCCTGATGCAGACATTAACTTTTAGTAGCTGAAAGCCTGTACTAGCCTGTCACAGGAGTAATTCATGAAGTTGTGTGTAAAAGAAGTAAAAAAGTCTGAGACCGTAAGGGTTGGACAGTGACAGACCACAAAACCTGGTAATGACTGAACCTGGTGATACTCTAAATAAGAAGAGCTCTCAACCATGCTTGTAGCTGGTTCCATTGCTTCACACTGACTACAGTTAATTCTAAGCTCCAGAGTGACATACAGAATCAGGTTTCTGGAATATTATGATATACAGATATATCTTATGATATATAGAGAAATGGGGAATTTGTGTTGCCACTTTGTGACCGTATAGGGGTTGTTCCCAGCCTAAGTGTGGTCCAATGGCCCTTTGTCCTGCTGCAACAGTCCCTTAGTGCTAATATATTTGAAACTGATACAGATTTTCTGGTCCCTGTATGCAGGCATTATCTCTTCTACTACCATGTAAGGGGAACACAGATATATTGCAAAGTTGACTGAATTTCCATATTTTGTGATTCCACAGCCGCCTCCATTTCTAGTTGTGTGACTCTGTCTCCCCTTCTGCCTTCTTGTTCTGTTTTCTGTTGTGTTGCCTGATTTGGGGAGGGTTAGTAGGGACAGTGGAATTTATCCACTTAATTTAGTTTTATTTAATAATTAATTTTCTAATTAATTAAGAATGTTAGTAATAATTAATAGATATAAATAATATGGGTATGGCTCGCCAATATGTGTGATCAGAAGATAAAAGTTCGTCTTGAATCAGGCTTCACAGAATTTAATACAAGGAGATTGGGGTATAACAGGAATTTACACTGAGACAAAGTTTAGTCAAACAAGACCTTTTATTTAAAACCAATAAAACAAGAAGTAAATGTAAAATGTTAAAAGCAGTTTGATTACAAAGTTACAAAATATCACAGTTCTTTAGGAGATATGATATGATCTTACACAGTTCTAATGCATTTTGCAGCAAATAGTACTAAAGTGAATTTCACACCTCTGCTAGAGGAAGTATAGTTATAAAGAAACTGGTTATGAATTAAACCCTTCTTAGCATAGATGCTTAGAGGTGAAATAAGAATTGGTTCATACTTACAACTTTGAAAAGAATTAATACTACGACTTAGTATTGACAGCTTTCATAGGAGAAAGAGGCTTCGAAGCAAGTTGAGACGATGGAGAGTAGAAAGATGGTATCGCCTACCTAATGGAGGATTGTCACCCTTTTTATAGGGAGAAATCCTTCCTCCTATGCCCAAATTTGTCTTTCCCCCATGGAAAGATGAGGGTACCTGTTTTCATAGGCTGACCTTTTGTGTGCATACTAATGACAGCTATGTAGCATCTTGCGGGTGTACGTGTTACATTTGTGGGCAGAAAAACCCCACTTTTCACCCTAACTAGGTGAAAGGTTAGTAAACATTCAAAAGGTCCCTAGACATTTTGCGTAGGTTTGTATCCTATTATTACTTTTCTGAGTAAGGGTCTTAAAGGTTGCTGTCAGCGTCACAGAGGAAATAGGCCAGGATGTCTGGCCTAGAAGTTTCTAGGTATCTTGCATTACAGCTATTGCAAATTCTATTAATCTATGCAGCTTACACACTTTATCAAAAAGACATTTTATACAGACCAACAGATTAATCCTCAGGGCTACAGTTGCCAGTTGTCCTTATGTTCCCATTGTGCTGGTGTCCTGACTCACTCACTACTTTGATCTTAAAGCCTTTTGTATTGCCAGCAGGCAGGGGTGAAAGTAACTTAAAGGACTTACTCCACAGTACTGTGGAAGGGGAGGGGCCTCAACTGGAAGAGGCGTGGCCTCTATCGGAAGAGGTGGGGCCTTTAAATCCTGGGGCTTTTAAATCAGGATTTAAAGAGCTCAGGGATTCAGCTGAAGCTAGGAGCCAGGCCCTTTAAATTAACCCCAGAGCTCCCAGCTGCAGAGGTGGCTGGGAGCCCTGGGGTTTGGGCAGAGGTGAAAGTAATTTACATTTCTTACCCATATGGTCCAATCGCAAGCAACCCACCCACCTCTCCTACGTACTTCATGGATCCCTCCCATTGCATGACATAGATAGAGAAAATAAAGCTACTATTACTACTACCAGTACTGTCTGTAATAAAACTTTACTATTGGAATAAACCTGAAAAAGTGAAAACTCACTGTCACATTTTTCTCTGTGTCTTTCCTCCTCCTCCAGCCAGGCTGCCGATGCTAGGCTCTGTGCTTTCTCCCTACCCACTCAGCAGCTGCTGCAGAGGCTTCCCTCTAACTTGCAGCAGGGAGACTGCCTCCTGCATAAGAACAGTTTAAACTCAGTTGTTCCCTGATGGTTCAGCCCCCAGGGTTAAGAGAGGTTTCTGGCATCTTTGTTAATTTCACTCCCAGTTGTTGGGGGAGGGCAGGGGGGAAGCTGTGTGTAACCATGGCAGGGGCAGTTCTTTTCTGCCCCCTGGATGAGGGGATCTCCAATACTACTAAAATACAATAGTAGGGGCCGGTTGCTGGGGTCGGGGCAATCGGCAGCAGGCTGCAGCTGCATTGTTTGTGACACACACATTCATACATACATACAGACTGTATGTATGTGTATGAATGTGTCACAAACAATACAGCTGCAGCCTGCCACCGACCAGCAGCAACCCCAGCAACCGCCCCTGTGGGCTGCTGCCTGCAGAGAGCCAGCAGGTGCCGCTGGGCTGGGTCTGCCAAGGAGTAAGTAACCAAGGCAAAAACCACAGCCAGCCAGCCAGGGAAGGAGCCCGGCGGAGGAGGAGAGGAAGGGAAAGTCAGGGGTGAATGAAGGACTACTGGAATAGCCTTCATGAAATATACAAGATATTTAAAGAAAGTTTTATCAAAAAGAGATCTGAGATTGCACCTGCTGTCCTTAGGACATTTCAAGTGTTTAAATCAATATATAAAGAGGGTGGATTGGAATGAAAACTACTATTTCTTTCAAAGGAGGCACAATAATTTCGCTGAATATTCAGTTTTCCCCTCCAATCCCTTTGTGGTTTTGTCTATGGGGGCTATTTGCTTTCCCTGTAAATCTTTAGTTGCTTTAGCAAAATTGCTTTGCCCAAAATAAACCCTAATCATCATGACACATCTTTCCACCATGTTCTCCATGTTTTTTGTGTTTTTTTTAAACAGTAACATTTCAAAGAGGATCTGCAAGCAGTTTGGACATCACAACCATGATCCTCTTCTGGGGAGGGAATGGGATAGATTTGAACTTGGAAATGGTTCCTGATCTTGATTGTGTTTAGGAGATCCCCTCATCCTGGGGGCAGAAAAGAACTGCCCCTGCCAGGGGCGGCTCTACAAATTTGGCCGCCCCAAGCAGTCATGGCCGGGAGGCGCCCCCGAGCCGCGGGAGCAGCGGACCTCCCGCAGGCATGACTGCGGAGGGTCCGCTGGTCGCGCGGCTCGGCTGGACCTCCCGCAGCTGCGGGCGGTTCGCTGGTCCGGCGGCTCCGGTTGAGCTGCCGCAGGCATTCCTGCGGGAGGTCCAACCGAGCCGCGGGACCAGCGAACCGCCCGCAGTCATGCCTGCGGGAGGTCCACTGGAGCCGCCGGCCGAGCGTCCCCTCCGCAGTCATGCCTGCGGCAGGTCCGCTGCTCCCGGGGCTCCGGTGGACCTCCCGCAGGCATGACTGCGGCAGGTCCGCCGGCCCAGCCTGCCGCCCCCCCAGGAAAGGGCCGCCCCAGGCGGGTGCTTGCCCCGCTGGGCTCTGGAGCCGGCCCTGGCCCCTGCCATGGTCACACACACCCAACAACAACTGGGAGTGAAATTAACAAGGATGCCAGAAACGGCTCCTAACTCTGGGCACTGAACTGCACAGGGAACAGCTGGAGTTTAAACTCTTCTTTTGCAGGCAGCAATAGCAGGCATCTCAGTCAGTCTACTGCAAGCTAGAGCCTAGAGGAAAACCCCTGCTGGGGGGAATGGGGAGGAATTCAGAGCCTTGTCTGTAGCCTGGCTGGAGGAGGGGGAGGGAGGAGACAGAATCATAGAATCTCAGGGTTGGAAGGGACCTCAGGAGGTCATCTAGTCCAACCCCCTGCTCAGTGACAGTGAGTTTTCCCCTTCCACCTGCTTTTATTAGCTCAGGATTTAAGCTGTGCAGCCAAATGCTTGTATTTGTTGTGTATATTAGTAGGAGAGATCCCCTCATCCCCGGGGACAGACAGGGACTGCCCCTGCCATTGTCAAACACACCCTCCCCTCGACCCCCTCCTCCCAGCTACTGTGAGTGAAATTAACAAGGAGGCCAGAAACCTAGCCCTGGGGGCTGAACCATCAGGGAACAGCTGAGTTTAAACTATTCTTATGCAGGGAGCAGGCTTCTCTTTCCCTCCCTCAGTCAGTCTCCTTTTCTTACTGGTCCTCCGTATGGGTGCATACCAGCTTACTTTCACCTCTGCCAGCAGGTCATCACTTTGCATGGATTCGTCAGAGAGAGGGTTACTATGTTACAGCTATGTTACAACAGTGGGTGTGAAAGATGGTTCTGGGGAGTTGAGGATGAGAGAGAAAAAGTTTCACCACTTCAAGGAGCAGAAGTTTTCAGGATTAGACCTGTCATCATAGCTTATTGAGAGCGTTATGCTGGCTGCAAAAGGCATACAGTCCAGGAAAATGATTTGTAGACTGAGTGCTGCATAGGAGCTGCTAACACAACAAAGCCCTCTACCTTTGTGGCGTCCCACTGAAATCAATGGGATTGTTGTAAAGGTGCTAGGGTCTGTTAACATAGCCTAATGCAGGATAAGGCCCATAGTTTGCCTGGGCCAAGAAAAAACAATGTCATTGCTGGCTCAAAGTGTGACTGCTTCAACATTTTCAGTCAACATTTTCTTCACCTTTAGCAATGTAGACCCCAGTCCTGCACGGAGCTCTGCCTGGCTTTAGGGGTACACCTGGGCAAAGCTCATTGCGGGAGTGGGACCTTAAATCATATTTTGAAAAACTGCCCCAAGGTTTTGTTTTAGGTTGGATTTGCCTTAATAGTTCAAATATTTTTTCCTTTTTGAAAAGCCTTTTTTTTTCTTAATTTTTAACGTTTTGGCACGTAAGCGTCTCGGGGGCAGTCCTGGGGTTTGTTCTGTTGTTGTTGCTTTAACCGTGTTTCTTAAAGTTGCAAAAACACCCCAACAATCCCCAACCTCTCACCCCTGCTCCTGTTCTGTGGGACACAAACAAGTAGGAACGCAACACTCCAGCCTCCCCTGCGCCTCCCCCCCCTCTCAGCGCAGCATGGCACAGCCCGGCGAGCGCCTCGCGGTAGAGCGCAGCCGACTGCCCACGCCCCGCCCCGCCCCCTCGCAGGCTGTGACGCAACAGCCACCCCCCATTCGGCCGCGTCTTTCTCCTTTGCGCCTCGCGCTCCTGCGTGATGACATCACACCACGATACCGATAAAAGCCCCGCGCGGCGGCGGCTTCCGCCTTTTGAGAGGCCTGAGCGCTGGCGAGATGGCGCCGGTGAGTGAGCGGGGCGGGCGCGTGGCCGCCCGGCGCCCGCGGGAGGGTTAGACAAGCCCGGTACCGCTGCGCCGGACCTCGCTGCCCGTTTGCTCCCGTGAGGGGGAGGGGCGGCTCTGCGCCAGGCTGTCGCTGCGGGCCGGGGCGGCTGATGTGGGTCGCGCTCACCCCGCAGATGGCTCCAGTGGGACTCGGTCCCGCCTCAGTGCAGCCTGACAGGTCCTTCCCCCCCCCTTGCGTTAAGGCTGACCCAGTCCCGCGGCGGAACACTGAGGGCGGGGGGCCAAGGGCCGTGGCTGGGGGCTTATAAAGCGGGTAGCCCATGAACGTAGGAGTCAGGCCTGCAGAGCTCGCGCTGTAACTGCGGGCTAAACGCTTACCTGCGCCCGTGCCTCAGTTTCCCCACAGTCGAGCTAACGCCTCACTGCCTTGCCGCGGTGGTTACTAGCCTCGCAAAGTGAGTTGTCGTCTTGAGGTGAAAGGCACCATGTAAGGGCACAGCCCGTTCAAACTGGGTCTTTGGATAGCGTGACTCGGACCCTGTGAAATCTCAACTGTGCCTTGATCGCTGTGTGCGCAGGCTGAGATTTTCAGACGTGAGTACTTAGCTAGGCAGGTGAATCCATATTTAAGCACCTTAGTAAAAGTGGCCCGCTTTCTTTCAGAGGTGCTGAAGACTCCCTGATCCTATTCATTTGAATGGAGCTGGGGGTGCTCATGGAGGCACCTTTTTTGGTTAGCATTTTCAAACGTGGGTGCCTAAAGTCTCCATCCTCTGAGCATGTTTTGTTGCTGTACTGTCTGTCTGTTTGGGGAGTTGGCCAAGTTGACTTTTAATGCCAATTTGGTAAGAGCTTTCAGTACTTATAGTAAGTAGACTGGTAATGAGAAGTCCTATAACTGATATGATCTATAGAATAAGAAACTAAGGCCTACAGCAAGAAGGCTTTGCTAGTATAATTACACCAGTATAGTTAAACTCTTATATTTGTATAAAAGTGCTGGCATGAGCTATACCAGTTAAAGTGCCTTTACACGGGTGAAACTCCAACTACAGTAGGGCTTTTACCAGCATAGTTATGTTAGTCTGTATCCACAAAAACAACAAGGAGTTCGGTGGCACTTTAGAGATTAACAGATTTATTTGGGCAAATAAATCTGTTAGTCTTTAAGGTGCCACCGAACTCTCGTTGTTTTAGTAAAACATGTAACTCCCTCTCTGACATAACAATTCAATAAAATGCATAAGTTTAGCCTAGACTTTAGAAGCCAGTGTAATCAGCTCTTTGTCCAGGAGGTGTCAGGCAATTGTGTGGCCTACTCCTTGCAAGAGATAGTGAATGAGTCCATTTAATGATAGTATAAATAAACTAACAAACAGGATTCTGTTTTCATGCAGATGTCCCTGGTAGTAGTAGGGTTTTGCTTTTTGTTCTTTTTTAAAGTGTGTAGGGGGAGGTGGGGGAGTGATATGTAATAACTAGTTGACTTATTTTTAAAGCAAAAAGACAGAAGGTCAAAAAAATCAGCTTGGAAGTTTAGCCTTGACCTCACCCATCCTGTAGAAGATGGAATATTTGATTCTGGAAATTTTGTAAGTAGCTTTATTATTCATATTCTTAATAAACAACTTTATAATATGTTTAAGTATATATGGAGATCAGACCACAGCTTAATTTATTTTTTTTAATAATTGGAGATATTCCTCTCTCCTAGAACGACCTTGAAAGGTCATCGAGTCCAGCCCCCTGCCTTCACTAGCAGGACCAAGTACTGATTTTTGCCCCAGATCCCTAAGTGGCCCCCTTAAGGATTAAACTCACCACCCTAGGTTTAGCAGGCCAATGCTCAAGCCACTGAGCTATCCCTCTGCCCCAGCTGATAAAGTATATTAATTATGAGTTTAAAAATTTGATTGTCAGTCAGTATAGTTTTATCTTTTAAATAAATGTTTGTTAAAAAGGCGTGAATTTTCAAACAAAAGTATGAAACATCTTTTATAGAGAAGAAATTTTATTAATTACATTAAAAGTGTTGTTCAAGATTGTTAGAGGTTGTTTCAGTTGCTTACAGCAAGATTTTACTGTGATATGTACATAACATGTACAGTACATTTGGATTTTTAACATGTGCTATCTGGCTAGGGTCCCTTCCCTAGTGCATACCTAGGGCACCATTCCCTAGTGTTCTTTTTTCCTCTTTTATTGAAATAGGAACAGTTCCTAAAGGAGAAGGTTAAGGTCAATGGAAAAACTGGAAACCTGGGGAACGTAGTTCACATTGAACGTTTTAAGAACAAGATCACAGTCATATCTGAGAAGCAGTTCTCTAAAAGGTGGGCATCGTTTTTATCTATAAGGTGGTTGTTGATTTGCTTGTCCTTTTATACATATTATGGTTCAATTGATTCTGAATTATGATTAGGTGGACAGGATATAATTTAATTCTGATATGATCTAGTGTAAAATAGTGTAATATCTAATTTTCTTAACATGTAAATATTAGTGACTTAAGCCAGGCCTACACACAGTTTTTGTATCAATTTAACTTATGCTTAGCCATGTGATGTGTTTTTGTACAGAAATAATTAAATCAGTATACCCCTCGTGTGAACTAAGGCTATGTCGACACTACAAACTTTACAGTGGCACAGCTGTGCCCCTGTAAGGTCTCTCACGTAGTCACTCTATGCCGACGGGAGAGAGCTCTCCCATTGGCATAATTAAACTACCCCCAGCAAGCGGCATAATTAAACCACACCCCTGACTGACAAAAAGGCTTGCGTCGACATAGTCACGGTGTTTGATAAAGTTGCCTTATACAGGGTTAGCTTATTCCCCATAATTTAGGGGAATATGCTGTATCACAGGGGTCAGCAACCTTTCAGAAGTGGTGCGCTGAGTCTTCATTTATTCACTTTAATTTAAGGTTTTGCGTGCCAGTAATACATTTTAACGTTTTTAGAAGGTCTCTTACTATGTCTATAATATATAACTAAACTATTGTTGTATGTAAAAAAGTAAATAAGGTTTTTAAAATGTTTAAGAAGCTTCATTTAAAATTAAATTAAAATGAAGAGCCCCCCGGCCCGGTGGCCAGGACCTGGGGAGTGTGAGTGCCACCGAAAATCAGCTCATGTGCCACCTTCGGCACGCATGCCATAGGTTGCCTACGCCTGCTGTATCAGAATAAGCACTTTTATATTGCATCCACACTGGGGAATTTGTGGGGGATTGTACCCCCTTAACAGTTAAGGATTACAGTTTGTGTGTGTGTAGATAAGCTTTTAGGATGGGGAGAATACTAAACTAAGTGTGCTAGTGTCAGTTTCTAGTGCTTTGACATCACTGTCTTCACTGCCATAGCACAGTGTGATAGTGAAGTATAACATACTGCAAACATTTGATACTTCAGGAATGAAATTCTGAGTATGAAGTAGTTAATATTATACATGTAGTCCATTTTAGTTTCTGAACAGGGGTGTTAGGCATGGTGACCTTTGGAAATATTCAATGTCTACTAAAAACTGCAATTTTTGTATTTGTTACATTCATAAAATTGAATCCTGATTGTCACACAGAAGACAGCAATAAGTCTTATGAGAGAATGTTAATTGATATTTACCTTTTTTAAAGGTATCTGAAATACCTCACAAAGAAATATCTCAAGAAGAACAATCTTCGTGACTGGCTTCGTGTGGTCGCATCTGATAAGGAGACATATGAGCTGCGCTACTTCCAAATCAGTCAAGATGAGGAAGGATCAGAGTCTGAGGAATAAATGAAGCTTTTACTGAAAGCTTTATACTCTTAAACAGCGTACAAAAGACTAAACATCTATTTATGAAAGCACTTTAACTTATTGGTGAATAAAGGTTTTGTACACTGTTTCAAAAAAAGTTCCTGCTGAAGTGTGGTCAGCATCAGCTTACTAACCTTTCTTGCACTTTCATTCACAGTAAAAGGCCAGTGTAGAGACTTGTACTTCGTTTGCAATTCTCTTTCATTGGGGTAAATCAGGAGTAACTTAGGAAGTCAGTGGAGTTCCAGTGGTGTAGTAAAACTAGTGAAAGAGAGGAAAATTGGGCACTTTGCGCTTGCATTTACATTAAATTTGCATACATTCAGAACACATACTCACATTTGGGTTTTGGCAGGCACATTCTTATAGGACTTCTTGTGACTCTAGAAGGCCTTTGACCACCATATTGTTTTAACACTATATTGTTCAAATTAGGTAAAATAAGGGTTGAAGGTGTAATGTACATATATAATTATCAAAGAAAAGCAAGATTTTGATGATGCTCAAGAATGTGATCTGCTTATATACAGAAAATAACGAGTAAAGTGCCATGTGCGAACATGTAGCTTATATCCCTAAATTAGAATACAAATAACAAATAAATGTCATTTAGTATTTTCAGTTATCACCAAGTTTTCTAGTTTAATCCCCACTACTGGAGTATTTTAAAAACTAAAATAAGGAATAAATATTTAGTTTTATTTCTCCAGTGAAATAAAATCTGAGTCCCCATTGATAGTCACATTTAAAACATCGCATCTTGCCCTCTTTTTGAATTTAGAATTTCTTTCCCTAATCCCGAATTTAATTTTTTTGCTCAGTTGGCTGACTAGCAGTTGTGTATTTAAAATCAAAGGATCCCACACCAAGGATGAAATAATTCAAACTTTAAAATATCAGAATAAAATGGATTTTCTTCATATAAGCAAGATCTAGCTGTGGGTATCTTACATAGCAGCATACACCTCTACCCTGATACAACGCTACCTGATAGAACACAAATTCGGATATAACGTGGTAAAGCAGCGCTCTTGGGGGGTGGGGCTGCACACTCTGGTGGATCAAATCAAGTTCAATATAATGCGGTTTCACCTAAAACGCAGATTATTTTTGGCTCTGGAGGACAGCATAATATCAGGATAGAGGTGTACTTAATGCCTGTCCTAAAAAGTGTGTGGTCTAAGGACCAAATTCTAGTTTCATTGAAAGGAATTTTGCCAAAGCCAGAATTTTGGCCATGAACTAGACTGTAAACATGGCGAATTGTGTTAGGGGTTGTTATACATTGTAGAGTTCCCTTTGAGGTTTATGCTGTGTGTTGCACAAGCCTTCAAAATTATTTTAAAAATTTTTTTCTACTAAGTAAAGTTGAGGGATCAAATGGCTCATAGATAGCTAATAAGATAGTTCTAAGATAGCTCAGATAACTGGTGATCAGAAAACTGATGGCTGAAGGTGAAGGGGACAGTCATTTGGAATGAGTTTTGATTTCAGTCCATTACTATGTAGAATAGTCCTTTCTTTGTCTTATTTTCACACTTTTAGTAAATGTAACATTTTAAAAATAGATTAGTTGTATTTTGGTAGCTGAAAGCAGTTGTCTTCTTCCCCCCCTTAGGCAGCAGTGCACAGTAGCTTTGGGCTGGCAGATGATACAAAAAACAGTATTTGGAAGGGGTGTGAAATACTTCTCTGGCCCAATTGAATAATATCCAATAGCCAGTAACTCAATCCAGTTTTTTATTAACAGTTAATCCTAAATTTTTAAGAAACCCAGATTCTACTTGTGGTAGTGTGCATGTGGTTGGAAGTGGGATACTGCTGGCTGAAGGTCTCTATGTGTAAAGATGTCCCTCTAACATTTATGCCCTGTTTTAGGTGAGCTCCTGCATCAAGTTCCCTCCCCAAATCCCTCTCTGTCTCCCAATGGAGGAAGAGAGTCATTAATAGTTCTCTGGAAGTCGTCTTTTAGATCCTGATTAAGCCTGCATAATCGTTTCATGTAAGGATTCCTTTGCCCACTGCGAAGGGGGTAGAATCAGCCACCTCTGCAATATCTGAGTCCAGCAGAGGTGATCCACATGGGTCAGGGAGGATGTGCATAAGAGAAACTAGAGGATTTGCTGGAAGTTTTCCTCCTTTAGTCCCTTCCTAAACATTTTAATGCCTCTATTTTCAGTGGCAGAAAATACTAAATTCCATAAGCAGAGAAGAACCTGATTTTAAAAAGATTTCATTGTGAGTGTCCAAAAAGAATAAAAACATGCATTAAAAAATGTTTGAATTAGAGAACATTTAGATACTTAAATATAGGAGACCATACAAATACAGTTAAGTGAATATTTCTACATCAAACAGGTAGTGGATATTAGTTGCTAAAGTGATTAGAATATTCATTCTGTTCTTTTGCAAGTTAATAGTGAGTAATTTGAAGATTGCTGCACAATGTAGCAAGGGGACACCAACATCTTCCAGGATAAAAGAGGAAATTCATGTTTCCATGTAGTTAAACGGAAAGCCTGAGCAAGGCAGGTGATAATGTAGGTGAGTTTTGTGGAATTAGCAATTTTGTTGCGTATTCCTGTGGTGAACTAGGAAGTTCTAAAAGAATATAACAAAATTTTCTCCTTGAATAGCAAGTCTGAATATACCATTATGAAGTCTGGCTCTAGAAGTGTTTTAAGTTCCTGGTGGATTTCTCTATACCTCAGCAATATGTTTTTGCTGACATTGCATACACAACTACCTCTTCAGAAAACTGCTAAAATACAAGGCAATGCTGAAAAATAAAAAAGTGTTGGCGCAGCCAGCTGTCAAACATTTATAATCCAAATGAAGGAAAGTAAATGTCAAAAAAAAAATGGTTAGGCTCATGTCATTTTTCAATTACAACTGTTCCTAAAATACAGACCGCAAGAGGAAGTTGAAGTTGGAAAATAGCCACAGCTGATCTCAATTGTCATAGCTTTAGTGACTTTAATGGCACTATGACAGTTGACAGCAGCTGAGGATCTTCCCCCACCCACCCAAATGGGGAAACAATACAATAGCAACTCCACTGCTCTGAAGTAATTAATTTTTTAATGTGAAGATGTCTGGCATTTTCAAAATAAACTACCACGTGCCCAATAGTGCACTTGTCTTAGATGACTCTACTTTTGAGGTATTGCGGACAATACCAAGCTGAGAGGGGTTGCAAGTGCTTTGAGCATAGTATTAAAATTCAAAATGATCTGGACAAATGGTCTGAAGTAAATAGGATGAAATTCAATAAGGAAAAATGCAAAGTATTCCACTTAGGAAGCAACAACCGCACACCTACAAAATGGGACGTGACTGCCAAAGTAGTACCGCGGAAAGGGATCTGGGGGGGTCACAGTAGATCACAAGCTAAATTGGATTCAGTGTAACATTGTTGCACAAACATTCTGGGATGTATTAGCAGGAGTGTTTTAAGCAAGATGGAATTCTTCTGCTCTACTTTGCTGATACAGCCTCAACTGTAGTATTGCGTCCTGTTCTGGGTGCCAAATGTCAGGAAAGAGTAGAAAAAATTGGAGAATGTCTGGAGGAGAGCAACAAAAATGATTAAAGGTCTAGAAAACATGACCTATAATAAGCAAAATGATGAAAAGTTTGGGTTTGTTGGAGAAGAGAAAGACTGACTGTTCTCAAGTCTGTACTTGAGAACATAACGGTTCTCAAGTACAGAAAAGGTTGTTACAAGGAGGTGGGAGAAAAATTGTTCTCATTACCTACTGAAGCTAGGACAAGAAGCAATGGGCTTAAATTGCAGCATACTTCCTATCAGGGTTGTTAAGCACTCAAATAAATTGCCTAAGGAGATTGTGGAATCTTGTTCATTGGAGGATTTTAAGATCAGGTTAGACAAATATCTGTCAAGGATGATCTAGAATCGATAATACTTGCTCGTGCCTTACTTGCAGGGGATCGGACTAGATGAGCTCTCGAGGTCCCTTCCGGTCTTATGTTGTGTGAAAACTTGTGACCTTGTTCACAGCCCTGATGGTGGTCTCTCTTCGGGCTGCTAAGATGCACATCTTGAAAAACTCAAAGGTAGGTAGGACAAAGGTTGCCAGACTCCAAAACTATAATTCCCCCTCTGCTTTTGAAACACCTTAGCGATGATGGTCAGTAAATACGGCCCTAGCTCTGAATGACTATAGAATGATAATTGTAGTAGACTTCAGATAAATACTGCTGGTTGAAAATCAGGCCCCTTCCCTGTTGGGTACCTAAAAACTGAGGTCACTAGTCACTTTTGGAAATCTAGGTTGAGGTCCAGGGCAAGGATTTGCTCTTTGTTTGTACAGCATCCAGCACAATTTTTGATCAGAGCCTTTGAAGACTAAATACTTACAAGTATTACTACATGTGTAACAATTTTGTTTCTAATCAGAACTGAAACCAGTCGTGTCTTTACAGCTAACCCAAATTTAACCAATGATGTCCAGAGATGACTAAGAAGTATTGGGCAAAATTCTGCTCTCATTCAGCACAGCATAAATCTGGAGTAACTCCATTGAAGTCATTAGTGTTCTTTGTGTTTATTTGAAAGCCAAAGGCCCTGAATGTTTTTCACAGGAATTTCAGATTTGAACAGTGAAATTAAAAAATAGTGTTAAAAGAGTGTATTTTCCTTGTTGCTCTATTTAGTTAGAGAAAACAAGGCTATTGTTCCAAAAAAAAAAAATGCCCTCCTGTTTCAAAGAGTCACATTGCAAGGCAATAAGCTGCCCTTTCAAACAGGCTGACAACAAAACATGCTGATTAAATGTAACAACCCTGAATCAACAGCTACAGGAGACCACTACCATGTTTTCTGTCCTTTGTTTTAAAGGGTGCTGGCTGTTACTCTTACAATTGTGATTTAGCCTAAGTGAGCCATACACTCATTATTCAAAAGCTATGAAAACAGAATTTGGGATTTCACAGCACGGCAACCTCATTCCATAGCTATGGCTCAGTGCAAACTACAAACACACTCATTTAATGATGTCAAACTGATATTTTACAAAGGAGTTTAATTATTTTCTGAGCACGGCTTGTGTGTTCTGACTGATGATGGCGCGGAATGTTCAAAGGCCCACTTTTCCATGGCCTTCACATATGTGTTGACTTTTCACACACTGAAACAAAATTTCCAAGTGGCTTTTGCTATAAATTGCTCCAGAATTTAGTGTCAAATGAGAAACCTTTTCCTGTAAAGTTACAGCCTAGAAATGATTGATAAATACATACATGCATTCCACTTCTACACTGCGTGGTGCAGAGGGGGCACATTGTACGGCTTCTGTTTTGCAGTGTTTATAAATATAATTTGGGAGGGATTAGTTTTAGCAATTTAAATTTTATTTAAATATCCAAAATCAGGGTTTTTTTCAGGGCTCTCTCATTGTATACACTGTAGTGACTAATGTAAAATAATAAATGTGCATATAATATACATTATTAATTACAGCCGTATATACTGTAATCTTTTGGTAATGGTTCGTAGTGTGCTTTAGCATGGTATTATTTCAAACAGCGCTACGTTAAAGAGCGCTAGCGAATCTTTAGTGTATGTCAGCAGGGTGTGTGTGGCCCATTGATATGCAACCCATTCATGCACGTTTGAAATCACAGCCCCGTAGTCCACATTACTGCTTGATGTAGACAAGCCCTTATCTACAACTAACCATTTCCAGTGTTTTTTCGTTTTTTTTCAATTGGGAGGTGGTTATTGGTTAAAATCAGAAGCCCATCCGTGCTAGCTCTTAGAGGATTTGAGTCTGTTACTGTTCTCAGCTTGCGTTCCAGCTGTATTTTAGCTCTAGTTGTGCAGAGGTGTAAATTTATCTCTGGTGCTCTCTGATGCAAGCCCTGGAATCAGCCAAAATGATAGCTATTACACATGGGCTGGAGTGGCAGGAGGTGCTGCAGCCTCAAACTGAGGCTATGTCTACACTATAGTCTATGTTCGCATAACTTCTGTTGCTCAGGGGTATAAAATAACCCTCCCTCCCCCCGAACAACATGAGTTACACTGATATAGGCGCTCATGTGCACAGCGCAATGTCAGCGAGAGCATTTCACAACTCAAATCAATTTTGCAGTTGAATATATTTTTTGAATATATTGTTAAAGTAAGTGTTGTACACGTGGAAGCCAGTACCAGGCTTGTTTAAATATGAGTGGGTTTGTTTCCAGTATTAGCATTGCTCATTGACCCCATAAGAAAATGTCACCAGCGCTAATACAGTGCTGTCAGAAAAAGCACCTCATAAAAACCTTGAGAAAAATCACAATTCTTTTTTTGTAATTGAAATAGGTTTCACATGCCAACAGGCCATATATGGTAGCAAGGAAGGCTGGCCAGCAAGAGAGAAAAATAAAGCATAGGCTTTAGGCTGTGCAGGTTGGTGAATAACTAGTCTGATTAGAAACAAGTTGCGTGGCTATAATATGGGCAGGGCTGCTGAGAGCAGGTTCGGGCCCCGGTGAAAATTTTTTTTCAGGCCCTCCCTCCCTCAGCAAGGGTGGACTGGCTAAACAGGGCCTACAAAGCCGGGGAAGCTTGGTCCCGCCCCCCCCCCCCCCCCCCGGCCTGCCAGGCCCCAGTAATGTTTACCGGTTTTTCCCCCTCTCCCGCCCAATCTCGTTGGCCCTGAATATGGGACTCAGACACTCATCTAAATATAATATAGTAACACCTCAGTTAGATGAAGGTTTGAGGTGGGGGGGAGGGAGGGAGAGCGTCACCCTGGAGGGAGGGAGCACTTTCATCCTGAGACCCACAAAGGCATTTCGGATTGAAAACAATTTTCATGTTCAGGAGTGGGCAGGCCATTAAAGCACATGTGCTGCATGTGTGGTGAGCTTGACCTGGAATGATGAGGACCTGCCACATTAACCATTTGGCTGATTACCTGCCAGCTGTTTGGCCTGTGCAAACACAGGAAAAGAGTGACTTTGAAAAGGCCAATATACTACAACAGTGGTTCTCAACCAGGAGCCCCTGGGGGTGGGGGGGGGAAACCGCAAGTAAATTTCAGGGGCTCCAGTAAGCATGGCTGGCGTTAGACCCCGCTAGGGCCCAGGGCAGAAAGCTGAAGCTCTGCTGTGTGGGGCTATAGCCTGGGGCCCCGAACCCCCACCTGGGGCTAAAAACAAAGTCTGAGCAACTTAACTTCACTATGTGCCCGGGGTGGAGGCGCTGGAATGGGAGGGGGGTGCCAAGAGGCCATGACACTCCCATTTTTTGAAAGTGTATGGACGGGAGCCACCAGGGTCCCTTTTTGACTAGGTGTTCCAGTCAAAAACCGGACGCCTGGCAACCCTAAATGCATGTCCACTCTGGCCCCTGAGCCAGGACAGGCAGGCTCAGCCCAGCAGGATCCAAGTATAGCAAGGCCCAGGGCAGAAAGCTGAAGCTCTGCTGTGTGGGGCTATAGCCTGGGGCCCCGAACCCCCACCTGGGGCTAAAAACAAAGTCTGAGCAACTTAACTTCACTATGTGCCCGGGGTGGAGGCGCTGGAATGGGAGGGGGGTGCCAAGAGGCCATGACACTCCCATTTTTTGAAAGTGTATGGACGGGAGCCACCAGGGTCCCTTTTTGACTAGGTGTTCCAGTCAAAAACCGGACGCCTGGCAACCCTAAATGCATGTCCACTCTGGCCCCTGAGCCAGGACAGGCAGGCTCAGCCCAGCAGGATCCAAGTATAGCAAGGCTTAGTGTGTGTTGGGGGGGAATCCAAGTGTAAGGTGAGAGGGTTCTTTGTGGGGATTGGCATGCAGGGGGCTTGGTGCGGGGGAATGAGGCTCAGTGGGAGTGTCTGCATATGGGGGGGGCCAAGATGCATGGGGGCTGGGGTAGCAGCTCCCAATACAATGACCCCTACCCCCGTGGCTGAGAAGCAATGGGGGCAGGAAGCAGGGGGGTGCACAGTATCAGAGAAGGTTTCTGGGGATGGGTCTGACTCAGTGCCGGCTGCTCCTTCCAGGGGAAGAGGAAGTCCTCTCCTTGCCCCACCCCCCAGCTCATCTGGGACTAGCAGCTGAGCCTGGTGCATGATAGAAGCCATCCCCAGCCCTGCCCTCCCTCAGTGATTTTCCACTGAAATGATGTGCCCGTGCTGCTAGGGAAGGGCATGTGACCACTCTTGCAGCTTCCTTTTGCTTCTCCCTCAGAAGTCATTTTTCAGCAGGGAATGAAAGAAATCTGCGGGGGACATGAATTCTTCTGCGCATAGTGGTGCAGAATTCCCCCAGGAGTAATGTGCAAAGTGAGGGGTTTTTTTTCCCAGATGTTTATAACTTGGACCCGTTTGGGTGGATTTTCACAGAAACAGTAAAAGGCACATCCCTGACACGTAGAGTGACCAACTGTCCCATTTTTATAGGGACAGTCCTGTTTCTTGGGCCTTTTTCTTATATAGGCGCCTATTACCCCCCACCCCCCGTCCCATTTTTTCATAGTTGCTATCTGATCACCCTACTGACACTAGCGTGACATCCCCTCCCCTCCCCTCCCAAAGTCTGGCAGAGTCCCTGGTCCAAAGCCTGGACGCACTGCAACTAGCTTGAATCAATGGTTGTATGAATTTTGTTGATATGGGTGAAACATATTTTCCCATAATTTCATTTCTGGAAATGGTTGAACTGTTTCTGTTGAAATTTTCCAAAACAAAACCAGCCTGAGGCAAATTTTCATTCTGAACAGTTAA
This sequence comes from Mauremys mutica, assembly GCF_020497125.1. Lineage (NCBI taxonomy): Eukaryota > Metazoa > Chordata > Testudines > Geoemydidae > Mauremys > Mauremys mutica. Next base: position 89,518,115 of record NC_059080.1, on the reverse strand, counting down.
AATCGGGTAGTTATAAGCAAAAAATGAAGAGTAATAGAAAGTACCAGCCAACCTTTACTATATATAGGTGGTGCTACCAGCGTCACATATAATAATCTCATCTGAGAGAGACAGAGCGCGCGTGTGTGTGTGTGTATGTTTAGGGGGGATAGGGCCAAATCTTGACATCTTTGTTAAATTAATTAATTTAATTTAACAGCAAAACTCCCATTGAGTTCAGTGGAAGTTTAGCTTCAGTAAAGACTGAGGAATGTGGGAGTCAGCTAATAATAGTGAGCATTAATAGAAGTAGTTGCATAATTCCCTGCTCTTTTGGCCTACAGCACCTTCAGAGAGTACCTTATTATATTGTACAGAAAAAAGGACTATGCACAAGAGCTAAGCCCACAAATAAAGAAGTAAGTGGTAATAAACATTTCAAAATGTGTTGGGATATCAAAGCATTTAATACAGGCTAATTATAAGCAGAAGCCCATTATTAAAAAGAGGTACAGACACTGCATATCTGTAAAAATCAATCCAGAGTTATTGGAAACAGAGCACTGGGGGAAAATTCAAGCAAAAGCTTTACCATAGCAGACAGCACAAAACAAACTTCAGTGGTGCTGAATTCAAACAAAAATAAAGTTGCGGGGAGGTTTCTCATAGTCCAGATCAGCCAGGATCCAACTCCCAATCTCTTCCCTATTTTACCTTTTCATGCTTCATATTTGGTTTCCTCCTATCCAACTTTCCCATTCACTGTCCATTTCCTCTGACTAGTCCCCTTCATTTGACCTTGAACACATTAAGGTCAGTTTTAAACTTGTCACAAACATGTGGAAATTGGCATTTCCTTATGATAATTAGGCACTGACCCTTATTTCCCATTGAGGGCCCAGGACTATAGTTAGGGTGACCAGACAGCAAGTGTGAAAAATCGGGATGGGGGTGGGGGTGGGGTAATAGGCGCCTATATAAGAAAAAGACCCAAAAATCGGGACTGTCTTTATTAAATCAGGACATCTGGTCACCCTAACCCAGGTATACCCAGGGTTTGCCTAGTTCAAGGGAAGCAAGGAAGAAGCTGCTTTTGAGTGTAATTTCTAGTGTCATCTTCTAATCATTCTGGTATCCTTGCCCTGCCTAGTGTGAAGTGTGATGCTTCATGGGAAGAATGCTACAGTCCCTTAAAAAACATGCTGAATTGTCTGTGGGGCAGGGCATAATTTACCATATTTGCCATAATGTTTGTACTGTTTGGAAAAAACCACTGGAAAATAGTCAGCACATAGCAGCCAGCTGCAATTAGAGTTTAACTGTGGTGATTACTGTAAATGGGACAACATCAGTTCACCTCCAAAGGGACTGGATTGTCTAATGACTAAGGCACCACATTGAGCTCCAGGAGATCTGGAGTCTATTCCTGGCTGTCCAACTGACTTGCTGTGACTTTAGGGAAGTCACTTTCCCTTCCCATGCCTCTGTTTCTCTGTAACTGAAGATGCATCTGAAGTGAGGTTTTTTTTACCCATGAAAGCTTATGCCCAAATAAATCTGTTAATCATTAAGGTGCCATCAGACTCCTTGTTGTTTTTGTTATCCAAATGTTGAGGCTTATCTGACTGTATGGAACATTAGAACCTTTTGATGTTTGCCCAACCCATTTCTTTGTTGCTGATGTATGGCTGTTTGCTGCAGTATGCTAGAATACAATTCAAATTTGCAAGTGGATTGATGTTCCAGTAGATGGAGCAATATCTCTAAATTACTGATGAATATTTGAGAGACTAAGTGGATGAGGTAATATTTTATTGGACCAATTTGTGTTGCTGAAAGAGGCAATCTTTTGAACTTCATAGAGCTCTTCTTCAGGTCATATCTTGCATTTCACAGAGCTTGCCTGAATTTTTATCTTCTATGGAATAAGAAAGCACTGCTTTTTAGATAGAATTTGGAAGAATTTCTGAATGTAATATTCATAGAATATCAGGGTTGGAAGGGACCTCAGGAAGTCATCTAGTCCAACCCCCTGCTCAAAGCAGGACCAATCCCCACACAGATTTTTGCCCCAAATGGATTGAACTCACAACTCTGGATTTAGCAGGCCAATGCTCAAACCACTGAGCTATTTCTCCCCCGATTTTGTCAACCTCTGAAATGTAGAAGACTCTGTATTAAGCTCAATTGAAAATGATTTCATTTGGAAAACAATTCTAAGTCCCCATTATCACCATTAATATTCACTGTCATGCTTCTCCAAGAAATACAATACAAAATATTATTCTTATACCCTATTAATGTGTAAAAGCAGCAAAGAATCCTGTGGCATCTTATAGACTAACAGACGTTTTGCAGCATGAGCTTTCATGGGTGAATACCCACTTCTTCGGATGCAAGTGGTTAATGTGCTTGACACTGTACAGTGCATAAAGGAAGACAGTCCCTGACCCAAGGACCTTAAAGTCTAGATTAGGCAAACTATACATTACAAATGGGTCCAATCCCTCTGATGCTGAACTCCTTGTTGAGGTCAAAGGTAGTCCTCAGGATTGCGGTCAGCAAGTTTGGATTTCATTCTGGACCGTGTCTTTCATAAACACTGCACCTCAGAGTTAGAGCTAATGAAACAATGGAAGAGATGGATTTATAGGTACAGAAAAAGGAGAAAAAATGGTCCAGCTGCTCAGCTGGTGTGAATGGACATAGCTCTATGAAATCAAAGTACAACAGGGAGCGATGGATACACCAGCTGCTTAAAGAAAAGCTAGAAGGCAGCTGCTGAAAGATGGCCCTGAGGCTGAAAATGAGCCAACATGAAGCGGTTGTGGTGACGGAGGTCAGATTACAATTTCTAGGGACTGGAGACAAAGCGTAGAAAGAAAAGCTCAAACTTGAGAATTCCATTGTTTCCATGGTGGCAGTGATCAAGCGAGGTGAAGTCCAAAGAATGGTTCCCCTTTAAGCATTATGTGCAGTGGGGTGGGGGGGGAGATCAAAAAGAAAATTATGTAGGTATAACACCCGAAAACTCTGAATATGGCTGCTGTTAGTATGGATCTGCAATTGTTACCTGCAGCTTAATGAGACAACGCGAATTTGAATGCAGATCTAGGAGTGCAGAAAAGAACACAAAAAGTTTTTTCCCCCTTTACTGTGCAATGGAAATAGAGGGGTCAATTTTCCCTTCACAAAGTTTATTCAGGTTCTTATAGCATCCACACCAACATAGTATCTAAGGGCGTGTCTATATGTAAAATGCTACAGTGGTGCAGCTGCACTGCTGTAGCACTTCAGTGTAGACACGCCCTATGCCAGCAAGAAGGGTTCTTCCACCAACGTAGGTAATCCACCTCCCTGAGAGACATTAGCTAGGTCGACGGGAGAATTCTCCCATCAACCTAGTGCTGTCTACACTGGGGGTTAGGTCTGTCTGTTTGCATCACTCAGGGATGTGGATTTTTCATACTCCAAGCAATGTAGTTATACTGGCCTAATTTCCTAGTGTAGACCAGGCCTAAGTGCCTCCCACAAGAAGATTAAGCAACGGAACTAGCATTAGTCAACACACCTCTCACTGGAGAAAACATGTGGGCACATATCCAAGGGCAGAATTTGTCCATCATGCATTGGTTCTCAGTAGTCCCCAAACATTCTAGAGTTTTAAACTGATGGGGACTTACATAGAGTTTACACAAAAGTGGGCAGCTAAAAAAACCACCAACTTATCTCTGTTGTACATGCCAATTGCTGATTTAATGTCTAAATGATGGGCCCGAGTTTTTAGGAAACCCAGTATCATATTGGTTGTTAAAGATGGGCTCAAAGTTTGGATCCAAACTTCTTCCAAGCACAGAGGGGTTTGGATATGGGGTTTTGGCTGAGGCTCATCTACATGCACCGGAAACTGTTGCCACAAACAGTAGCAAGAGCTAACACCAGAGAACAACTTAGGGCAGTGGGTCTCAACCAGGGGTACACATACCCCTAGGGGTACATAGAGGTCTTCCAATGTGTACATCAACTCATTTAGATATTTGCCTAGTTTTACAACAGGCTACATAAAAAGCACTAGCGAAGTTAGTACAAGCTAAAATTTCATACAGAGAATGACTTTTTTATATTGCTCTATATACTATGCACTGAAATGTAAGTACAATATTAATATTCCAATCAATTTAGTTTATAATTATATGGTAAAAATGAGAAAGTCAGCATTTTTCAGTAATAGCATGCTGTGACACGGCTGTATTTGTATGTCTGATTTTGTAAGCAAGTAGTTTTTAAGTGAGGTGAAACTTAGGATACGCAAGACAAATATGACTCCTGAAAGGGGTACAGTAGTCTGGAAAGGTTGAGAGCCACTGACTTAGGGTATTAAAAATCCTCTGTACAATAGGAAGGTTGCCCAAAATCTTTGTGATAGTTAATGACATAGGAGCAGGTCTCCATTGATAGCAAACCTCTAGGGATATATGTACAGTTTTGCAGTTGATTTTTCAATCCCTTTTTTTTGTAATTTAGGGTGAATTTTGCGCAGGGAAAAGTGTCACGTGGCAGTCCTGGAGACTGACATCCTTTGATTGCCAAGGCAAGCTTTCCCCACTGGTAACTCAATCCAGAGGGACCTCTTCAGGGTATGAAAAGGTATTTTAGTTTCCATGACCACTCATGTCTTGGCCTTTCCTGTTGAAACTGCCAGTTGGTGGCTTTCAAGCTAGAACTGGACTAGGACCATCAACCCAAACAGCCAACAGATGGTGAGGACTTTGAGTCACTAACTACCTTAGCTAGCAGTTGAGAAGCAAAAAGCTCTGTATCCGATTACCTGTTATTTAATGTATTAAATAGTTTAACTTGGCAAGACTAATTGCTACACAAAAATTAAGTGTAATTTAGATCTTAGTTTTTTCACAAAATTTTGATTGTCGAGTTTTCTTCTAGCAATGTCAAGTAGGAATATGTGACTCATTAAGAATGATTTTTAACTGGCATTTTTTGGCCCATCTGCTGTGTGTAAAGTAGAGGCATTAGGCAGTTCAAAAATCACATTTACTTTCTCCACATTCTTCAGGGTCTGTCTGAACTGAATCACCAGATGCCAAAGATAACAGCTGGATCAGCAATTTCTCATAAATCACTGGGTCAAGGAGAAGAAACCAGGATTTCAATGATAAATACAACAAGGTGCACAAATAATAGAATGGAAACCAGATGAAAGAGAAGTCTTCATTTTGGTACAGAAGGTCAAGAATCGCTTTTCCACTTGGACAGCACAACCCACAAAGCATTAAAATAACCCCTTTTTCTTATATTCTCGAATTAGCCAGCAACATACCACGGAGTTAGTTTTGGAATATATACATGGCAGGTTTAAAGAATAAAGACACAGATTTGAAAAATTAGGACAGTTTATTTTAGTTAACTTCAACCTCTCCACCTCTCAGCAGTGGCAGGGAAAACAGTATTTATTTCATTTCTACGAGTGCTGCTGAGCGTACAATGCATACAATTATCATCATGCCAGTAATTATCTTTTTTTTCATTTAATTTCACAGCACTAGGAAACAGGGAACTCTGGTGTGAGGCAAAAGATGAATATTATTTTCAAAAGCAAAAGATCATGGCCTCAGAGAGAAAAGAGGGTCCAGTAGGCAGGGCACTAGCCTGGGCTGTGAGAGCACTGGGTTCAAATCCCTGCTGTGCCCTGACTTCCTGTGTGACAAGGGCTGGTGCGGTGCATTAAAGATGGTGAGAAGCGCGGATTCTATAGTGACTGTGGCTCTGTAAATCCTGAATATAAGTAGACAGTCCTAGCTGTGCCAACCTTGTGCTCAGCACAGCTGAGATGCAGGAGATAAAGGTGGCGATAGTGGTCTGGGTCTCCATTCAGTTACACCCTCCACATTGATCGATGGAGTGGCCTAACAAAGGAGAGAATCAGGCTCTTAGACCCCAGTTGCCCTGCCCTATTAAATCCAAAGGGGGCAGGAAACAACGCAGCCCCAAATCCCTGTGGAATACAATGACTATTTGGCCCTGTTCCTCTCCCAACCTCTGGTTTTCAGGATTGCAGTAGGGGCAGAGGTTGACACCAAATAAAGCCATAGAAGCCAGGAATCTTTGGGAAAACTCAGCCACAACCTCTCAGAACCCAAGCCACATGCACAGAGGATCTTTTCTCCTTACATAAGAACATAAGAATGGCTGTACTGGGTCAGATCAAGGGTCCATCTAGCCCAGTATCCTGTCTACTGACAGTGGCCAATGCCAGGTGCCCCAGAGGGAGTGAACCTAACAGACAATGATCAAGTGATCTCTCTCCTGCCATCCATCTCCACCCTCTGACAAAGAGAGGCTAGGGACACCATTCCTTACCCATCCTGGCTAATAGCCATTAACGGACTTAACCTCCATGAATTTATCCAGTTCTCTTTTAAACGCTGTAATAGTCTTTGCCTGCACAACCTCCTCAGGTAAGGAGTTCCACAAGTTGTGCGAAGAAGAACTTCCTTTTATTTGTTTTAAACCTGCTGCCTATTAATTTCATTTTGTGGCCCCTAGTTCTTGTATTATGGGAACAAGTAAATAACTTTATTTACTTTCTCTACATTACTCATGATTTTATATAACTTTAGCCTATCCCCTCTTAGTCTCCTCTTTTCCAAGATGAAAAGTCCTAATCTCTCCTCATATGGGACCCGTTCCAAACCCCTAATCATTTTAGTTGCCCTTCTCTGAACCTTTTCTAATGCCAGTATATCTTTTTTGAGATGAGGAGTCCACATCTGTATGCAGTATTCAAGATGTGGGCGTACCATGGATTTATATAAGGGCAATAAGATACTCTCCATCTTATTTTCTATCCCTTTTTAATGATTCCTAACATCCTGTTTGCTCTTTTGACTGCCACTGCACACCACGTGGACGTCTTCAGAGAACTATCCACAATGATTCCAAGATCCTTTTCCTGATTCATTGTAGATAAATTAGCCCCCATCATATTGTATGTATAGTTGGGGTTATTTCTTCCAATATACATTACTTTACATTTATCCACATTAAATTTCATTTGCCATTTTGTTGCCCAATCACTTAGTTTTGTGAGATCTTTTTGAAGTTCTTCACAGTCTGCTTTGGTCTTAACTCTCTTGAGCAGTTTAGTATCATCTGCAAACTTTGCCACCTCACTTTTTACCCCTTTCTCCAGATCATTTATGAATAAGGTGAATAGGATTGGTCCTAGGACTGACCCTTGGGGGACACCACTTGTTATCCTTCTCCATTCTGAGAATTTACCATTTATTCCTACCCTTTGTTCCCTGTCTTTTAACCAGTTCCCAATCCATGAAAGGACCTTCCCTCTTATCCCATGACAACTTAATTTAAGCAAGAGCCTTTGGTGAGGGACCTTGTCAAAGGCTTTCTGGAAATCTAAGTACACTATGTCCACTGGATCCCCCTTGTCCACATGTTTGTTGACCCCTTCAAAGAACTCTAATAGATTAGTAAGACATGATTTCCCTTTACAGAAACCATGTTGACTTTTGCCCAACAATTTATGTTCTTCTATGTGTCTGACAATTTTATTCTTTACTATTGTTTCAACTAATTTGCCCAGTACCGACGTTAGACTTACCGGTCTGTAATTCCTGGGATCACCGCTAGAGCCTTTTTTAAATATTGGCGTTACATTAGCTTCCAGTCATTAGGTACAGAAGCCGATTTAAAGGACAGGTTTCAAACCCTAGTTAATAGTTCCGCAACTTCACATTTGAGTTCTTTCAGAACTCTTGGGTGAATGCCATCTGGTCCCGGTGACTTGTTACTTTTAAGTTTATCAATTAATTCCAAAATCTCTTCTAGTGACACCTCAATTTGTGACAAGTCCTCCGATTTGTCACCTACAAAAGCGGGCTCAGGTTTGGGAATCTTCCTAACATCCTCGACCATGAAGACTGAAGCAAAGAATCCTTTTAGTTTCTCCGCAATGACTTTATTGTCTTTAAATGCTTCTTTTGTATCTCGATCGTCTAGGGGCCCCACTGGTTGTTTAGCAGGCTTTCTGCTTCTGATGTACTTTCAAAACATTTTGTTATTACCTTTTGTTTATGTTCCTTTCTATTTACCTCACTAGGATTTGACTTCCAGTTTTTAAAAGATGCCTTTTTATTTCTCACTGCTTCTTTTACATCATTGTTAAGCCACGGTGGCTCTTTTTAAATTCTTTTACTGTGTTTTTTAATTTAGGGTATACATTTAAGTTGGGCCTCTATTATGGTGTCTTTGAAAAGCATCCATGCAGCTTGCAGTCACTGTACCTTTAAATTTCTGTTTAACTAATCCCCTCATTTTTGCATAGTTCCCCTTTCTGAAATTAAATGCCACAGTGTTGGGCTGTTGAGGTGTTCTTCCCACCACAGGGATGTTGAATGCTATTGTATTATGGTCACTATTTCCAAGCGGTCCTGCTATAGTTACCTCTTGGACCAGCTCCTGCGCTCCACTCAGGATTAAATCTAGAGTTGCCTCTCCCCTTGTGAGTTCCCGTACCAGCTGCTCCAAGAAGCAGTCATTTAAAGTATCGAGAAATTTTGTCTCTGCATTTCATCCTGAGGTGATATGTTCCCAGTCAATATGGGGATAATTGAAATCCCCCACTATTATTATTATTACTCCTTCCACACTCTCCACTCACCCCTCAGCAGTGGCTGCAGAAGCAGCTGACATGACATGCTACCAGTGGCTACGAGGTCGCCTTTGAGCCCTGGTTCTGCCAATGAGGCTCACAGACCAAAGGGACTAGTTAACACTGCTCTTTGTTTCACAATTCTCCCTACCCTCAATGCCCCCCAGTACATGCTTTCCTAGACGCATCCCTGACATCCTTACAGAGCATCCTGCTGTCACCATTACATATACCACTTCACTTACTCAGCGTTACATGTGAACAGCGTTCTACTATTTCTCTCTCCCACTCCTCACCACTCTGCTGTCTCCTTGTAGCAGTGCTAAAAGGAACCTAACTTGCTTCCTGCAGCTATTCCCTTTCATCCTGCCATTTCCTTTAATATAATTTGCACTGTTGGAAGATAAAGTCCATGGGAATGTAGAACATATTTACTGGCATTAACTGCTGGGTGCTGTAAAGATTCCAAGCATTTTTCACATTAGTCTTTTCAGTGATTTTCTTTCATCAGCTCATAGTATACGTTCAGCCTAATGAAAACCCTTGGGAGCAGAATTAAGCCAACAATAGGCATAGCTAAACTGCAAATAAATAAATAAAACCCAGCTGCAGCAAGTCTCAGAGCCCAGGTCAACTGACCCAGGCTCGGGGGCTTGCACTACGAGGCTAAAAATAGCAGTGTAGACATTCCTGTTCGGGCTGGAGCCCAGGCTCTGAGAGCCAGTGAAGGGGGTGGATCTCAGAGGCTAGGCACCAGCTCAAGTGGGAGTGTCTACACTGCTATTTTTAATCCCATAGTGCAAGCCCAAATCTGTAGACCCACATTCTGAGACTCGCTGCCCGTGGAAGTTTATTTCCCCCCCCTCTTAATGCAACGCAGAGGTGCCCAATGAGAGTTTCTCAAAATCCTACCCTCTGTGCCTCACTCATCCAGTAATACTGTAAAGCATTGTGAGGTAACTGGATGGGGCAAACTCTAATTAGATCACAGTTAGACTTCCCACTGAGTGGCAAATGGAGTTGTTTTTGCAAGCAGTTAATTGCAACAAACGCGTAGAATGGGAGCTGGTTAGAGAAACGAGAGCTGCTTTACACTGTGATGTGTCAGATACCCAAGGCTGAGTCCCAATATGAGCTGATACAAGAGGCTGAAATTTGACATCCAGTACTCTGATACACCTAGCACAATACAACTCTAGAGAAAAGAACAGGAGTACTTGTGGCACCTTAAAGACTAACAAATTTATTTTAGCATGAGCTTTCGTGAGCTACAGCTCACTTCTTCGGATGCATAGAATGGAACATACAGACAGGAGATATTTATACATACAGAGAACATGAAAAGGTGGAAGTATGCATAACAACAGGAAGTATGCATAACAACTCTAGAGAGGAGAGGAATGCCTTTCTTTTGGCTCAGTTATCTGTGATCAGATTTCACTGCTGCACTGATCCAAATGGCAGAGGATAACATTAGGTTATTTTGAAGGAGGTGTAACCTCACAGATGTCATGGTTTGAGCCACTGTAAATAATAGGGCTTTGGGATATAGCTTCACAGTAGCCTTCAAGATCATAACCAGACTGGAGTGTTTAAACAAGAGAGTACCAGAAATTACTTCTCTTTTCCTTCTATTTTGATACCAGTGGCCTGCCAGTCTTTTTGAGGAATCCTGGCATAATACATGTTTTTCTTGTCTTTCTTTTTTTCTCTTTTTTAAAACATGAGTGTATATCTACCCTGCTGAGGGCTAGACATCAACTATCTCTTCACCCCATAAATCCTGCCATAATGATTTTGCTACTCTCCAACATGATGGAGACTGTTCATTATTTGGAATTTGAAAGTGACTGTGGATTGCCCAAGGGGGGGGGTTATATTTACGTGGTGTATTTTCATGTGGAACCATATTGCAGCTGAAAGAAATTAATGAAAACAAAACAAAGATGAGACTCATCCTTCTGAAGACTTTGTTATTGCGGTTAGATTGAGTTGCTGTTTCTTTTGAATATTACTAGACCCCCTTGACCCAGCTGAACTGCCAAAAACTAAAATGTTTGTTATTAGGTCTATAACTGTGGAATATCCAGATTGCAATGTACATTTAAAAATAGATAATACTTACTTCAGTTGCCTGTTTATTTATGATCTCTCTCTCCCACACAGCTTTTGTTTTTGGTTCAATGATTGCAGTTCTGCCTGCTCAAATCATTCACAAATCATGAATAGTGATTGGATTAGGCCCCAAATATCATGAGATTTGCTTAAAATCATACATTTTAAATATATATATATATATGGGTTCTTTTTTATCGTTTGTTTTTTGAGTCTATGGGGGTCATGTTTTCCAACTCTTCTCTGCAGCCACAAGGGTGATTTTGCTTTTTAAATGAAAGCAGAGGCCTTCATGTCACATGATTTCAGAAGCTGGGGCTTTAAACACAGATATTGCAAGGCTCCCAATTAAACTATGCGAGTTGACAACAATGTGCTTGTTGAAAGGATCGTCAACCTGACAAATCTTTTTCCGAATCACTTTGACCAGAAAAAAGACAGACATTGTCAGTGTTGGGGGAACTGTCTAAAGAACATCTATTTCAGCTATATCTAAGGGTACGTCTTCACTACCGGCCGTATCGGCGGGTAGCAATCGATTTCTCGGGGATCGATATATCGCGTCTCGATCCCCGAACACGCTCCTGTCGACTCCGGAACTCCACCAACGCGAACGGTGGTAGCGGAGTCGACATGGGGAGCCGTGGATGTCGATCCCGCACTGTGAGGATGGGTGGTAACTCGATCTAAGATACTTCGACTTCAGCTACGCTATTCACGTAACTGAAGTTGCGTATCTTAGATCGATCCCCCTCAGTGTAGACCAGCCCTGAGATCCAGCTACAAAACTGTTGTCTCTGTGAGACGGTGGAAATTGCAGCCTCTGAGCCAAAGAAACTATTGTTGAGATGGAAAAGATGCTAGTGGTAAGTGTGAGAGATGCTACAACTGCATGCAATAACTTTGGGGAACATATTGTATTAAGCGTATGAATGGTTTACGTATGCAACTCTGCCTGGTGGGGGAAACGGGGGGCTGCCACAGCTCCTCCAGGAGCTAAGAACAGTGGGAGTTTGTGACAGGTTCTCCCCAGGATGCCACCTGGAATTGGGGTACCACTGAGCATTCTGATCCACCAGCCAGGGCTCCCTCTCACACTGTGCTGCTGTGACAAGCTGCAAAGCCCTCCCAGATTGTACATTCACCAGCATTCACACAGGTAGGGACCCACCCAGCTGCAGTTATATGCAGGGCTCTCTAATCACCAGCATTCCAGCCTAGGACCCCAGAGCAGTACCATCCTGCCCTGGTCAAATCTAGCCAGTATATGGGTTTACCACCTGGTCCGCCTCTCCCTCAGTGTGAAGAGGACCAGGCACATTTGTGGTAATCAAGCTGAGATTTTCCCCAGACACCTTAGTCAAACACACACTGGTTTGGCTTAAAACATAAAATAAGTTTATTTACAACAAAAAGATAGATTTTAAGTGATAAGTGCTAGCAAACAGATCAAAGCAGATTACCTAGTAAATATACAAAGCTGCAAGCTGAACTTAACATACTATATAGGTAGCATATGAATTAGCAAATTGTCACCCCAAGTGATAAACAGGCTGGCAGATTCTTAAAGCACAAGCTGCCTTTGCTTTGCATCTTGGGTTTCACAGGTTTTCATACACAGGCTAGAAATCCCTTTAGCCTGGGACCATCACTTCCCCCAGTTCAGTCTTTATTCCTCAGGTCTTTTCAAGTGTGTTGTGGTAGGGAGAATGAATTACCATCATGATGTCATTTCCCTGTTTTAAATCTTCTTCCCACTTGCTGGAAAGCTCTTTTGCTGTGACCTGGGTCAAATAGTTCCCATTGTGTAGTGTTATTGCAGAGAGGTTTCTATTGTACATTGTGTAATCCTTGTGCTTTTGTGCATTTCCTCAATAAGCCATTAACATTGTTTGGCCTTTTTACTGTTGAACCTGAAAGGCTGCTTGTGGGTGTTTTCAATCTCACAACGTGTTTCAGTAACACATACATAACCAAACTTCATAACTTCACATATGATGACAGCACATACAATCCAAAAAGATATTAATGTCTAGCAGACCAAGACTTTTAGAATGATATTCACACGGCATACTTTGTGCAAAACATATCCTAATTATATGACAGTGATGAAGAAGGGGGTGTCTGGGTGTCACACGGTGCAATGAAGATGAATCACTCAGGTTACAAACACCTCCAGAGTGGTACCACCCCTTGGCAGGGTTGCGTATACAGGTTCCAACTGGCTTTTCCAGAGACCAACAGAGAAAGACAGGGCTTTTGGCATAAAAAGGCTGTGTTTAAACTGACTCAGGGCCGTCTTTCTGATCAAGCAAACAGATAGGACCTTCTGTCCATATGCCACAATCCTTGCAAAAGGCTTGGCCTACTTTGGCCCCGTAAGACGGACAGGTGACCTCTGTAAAGCTACACCCAGGAAATGTTATTGCATATTTTCTCTGTAATGCTTTTACCTTAAGAAGAAAGATGCTTGCTTAGAAAGAGCTGTGTGGGGACTTGTAACTGCTGTCAATACACTATTCACAGCCCTCACAGAGAAAGCAAAGCTCAGGCACTGGCCTTTAGGTAGACTGGCTTGCTGAGGATCTCACAGTGTAAGGCAGAGATCTGTGCAGCCTTATACCCTCCAGTCAGGAGGGAGAGAGACATGGATCTCTGCTCAAGAGATATGAAGGCTAGAAGCCTTACATGGGTTCCCGCAAGGGAAGATTGAGGGGAAATACAGGTGCAGTTACCCTGAAACTAGGACAGTAAGATTTTCCTACAGGAAGGATACATAGCAAAGACTACCTATCTACAATAGCATTACCCACTGTGGGCCTGGTCCAGCCAGTGCCCATTGAAGCTAGTGGAAAGACCCCTTCACTTCACTGGACTTTGGATCAGGGCCTGTGAGATCAATTTGTGAACTGATGCTCCTGGGAGAAAAGAAACATTCAGCCCTTCTCAGGATCAGGACCCATGTTATTGTGGGCTGTCTGAATCTCTCTCACACCTTCTTGGGGCTGTGGGAGGACATGGAAGAGTTTGAAAAAGCTAAAATGAAACTATAGAGGAGAGAACCTTTCATGTCATTTATCTCAGTTCCTGTTTCAAAGCAGGTGACACAATAGTCAACGCTGAGCAGAGCTGGCAGAAGGTATTACGTACACTATGTATATGTTTTTTGGGTGGGGGCTGGAATCACAAAGTGTCTTTACTCATGGTAAGAAATCAGGTCAGTGCCCTTACCAAGAGCTTTTCTCCTGCACAGGTTGCTAGCTTAAAGTCTAGTGTCTCAAAATTCCCACAATCCACCTGGTCTCTTTAAAGGGAAAAGAGCTTCCTTAAATTTCCATATATTTCCATATATTTTCCTTAAATTTTCCATATAAACAAATATGCGACCTTCTAGCTCAGAGGTATAAAGGCTGCAAGTTGAGCAGAGTTGCTATGCCCCTGTTGCAAATGTTCACAAAATACAGACAGTTCATTTACATCAAAAATAAGCATGTTAAATATTCACCAAGGTCACTTTTCTTTGGCAAAATGTCACTGCAAAGGCTATATACTAGAATATCTAGATAGCACTGGCCATAGTCAATTATATAATGCCTGGGCAAGCTAAATGATATAGGATTTAGAAAGGTAAAAGTCACAAACAGAACTGTACCACATCAAAGCTCATAATGAGAGTTCTGCTTTTTAAAGACTGATCAATCCCCAAACCTCATTTCCTTTACCTTTTCTGTTCAGAATAACTTCAGTAATTATCTTCTGAAGATTCGGGATATATATATATAGGTAGTAATTCTGGGTAATTTAAAAAACAAATCAGGGTCAGAGTGTAAATTTTTGGTATTTCCTGTAATCTGGAGAAATTTAAGTATCTCATGAATATGCTGGAGGAATCATGTTACATTTTCTTGTGGGTAACTAATGAAAGAAAGTCTAGTTTGATTTCAAATGTCTGACTTCAAAGGGTAAACAATAAACATTGGAAGATTCTTAGGAGTTGCGGTTAGGGAATAAACTAAACAAAGTTTGCTATCTGTGTCACATAACTACTAATTACTTAGCTAAACTAAACAGCTGGGTGCGGGCACAGGAAGAGTTAAGTTTGAGAACTCCAGGCCTGATCGTGAACAGACAGAATTCCCATTCAGTTTGGAGATGCCAATACTCAGAACCTCTCTGAATCAGCCTGGGTGGGGGAATGAAATGAAGATAGTATGTGACACTAGTACAGACGAAAACTGGGGGCTTTTCACTCACATCAGATTTACGTCACTGTAACTCCACTGATGTCAGTTGAGTCATTCCTGGTTTAAACCAGCTTAAGTGAGCTCAGCACTGGAAATCAGAAGAGTTAATAAAAAATAATAAAACGGTGCAAAGGGACTAGCATTTTGGCAGGTGCTGAAATGTCTGTTACAGATGCAAAATACAGAGTTCATGATACAGAAAACTTTTTTACTCATCTCTAGCAGGAAGCCTGGTTTTCTCAAACTCTGCTAATCAAAATTCACTTACTGCTGTGAAATCAAAAGTAGGGCATGAAAAATGGCATTCGTTCCAGTGCACTTTGGGGGTTCGTCTCAGAGTCTTTTAGTCCTCATAAGTAAATTCCACCAGGGGCATGGAAGGCTTTTTAAATAGCAAGGTTGGTGTGTGCTGTTTAAATCCTCATTACTCTCTCTACTACAGTCTATCCTTTTGAGATCACAATGACATGGAATCTATAAATGCATAATCACAATATGACTTTCATGGTAAAGACATTGGCCAAATTCCTTGTATTACAAAAGGAGGCCTGTACATCTGGAAACTAGTATTATGACTTTTGTAATCCTCCTGGATTTCTGTCTTGTGCTTATGAGTTTTTTATGCAGTAAGGTAGAAAATTATTATAATTATAAACAGAATATTTACAATTTATGTACATGTTATAGCCAATAACTGCAAAACCAACTAAGTTATTTGGATGCCTAATTTACCATTACAACTAATGGGATTCGAGTATCAAAATCCCATAGGCAGCTTTGAAAATTGCAGCACACATCTTCAAAGCACTTTACAAACCTTAACTAAATAACTAACCATCACAATTCCCTTGGGAGGTACGCCAATATCATTATCCCCCATTTTATGGATGGAAAAATGGAGGCAGAGAGGATAAGGCTGATATTTTCAAACCTGAATTCCTAATATTAGGCACCTAAATTGATATTTAGGCACCTAAATAAGTTGCCTGATTTTCACATGTGCTGAGCTTCCATTAACTTCACACAACACCAGAGAGGCCGTTAAGTGTCAGAGTTGGAATCAGAACATCCCTTTTCAGGCTCCAGGCATATACTAATCATGCCTCCACTTTGGATATCAACATTACTTGTTACCTTCTTTTATGCAGAATATAGGAGATAAAATTGCAATTAGACAATACGCTTACAGGCTTTGCAAAAAGATGTTCCAAGCAATGAACCAAGTAAAGTACCAAAGTAGCTTGTCTATCCATTGTTCTTATACTCAGGTCATAATCCTTAAAGTAGTAAAGGATTTAAAATAAGGACTTAATATAATCCATGGTCGTCATCTAGGGCTTCATGATTGTCATTAAGCTCCATATCTGGCTAATTGGCCTTTCACAGTAGCAGTGGAGACAGAACCCAGATACTCCTGTTTCAAAAGCTTAGCACCCAACCATCCGAACAGAGCTAAAGTAAAATATCCATTAGCCGTCAGCAACACAGGACCTCTGACGTTCAGCTGAGCAGTTCTGATTCTATACAGTGGTGAGCAGAGATGCATATTTGCAGTAGCCATGTTATTACACCTGCAACTGAGTCTTGGTGGTACCACAAATAATCTTATCAAATAGACATAGACTAGTTAGTTATTCCAACAAGAGAAAACCCTGCTCAGCAACCACAGGTCTGGAGCCTGCAAACCCTTATGCATGCATGTAATCCTGGCTCCTATGAGTAGCCACACTGAAGTCAATAGGATTACTCATCTGAGTATGTGCTTGGAAGATTGGGCCCCCAGGTTACTGTCAGACAAATTAATCAACACAAATTAAAAAGGCTAAGTGGAAAGAGAATGTGAAACCATCACCAAAAGTATTCACACCAGGACTATGATTCTGACAGTTACTTAGCCAGTTAGGAATCTATACCATGAGATGTATGTGCCCAATTTCAGCTAATCACGCGCTTACATTTAAGATTTAGTATATTGAACACTTACAGTCAACTGTTTGCAAACGATTTATGAACCAAGAATGTGTTACTGAAATAATTCTGTGAAAAATTTCAAACAAATTTGAAAAAATCATAAATGGCTTATGGACAAACAGCTAAGCACAGTACATTGATCATATTCATTATTTGCTACAAAACATTTAGTTAGGTCTATGATTTACCTTTTCTTTTGGAATTCAATCCACAAGTCTTTGTTTTTACGGTGGATAGAGGTTAAACTATGCTGCATTCGTTTTCCATAAAGGTTTCCCATAGGTTTAATAACATATTTGATGTATTTCTCATTGTCAGAATTTGATAAATAGGTTGCTTGTTTCCAAAACTTAAAATATATCAATGGTCTCAATCTTTGCTGAACTGAAGGAATATTTTATTTTGCCCTGAATACTTGGAGCCAAGTATATGGCCCAGAAATGTGAAAACAAAAACAGAAAAGGGCAAAGGGAGAGAGAGCGTGTTTAATGATATCACAGAGAACTAAAATGTGGTCTTACTGCAGTGAAATTCCATCTGTAATAACAATTCGATGGTCAGTAAGGAATGATGATCTTGAAATTGATTAGCTACACATAACTGGTGTGCTGAATAGATTAGTAATAGAATACCAGCATTTGGCTAACCATTGTGCACCTAAATGAACACTGCTATTGTGTGTCTAATCCTAAATGCAAATTCAAAACCTTTCTAACATAACATAGAAATAATAACGATAATGAGCAAAAAAATGGCTGTGCATGCAGATACTAGCCAATAAGTAACATAGAAAGCTATCTGAAGGTCCCATAGGGTTTTAATTTGTGAAGGAGGAATGTCAAATACTGCTCAGATGATGCTGAATTTAAAAAAGAACTGATTGATGGAGTTGCAGTGGTGCTGGGAACAATTTTTATAGTGGGGGTGATGATGTTTCCATGTATTTGGGTTGTTATTACTATGTCAAGCCAGGGTGTGCAGCAGCACCATCAGCACCTCTAGTTCCAGCACCTACATGGAGCTGTATAGAATTCTTCGGAGGATTTGGAAATATTTGAATTTTAGGGCTGATCAAGGAGCGCTTGGTTACGCCTAGGTGTTTATTACAGCTTTGTATGGCACGCGTTGATGGGATGTGGCTTCTGCAGTTTGAGCCACATCTGTGTAGTCAATATTGCATGTCCAAGTTTTTTATGAGGTTTTTAAAAAAAAAAAAGATTTGGCTCCACAGCTGCTATAACTTGGCAAAGCTCTACTGGTGCCAATCAAGAAACTGATTTGCCCCAGCTGAAGATTTGACCCCCATACTTTTATATTCACAGCAGCTCACACTTGTTTTAAGCATCAGAAGTGATTTGTGATGATGGATACACAAATATGAAAAAAATAATAAAGCAGACCCAGAAAATAGGTCCCCATTCTTCTCACATTAACAACAGTGCAAATTCTGCCATTGATATCAATGGCCACAGGAGTGAATTCAAAATCTGTTAGGTTGTTTTTTTGTGGGTTTTTTCCCCCCATCCTCTTTAAATAATTTACAGCCAAATCATTTACAAACAAAGCGGGGACATTTTTCAAAAGGCACAAAGGGCAGCAAGATGCCCACCGAAAGCCAATGGAGGTTGGCACGTAAGCCACATTGACTTCCAAGAGTGGGAGGAGGGCTGCTCTTGGTGCCTTTGAAAACCTCCTTTCTTATGCATAAAAATGAAAGTGATTCTCCCATAGGATATTGTTTAGTCAGCACCTTTATACCTATCCTTACCCTGGTTCCAAGAACTCGAAAGCCAAGTTATAAACTGAAGTGAATTTTGATTGTTTGCTGTAGTGTTGTAGCCATGTTGGTCCCAGGATATTAGCGAGACAAGGTGAATGAGGTAATATCTTTTACTGGACCAACTTCTGTTGGTGAGAGCAATAAGCATTCATGCTAACCAGGGCCAGCTCTACGATTTTTGCCGCCTCAAGCAAAAAAAAACCAAAAAAACCCGCCCGAACTGCTGAAGCAAAAATGGACGGAGTGCCGCCCCTTAGCATGTGCCGCCCCAGGCATGTGCCACCCCAAGCACATGCTTCCTCCGCTGGTGCCTGGAGCCGACCCTGGTGCTAACAGAGGTTGGTCCAATAAAAGAGATTACCTCACCTGCCTTGGTCTCTTGTGAATTTTGATGTCTGTCATGTAATTCCAGGGCTTAGCTGCACTGATTTGAACCCTCTGTTGTGGGTTGAGTTAAACCTTGTTGCTATGGAGTGGGTGTAACTGCCACCTTCAGTTAAGATAGTTCTGAGAGACAGCTAAACAGCCCCACCCCTAAAACTAAGGTATATGCGAGTCCCCCGGGAATTTGGCCTACGGGAGCAGCGGGCTTTGGCTGGGCATAGGATGGCCATTCATGCATTCTCAGAGTATTAGACATTCTGATACTTCTGGGAATGACATGGGCCTGCCACTGCCAACGTGACCCCACCCACGTGACCTCAGATGCATGGTGTATGTGGGATCATCCAAAATGGAGAAGAGGTGCCCTTTTTAAGAGCACGCTGCTCCACCCCACCAGTGTGACCTTGCATGCGAGGTTACTCCAGCGGGAGCAGAGCAGTGTGCTCTTCAAAAGGGCATGTCCCCTGTCCGATACCAGACAAAACCGTGTGCAGTTTTGTCTGAGTACTGGATGGGGGACAAACCCTAGAAAAGCAGGATTGTCCAGTTTAATACTGGCTGAGTGGCCTGCTTAGTGGGTCATTGCTTGGGTAAGGTATTGGAGGTGTGCGTGTGCACTTACAGGACAGAGACAGATGCAGAAAGAAAGCCAAGCAGACACAGCCTGAAAGTCTGGTTTGTGGCTCTGGGAAAAGAAAATAAACAAAATTGCAATATTTCCTCCTAACTGGAACATCCCAAATTTCTGGCTACCACTTGGGTACTCAAGGGTAACACCTTGGGGGGGAGGGATAGCTCAGTGGTTTGAGCAATGGCCTGCTAAACCCAGGATTGAGAGTTCAGTCCTTGAGGGGGCCATTTAGGGAAGTGGGGATTGGTCCTGCTTTGAGCAGGGGGTTGGACTAGATGCTCTCCAGAGGTCCCTTCCCACCCTAATAATCTGTGATTCTCTGACCTGAGTGAGGCACTAGCCAATGCTCACAGACTCAGACTTTAGGGACCATCAAGTCTGACCTTCTGCACATTGCAGGCCACAGAACCTCACCCACCCGCCTGCTCCTATAATAGCCCATAACCTCTGGCTGAGTTACTAAAGTCCTCAAATCTTGGTTTAAAGACTTCAAGTTACAGAGACTCCACCACTTACTCTAGATCAAACCAGCAAGTGCCACCATGCCTCATGCTGAAGAGGAAGGCAAAAAAACCCAGGGTCACTGCCAATCTGATTTGGGAGTAAATTTTTTCCCGACCCCAAATATGGCAATCAGTTAGACCCTAAGCAGCCAGACACCTGGGAAAGAATTCCCTGTAGTAACTCAGAGCCCTCCCAATCTAGTGTCCCATCTCTAGCCACTGAAGATATTTGCTAATAGCAGTTACAGATGGGCCCTATGCCATTGTACCATACCATCTTTTCATAAACTTCTCAAGGTTCATCTTGAAACAAGTTAGGGTTTTGGCTCCCTCTACTCCCTTTGGAAGGCTGGTCCAATTTTATCTGGAAATACCAAGCCTCAAGACGTCATTTTCATGAAGTAAATTTTCAGACTTAGAATTGTGGTTTAAGAATTCTGACAATATTAAGAAATTACTGGAACTAATCCATCAATGTAATGGAGTTGGCAAAACGAAGAACAAAGGAGTGTCTTGTACATCTGCCCTGGACTCCTATTTGACTAATGTAGGGTGTAGAATGCTCAGCACTAGATTTTAATTAGGACCTTCGGAGTCTGGGGAGCAGATTTAGTTGATTTGGGGCTACAAATCATAGTAGCAGAGACATGAGACTGACAGGGGATTTCCTAGCATTGATTACACCTTTTCTAGAGAACTGATGCAGGTGTAATTGTATCAGTACATTTTCCCCATCTTACTGCTAGGCAACATTTGACCATTTTAATCCTGTGGTGAGGAAAGAGATTATGAGGAAGGAAATAGCATTCGTTGTTTGCACTCACCAAGCACAGTGTGTGCTTTTCTGCATTATTGAATAATGAAAGGAGAGCAGAAACCAATTCCTCTTTGGAATGTATGCCCTGGCGCTACATATTCATCAGAAAAGACTCCTCTGACAATAATTCAAATGTGCAATCAAGTCAAGAGTCAGTTAAAATCCTATCCCATGTTACAGCACCAATGTATTCCCACAGCCAGTGCAGGTAGAGCAAATACTGGGTCAGCCACATGTTGGAGCCAGAAGGAGGACAGACATTGTGAACATGAGAAACATTAAATGGGGTGAGCTCTTCATGTAATAATTGGGGTGGGCCATTCTGTGGAGTCCTAAATCTTGCCTTTAATGTGACTGCACAAGAATTGTGAAGTGATGAGCTTGGGTGTAGGTGCACCACTGCCCCCTGCTGGATGGAACCAGATGTGCGTATCAAGCCCTGTGAAGGGGCGAGGAACCCTGCTCATGGCTGAATGCTGAAGGGGGTTAAAAGCCTTCACTAGCAGGCCCCATTCCCGAGGGGTTGCCTTAAGCATCAGGCTTGAAGAGAAGAGCTGTGACCCTCCAGAAAGGTGACGAATAAAGTTGAGAGCTGGGGCTCATGAAGAGGAAGCCCTGGTGCTCCTCAGACTGAGCCCAGCAACTAGGAGGCTGTGGAAGGGACTATCATGCAAGAGAGGATTCAGCACAGAGGTCTAAATAGTCGGCGTGAGATTCTCCTTTGGTTCAAGTGGTAGGAACCTGTGCTTCAAGAGTAGGAGGACCTGAGGTCTATCCTTACTGAGGCTGTGAAGCTCCAAAGGATAATAGTGTGCAGTAGAATGAGGCGTGTGAAGCCCTAGTCTGCCATACACTTTCTATGTTCTCTGATCACCTGCTTATCTTGGTTTTTCCCAGACACATCTGCTTATCCGCTGTCACTAGCACTCCTCTGGCTCTAGTGTAAGTCATTAAAGACTGCAATTTACAAAAGGGCTTAAGCTTCTTAACTGGCTTCCCCCACTTCCTGATCCATACTCGGCATTGAGGGATAAAAACACAAATACAGAGAGATTTTCCTTACAGTGAGATAGTAATCCCATTGAGCGTTCTCACAATCATTGATGGTTTACAGGGCCGGCTCCAGGCACCAGCATTCCAAGCTGGTGCTTGGGGCTGCAATCTGCAAGGGGCGGCAGTCCCTGTTGTTTTGCCCCTAAGCAGCGCGCCGAATTGCCGCCACGGGCGGCGGGGGGCAGTCCGTGTGCCCTTAGGGCGGCAGGTGTGTTTCCGCGGTGGTGGCAATTCGGTGGCAGCTTCTATGTTTAGCTGTCCACGGCGGCTTCAACTAAACATAGAAGCTGCCGCCGAATTACCGCCACCGCGGAAACGCTCCTGCCGCCCTAAGGGCACACAGACTGCCCCCACCACCTGCGGCAGCAATTCGGTGCGCTGCTTGGGGCAGCGAAAACTGTAGAGCCGGCCCTGATGGTTTAAGTCTTCCAATACCCTTGTGAGGTAGGGAAATATGTATACCCCCATCGTACAGGTGGGCAGATTAAGTCCCAGAGTAAATGATTTGCTCAGCTTCTCAGAGGAAATCTATAGAAGGGGAAGAGAATCCAGCTCTCTGGATTGCCATTCCCAGGCCTTCACCATCATGCTCACCCACCCTTTACTTTAAAATAATATGTTTGTACAATGTAGCAAAAAGATGTAGATGTTTGGCCTTGAAATAAAGAATGGAGTTGATATGAAAGTCTAATCTCATGGTGCCAGAATAAAACTGGAACAGAACATTATTATCAAATAGATCCAAGCATTCCATCCTCCTGGGGATGTACTGTAAATATGATACTATTAAAGCAGCAGCTTGTACTGCCAGCTGGGAGAGCAAGGTGATTTGAGGTCCTTGAGAGAGATCAGAAAAGGATACTAACCTAGAGCTATAACTGTTAAAACTAATAAAGAACTTGCCTTATTAAGAATTTCCTACGCTACCTTTAAGTCACCTCATAACCTTCTCTTTGACAAGCTTCTTATGTTTCTCACTGTAAGGCAGGTTTTCCAGGTATTAAATCATTCTTGTAGCTCTTTTCTAAACCCTTTCTAATTTTTCATCAAGCTTTCTGAAGTGTGGGTGCCAGAACTGGACACAGTGCTCCAGCAATGGTCACACTAATGCCATGTACAGAGGTCCTCCCTAGTCCCACTCAAGATTCCCCTCTTTCTACAGCCAAGGATCACATTAGCTCACTTAAGCCACAGCATTACAGTTAGTTACCCACCATGACCACTGAGTTCATTTTCAGCCACTGCTTTCTGGGACACAGTCCCCCATCCTGCAAGCATGACCTGTCTTCTGTGTTCCTAGATGTATCACCTTAGGCATAACACAGGTTCACGAGTTAGCTGTCTCTCAGCCCACATATCCACAGTTCCTATCCTGGCTGTTGGCTTTCTTAGGGTATGTCAACACTGGAGCTGAAAGGTGTATTTTCCAGCTTGAGGAGACATATCCACATTCACTCGAACTGACCTAGTACCCTAACAATATAAGTGTAGCCACAGCAGGTGCTTGTGCCACTGTGGCCATACTTCTATTTTTAGCACCCTAGCTCAATCAGAGCTAGCATGGGTGTGTTTCCTGGAGCTGGAAATGACACCTTCCAGCTCCTGTGCAGACGTACGCTTAAAACTTAATTATTTAAATGAAAACTACATTTGCTTAAACTTAAGCATCTGGCATTACGCTTCCATCACTTAATTGAGTAACAGCTTTTGTGTTCCTGGGATAGAATCTCTTCATTTGTCTAATCCTTTTTTTACATGCTGTACATCTCAGCATTCATGAAAAGAGCATTGCGATCAGTTGCCACAGAAGTTACAAATGCAAGGCCTGATTCTGCAGCACTCAGTCATGTGAGCAATCCCTATGGGAACAGTCCCAGTGACAACTGAGTCCCCTAATAGGATGAATCACATGAGCAAGAATTATTCGTGCTGTCATATGGCAACAGTAACAAATCCTAGAAAAACTCACTTTCTTCTAACACTGAACAAGGGACTTTATCTGAATAGAGAAAATGCGTCTTTCTCTCTGCTACACTGTAGAGCTTCTGCCTAGACTCTTCCGCAGCTTCCTTCCTCCCTGGCTTCTTGCTACCAATTCAAAGAGGTAGTACACCCCGGAGTAAGGCTGGATTAGAGAGTTCCTGATCGCCAATGAATGATTTTCAGGTTCTGCGACACTGCCTTGTAAACAACTTTTAAAAATTAGATTTAGTAATTAACATTTTAAAAACTGAAAGGAGTGCAGAATTATGGGGAAAAGTTAATTGTCCTGCCAGTTTCCAGATGTTCACAATATGGTTTTACAGCTGAGTGTATTTTCCACAACTGATTATACTTTTTCCTGGATATTTCCCTCAGCTGACTTTAAAGCAGAGTGGTTCAGTGTGCATGGCTCGCAGTATTTTAAGGTTCTTCCATAATACCTACTCCTGACAAGGGACATCATTTTTCAACTTCTAAATATTTTTAGCATTGACTAACATATTTCAAAATCCAAATACTGAAGAGGTTACTTTGACTTATTCCTTCATTGCACATGCAAAAATAACCGCAAAACAATATGAGACAAAGAAACACTGCTAATATGCATGATTTTTGTAATATACAAATCACAGGCTGTCACTCTATCAACTGTGATGGTGCAGAACAGCAATGCCTATTATGCCAAGCTTTTTAAAAAATAAAAACGCCTAGAAGGGATGAAAAATACGTAGCACTAGATCCCAACATGTACCAGACACCTTCATGATGGAGTAAGAACCTCTCTTTACGCCATTTGGACAATCCAGAACTTTCATAGATTCATAATCACAGATTCATAGATTCCAAGACCAGAAGGGACCACTATGCTCATCTAGTCTGACCTCCAGTATAGCATAGGCCATAGAACTTCCCCAAAATAATAGTGCAGATCTTTTAGAAAAACAGCCAATCTCAAGTTTAAAATGGTCAGTGATGGATAATCCACCACAACGCTTGGTAAATTGTTCCAATGGTTGATTACACTCACTGTCAAAATGTATGCCTTACTTCCTGTCTGAAATTTGCTAGCATCAACTTCCAGCCATTCAACCATGTTATACCTCTCTCTGTTACATTGAAGAGCCCATTACTAAATATTTGTTCCACATGTAGATACTTATAGACTGGAATCAAGTCATCCCTTAACCTTCTCTCTGTTAAGCCAAATACAATAGAATCTGAGCGTTATGAACACCAGAGTTACAAACTGACCGGTCAATCACACACCTCATTTGGAACCAGAAGTACACAATCAGGCAGCAGCAGAGACCCCCCCCCAAAAAGCAAATACAGTTCAATACTGTGTTAAACATAATCTACTAAAGAAAAAAAAAAGAAAAAAAAGGGAAAGCAGCATTTTTCTTCTGCATAGTAAAGTTTCAAAGCTGTATTAAGTCAATGTTCAGTTGTAAACTTTTGAAAGAACAACCATGATGTTTTGTTCAGAGTTACAAACAACCTCCATTCCCAAGATGTTCATAACTCTGAGGTTCTATTGTAGGTTAAGCTCCTTGAGTCTATCACTATAAGGCAGGTTTTCTAATCCTTTAATTATTCTCATGGCTCTTCTCTGAACCCTCTCCAATTTATCAATATCCTTCTTGAATTGGGGCACTGTCACTGGGCAAAGTAGTTCAGCAGCAGTCACACACATGCCAAATACAGAGGTACAATAACCTCTCTACTCCTATTTGAGATTCCCCTGTTTATGCATCCAAGGATCACATTAGTTCTTTTGACCACAGTGTCACACTGGGAGCTCATGTTCAGCTAATTACCCACTACGACCCGAAAATCTTTTTCAGTCACTGCTTCCCAGGATAAAGTCCTCCACCCTGTAAATGGGGTCTACATTCTTTGTTCCTAGATATATACATTTACATTTAACCACATTAAAATGCATATTGTTTGCTTGTGCCCAGTTTACCAAGCGATCCAGATCACTCTGAACCAGTGACCTGTCCTCTGCATTATTTACCACTCTCCCAATTTTTGTGATACCTGCAAACTTTATCAGTGATGATTTTATGTCTTCTTCCAGGTCATTGAAAAAAAAATTAAATAGCATAGGGCCAAGAACCAATCCCTGCAGGATCCTACTGGAAACAGACCCACTCGGTGATGATTCCCTGTTTACAATTACATTCTGAAACATATCAGCTAGCCCGTTTTTAATCCATTTAATGTGTCCCAATTTTAATTTGATACTATTTTAGTTTTTTTTTAAATCAAAATGTCATGTGGTACCAAGTCAAACACCTTACAGAAATCTAAGTATATTATGTCAACGTTATTACCTTTATCAACCAAACTTGTAATCTGATTAAAAAAAAATCAAGTAGTTTAACAGGATATATTTTCCATAACACTCTGTTATGTTATTCTCTTTTAGTTCTTTATTAATCAAGTCCTGTGCCAGCCACTCCATTATCTTGCCCAGGATCAACGTCAGGCTGACAGGGCTATCATTACCTGGGCTAGCCTGTTTACCCTCTTTAAAAACTGGCACAACATTAGCTTCCTTCCAGCCTTTGGGAACTTCCCCAATACTCCAGGATTTATTGGAAATCAACATTAATAGTCCAGCAATCTCCTCAGACAGCACTTTTAAAATTCTTCGGTTCAAGTTATCTGGACCTGTTGATTTAAAAATGTCAAACTTTAGTAGCTTCTGTTTATCATCCTCGAGAGATACTAGTAGACTGGAAATAATGTTATCACCATATCATGAGACTGCACCATCTGTTTTTCCCCAGATACAGAACAGAACTACCGGTATTTATTGAATATTTCTGCCTTTCTGCATTATTATTGATAATTATACCATTTCCATCTAGCAATGGACAAATACCATTGTCAGGATTATTTTTATTCCTAATATATTTTAAAAACTCCTTATAGTCCTTAACTCTGCTGGCCATAGATTTTTCCTTGTGTATCTTGGCTTCCCTTATCAATTTTCTACAATTTTTAACTTCTGATTTATATTCATTACTCTCAACTTCCCCTTTCTTCCATTTTTTGTATTATTTTTATAGCTGCCTTCATGTCCTCTCTAAACCAGATTATTTTTTTAAAACCAGGATGACTTTCTTCCTCAGTTGTGGGATTGTGGCATCAGGTAAGGTGTTCTTAAATGATTCCCAATTATCATTCATATTTTTCTTGGGTGATTTGGCTCATAATTGTTTTCATCTTTGTGAAATTGGCCCTATTAAAATCACTAGATATATTACTGTCCTGGTCTTTATTCTGCTTACACATTATAAAGGTGATCAAGTCATGATCACTTGTATCTAAAGCTACCATTAACTATTAGTTCTGTGATCAGTTTCTCTTTATTGGTTATGACAAGATCTAATATAGAATTCCCCTGTGTTGACTGCACCACTTTTGGAGTTAGGAAATTGTCATCTATAATGATTAGAAATGCCAAGGATGTGACCTCCAGCACGTGTCACTCAAACTGAAGTCCCCCCATGATCACACAGTTCCCCCCCTACACATAATGCGATCCGAATTCATAGGTGTAAACAGGGCTATAGACTCACTTAGTCCTTCCCCGAAGCAGTTTGATGGGGTCTGGGTGGGGAACAGGTAAAACCAATTCATAGGCCAAAGTAGCTGAGCCAGTGCATGAGGGGTGCAGGCAGGAGTAATTTATTACCGGTGTAATTACTACTCCCTGAGAGCTAGAGCTGATTGGAAGTTTTTCCACAGAACATTTTTTATGTCAGAAAATGCCGATTAATCGGAATTGAAACATTCAACAACATTTTGATGGAGGCCAGGCAGGTTTCCTCCCTCCTCCCCAATCTGTCCTCTCTCTGGCAACAGGGCCAGGAAACTCTGCACATTGTATATACATGCTCCCAGATCTTGCAGTGGTTTCTGTACACCATCACACACACTGATTATGCAGAGAAGCTGCACTGTTATGGCCAGAATACATTAATGCTATTTTTGCTGCCTATATAATTCACCTGGTTAGGAGACGGTTATCTCACTTTCTTTGTTCTTACCAGAATTTGATCCTAAATCTTCAGGACCAAGACTGATGAAAGCTAATTATTTTGGATCAGCCTGAAGAATTAAGTTTCCTAATGACCGCTGTGCCTCTGTGACTTTACAGGGGTCTCTTCTAGCACAATTTGGATGAATGTATTAACATATACAAACAAAGGTGCATGGAGGATTAAGCTTTGATGAAGTAATGCTTGCTGTAATTCATTTTATAGACACTTAGCAAAGGCAGAACTGGAAGGAAAAAGAGAGGACCGGGGTTTTAATATGAGAATGGAATCTCTGGCAAACACTGAGCAAGGTTTGTTATATTATTAGAGTATGGATTGGCTGAGCCTGTCTCTGAAACTGGACTAGCCTAACCCGAGTTTCCTTTCTTAAATGAAAGTCATTAAAGACATACTGAGTGGCTATATTTCTTTGTCTGTTCATAAAGACAGAGAGTGCAATATGAAACACATGGGTACAAAATGAGTTCCACAATGCTTCTGTGCCACCATTACAACCTTGAACTAAATGTGCTTTGTACTGGTGAAATAAATAATTGTATAGTTGCATCTTTCTGAGAACAGCCAGTTATAGTGTTCTATGAATTTGACACAGGGAATTGTGTGACTGGAACACTGCACGCATATGCATTGAGGGCCTGAGCATGATCTCACTCACACCAGTGAAGTCAATGGGTTATCCTGGTGTTATGAGAGAGATCGCTGAGCCCTGATTCAGAGAAACATTTAGGCATGGTTAAGTCAATCCCTATGCAGGTGTTTAGAGCACCCTGCTTAAGTGTCATTGGCTTCTTGGGATTTAGCACATACTTAAAGTTAAGCCCGTGGTTAAGTGCTTTTCTGAATTTCTTCAAAACACAAAACAGGGAAGTCTGATCACGCCTGGTGCAGGCCAGAATAGAATCAATCATCATGTGACACTAGCAATCCTTCAAGACAGTCAATTTTTGGGAAAACACTCCTCCAGCAGTGGCTACTATTAATTCAGGGAACTGATATTTGACTAATGGGCTCTCAGATACTTTGGTGAGGAGTGAAGTACAAGTACCTGTATGGGTAGACAGGAATTTAGAGCAGTGCTGGGTCTCCCAAAGTAATTTCACTGTGACAATTAAAAGTGCATCTCTAATACAGCCTCTGCTGCATCCATCCCCACATCTGCAGTTTCAGTTGTTAAAGTACCACATTTGAGTACAATATGTTCCACCACTGGCTAGAGAACATAGCTTGGCTGTGATTACATGGCTTTATCTTTTCCTTCTCCTCCTCTGAAATATTAATCTGGATATTAGTATTAGCAAGAGAATCTCTGACAAAATAATTTTGTTACTCCAAAAATATTGAGGGATCACTTTGAGCTGTAAGAGCTTGGATAGCTTAGGCAGAAGAGTGGTTTCTAATAGACACCAGCAAGGAGGATAGTTAAAGACGACTTACAATTTCCTTCCACGACTGATTATTTTCATTTGCATGCTGTGTGCAGGGAAGAACGGTTTGCATTCATGGCAAGTTGCTAGGAAAGGAAGCTGCCTGGATGTTTTGGTAACCACAGAAGCAAACCGGGGTGGGAGAGCAGGGAGATAAAACATGCTGGAGAGAACCGTTAGCTAGCTGTTGCTTAGCAACATTACGTCCTGATCCTTGAAGGTGCAGAGTAGCTCTTCAGAGGTGCTGAGCATTCTCAGCTTCCACTGAAGGCAATGAGATCGGAAGGTGCACAGCTCCTCTCAGGATGTGCTCAGGACCCTGCAGTTTCAGCTCTTGCTGCAACCTCGATTCAAATTGTTTGATGGGAGATGTGTGTATCTGGAACTTTCCTGAAGAGCTAAGTCTTATGGCGATTCCTTCTTTGAATAAAGTTTTTCCCTCCCCCATTATTATCAGCCACTTTATTTGACACAGTAGTAAAGAGCACCTGAATAGTTCCAGTAGGAAGCCAATGTATGGGTTTGTGGTTCAGGCACAGGAGGCCTGAATTCTATTCTCAGGGATGCCACTGACTGGCTGCGTAACCATGGCTATTCTACTTAGCCCCTCTGCAACTCCGGACTTACCTTGCTGGGGTGTTGTGAGGAAGGTGCTACTGAAGTGCAAAATATGTATATGCTATTGCTCAGCTTGTATTAATTTATCATAAAGGGGCAAATCTTTTCACCTTTGTCTGTGGTTGTGGCGTGCCCCAGATACAGCACTGGTGTGGTTTCACTGTATGCAGGTGGGGGTCCAGGTTAGGGGCTCGGGCTATCTGTGTGCTATGGAGCGCTGTGGGGATTGCCTGCACAATGAAGTTTGGGGGAGGACACGGGGAGAAGCAGGGACAGGGATACTGCAGTCACGATGAAAATCCTGCCACTACCACCTGTACAGAGCATGGAGGACAGGATGCGTTGGGTTTATTGTAGCCTCAGGGCTGTAGCCCCCACCAACAAGTGTGGGGATGATTTCAGCCACAGCCATTGCAGAAGCCTCCTGAGTCAAGCCAGGATACTGGGGCTAAGCCTGGGACCCAGAATTTAGCCCTAAGTGCCTTTAGTGTATCTAACTCATTGTAGGTTATTGAAAAAATCAGGTGTATTGCTACTTGCATTTAATTTGCCACTTCAGTGTGTCTAATGTGCCAGTTCCTGAGAGAGACAAGGTGGGTGAAGTCATATTTTTTACTGGGCCAACTTCTGTTCGTGGAAGGTACAAGCTTTTGAGCTACACAGAGGTCTTCTTCAGGTCTTAACCCCTTGCTCCCAGTCATCCCAGTATGACTCGTTTCTGCCCCACCCGCCCTTGCCAAAATTTCTCAAAAGATAGTGCACTGGATGCAGAGCCAGCTCCAGGCACCAGCCGCGTAAGCTCATGCTTGGGGCGGCAGATTCTAAGGGGAAGTGAGACAAAAACTGAGGACCTCTTCAATCTTCATAAAGAAGCCCATATCTTTGGACAAAGGAATTGCTTCACTATCTCTTTTGTCTGGGGAGGATTTGTCATTTCCTAGAACTGGCTAGAAAAGTGGGAATTTCTGAATGGAAAAAAAAATCTTTGTTTTAATTTTTTTGATAAAAACATGGGTTTCCCACAGGAAGTTTCAAACTTCTTCAAAATGAAAGTTTGCATTTCATTTTTACTTGAAACGTCAATTTGTTTAGGCTTTTTAAACCAAACTACCAGAGCAAGACAACGTTTTAAATGGAGACATCAATTCTAAATGAAAACTCTAATTTCAAAATCTCCCATGGAAAAAAATGAAACTTTTAATTGGAATTGACATTTTCCCAAAAAATGTTCAGTGGAGAAGACATTGTCTTTGTTCAACAGAAAGATTTCTGCATGAAACATCTCAACCGGCTCTGCTATTTCCTATATTTTATAGGTGAAAGGCATCACTGTGCACAGAGGACAGCAACACTATGTACCACTTAAGTCCTGTGTCGATGATTGAAATAGGATGTAAATGGCACATAGGCCTTGTGTGGGTCCTCTGAATAGGGGTGGTTTTCAACTTATGAGATAGGCTGTTCACTCCTTACAGTAAGTTTGATCTTACTCCTGAAATAGTCCCATTTACTTCAATGAACCATTTTTTTACTGTTGTTTGCCTTGTTTCTCTTTATGATGTGCATTTACCTGGGGCTCATACATTGTCGAAGTCTTGTATTTTACCGAAAGTAAACATGGACAGCAATTAAAATCTTATCAGACTGCTTAGTAACAAGATTCTCCCCAAGAATTTGGTGTTCCATGAATAACTTCATTGCTTTTCATTCAGTATTCTTGAGAGGGCCACAGACAATAGATGTTCTCCAGGTAACAAAACACTTCCACATTTCTTTGGCAGCAAATGATTTCAGCCTGTTCCACTGTGATATGCTGAAAATAGTAATGTGATTTGGAAATTATTTCCCCCTCAGTAAAGACATTCTAATATTGACCCTTTAGTCATTTTCCCCCATGCTATACAGAGCAAGTTTAGAGCATGATCATTCAATTATTTCTCAAGTAGGTAGCCCCACTGACTTTCTACTATCTCCTAATGGCTTGGGGGTGGCGGGGATGAGGGTTACATGCATGACTAAGCAGTTGCATGAATAAGGACTGCACAATCTAGTCCCTAAAATTCTCCCTACAGTTTCATTTGTGTATAATATTCTTCATGTCCTGTCCTAAACTCTTATGCAGTGTTATTGTGTGCTGCTAAACAACTGCCAGGTTCATGGAATATCAGGGTTGAAAGGGACCTCAGGAGGTCATCTAGT
Source organism: Mauremys mutica (assembly GCF_020497125.1). Lineage (NCBI taxonomy): Eukaryota > Metazoa > Chordata > Testudines > Geoemydidae > Mauremys > Mauremys mutica. The sequence continues at coordinate 89,485,652 of NC_059080.1, read as the reverse complement.
CCAACCCCCTACTCAAAGGGGGACTAATCCCCAGATAGATTTTTTCCCCTAGATCCCTAAATGGCCCCCTCAAGGATTGAGCGCATAACCCTGGGTTTAGGCAGGCCAATGCTCAAACCACTGAGCTATCCCTGCCCCCCAGCTCAAGTGCCCAACATGGGGAATAAATACACAACCCTGAGATTAAGAGTCTCATGCTCTACAAAATGAGCTAGCCAGGCTGTCCTGATTCCCCCGAGGAGATGGTTGCATGTCAGTGGTGTAGGAAATAACTCCTTCAAATTAGTTTAGGGTCCAGTTCTGCAAAAGTTGGCCCTAAGGCCTTGATTCTGCCAAGACTTTTGCACATGCTTAACTTTTAGCATGTGAGTAGTGTCACTGAGTTCACTAAAACTGCACAACAATTTAGGACAGGAAGTGAAGACAAAATAAATGCAACCACTCACATGTAAAGTATCATTATCTCATTGTTACAGCTAGGAAAACAGAGGCATAGAGTGATGCAGTGACTTAGCCAAGGTCACACAACAGGGCAGTGGCAGAGCTAACTCCAAGTTCAGTGACCACACTGCCGCTAATTGTATTAGCTACTGAGCTTCGGTCCCAGGGGCAGAACACATCATCTTACTCAGCTCTCTCTCATCCCACAAGCATCCTCTCTGTACATGGATCACTAGACACACAGAAATCCCTCTGTAGTCTAGCAGCCTGGGGTCAGGGAAGAGAGTCGCGGGAGTACATCATGCAACCAGGGCAGATCTGAATATTGAGAGCTCCCTCTGTTCAGGGATGCAGGCATTGGGTAGCTCCTAATGCACCTAAGCAGACTGGGAGTTGAAATCACAACACTAGCAGCACATTTTTTGATTCACAGGTGCTAGGAAACAGGTTCCCTTCTTTCACTGGCTGTCCCTAGTAAGTTTTATTATTTTCCCCCCACAACATTGTGGCTGGATCTGTAATTATTGCTCACAGCTCTAGGGAAGCTTGTGTTGTGGTCTCCTCATCTATTTTGAAAGGTTTGCAATAGATATTTTTCATTAAGAAAAGAGATGCATTAATCCTCCCAATATGATTTTATCTGGCTCCTAGGCATCTGGTATTTTCAAATCATTTCAGGAAGGATATAAGGCTTGTGGGGCCAGATTTTCAAAATCACTTGTGGCCAGCGTTTTCAAGTGCTCAGCAGCCACAAGTCAGGCCAGATGTTCATAAGAGCTGAACACCCAACAACTCTCCACATGCTGAGCTCTGCTGAAATCTGGACACTTGTCTTGCTGCCTAACTGAAAATCTGGCTCTAGATTTTGTGGGTGCTGTTCATCTTAGAGCTGAATGAGAAATGTTTGCTTTCTTCAGGTTTTGGCTGCTCATTCTTTTGCACAGCAGATCCATTTTTCACTTCCACACAAGAAGTGATATATCCAGGAAACTGAACATGAGCATCAAGCAACCAAAAATAGATGAAATTTCATGACATGATTCTTATATGCAGTCAAGTTTCTGACAATAATAAGACTCTCTTCCCTGGCTGTCTGGAAAATAGGCATAAATATTACATTCACTTTGCAGCAGCCTCATGATACAGCTAAGTAGCTGTTGTAACATGACTGGATAACTTGGTTAAGAAAAAGCTTTTAACTTGTCAGATCTAAAAGCCCTCTCTGAAAGGCTCTGTGTCCCAGCTCAGACACAAATTACAAAATTACCCAGGTTTACAATTTGGCATGGATTTAGTTTAATCAGTGAGAATTAAGAACCAATGGATCCTGGAAAAGCTTTTTTACATTTATGTAAGGCTACCATTCCTGTTACGTTGTCTACTGATTGTTCTGCAGTAGGACAGTTAGGCAGAGAACAATTTGAGCTAATCTCTTAACCTTTGCAACTGGAGATATAGAACTCTATTTAAAAAAAAAGTGTGTGTGGTTTCCTTCTGCCCCTGTATAATTTTCAGTGGCATGCCCAGGGCTTTATCCATGTCCCACTGCACTCAATGAAAAGATCCCCCCCGACTTACAATAGAAGCAGGATGAGACCTTCACTGAGACAGGACCATTGGTTGTACAACCTTAGAAGCTGTACAGTGAATAAGGCAGGAGTTCTCAGAAGCCCTTGTCTCAGTCAGTGTGCATGCTGCATGGGAGTTCCAATGGCCAACAAAACAGTTCTAACGATAGGATTATTTTCTTTCTTTAAATAGAAAACTTTAAAAATTGCAAAACTAAGACCCAAAATCACACCCCGTCAAAGGTTCTCATGCAACATTTATTCTGCCCCCTTGTGTAAATACACAATACAGACTTTCACATACTGTCTCTCAGATAATACAGCACAATGCATTGTCACCCCATAACTTCATAAAGTGCACAAGTAAACAAAGGAGAGATTGGCAGGAGCGTAACCGCACTCAGGGTGAAATTCTGTGCACGGGGCTACAGCAAAGATGAAGCATCACTTAAGTCCAACTGTAGCCCTCACATAAACAAAGTTTCAGTGGAATGTAAGTGGCGGGAATGCACCTTGTGCTGGCTTTTTGCATGGTGTCAGTTTCACCTTCCCTGTGTATTTTGCACACAAATGATGTTAATGAACATTGTTTGGCATACACAGAATAGTAAACAATGCTACAAGAGACTAAACATGGGTATCTAAGGGTTTACACAAAAAATGTATGATTTTATATTGTATTTGATAAATATGATGAGATCGTGCCATTAAAGACAGTGGCCCAAAGCCTCAGCTTGTCTAAACTGGCCCAGTTCCATTAACTACGCTGAAGATCTGGCTCTGTAACCTAATGCATGTGCATGGGGGACAGATTTAAGCTTGCATGTGCAGTCTTAACGTTGGTAGTTGCTGACTGAGAGCTTAAGTGCGTAAGCTTAAACATAGATTTTTAATAGTATGGACACTGTTATATAATATCTCCATGTACCGTATCTCCTGGAAAAAACAACCAGTAAGACTGCCTACAAACAGGTCCTGTATCCAGATTAGTGTTGAAAAGAAGTTAGGTTTATCCCTTTATTCTCTCAACCTCCCCTGCTGACTCCTACTTTGTTCTTATTTACAGTGTGGCTCGTGTGGTTTAAGGAAGGGCCCAGCTGTGGTGATGGGGAGGAAATAACTCCCACTCCCACCAGGAAGGGAAATGATTGCTCTAATTTCCATCACCCAGCGCTGAGTGTGGTCACTCACAAATCAAAGGAAACGGGAGGCATGCAGGAGTATCCTGCTATGCCCTTCCTGCTATTTGTACAGAGAGACAGACTGAGTGAATCACAAACCTGACCAGAGCGACAGAAAAAAGTCATTTGACAATAGGATCAGCATTGTGAACAACAACAAAAGGCCCCAGTCTGCAAACACATAGTGACGTGCTTATGTATGGATTTTGGTGAGATTTACACACAGCAGGTGAAATCTTGGCACCATTACAGTCAATGGAAGTATCGCCATTGACTTCCATGGGGTCAGGATTTTACTCCGTATGTAGAATTAAGCATGTGAATAAATTTTTGCAAATTCAAGGCCCAAATCAGGTGTTGAAATCTAATATAGGTAAAGAGAGTGCAGATCTGGGCAAATGCTGCAAAATACCTTCTGCAAATATCCATTCCAATGTTCCTTCGGCCATGCTCATGCCCCATTTGTATTTCCTTCCCACCAGTAGCTACAGTTCTGCTGGCATGAATGTCCATGCCAGGGAAACTCCCCAAAAATCACAGGAGCGAGTCTCTGTGGAAACTGAATTTTAAATGTGTAGATGTAAAAAAAAAAAAATCACAGTAGAAATGCTCATGCAGTCAAACAACAGAAACCAGGCCATGTGATGGCCTATCTGACCAGCTGTGAAATGAGATGCCTGGAATCATGAATATTGAGAATTGCACAGTGGCAGAGCTGAGCTGATTAATCCACAGAGTTAAAAATATTACAAAAAACGTGCCAAAAATTTAGAATAACAGAAAATACAAGGAAATCATAACCTGCTCATGAATATTCCATGAGCAGAAAAGGAGGATAAACACTCTCCTCAGGCTCTTTCCCCTCACAATACAAGTAAGATTTAGTCTCTTCCATCTTAAAAACCCCACCCTTGACCCCACTTACCTCTCCAGCTACCGCCCCCATCTTCCATCTGCCTTTCATCTCTAAGCTCATTGAACGTGCTGTCTACAATGGCTGTCTGGAGTTCCTCTCCTCCATGCAGCTGTCTTTCAGTCCACTCGATTATTATCTGTGGTTTAGCATGACCTGGAAGAGACATAGGTTGAAGATAACACCCAATACATTTGCATTTATGCCTATCTTTCAGTATGTGTCCTGCATTAAAAAAAATAGCACATGCGTTTGGTTGTCCATCATCATTTTAACTCCCTTAATTTTACATTCTGTTTCTACTAGCAATGAGCCTGCACAAGTACCTGGGGCTGAGCTTAGTATCTGTTTGGATCAGGGTCTGAACTTTCAGCTAGGGCCCATCTTTAATTTATGCTCTGTTGTGGCAGCTAGGTACTGACAGTAAATCCAATGCTCCTCATGACCGTGACAGTGCCATTTAAGTCAAAGTTAAAATGGGGTACAATATAAATGAAAAAGCTGGCTGACCGGGTAGCAAGTAAAACTCACTTCTGCTGTATTGTCTTTTAGAGCTGAGCTTATGTGGCAGAGTCTCTCGGTGTAAACTGACATCCCTCCATTGGCTTCAATGGTACTACACTGATTCACACCATCTGATTCACGCCCCACATATATAATATCATTACACGTGCACATCCCAACACCAATTCACCATGTGAAAATTATTCCTCTTGCTATTCCATCGCACTTGTTATTCCTCACTCCTTCTCCCATGTTGTTTTCACACTGCCGTGGCACCATGTCTCCATAAGACTGTAAGTGCTTCTAGATGGGAATCTTGGTTTTTTTCCCTATGTTCCTGTAAAGTGTTCAGCATGTGTTTGGGTGCCTTCAAACTAATAATAGTTATCTTCAATATAGCTAGAATCTGGGACCAGACTGTGAGCGTTTTACTTACATTGGTGAGCACTAACTCATGTGAGTAATCCCACCATTTCAATGCGACTATGTACATAAGTAAATCCTTACCAGTGTGAATATGAAGCTCCATGATCTGTCCCCTAATCAGGAAAACTGAACTCCTCATTGCCATGGGAGGCTGGTTATACCAGTATAACGTCTCGTGTGGATTCTCTTATTCCAGAATAAGCGTGCCTTTTTCTGGTTTAGTTTCAGTTACTTACACTAATATAACGATAGCACTATAATTGTACCACTATAGTTCTGCCAGTATATTTCCCCATGTAGACAACATAAGAAGAACATAAGAACATAAGAACGGCCGTACCGGGTCAGACCAAAGGTCCATCTAGCCCAGTATCTGTCTACCGACAGTGGCCAATGCCAGGTGCCCCAGAGAGAATGAACCTAACAGGCAATGATCAAGTGATCTCTCTCCTGCCATCCATCTCCATCCTCTAACGAACAGAGGCTAGGGACACCATTCTTACCCATCCTGGCTAATCAAGCCATCACTCTAGTTGAGTGAGAGGAGAATCAAGCCCTTAGCTTTTCCGCTTTCTTTCTTCAGTCCAAATGGCTTTTTATCAATTGGACAAAGTACCACCCATCACCCAAGAATGTCTTAGAAAATTAGGTTGAGTATGTTATACTGTATAACTACAGCAGTGCAATTATACAGGTAAATTGCCCTATGTCGAAGAGCCCTAAGTCAGGAGTAGATAGTTACAATGAAATCAGCAGATTTACACCAGAGTAAAACTAGTTTAAGTGAGAAGAGAATCAAACCTAAGAATATGAGCTATTATGAAACCCAAGCAGTTTCCTGTCTTACAAATGCAAAAACCACTCCCCAAATTCAGAACAAAACAAAATGAACAAAAAAGCCCTCCCACAACCCAGACCCAGAGTCCCATGGAAATGGAAAAGTTTTCCTGATTAGATGGGAGACTGGGGGACACGACACTGCTAAAAACAGCTGTGTAGACAGGAGAGACGTTGCTTGGGCACATAGAGAACTGAGCAGGGTACATACCTCAAGAATTCAGAGGTGTCTGCTCGAATTGCCTTAGTGGTGCCTCACCATCAACACTACTATTTATATCCATGCTGAGGGGGCATGTAGTGACGTACCCTGAGAAGAGAATTTAGCTCATAACCATCATGGCCAGTAATGTATCCCATGGCCACATGCACTTCTGTGACTTGTGAATGTAGAAGTGGGAGGGGGAGGGATAGCTCAGTGGTTTGAGCATTGGCCTGCTAAACCCAGAGTTGTGAGTTCAATCCTTGAGGGCAGGAGCAGCTCTAGCCATTTTGCTGCCCCAAGCATGGCGGCACGCCGCGAGGGGCACTTCGCCGGTCCTGCAGCTCCACCGAAGCCGCGGCTCCGGTGGACCTCCCGCAGGCATGCCTGCGGGAGGTCCACCAGAGCTGCGGGACCAGCGGACCCTCCGCAGGCACGCCTGCGGGAGGTCCACCAGAGCCACCCTCCCGGCGACCGGCAGAGCGCCCCCCGCAGCATGCCGCCCCAAGGACGCGCTTGGCGTGCTGGGACCTGGAGCCGCTCCTGCTTGAGGGGGCCATTTAGGGATCTGGGGCAAAAATCTGTCTGTGGATTGGTCCTGCTTTGAGCAGGGGGTTGGACTAGATGACCTCCTGAGCTCCCTTCCAGCCCTGATAGTCTATGATTCTATGATTCTAAATCCTTCTGCTCCAAAACAGGGGGCCCTGTCACTTGATCAGCAGTCCTGCTGTTCTATCCAGCAGATGGCCAAGGCATTACATACTCCTTCATCCCCACTGGGTAGAACTTGTCCTGAGAAACCCAAAAGACAGGGAATACTGATCCAATAGTCAAGTGCCATCTGTAATGATTCCATGGCTACAATAGAATCCCTTCCATGGGGTCTTATGACAATTGCATGTGAATGTGAGACCCGATGTTGTCTAGCAGTGGGTTCCTTAGCAGGGATAGAAGTCAGGCACTCATGCACAAAAAAGCATGTGTATGTGCGCACACTCACCCACCACACATACACACCCCAACCGAATTAACACTCACTGGAAAAAGCAGCTGACTTCCTTGGTTTCTCTTAGTTTACTATATGGTATATATTTCCTATATCACTGTGATGAAACGTCCTTGGCCTGTTTAAAGTAGGGGTTCTCAACCTTTTTCTTTCGGAGGCCCCCCCAACATGTTACAAAAACTCCATGGCCCACCTATGCCACAACAAGTTTTTTCTGCAGAAATAGCAAGCAAGACTATTGCCCAGGGCCCCACATCACAGGGGGCCCCACAAAGCTACGTTTCTCGGGTTTCGACTTCAGCCCCAGCTGGCAGGGTTCAGGGCCCTGGTCTTCAGCCCCACGTGGCGGAGCTTCGGCTTTCTGTTCTGGACCCCAGTGAGTCTAACACTGGCTCGGCTTGGCAGACCCCCTGAAATCTGTTTACAGCCCCCCCAGGGGGCCACGGACCGCTGGTTGAGAACCACTCGTTTAAAGAATTGCCTGAGTGCAGATTACAGGACCATTGGAGTAAATATAGGTTTGGTAAATAAATTATTATTTCCTCAAGTCATCCTTTATAAAAAGAAGCGAATAGCCTACAGGCAGGCTGCAACATAACGGTATTAGCTTCATAGAGAAATGGTCATTAATAAAATCCAGGGCCTGAAGACAGTCAACAGTGAGATGGTGAATATCCATTTAAATCTACTTGAGATGCCAAGAACTGAAGGAAGAACTCTGGCATGAAGGCTCATTATACATAGAAAACATAATTGTAGTGGTGCTGGAGTGTTTTGTCCATGAAAGTTTTCTGGAAAGCAAAAATAAGCACAACTAGTAGATAGAGGGGGATAAGAAGCAGGTGAATTTAAATGGGAAAGAAAGCAGATGAATGAAGAATCAGTACTAACATGATAAAAAGCTGCAGGCTAGGTCAAAGTTGTAACCAGAGAATGTTAGGGTTGGAAGAGACCTCAGGAGGTCATTTAGTCCAACCCCCTGCTCAAAGCATAGGTTGCCTCTCCGTTATAGTCCATTCATCCAATCTATACTTCTTTAACTTGCTGGCAAGAATACTGTGGGAGACCATATAAAAAACTTTGCTAAAGTCAAGATATATCACGTCCACTGCTTTCCCCCTTATCCACAGAGCCAGTTATCTCATCATAGAAGGCAATCTGGGTGGTCAGGCATGACTTGCCCTTGGTGAATCCATGGTGACTGTTCCTGATCACCTTCCTCTCCTCCAAGTGCTTCAAAAAGCCCCATAAACATCAGAGAGGGACTGGGAACTCTTACATAAGATCATACCTGCACTCTTAGTGCTGCTTCCATTGAAACCGCCCTAGGAATGGAAGAGCCCTTAGGTCACAAAGCTTCCAACAGCTTAGAGTAGGCCATAATAAAAAAGCAGGTATCAAACAAGGCCCTGCTTCCACTGAAATTCATGGCAAAACTTCCACCGATTTCAATGAGGAAAGATCAGATCCTAAAGCAGTAGAGCTCGGTCACTGAAAGGAGGCAAACTAGCCAACACACCTCTTCTCTCATCTTTACTGTTATTGGAACTTATTTCACTGTAATTACTTCTGCACTGATATCTGTTTAAATATTTTCCATCAAAGCAAGTATCCCCAGTACACCTGTCTCTGAGCTTTCAAACCCTTCCCTCTATGCTTGCTTCTGAACACCTCTTTCATTGGTATCTCCTCTCAACTCCAATCCAGTCTTCATTGGTGTCAGTGGAGATATTCCCATCAATTTAAATGAGAAAAGGATCAGGCGTAATGCTCTCATTTTCCTTCTCCCCTTTTCAGTACATATTGTGACTAACCTGAGGCCACAGAGAACAGACACCAAAACTGTCAGCTGAACTATATGTGTGCAGCACAGAGCTCAGAACCCTAAACCTTCCACTCCTCCCAAAATCGCAGATCTACAGCATTTAAATTAAAGAAGAATGCCCATTAGCTGTAGGGATATCATATGGAGACTGGAGGGATACATATGGAGGTTGGAGCCACTAGATGGATGTACCGACAGCTGCATAGTGCTAAGTAGGGACACCTGTCATCCAGAAAGGTATGGGAGGCCATATGGGGTGTTATCCCCCACTAGGAAGTTGAGGCTTTGGCACTGGAAAGGGGATGTGCTTCCTCTTTCCCTTCCCTTTGGGCAAGGGCAGAGGTGACTTGAATAGTTGTTGGGGAGTTGAATTCCTAGTTCCCAAGGCAGGAGCCCTCAACACCAGCCATATGTTACACTCTCAAGCAGCCACCTGATCTGATTGTATTTGCCGTTGTGCTCCTAACAACTCCTTCTGCTGTTTTATAAGATCTTTGGGGCAGGGTTGGTATTTAGCACATTATGGTCTATCATTAATAAAGGCAAACTCTGTTGCTTATTATCTCTGACAGCAGAAATAGTGGGGCCTACTGTATCTGTAGCCGATCCTAAACACTCTTAATTGCTCTGTGGAATTAGAGACGAGCATTCTAACAGAAACAGGCAACCTGTCGGCGTGCAGCACTGTATTCTAGTCTCCTGCAATGCAGGAGGTTTCAGATGTGTGAATGACAAGTGGCATTTTTCCTTGCAATGGCCCCAATATTTCCTCATTTTGTAGGAAATGGAAAGAGATGACAAGCATGTCAGTCCTGAGGGAAACTCCACTAGTATCTCAGTGAGTTGTAGAAATTGTTCAGGAATGGTTCATTCATGTGAGTACATGACCTTTGTTACACTGCCAAGGTTAGCAAACCCCAGGAGATCTGCTACTAGAGTGCCAGTCACGCAAATTAAAGTGGCCCAGAGATGCTTTAACTTATGCCCCCTGTTTCTCTGAGATTCTTTTTTCCTTTAAATTGGAATGTGTGTAATTTGTTTCTGGTAGCCATTCCCTGCCTTATTTCTACTCCATCTGGGTTGCATGCCTTTTTCCCAGGTACTAAGCAGCTTTCCTGAGATGCATCCCACCCCCATACTCCTCCCCACCAGTTTAGCAAGGAGAATATCTACCTTGCACAATTGAAATGCAAGAGATTAGAACAGGGCCCAAGTGAAGGATTAGAGAGGTTTATAAATGTCCAGGAACAGACTGATGCCTCTCAGATTCATATGTGATCAAAACTAATTTGAAAAGCTGTTATATGTGCTGAAGCCAAGGAAGGGAATTAATATAATACAGGCAATTCAAGACAGGATGTCTCCGTGAAAAAGCTTGTGAAAATTTGGAACAAGCTGCCAAAGAAAGCACATGGTGCACATTAACCCAAGAGAGAGCTGGAGAAATAATATTATGGTGACAAATCTGTGGCCAGCAACAGTTCCTGGTAGCCACTGTGATGCACACCAAGGCTGCTTGGAACCTCAAGTAGGTAACAAAGAGAAAACTCAGATCCTCTTGTTTTAAAAAGTCCTGGATCCTACAGCTTGAACTAAAAGACAATTGCCTTTAGCGCTTAGCAGTATGCGGCATATGAAACACAATTGAAGGTAGCAATCTATATACCCACTAGCCAGTTTGTTATGGTTCTTTGCACTTTCACATCTTTCATCCTAGGACACTGAAGTGGTTTACAAACATGAATTCTCATAAAGCCCTCGTAAGGGGAGTGTTATGATACTCAGACAAGGAAAGTGAAGTATGGAGAGATTAAGGCCCAGATCCTCAAAGATATTTAGGCACCTAAATCCCTTGAAATCAATAGGCAATAGAGGGTCTGGGCCTATGTGACTAGCCTGAGGCACACAAGGAGTCAGCGGCAGAATCAGGAATTGTACCAACCCCTCATCACCTGCTCTAATCTAACAGTGCTCCCACTCCTATGGCAAGGGGAAATAAAAGGGCACAACCATCAGTTAGATGTGGAGGTTTATCATACAGGAAGTTAGCCAAGAGGCGTTCTTTCTAGTTTGGCTGCCGCCATTTCACTTCAGTAGAAAGTGCAGCAGAAAAGGGCTCTCTCAGAATACCTAACTGATATCTGCAGTGTGGATGACTGACAGAACAAGGTAGCTCAAATCAGATCCTTCCTCTGCATGCAGTAGCACCCATTACATAGCCTCTTGCGTACTACCCAAGGGATCCAGGAAAAGCTCAGAATGCTTCCTGCATTGCATTATGTTCATAACAAACTGAATTTGCATTGCTTCCAAGTCAGCGTGTTCCTGACTCCTAGATACTCCACATGGCATCACATTCATGTTGCTTCCATCCACCATACTGCTTTGAACAAGATAACTGTGAAGGGCAAGCGGATAAGGTAGAACCGACAAACCTGGCTCCAGAACGTTTTAGCTAATTGGGCCTTCAGCTGAGAACTTACCATTGCACACAGCCCCTCTAGTCTCCAGCGGCCCCCCGTCAGGATGAGGTCGCCATCATACTGGACGCTATGCAAAAACTGTCACAGTCCTTGGCCCAAAAAACTCCTTCCCTACAATTACTGTGTTCCATTTCGCATTTCAGTGAGTCAGTCATGCTACACCACTTATGCTACATTCACCTGCATGACAGCAGATCTGGACACACAATCAGAGCCGTCACAGATAGCACAGTCCACTTACAGTGCATCTCTGCATACACTGAAGTGGAATGAAAGTCCCTCAGTGCTTCAGTACAATGGAAAGGGATTTCATTCCATCTATAGGGAAGCTTCACTCTACCTGTAGCTAAGAAGGCTCCATTATTATGGTACATGCAGCACTGGACACAACTGGGAAATGTTGGATGTTTCCTGTTAAGGGCATTATATCCGCCCATACCCTCTTCAGTCAAAGTACCAGGAAGAAAAGAGGACTTAGCCCTACCCCACCCCCAGTTGAAAGGCTGGTTGTGTCCCCAGCAGAAGCCTCAGGTGATAAGGAGAGGACTTTATCTTTCCCCCAGGAGAGGACAAAGGAGTCTTTGCTGATACCTACCCTGGATGAGGCCTTGGTGGCTTCCTCCTCAGTCACTAGGAATGACAGGGAAGTCCTATCTGGCTCCCTACAGACACAGAGGACAAATAAGAGGGTCTGTCAGGATCCCTGGTTAAAATTACACAATGTCCCCTGCAGTGAAATTCATGCCTGTCTGTGTTGAGGCCCACACCAGGCCTAAGTAGGACTTACACAGTGATCAGGCCTTGTGCAACCCTGCACAGGGGTAAGTTTTACCTACAATGACTGTTTTGCACAAAGCAAGAGTTAAATATAAGTGGGTTCTCCTGAATAAGCAAAAAGCAACCACTGCATAGGTGCTGGAACTAGGGGTGCTGCTGCACCACCTGGCATGGAGGTTTCCATCATATTCAGGGTTTACAATTTGGTTCAATGGCACTCAGCTTCCCCCCCGCCACATACTATACAAATTGTTCCAGTACCCCTGCTTCGCTGTATAACCCTTATAGAGTGATTCCCAACTACATGTATCCTACCAACAGTTCTACTGCACTCACCATTCTTTGTCCTTCAGGACCTGCCAAACGCCGTGCTGTAAGCTACATGGTATAGACAACCACCCATCAGTGTCTTACCTGTTGTCAAAGGCAGACCGTGGATCAGGTAGCGGATGTGTATTCCTTACTTGGACATCTCTCATACTGTAATGAACTAATTTTGGGCCAGATCCTCACCTGATGTAAAGTGACATAGCTCCACTGAGTTCACAGGCAAGTATCCATTGAGTTTAGTGGATGGATGTTGATTTACATCAGCTGAGAGTCCAGCCCTTAAAGTTTAAGAGTCAAATTCTGTTCTCTAACACATGCACAAAACTCCCATCCAAGGACAGAATTTGATCCTACTCAAGTAAGCTTATTGTTTATCAGCAAGGACCCTCTTGGTAAAACTTTTTTCCTTCTGCATAAACAGACCAAAGATAACATTAAGAAAACTGCCTCCGTTTCATTAGAACCTGTTGATAGGAGAGAGAGAGATTCATTTGTAGGAGTTGCTGTGTTTGCAGCAATTTAATCTCATGTTTCTTATTATTGGATATCCTTGTATGTGGGCCTGACTGGCTTTTCCAAAAAGTCACACTGTGTGTAGGCTGAAAGGGGCTGCACAGATTCAAATATTTTGTTACACTCTGTGGATGGTTTATCTAAGGAGTAGGAACCAAGGACACTCTGCACAGAGCACTATGAAAGATGAAGAGGGGAAAAAACAGCACAGAGTCAGGGTAATACCAGGAAATGCTTCTGAGTCATTAGCTGCAAGGCTGATTTCTTTGCTCACTAAACAGAGATGGGCAGCAGGTCAGTGACATGTCACAAAAAAATTCCAAGAAAACCAGGAGGTTTCACGTTTTACTTACAAAGTTATTGATAATCATCTTCTTTAAAATTAGGGCTAAATCTGAGCTAGTTTTAAAATGGATCCAGATTAAGCCTGTAATTGTGATGTAAACAGACAAAACTATGGGTGGATTTGTTTATTTTCTGTGTACTGCAGCTTTCAATTTCTAATTCCTAAATGTCTGCTTATGTGGAGACTTCATCAACCACTTTGTTTGCAGAGCTGATTTTAACCTGAAACAGACAAGATTTGTACGCGCCTCCCACACCACCACCTCTCATCAGGATGTCACTTTTATTGTTGTTTGCCTTCATCAAAAATAAGAGGTAATTTTACACAGGAAATGCATGCATGGTGGATCTATGTGAATGAAAGCAAAACAATCAATCTATCAAAATTGTGTTTATATAGGGACAGTTCCTTAGCTGTGGTAAATCAGCATAGCTCCATTCATTTCAATGGAGCTAGACAATTTACTCTAGCTGAGGCTCTGACCCATGGTTTAGCCATGCATCCATTTATGTTCTTGTCTCAAAATGTTTGGCATTGCTGTTCAAGTTTGCAACCTTTTTTAACGGATACCATCTGATGGCTTTATTTTTATCTCTAGTGGCAAAAAATGGTATTTGACTACTGGCAGTAACGTATATCCACATTTTGTTAGTCTTATTCCAGTGAGCTAATAAGTGAAACATAGAAAGATTGTAAACTCTTCAGGGTAGGGACCATGTTTACCTCTGTGTTTGTACAGCACCTAACACCACAGTGCCCTGATACTGTGCTAATGTTAAACCAGGACATCTCTTGGAAACTTCAGGAATTAGTGGTGTTCAAGTCATTGCACATTTGAGCCCCCTAGTGAAGAAAAGCCATACATTAGATGTCGATTCAACTAAATTCATATAATAAACGCACTTGTCATATGAATAAATCCCTGCTGGTTTGGTGTTTATTCTTAGCTGAATAGGATTAATGTTATAAAGATTATAAATTCTGTACAAATAACAGAGTATATGTATATAAGGGAGAGTAGATACTATATTATGAGTGGTCCTGGTCCCATTGAAATCAATGGTAAAACTCCCATTGACTTCAATGGGACCATGATTTCAGCCTATATATATTAAGGGAAATTTTCTCCAGTGGTCACCATATTCTTAAAACTTCATTCAAAGCCTGTTGAAGTCAATGGGTGTCTTGCCTTCAAATTCACTGGGCTTTGAATCACACCCTTGTTTTGGACTTGATCTGGCAAACCTTTACTCACACCCTATTCACTTAAGTGAATTCAAGGGGACTCATGTCACGAGTAAGGATTCATTCCAAGAAATAGGGTTTGCAGGATCGAATCATCGCCTAATTCTTCCGACGGTGAAGTATCTACAAACCTTCACCTTCAAATTAGTGACATTTCATTGCAATGAGCTGTGCTCATTGCTTTGCTGTATTGTAATATGGTATTTAGGGAGATGGCTGATACTGTGGCTCATCTAAACCTGGAGATTTGAATATTTTGAAGTGAACATAATGGATTGCTCAGCTGTACATAAGGAATGTAGTCGAGTGAGAGAATATTTCAGTGCAACCAAGTTCTCTCCTTTAAACACAGATCTCAGTCTTGCCTTATTTGGTGGCCACTCTCCTAACTTACAAATTACTGTAACTGTACATTGAAGGAGTAAAGCACCATTCAGCTAGTGATGACTGAGGCCTGGTCTATCTTGGGGGCGGGGGGAATCAACCTAAGATACACAATTTCAGCTACGAGAATGGCATAGCTGAAGTCGACGTATGTTAGGTCGACTTACCTCACGTCCTCATGGCATGGGGTCGACTGCCGCCACTCCCCCATCAACTCCGCTTCTGCCTCTCGCCGCGGTGGAGAACAGGAGTCTACAGCAGAGAGATTGGGGATTGATTTATCGTGTCTACACTCGATGCGATAAATCTATCCCGATAGATTGATCACTACCCGCCAATCTGGTGGGTAGTGTAGACGTACTCTAACAGGGTCAACTGACCCAAGCAACCAATGAGAAACATCTTTAGTTTGCTATAGCATCAGAGACACATCTATGGATGCACAGATGAGAGCACTAGTTTTCTGGATAGAAGCAGCTGTAGTATGGCCCTATAGTAGCGATAAAACAAACTGTTGTATTTTAATCCATGAAGTTTATTGAATGGCTGTCTGTCTGTCTGTCTGGCTTCAGTATAGTAGTTGAATATTAATTTGTCATGATTTTCAGCTGCCATTAAAAATGCAGACCATGTCCTTCTGTAGGACGGTGTTAACCCACAGATGCTCCTTAGGCACAGGATGCTGTTGCTCTGACACCAAACATGTTTTTTCCAGAATACTGCTCAACTCCTTCTTTGTGATCAACCACAACTCTAGGTAGTTAATGCTAATTATAAAGCTGTGCTTCATTTTCTTCAAGGTCTTTCCACGGAGATTCTGCCACCTCCTCCAGTAAGGAAATGCAAGTGGTAATGATTCAAAAGCTCCGGTCAGAGGCCACTAGCTCTGCAAATCAGCCTATTACCCTGTCAAGGCTGATTCCCAACTCTGGCACTCCGAGTGCAGAAGGTGGGGCCCACAATTATTCTAAAAATTAATACTGGCCCCTCCAGGCTTATATTAAACTCCCACGGTTACAGCTTTTCTCTGACCTTGGATGGGTAGATGCTGCCATCACCCAAGTGCAGAACCCCTTTGAGAGCCCAGGAAGGAGCACTTGGGAATTCCTTCCTGTGGAGTACCCTCAAGCCTTTTTGCCCCCACCTCCGGGGAAGAGCTGAGAAAGAAAACAAAGGAAATCAGCTGTTGCCACCAGCTAATTAAACAACATGTGCACAAACCTTTTAGGACACAAAATCCAATCCTGTTCTGAAAAAAGGTAAATTTTATTAAAAATAAAAAGAAAATACATTGAAAACGCAGGCTATTGCTAGATTTAAAAAACCCACTTACAAAAATTCAGCATCAAGCATGACCTTCTTGAGGTCCAGCTTAACGGTTACCAGCAAAACAAAAACATTTGGGGTTAGCACAGAGGAGTCCACAAGCCATAAAGAAATAAAAAGAAATAAACCTAATTGCATCTTCCTAGACATTTCCTGATCTACTTACATATCTGGGGGTTTCAAGTGAGTAGTTTATAGATATGATTCAAATTATTTTTTATATCTGGCCCCAAGCTTCTTACAGTATAGTTGCTCTGTCCCTTCTCTCCAGGAGAACAATATAGACAGATAAAGGAGAAGTTCCCCCCCCCATTTAAAAAAGTTCTAGCCTTCCCATTGGATCTTTTGGTCATGTGCCCGCTCCCTTCCTTTTACCTACGCAGGGAGACGTTTTAACCGTTTACAGGTAAAGCAAGTACAGAACAGCTAGTAAGAGGGATTTTATAGCTAACTGTCTGGCTTGGGTCCATAAAAGGGAGCTCCACCCCCACCCCCTTCATTTATCACATACCTTCATCCAGAAGGTCGTACCAGTTGATATTTCAGAACCACTGGGGGGCTTTGTGGAACATTTATAGAGTTTTGTGCTGCTGAAAAAGCTTCAGTAAACACAGAAAAGCCCACAGTGTTGTAAAGCTAGAGTCCTCGTTGTCCTGGGAGGATCAGCTGGCTCTTTCCTTTGCATTGTTCTACTTTTGAAAATAGTTCTCGTAGGGCAAGTGCAAAAACTGGTTTAATACATTACTGACTGGGGGCTGCAAAATGGGGGCTCTATACTTCACCCCATCCCTCCACCCAATTCCGGCTGCCGGACAACCAATCCTTACTTCATACTTCCCATTCACTGCTTAAGAAATGAGTAAGGGTTGCAGTATCTAGCCCATATAATTGACACCACAACAGTCCTGGTTAATAAATGCTGCAGACTGTTAGTCTGGGCAATCTTGTGAGAAGAGATTGTCATGCACAATAGAAAAAAGTGGGACAGGGTTGAAATTACATGTGTCTGATCCATCAGCAGGCATTCCAGTTAAGGAGGTTACCTGCAATAAGCAATTGCTGGGTTCTCTAATCTCTCTCTTCTCTAATATCTTTAGGGTTCAAAGCTCATGTGTCTGCTCATGCCAGAGTTCTATCTTAGCTCCTGCATCAGTCTCTGACTCAGCCGCCTCATCACAATCACTTGTCAATTTCTTCACAGGGGTTGTAGAGTTCCTGTCAGAGTCCTCAGGCATAAAATTGCTTTCGGAGTCAGTGCTGAAAGCCATTGCAGGCTGTGAACTAGATAAGCTCTCGTGCATCCTGTAAGCCGCTATCTACTGTGTTACCATATTAACTATACCAAACTTGGGACAGAACTACAATCCTACGGGATTAACATGGCATTATTCCTAGACACTGTACGCTGGGGACTGAGTCAGCATTTCTAGGCTGTAATTCCAGTTCTGCCACAATGTGACATGGGACCAGGAATCCCATGCAAATCACTGTGCATTTCTGTGTTTCAGATTAACCATTTGTAAAGGGGGCCGTGAGACCATTAATGGGGCCAGATTCTGCTGTTACATCCATACACCTCTAACGACATTCCCCAAGATGGGCCAAACTGGGAATGATGGCAGCTATGACTTTGGGTGCCATAAGAGCTGAAACCAGAACTGGGATCACGAAGAGAAGAGTCCCCTCCTTTGGCTGCTTGTTGGGACACACACTAAATGCAATGAAACAAAGTAAACAGCGGCAACACAGAGCATGGACAATGTACATCCAGTGAGCATAGAGCTTGTGCATAAGTGTAAGAGAGATTGTTGATTCAGCTGGTGCGCACACCCAGCAGGGCAGGGGTTAACAGTCTCTAGCGTGCTTTGTGCTGACAACTAGTTCATGAAGTGTGACTTGGTTTTGAGCCCAAACACCCACAGAAAAGTTGAGCAACAATGGACCGTGGAGCTTGCAGAAATGACTCATAACTGGCCTCAGCTGCCTGACCTTCCACCATATGTGGGCATCCCTCAGCAGGTGACCGCTACCATAACGTAATGGCAAAACCAAAGAAAACTGCTGGGTTACAAATAAAGTAAGGGCAAAAGGGACCCTGTCTAAGTAAAATATACGAAGGATTATGCCTATTTTTTTAGCAGTGCAATAGTTTTGTTTCACTTGGCTTCGTTGCTTTTGCATATGCACCATAGAGAAGTTGTAGCATTTTACATACATTCAGCACCGAGGGTCAATGTTGGGATATTGAAAGTCTTTTTCCTGAGTGTCTGGCTGGAGAGTCTTGCCCGCATGCTCGGGGTTCAGCTGATCACCATATTTGGGGTCGGGAAGGAATTTTCCTCCAGGGTAGATTGGCAGTGGCCCTGGAGGTTTTTCGCCTTCCTCCGCAGCATGGGGCAGGGGTCGCTTGCTGGAGGATTATCTGCTACTTGAAGTCTTTAAATCAGGATTTGGGGACTTCAACAGCTGAGTCAAGGGAGAGAATTATTTCAGGAGTGGGTGGGTCAGCTTTTGTGGCCTGCATCTTGCGGGAGGTCAGACTAGATGATCATAATGGTCCCTTCTGATCTTAAGTTCTATGATTCTATGATTCTATGAGCATGAAGCAAAAGATGTTAGAGCAGGAGCTGGTATCTGCCATGGCTGTCTGAATTGTTCCATGGTTCATAACATCAAGGATAGGTAAAGGGACTGTTGATGTGTCAACACTGTCTCTAGTGCCTTGCATTGCTGGTGTAGGTCCTCTTCAGGGCTGACCTTACCATGAGGCCAACTGAGGCGGCCGCCTCAGGTGCCAGACTCTTGGGGGGCAATTGTGTCTGCTGCTGGTGCATATGTATTCTCTCTGCTTTAGATGCACAGAGATGGTGGAGTGCTGTCCTGGAGAAAGGAGGGCACAAGAGACACAACAGGCAGGCAGGAGAAATGGTGAGAGAGAATAACAGAAAGAAGCAGGAGCTGCAGAGACAGAGAGAGGAGGAGGAGCCTTTTATGTACCTCTCTAGCATCCCTAGGAGCCTGGACTGATTAACACCAGCTTCTCAGGGAGCTTCCTGTTTCCTGCTGCATCCCTGAACCCACATGAGGAGAACAGGCAGCCAGCTGAAGTAGTGGGAGCCAGTTAGGCCCTTAAGAGGCTGATATCATCCCTCCCTCAGGCCCTGCTACCAGCCTGCTTATTTGTCCCCTTCAATTGAATGTTGAGAGCCACTATAGCTGGCACAGAACAGCAGTCATGAGTGAAAGAAGAAAACACCCCTCTGGGGCAGCATTCAGAAAAAGAAAGAAAGGAAAGGAAGCTTTTCTATCTAAGCAGGAAGGAGCTCTCCTGAGATACACAGACACAAATGTTCATGGTGAGCCTTCCGGCCTCAGTGAGGATATGAGTGGTAAGGAGATGCCTGATCTTCCAGTTAGTCAGGGTGCAGGTGACCTGGCAGCTACTGCAGCATCCATATCTCCATCTCAAATGGATGTAACCATGGACCTTCATGAAGAAAAGTGTAGATCAGAGAAGGGTGTGATGGAGGCGCAAGAAACAGCTGCTGCTGAGTTTAGTTCCTTCAGTTGAGATGATCCAGGACTGTGGACCCACTTGAGTAGTAGCCTGCGGGACTTCCTTGTACTGTATGGGCCACAGCAAGTGAAAAACTTCATGTTCCACAAAGACAATGAAAATAGAAGTTTCCATCCAACACATTACTGGTGTGAAATCCCCAATGGTAACAAAGTGAAGAGGCCAGGGCTTATGTACTCAAAAACCCAGAATGCTGCATACTGTTTTTGTTGCAAACTCTTCCAGTCTAATGTTCCAGCCACACTGGGTTCTACAGCAACAAAGGACTGGAAAAATCTGGCTAGAAACCTGGCATGCCATGAGAAGGCAGCAAATCACCAGAGAGCATTCCATAGGTGGAAAGAGCTTGAGATGAGACTAAGGTTAAAGGCCACCACAGATGATCAACATCAAGAGAAGATTGTATCAGTGTCTCTTTACTGGCAAAATGTTCTGAAAAGGCTCATTGCCATTGTGAGAATGCTTGCTACCCAAAACCTAGCACTGTGTGGCACTTCAGATCAGCTGTATGTGCCGAACAATGGAAACTTCCTTAAAATTGTGGCGCTGATGGCTGAGTTTGATGCTGTACTCCAGGAGCATCTAAGAAGAGTCACCACCCAAGAAATGTACACACACCATTATCTTGGAAAAACAATTCAAAACGAGATCATACAGTTACTGGCAACAAAAGTCAAACAGAAGATTGTGGTAGATCTGAAGTCAGCAAGATATTACTCTGTTCTGCTGGACTGCACACCTGACATCAGCCATATGGAACAAATGACTTTAATGGTGCGTTTTATAACAACAACGGAACCTAGTGAAAATGTCTCTGCAATGGTGACTATCAGAGCATTTTCTAGAATTTATTAACATTGATGATACTTCAGGAGCAGGTATGACAAATGTGCTTCTTAAAAAGCTGGAAGATACAGTAATTGCAATAGCTGACGAGAGGTCAGGGCTATGATAATGGTGCCAACATGAGAGGAAAGAACAGAGGAATTCAGACACGGATCCGAGAGTTAAACCCTCGAGCTTTTTTTGTCCCATGCAGTTCCCATTCATTGAACTTGGTGGTCAGTGACGCAGCATCAGCTTCTAGTGAGGCTGCTGAATTTTTTAATGTAATTCAATGCATCTATGTATTTTTCTCTGCATCAACTCATAGATGGCAAAATTTGAAGCAACATCTGGGAACATCCTCTCTGACACTGAAACCACTGAGTGACACATGATGGGAAAGTCGAGTGGAGGCAATAAAGCCTATCAAACACCGGATTGGGAAGATAGATGATGCCACAGTTGCCATTATGGAGGATAGTACTGTGACAGGAACTGTTCGTGGGAGAACAGTGGCAGAGGGAAATGGAATCACCAGAAACATACATAACTTCAAAATTTCTGTGTGGCTTAATGTTGTGGCATGACATACTGTTTGAAATAAATGATGTAAGCAAGAGACTCCAAGGTGTTGACCTTGATATATCTGGAGCAATGAAACACCTGGACAAAGCAAAGCCATACCTACAGTCTTACCGGTCAAATGAGGAATTTCAAAACGTTTTGAAGAGTGCACAGAAGTTGGCAGAGGAACTTCACACTGAAGCTATTTTCCCACCCATTCAAGAATACAGGAGTCACCGAAGAAGACGACCTTTTGATTACGAGGCACGGGATAATCCCATAAGAGACCCCAAACAACAATTCAAAGTTGAATTCTTTAACCAAGTGCTAGATTGTGCAATACAATCAGTTGAAAAACATTTCAGAGGGTTTGGACTCAGGCCCATCTCTAATATTGACTTTGCTCCAGTGGGATAGAAGCTTGTAAAAAAATTGACTTATCTTTTAAATAATTCTTGTGTAATAAAATTGCATTAAAACCCATGAGACAATGTAGATAAAGCTTGATGGTTTTGGACAGGAAGATTGAAACATCAAGATTCTGGATGGATTTATTCCTGAAGAAAAGCCTGCAAAATCATGCACTCAATGCTGCCCATTCTTGCTACTTCAATTTGTCTTATGAAAAGCTCAGGAGAACATTTCTCCAAAGATTTAGTGATGAAAGATAAACGTTATTTGAAATAAAGAACAGATGTTAACAGAAACCTATGTGAAAAACATTACACAGAGGCAAAAACTTTTGGCTTGAAAGATCTGTCTCCATTTTAATGGAGTTGCTTCATTTTGGTTATAAACATTAATATTTGATTATTAAACTCATTTAAATAAATTTAGTGCACTTACTTTAATCTGACTTTAATTACATGTAGAAAGGAAAGCAATTCAGTATAGTAATTAAATCCAGTCGTATCCTATTTGGATTGCATGATATGGGATCATACTGGGAAATCTATATTCAGGACCTTGGGTCAAGTGTCCTTGTTCATATGTTTGTTATTTTTATCTCAATCCCTAGTTACACAGAGACAAAGGACAACATTCTGAGTAGATGTAAAATGGTGTTAATTATACTGAGGAAAGTGGGTCTAGATTGGTGTAATTTAGAAGCTGTGAGGCTGGAAGAGAAGGTAAGCTCAGAAAGAAAGAGAAAAAGCAAAGAAGGTATGGAAAGTTTCAGCTGAGAAGTGCCCCCACCTTAACCACTAATTGCTACCTTGTAATGAGTTCGGTCCAAATTCTGCTAACTACGCCCTGTGAAGATTTTGGGTGTAAAGGGCCAGGAGCAGATGTAAAGTTAGAATTTAGCTCTCAGGGTGAAATCCTGGCCTCCCTGAAGTCAATGGTGTGACAGGTTCCCCCAGGGTGCTACCTGGAACTGGGTAAGCACTGAGTCCCCCTGACCCACCAGCCTGGGCTCCCTTTACACTGAACTGTTGTGACAGGCCCTTAAGCCCCCTCCAGCACACATACAGGTAGGGACACACCCAGCTGCAGCTACACACAGATGCTGAGATCCCCTCTGGAGTGTAAACCCAAAATTATGCCGTCTTTCACTGCACAGAGAACTGCACAGTGTAAGCTCATGAAATTCGCCCCCCTCCCTCACGCGTGCCATAGGTTGTCTACCTCTGTGATAGACAGTAGGATCTGGGGGACAAAAATTTGGCTGAGACCTCCCAAGTTCTAGTTCAGGTTCTGCTACTGATTAGCTGTGTGACTGGGCAAATTACTTAACCTCTTTGTCCCCTAGATCCCCATGGAAAACAAAATGAGGGTCGTTGTTCTACCTTGTTAGCTACCTCACAGAGTTGTTGTGAAGGTTTAGGGGCAGATTTTCAAAGAAACGCACAGGGATGAGTTAGGCACCCAACTCCCATGACTTGTGAGCTGTAAGACCCTGCAGAGACCAGAGAAGAGAACTGGAATAAAGCTGTTGCCATTTAAGGCCAAAATGGGTAACTTTCTTTGGGGACTCCTTGTTTCCCGCGTATTCAGGAAGATGGGGGCAAAGCGACTGTTAAATCCCCCCCAATATCCTCATATTTAGCTACTTCAGAGCAATTAATGAAAAAGCTACCATCTTACCAGCTGATTTTAAAATGGCTGAGACTTTGGCAGGAGGTGGGTGACATCATTCACTCTGCACCCTGGATGATGAGTGATGTAACTTGGCTCCCTTGTATCTGCTTACAAGTAAGCAAGGCTTTGTCTACAAACAATGGCAGTGAGGAATTACCCAGGAATAATTCTGGAGAGAGATAAATGAGGATGGTGATCATCAGTCACCAGGCTTCAGGGTACTTTGGGACAACACTATTACCTCAGATAGCGTCAGGAAACTTTATAGCAGTCTATCTGCTATGCACCTTAATAAAATAACCGCTATAACAGCCAGACACATCTACACAGATGCAAAGCTCCTAAAAAGATTTTGCAGGATGAACCAGGTGCCAGAATGGTAAAAAGGATGAAAAATCCACTGGCACTATTTGTGGGGATTAGTTATGCTCACGGTATTATTTCAGATGGGAAAGGGGAACACAGCAGAGGTCAAGTCTGAAACTGCCCCAGCACAGGATATATTTACATCTATTTTTAGTATTTAAAAGCTTGTTTATACATGTCCAAAAGAGCTGATAACCCCACACCACTGTGTTCATTCCCCTCTCCCCAGAAATTGTGTTAACCACTTGGCACAAAGAAACTACCTACATTATTTAGCCTGGGGAGCATTGCATTATGGTAGAAAATAAATAATGAAAATGCATCAAGTCTATGAGAGATGAATAGAAGGGTTCAGAGCAGAGCAAGTTTTCCTCTGTCTTACAGAGATGAGTATGGGAAAGTACAGAATAATTTATGAGTCTATAAAAAACATGCCAGCAAAACCCAGCAATCAGCTTATTAATTCATTTTACACCCTCCTTTCCTATACAGGAATATTGAGGAATATAAAACACACACACACTTCCATATTATATATATGGAAATACACCACAATACAACAAATGTATTGATCCTTAGGATTTCCAGCATTATTGTGCTGCTGAGTGGATCGTTGGAAACAGAGAAAATACAAGAAGTTGAAATGTTTCTGTCATGCAAAGTCAAACCCATGTATGTGTGTAAACAATGGCTTGCCATGTGTGGTATTATTTACCAAACAGCTTGATCCTGCGCAGATCAAGCTGTGGGGTGTTGGGCATGTAAATTCAAGCAAAGGAGGGAACAGGACTAGAGTTTAGCACCATTCCAGCCTGCACTATTAAGTGCGCTGCTACACAGATGTTGAATCACACCACCTGTCTAATAGTAGGAGTAAGGCCATAGTGGGGAGCACGAAAAATTGCAGACTGAGGAACTTATTTAAGCACATCTCCTCAGACACAGCCACACCCCTTTTTATCCTGAACTCTTGTAAGTAAGTGGTTGAGGGCACAAGGGGCTTGAAACTTCCAGTGAATACACGAGGGTACACCACCATCACACCATTCGCATACCCAGTAGCCTTGACTCCCACTGGCAAACAGCCACTTTGCTGCCCCTGCTGCTCTCCACAACAGACCTCGCAGACCAAGACCTCTCTCTGCTTCCCAAGGGCTCAGATTGTTCAAAAACTAAAGGCTTTATTCAAGAAATAAGAGGCAAACAAAATCAAGAGTAGCTTAGAGAGTCTGTCAAAAATAAAACCTTTAAAAATGTTCATGTTACTTAACTATTATCAGTTAATTAATATAATGGAATATTTATAAAATGTAAAAGGAAACCACAAGCTCCATACTCCAGATTCGCAGAGCAACATGCCTTCTTTGTGTCAGAACAGAAACTGTCTACACTTTTATCACTTGCTCAGTACATTGTCAATCCCTAGCAAATAATCAGAAATAATATTTTAGATTATTAAAATTGCATCTAAATTCTAATTTACCTTTCACCCTAAGTAGTTGTGTTCAGAGTTTGCATTTTGCTCATTACAATGAAAGACAACTTTTTCAGTTTCACATTTGTTTCTAGTTTATTTCATTGCAGAATTAGAAAGATGCATGGGAACATATCTATTTTCATTAGACTTTGCACGTCTATACCTTTGACACAAAGGTATATTTGGAGCTAATTACAGCAGGTAAAGAACACGTTGTATTTGGCTACAAACAGGGGAGGTGCATCAATACAAAGGGTATGATGAAGTGCCTCGTCCGCCATTGATACACCCACCCTGAAACGCCTTCATTGAATTGCAGAGGGTTGATTCATGGTCGACCTCAGTCCTTCCCATCTTTTTCTATTCAAGTTTTTTTCTGAGAATGTCACTGTGATGCTCACACAGACCAGTAAGTGGTTGCAGCGCTGCCTGCTTCATAACCCTGGGTGCTTCTGTGCTGTACAGTGTTGGCTCAGAGCTATATACCAGCAGCCTGCTCACAGCACGATGCCCTCACCCTAGCTTCCATCAGCCTACTTACTCCTTACAGGGTGACATCAGCAACCCTTCCGGTCCTGAGTCTCCCCGAAGTGTCTCCCCTGCAGTGTCCAGTCCCCTCAGAAGTTCACTGTCTCCAAAGAGCCAGTACACTCACCAGCCCAGTTGCTGGGATGGGGATTTTACCCTTTGGTTTAATACATGGCTTCGTCATAAGCACAGATATTTAAGTGATAAGAAGAGAAGAGACAGGAATGGTTACAAGTAAATCAAAACATGTTTTCAGTGACAAACTTAATTTCAGCAAGTTACAATCTTTGTCCAAGCAGGTTTCTCACCTATGCTCAGTTTCCAGCTACTCTTGCCACCCAGGCCAATGGGGTCTGCTTTTCATGAACATAAGAGTGCTTCTCCCATTTGTCCCCTAAGTGATGGATACCCCAAAGGCTTTCAGTAGTTCCTTATAGCCTCAAGGTTTATCTCTGTTATCAAAGTCAGGAAGCCCCCCAGAGGGCTCAGCTTTCTGTGTCCACCAGGGAGCCCATTCCAAGTTAACTGTTGCAATCTCCAATGATTTTGCAATGCAATTGATCTTTCTGTGATCCCCAGTGCAAATGAATAATCCATTATTCTTGGCCACACTGGCTTGATTTGTGATCAAGTTCGAGAGGTGTTGGCCATTCTCTGTGGGGAGAAGGGGAGAATGGTTTTGCCTCTTTGGTCTGTTTACAGACTCCAAAACAGTATCAGAGAGTATCCATAATTTCACATACAGCATCATTACATACATTTCACAGATATTGGTGACCAGTGTGTTATTAGGTTTCAAGTGATATATTACAAGACACCTTCTAAATAACCATTGTGACAACAGTGGGTGTGTGTGAGGTTTATTGAGCTGGTCAGGCCAGCTGAGTTTTAATGTTGCATACCAAGGAGCCCCTTGCCATCTGGCATAGGGGTTGTCTTAGGGTCACAGTCACATAGCCTCTTGCTGAACCTCCTGCAGTACAGTTAGGTTTTAGCATCAATCTCTCTATTGGCTAGAATTAAGTTTACCCTACACTTATATGCACAGAGAAGCTACTTGCCTGGCCAATTTTTTCCAGCTTCCTTTATGAGCCTAATTAAAACTTTCCCTTTTGTGTATGTGTATAGCAGAACTGCTAATTAACTACCCAAAAATAGACTGTGGGTCCAGTGTCTGCTGTGCAGCTAACACAGTGTTCATCACCACCACTGAGTGCTTTTAGCAGGGTTGGGTCAGCAATGGAACAGGATTGAAGCTGGGAAAATATTAATGAGTCTTGGGAACAGCAGCTGTTTAGGAGTCTGATGTACTGTCTTTAAAGCTAATGTGTGACTGCGCCATAACCAGGAATAATAATAATAAATATATATATACAGTAAGGATCAAAAAGGAGATGAAAAGAGGAATGGAACAAGAGCAAAACACGTGACTTGAGCGAGCATGCCTCTGGTAATAGCAGCCTGCCCTGCACTAGATCTGGCACTTTGGTGCTACTCTAGCATGTGCTGTGATTACCTGAGATTTCACATTATGAACCAGCATTGGCAGGTGGCATGAGTCAGTTCCTGGATGGGAGACCTCCCAAGAATAAGGTACATGCTGTAAGCGCTTTAGGAAATGGAGCTGGTGATTGGGCAGGTGGCTCTTTTCCAGCTGAATCAATGCTAAAGCATAGTACTAGGGGACACTGATCTGGAAGCACCATCCTTTAGATAAGATATAAAATGAAAATCCTGATCACTGTGGTCATTAAAAATGTCACAGCACTTCTTCCAAGAGTCAGGGTGTTCACTTCAGTTTCTTAGGTGACAGGGTGGGAAAAACACTTTACCCTTGTTATGCCACCCATGAAGCTACATTGATGGAAAATTACAGGTCCCCTTTTCCCAAGCAAATTCATCCTAGATCAGTCTTAACCCATAAGAAGTCTGCAAGTATTAACAGTGATTCTAAGAGGAAACCCTGGTTTTTTAGTCTTTATTGTTCAGTACATTCTAAAATAACATACTAAGTACTGGTGTTGCACTGAACACACTGTATGTTAGGCCAGGTTTGTTCTTAGGAACTGAGAAAGGAAGAGGCCCTCAATACACAGATCTCACCTCTACAGCAGGAGAGCATATAGCCACCGTCATAGCACCTGCCCTCCAGTTCACAGGACACTCCATAGAGCTCAGGAACTGTATATGGAAAAAGCCACCTCTTCTCTCTGTAATCCTCTTCCACAGAGGTGGTTACAATGGCCACTAGTATAGCAAGGCTATCAAGAACCCATTAGAAACACCTGGGTTTCGTCTACACTACAGCCTCCATTATTGCTACCACAGGTCCCTTCTTCCTTAGTGGCACAGCCATGTCTAGAGCTTTACATCTGAAAGGGGGTGGTTGTGGGGCTGCCTGATTTCTCCCCTGGAAGCTCTCAGTCTTACAGAAAGACAGAGTCCTCCAATCACCTCTCAAGCCATTTAAGACCAGATCCCGAAACATATTTAGTCACCTAACTCCTATTGATTGTGGTGGGGAGGGTCATTCCCACTGATCCAGTGTGGCAGAGTCTCTTCTCTAACAGCATGTGACTCTGGATTTCCAAGGTAGCACAGAAACACAAATCTATTGTATGTTATTACCGATCTGTATCCATTGCTGCATGTGCACTTTAATTTTTCAGAATTCCTTAATGAGTTTTGTTTTTAAAATTATTCATGGAGGAAGCTTAAAAATGCTGTGGGATTCATCCATTTTGTGTAAGTTACTCTCTCTCTAGCCTCAGTTTCATGATTATTTCTGATGTAAACAATTGTCCCCTCACTTTTATTATTGACAGTAAATCTCTGTGGAGTGTAAAGAACTTTGGGACTGAAATTAGGGGTATTTG
The DNA here is from genome assembly GCF_020497125.1 of Mauremys mutica. Lineage (NCBI taxonomy): Eukaryota > Metazoa > Chordata > Testudines > Geoemydidae > Mauremys > Mauremys mutica. The sequence continues at coordinate 89,457,050 of NC_059080.1, read as the reverse complement.
AAAGCTAGATGTTGATCTTCTGCTTTATCTTCTACTTAACTAGATTTAAACACAGCTCCCTTTGTGACTGACTAATTGGACAGAAAGTGCTTTCGTTTGAGGAGTATCTGGCACAGCTGAACTGAAACCACACTAGGGGACACTTTTAATTAAGCCATATCAATTGAACATTTTCTTTGATGAAATGCCAAAGGTCAAAAAGTGCCAGACACGGAAGCCAGCTATTCAGGTGAAAATTACTGTGTGTACCCAGTGGAGATTTTATGAAAGGACACACCCTTAATATGTCAAAATAACTGTTCAGAGAGATTTCACCAGACAAAAATCACATTTTTAAAAGTGTGATGTTCTTATTAAGGGCCATGAGAATGTCTGGGAAAGTTTTGGGCAGCTTCAGCTCTCGCTGCAGAGTTTGGGAGGTGAGGATGATCAGCATTGTGCAGGATATGGGTCATATTCAGAGCCTCCTCTAGAGTCAAGCCTACCTCCTGCTATTTACTGCCCATTGCATTATACAGACCTACTGGGCCAGATTCTGTTCTCGGTCATAGAGGTGTGAATCTGGAATCAATCCACCAAAGTCAACAGAGTTCCTCTGCTTTTATCACTAGTGTAAGTGAGAGCCAAGTGTGAAAGTCTTAGTCAGCGCCATGGAGAAAACCAAAAGATGGCAGATAATTCCATCTAGCCCGCTCTCTCTACCTTCCCATCAGGGCCGGCACCAGCTTTTTTGCCGCCCCAAGCCACAATCGGTGGCACTTCAGCGGCAGCTCTACCGCGCCACTTCAGTCTTTGGCGGCAATTTGGCGGCCGGTCCTTCCCTCCGAGAGGGACTGAGGGACCTGCCGCCAAATTGCCGCCGAAGACCCGGACATGCCGCCCCTCTCCATTGGCCGCCCCAAGCTCCTGCTTCCTGCGCTGGTGCTTGGAGCCGGCCCTGCTTCCCATAGACCCAATCCTGATTTGCCAGAACTTCAAAATGGTCTTACAGGGAGAGAGAGCAGCTATTTGTTACATGCTGATAAGCTGCATTCTTCTAATACATCTTTTTTATAATTTGAAAAGTGTTGTTTGTTCTTTGCCCACTAAGTGGAGCTGAGAACTTACATGATTCATCTCTATTAATGTTTTTAGCAGTGAATTCCCTCTGGTACCAAGGCAGCAGGGTTTGTCTGTTGATTCACCTTGTTTGCAGCAGATGTTAGAACCCTACAGAAAGTGGCTGAGTTCTGCTGGCTGCCTGTGGCAGCTACAGCTCATTAACTGTGTTTGTACAGTGCCTAGCACAATGGGGCCCTGTTCTCAGTTGGTCCCTAGGCACTACTATAATAATAATAATAATAATAAAAACTAAAACTCCACCTGGTCAGTAAGCCTGGCTATCTAAGGGCTAGTCTACACTTACGAGCCGGGTCGACGCGGTGAGTTCGACTTCTCGGAGTTCGAACTATCGTGTCTAATCTGGACGCGATAGTTCGAACTCCGGAAGCGATAGTTCGAACTCCGGTACTCCACCACTGCAAAAGGCGGTGGCGGAGTCGACCTTGGAGCCGCGGACTTCGATTCCGCGGCGTCTGGACGGGTGAGTAGTTCGAACTAGGGTACTTCGAATTCAGCTACGCTATTCACGTAGCTGAATTTGCGTACCCTAGTTCAACCCCGATTCTTAGTGTGGACCAGCCCTAAGGAGCTAGGAGAGAAGAAATCCCAGAGGGAAAACTCAAGGGACACTAGTTCAGAGAAAGTTGAGGCTAAGGTTTATGGTGCATTATTGATTTTACATTGCCCTTTCCAAACCCCAGGAAAGGGCTGAGTTTTGGACACTCCGGTTTTGTCTATCCACAGAAATTGCATCATTTTAACTGGAAGTGATTTTTAAACTGATTTAGCTAAACTAGCACCGACACCTGTAGAAACGCACTCGCTTTGGTAACTAAAGCATAAAAATCACATCATTAATGTGTTGTTTATGGAGCAGATTTTCACAGAAGCCTCTTAATTGAGATTTGCAAAATTTGTGCCCATACCAGTTTATGTATTCAAACCCTGTAGCTAATGGAAGGAATGAGGACCCACTTACGCAATACATACATTTTGCAGGCACAAGCTAAGAGGATCTTTTGAAAAATTGGCCTTTTATTTTTATCTGTTTTAGGATGGTACTATATGTTTATGTGAGCCATCTACAGAATGATGGATAGTCGGGCAACGAAGTCATCATCATTATTACTAAGGATGATCTTTGCTAATGTTACACTATTTGCCTTTGTTAGCAAAGAGTATAGCATCCTAACGCTGCACCATTTTGACATACCTGCCTGTTGTACTTCAGTTTGAGGTTGGGAACACTGCTAAATATTAACTCCATACACACACCACCATCTTTACCAGCTGCCAAAGATAGCATTGGTGACAACCTCGAAGGAGAATGGTGCATGGCTCTAGGGAACAGAGGGGGCGTGGACATAAACCAAGATAAAATAACTGCTGTACAAAATTCATTGCATTCTCTCACAATTCAAGTATAATTGGGAAATTTGTTTTTATACTAATGATTCATATCTAACAAGGTAGTAAATATCAGGAACACAATTTTAATTTAACCTTATATTGCAACATTGAAGCACTGCATTTTTTTATGCGTAGGAATTAAGTATCCCCAGCGTACTGACTTCCCCATAATTGTTGGCTCAGATAAGGATGTTTGGAAATTACCTACAGAGCAGGAACATTAATTTTCATAAAGTTATTTGTGATGATGCAGGCTCCAATTGAAATAATTGGAACAGTGGGATTATTGGCCACAAACCTGATTATGATTCATTGTAACCCCATTTGTTACAATACAGCCACCCATCTAAAGAGAGAGAAAGCATACTCCAGTGGCTGGACTAAGACTCTGAAACACTGAGCTTTATTTCCGGCTCTGCTGCTTGAGCAAATAACTGCCCCTCTCTGCAGCTCAGTAAGATGGGGATAAAGTTACTGACCTCCTTTGTAATGCACTTTGAGCTCTGCTGCTGGAAAGTGCTGTAAGAGATAAAGGTATTATATAAATAAAAACAGATGTAGGGGGAGCACCTCTCTTTGTACGTGAACTTGCAAAATTCAGACCCTTCTCTCACCCGCAGAAACTCTTATCAGAGGCCATAAACATATCCCCTTACCGTGGGAAAAAATATATCAAGAATGTAAACAATTTAAGAAAAATGGGAAGAGTCTCAAATGTGGCAAAAGGTCAAAACCTGCCCTGGTATCTGTATCATCTCCATTGTATTCAGTTACTGCAGCAGATGTGGTTTTATCACCAAACAGCATTCTCCAGGAGTGAGCTAACACTTAAAAGATACTGTAACAGCTGCCATTACTAGACCCACCAGTGCAGAGTTAATGATGCTGTATCGGTGGGTCTCCTCCATTTAGCTGGTTGGTACTTCAGCCTTAGTATTATCATTAAATCAGTTTTACATAGAATGACTGATCATCTCAACTGCAGGCCCAATCCTAGAATCATAAAAGATTAGGGTTGGAAGAAACCTCAGGAAGTCATCTAGTTCAAACCCCTGCTCAGAGCAGAAACAATCCCAACTAAATCATCCCAGTCAGGGCTTTGTCACCACCTCTCTAGGTAACCCATTCCAGTGTTTCACCAACCTACTAGTGAAACAGTTTTTCCTAATATCCAACCTAAACCTCCCCCACTGCAACTTGAGACCATTGCTCCTTGTTCTGTCATCTGGCACCATTAAGAACAGCCTAGCTCCATCCTCATTGGAACCCCCCTTCAGGTAGTTGAAGGCTGCTAACAAATCCCCCTCATTCTTCTCTTCTGTAGACTAAACAAGCCCAGTTCCCTCAGCCTCTCCTCATAAGTCATGTGCTCCAGCCCCCTGATCATTTTTGTTGCACTCAGCTGGACTCTTTCCAGTTTGTCCACATCCTTTCTGTAGTGGAAGGCCCAAAACTGGACGCAATACTTCAGATGTGATCTCACCAATGCCAAATAGAGGGGAATAATCACTTCCCTCAATCTGCTGGCAATGCTCCTACTAATGCAGCCCAATATGCCATTAGCCTTCTTGGCAACAAGGGCACACTGTTGACTCATATCCAGCTTCTCATCCACTGTAATCCTCGGGTCCTTTTCTGCAGAACTGCTGCTTACTAGTTGATCCCCAGCCTGTAGCAGTGAATGGGCTTCTTCTGTCCTAAGTGCAAGACGCTGCCCTTGTCCTTGTTGAACCTCATCAGATTTCTTTTAACCCAATCCTCCAGTTTGTTCAGGTCACTCTGGACCCTATCCCTACCCTCCAGCATATCTACCTCTACCCCCAGCTTAGTGTCATCCGCGAACTTGCTGAGGGTGTAATCAAAGATGTTGAACAAAACCAGCCCCGGGACTGATCCTTGGGGCACTCTGCTTGATACTGGCTGCCAACTAGACATCAAGTCATTGATCACTACCCGTTGAACCCGACGATCTAGTCAGCTTTCTATCCACTTTATAGTTCATTCATCCAATCCATACTTACTTAACTTGCTGGCAAGAATACTGTGGGAGACCATATGAAAAGCTTTGCTAAAGTCAAAATATATCAGGTCCACCACTTTCCCCATGTCCACTGAGCTAGTTATCTCATCTTAGAAGGCAATCAGGTTGGTTAGGCATGACTTGCCTTTGGTGAATCCATGTTAACTGTTCCTGATCACCTTCCTCTCCTCCAAGTGCTTCAAAATGGATTCCTTGAGGACCTGCTCCATGATTTGTCCAGGGACTGAGGTGAGGCTGACCGGTCTGCAGTTCCCTGGATTCTTCTTCACTTTTTAAAAGATTGGCACTAGATTTGCCTTTTTCCAATCATCTGGGACCTCCCCTGATTGCCACGAGTTTTCAAAGATAATGGCCAATGGCTCTGCAATCACATCAGCCAACTCCTTCAGCACCCTTGGATGCATTAGATCTGGCCCATGGACTTGTGCATGTCCAGCTTTTCTAAATAGTCCTTAACCTGTTCTTTCACCACTGAGGGCTACTCACTTCTTCCCCATACTGTGCTGCCCAGTGCAGCAATCTGGGAGATGACCTGTGACCTGCTGAGAGCCCTTACCTCCCAATTAAGTCAATGGGAGCTGAGGAGACCAGCACTTTACCCCTCAGGCCCAGAATTGGCATCTCTTAATTTGAGGGAACCTTCAGATGTTAAAAATCCCAAAACACTCTAACTGAAAATCAGAACATCCTTGTGGGCTGGTTTAAATTTCTTCTGGCAAAAGAGAAGTGTGGCTCTTAATCCTTGAACTAACACCAACTCGCTCTGTGGCTTTGGAAAAAAGTTATTTCAGGCCTGATCTTGCACAAGGTGAAACACCCCAATGAGGAAGTGAGTGTCCTAGGCTCCCCTTGATTCCAACACCAGTCAAGAGTGCTCAGCGCCCAAAGGACCAAGCCATTGGCCTCTCTCCCTCAGTTTCTCCATTTGTTAAATAGAGAGAATAAGCATATAGTCATCCATTCCTACAGCGGGGGAAAAAAAACATCTCCAAGAGAGAGGAAAAGTAAACATGATTTCCTGCTCATTCTATTTCAAAATGCAGAGGGGGTGGGCCTCAAGGAGTGGGCAGTGTCTAGGAAACTTGCTCCATCCACTCCTTCTGAGGAGACGAATCTTATTTCCCAATGCGATAACCTGGCCACCTCTCTCAGGTATAACATTCTCTAAAATAAAGACATTTATTCTACAAGAAAGATGTTGGATTGCATGGGAGGGGGAATAATAAAGCTAACCCAAGCCCCACAGCCATATGATGAAAGCTACTGAAGTGGAATTAATCCCAGGTGGCTTACAGTATGGGGCAGATTTCCAAAAAAAAGTGCTGCGCTTTTTCGAAAGTCTGGCCACAAGTGTCACAATGGGAGTTGCAGCTCTGTCCCTACATGGGAGTTGAGCTTTTATAAAAATTCAGCCCCAGTTGTGGGAGCTTAGCCTTTGAAAACCGGCTTCTGAGCTCTTGGGAAAATTTGACCGTAAGTGGAAGAGGCCTCTTTTACTTGACCATGTAGATTGCTTGGAACAAGCTCTGGGCTTCTCTTTATCTGTAGGCAGGCTAACCCCCCTTCCTCCCACCACCACCACCACCACCACCATGACTGGTTTTCCACTTGAACTCATTGAAATATACTATACTAAGATTGATCCACATAGTGGTCTTACTGACAACTCCATATTCTCTCAAAACCTTTCCTATAATAAACTACTTGTGATGGGGTTTTTTACATCCTCTTTCTGCCTGTTATATTTATAGGACACCACCACCACATTTAATTTCAGTTACTGTAACTGTCATTCATTAAAGGAAATTATGGTATCCAAAATACATAAGCAAATAGGTGTTTAAAATAATCACTTGCAAATCAAGTTTTAGCTACGCAGCATATGTTTGTTATGGTTACTTCTTCATTGGTTAGTGATTTGCAAATATAAGTGGTCTGTTGGTTGGATTTTACTATGCTGTAATTACTGAGACTTTGCCAGTGACAATTTTATGTAATCATACTTGATGAGATGGATGGAAGTAGCTTACCTATCTGGATAATGGCATGTGCATTGTGTACTGATGTATATGGTGTTTTTTCTTAATTTATTGGATTAAACCGTAATTATCTTGCAATGGGTGCCCTGAAGATGTGGATGTTTGCCACACAGTGGTTTACCTTTACCGTGTTATTTGCAATGTTCTCTCTATTTAGAATAGGAATACTGCATTAAATTAACTACTGCAGGAAATGTCCATTTTATAATGATGCCTACCATACAAGAATACCAACAGGGATTTGGATTAATTAGCTAAGAGAACCTTAAAGAAACAGACTGAGGTCTGAATCAGTAAAAAAATTACACAAGTTTCTTCCATTGATATTTACAAAGTCAAGCCTTTAAAACAGCTATTTTTTCCCATTACAGTAAATTTGTGATTTATAAATTACAAGACAACAGGGGCTTGAAATGGAATATTAGATCTGAACCTGTCCCAATAACCCTTTCCAATTTTGGGGGCAACAGACTCACATCTGAATGGAAAATTTGAAACTGGTGCTTCTCTCTCACTAATGAGCTGATCCAGAAAACCAGCTCTAAACACCCTCAAAAGAGAGGGAAATTCATCTTAATCCAGACTTCACAACTCAGGCTCATCTCAAATAGTGACACAGATTAACTAACAGAGTGGACTAACAGATTAAGATAAAGTGAAATTTATCCTTACGAATTCACTTCTAATTCATATAATAAAAAAGGAGGACGAGACAGATTCCATATAATGGAAAACAGCTATATTCATTTTTCATTCTACTTGTGAGATGAACGCTTATTCTTTTGCAAAATCTCACTAAAGCGCTTTAACCATCTGTTACAGATCACTGTGAAATTAGGTATCGAGACTTCCACTTGGTAACTACTAAACTTTTTCATGATACAGTCATGTGCACAGTCAAATTAGAACATCCAAGCTGTGGATATATCTATTCCATACCCCAGACAGCATCATTCTGAACTCTTCAGTCTGGACATCTCTGACTGGGGAGGCACTAGGCTGGAAAAAAACCACTGGGGCACCTAAGGGCTATATTCTGCCATCTTTACTCATGTTGAGTAGCACCTTGAAATCACTAGGACTACTTGTAAAGTAAGGTACTATGAAGTAGGGGCGACAGTTCAAGAATCTAGTCCAAAGTGACAAGTTGTCTTTTAGGGCCAGATTTTAATCCTTTGCTCACATGGAGTAGCACCTTGTTCCATGCTTTGCAGAAAATTGGATTGTGACTGCTGCTGGAATAAGGTACTTCTTGTTGCAAGCAAGGGTATTGGTATCTGACCCTTAGGACTAACTCTAGAGGAGATCATTAAAATACAATGGAGCTGTTTCTCTGTATTAGGAATGAAGTACTAATAGCTTTAGCTTCCCCTTGCTATTGCTGAATATAACATTAGCACAAGTCATGCAGCATCAGCATGCTTGGTGTGAGACAGAACACAGAGGAAGATGGAGCCAAGGGGTGTACATTCTGAAATAGGTAATACACTTCAGATCCATTTTCCAAGGTGCAGAAGAGACCCAACAAGCCAAGGTAGATATGATCTAGTAGCCTAGAGGTTAGCATTTCTATATCCAATTACCAGTATCTCATCTATCCAAAAACCATGGTTTTAACTGATGTCAAACTCTCTAATGTTGTGTATTTTGACCATGAGACAATCTATGGCTCCAATTCTGCCCTCAGTTGCACAGGAGCAATGCTCATTGTCTTCAGTGGGGATGCACAGGGTGTACTGCAGGATAGAATTTGGCCTTATGGGTTCAATCAGTTCAAGGCTCAATGAGCGTCTAACTCTTGAACAGACTTGTTAACCATTAAGATTCACATTCACACGCACACATGGACCCAATAAATCTCAACTACAATAATGAGAGGCACACAGTTCATAAACACACAGCTAATGCCGACAGGTTGTATTTTAGTGTATACGTTGGAAACCCATTTAAGTCCAACTGAACTATATCTTAAGATAAATCATGTCCATTTCTCATACCCTGATATATACAATGTCTAGTTTTTGCTTGCAAACCTCCCCATAAATCCTCCTTTCGATTTAGAACCTTAGATCTATTTTCCATTTTGTTTTATTTCCTGTTCCCCAACTAATATTGGAAAACGACAGCTTCTATATTTCAGTTTATAGAATCATAGACTTTAAGGTCAGAAGGGACCATTATGATCATCTAGTCTGACCTCCTGCACAACGCAGGCCACACAATCTCACCCACCCACTCCTGTAATAATAATCCCTAACCTATGTCTGAGCTTCTGAAGTCCTCAAATCATGGTTTAAAGACTTCAAGGTACAGAGAATCCTCCAGCAAATGACCCATGCCCCACGCTGCAGAGGAAGGCGAAAAACCCCCAGGGCTTCTGCCAATCTGCCCTGGAGGAAAATTCCTTCTCGACCCCAAATATGGTGATCAGCTAAACCCTGAGCATGTGGGCAAGACTCACCAGCCAGACACCCAGGAAAGAATTCTCTGTAGTAACTCAGATCCCACCCCATCTAACATCCCATCACAAGGCATTGGGCATATTTACCACTAGTAGTCAAAGATGAATTAATTGCCAAAATTAGGCTATCCCATCATATCATCACCTCCATAAACTTATCAAGCTTAATCTTGAAGCCAGATATGTCTTTTGCCCCCACTGCTCCCCTTGGAAGGCTGTTCCAGAACTTCACTCCTCTGTTGGTTAGAAACCGTCATCTAATTTCAAGTCAAAACTTCCTGGTGGCCAGTTTATATCCATTTGTTCTTGTGTCCACATTGGTACTGAGCTTAAATAATTCCTCTCCCTCCCTGGTATTTATCCCTCTGATATATCTATAGAGAGCAATCATATCTCCCCTCAGCCTTCTTTTGGTTAGGCTAAACAAGCCAAGCTCTTTGATCTCCTTTCATAAGACAAGTTTTCCATTCCTCGGATCATCCTAGTAGCCCTTCTCTGTACCTGTTCCAGTTTGAATTCATCCTTCTTAAACATGGGAGACCAGAACTGCACACAGTATTCCAGATAAGGTCTCACCGGTGTCTTGTATAACGGTACTAACGCCACCTTATCTCTACTGGAAATACCTCGCCTAATGCATCCCAAGACCGCATTAGCTTTTTTCATGGCCATATCACATTGGCAGCTCATAGTCATCCTGTGATCAACCAATACATGGAGCCCATTACAGTAATGGGCTCCATATAAGTATCAAAGAAATGTCCCCAGTGCATGACACCTAGTCTGCATTTTAAAAAAATATGAATTCAGGACTGAACTTTTCATTCTAACATCATGTTCTGTGCTCAGTGACTGAAAGCCCTTTTCTTGCATTGATTTCCTATTTGTTCATATAAAGGCTGGAGATACCTTCTCTCTTGGATCTGGTTTCCATAGTAACGTTCCTTTTATCAAACAAGGGAATTCACTAGATTAAAATAGCAAGCTCTGGGTAATTAAAAATACATGAAATTTCATCGTTATTTACATTTCCTTTAGTGAGGAGCTGCAATACTCAATTCAAGCTGGGATCTGAGACCAAACAAACAGGAAATAAAGCTGTTAGTGTTTGTCTAGTACTAAACAGATGCTCATCAGCTGCAAGAAGGCATTTCATACATGAGGACACCCAGTTCAAAACATGCAATGCAGAGAAGGACAAGCTGTGGAGCCTGAAATTTACATTTGGATTCGGTGGTAGAGAATTAGGAAGAATAAACTGGTTTCTCTTCTAGAGTGGCAGCTTCCAGACATATGGCATTGCAACTATACTGGTGTTTTAACCCTAGTGTCCTGGCCAAATTCCAGCTTTTGTAATTACATTTTGATTTACTTCTATTCCCTATGCCAGTGTTTCCCAAACTTGGGACGCCACTTGTATAGGGAAAGCCCCTGGCGGGCCGGACTGGTTTGTTTACCTGCCGCGTCCGCCGCGATTGGCCGAACCTGTGGACACGGCAGGTAAACAAATCGGCCCGGCCCGCCAAGGGCTTTCCCTACACAAGCGGTGGAACAAGTTTGGGAAACACTGGCATATTACCAACAACCCTAATTTGTTAAAACTAATAATTAAGGGTGAGATTTTCAAAAGGGCTCGGCATTAGCTCTGCTCCCACTGGAATCAATGGGAGTTTACCATTAAATTCAACCAGAGCCGAGATAGGCCAACAATGAGCAATTTTGAACAGCATTTCCTACATTTACTTTTCACTATTTATGCTGTTTGTCTGATTCTTGAATTTCACTCAGTTGAGCCAACTAAAACAGATTGGTCACATGGTTTCTAATTTCACTTCCTGATTCTCCAGCACTAACATCAGAGTAGTTGATGTGGTCACAGCAGTGAAATGAGAACAGATACCTGGATAGAGTTTAAGCAGCAGGCCACAACTTCCATTAAATAAACATGGGGAAGAAGGGAGGCCCTATTCACCCATCACCCATAACTCTCCCATACCAGGCATGTAATTGGTTCCAGTGCTGGGGCTGCAGGCAATGCTTAAATTAAAGAGATGTTGGGGTTCAAGCAATTTTTTTACATTCATAACTGATGCAGCAAGCCCAGAGATGCCAGGGCTATGAATTGCCTAGCCCAGAGGTGCCAGGGCTATACCCTGGCAAGACCTGGCACAAATTGGAGGGCTTCTCCCATATAATCCATAACTCAGGGTAGACTCACTTCAGCCTGCCCCCCAGGACACAGCTCACTCTGAGTCCTATCATCCTTCCCCTGCAAGGGGGACAGAGGGTGCAGAAGGGTAGGGAACCTCAGCCCACAAGGTCTGACCTCAGTCCACAAGGGCCACAAGATCTGACCCTATCCCATGAACCCAAAGCCCATCACCAACATCCCAAGTTTTTTACCTCTGGGAACATTCATTTTAGGAGGCGTAGCTGGGAGTTGATAAAATCATTTACTGATGAGCCTTGGGGGTAGGACAGGGGATGGATAAGACTGTATTTCCCTTTGCCTTCTTGGTGCCACACCCATGGACAATTCTGGTATTGGAAGGGGCCTGCCACTCTCCCTGCTGCCACTTCTGTGGTGATCTTTGCCCTTACTTTATGCTTGAAGCTTTTAAGGCAGTGATACTCAGACTGAGGCTCACAAGCAGCTCTTTAATGTGTCTCCTGCAGCTCTTGGCAGCACAGCATATTAAAACACTGGTTAATAATTAAATCACACAATCAAGATGCTTTTACTAGGTTATTAACCAAGAGTAGTTGATAAAATAATATTTGGTCAGTCATTTTGCTGTGAGAATTGTGTGTATACACATACACACGCACACACGCACAATATAGTAAATGAAACAATTAATTCACACTACTATGACTCTTTTGGGTAATGTTTATCACTGCTTTAAGGGTATGTCTAAACTGCAATGTAAGCCCAGGCTCAGACTCAGGCTTGAGCCTAAATCCCATTTCTATCTATATACAAGTCTCTCCGACTTGGGCTCAGACCTAAGGTCCTAGGCCCCTGCAGGGCTGGAGAGTTCAAACCCTGTTGCTTTTCACTATAGATACAGACCCACCCCTAACTTGGGTCTTCGGAGTCTGCCAAAAGTATCCCGTAATCTCATGGACCAACTTCCTTTCTCCTTCCTATCCCAAGAATCTCCAGTCAACTCAAAGGAAAACAGAAGCAATGCCCCTTGGTGAAGTGCAGCAGCTCAGTGAGTCAATGTTTAACTCTTCCATTGTTTTCTGAACACCCCACCGCAAATACACTATCAGAGAGCCTTCTGTGTTTGCAATGGAGACTAAACAGAAGAAGTCTTTTGCAAAGCGCGCTGCTTCATGGTCAAGGGAACACAGCCAGATTTTGGTAAATCTCTGGTGCGAATGTGGAGTTTAGTAAATGTATCAGGAATGACTATGCATACCAGCAAATACCAAAGAACCTGGCAGAGTTGCAAATTTACCAGACCAGTGCAGGAAGCATGTCACTGGGCATTCCACTCACCACTGGGTGGCACCTCCTTCTGGCAATTCTGAGGACTAGCTCTGCCTGGTTCAGTGCCACTTTTCTTCTCTTCCACTGTGGCAGATCTCCTTCCACCCACAGGGTTGCAGTATGGCTGCTTTGTGACTCAGCCCTCTGCCCAGGTCCTACTGTAATTTCCCCTTCCGCGGTAGTTCCTCAAAGTCTCTCTCTACCAACACCACTAGGCAGTCCTCAAGCCCGCTGTCCTGACTAGGTCACTCCTGCAGTGACGCAGGAGTCTTCTCATTCACTGCCCCACACAATACCACTCTGCAGTGGATGGTAGGGGAACCCAGTCCCACCCTCTACTCTGAGTTCCAGTCCAGGGCCCTATAGAAGCAGTTAAGGCCTGGGACTTCACCAATCCTACAGCTCTGACCCCTGGACTAATTCCTACTGTGCTTCTTTAAGCTTCTTTTTCATCAGCCTTCCTACTCAGATCCCTCTCTCTTGGGCCTTGTAGGAGAACCCTTTCTCAGGAGCTGCTATCATTAATCATTATTAATTATTATTATTATCACCACCACCACCTGCCTTAACTCAGGGAGACAGACTACAGGCTTCCTCCCTGCTGCCTCCCAGCTTTATAGAAGCCCTGCCTGTTCCCTCACAGGTGAACTTCCTTCTAATTAGTGGCCTCTACACAGCCTAAATCTCCCCCTCTCCCCCACTTTGTAGCTTAATTTGCTGATTGGGCCCATCTGGCCTAATTCAACTCTCTCAGGGCTGGTGTGGGGTGCACACCCTGTCACAGAGCAGATTAAGTGGCTGAAGATTGAGTACAGGAAAACCAGGGACCAGAACCACACCTTGGGCAACTCGCTGACATCATACCCGTTTATGAGGTGTTTGACTGAGCCAGCAGTCAATTTGTCTGTCTTCTCCCGATCGATTGACAAAGCTACTGAGTGTCTGGCTTATATACTGATCAGATCTTTGCCTGGGCATGTTCTTGTCCATGCTCACCATTGCTATTTACTTCAGAGTTGTGATTCTGCTGACCCCTACATAGTTGGCTTTTTGCCAAGGTGACTTCTTGGAAATTCTGGGCCTTCCACCAACTGACTGAACTTTTCACCCTATCTTAATATTGAGCAGCTTCCATCTTAGGGTAGAGTAGTTCCTGTTTGTTCAGAATAGAGATCAGACATACAAAAATGGAGGCTGGAGAATTTCTAAAGGAATAGCACCTCACTTCTTTATATAGGATTTGAAAACCAGCCATGAAACCCATTCCATAAATAAGATGCATCTGTTTTGTTGGGGTGGTCCAATAACAAATTCTGTAACACCTGCACTTAATTGTAGAAGGAGTCATTCCCACAGTTACTTCCTCTTCCAGTAGCATCTCTTGAAGCATTGGGTCCTTATGGATCCCCTCTCCTACCCCTGTTGGAACTGCCCTTTGCCTCCATAAACAGGAGATAACACTATGCTGACCCCTGCACCTCCTAAGTGGTGTTTGTACCTTCATTGGGAGCAAACACTGTTGAGGCAGGTAGGTGGCATTTTGTTTGGGTTCACAATGCTGCAGGGGGACGTTTACACTTCAGCTTTTTAAAATGCATAAAACCATTTCTACTTTGTAAGTGTAGGGCCTAAAGGTAGTCACTTGTATAGCCACATTTTGAAGCCAAGGTTTTGGCACTGGCAACCTGCCATCTGTGAATGGCTAGGCAGAGCAGTAAGGAGTCATAAACTCCAGCCAAAGTTCCTAGTCTATTTTATCCCAGGGTAATTCTGACCCCTCTGTCATATCTCAATCAGGCTACCCCACCATATATAGCATAGGCCCTCACTATTAAGTCCTCAGACTTGAGGAAGCAGATACATCTCTTGGGGCTCCTCTCACAAATTATACTTGCATAAATGTGAAAGGCCACAGACCAGATCTCAAGAGTTTGAGGCACCTTAGGTCTGAAGAGTTTGACCTCATCTTTTCTGTCCTTTTTGCTCCCTTTCTTCCATCTGCTTTTCCCGAAACAGTAAGGTAAATAAATCTATGAATTCCACCTTCCAAATCTTTTCCTTAACCCTGTAGTGGGGTGGACTGCCCCACTCCCTGAGAGTGTGGTCTGCGGCAGGCCAGTGCGCCTGCGCAGACAGGGAGCCAATTAGGGAAGGGCTTATTGTGAGCCAATCACAGCCAGGCTCAGCCCTATAAGAAGGCTGCCCAGGAAGGGAGCAGGCAGTCTGTCCCAGGCCTTCAAGAGGGGAAGATCAGTCTCTAAAGGTGGGAGACTAGCACCGTGGACAGCGCAGTGCTTGCCAGGCTCTGGGAGCAAAAGGGAGCTCCAGCCTGGAGCCTGCCAGACTGCTGCCCCTGAAGGGAAGGGCCTAGTGGGTGCAAGGGGCTGTAGGGGAAGCAGCCCAGGGAAGCAGACAGATGAGGGGAGAAAAGGAGGACAGTGAGGCTGCTGCCAAAGGGTCCCTGGGCCAGGACCCAGAGTAGAGGGCGAGCCCGGGTCTTCCCTCTTCCCCCCCTTGCAGTACACCCAGTCATTGGCCGTAGGGAGCGGCCATTATAGACTACGCCAGATCCCTGACAAGAGGGATTGGACTCAGAGGGTGTGGTTGGACATGGTGGCTAGGGTGTAGGACTGCTGATCACCCACCCCCGGAAGGGGGTGCCAATGGACTAAGGGGCACTGCTGGAGAGCAGTGGCCTAGAAGAGGATGCTGCCAAGCAGGGAGCAATGCAGGTCCAGAGATGCCAACCAAGGGTGGAACGATGGACGGGACACCACCAGGAGGGGGCGCTCCACTGGACAGAGCTAATTCCCAGAGTCACCAGCAGAAGGCGCCAGGTGGTGAGTCCCAATGCCGTTACAAACCCCTTTATAAAGATGGCTCCTGATCAGCTCCTGCATAAGATCCAGGGACTTTAGCTTCCATACCTCCCTGATTGTTCCATATCCCTTTGCAGGATACCAGTCCCGCCCCAAACCTGTGACAACATTTCCCCCCCTTGCTTGAGAGGGGCCCACTGTTTTCAGGCAGGCTGGCCAGCCTACGAGCCACCAATGCCAATGATTTTGCCTGATCACCCAACATCCCTTGAGAAGGAGCGTCATAGGAAGGAGCAACCTGGGCAG
Organism: Mauremys mutica; assembly: GCF_020497125.1. NCBI lineage: Eukaryota > Metazoa > Chordata > Testudines > Geoemydidae > Mauremys > Mauremys mutica. Next base: position 89,441,374 of record NC_059080.1, on the reverse strand, counting down.
CCAGTTGTGACCTCCAAGGCTCGCAACCCCTTACTTCCTTATTTGTGGGCCACTGCCAAACCATGCCGCCGTATCCCAAGGAGGCTATCTGGACTCTTGGTGGGTTATGGGAGTGAGGTCCAGGCCCAGGGACTCTCACCTGCTCCTCGTAATCCAGAAACACAGGGCCCATTCCAGCCACAGAAGCAGCACCGCATGACCCCAATCCTGCCTGGCCACAGGCAGGGAGAGTGGGAAGCCAGCATGCAATCCCTCCCTACAGGGGCTTTTGCTCTGACGGCAGGCAGAGCTCCCATGCTGGAGGGCAGAGATTTGACCACTGCGGTGGGGCAGAAACCCCTCCTGTCTCCAGGGAGAGAGGACCCAGAAGTCTTACCTGTCTTCCTCTGCGTCCTGAGGACAAGGAGGATGATGACAGCGGTGACGGTGGTGGAACAGTAGTGAGCAACCCTTTCTCTGTTGGAACAGGCTGCTGGAACGAAGCCAAAGGAAGCTTCACAAACATGGCCTGTGCTCCCAGTTAAATCTTGGGAGCCCACTAGGATTGACAATTTTGGCTAGATGTATTCCTGGAGATTTCACCACATGACATAATCTTTAATTAAAGATTAATCTTGAATTCGTGGAGACTCCAGGCCAATCCTGGAAGGTTGGCGACCCTGCCCACCCAGCTAGTCAATGGGTGCCAGAGACTCCAAGGTGAGGAAAGAGCTACATGGTGTCTCCCTCTCTAGCTGCTGAGGCTGTCCCCTTTCACTGCTAGCCCACTCAATGGCAGGTGGGTGGCATTTTGTTTGGGTTCCGAGTACTGCGGGGGGGATGCTTACACTTCTAAAATTCATAAAAACATTTCTATTTTGTAAGTGTAGGGCCTACAGGTAGTTGACACCGCCTCATCAAACTCTTCACCTCACAGCGAGATCAGAAGTAACAGACGGCTTTTCCTTTTTTGACTGTGGTTCAGCATTGCTCTGAAAGTAAAACAGCTCTCTTGGGACTGCCCTTGCCATAGTGTAGAAGTGATAAGGAGATTTGCCAGAGGAAGATTTGATTTGGAAATGCTGCCTTTCCATAGACATTGAAGGAAGGTTGGTTTTATCTAGTTTCCCTATTTCATTATCACTCAGGTTTGAGATCTTTTTACACCCACTTTGCACTGGCTTATGTAAAAGCAACTATAGTACACAAGTGGCAAGCCAACCATGAGTCAGACCTGTGGGCTGAGGAGCTGACGACAGGCTGCTGCTGCCTAGCTAGCTTGATAAAGGTGGGCTTTCTAGAAGCAGATCCCTAAAAGTATACCTACACTGCAATTAAAAACCTGCAGCTGCTGGCCCATACCAGCTGACTCTGGCTTGCGGGGCTTGAGCTAAGGAGCTATGTAATCAAGGTGCAGACACTCAGGCTCGGGGTGGAGCCCAGACTCTAGGACCCAGCAAAAGGGAAGGGTCCTAGAGCTCAGGGTCCAGCCTGAGCATCCACAACTCAATTAAACAACCCTTAGCCCAAGCCCTGAGTCAGCCCAGATTAAGGCATAGGCAGGCACTAAAGGCCCAGATTTAGGTGCAGAGTCACATGATGAGATCACACTCTCATCTTTCATTTAAAAAAAATGTTCCTAAGCCTTCTGGATGCAAAGAAAAGTTTTAAAACATGACCTGAATGTAACTGATGCCTGTCTGAGTCTGCAGACAGCCTGAAACAATAGCTCCAGATGGTGTGAACTGCCCATTCATCTTAATTCTGAAACCTGATGATATGAAGGGTGGGATCATGGTACCTGGTTGGGGCTATAACATGAGGATGGGGCCAGAGAATCCCCATATAGGTGCCTTGAGCCTTGGGTTGCTTTTATTTGGCCCTGTGCCAGTTTATTGTAAGTGAACATCTATCCAGATAAGGGTCTTTGAATAGGAAGGCAGCTCAAACTATTCTTTCCACTCCATATTTTTCATTTCATGGTAGTAGCCAGAGCAGGGGTATTTGGAAAGCGGGATCTCAACTCTGCTTTCTGCTCAGTAAGTATGTCAAATGCTGCATGATGAAATTTCTGCACAGCTTCAAGTAAACTCAGAAACAGGGGTTTTATTGAATTAAATCTGTCAATGAATAACACACTCTGCAGTACAGCAGCTCTTGGATTCTTTGTTTGCATCTTCAGTTCAATAAGAATTGTGGGTCTGGATTGTTTTTAAGCGGCTTCCTATGTTTCCAACGTTCTCCTGAATATCGTGGTAAGAAAAACACAACTGTGTTACTAGCAAGGAAAGAGGGTTTAGCAGCTGGTGGAGAGGGGGCAACTGGGGCTTATGTCACATTGAGCAGGAGGTAGCTTGATTTTTGGCATCCGGTGGTGGTTGAAGTGTTTGGCTTACTTCCTTCCCCCTTGTGACTACTGAGAAGAATGGAGCAATTCACTCCTCTATGGGTACGTCTACACTACGGGACTATTCCGAATTTGCATAAACCGGTTTTGTAAAACAGATTGTATAAAATCGAGTGCGCGCGGCCACACTAAACACATTAAATCGGTGGTATGCGTCCACGGTCCGAGGCTAGCATCGACTTCTGGAGCGTTGCACTGTGGGTAGCTATTCCGTAGCTATCCCATAGTTCCCGCAGCCTCCCCCGCCCCTTGGAATTTCCGGGTTGAGATCCCAGTGCCTGATGGGGCAAAAATCATTGTCGCGGGTGGTTCTGGGTAAATGTCGTCAGTCACTCCTTCCTCTGGGAAAGCAACGGCAGACAAGCATTTCGCGCCTTTTTTCCCTGGATTGCCCTGGCAGATGCCATAGCATGGCAATCATGGAGCCTGTTTTGCCTTTTGTGACTGTCACCGTATGTGTACTAGATGCCGCTGACAGAGGCGATTCAGCAGCGCTACACAGCAGCATGCTTTTGCTTTTGCATGACAGCAGAGATGGTTACCAGCTGTACTGTACCATCTACCAATCCATAAATTGGTAAAAAGATGATCATGGTTACCAGTCCTTTTGCACTGCAACACCTGTTGCTGTCATAAGTGCCCCTGGCTGCTCTTAGCCAGGGGCGCAAAAGCCAAAATTGGGAATGACTCCCTGAGTCAATCCCTCCTTTTTGGTATCTAAAAATAGAATCAGTCCTGTCTAGAATTTGGGCAAGTGTACTAGAGAACCACTGTATCATAGAACTAGAGAGCACAGCTGCTCTGTGTCAGATCCAGCAGAAATTATGATCTGTATGCTATTCACAGGGGGTGCTCCTGCAACAACCCCACCTGTTGATTCCGTTCTTCCCCCAGCCTTCCTGGGCTACCGTAGCATTGTCCCCCCACTTGTGTGATGAAGTAATAAAGAATGCAGGAAGAAGACACAGTGACTTGTTAGTGAGAAATGAGTGGAAGGCAGCCTCCAGCTGCTATGATAGTTCAGACAGGACAGTAAGGAGTGTGGAGGAGAGGAGCCCAGCATCCCTCTGCTAGTCCAGGGGCAATTGAATCTTTTCTTTACACATGAAGGGTGGGGGCAGATGGAGCTCAGCCCCCTGTTGCTATGGTGACGATGGTTATCAGCCATACTGTACCATCTACCAGGAAAAATTAGGACCAGGCGCCCTTGATTGACCTTACCGATGCTAGTCAGCATGGTTACCAGTCCTTTTGCACTGCCCCATGTGCCAATAGGCTGATGATGAGGACGGGTACCAGTCGTTTTGTACCATCAGCCACCCATGGCGGGGGGGGGGGGGAGCAAGGATGTTGGCGTTGAGTGCTGCAGCATCGCATCTATCTGCAGCATTCAGTAAAGATAGGGTGACATGTAAAAGAGTCAAGAGAGGATTGTTTTCCCTTTCACTTCTGGGGGTGGGTGGGGGGGTGCGTAGATTGCCGAGCTATGCCCTGACCCACCGCGGACAGTTTGACCCTAGAAGCATTTGGAGCTCAGCCAAGAATGCAAATACTTTTCGGAGACTGCAGGAACTGTGGGATAGCTGGAGTCCTCCAGTCCATGAGCGTCCATTTGATTCTTTGGCTTTCCGTTACGCTTGTCACGCACCAGTGCGCTGAGCCCCTGCTATGGCATCTGTCTGGAGATTTTTAAAAAATGATTTTGAATTTCGTCTTCTGTAATGGAGCGCTGATAGAACAGATTTGCCTGCCCTTACAGCGATCACATCCGCATGGTCCATGCGGGAGCTCTTTCTTTATTTTGATTTTTAACTGCATCGCCACCCGTGCTGATCGGAGCTCCACACTGGGCAAACAGGAAATATTCAAAAGTTCGCGGGGCTTTTCCTGTCTACCTGGACACTGCATCTGAGTTCAGATTGCTGTCCAGAGCGGTCAGTGGTGCACTGTGGGATACTGCCCGGAGGCCAATACCGTCGATCTGCGGCCACACTAACCCTAATCCGATATGGTAATACCGATATTAGCGCTACTCCTCTCGTTAGGGAGGAGTACAGAAACCGGTTTAAAGAGCCCTTTATACCGATATAAAGGGCCTCTCAGTGTTGACGGGTGTGGCGTTAAATCGGTTTTACGCTCCTAAAACCGGTTTAAACGCCTAGTGTAGACCAGGCTTATGAGACATTGTTTCAGGCTGCCCACAGACACAGGAAGACAGCACTGAATAATTTAAAAAGAGATTTTTTTTTTCCCCTCAGGCATCATAATTAGAAACTTTTTTTGAAAAAAAAAGTTTCCAATGAAGAGTTAAATACAGGCAGGATATTGCCTGCAATAAGTGAACAATGGAGGGTGAGTAGCGCTGAATTTATACCAGCCCATGAGAAGTAGAAGACGATGGGTAATTTAACATTGTCACAGATGTATCTATCGTAAATGGCCCGTGAAGTAAATTTGCACTATATAACACCACATCGTCCCTGCATTGTTCTTTTATTGTTTTAGCTTTTTTAAAATTGTTTTCAAAAAAATAAAATGGAAATGAAGTTTACCAAAAAACAAACATGAAAATGATTAAATTGCACCATTAGTTTATTTCCTTCTATTTCTGGCAGCTTCTCTCTGCCTTTTTGAAAAAAAATCAAAACTGCCTTATCAAAGAAAACAGGAGATAATACCTGTGAAACCACGTTATAACTTCAGCCTATGCCACAATTTCCCTTGAGAAAATGTGATATGGCTGAAAACTTTAGGTTTAATTTTCTTATTTATTTTACTGTGTTTCTTGGCCACTAATTGTGCTTATGTTTAGATACTACCATGGTGGACATGACGTAAAGACCTTAGAGCAGATCAAGGTGACACTTAACTAGTATTTAGTGAGAAGACTGGTTTTGGATTGTTTAGCAATATTTTTCTGGCACTTTATCTTTTAATTGTTTCAGCTATCACATTTGTCGCCACTATAGGCCTAATTCCAAAGCAATGACACATATGTATAAAGACGGCAGGGTAAGGCCCCAAATGACTCAATTAATAGGATTTGGGAGTATCATACATAGTGATTTATGAATAAGTAAAACAGTATTATATGATATGGTAATGCAGTGCATTATGGGGAAGTATTTACAGAATACAACTGGGCCTTAGGAATTTGGGATTCATTCCTGACTTCTCTGTGACTTTGGGCAAGACTGTAAACTCTGAGGTAGGGGACCATCTTTTATTCTGTGGTATACAGAGCCTGGTACAATCGGGTCCTGCTCTAAGGCTACACTACAAAATAATAATAATAAATCACCTTCTCTGAGAAGAAGTTTCCTCATCGGTAAAATAATTAAGTGCTTGGAGATATCCAGATGAAAAGCACTAAATAAGTGCAAAGCCTTAATTTTTAGACATTAAATTGTAGTATCAAATTGCAAACCCCATGGTAAAAAATACCTGTTCTCTACCATGATAATGTAGTGCTTCCTTGCTGACACCTCATCATTCCATTCTGAGCTGCAGAGGAACTACAGGAGCATAAATTAACAGAGCTGTCATGGTCATAAATATTTTAGACTGCAAACTTGCCACGAAGGAGATAGAAAATGTGAAATATTCAAAAGTATTTGAAAGACAGAATCCCTGTGTTCCAATACGATCCTAGCAGCACTTTACCATATGGTTTAATAAACTGCTAACTGACTTCAAATCAGGCCCATTATTTCCCTGCAAATACATCATGTGCCCATGGAATGACGTACATCGGCTATTGTATACAATGCATGCACCACTAACCCATCTGTTAAAATGGAAAAGGTTCAATGACGTTTGTTTTCATTTTAAAATGTTCAACAGCCAATCTTCTGATCACATTAGAAGCCTCAGCCAATGTTACTCAGCCAAACAAGCTGAATTCCATTCCAAGGAATTTATCTTCCATTGTTGTATGCAATGTTGTAGTAGCCATGTAGGTACCGGGATATTAGAGAGAGATACAGTAGGTGAGGTAATATCTTTTATTGGACCAATGAATAAAAGATATTACATCACTCACCTTTTCTCTCTAAAGAATTTATCAATACAGTGGAACCCATTTATGTCGACCTCGGTTAACTTGCCAACCCTATTAAGTGGACGGTTTACAAGAGGAACCGCCAAACGCCCTGTTTGCCTTATGGGTTTCTCATCTGTTATGTCGATTTGCAGAACCCTAATATCTCGAGCCCGTCCCCGACCCACCGTGTCCCCAGCCGCCCAGCCACGCTGTTCCCCGGCCGCCCGGCTCCCCAGCCCGGCGGTTCCCCGCGTACCCGCCCGCCCAGCTCCGCTTCCCCGCCTGCCCGCCCCCGCATACCCGGTCCCTGCCTGTCTCCGCCTGCCCGCCCGGACCCGCATACCTGGTCCCGGCTCGCCTGCCGCCCGCCCGCCCGGCTCCGCCTCGCCTCCCGCCGGTCCCTGCCTGTCCCCTACCAGCCGCCCAGCCACGCGGTTCCCCGCCGCCCGGCTCCCCAGCCCGGCGGTTCCCCGCGTACCCGCCCGCCCAGCTCCGCTTCCCCGCCTGCCCGCCCCCGCATACCCGGTCCCTGCCTGTCTCCGCCTGCCCGCCCGGACCCGCATACCTGGTCCCGGCTCGCCTGACGCCCGCCGCCCGCCCGGCTCCGCCTCGCCTCCCGCCCGGTCCCTGCCTGTCCCCTACCAGCCGCCCAGCCACGCGGTTCCCCGGCCGCCCGGCTCCCCAGCCCGGCGGTTCCCCGCGTACCCGCCCGCCCAGCTCCGCTTCCCCGCCTGCCCGCCCCCGCATACCCGGTCCCTGCCTGTCCCCGCCCGCCCGCCCGGCCCGCATACCTGGTCCCTGCCCGTCCCCGCCCGTCCCCGCCCCACATACCTGGTCCCGGCTTCTCCTGCCGCCCGCCCGCCGGCTCCGCTTCCCCGCCCGCCGGTCCCCGCTGCCCCGCCCCGCATACCCGGTCCCTGCCTGTCCCCGCCCGCCCGCCCGGCCCGCATACCTGCTCCCTGCCCGTCCCCGCCCGTCCCCGCCCCACATACCTGGTCCCGGCTTCTCCTGCCGCCCGCCCGCCGGCTCCGCTTCCCCGCCCGCCGGTCCCCGCTTCCCCGCCCCGCATACCCGGTCCCTGCCTGTCCCCGCCCGCCCGCCCGGCCCGCATACCTGGTCCCTGCCCGTCCCCGCCCGTCCCCCCCACATACCTGGTCCCGGCTTCTCCTGCCGCCCGCCCGCCGGCTCCGCCCGGTCCCCGCTTCCCCGCCCCGCATACCCGGTCCCTGCCTGTCCCCGCCCACCCGCCCGGCCCGCATACCTGGTCCCTGCCCGTCCCCGCCCCACATACCTGGTCCCGGCTTCGCCTGCCGCCCGCCCGCCGGCTCCGCTTGCCCGTCCGCCCGTCCGCCCGGCTCCGCTTTGCCGGATCCAGCCACGTGCAGGCAGCGCGGTAAGGGGGCAGGGAGGGGGTGGGGGGGGTGGATAGGGGTTTATCTCGATCATTGGTTATCTCGATGGCTTTTGGCAAACCCCTAGGCCGTCGAGATAACAGGGTTTAACTGTAGATATCTGCAAGCAGCATTTCTTTCACGGAACTGCATCCAAGTCCAGGCTTCATAGTCTGAGGGCATTCAGATATCAGATTCTGCTTCAAGGTAAAGCACAGATGGAGGCCAGCTGTAAAGTTCAGATTCAGATTCAAACACCCCCAAAGATTATAGGCATTGCTAGGAGACATATTTCTCAGCTTGTTCAGTGCTGGGTATTCTGCCCTACATGAGAAAATGAATCCACCCTTTCTAAAGGCCACTTTAAATTATATGCAAGAGTTATCATTTAATTACAACTACATATGATATTATCTTCCCTTGATAGTTCAGCAGCTTTTCAGAAGCCCTTAAAATTATATTCAATTTAGTATGAGACACTGATGTTCTCATCCATGAATTTTGTCAGGTACAGTGTGATGCCAAATGGAATCATTGTAATTCATGTCTTGGAGACATAGCCAATAACCCTATAGACACTTGCATCTGAAGAAGTGGGTATTCACCCACGAAAGCTCATGCTGCAAAACGTCTGTTAGTCTATAAGGTGCCACAGGATTCTTTGCTGCTCCTATAGACACCGTATGTCACCAATGTCTGTGTGGGAAACACTCATCTTGACATTGTATCTGGCTTTTAAAAAGTTCTTTAGACAGCACCAATTCAATCATAATTTAATTGCAACATGCTGTATCATTCCTAGCATGAAATGAAATCCATATACCAGTAATATAAGGCATAAATCCAATAACTGCTTTTTTATATTAGAAAGTTATTATATTAAAAAATGCTGAAGACACTGGCCAAAATTTCAGACCTTTCTAAACTACAAATGCCTCCTGCCTGGTCTTCCTGACATCCGTCTCACATCTATTCATAATTCTGCTGGCTCACTGCTTTGACCACGTAATGCTCCTCCTTTGGGTCCCTCCACTGGCTCCCCTTCCCCTCCACATGAAACGCAAAACTCTCTCACCTGAAACTTCAAACCCTTCACAACTTATTTCCTCTCTACTTATCCTCCTCCTTATCTCACCATGTCATGACTTGCCCCATTCTCCCTGCCAATAATGGCAGCCTCCATCATCCCACTTGTCCACCTCACCCCCAGCTCCTTCGTCATGCATAGAATATCATCCCTGAATCCATTATCCTGCCCTCCCTGTCCTGTGATACCTGTAGTAAACCATGTAATGACAATGGTTAGGCAGGTGCCTGTTAGTTAGCCATTAATATCTCTTGTTCACTTACAACAAAAATCATGAAGCTTCCAAACCGTACACAGAGTTAATCTATGCAACCTGGTGCTCCTATAACCATCACTCAAATTTTGTCCCTTCTCTTCTCTGCTGTGTTTTCCATCCACCTGGTGTGTCTTGTTCCCACTTGTATTGCAAGTTCTTTGGGACAAGGGCAGTCACAGTTCAGCATGAGTTCTAATTCTGCTGTCTCATTGTCACTCTGTGCCTGCATTTTTTCTCAAGAGTGGAATCCTGTGATTCACCCCACTTCTAGTGTGTGTCTCCAGGCTACAGCTCCCCTGGTTACCAATCACGTTTCCTAAGCAGGCCCAATTGCATCTGGTGCCTGCCTGAGACATTGCTTCAGGAGCTGTGATAAATAGGAAAACGCAGTGACCACCCGGCAGCTTCTTCAAAACAAAGTATTATTTATTTATCCATGTAGGAACATAGCAATAAGAGAAAAAAGGGATAAAACAACAAAAAGGTCTGCATGCCTCTGGTGTTACCTAAAGCTTAGCCTTTCTCTCAAGACTTAAGTAGGCCCAACTTATCCTAAGTACCTCTGCTTCTTGGGGTTCTGTCTCCCCCCGAAGACCCTGCTTCTCACATTCTTCAACAGGGCTGCTCTTTTTAACAGTTTCCAAGTTCTTTGTTTAACATTTCCCATGTTAAGGGGCCTGGCCCTATGCTAAGGTATGCTGTGCCCAACTTGGACAGAGACAAAATTTCAAAGGCCTTGACACATATATTGTCAGTTGAGCTCCAGTGATTGGGCTATATAAAGCCATTGACTAGTTTGTCCAGATGGCCAAAACCACTTAAGATTGACTTAACCTTAGTTATCTTTTAACAAGGAACACCATAACCAGGAAACAGAGGTTCACTTAACAGTCCTAAAAATATTACAGATATCTCCCATGTTCTTCACAGGAACCAGCTTTCATTTTAAATGTATACGACACTCAGTACAAACCAAGCCCTGATCTTGAATGGAGCCTTTCGGCAATGCTGAAATACAAATGATAAATAACACTAACACTTTAGATTGGGGTTTGTTCTCTGGTTAGCAGGAAGCTGAATAGCTAATTTTATGCCTCGCTGGTGAGGAGCCCACATTTCATTCTGGATGAAAGCTTTCATCTTTGTTCTAGTTCACATACATGAACATTTTTAATTAGAGTTGTACAATGTAGAGCACTCGAGTTCATGCATTGTGCATAATGCTTGGCAGTTTTCAGCCCACTGGCATCATAGCATTTTAGCCACGGATGTTTCTCTGATATCATTTATGGGTTTTCTATTGTCACAAATATTCCTTCCACCCCCACCCCTTAAATATTTGTCCTATATAGTCACAGCACAGGAGAATAAACAAAAAAGCCCCTTAAAGAACCCACCCTCATAACCGTCCACACTACAAAGCCCCTTGCTTTCTGGCCCTCCTTTACTGTGTCTCAGCTGAATTCAGCTACTGAGAGTCAAACCCTAAAGTCCTTAGTCAGGCCGAGATCCATTGGGTCCAATTAGCCCAGGGTTTCTCAAAAAGGGGTCACCACTTCTGCGGAGAAAGCCCCTGGAGGGCTGGGCCTGTGTGTTTACCTGCCCCGTCTGCAGATCCGGCTGATCGCGGCTCACACTGGCTGCAGATCGCTGCTCCGGCCAATGGGAGTTGCTGGAAGCGGCGGCCAGTAAGTCCCTCGGCCCGCGCCACTTCCAGCAGCTCCGGAACAGGGGCTTTCCCTACAGAAGCAGCGACCCCTGTTTGAGAAACCCTGAATTAGCCTAATGCTGAGAGGTGCTGAACACCTGCAATTCCCACTGAAATCCACAGGGCAGACACTGAGGTCCTCACTTCACTTCTAGAGGGATAGCTCAGTGGTTTGAGCATTGGCCTGCAAAACCTAGGGTTGTGAGTTCAATCCTTGAGGAGACCACTTAGGGATCTGTGGGCAAAAATCAGTACTTGGTCCTGCTAGTGAAGACAGGGGGCTGGACTCAATGACCTTTCAGGGTCCCTTCTAGTTCTAGGAGATAGGTATGTCTCCAATTATTAAATACTCAATTCTTATTCGGGCAAATCCCCACTTTAGTAAATGTGCAAAACCCTGATGCCATGACTGAGATTTTACTCAGTTCTTAGTCTTGACTACAATGGCAGTTTGCCTGAACAGAGACAGCGTGAACACTGAGTCAGAGCTTCAGAATGTGGCCAAACGTAACTCTTAACAAACACTCTTCGCTATTTGGATAGCATTAGTAGCCTAACAGGGGAAATAGGTTGTGCTCTTTAGGGACCATATTTTCCTCTCTATTAACTTGAGTGCTAGGGAGAAAAGCTAGCAGAGACCCACCAAAGGACAGGGAAATGGTGGGGACAGGGGGGAATAGATAGAAACACTGCAACATGCTTCCCCTCATGTCTGCAGAGATGTCCACAGCAGAAAACAACATTGATGCTCTCTCTGTTATCTTTAGTGGCATTCCATTCAGTGCAATTCAGTGCAGCAGGGAGGAGGGAGCATGGCTCCTGACAAGCCATGCTGAGGGCTCTGGTGGGTAGCATTTAGGTTCAAGGCCTTTGTACAAGTGATCTTGCTCTCTGCAGATAGGGTTGCCAAATTTCTAATTACAGAAAACCAAACACCCTTGCCCTTCCCCTGCCCTGTCCCCTCCACAAGGCCCCACCTCTGCCCTGCCCCTCCTCCGAGGCCCCACCCCCATTCACTCCATCCCCCACTCTTCGTCACTCACTCATTTTCACCAGGCTGGGGCAGGGGTTGGGGTGTGGATGTCAGGAGATCCATGTGATTTCTCCATGCAGATTTCCAGACACGCAAAAGTACTGGTGGGTCTCAGTCCTTGTCTGTCTAAATAGAAGAAACCCCCCACTGCCTGTGCTGGAACAATCTCAGAGAAACTTTGGGAGCTGGGAACTGGAAAGTTTCCTGACTCTCCTGGGGTTTGCCTGATACAAACTAGTCCAAAGACACTTGGATGATTGTTCACATTAGCATCTTATCCATGATAGACATAGACAGAGAGAGAAAACATGGAGCTTTTCCTTTTTGCTGGTATTGTCAATGCTAATGAAATAGACTATGTTGACTGTTCTCTGAAAGTAATGTCCTGACCTCATCCAAATGGTTATTTTCAATAGGTTAATAGGCAGGCATCCAAGTCAAACAGACTATCAGCAGCAGGTACATTTGCTATTAACTCTTCTAGTTATACTACTTGATTAAATGTTGTTTTTACTAAGGTTTTATTCCCATCCTGATATATTACTTATATCGACTTTTATATAGACATTTATCTAACCTACTCTTAAATATCTCCAGAAATGGAGATTCCACAACCTCCCTAGGCAATTTATTCCAGTGTTTAACCACCCTGACAGTTAGGAACTTTTTCCTAATGTCCAACATAATCCTCTCGTGCTGCAGTTTAAGCCCATTGCTTCTTGTTCTATCCGTAGAGACTAAGGTGAACAAGTTTTCTCCCTCCTCCTGATGACACCCTTTTAGATACCTGAAAACTGCTATCATGTCCCCTCTCAGTCTTCTCTTTTCCAAACTAACCAAACCCAATTCTTTCAGCCTTCCGTCATAGGTCATGTTCTCAAGACCTTTAATCATTCTTGTTGCTCTTCTCTGGACCCTCTCCAATTTCTCCACATCTTTTTTTGAAATGCGGTGCCCAGAACAGGACACAATACTCCAGTTGAGGCCTAACCAGTGCAGAGTAGAGCGGAAGAATGACTTCTCGTGTCTTGCTCACAACACACTTGTTAATGCATCCCAGAATCATGTTTGCTTTTTTTGCAACAGCATCACACTGTTGACTCATGTTTAGCTTGTGGTCCACTATAACCCCTAGATCCCTTTCTGCCATACTCCTTCCTAGACATTCTCTTCCCATTCTGTATGTGTGAAACTGATTGTTCCTTCCTAAATGGAGCACTTTGCATTTCTCTTTGTTAAACTTCATCCTGTTTACCTCAGACCATTTCTCCAATTTGTCCAGATCATTTTGTATTATGATCCTATCCTCCAAAGCAGCTGCAATCCCTCCCAGTTTGGTATCATCTGCAAACTGAAGGTCTCAGCAGAAAGACCGAGGGCTGAATGGGGCACAGAGATTGAACAACATACATACCTCCCCTTAGAAGCAGGCCCTCCAGATCATGACTGACACATGCTGGTGGGGTGGAGAAAACTGCCCAGGTTCTGTGGCTTCCTGCCACAGGGCTGACCATATGGCACCTTTCACAATGACTCACATTTTGTTTGTAGTTCTAAAGAAAGTGGTAAAGTTTTGTTGGTCTGTGATTTACCAGCTCTTAAAAAATCAGTTATTGGGTTCATTAATTCATAGCCCAGTAAATTCCTGCTATGGAAAGACTGCTCTGTCTTTCCATAGCAACTTCCCTGTGCAGAACTTAGCAGACGTTAAGTGCTAGATCGTAACTAACCTCAAGTGAAAGCAGCAAGGAATCCTGTGGCACCTTATAGACTAACAGACGTTTTGGAGCATGAGCTTTTGTGGGTGAATACCCACTTCGTCGGATGCAACTGGATGCAACTGAGCATGAGCTTTCGTGGGTATTCACCCACGAAAGCTCATGCTCCAAAACATCTGTTAGTCTATAAGGTGCCACAGGATTCTTTGCTGCTTTTACAGATCCAGACTAACACACGGCTACCCCTCTGATACTTAACCTCAAGTGGATGAGTGAAGGGAGGCGAGAGCATACAAGGTGTCTCATCCCTCCTCTTGGACCCTGCCCAGATGTCTGATACGAGCCACTACTCATGGCTAGCAACACCAGCAGTGCTAGCCTCCTGGAAGGGAGGTATGGCACCAGGCCAGCCTGCTTCTGCACCACTGAAGAGAGATGGCAGGGCATGTCGGGGAGCACATGCTATCCCCTTTACAAAGTTGATAGAGCTGTGCTCTAATATGCGCTCTCCCAGAGCTTCTGCTGGAATGCTGACTGAGTCAGTAGAATTTCTCTGGGGGCTCCCACTCTGATATGGCTTCTCTTAACACCCTTCTCTCCCTCCCAAAAGGGGCCGTGGCTTAAAAGCTATACTCTGGTCCTGATTGATTAAACCTCACATACCCCTGTGAAGTACATAGGTGGTATATCTCCTTTATACCAATGGGGAAACTAGACTCAGAAAAGTTAAATGACTGCCCAACGTCACATAGTAAATCAGTGCTGGAACCAGGAATGGCCAAATTCTGCCCTGACTTATATGGGTTGTCTGGGGTACACTGCAAATCGGGGTGCACTGCTCCTAATTCACAGCGAGTTTACTTTTGTTTACTTACGGCCCAGTCCTGAAAGCACCTTCAACCCCTGCCAGATTGGGCCCATAGAACTTTATTACATATATCGCACCAGTCAAAGACACAGCAGCACTCTTTTCCTTGGGGTTAGCTGCGCTGATGTTCCTTTGGCTTTGAGCATCACATGGCCTGTCTATGATGTGGCAGGCAGGCAGTGAGAGCTGCCAAGTGGGTATTAGCCCCAGTCATTGTGCTGAAATCAGAGTAGGAATTCTGCAAGCAAAACTATCCTTTGACTTTTTGCTTTCAGATTCTGACATAACATCGTATTGTTTTCCCGACAAGCTGCTGAGTGAAGTACAACAAGGTTGGGCTTGTGTGGTAACTAAGCAGGGGCTAAGGAGTTCCTGGCTTGGACTACTAATGAGCTGTATACAAATCTTTGCAGCAGTCCTTTGTTCTCCCGCCCTCCATGCTTGGGCATGGCTGTTATATAAAACGATGACTAATCCCTGAATTCAATTTCCTTAACATCTTTTTGCCGGCTCTTGTTGACACTGCAGTGGCAATTTAGATCTCAGCCTGAACGTTAAGGAGCAGCTCTGAAGAGCTGAGAAGTACTGCCTCCTGACAGGGGCTCTTCTGGGGATTGGCAGGAGCAGCTCCCTTCCCTCTGCACGACCATCTTGTAAGGACCATCAGGCTGCACAGTGCCCTATGCTGGCAGGAGCTAGGTTTTCATTTACCAAGATACTACAGTTACAAACCCTGGGCAAAACGTTGCTCCCTGGTGTAAACTCAGAGTGACTCCACTGCTACACTTTTTATACTCCGAGGTGCTATTTGTAGCAGCGGTAAAGAAATGTGTTCATTTTTTTTATTTTTAAGTATCTAATTAATTATTTTATCCTGACACCCATTTCATTTTTAAGAAATGTCCTCTTTTTAGTGAGGAGGGGGAAAGAAAGAGTGAAAGGTTGCTCTGCTGTACTCTGCATTTCGGAAGAAGGAGAGCACTGGCTCAAATGGATGGAGGGGAAATAACGAAGGCCCCTATTCTGCAACGTACTTAAGCAGGTGCCTAACTTTAAGCATGTGAATAGTCCCACTGACTTCACATGAATTACTTCTGTGCCTAAAGTTAGACATCTGCTTGCAGAATAGGAGCCTCAAAGAATAGTTCCATTCAGTGGCCTCACTTCTGCACAGCACTTAAGCAAATGCCTTGAGAATATGCCTAAGGGCCACTGACTTCAGTAAGAGTTGAATATGTGGTTAACTGCTTTGCTGACTAGGGATGGACTTAAGCATATGCTTAGGCACTTTGCTGAATTGGGGCCTGTATCACTATGGTACTGCTGCTAATGAAATGCATAATAATGGATGCTAAATGAATTCCACATCTTCTGCCTAGCTACAAAAAATGGGATATCTCCTTCAGGGCTAAGTGAAAGAAGTGTCACTCTATGCAGTGTCAAATCATTGGTGTTGCTGGCAATTTGTTACTTGTGTACACACACACACACACACACACACACACACACACACACACACACACCTTTCCCACCCTAACTGTACAGCTTCCAAGGTCATGTGACAGACATAAGTCCTGTGGTGATACTGACATAACAGAACTAGGTAGATGGCTTGCAGATTTGCCATTTGCTAGGTTCCTTAGAAACTGCTTACTTGCACCTCTTTTCTCAGGTGCAAATAAGTGATAAGCAGGTCCTGTGAAGGGTGTTCTCAGGAGATGGTTTATTCCTAAACTGAATTTTTCCTGAACACTAAATTATGTAGTAACATCTGCAGCCAAACACAGGGCTGGAAAACAGCACTTTTTGGTGGAAGGCGGTAGAACCTTTGCTCTTGTTTAGAGAGTAGTTGTATTAAGCACTCATTCACATATTGCCAACCATCTGATAACGTATCAATAGAGGCATTCCTACTTGAAGAGATTAGGGTAACTGAAAAAGACGCTGCTACCATTAGAAAGTCATCCTCCCTGACCAGAGAATAACACTTACCTGGTTTGAAATTTTTTAGCTAACTTTTTAGAAAAGTAGTAAAGGTCTCTAGGCTAGAGCCTGCCTTTGCTCTCTACGCAGAACTCACACGGAGGTCAACAGTAATACTTTGCACTTAATCACTATGTGACACCTTTCATCTGATGTCCTGTCTAATCCCCCTTTACTACTGTGATAGGTGCTCTGGGCCAAGTACAAACTTAAAGGAAGCATCAGAGTAGTCTGAGACTGGATCATCTCAAAGCACTTTACAGGCATTAAATAAATAAGGTTCAGAATGCCCCCGTGAGGTTGACAAGTATTTATCAGCTCCATTTTACACAGAGAGAAACAGAGACAGATTTACCCAAGGGAAGGATATTAAATTAAATGGAAGGAGTGGAAAGGTGCCTTCTAAAACAACTGTTTTGAATCTCTGTAACACTGTGGACTATACTAATGAGGAACATGCACAATAGCTTGTTTACAGAAAGCTTTCATGCCTGTTGTGCAGTTGAATACTATCCAACAGAATGGGAGAAAAAGACCTACTAAGAAAACTATTAATGTGCAAGCTTCTTTGACTGCTGATGTTTCCCATTAATTGCAGGCCCCAGCGTTTCTCAAATTCAGCCACCATGGCTGAATGCAGCCACCAGGGCTTTTCCTGCAGCCACAACAGCCTCCTGGGCAGAGGTGGAGGAAGGGGCAAAACAGTGTCCCCTCCCTGCAGCGCCCGGGGGAGGGCTTCAGTCCACCCACCCACCCTTCAGCCGTAGGACTCCAGGGATAGGCTTCAGTCCCTGTCCCTGGAGGCTCCAAGGGTGGGTTTCAGCCCAACCCCTGCCAGCTCCAGGCATGGGACTCTGGTTCTGGGCTTCAGCAGGGCCAGTCTTACTGGGCAAGAGGCAAGGAGTGGGGTGAGCCTGGAGTATGAGGCCATAGAAGGGAGCGCAGGGCAATGGCGGGAGGAAGCAGCAGGGCCTGTGAGGGCGATGGGGAGACTAGGGGAGTGGGTGGAGGTAGCAGGGGTCAGGGGGAATCTGTGGAAGATGGAGGGCGGCAGCAGAGCCAGAGCCACCCATGTACAACTGTACATTATTTTTATTATCGAGCCTGCAAAAAACCCTTATAGAAATAAATTACAATGATTTGGACATGTATCTGTGCATATTTATTTGTTTTTCCTAAAGTTAATTAAGTATTTTAGGAAAATTTGACAGAGCAGCCACCAGCAAGAGTTGGTGGCTACATTCTGAGGCCACCAAATATTTTCTTCTGAGAACCCCCTCTAGCATATAACCTTTGCACATGTCTAAGAGAGAGCAAGTCAGATTCAACCCAAAAGTCTGAATCCCAGCCCTCTGCTCTCACTCATGCCAACATATGGCCTTTGCTTTGTTCTGATAGTTTGAAGTGTGTGTGTGTGTATCCTCCCATATAGTCCAGTAGGGTGTACTCTGCATGATTCCACCCCAGCTTGCAGACGGGGATTTAAATGGCTGAGTGCACAAAACACTAGACATCTTGAATCTGACAATAGGGACACTCTTTTCCTATGACTTGTCTTGTTGTATTTATGTCACACTTTATCCTGTGACCTAACTAAAGGAAATATGGAGATGAGGGAATGCTTGTCCATTCTCAAATAGCAAAGTGTGGCATTGAAATCATGTAGCTTCAGGCACAAAACTTGGGTCTTTCATCATCCTGATCATTGCACAAACACACCAGAGATGGAGAAGAGGAGAAAGTTATAATGCTACATATACATAATTCCTTAAACATTATCTTTACGTACATTTTGCAGTGATTATGATGACCAGTGGGCTATTGAATCTTGCTAGAGACCTCACCTGCCACATTTTGGTAAACTTAATATGCAAGTGTCTGATGCAGGAAATCCCTGTAAGATTCTATGCACTCCCTGTGCCCTCTGCCAGTTGGCACCCAACAGTTCCTGGGTCACAGTAGGTCAGTGGGAGACTAAATCCCCCTGCACTCAAAGGGAAACTTAGCAGCACAACAGGGTAGAGACACTCATCCATAGTATTTAGTGCATATAATGCACAGAGAGATGAGGCATGGCCTGAGGACATGGAAGTGTGGCCCAGTAAAAAATCCTATGCCATATGCCCCACACAGACATCTTCAGAGCTTCTGGCCACCCTACCTTACAGAGGCCGCAGTGTGGCCCCAGTGGTCATCGGGATTTGCCTCAGCTACTTTTGAAAATGGGATCAAGGTTCTTAAGTCGATAAGGTGCTTAGGATAATTTGATTTTTTTCCCCTTACATTTTCAGTGGTGCAAACAAGAGAAGGTGTGTTGAGTAGTTCGTTTGCTGAAACTCCTCTGGTCATTAGAGACAACAGAGCTCAGGGAGGGTGTTTGTGAAACAGAAAAATTTACAGGAATTGCTGTTTGCAGAAAAATATTTAAAGCCTTGACATTATCTAGTACAGACAGAAAGCTTGTGTTGCCACTGGGAATCCCACCTTTTGTCCACCTGCTTATTTTGTGAGAGAGGAGAATTTTGAAAATTCATTGCCTCAGTATTTTCCCCTAACAAGCTTCTTTTGCTTCCTCATCTTCCCCTGCATACAATAATGTGGACAGGAACAATTGAGGGCCTGTTCCTGCAAGACACTGAGGGCTTGGCTACACTTGCAGGTATGCAGCGCTGGGAGTTACAGCTGTCTTCGTACAGCTGTGTAGGGAAAGCGCTGGAGTGTGGCCACACTGACAGCTACCAGCACTGCAGTGTGACCACATTTGCAGCATTTGAAGCAGTGTTGGGAGTGGTGCATTATGGGCAGCTATCCCAGCGTTCAAGTGGCTGCAACGTGCTTTTCAAAAGGTGGGGGTGGAGTGTGACAGGGAGCGTGGGGGAGAGAGAGAGATTTGGAGCCGACACTGTATCAGCTCCCTGCCTTGCAAATTCTGACCATTTCCCCGACCCCTCATTCACTCTTAAATGCAAACAGCCTGCAGACCAGATAAGCAGCTGCTCCAACGGACTCCCTTTCCCCCCCTCTCCCCGCCCGCCGTGCTGTTTCTCTCCTCAAGCAAACACTAGCTGTAGACATTCATCCCCCTGCCTGCCTCATTCACAGCAAACAGGAGCTGTGTTTGTTTTTTAGATAAGCAGCTCCGGGAGCCCCGAGTTCACAACAAAACAAAGAGAGGCATCATAACAAAACAAAGAGAGTTCTTTAGTTAAAAGCATTATGGGAAAATTCTGGAGGCCAATTACAGCGCTTTTGGTGGCCACACTGGCGGAGCAGCGCTGCATCACCAGCGCTGCAATAGTTATACCCGAGGCAGAGCAGGAGTACAGCCAGCGCTGCAGACAGGGAGATGCAACGCTGTATGTGCCTTGCAAGTGTGGACGGTGAGTAAGTTGCAGCGCTGTAAACCCACCACCAGCGCTGCAACTCTCCAGTGTAGCCAAGCCCAGAATGAGTTTGGCACTCACTGCCTCAAAGGGAGAGGGCTTGAATTGTAGAGACCCTATATACAAAGCCCATGAACAATCAGAATCCCACATTGCATAGGAGAGAGCCCTGGGAGATTACTATTTAGCTATTTCCCAGCAGAATAATGAATAGGATTTTTTTTTCAAAATTCAGGCACAATTTCAATAAGAGCAATGTAACCTGACCCGGAGGCTATTACACATAGCTAGGGCAGAGGGGGTGCCTGGAATAGCCAAGTAAATGCTAGACGCCACAGAAGATTGATCAAGGCTGAAAAGGTTAGCTGATGAGTTCTGTACCATCCTAACAAATTACTAATTTTCTATGAGTAATTTTTAAAGGTCAGTAATCAGAATTCTGAAAATAAGGCCCCACTGCGGATAAGATGTACAGAAGCTCCCTGACTTACAAATTTTGTGTAAATTGGGAACGTATCTCTGACAATTAGGCTAAAAAAAAAAAAAAAAAAGCTTTCGGAACTTACGGAACTTTTTCCATAAGTCTGGATTTCCATAAGTCGGGTTTGCGTAACCTGGGGCAGCGTCTGTAATCATAAACATATCGATGGCCAATTGCATGAGTTGGACATTCTGCAGAATGTTTAATGAAGTCAGATATATATTTTAAAAAATCAAATCATTCTTTTGTGACTGCAGCGGGGCAGTTACTCCGCTCTTGTGGAAAAAGGCTAGGCTGATTGGGGAAGCAGCCACCGCTGGGGCCATGCCCCAATCAGGCCACATCTGGAGGAGCCGGGTGAGTCTCTCTCTAGCTGTGGAGAGAGAATAGGGTACCTGGAGCAGAGCAGTGCTGGGGAAGAGCAAGAGGAGCTGGGGAGCTGCAGCCTGGTAAACCCCCAGGCTGCAGGCCTTGGTGAAGACCTACAAAGAGGTACTGGAACTACAGAGGTACAGCCCAGGGAATAGGCAGAGGCAGCTGGTCTGACCCCCTTGCCAATGATGAATGGCCATTACAGACTGCAGTTTGCCCCAGTGAGAGGGGGCCAGATGATGACTGGCAGTAGCCACTGAGACAAGATGGATATAGAGGGGTGCGGGTTCCCCTGGGAGGGGAGACCCAGAGAGTGGGGGGTACTGTGGGCGGCAGAACTCCAAGGAGAAGGGGCCCTGGGGTCCAGGAGTGACATGGGGGCCTGAGGCAGGCAAGACACCGGCCAGCAGAGGGCGCTCTGAGGCTGAAGAGCTAATTCCTAAGCCAACCAGCAGGAGGCGCCGCACCAATGAGTTGTTGCTCTGCTACAGTGACATTTACCAGTAAGTTACTCTGAAAAATACTACTGTATGAATGGCATCATGGGGTTATTGCCTTCCAATGATTTCCAGATCCAGTTAGAAAACCCACTTGTGAAGTGGACTAAGTATGAGCCGTACAAACTTATCCCAAGATCCGAAAAGACAAATTTGGTTCTTTCCTACTCACACTTTATCACTAGTCATAGCAATTCTGAGGATCTCATTCTGCCCTCAATTGCCATTGCATTATCTTCAACAGGCTCATATGGGTGAGCCAGCAGTTGGAACTTAGTGAACTATTCTGTGGATGATGCACAAGGAAGAACAGACTCCTACTCACTCTCCGTTGACTCTGCCAGGCTAACAGAACAAAGAGCAGTAAAAAATTAATTAAGAAGGTGACATGTTAACATCGACACTTTTCAGAACACAGCTATACTAAAGTGGCCTGATTTTTCAAGAGCGCTGAGCTCCTGCAGTTCCCACTGACCTAATGAGGCCTTAGGTTGCTCAGAATCTCAAAAAATCAGGCCATCTGAGTCTAATCAGGGAAAATCTGGCTCCTGAAGCTCTGAGAGCTGCACTGGAATCAAATCATGATTCAAGAACTGAAGTGATCCCTTCTATCCTTAATGCACTCCAGCTGACCACAGAACATGGGGACACACTTTCCAGTGCCTATAAGAGGAGAAACCTCCATATAGATTGTTGAAGTTCTCAATTGAGCATGGGCAAGAAAGCTGGGACAGCTGTAAAGAACATACAGGCTCTCAAAGGTGACTGTTATTGCTCTACTCATTTCAATAAAGGACAATTGGAAAAAAATGATTATAGTTTTAACTCTTAAGCACACAAGGGCCCTAAGAAAAGAGGGGCAAGCTTTTGTAGCCACCTGTTCTAAACTCTGCCCTCCGTTACACGTGTACAATGTCATTAATTTCAGTGGGGTTATGCCTGGGAGAAACTGAAGTTATACACTAAAGATCCACAGCTTGTCCCTTTAAGAGAATCATGGCAGCCAGTCTCTCAAAAGCAAGCAGAGGTTTTCAGCATCAATCTGTCAGAACTCTGCTCCCTGGCATTTCTCCAGGCACTTACGCATGATGCTCTCCTCATTCTCTGACCAATGAGTCATTGTGGCTAAGAATAAGGTGATCAGTCTTCTCTTGCTATCATCATTGCCTGCATCATTGTTAAATGATTGTCAGATCCTCAGCTGGTGTAACTCAGCATAGCACTAATGACTTCAGTGGAGCTGTGCTGTTTGACTAGCTAAAGAACTGGCTCATGAGCTCATCTTCAGTTCCAGGGCTCCAGTTCCTGAGGTGCTAGCCTGGGACTCAGAGATCAAGATTTGATTCCTTGCTTCACCACAGGCAAGTCAGTTGGTGCCTCATTTCCCCATTTTACGCCTGGGGATTAGAACACTTGCCTACCTCACAGGGGTGTTGTGAGAATACAGTGTCTGGTATTTAGATATTACAGTAATGAGGGCCACATATGGACAGCTCTGAGAGCAGTTCACAGCTTGCAGTATCCAGTTCTTCCGAGGAATTACCAAGACACGCTGAAGAAGAAAAGGCTGTAGAGAGAGAACCTAGAGTTTCCCCTCGCTGATGCCACTAGACATGAGAAAATGGTCAAATCTCTGCTCTTGTATCAGTTTTAATTTCTTGGGAGCCCTTCAGTCCTTTGGCCGCGTACCCAGAGTCATGCAACCAAACCCCAAAGTCGTTTCTGCTCCTTTCTCAACACAGCAAGTCATTGGCAGTATGACATTGTCATATATGTCTAGAGCAGGCTGTAGGCCCACTGAGCCCAGTTTACTGGGGGAGGCGGTGGAAGCTCCATTGATTTCAGTGGAATTTGCAGTAGGACTTAATATTCTTTGCTGGGTCTTGAACGTTTGATGAGAACTTTGTAAAAAAAGTTGAACGATGGGGATTAAACAAACAAAAAACACTTTTGTGCCAGAGGAGTGGGGGAAAAAAACAGATGCAAAAATCCCCCATCCATTGTGGGGCAGGCATGATCACGGAAAGAGTTGGCTGCTCTCCAAAACAAAAGCTTAGTAATGTTCTTTCAGGGTACTAGTCTCATTCTACTCCCACTGAAGTGAATGGGAAAATTCCCATTGACATCAACGAGAGCAGCATTAAAATCCTGAGTGCTTTGGAAAATCCCTTCCAGAGTATGTTCAGCTCTATATAGTTGTCCAGTTTCCAACTTGAATATATGACTACTACATGAGTCTTCCCTTTCAACTGCAAGCTCACACCACTTATTCACCAACTGTTCTATAAACACCTCTCCTGTCATACACTCCATCTAAAATCATCGCCCTGATTCTGGTCTGTCCAGTAACCTCAAATTGATCATCCAGGTTGGTTTGATAATAGCCATTAGCAAGGTTAAAATACTCACCAGCCACTTCAATCATTGCCTTCCAAAGCTAGTGAATCCCAGTCTTGTTGTCCTGGATTTATACATAAGCCATTCCAATATTATAGTTCTGTGCTGTCCATTTCCAGCTCTGTCCAACTTAAATTGATGCTTTAACAAGGCCCAAAAAGCAAAATCACAGGGTTCAAAGGCAAACAGTAATCATCTAAATACAGCAGCAGAGCAGAAATCCCTATTTTTGTTAAAAATCAGTTCAGTGTTGTCTGGTTCCTGTTCATGATGGAGAGGTGTCAGAAAACCATAACAATAGGCTCTAACTGGTGCCTCTTTGCTGACAGTCACAGGAAAGGTCAAGGATCTGCTAAATGAACATGGAGACTGAACTACCCTTTCATCCATGGGTGCAGTCCTCTGAAACTCTAGCCATCCATGCGGCACCCACCAATCTGTGGGTGAATATGAGACTTCGGTTTCCAGATAGTCAAGCCCCTTTCACTGCTACTAAATTCATTTTCACCAAACAATTTCTCAGCAGCTCACGGACATACTTCCCATTTAGAAGCACTTCTTGAAAATTTCATACCATGATTCATTCATTAAATGTAGAATTTCATAAGGACAGTAAATAAAATGAGATTGGGTCGAAAACAATATTAGAAGTGACAACCTGAGCCTCTTTATACTGTTGTTCCTTCATAACACAATACCGGAAAATGGGATAGAGCATATTTCAGTGCTGTACAACTCAGACAGTGCAATCCATTCATAATAAAAATTTCTCTGTTAAAGGAACATCTTTTCCGCTGAAAGGAAAGCAGAGCAAGGACTGATCAAATTCAGTTTCACTTCCATGTTATCAGGTTAATATTTTTTATTCTAATAGCAGACCTACAATTCTTAGTTTAATTTGAAAACAATATTAAAATCTTTAACATTTAGATAGTGTTTCAACTTAAGTATTTTAAAAACAAGAGATAATATTTGGGATTTATGCATAACTTTGCAAATATTAATTAATCTCCATGACAACGCTGTGAGATAAGCAAGTTAGTAGTAGCTTAATCTTCCAGTCAGGGAAATGAAGGCAGATAGGTGATGAGACTTGCTCTAAGCCACACAGTGAGTCAGTGGTATTTAGAATTCATGACCTTTGGACTCCCAAATCAGTGTGCATTATTATTTATTTATAATAGTGACTACAATGTAGATGGGTACGTTCCTGACATTCAAAAGGGGACGTACTTGCTCTGAGATATTCACAGTCTAAGGAAAGATTGGCGAGTAGACAAGATATTTGTGAAAAAGGAACAATAGGATTTTAAAATGTACGTTAATTAGAACCACTCTAAAGAACATGGAATCCAATTAACTTTTATTTTAAAAAAGCCCTATTTGTTGTTTCCCTGTCCTTACCTTCTGCCCATATCTGTCCTTAACCTCTGTCAATCTGTCATCAGGCATTCCTCCAGACCCAGCTGGCTCCCAGATATAAACCTGGGCTGCACAACTTGGACCCAGATCTAGATTTTGCACACACTAACAATTTCAGGCTTTTCAGATCTGGGGTTTTGGTTTGGCCCAATACAGAGACAGAGGCCAAGTGCATAATTTAGATTCAGATTTGGACTCTGAACCCTTCTACCCTGATTTCAAGAATGTTTGGAGCCAGGGTTTTGGTTCAGCACCATCTCTTTTAAAATAAAATTAAGAAGGAAATGACCTGACACACTAGAAATATTGATTTGAAGCTATAAAAGGTGATGTGAGGAACTGCCAGTCAACACTCCTTTACCCAGCAGGAATTCACGATGAGCCAGCAATCTTTCTATAATTTTCTAATTTTGCTCTTTACCATTGTTACTTGCTCTGCCAAAAATTACCTCCTTCCTGCCAGCTCCTTACAGTCTGTGACCTCTTCTATCCCAAAGAATAAGCTGTGATGGTAAAGCACTGCAGGTTTTCTGGATAATGGGAAGCACCACATAGAGTCAGGGTTCTATGATCAATTATTTGTTTTTAAAGTGCCAAAGAGATGCATGCTGGCAACATCAGATTAGTGCATCCTGGACTTCTAATTCTAAAATTTATCTTTCAAGTTAATTTAGGTAAGAGCCAGATTGGCATCAACAGAGTCTGAAGGCCTCTGAATGGCCAGCAATGGTCCAAGCTTCTTCAGATAGCCAGCAGTGATCCAAAACCATGTCCTGGAAAGATCACCTCTGGTGAGAAAGAGTAGTTAATTCTCCATTCTTAGTCTTTATATTGAAACTGACAACAAGGGTGCCAAGCGGTGCCACTTCTACTGGTGGGTTTTATGATTGGGACACCTGTCCACTAGGAAATGGACTGAGGCCATTGGCTCATTTCATGTAGGCCACTAAAAAACACTAAATGCCAACAATGTTTACTTACTAGCTGGTGCCTAATCTGAAGCAGACTCAGCTATTTTTAATTTGTTATGATGGCAACTTCAGAGATCTTCTTCTGCCACAGCCAGTATTTTAAACAATGTACTTTAACTTCATTTGCAGTGCTTTCTTTAACATGTTATTACTGATGCTGGTTCTCAGGATATATGGCTCATGTTAACAAACTATGCTAATGAATTTACACTTCCTATTTCACTTAGGGTCTGACCCAAAGCTCATGGAAGTCAATGGGAGTCTCCAAATGATTTCATTGGACTCTGGATCAGGTCCTTACAGAACTGAGTGCAGAATTCTGCAAGTGATGTACTCTGCTCTCCATGGGCTAGCTCCTCAATATTGAACATACTGGACTTTTGACAGCATGATCTCTTGCAGTTTGTTTTTATTCATGCAGTGCCATGATCCTTAAACTTTTTACCCCTGCTAGCAAGGCCAGCAATTATGTTTGTAACATTCTTTTTTGGCTGCAACGAGGTCTTCAGTCAAAATTTAAGTAATGCCTAAAGTATGTTATTTTCTGCCAAAACATTAAAGGAAAACAAGTGTTATGGGAAAGGTTTCTACAGCCATAAAAGCCTTTATGTTCAAAAGGCTTATAGAAATGAAGCTTATACAAACAGAAGTGGCTCACAGGTTGGTCACAAAAACATGATTATTATGTATTTGTGGGTGAAGTAGTGCAATGAAAGCAAGGGATTGATCCAACTCCCATCACAGTTAATGGAAAGGCTTCCAATGAAGTCAATGGTCTTTGGCTCAGAGTCAAGGGGCTTGGCTCCTGCTCCTGTTGAATTCAATAAAAAAATTCATCAATTTCAGTGGTGCAGACCCTGGACCTCATTGCACGGACTACACTAAGGGCAGTTTGGACAAGTGCAGTGCGCATTTTCCATCATACCTCCGCCAAGACACTTCATCCTGACCTGCATCTCCTTCATTCTTCAAATCCTTTGAAATGCCCCAGTAGGACTGAGGGTGGTGAGGGACAGGGGAAGAAGGTGGGCAGTTCAGGAGGCACAGGAGAAAGCAAAGGAGAAGAAACAAAATCCAAATCTCCTTCTAGCCTCTGGCTGAAACTGGGCAGCTCTCCTCTGACCTGGAGGTGTCCAACAGCGACCCAGCTTAGGCAACTGGGGGGCAGGGGCTTAAAAAGTGCTTCTATTCCATTCTGCAGTGCTAGTCACTATTTCTTTCTTCTCATGGCCAGACCCTCTCCCTGGTATAAAACTCCTCCTTCTCTGCTCTGGAATTAACTCAGGAGTCCTGGAACACTGAATGTTTGAGTTGTATCCACCAAAGTCAGCAGAAAAACTCTCATTGCCTTCATCAGGGGATCAGGGATAGGGAGACCAACTATCTCATTCCACAACCTTTCAAGGAGTTTCCAACTATCTTTTGCTTAAATGAGGCAGATCTGAATCTTATCAGGTAAACTTATTTATTGGCTTAACCCTCTAGGTCACTAATATAAAGCCAGAGAGCTTTCAGAGTAAAGTCTGCCACCTCGCAGCAGGGGTGCATGAAAGCACTTATATTTTTAGAAACCAAAAACAATTAGTCATTTCATAAAATGTAATTATTTTCCAGAATGGAGCTAATGGTTAAAATGCCATTGTTCAAAAATGGGTGCACTGAACCCCATGTATCTGTTTAATCAGAAATGCTGTTATGAACCAAAAAACCCCTGCAAACGTGTGATGACGCCAATAGCAAATTATTAACAAACTATATCAGGGAAGTAATCTCTAACAATATGCTGTGCTTCATGAGGCTTATTACATATTGGTGCTGGGTTTTAATATTAACATCCTGCCACAATAAATGATCAGATAGCACACATGTGATGAGTGCATCGTTTGTTATACTACACGTCCTTTGGCTGCTAATTTTCCTCCAGTTATTTAGCTCAAAACTACAATTCGACATTTGAGCCAGAATGTTGTCACTAGGGCCCTAAAGTTAGACACCCAAATCCATATCTAGGAGCCTAAATGCAAGTAGCCTGACTTTCAGAAATGCCTTCCCCTACACCTCCAGCAGAAGTCTAGACAGATTCACCACTAATGTCAAATGAGAACCGGGGATGAGCAGCGCTTCCAAACTATTGGGCCACTTCTCTTTAACTTTAGTCACCCTAGTATGAAAAGTCTGGTCTCAGTGCATGTCTCCCACCCATTTACCCCAATACTAAAATCTACCAGGCTGCTGATTTACTTGGGCTTTATGTGCTGCTCCATTTATTTATATTATGCAATCTGTTGTTCAAGGCAACGTGTTTTAAATTAGTGGGTGCAAACTGGTGTTTAGTAGTTTCAGCTAGTACTTACTGTTAGTTTAGGTGCTATATAAATATAAATTAGCATCATTACTCAGCAATCCAACTCTGCCCCATTTAGTCATTTATCTAAATATGTCAAAGTAGTCAAGCTTGACTGGGAAGTGGATTGAAACCATCAGCTCATTTCACATCAGAGCCACTATTTGGTAAGAAGCATACCATGAGAATGAAAGGGATTCTACTTAAGTGATATTTTCCTGGTAAGAATTTTTTGAAAGCTCATCTGTCAGCTACTTGCTGAGTCATGTCCTCTCATCATGAACGGTGTGGAGAAAGTGAACGAGGAAGTGTTATTTACCCCTTCACATAACACCAGAACCAGGGGTCACCCAATGACATTAATAGGCAGCAGGTTTAAAACAAACATAAGGAAGTACTTCTTCACACAACACACAATCAACCTGTGGAACTCATTGCCAGGGGATGTTGCGAAGGCCAAAACTATAACTGGGTTCAAAAGAATTAGATGACGTTCATGGAGGATCAGTCCTCAATGGCTATTAGTTAAGATGGTCCCCTGTTCTGTTCATTCCCTCTGAAGCATCTGGCTCTGGCCACTGTTGGAAAACAGAATACTGGGCTAGGTAAACCATTGGTCTGAGCCAGTATGGCCATTCTTATGTTCTCATTTACGGAAAGATGCTGGAGGTGGCCCAATCAAAAAGAAAAACAAAACACACCTTTCATCTTGAAGATCCCAGAAGTGCTCAACAAACAATATACATAGAAGGATAATTGAAAATGCAGACTCTTCAGTGGCAGAATGCTGCAATTATTTTAACAGTGCTATACAACAATCTGAGAGGAAGAGAAATACCATATCCATTTGAAACAGCAGAGGAAATTTAGGCCTTGTCTACACAGGGACACTTAAGCCTGGGTTACACTAGCAGGGGGTGGCAGGTTCAAACTAAGATACGAACTAAGATACGCTATTCACATAGCTGGAGTCTAAGTATCTTAGTTCAACTTACCTGGCCGTCCTCACTGTGGCGAGTCGACTGGCGCAGCTCCCCCATCGACTCCGCTTACTCCTCCTGCCGAGATGGAGTATGGGTGTCGATTAGCGGATCGATTTATCGCATCCAGACGAGACACGATAAATTGATCCCCGATACATCGAACACTACCCGCTGATCCGGCAGGTAGTATAGACGTTCCCTTAGAAAAGTTAATCCTAAGTGACTGGAAGTGAATTAAACTAAAATCAAATTAAGGCCACTCTAATTCTGAACAAGAGAGTCCACATAGGGGTTTAAATGCAGTTTAACTTACCCACTTTAAATTCACACCATTAGTTAACTTGGATTAAGTTTCCTGAGTGTCCCCGTGTAGACAAGTCCTTAGTAGTAAGAAGGCAGAATGCATTACCCAAACTGGACAACCGGTTAAGATACCAGTGCTATGAAAAAGCTACTCTTACAAAAAGTGTCCTGGAAACAATGACCATACATCATCAGGAGGTCCTTGACACCTCATCTAAAAATTGTATCTGTCACCCTCGTCTTTCATACTTATCTAAGAAAATAAGTTGTACTTTCAACAATTCTGTTTAATAAAACACATGAAAAGTTAGTTACTAAATGACAGAAGGCCAGACCCCCAGCAAAACTCCTTGGAGATGCCGAGTTAAGCGTAACTGCATGAACAGAATGACCCCCTTACTGCTGGAGCATTGATCTACCACGGATTCAGAAGGCACAATCTCCCCTCTGCAGAATAACCAAAACTTGCCTCCTGCAGCACAGTGGGCCCAATTCTCCACTGCTCACATCTTGTATGATCATTTAGACCTTGGTGGGCAAACTATGGCCTGCGGGCCACATCCGGCCCACAGGACCGTCCTGCCTGGCCCCTGAGCTCCTGGCTGGGGAAGCTAGCTCCTGGCCCCTCCCCTGCTGTTCCCCCTTGCCCGCAGTCTCAGCTCGCTCACTCCACCACCGGCGCAAGGCTCTGAGAGGTGGGGCTGTGAGCTCCTGGGGCAGCCCAGCTGCAGAGCCTGGCCTGACCCAGTGCTCTGTGCAGCATGGTGGTGACAGCATGGCCCGGCTCCAGCCAGGCGGCACGACTGTAGCGCCACCTGCCACCAGTGCTCCAGGCAGTGCGGTAAGGGGGCAGGGAGTGGGGGAGGGGGGTTAGATAGAGGGCAGGAGAGTCTGGGGTGGTGGTCAGGGGTGTGGATGGTAGTCAGGGAGGAAACAGGGGGTTGAATGGGGGCAGTGATGTTTTCAAAAGCGTCCCCAGGGCAGAGGCCCACCAGTGAGAATTCTTTTATGAACCATTCCTGTTCCTAGTCATTTAAATTTAATTGGCTATTGACATTTTTTAAATTTTTACTTAAAAAATTACAATATACTTCTATTATCAGAGGGGTAGCCGTGTTAGTCTGGATCTGTAAAAGCAGCAAAGAATCCTGTGGCACCTTATAGACTAACAGACGTTTTGGAGCATGAGCTTTCGTGGGTGAATACCCACTTCGTCAGATGCAAGAGAAATATACTTCTATTGTATTTTGTACCCACCAGAATTGTTGCATATGGTATATTTATGTTCCTCTTGTAGCACAACCCTATACACTGGTGTTGAATTGCATTAGTAATTGATAGATCAGCTGGCTGGTGCAAATCAGCATAGATCAACTGATTTCAATGGAGTTATACTGTATTCCTGAGGATATGGCCCCACGTCTCCTATGATTCATTGGATTCAACAACAACTTCTGAATAATCCAAAGCTCTGTTCCCCCTCATGCAGTCTGAGTCACAGGCACTTTGGTGTTTGCAGACATTTTGCTTGCTTGTATATTATAATGCCTCTGGAGTGGAAGCTAAGGGGCGAGGTTATCACACTGGTTACACATCCATAGTTAGTGTATCAGAAATAATGGGAGGAGAAAGAAAACCCTTTTAAACCAAGCAACGCCCCCGCTCTCTGGGCTGACTTGTAATAGAATTTTAATAGAATTCTGTAGTGGTAAATGTGCAAAAATAAATATGTGGTGCATAGGATGATAGGGTCACTGAAGTCTGTAATTACAGAGAGATTAAAATGCACAGCTCTACATTTACAGTTTGACGGAAAATTACAACCTCTGTTGGGAAAAGGCACAAATAAAACCAAATAATTCAGCTCTCATTTAAGTGACTAGAGCTCCACTGCCTTCAAGGGAGGCAGGTCCGCTTACACCACAGCTGAATTTGGTCACTTTGCACGTCCTAGCAGATATGAATTACCAGCTAACTTTTCCAGCAGACAACACCAAGTTACGTATTCCATTGGGAAAGGCAAAGGCCTGGCTCTAATTCAGCAACAACCTTTTGATCCAACCTTAGCAGTGTTCTCAGAGTTCCTCCCTCCTCCTCGCAGATATCTGCTACCTTTTGGGTTAGAAGCTAGAGCAGCATCAGTTCCTGACAGCAGTGAATTTACTACCAAGGCATAGCATGGCAGAGAGAACATCACTTATTCATTGCACTTTTCACTCCATGAGATTTGATGTTAATTAACAGAGACTGTCCAGCACTGCCTGCTTTCAAAATCATCAATTACCAGAAGGAAGAATAATTCTATTAAATCCATGGTGTAGGATTGTTGTTTAGCTAAAATGCACATTTGTTTTCATAAATACACACACAAGATGCTACACTGATTCTGGTATTCTTGTGCACCAATGCAGCTGACAAGCAACATACCAGGTCTGAATACTCAGACATGTTAAATAGTAAGATATAGCATAGGCTCTGTTTTGTCTCCCAAATGCTTCCCTCGCAAATACTTAGACAATTCGGCAGCAGATGAGAAGTAATATTTAATAAATGCATATGGCCGAGTTAAACATGGAGGCGCCTCTAGATTTAAAGTGTATGAATGGTAACTCTGGAGGATCAGTGCATTGTATTTAAAAAAAAATCAAAAAGCAAAATCCATCCAGCCAAGTGCCAGCATTAGGAAAATTGGACTCGGTCAAATGTTACATTCATGATAAATTAAGGGCAATTTAGTTTAATTTTAGGAACTGCAAATTATCTCTTTTCTGTTCTACAATAACCGGTAGGTCAAATCCTGCTCTGATTTATGCCATTCAACCCAATGGGGTAGCTTGATAAACAGGGGAGAATTTGGCACAGTAGCCTGAAGCTAGAAGTCATGGATGGTGCGTGAACCACACACTGGGGGAGGCTAGCCCCAGCCCCGCCCCTTCCACCTGAGGCCCTGCCCCTTTACCCCCTGCCAGAGCCCAAAGCGCCCCCCACCACCACCACCACAGCCACCAGCCCCTGCCCCAGGCTAGCCTATCCCAGCCCCCCGGAGCACTGGGAGAGCGGCTGCGCGGCACCAGCCTCCCCAGTTCCGGAGCACCAGGATGGTGGCCCACGTGGCCTCAGCCCCAGCCGGGGCCACCACAAAGGGGGAACTTCAGAGGGGAGACTGGGGGCAGAGCATGGGAAGGGCCACGCCTGGCTGTTTGGGGAGGCACAGCCTCCCCCGGCCTATGATACCCGTAGGGTGACCAGACAGCAAATATGGGTTGAGGGTAATAAGAGCCTATATAAGAAAAAGACCCCAAAATCGGGACTGTCCCTATAAAATCAGGACATCTGGTCACCCTAGATACCCGCCACTCATGCTACAAGTCCTCACTCAGGCTAACCTCACATATCAACCATTAGTTGCTTTGCTTGGATAAGTGCTTTGAAATTGGTCCCTATGTCAGTTATTACAATGAAAGCGCTTTACAAGAGCAGAATCCTCCTTGTTTTCACACTTTGGAAGTCAGCATATGCCAGTGAATAGGGCACTGAGCTGGGGGCCAGGGGACCAGGTTTCTACTCCTAACTTTCCCAATAACACTGGGAAGGTATTTCCATCTCACTGTTTCCTCACCTATAAAGTAAGGATAATGATACTTACCTTCCTTTATAACGTGTTCTGAGCTCTATGGCAGAAATACTCTCTATGAAAGCTAAGTATTCAATGCATGCTCTGAAATGGACAGATTTTTTCCATTACAAATATCTATAGCTTTGTAAGCGGCCAAATCATGATTCCCTCCCCCACCACCTCCAGTCTTAGGGCCCAATCCTGGAGCCATTGTCATGTGCTTACTGTAGCATTATTAAAGTCAAGCCAGAAAGGGCTGCAGGATTGGGCTCTTTATTTTATGTAGGGCTTAAAACCAATTAACAAGACATACATTGATGAGTAGAGAAACTCTATATTCCCTACACTGTCTCGCCAACATGCCTTGAAGGATGAGGGGTTAGTCCAGTCCCCAGCCCAGCTCAATCTTAGGACTCAACCTTGTTGGCAACCCAGAAGTAAGCTATTCAGATGGTATTTCTTGTGCGCTTGAATCAAGAATGAAAGAATCTAATAAACGTCTCACTTTGAACTCTGATTATATATGTAACCCCAGGGGAGATTTGAATGAATGAGTTTATGCAGGACTAGACACACAGCGTATGGTATTGATAGACTCGGGTACAACTCTAATGATACAGTCCACATCATACCAATAAAAATAATACTCCAATAACATGTTAGTAGAGGATAGTGTCCTGTGCCAAGGGCACATGGCATTTCTGCTCGCTTAATGAAGGTTTGAATAGAATTACTTTCCAGAGTTACTTTCTTACTGTAGCAAACCCTGAAAATAGATCCTGTTTAGTTTTGTGACTGTCAACAATATAATCCTGAGACTGGAAGGATTTCAGTCCACCTACACACAGTGTGTGAAAAAAACGATCAGCAAAAACCTCAAGCTAGGAAAGACTCATACATGAAAAAAACAGGATCAATTTCATTGCTTCAAAGACCTAAGAGAATTTTTTCAACTATATATTTATTGTCTCAAAAGATTCCAAATCAAGTATACTCAGTTTATAAGTGAACAGATCTTGTTTCTCACTGCCGGCTCTACAAACTCAACCTGGGGTCTCTGAGTCAAGCTGGGTTCTTTCCATTCCCACTAGTAATAAAGGTTGTACAGAGCAAATTATGCCCCACTGCCACTTGTGCCATTGTCTTCAGTGGGTTTACACAGGGGTAACCCATTGAAGCTTATTGAACAAGTCTCTTGCTGATACAAAAATAGAAATGGAATCCAGCTCACTCTCCCTTTGCTGTGTTTGTTCTCCAAGGCTAGCAGGAGTAAAAAGCAGTAGGATTCTGAATACTCAGGAGGTCTAATCCCTTATGTATAAGTAGGTGCCATTTTTGCATAGTCACTTTTCAGAGGAGAACCATACTTTAAAATACAGTCATTAAATTACAAGAACGTTTTGCCCTTATATAGCACCTTCCTTCTAAGGATCTCCAAAATGCCTTACAAACATTAATGAATTTAGTCTCACAAGACCCCAGTGTTTTGGTACAGGTATTATTAACCCTATTTTGAAGATGGGGAAACTAAGAGACAGTCACTCACTCTTCAGCATAACTGTCCTTTTGTACAAGTGAAGGCACACATTTTTCAGGTGCAGGCTAAGCACCAGTGTTTGACAACATGACCACAACACTTTCATAACAGGACTGTCAAATACAGGGGATGTTACTTCAGAACCAGGGAAGAGCAGAGATGTTTGAGTGACAGTTCACAAAAAAGAAATTTCACTTTTGAACGGTGCAGTTATAAAGAGGTCAGTGGTGACCCCTTATATTCTTTGGCACTTGATAGGTGCCATTTCCGAATGGTACCATGCAATTTTCCCCCCTATGACCTTAATACGCAGAGCACATCCCTGGCAGGTCTGTTGCACATGAACCTTTCAAATATTAGCTAGAGTGCCGTCACCTAGAACAATACAAGCACACTGATTTCAGATTTATATGTTGTAATCTCCAGTGCTTGCAGTGAAATTTTTATTGTGCGTTGCAGTGAAATACCTCTAACTGGCAGGGATGCAAATAGGGGCCAACACTATACACACTGGCTGAACATCTAGTTTTCACCTATCACAAAGAAAATAGGAACAAATTGGGTAAAAGATTAGGAATATTTATAAGGATCTATGATAACAACAGAGCATTACCGTATGTTAATTGCTTGTGACAATGTGTGTGTAAGAGATAACAATGAACATTACAAATTAGAGGTTCCACCCATAACTTTGTGGTACATTATGCACCTCCTCAGCTAATTAGATTGTTTTGCTTTTTCTTTACTGCTCCGGTATTTTAAATACCCCGCCCTAGGTTTCTGCACACTGTTCCCACCCCTCAGCATACTGCCATTGATCTCAGGGGGATTCCACATGCTCAGAGGGTTCTCAGAACTCAGATGGCTGACTGGCAGGTCTACTTTTGATGTTGCAAAGGAAGAGCTCAAAGCCATTCAACTGTGCCTACCTTTCTTTTACTCTTCTAGCAGGTATATAACGGGGATCTGCTCACTGCACAGCCAGCAGCCACGGAGCTGCTTAGAGAAGAAATGAAGCTTATGTAAATGAACATCATCTTTCTCTCTTCCTTCCACTCCTTGCTGGGTCCTGGAGATTACTGTAGACCTAGGATACAGAGAGGGATGGAAATTGGGTTCCATCCACCTCTGAGCTAGAGCAGTGACAATTTTATGACAAGCAGTTAGTTATACAGACTAAGATAAGGGTAATTGAATCTCATGCTTCATGGTGTAAGCCAATCTCTGATCTCTTAAGTCACAGAGGTAAACAAAGATCTCCTGTTGTTTAGGTTTTCGTACATGTGTTTTTAAACGGAAGCAGCACTGTGTATGTTTTCCTTTTCTATAGACAGTGAGAATGCACCAAGGATTAATCTGGCTTGTCTAATTTATGTTTTCATTTCTCATTTACAGACTGAATGCATTAAGAAATTACTCAGTCATTCCTCAAGGTTTTTAATTGAAACCCATTTTCACTGTACTAAAAAGTGCCTTTCACTTTTCTACATGCTCCTTTTGGAAAAGCTGTAGTGGCTGCTTGTTTAACCATGTTTCCAGCTCAATTTGTCACTAGTTTTGTGATTCGGAAAACATCATCTGAAACAAAGGTTAACTTTTCACAACAGACATTAACTCATCTGCTGAAAATTCCCAGCTGATTTTTCTTGTGATGTGATTTTTTTAAGAGGCGGCTTTGAAAAGGTGAAAAGTTAATGTACAGGACATAATAAATAATAAAAATCACAGTGGGTCAAATCCAGCCCTGATGGAAGCAAGTGCAACTCCAGTGACTTCAATGGTTATACCCGGGATAAATTTGACCCATCCTCAGAAAACATTTCTTAAAATACCCTGCACCTTTTTTTTTCCCAAGTAACTGAAAAGTTTAATTTATTTTGCATACTGGATTATTTCTCACCGCTATTTACACATTATGGGAAAAAATAACTCCCTGACGTCCTCAGCATTCCCTTCTTTTTCCACTTGCTTAAATATCAGGGTCTTATCGTTAACTGGCAGATGACATACCTAATGTAAGGTAAATTGCACTGAGATCCTCCAGAGTAAAATACCACCCATCCAAAGCCACAGAAGCTCATCTGAAGTATATTTATAACTATGATCCGCATCTCTGCTTTAGCATTCTACTGTTTGCCTTATTTGCCTCAATATACAAAAAGTAGAAAAGGCACCATGAGTATGTATTACTTTAAGTTATTAAAAGAAATACAGCAACCTAAGATGTCATTATTATAGGTAAAACATCTGGCTTATTTAGTTATTTATTCTGAATTATTTTTAAAGC
This sequence comes from Mauremys mutica, assembly GCF_020497125.1. Classification (NCBI taxonomy): domain Eukaryota; kingdom Metazoa; phylum Chordata; order Testudines; family Geoemydidae; genus Mauremys; species Mauremys mutica. Next base: position 89,404,309 of record NC_059080.1, on the reverse strand, counting down.
CCCTCCACTGTTTTGGGTACTCTCGTGATTATTTAAACACACACACACACACACATATATATTTCCATGTTTCCAGCTCAATTTGTCACTAGTTTTGTGATTCGGAAAACATCATCTGAAACAAAGGTTAACTTTTCACAACAGACATTAACTCATCTGCTGAAAATTCCCAGCTGATTTAAATACTGGTATTTATATATATATAAAATCAATACCAGTAATACAACAGATAGCTCACACAACTTCACATGGTCTGTTTGCCTTTGCCTAGCATCATGGAAATGATCAGTATGTCCCAACACAGCCCAATAACCTTTGATCCACCCTCTACCCCAAATACCAGTATAAAGATACCAACTTTACAGGAGAAGGGTAGTCTGGTGATTAAAGCACTAGCCTGGCACTTGGGAGATCTGGCTTCAGTCCCCTGTTGTCTGGCTTCAGTCCCCTGTTGTGTCACAGCCTTCCTTGTGTGACTTTGAGCAAGTTATTCAGTCTCTATAGGCTTTCAGTCCCTATCTGTTAAATGGGGATAACATCACCTGCCTAGGCTCAGGTGTGTTGTCAGAATACATTCATTGGGGCTCAGACACTACAGAGCTGAGGGCCTAAGTAGACAGAAATAGCAGGTGTGGACACAAGGGGAAAGCAAATTCCAGAGCTGAGGAACCAGCAGCCACTGCCTTGTTCAAACTCTGCCTTCATCACTTAACTTTCTTGTTTATTTTAAAACTCATGATAGGTGCCAGGCTGGCAGAGGTGGAGATTCATTTTCTGCTTATCCCCAACCATATCAAGCAAGGACAGCTGCAGTGTAAGCTTCTCCACCCTGCTGCACCAGTGTGCCACAGCCCTTTTCTACAGGGATCGTCTCCTAGGATAATAGGGCAGGCCACTTTTCCTTCTCATTCAATCTCTGACCTCGCAACAAGGGTGACAATTGTGATAATCACAGGGCCGCCTGGGGGGGGGAGGGGGGGCAAGTGGGGCAATTTGCCCAAGGCCCTGGGCCCCGCAGGGGCCCCCACGAGAGTTTTTCGGGGCCCCTGGAGCGGAGTCCTTCACTCGCTCCAGGGCCCCCAGGAAACTCTTGCGGGGCCTGGGCCCCCGGAGCTTCGGCGGCGGGTCCCGCTTTGGCGGTAATTCAGCGGCGGGGGGCCCCTGCCACGGGTCTTCGGGGCATTTTGGCGGCGGGTCCCGGAGCGGAAGGACCCCCCGCCGCTGAATTACCGCCGAAGTGGGGGCCCCCGCCGCCGAAGACCCCAGGCCCCCTGAATCCTCTGGGCGGCCCTGGATAATCATACTGCAACGTGGAAACCTATCCAAGAGGAACTAGACAGAGCAGCAATTCATTTCACATAAATCACTGAACACACATCAGATTGTGACTTTTACTCACTACTGACCTGGGCTAGATACTGTCTGAACCAGTGGTCATGTCGTGAAGTGCTCTATAGCCTACTAACACACCCCCTTCAGCCACCCCGCTCCCTTACCTCTGGTAATGATATAATGAACAGATTTTAAAATTTGATTAAAGTTAATGTTTAAAATTAAATAGACACAAGTTAAGAGGGAAGGTACTGTACATCTGGAGTCAGGCTTGAGTTATGAGAGATTACAGGTATCAGTTACAAGGATGAAGAGATACATACATATCACATAACCAGCACAGACCCAGACTGGGGTGCGGGAGTTTTTAGAGCGTCAGTGGATAAGTGAGCTCAGGTACTCCACCCATGGAATGTATAAAGAGTCCAAGTCAGTATCGGTGTAGCGAATAAGTACATGGGTGGGGTGCGTCCCTTGGTTCATCAGGGAAGGAAGTGGGTTATTTCCCTGGTCGGCAGTCTCAATTAAACTTTAAATTAAATTTAAAGCTATGTTGCCAGAGGCTTTGATCTTATCAAGATCTCTCATAAGCTAAGCAGCATCAGACCAAGTCAGTTCTTGGATACTAGACCTCAGCCAATATGCTGTGGGTCAGGGCCGGCTCCAGGCACCAGCCCAGCAAGCAGGTGCTTGGGGCGGCCAACCGAGAGGGGCGGCACGTCCTGCTCTTCGGCAGCAATGCAGCAGCGGGTCCCTCACTCCCTCTCCGAGCAAAGGACCTGACACCAAATTGCCGCCGAAGACTGAAGCGGCGGCAGAGCAGATCGCGATCGCTTTTTTTTTTTTTTCTTTTTGCTGCTTGGGGCAGCAAAAATCCTGGAGCCGGCCCTGCTGTGGGTAATTCAATAGGTGCAACTCTTCTCCTTATTCAGTACTGAGCCCCTGACCCAGAGAAGTGGAGAGCCCTATGCGGTATGTCCTAGCTGAATTTCAACTGGGAACTTACATTCAGGCTACCCAAAATTCCAAAGTAGTTTAAACTGCACAAAATATCCTTCACCTTCTGTCCTGAAATGTTGCTGTGCACTGTTTACACACAAGCACATACACCCCCCGCTATAGGGAAAGCGATCATTTTACTGGAGCTTGTAAAATTACTAATTACAAATAAACTATCAGATTAAAATATAGCCCTTTTAGTCCCCCTTTATTCGCAAACTCATCCTATTTTCTGAAAAGGGATCCAGTATTCTTAAGGACTTGCCAATTAGTTCATGCCAACAAATTTCAGCCTGTGGGCTATTCGCAAACCATTCACTTCTACTATTTTCTATTCATGGTGTGCGACTGGTTACTTCAGTCACACGCTAGTGTTTCTGCTCTCTGATTAGATGCTTGAAATTTTTTACACTCAGAGAAAAATAAACAGCAAACGACCTCTTGTTTGCATGCAAAAAAACAGGTGTTTTTTCAAACAGCCACTCCCCAAATGCAGGTGTTAACATCTCATCCATGTAGGTATTTGTGAATATAACTGTGGCTGAGTCAGCCATTCAAAATTCAAACCAGAGTTCCCAAACACATTTTTTTTACAGTATTCAATCAGCTTTATCCTGTACAAAAAGTATGCTGAATGAGTTTAGTCTTTGTATGAAAGGTGAAAAATCAACAATAAGTCTACATTAGTAAAGATACTCATGATAAAATTATTCTAAGGCAGAGGTGGGCAAACTACGGCCCACGGGATTGTCCTGCCTGGCCCCTGAGCTCCCGGCTGAGGAGGCTAGCCCCCATCCCCTCCCCCGCAGCCTCAGCTCGCTGTACCGTCAGCGCTCTGGGCAGCGGGGCTGCGAGCTCTCAAATTGCTCCCCATAGGAATGTGCTACTTATGGTGTACTACTTACGGCTCCCAGTCCTGGTGCTCTGAGCAGCATGGTAAGGGGGGCGGGTAGTGGGGGGTTGGGTAAGGAGCTGGGAGTCCCATGGGGCAGTCAGGGGAAAGGGAGCAGGAGGCGTTGGATAAGTGTGGGAATCCCGGGGGGTGGGGGCTGTTAGGGGGCAGGGGTGTGGATAGGGGTCGGGGCAGTCAGGGGACAAGGAGCAGGGGGGGTTGTTTGGGGGTGGGGGGGTTGAGGGGGGCATTTGGGGGCGGGAAGTGGGAGGGGTCGGATGGGGTGGGGGCCAGGCTGTTTGGGGAGGCACAGCCTTCCCTACCCAGGTGTAGTGTATTAAATTGCTCCCTGTAGGAATGTGCTACTTACGGTGTACTACTAACGGCTGCCAGGAAGTACACTGTAGCACATTCCTATGGGGAGCAATTTAATACCCTCCATACACTTTCAGAAATCCGATGTGGCCCTCAGGCCAAAAGTTTGCCCACCCCTGTTCTAAGTGCTAGCTTATAAGTTGGATACACACTCGTGCAGGGGAGTAAGAACTCACTTATAGTCTTATATTTACTATGCAGACTTTGTGTCCAGCTATGCAGGAGTATGGTGAGATACACCCACTTATTCTGGCCCCAGAGCAGCTAAGCAAGATGTGGGCAAGAATGGGTGGGTAATGGATAGACTCCATGCCCAACACTCATTGTCCTATACAGATCAACCAATGTGAGGTGAAGGAGAGTAGTAATTTATTGGTAATATAGGCTAGCAGTAAGTTACTAGTGCCAGAAGCAAGGGGGAAGCAGGGGAGAATTATAACTCACTGCACTACAATTTCTTCTCTGGGAGCTCCTGGAGTGTGACGGCTATATGCTGCCACTTACTATGGAATGAGTCCTTGTGTCAAAATTGAGCCCTAAAGCATTACCATCTTTTTAAACTAAAGGATTTACAGTAGCTACATTAATATCAGGGGGAAAAGATTTTCTCTGAAGTCATTGCTGACATCTGACAAGCTTCTGCTTAAATATAAACTCAAATGGTTCCCTCTAGAATTACGCATGTTTCCGTAAGACATGAAACAATTACTGACTGCAGCAGAGCCATGAGCGGCTTTCACATCACATGCGTGCTAAAAAAGGAAAGAGACTAATTTCCCATGCATACTGCAAAATGGAAATTTGAAGCCAAATTCTCCACCCAGCTTTACTGAATATACAGATAACACTAAAAAGATACGCAAAACAATCTTCTTTGGATGGAAAAATCATCAAACCTGCAGTGTACGTAAGTACTTGCAGATGGACACATCGCCTCACTGGATTAGGATAAACATTCAGTCGCCAGAATCCAGTGCTGCCATTAAACAATTACAGAATGTGTTTTACATCAATTCAAATTGGATATGAACCTCAGGTTTTAGAATATTTTAAGTAACACATTGATTCGGTATTATGATTAAATTCCTCCCAGCTGTGACTCCAGAGAACTCAATGGCATTACACCCGGGATGAATTTAGAACCAAAAACATATCCCATGCATCCTCCACCAAACAAATCCTGAAACCTCTAAGTGACAGATCAATGCAAAGCCATTTAAATAAATACTGCCTGGCAGATTTGATACAACATTTGAAATGTGTTCGTTAAAACAGAAAGAATAAATAGAATCTTTAAAAATCAGGGTGTTTTTTTTAATTTAAGTGAAAAGTTTTGTTATGTTATTAATGTGTATTGCAGTAGTACCTAGGAGTCCCAGTCATGGACCAGGACCCCATTATGCTAGGTGCTAAACAAACACCTCCCTGGGGGGTGTGCAACCCCAATTTTGCAACCGATCATGTTGCGGTGAGGGGGAGGGAACTGAAACCAATGAATCTATTTTAATTGTGCAATAGGTCAAACCAAAAGCAAGAAAATTAGATTTGCAAAATTTTCACTTTAATTTATCTAAGATTATTGGTAAGAAAATGTTTGTTTCCTTTTAATGTGTCCCTTTAAGCAGATTGTATGGTTCATGAAATCCAAAGCAGATTGCTGTAAGATCATTGGGAGTAGACTTGCATTGATAATTCCTTTAAAGGCATTATCCGTAGCTACACAATTAGACAGAAGTGAGATCGTTCCTATAAGCCGCAAAAGTTGTGATGTTTATAGAAATCCTTCTTGTGGTCTGATACCTAAATTGTTAATTCTCAAAGCAAATAAACCTAAATAAACAAATTCTGCCCTCAGTTACACACTTGCAGTTCTAACTGAAGTCAGTGGGAGATGAATACATATATCCAGTGGTAGGATTTGGTCCATGTTTCACTTGATTACAAAGTCTTCATTTGAAGAAGACAATTTGTCAAGTATATATGTGGCTGTTTTGACAGGTCATATTTTTCTGCTACCATGAACAGAAAAAATGGACCAATAAATTAATATCAAACCATTTACTGAAGAAAACTGATATGCAACAAATAGATTGCATTTTTAAACCAGTTTTTGTGATTAAGGGGGGAAAACGGTATCTGATCCTTTAAATTACACTCTTCAGCGTCATAACATAGAAACATTTAATCCCCCTTAGTTCTCGCTCTCTCTAAGCAGCCACTATATCCTCAAAACATTTATCTGCATCCCTTCTGCACTCTGAGTCTGAATACATGAGGGAGAGTCAAACTGCGAAATATGCTGCTTTTTTACAACCACCAGGCTGCACCAACACCTTTCCTCAACTACCCAGCCCTAAAGATTCTGGTGATAAGTGAGATCACATGTCCCCCCTCACATACACCTCATCCACCTCACATGACACAGACATTCAAGTTCATATTGCACTGGCCATTATCTGAACTTGCCCTTGGGTTAACTCAGATGTTTATATGCTGAAGGAAGAGCAGTACTGAAGGTGATGGCTATGTTACTCCATGGCCAGCACTCATTTAAACACACATCACCGGCTCCCCTCCAGATACCAAAGAGGCCAAAATAAATACTATAGATGGACCTGAGCTGTACATTTGGATCTGAATCTGAAGTTCAGGCTTGTTTGGATGAAGAATCCCTTCTCCGACTAATGTGATATGGTGGCTACAGCACAGGAGTGGAGTCAGAGGATCTGGGGTAAAATCCTGGCCCTGATGAAATCAGTGGTAAAATTCCCATTGAAATCAATGGGGCCAGGAATTCACCCAGTTTCTATTAATAGCTCTGTCACTTAGCCTCTCTTTCCCTGTCAGTAAAATGGGGGTGACAGTGCTGACCCACGTTTGTAAGGCACTTTGAGATCTACAGATGGATAGTGCTGTATAACATCTAAGTATTAACATAGGGAAAGCCATTTAATAGACACTTAACACAGTGCTAACCAACTGGAGCCTCTGATGATAAGAGCATAAACCAGCTCATTTTAAACTACCCTGCAGTCAGCCTACAAATCTACAGAGGAGCCCAGCCGCCATAACACTGAATGAAGCATTCTCTCTTTCCTCTTACAGAATACAGTACATCACTTCATCCGGGTGTGGCAGGCAGGCTTTGTCGCCGCCCGTCTCCTCAGTCTCCGTGGTCCGATCAGTACTGGTGTCTGTCACACAAATAGCATCTGGTTGTGATTTCTGAGTCCTCATCATTTAAGACAGAGTTGATCCCAACCTTTTCTCTGATCTCCATTTCCTCTCTGCAGCTGAGCCTCTTGCTCCTGCAGGTTTATAATGCACATTAAAAAAAAGGAAACAATCTGTCAAAGATTCTGCTCACCAGGGATGGATCAACCCTTTCCATTGCCTTGAGTCAAACATGTTGCCCTGCATCCACCCCAGCTAGGGGCAAGTAGTTAAAAAACAAACAACAAATAAAACCACAAGTCTGTAGCTGAGTGTTTTTTTGCTGCCAAATCTAGCAGCATAATATCGCTGTGCATCGCATAAAGCAACAGAAACAGCATCCAAGTGACCGCAGAGTCATAACAAAATTAATGGCAGAGTCAAAAGGAAGCAAAAACCATCTGTGTATTATGTGTTTCCTACATCACTCTCTCTCTCTGATTGCCCCTCCCTCCATTGTTGGCCTTGACCCTGGCCCCCCCTGAATGGGCCTTCGAGCCACACTCCCCCAGACATGCCCGTAACTAGGCTTGGAAGAATTAGATTCTTTTTGGTAAATGTGGGTGAACGTCAATTTCACTGTGCGCGCGCGCACACACACACACACACACGAAAAACTTTTTATAATAGTCAAAATTTACATATGCACAAAGAAAAATGTTGCTTGAGAACACAGAGTTTGATTTACAGTCTATACAATATACCTTGTATATTTTGACATGTGATGTTGACAGTTTATGTTTTAATGTTTATAAAGCTTTAACTTTTTGAATCTCAACATCTGCTGCTATTCAATAATTATTGTCTGACCCCCTGATAATTTCTAAAACCTGTGAACATTCAAAATAGATAAAAATAGGAAAATGCTTAAAATGAATGTCAATATTATTCATCAAAATTATATTTTAAAAAATCAAATTCTGCCAAGCCTACCTGTAACACAGCTACATACGGCATACGGCTAGATATTCATTAGTGACCAAAGACTATAATAGAATGAATTTACTTAGATTTCTTAAAATCTCACTCCCTCAATTTAACAAATATTTAAAGTGTACAGAATTCAAGATATATACACACCTTCAATCATTCTGCACGAGATATCAACCTTTCCTTTTTAGATTGGGGCAAAAACTGCAAAATGTATTCTCAGATATTCGTTTCAATGGTATTCATATTCCCTTTTATTTGCTTTCTATGCACACTTATGTGGCGCAAATGACTCACACACCTGAGTGTGTTAATTCTTGATAAATGAAGACTTCAAAGGTATCCACTGTGAACTATCCAAATAATGGGCTTTCCCTAACACCAGTAGGAGCCATTCCCTGCCCTGAAGAACTTACAGTCTAAACAGACAAGGTAAACTAAGGGTGGCAAAAAATGAAAGACTATCCCCATTTTACAGATGGGGAATATAGGAAGCGAAGTCTGTGGCAGAACCAGGAACTGGACTCAGACCTCTCAAGTCCCAGTCCAGGGGTTTCACCACAAGACCATCCTTCTGCTGCTCTGGTATCCGTCACACCCCTCGTCAATATAAGAAGATGAGATAGAAAGATTTAATTCCTCTCCTTATTGCTACATTATCATTCCCACCACTACGACCTGGTCCTTCAACAGCACGCCAGGTCCAATCACTCAAGTGGGAGCAATCAGGAGCACTCCAAAGGGGACAGAGTCCCAGCCCTCCAGCCAGGTCCCTCTGGATGTTCACCCTTTCCGGATCACAGGGAACAAACAGTTTAGAAGCAGCAAAAGAAATGAAGGAAAAAGAAATATACAGTTAATCTCAGCCAGGTCACGGGTCGCTCTGCTTTAGAGGGGCCCTGGGCTGGCTGAAGCCTGCTGTTTCACCAGCAGAGGACTCCTTTGCCTCAGGGCACTTGGCCTTCTTTCAGGCAAAGGAGCAGATTCTGCCCTCCACAAGGCCTCTCCCTCTTGAATTCCTCCTCCGTTCTTGAGATGACTTGCAGGTGCACCAAGGCAGGGCCACTCCAGACCATAGCAACACCTTAACCCCTTCCTGCCTGGCCCAGCGTTTATACATCCGATCACGCTCCTCCGAGGGGAGTCAGGAGTATCTAGTTTTTAACTGAAGCATTTTTTTTAATCTGACATAAAACCAGTGGACAAGCATTCTGGCCAGGTTTCTAAAAATAACTGTTACTATGAAGGCATCCATCTGGTCTCTATTCAAATGCATAGCTATCTGGACTTTGCAACAGATGTCCAGAAGCGACTGCTATTCACTGAATTATCCTGCTGAGTAAGTTTTGGGCCAAATTAGTGTAAGAACATTTGTCAAACTAGTGACCTGACTCATCAAACATAAAGAATCAGTCACCGGCGTTCTAATTGCTTCTGATCATTTCTTCACAGCGATTGCATAATAAATGATTTCTGCATAAACAGATTGATGCTCATGAAGTGAATGCACTGCACTAATAGATAGCACGCTCTAAAAATGTCAATCTTTCCTCAGAACGAATCAACACTAGCCAAGCAATAGGGGGCGGGTTCTGTATTTTTTTTAATGAAATGCAAATTAAGAATGTGACTGAGTTTTTACCTTCAAGCCTGCTTTTTCTAGTGGTAATTACTTGCAACGAGGTAGCATGATAGATAGCAATTATAAATAATAAGGCATTAGCATCATTATTAACAAAAACTCCATGGCTTTCTCATGTTTGTGGCTAGTGGAGCTCAGAGGTGAAATCCTGACTCCACTGAAGCCAATGGCAAAACTCCCATTGACTTCAAAGAGGGCAGGATTTCACCCCAGCTGACTGGAGACTATGTATTATGACAACATATATGCTATCTTGGGCTGCTGAAGTTGCTCTCTTAGCTCAATAAGATCAGACCCAATAACATCATAAGAGAGCTGGTAACCTGGTAGTCAGTCTCACTAATAACTCTTCCCATAATATTATTATTAGGTTTTATATTCAGTTTAATTGTAGACCCTTTCAAAGCACTTGAATAGATGAAAAAACATTTAAGATGCCTCTTCCGCTCTTCAGGTAAATGTCAACTGGCTTATTAAGGCAGGCAATAAAAAAAAAATACCAGACCTATACTATTCACCCATTCAGACAATAAAATGCCCAGAGCAATCTTCCCTCAGATGCTGTTGATTTGCATATTTATACTACTTAGCATTTATATGGCACTTTATCCATTCATAGCTTGGAACAGTCACTGTCTAACTAATCCTCACAACAGCCCTGCTAACTAATCCTCACAAGGTAATAAAAGAAGTATTATTATTCTTCCTATTTTACAGGTGAGGCGGAGAATGTAATGGCTTGTCTACACAGGGACATCTTGGAAAATTAATCCGAATTAACTAAAAGTTTGAATTTCAGAATTAAAGTGGCCTTAATTTGTTTTAGTTTAATTTACCCCATGACCACCAATCCACTTACATAGAAGGCCACTTTAATTCTGGATAAATGTGCTAACACCGGGTTTTAATACATTTTAACTAATTCACTTCAAATTCACACCTTTAGTTAATCTGGATAAATTTTCCTGGACGTCCCCATATAGACGAGCCCTAAGTGACTTGCCCAAGGTCATATAGAGTATGACTGAATAGTGGCAGAGTCACGACTTGCTAACTCCCAACCCTCTGCTCAGTCCTTCCAACCATGCTCCCTGAATCACATCCCAACACATACACACACACACACACACACACACACCCCTGTAGTGATCTGTTTACATTTCTGCCTGTTGTTTTGTCATCTTGCCTTCCTCTGTGCTGCAGTCCTGATCCCAAATCGCCCTTTCCTCGCTATTTCTGCCTTGTCCTCTGCTGTATATTTGCACAGACGCTATTACACAGCATGAATGATTCCTTGTGGCTAAGTGTGCAGGCTTCATTCAAACAGAGTGGATAAATATTTACTATGGCAGCCCTGATATCCTTTATATTGAGGACAAAAAGGTTGCAATCGAGCATGGAATAAGTGGCAGACTCTGCAGTGATGTATACACTGCACCACCCTATCAAAATCAGTGGGCTTAGATGGGGTGTAGGCCTGGCCCCATGGTTGAACTATTTCTCTATGCTCATTTAAAATGGCTCATGAGAATATGTTCAAATGGTGCAAATGTATCTGTGCTGAAACAGATATTATGGGGGTGGGTGGCAGTATAAAAACCAACAGACACAGAGGGTTCTTCATGGAGCACCTTTCCCAACCTACTGTCAAAGCACAATTCTGTGGGAGCAGGGCACTTAACTCATTTAGGCTTCTTTGAAACTCCCAGCCCAAAAAATGCTTTGAGATCTGTAAATGTAAAGAAATCTACACGTGCTGAATATTGGTATTTTAGAAAACACTGGCACCACGAGTGGGCACCCACAGGAGTAGGTCTCAAATCCCAATGCAAAACTCCCCCAACCTCCAGTTTATTTATAATAAAGTGTAAGAACATTTCATTCAGTGTGGAACTGGGAGTAGAACAGAGTTTATGTTATCACTCCACCCTTGCATCAGGCTTCTCCAGTAAGAAGTGGGAGGTGAGGCAGGCCAGAACAGTAGCAAAAGGATTATCAAGGCACCGAGTCCTGAGACAGGTCTGGATTATGAATGGGTGCAAGAAAACAACTCTAAGGCATGTGGAGGAGAGAGGAGCTGTCACCAAAAGAGGAAAAATATCAGTGGAGTTTAACAGAGAGAGCTCAATGAACAGTGAGCCAATATGGAACAGCTGGTCAGCTTTGATGATAAGTAACTCAAAGCAACCACTCCAAGGTAGAGAGAGCAGGCTGAAGTAATCAGGGCTAGTCCTTGGACTGAGGAATTGCCTTCAGGGAAAGAGGCTCTGGGAAGAGAGGATACCGAAAGGCCTTGAGGAGCTAAAAGGTAAACATGCTAAGATTATTTGTGTGGCCCTAAATTAATAAAACAAGTAAATAATCTAGAGAGTTGATGGTACTGAGAGATGTAAAAGATTAGGATTATTCCATTATGGAGCAGATAAAAAGAGACATGATAGAGGTAAACAAAATAATGAATGAAGGAGAGAACATTAACTGGATGTTCGGGTTTATCCTTTTTAATTTCAAGGAGGCCCCCTCCCCCATGAAATTAAAAAGGCAATATGTTTAAACCTGATAAACAAAATGACAAAATGCTTGGTTAGCCCTTGGAACTCACTGCCACAAGGTGTTATTGAGGCCAATAGCTGAGTAGACTTCAAAACAAGGATTAGATTTTTTCAGTGAATGGGAAAAATATTATCCACTGTTACAATAGATATGATAAAAATGTATAAGGGAAATCATGCTTCAGGACATAAATTGCTAACTACCTGGGATTAAGAGTAAACTTCTGCCATAGGCATATTAGTGCATAATTGGCCATTATGGGAATTCTTGTACCTTCCACTGAAGGATCTTTTACTGACTACTCTCTGAGCCAGGAAGCTGGACTAGAGGAACCATTGGTCTGAACTAGCATGGACATTCTTATCTGCCTGACAGAGCCAAATGTAGTTTACAGACCACTGCAGCCTTAAGAGACAGCCAGAGAAATTCTAGCTTCCAATGAAATTTAAAGTTAAGAAAATAGAGGAATTAAAAGTTTTAATCAGGAAGATCTTAACTGGGCCTTGGATCTCAGACAAAGCCCTCACACCTTCAACAGCATACAGTGGTGGTCTGGATAGCTAGTCATAGCTAGTGTAGGATGAAACACTGGCAAAGGTACAGGAAACAGACAAGGAACTGAATTGCAGTAGAGAGACTGGAGAACTGCTGTGCAACAGAGTGAAAGCAATGGGAGAGAGCAGGCACAGAAGGACTAGGATTAAAAATGATCAGATATTGGACAATGATCCATAACTCACATGTTATATGGATTTGGCCCTAAAATGTATAGAATGGTCTCTCTTTTTAGACTTCAACCAAACATACCAAACTGAAATGTACCAAGGGTGCAAAAAATATACTGTTGCAAGGGGCCTTCTGAGGCCATAATTCTGCTCTCTCTTACTTCAGCCTAAATCCAGGGCCGCCCAGAGGGAGGGGGGGGCAAGTGGGGCAATTTGCCCCAGGCCCAGCAGGGACCCCCACGAGAGTTTTTCGGGGGCCCTGGAGCGGGGTCCTTCACTCGCTCCGGGGGCCCCGGAAAACTCTCGCGGGGCCCAGGCCCCTGGAGCTTCTTCGCTCCCGGTCTTCGCTGGCCGGGGGTCCTTCCTCTCCGGGACGGAAGGACCCCCCGCCGCCGAATTACCGCAGAAGCAGGACCCACCGCCGGAGTGCAGCCGGATCTTCGTCCTTCCGGGGTCCTTCCATTCCGGGACCCGCCGCGGAAGTGCCCCAAAGACCCGCAGTGGGGGCTGCACTTCGGCGGCGGGTCCCGCTTCGGCGGTAATTCGGCGGAGGGGGGTCTCCGCCGTGGGTCTTTGGGGCACTTTGGCGGCGGGTCCCGGAACGGAAGGACCCCCCGCCGCCGACTTACCGCCGAAGCGGGGGCCCCCCGCTGCCGAAGACCCCGGGCCCCCGGAATCCTCTGGGCGGCCCTGCCTAAATCTAGAGAAATTTAGTTAAACTCAGTGGAATTACTCTGGCTTTATACTCAGGGAAACTCAGAGCAGAATGTGGACTGAACTGGTGACAATAACATAATCTTTGAAGAAATACATATCCTAGTAGCACTTAGTCACACATTGAGCAGCCACAAAGGAATCTGACATGAGCATAAAAGACACACTATGCGCTATAATCCACAACACTGTTAGAAGAGCTGCATATTGATACAGAGTTCCAAGAGGAGAAGTACATTTCATTCACTTGGATTTGTTCCTCTCCTGCTTTACACTAGTCTGAGTAGAAGCAGGAAAGTGTAACTGACAAGATCAGGGACCAGCAATTGTATACAGTATATTTTCACTTTCTTGTCCATACTGTGAGCAAAACAGCTGGGGCGGGAGGGGTGCATTAGAAAGAGGTGTATATATTTAAACAATAAACAATTAACAAACAGGAAGGGACACAACATGGAATGGGAGAGCAAGGGAAACAATAGAGACGCAGAAAGAGTGGCAACTCCAGCTCTGAAGTTTGCTCTAGTGCAACCAAAGAATAAGGGAGAGAACAAAATCCACCAGTGTTTGCAAAACTGCCAGTTGTGAGTGGGCTGAGTGTTCCAAACTTCTATGCATCTTGATCTCACAGGTTTTGGTAGTGCTGCAGGAAAGAAATGATTTGTGTCACTCAGTGATGACATCTCCAGCTGCCCAAGTGGCCTGAAAGGGAATCCGGTCTAGTGTTCCTTAGTTGGGAGAGTGATGGCTGCAATATGAAGCTTTGCGGGTTTGGGGAATGGGAGCTAAAGCCAGGAAGAAGAGGGGGAATTTCAGGACTGATGAAGGGAGACACGAGCTGTGGGATTGGTGGGGGGTTGTGAAATAATGGCCTTCACTTGAACAGCCACAGGGAATACTGCTTAGTTTATGGTGTTACAACCTCTAGAACAGGGGTCAGCAACCTTTCAGAAGTGGTGTGCCGAGTCGTCATTTATTCACTATAATTTAAGGTTTCGCGTGCCAGTAATACATTTTAACGTTTTTAGAAGGTCTTTTTCTATAAGTCTATAATATATAACTAAACTATTGTTGTATGTAAAGTAAATAAGGTTTTTAAAATGTTTAAGAAGCTTCATTTAAAATTAAATTAAAATGCAGAGCCCCCCGGACCGGTTGCCAGGACCTGGGCAGTGTGAGTTCCAATGAAAATCAGCTTGTGTGCCACCTTTGGCACACGTGCCAGAGGTTGCCTACCCCTGCTCTAGAACCACTGGAAAGCTATATCTATAGCCAGTGGATCACTTAGGCTAATTGCTGAGAGCCACTGGCACTAAGACAGCCTCCAGCAGGTCTTATTCAGCAAGGGAACAGCAGGTCTTATTCAGCAAGGCAAGTGCCTGGTTTCTCAAAGGGAGGCGAGGTAGAAAGGCCACATTCTTGGGTTTACTGATGAATTATTTTTCTTTCAGAGTTTGGAGGAAAAAGAGCAACTCCTCTTCACTTCCTTACCTCTGGCACCAATCCAACATGTGTGGCTGGGAATGGATGACATTAGAATTCAGAGCATTTTGATGAAAACTGACATTTGTAAACATTCCCAAAGTACAAAGGGGATTGAACAGAACGTGAGAGCTATAAAAATCATGAATATAGTGTGGGGAAAGTGAATAAGGAATTATTTACCCCTTCACATAACACAAGAACCAGGGGTCACCCAATTAATAGGCAGCAGGTTTAAAGCAAACATAAGGAAGTGCTTCTTCTCACTATGCACAATCAACCTGTGGAACTCATTGCTGGGGATGTTGAGAAGGCCAACATGGGTTCAGAAAAGAATTAGGTAAATTCATGGAGGATAGAGTCCATCAGTGGCTCTTAGCCAATATGGTCAGAGATGCAACCCTATGCTCTATGTGTCCCTAAGCCTCTGACTGCCCGATGCTGGGACCAGACAACAGGGGATGGATCACTTGATAATTGTCCTGTTCTGTTCATTCCCTTTGAAGTCTCTGGCATCGTCCACTGTTGGAAGACAGGATACTGGGCTAGATGGACCATTGGGCTGACTCAGTATGGCTGTTCTTATGTTCTGCTGCTCTTCCTAGCATCAGCACTGATCTTCATCTTAGATCTTAGGTCAAAGTGGCAAGGCTCTGAATAATGGAAAGGAGAAGTCTATGGGGAGACCCAAGGAGTGTGGCGACAACTCAGTACAGAATTTAGATCAAGAAAACTGGAAAAGGAAATATTAGAGATAAGCTTGAGCCATAACCCCAAACACCCCTCAAGTGTTCAAAATATAATTTTGCAGATGGCCCCTATCTTTAAAATAGGCTTAACCAGACTGAAAAGTAACACACTGGCCTACAACATTCCCCTCTAGTGCCTAGACCATTTGAAGAGATTTGACTCTGATAGGATTCTGAGGGGTAGAGTTGGCTATGATTGTGGAGTATACCTTTAGCTCAAGCAGCAGCAGACTGCTAAACCTCTTCATGTACTACAGGCACCAGAGGGGACAAAGACACATTTGGCAAGCTGTTACACAAATACCAAAAGCAGGGGATGAATCACTTGATCATCTGTTCTTTTCAGTCCCTCAGAAGCACCCGGCATTGGCCACTGTCAGAAGACAGGATACTGGGCTAGATGGTCCTTTGGTCTGACCCAGTTTGGCCATTCTTATGTTCACCAAACGCTTCCCCATGTTTGAGGTGTTCAAAATCTTGATCTGAATTGTCTACTTTTAGCCAGTCTCTGGGAAGTACGTTTTATAGCCCTGACCGTTTTTCAGTTGCAAGTTAATTTGGAAAAGGCTCTTTCTGCAGCAGGCTATGGGATTTCTTCTACGGTAGTTGTCATGCCAGACTCCATCACACCTTGGCAGCTATAGAAAACTGCAGTCCTTACCCGGGAAATCCTCCATTGATTTCAGTGGGTGTTTACAGTATATACCTACAGGATTTAGCCCTAAGTATCAATGTATGTGGGGAAATGTATCAGACATTAATTCTCACTGGCATTTTCAGTGGGATCAGATGCTGCCCAGAAACCTGTGATTGGTGGGGGAAATGATGAATGGCCATTTTCGTGAGAAGAGATTATACAGGGCGTAGCATTTGCTTCGTGGAGGCAGTGTACAGCACTGAGCGTCCCAGCGTATCACAGCATGAGCGATGACATGGTTCACTCCTGAGGTAGGAGGTTGGCTCACAGAGGGGGTTAGTGGAGAAATCTGAGGTCGGAGCATGATCCAGGGACAAGTAAAACTCCTGGCCCTGTTCCCTTCTGCTCTCCTCCCAGCCCTAGCGCCAGGCTTCCCCAGGCTGATGGGGTGGGGACAGAGGCAGGATCACACCCCCTTGCAGACTCCCTCCCACTGGGTGGGAATCCACTGGGATTCCCCCCACCATCCCAGCCCCCCCTCCCCATTGCATGGGCGGCTCAGGCAGGGACTCCCACCCCCACGCCCCTGCGGCTGGGGGGCTAAGCAGGGGACCCCATGGGGGGCTCAGGGGTGCAGGGCCGCCCATGGGGGCAGCAGCTGATCCCCCCGGGAACCCGTCCCCCAGGGCCGCTGCCGCCGCTGCTGCTCCGCGGGGGCGCCCGGCCGCATCACGCCTGTGGCGGCGGCTCTGCCCGCGCCGCGCGGATCACGTGGCGGCGGGGCGGGGCGGGGATGGGGATGGGGAGCGCTGAATAATTGAGGCGCTGCAGCGCGCGGCCTCCCCCGCCCGCGGGAGTCAGACTCGGGAGCGGCTAACGCCCCGCTCCAGCCACCAGCTGCTGCTGCTGCTGCTGCCGCCTCCTCCGCCCCGGGCGGCGCTTTGCAAGCCCGGCCCCCTCCCGGCCGCTTGCCAGGGCAGCAGGAGATCGGAGCGGCAACCCTGCCTCCGCCACCCGCCCCATCTCCAGCCTCGGGATCCTTGGGCTGCAGGTGCTGCAACCCCCACCCCGGCCGGGCTCAGCTCCTGCATCCTCCCCCGGAGACAGCCCGGAGCTGCCAACCCTCCCCGCACCCGCTGGGCTGCGTCCTCCTCCCGTGGGTGAGTGCTGCTGAGCCCCCGGGCATGGCCAGCGCCTTGCTGGCTCTGCTGGGGGGTCCCCCCTCGCCTCCCTCCGCGCCGGCTGCCCTCAGCAGTGCCTGGGATTAGGATTATACGGGGGCGGGAGGGGGGAGACAGGGGATGGAAGGAGCCGGAGCCTGTTCTCCTGGGTGGAGGGGGCAGCCCTCGGGGGGGGGTGAGGCATCGCTTCTCATGCTTTGGTACTTAGGAGTTGCCCCTTTCACCCTCCATAAGAGGCTCAGAGGCTGCCCACGTCCCTGGAGGGGATGGTGCTGGGGTGTTTGGGGGTCCCCTCTCTTTATGCTGTTTCCTCCCTGCCCATGGGACGTTGAGGGACAGTCTGGTCCCCGGAGGAGGAGCCATTCACAAATGGATTTTTTTGGGGGGTGTCTAGGTGTGTATGGGGGGTGGAGGTAATGAGGACACGGTCTGGGCTTTTTGCCCTCCTCTTCTGCCCCCACCTGGGTGCTCATTGGCCTGGGAGGGAAACAGGGTCAGGGTGTTTGGAAGTGAGGGTCCCCCCTCACTTCTCACCTCCCCCCCTGTAAGAGCTGCCCTAGATACTGCCATGTACTAAAGGGATGCCGAGGCCCTGCACGCCTAGAGCAGAGCAGCATCACCGTTTGAGAAGAGGCAGACAGCCAAGGCTTTGGATATGAGCTTCCCTAATGCTGGGAAATGAGAATCCAGCACGAGCTGAGAAGTAATTCAGCTGGGATATTGTTTTCCTTCCCTTCCATTCTGCTGCATAGCTTTTTCTAGCCTTGGCCAGAACACTAGAGAAGGGGAGGTGCTGCCTTGGTACCTACTCCTGTTACAAGCTAGGAGGAAACAAAAATGAGGAAAACCAAACTGACTTCTTAATGACCTAGCCAGACTGATTCTAGAGGAGAAATTTGTATTTTTTAAAAGTGCTAGGAGCCTATACTGTAAAGGGGAGCAGAAGACATGATGGGGGTCCGATGAGCTCAGGATTAATAGGAGACAGAGAGTGAGATAGAGCAAAGTGAAAGGACAAACACAGACTGATCTGAATTAAATAATATGAACCTAGGAAAAGCTTTCTTCTTACAGGTTCTGAGAGAGAGAGCACGCTCACAGGGGACTAGTGGGACCGAAGGGAGTAAGGGGCGGGGGGTTATAAAAGATGCAAATTGGATGAGGGAAAGAGAAAATGTAAGGAAGGAAATTAAGTGAGTGAGTAGCTGGTTGCAGATAGCTGACAGGATCAGTGTGATCTCCTTTGCCATCAGACAGGTCTCTACTGTAGAAAGGAACTGGACGTCATCATCACATTAGATGTTGTTGACGAAACACAGAACCTTAGCCAAAGGGGGCTAATTTTGCTTGTTGTGAAAGTGATTCATCCATTTCTCTAAGAGCCGGGTTTTACTGATGGGTTTAACTCTATGCACGTCATAGCTGTGAATTCTCTCTGTCTCAATTTACGGGTGTGTAAAATGGGAATATAACAACTTACCTACATTGGAGCAGTGTTATGAGGATTAGTTGATGTTTGCACAGCATTTTGAAGGGGGAAAAGGGCTATCTAAGGGCTAAGTATTATTAACAAACCCCAATGACTGAAAAAAAAACCAGGAGTTCTATACAGTAGTACAGCAAGAAGCACGGGTGCTGTTCAAGGTGCTGAAATCTCCATTCTTGGATCAGCAAAAGGATCAACTAGATAGTGACAATGCAGGCATTAAAAAACAACAAACACAACAACCACCACCACCTTGCATTAAACATTATGACTGAAGCTGGAAAAAGTCAAGGCATCAAAATTATGACTGTCACATACTATCCCTGATCTATCGTTGCAAAACCCATTGCCATCACTAAGAGAAGGATATGTCCCCAAATGTAGGGCTTGACCCTCCCATCAATTTTCATAACTCCCATTGACTTTAAGAGCTACAATGGTTCACAGTCAAGCCTGGAGTAATTCCATGATTCTATATTATTTAGTACTCATTACCACTCTTCAGGTGGAATTTTCAAAAGCATTTAAGCCACAGCTCATAACTCACTTAGGGCTAGTCTATATGGTGGAGTAATATGCTCTATGGGAGAGTGATTTCTAAAGCACACTAACATGTTGCACATTAATTGGTACATTAAGACCCTAGGTGCACTTTAACATAGTGCTGTTTCAAGCAGTACTACTTTAGAGTGCACTAGAGAGCCTTTAGCGCACACTAGCAGCGTCCACATGGACCAATTAATGTGCAACACATTAGTGCCCTTTAAAAATCACACCCCTGTAGACCACATTAAATCACTGTGTAGACAAGCCCTTAGGCACTTTTGAATATCCAACCATCTTTAAGCCACTTTACAAGCAGTGGACCACATTCCCCTGCGGTTTTCATTGCCTGTTAAATGTCAGTTTACATACCATGACTTAGTGCATCCCCACTGAGGGTGGTGTCAGCAGGGCTCCTGCAGAACCCACAGTAGGAATTAAAGTTGCTTCCCAAACCCTGCAGAAACTCTAAGAAGGGCAAACAGTGTCCCTCTGACACAAATTAACTGCATTAATCTGGCCCATTAATGAATTAATCCTCTCAATATCCCTCAACAGTACACAAGTATGTTACCATGGCAGGATATATGTTCAATGGGCCAAAATTTGTCATTTGACACTACAAGTTGGGTTGATAAAGATAACTACACCTGGATGTGATATACTTAGACTTTTGTAAGGCATTTGACTTAGTACTGCAGGATTGTCTGATTAAAAAATTAGCATTAGCAATATCAACAAAGCATACCTTAAATGGATTAAGACCTGGCCGACAAGTTTCAAAAAATAGATGTAAATTTGGAATCACTGAGTGAGGGTGTTTCTAGTGTGTTTCCACAGGGATCAGTACTAGACCCAACACTTCTCAACATTTCAGCAATAGTGTGGAAAACAATATAAAAATCACTGCTTATAGAGTTTGTGGATGACACAAAGATTGGCAGAGCAGTAAATAATGATGAGACTGATGCACTATTCCAGTATCCACTTCTGGTGTCCACATTTTCAAAAGGATGTTGAAAAATTGGAGAGGGTGCAGAAAAGAATGAAAAAAATGATTCCAGGGCTGGAGAAAATGCCTTATGGTGAAAGACTTAAAGAGCTCAATCTGTTTTGTTTATCAAAAAGAAGATGGAGAGGAGACTTGGTTACAGTGTATAAATATCTTCACTGAGAGAAAATACTGTGTACTAAAGGGATCTTTAATCTAGCAGAGAATGGCAGAACAAGAACCAATGGCTGGATGCTGCAGCCAGACAAAGTCAAATTAGAAATAAGGCATAAATTTTTATCAGTGAGGGTGATTAACCAGTGGAACAAACTACAAAGAAAAGGGTTGGATTATCCATCTTTGATTTCTTCATATCATGACTAGATGTCTTTCTGGGAGTTATGCTTTAGTCAAACACAAGTTATTGGGGTCAATACAGAAGTAAGTGGAAATGTAAAGGCCTATGATATACAGGAGGCCAGATGACCTAATGGTCCTTTTTAGTCTTAAACTTTATGAATCGATGAATCAGGCCCCAGGGTAAAAAAATCCCCGCTGCATACACACACTCAGTTCCCTGCAGGAACTTCAGCACATACTCTGAGAAGAGAATGAGTGAGAAGCCACCTCAACTTTGATTGCCTTTTTCCTTCATACTGCCTCAAGACTTTAACTTTGCCTAAAAGGAACTTTTCTTTGTATGCATCAAAGACAAACAAATCTTACATGCCTCTTGGGCGAACACACATTTTACACTGATCTAAATAACTTCTTAGACTCATCTGACCAATGTGCAAATTCATCCCTAGTCCAGCTTCATTGACTTCAGTGCACCAGGGAAGAATTTGTTTTAAAGGTGTATACACAATCTTATGTTCCTTTTTTTAAAAGCAACGTTTATTTTGGACACCGTAGATCATAGTGGCCTGTAGTCTATTGTGTAAATCCTGCTCACATATCAAACTACTGACCCAAGAAACTTCTCCCCTCTTTGGATAAAAAACTGTTTTCTTAATCCAGGGGGTGCACATGCCCAATAAGGGCATGATCCTGCTCCCATTGAGGACAATGGGAGTTTGGTAGTGATTTCAGTGAGAGCGGGGCCAAGCTTGAATGGCCAAATTCTTTGCTCCCTGTAAACTGGTGCAGCTCCCCTGAAGTTAGTGGGTTGGCAAAGGCACACACAAAAATGTGTAAAATATGCTTGCTGCTTATTGCAAACCTCACCTGATTACAGTTTTTTACTGTTTATTATTGGGTTTTTAACGTAGCCACTGTATTTACGTTTTGATCTTTTGTCATCCCAGTTTATCTCTAAGTTGTACATTTTAATGCTGAAGAAATATAAGATGTAATCAAAATACGATTTTAAACATTTCAGAACCTGAAATAAAAATATCTAACTATCCCTAACCTCGCCCCCGCCACTTGAAACCAATCCATTTAAAGAGTGAAAAGGTGTAATATGCATTATATTAGTAGGTTGAGAGGAGAATCCAACCAGTTTGACTATTTGTCCAGTCCAGTCGTTAAAGTTGACCTAAAAGTACAATGACAAAAAAACAACATCCAAGCCAAAACCTACAACATCCTGTCGATCTGAGGGTGTTTCTGCCTCAAAATAAGAGAGATGGAAACTGTGTAGGGCTGGTCTACACGGGTGGGGGGCGGTTGATCTAAAATACGCAACTTCAGCTATGCTATTCACATAGCTGAAGTCGAAGTATCTTAGTTCGACTTACCTGGCCGTCCTCACGGCAGCAAGTCAACCGCTGCGGCTCCCCCGTCGACTCCGCTTACTCCTCCTGCTGGGTGGAGTACGGGCATCGATTCGGGGATCGATTTATTATGTCTAGACGAGACACGATAAATCGATCCCCGATAGATAGATTACTACCCGCCGATCTGGCAGGTAGTGTAGACGTGGCCATAGAGTTGAATATAGCTGTAGGGCTCCATGCTAAATATCCTTATGACATTTTAATTGAAAAGACTGCAGAAAATAGTTGATAAATAAACTAACTCAGACCCTCCCAGCCCCAACCTTGAAATACCCAAACATATCAGTCCATTGTAAAACAAATTATCTGGAAATTTTCTGTTTAAATTATTAAATATTTTCTTTAGTAATAAGAATGCAAACAAGAATCAAGCATTTCTCATTTGGGTGAGGTGGTGGGATTCCTCAAACTAAAGAGCAATTTTTGTGTCTTTCAAACTTGTTAAATAAATTAACTCCCACACTGGATCTTGAACTGTAAAGTTCAAGGCTATATGTAGGCCTGAACCTACCATCTTTTTGTGAGTAAAGCTGTCTTTGTGGGAGCCAAGGGCATGCAAAGGTGCAAAATCAAGAATTATGGCAATTTTTTGGCTAATTTCTGAAAATAAGATTTATAATGGAAAGCCTGGAAAAATCCTAATGGTAGACGACCAGATACTCATCTTAATTACCACAATGTAAACTCAAAGCAACTCCCATGAAATAATTGGAGCTACTCCTGGTATAAATGAGAGCAGATTCTGACCTAGTGTCACAAAAAGAAGAGATTCATTAAATATTATTCACTCAAGCAGTGAGATACAGCTGAGTTATGAATGTTAATTGAGAACAATGTTGCTAGTATTCAGGAAATGTTTTCATGACGTGTGGTTCCCGCATCTCACTATTAACGTCAACTCTGGGCAATATGGTTATTGAGCAAGATCTCAACACAGACTGTGGGCCCTGCTAATGTTGACACTTCTTCCCTTTTCTATATTGGCTCGACTGGAATGTTGTTACTAGATCATTGTTTTTCCCTGCAATAAAACCATCAAAGTGAAGCCCAGGCATTTATAGAAAATAAACAGTGAGATGGAGCCATGCAGGAGACTGACATTCAGCCACGTGATTCTATTGTTTTATTGTCATTCTGCATTACTTTTATATCAATAATTTACTGAAAGACATAATACCATAAATTAACTCTACCTGGCAGGTGAACAAAAGAACAGCTTTTACGGCACTACTTTTCAAACACTGCATTCTAACTCATGAGCCATTCTAAAATTACAGAGCCAAGTAGTTTGTTCTTAGCAGGGAAGTAGTTTATTGCTGAATAAAATAGTTATTGCTATTATGTTACAGGCATGTAGGGGGGATTTAGTTGCTGAATCTTTTATGCAAGTGTTTTTCAAAATGAGTAACTGACCCATAAATAAGCTCAGTAGAGCAGAGCCGGTATATGGAGCACCAAGACTGATTCTTTAAGGGAACATCACTGATATTAAAATGCAAAGATAACTCTGTGGCATTCTGAATTTGAATAAAATATTAAATTGAAAGCAAAGCTAAATCCTGTTGTCCTTAATGGAGTCAAAACTTCCACTAGATTCAAAAGGATTATTGCCAGAGTAAAGGCTGCAAAATTATCCCTATGTGTATTAAATTGGCTCAGGTAGTGAGTAATGGGGTATATAAAGCCTCTTATTTCTAGGTTACCGTTTTGAATACAGCCTGTTCTGGCAGTGACTGCAATGTGTTGCCATGTTTAGTGGCCAATATGAAATAAATTGACGGTCTCCTTCCTGTTCCCAGTGCCACATCACCACCCCTTAGGCACTAATCAGCAGTCTTGCTGGCCAGGGTTTGGATCAGGTTCAGCGCAGCTCTTTAGACTATTATGGAATCATAGAACGTGGAAGGACCTTGAGAGGTTATCTAGTCCAGTCCCCTGCACTCAAGACAGGACTATGTATTATCTAGACCATCCCTGACAGGTGTTTGTCCAACCTGCTTTTAAAAATCCCCAATGATGGAGATTCCACAACCTCCGTAGGCAATTTATTCCAGTGCTTAACCTAAAGTGCCCTTGTTGCAACCTAAACTGATGTCCAACCTAAACTGCCCTTGCTGCAATTTAAGCTCATTGCTTCTATTCAGTAATGACCGCGATAGCTATTATGCACAACTTCCCCATGTGGACAAGCCCTTATATTTGACCCTCTGCCTCAGTTTCAGAGTCAGCTCATTACTGTATGATGGGATTGAGATAATCAGAGATAATTCAGCTGTCATATGATACTATGGACTTCAGTTCACTGAAGTCCTGTTTGTTAAAGAGCCTGCTAAGTACTAGTTCTTACAACACCAGTCAAAAAAATCTCTCAGACAATATTGCCAATGGGTAATTCAGATGATGCCTTCCTTGTTCATTAATCAGGTCAGCTGCTGAATTCCCTGCTGCTGTAAAAGAGTGCAGCTCCTTTGACTTCAGTAGTTTTTCCTATTTGCATCAGCAATGAATTTAGCCCTAAAACTTTAGAAGTAGTTGCTGTACAGACAGACAGACAACTGGTTACTACTGAATAAGGTATTTACAGTACCTAGGCCATTCTTCTGCTCCCATTAAAGTCAGTGCATGTTTTGACATTGATTGTCTCAGACAGACACACAATGATTAATAACTGCACCTGTAACTGCTGAATCCCATAAGAGCAGAATAGATGGCTGGTGCAAAAAGCGGTCAAGCGAACATTTTTTCAACACTTGTGTGTATCACTGGACATTCGTTTCAAAACCTCGTATAGAATTTCAGTGAAGATTTTGTATGTCTTAAAGAAACAATTTGGGGTTGAGTTTAGCCCAATTTTTAAAGCTGTGTAAAAATAAACTTTATACCAATGAAAATGCTTCCATGATTTTTAAAAAAATTCAAATAGAAACACACACATACCCCTCAATCTCCCCCAGCAGTGTTTGCAAGCATCTCAGTGCATGAAAGTGAAATTAATTAGAAACAAAAGTGAAACCGGGTCATCTAATTGAGTTGTCAGAGTTGAATGAAAAGCGAAAAGGAAACAAAGTCTGAATGCAAAGTAACACAGCTGTCTGAAGCTCTTACAGTTAGATTAAATTTTAGGAAAAATTTTCTAAATCTGCTATGCTGTAGTTTGAACCCATTGCCTCTTATCTGCCCTCTGTGGCAAGATTCTTTCAGCTTTAATAGAACAAGGAGCGTGTTTTGGTAATACAAGAAAGGAAGTGAAATATGGAGAGCAGTGGGGGCCATGAGATCTTCAGTTTTGAACAACCAATTACATAATCATGTATGTAATACCATAACAGGGAAACATGAGAGAACAAAACAGAACACGGGAATTTTGTAAGTTCATTTGGCTGAAAGTTCCACCAGAAGCAAGAACCTTTGTAAGTCATATTTCAGCAGCAATATTTTTTTATCATACTTATAGGTATAGATGGTCCTCTTTCCACACCTATAACTCTCCCTGGGGGTTGCCTGCATGGTTTCAAGAAAATAATATTGCTCCTACTTTTTTTGTGGTATTGTCTTTTGACCAACAATGCTATTGTAGAAACATCCTAGTCTTAGATATGCGTTCATAATTCATTTACTGGGAGATATCACAACACACTCATGCTACTGCCTGGGTTTTACTCATGCTACATACTACGTAGGTATCCATCCCTTAACTTATGAAGATAAATGACTAACACACGGCATGCCGCGTGCTTGGGGCGGCATGCCGTGAGGGGCGCTCTGCCGGTCGCCGGGAGGGCAGCAGGCGGCTCCGGAGGACCTCCCACAGGCGTGCCTGCGGAGGGTCCGCTGGTCCCGCGGCTTCAGTGGAGCATCCGCAGGCACGCCTGCTGGAGGTGCACCGGAGCCGCGGGTCCGGCGACCAGCAGAGCGCCTCCTGCGGCGTGCTGCCGTGCTTGGGGCAGCGAAATGGCTAGAGCTGCCCCTGACTATCAGTCATCATCTTTGGTCAACTCCTGTTCACAGTATTCATGTGAACAGTTACATTGAAATCACTGAGACTAGGTGAGTGGGCAAGGAGGATTTGGCTAATCCTGCAGACATATAATACAAGCTCTTGGACCCAATCCTTCTCCCATTCGGAGGTTTGCTACACTGCAATCTGGAGGTATGCCTGCAGCACACTCTATGCAATATTGAAGGGTCACTGAGCCAGGACACGAGTTCTCAGGCCACTTAATGAAAATCTCCACTGACGTAGGTCATTTTCATTAAGTGAGTCTAGGACAGCAGCCACAACCTTCCATCTCAGCAATCGCCTGGCCAATTAACCCCTTACAGTCTGTGTTGAGGATCCTCTAGTTCTTTTCCAGCCAGCTTTCACTTATTTAGGAATCAAACTATATTGCAGTCTAACATACCAGTCCCATCTAGAACACTTAAAGAAAAAGATCACCTCTCGGATTGCCTTTGTTCAGAAGCAAGCGGGAACCTCCTGGGGAACAGAGGCAACTGTTTTGCAAACCTCAGTCCTAGGGCCGGTATTCACTCCAGAAGAATGTTGTGTCGTACTTTGGGAAGAAGTCAGCATATGCATCTCATTGGTTCAGAGCTAAACACTACCACCTGTATCATTAGAGGTTGCCTTAGCCACACACTAATGTCTAATTGATAGGTATTGGCTCATATAGCTCCCTCAAATCTTCACTGAGATGCCATCACCCTTAAAACTGCATAGAGAGCTATGACGGATGAAAACTACCTGCTGCACACAAGGCTGACAATGGTTCCAATAGGCGCAAATAAGCAATATACATGTCCTGTAAGAAGAGCCGCTTGCCTCCAGAAGAAAACACTTACACCTACAGTTCCTGCTGACTTGCCATGACTAGTGTTGTGATGTCCCTTTGCGGTGGCCGTTCATATACTCATGTCCAGTTCTGCTGGCCCAGTGGCAATCTCAGATAAAAATGGCATATTCGGGCCAACAGCCATGTCTGTGCAGAATGGCAGAATAGAAATAGAGACAGGGATAGAGACAGCCTCGCTCTTTCTTGTATGAAATACATAACCATCCAGCAATATAGCATGTATTATATGGTTGCTTTAGGGAAATTAATAGGCTAAATATGAAAAAGTGCATTTTCCTATTATGTTTTCAGGAATTTCCTTTCTTCAGCCATCTCTTGCATTAATTAGTTGATTAGCAAAAGCATGGAAATAAGGCAGCAAGACATAATCAATTACAGTTGTATAACCGATGAGAGAACACGATAACCAATTAATCAAGCCCCATGCGTGCACAAAAAAAAGACTAATGCATCTGAAAACTGCAAGAAGAGAACTGCTTTTGAAAGGCGAATGTGTTCACAGTTTGAGAAGATTCAGATCATTTACTGAGCAGAGGGAACTTAACAGAGAGGGTGAAAAGCTACTGGAAAGTGGGAGCCTTTGTCAAGCAAGGAAGAAAACAAAATACTTAACCTCAAGAAAAGAGAGTCACAGTTTTTTTTAAACAAATTTTCAGAGTATAGCATGGGGCTTAAACAGGACATGGGGAGTTTTCACTGGTTTCTTTCCATTTTTAGATGATTGAATCTTTCTGTTGAATAGTCATATTTCAACAGCCTGCCAACACTACTATAATGTCTTCAACTCTTGGAGCACAAATTGCTTTCTCCAGATATCACATGTACTGTAAGCAATAATCTCACAATAATGAATTTTGGGTAATACAGGCCAGTATGGGTTTTGAACTGGTGACCTAGAGATGAAAGGGCTGCAATCTTAAGCAGCTCCAATCTTTTCCTTTTTGCAAATAATTTTTAGTGTGTTCTGAAACTGACATGACTATCTTTGTTAAACAGCAACAACTTCAGCTGTTCTAGCATCTTCACCCTTATCCCACAAACTTTTATTCCTGCCAGAGGCCCATACTCTCACAAGAAGTCCCATGGAAGTTAATGAAACTACATATGGGAGTAAGGACTATTTGCAGAAGTTCTAGTTTGCACATCAATGATAAAGAGTCAGGGGGAAGCAAAAGGCCCACTCAGGACACTGACAGTTTGAGTGGGGCAGACAGGCCCTCTCAAGCACAAAAGCTGCCAGAGGTAACCACCACTAAGGTAAAGGAGAATGGTATTTTTCCCTTTCACTAATTGCAGACAACTCCTGAATGCAAGGAGCAGGTTTGCATGTGCTTTTTCCACGTATCACCATTGTGGGGTTATTCAGGATGGAATAATCCACAACAGGTCAACCTTTCCCTTGAATAATTCTGCCTGTCTCCAGCATTCTTGGTCTTCAAGAGCTTGTATTGCCCAGAAGGCCATAGATACACAGTATTGCCAACCCCAGTTGTTCAAAACTCATGAGTCAGGTGCCCCAAATCATGAGATTGGCTTAAAATAAAGGAGCTTTTTAAAGATAATACATTTGGGGTACTTTTTATTTGCCTTCTGGGTTGAGGCTTTTTGGATGAAGGTGAGTCACATTTTCAACCACTTCTCACAACCACAAGAACTAAAAATCTCACTTTTTAAAAAACAGAAAGCTGAGATTATTCACATAATCACATGACTCCAGGAGCTGGGGCTTTAAGAAATGGACCAAATATTTCAAGGCTCATGAAAAATCACTCATAAATCACAAGAGTTGGCAACACTGGGTATTTTGTATTATATCAGGCCATAACTGCTGGCTATTAATTTCAATAAAGCTACTCAAAGAGTGAGGTCAGTATAAGAAGCGAGGTGGGGGGAGAAGACTGGTCATATAGACCAGATTCTAAGAGGTGCTGTGCACTTGCAAATCTCATTCATTTCAATGGGAATTGTAGGTATTTGGTCCCTCTTGATATCAGACCTGGGTTTTAAATGCTGATCATTACTTTTCTTGTTTGGAAGGTGTAATGTCAAAGTGTCATGCCAGTTCTTTCCTGAACAAGATAAACTGTGTTGTTGCCACTGAAATTCGCTATGTCCAGGAAAGAAATAAGCTGTCATTATGATGTATCAGCCAGCACTGCCAATACAGACTTTGTAAAAGTAGAAATCCACCCCATGTAATTAGAATGCTTCACACATTAATAAACAAACTTTTGTGAATTATGTCAAATGAAACAGCTCTCATGATTAGCCTCAAGTAAACTGTAATGGTTTTCATTTGAAGATGAGGAGAAAAAAAGGATCTGCAAAGAAAAGAGCAGCAAAGTAATTATAAAGCCTTCATGCTGCATATTATTAAAGGAAATACTTATTTTTTAAAAAATGAACACTTATGTCTAAGTAATTATTTCTTACTATTAAAATGATTGGATCAGTGCTACCAAATGGCAGCCTGACCACCATGGCATAGTGAGATGTGTTATATAAAATTAGCTCTCACCAAGACAATAATTACTAATAGTATAACCTGACAAATAGCAAAAGGCCCACAGTTCCAAACACACAAAGCTCTAGCTACTCATCCCTAATTAACGCTAATGGCAATTGTGCCACTAAAATCGTACACACATTTAATTGAAAACAGATTGCTTACTATGAAGATACTTCATATGAGAAAATATTACACATTGATTTTTTTCAGATGTCTCTGCATTACAGGGTACAGAATCTCTAATGCCCCAAGTAGAGCTGGTGGGTTCAAAGTGTAAACCTATTGTTTGAGTCTAGTGCCTCAGAATTTGGGTGACCCACGTGTGATAACTTAAACTCTGAAAATCCCATCTTTTTAGCACTTAGAGACAGATTTTTAAAGGAAATCAAGGGGAGTTAGGTGTCTAAATACCTTTAAAAATCTTGCCATTAACACTTTCTGAAAATCAGGCCCCTTTAAGGTATCTCACATTGGGCACCAAACTTGAGGTACTCAAAATCACTAGTTCTTTTGAAAATCTTGATCAGTTCATTTAAATATTATTCTTTTTATAACTCCTAATCACAGAGAAGTATAGGGCTGCAGTATTTGACAGTTGTCAATGATAGTAATGTTTACATATGGAATACAAATTCACTCAACTGTGGCAAATGAAAATTGGAAAGTATAAAAAATTGTTATAATTATTTCCTAAATAGAATGTAGTATAAGTGGTAAAGCCTTACAGTGTTTGATATGGTATTGAGATGCTTCAATCTCCTCTGCAAACACTAGCTAATTAATCCTAACTGCACCCCTGCAAGATAACAATTGTCTCCATTGTACAGATGGCAAAATTGAGGCTGAAAGGTTAAGTGACTTGCCTATGATCAAAGAGGGACTCTGTATCAGAGGTAGCACTGAGAAGTTCCTGGTTCCCAATTCTAAACTCAAACCATTATTCTAGTGCTATTTTATGTACGTTCATTAGCAGTACTATTATACTTTTAAGGCTTTTATTTTGCAATCTCAGACACCAATGACGTATTAGACCTTTTTAACAAATGTGTAAATTGACTATCACTGTATCTATCATTCGGATTCCTTTTTTGTCACTAAATATTCAGTTGCAAATTCAAATGGAATGTTTTAAGCATACTGCATTTCTTAGAACGTATTCAGTCTTCAGACAATCTTTTAAGTCTATCTTAAGTAGACTATGCATGGTTGTGCACCGCTCTACACTTTGTGTAGTCATTTATACCTGTGCAAAGGGGGTGTGAACCCCGGTGTAAAATGCAATCAAATCAGAATTTTAAACAAGATTTCCACAAGTGTAAATGACTATACAGTGCTCAGGGTAATAGAGAATCTGGTGCTTAGAGTTATATGGGATGTGTTTTACTGGGAGGTAAAGATACTATTTGAATGAGCATTACAGAAATGCTTCTAATAAAATGTCAATTTATATTATTGGGCAGATGTAGTAAGACCTATTAGTTACTGATACCTCAGAATACATTAAGCATGTTAGGATAGAATAAAGTAGCAAATTGTCTGTCAGCCCAATTCTGTGAGCTGCTTTTTCTTAAGTGTCAGCAGTGGTTAATATAGATGAGCTGGAGAATGTGCCATTGGCTCTTTGACAGAGTTGTCTGTGCAGATACCACCTTATGCCAATATTCATGCCTATGATGTTCTATTCAGGACTGAGAGCCACTGTGCTACTCCTCTGCCTTAATAGGAGAGTTTGGCTGGAGATTAGATTGTCAGTCAGCTCCCTGCCACCCCACCTCACCCATAAACTCTTTGAGATTCTGCCAGTCTTTACCTTGCCTTCAAGGCAATGGTCAGTGAACCCCAGTTCCCCAGAGATATCTCTCTGTAGTGTCCAGTCCCTCTCACAGAAATTGTTACGTTTGCTGCCTCCAAAGATACAGTGTGCATATACCAGCCTGTTAGGTTAGCTGCAGCCTCACATGTCACTTTAACAAAGCAGCACTTAGTTTATAATAAAACTAAGAAAAAGTTTATTAATTAAGAACAGAGATTTAAGAGATACTAAGGAAGAGGGGGGAAAAGACAGGTATGGTTACAAACAAAAAATAAAACATACTTTCTGGTGTCTAAAGCTTAACAGATTACAATCCTGGCCTCAAGCAATTTCTAACCTATAATCAGTTCCCAGAGACTTCAGCCCACATGGTTGAAGGATCCAACTTTCACTGCTTCCAAGAGCTCTGGCCTCTTCCGTCAGAATTTCACAATGCCTACCCTCTTTTCGACATGGTATTTTTATTATAGCAATAATGCAGACTATTGTAAAGAACCAATGTAGGCTGGACAAATTGTTTGTGACTTGGGCAGCGTCTAATTGCATGAAAGGTTAAACCAGCAATTGATGTAGGTACTTAATGGCCTTCACCACCAAGCACCTTACGGAAAATGCCAGTTTTAATCTCGGACATTGTAATTAGTTGCCCAGATTCCCCCTCCTAGTGCTCATTTTAGTACTCAGGTGTCTGAAACTGCTTTTTTTTAAAAATCTGCTTTAATTAGTTAACCCAGCTTCCTTCAAACAGAATAACGATTAACCCAGGCAACTCACTGGTGGGGAGTGGAGGGAAAAGTAAGTGACAGAGAGAGAGAGAGAGAAAAAAGAATCTGCTAAAGTTAACAATTCATGCATGTTATTTTGACTACTAATGGAATACAGTACAGGTTTTGAGGACTCCTGGGTTCCATTTCTGGTTCTGTTGCTGACTTGCCTTGTGACTCTGGTCATGTCATTGAACCCCTCGGTGCCTCAGTTTCAACATCTGTAAATGGGGATAATACCCATCCACCTTACAGCAGCATTAACATTGGTAAAACACAAAGGTACTGAAATGAAAGGTGCTATCGAAGCACAAAGTGTTATTAAATCCCCCAAAATTTCATTTTACTATTAACAAAAAAAAAAAAGTTTTAGTTGATGGAAAACAAAACTTGACTGAGCTTAAAATAAATCACTAGCTCAATTTCAACCAAAATTTGTATTTTAAAAGCAAACAACAACTCCACTCAGGCTGAGAATTTATACGTCAAAATTCAGCCCCACGTCAATGTTAAGCACTCAGGGCCAGATCCTGAAACTAGAACTGTATGGATGAAGCCCCGCACCTGCCTGGAGCCCCATTGATTTCAAGGATGTGTCCTTGGGTGATAAATCCCTTAATTCAGTGGTTTTCAACCTTTTTCCCATTTGTGGCCCCCTAAAATATTTCAAATAGAGGTGTGGGCCCCTTTGGAAATCTTAGACATAGTCTGCAGACCCCGCAGGGGTCCGTGGACCACAGGTTGAAAACCACTGCCTTAATTTAACAGAGAGGTTTATAATGGAAACAATGACACTATTATTGTTGTATCACAGCGAGGCACTGACATAGTAAAAAAACAAACATATTAAATCCCAAATCAGATTACATTTAAAAGATACGTAAGAAGGGAAAATACTAGCTTGATGAGCATCTTCACCAGAAGCATTCCACCTTATCTACCTTATCTACAGTGGCTCATAACTGCTGTCAGACTCACTTAATTGTATTGTGGGCAAACTGAATTGCATTACTGACGTCATTACTTTCCCTGCTTTAGGAGA
This sequence comes from Mauremys mutica, assembly GCF_020497125.1. Lineage (NCBI taxonomy): Eukaryota > Metazoa > Chordata > Testudines > Geoemydidae > Mauremys > Mauremys mutica. The sequence goes on along the minus strand of NC_059080.1, from coordinate 89,371,103 downwards.
TGTATTGAAGTCAATAGCTTCTATTCATTCAAATCAGCCTGCATCACAATCACCAGGCTAATAATTAATAAAGAGGAGAGAAGCCTAGCTGGTGCATTTCTTCCTCTCTGTTTCTCTTGTCTTTCATCTCAGGTCCGAGCTGTGCTAACTCAGCAAGCAGTCCGTAGTCCATTCGAGTCTGGTTTAACATTTCAAGCTCGCATTTTAAAGACATGGTACTACATTCCTTGTGCAGTCAATGGTCCACAAAAAAAAGAATACCAGATAACGCTGTAAGGAACATCCATGAGAGCAAATCATTCTTCAAGGGAAAAATAAAGCCCTTATTAATATTTATATTATAGTAGCACCCAAAATGTGCTAGGCACCTAGACAAACAGACAGGCACTACAATGTTAAAGGAAAGGTCGTGTCCTAAAGAGCTTACAATCTAAAGAGACAAAGGGTGGTGTAGTGTTGCAACATACAAGCAAAGTGATCGGGGTAATAATACCTCTCAGCAGTTCCATTTTTGCAATCCTGACAGGTGCTAAGGGGCTGTCCATAAATTACATAATGTATTAGGGGTGGGTGGGTCCTTCATTACTTAAATTTGACAAGGGTGTGGGTCTTGAAAAATCACCAAAAAATGTGTCAACTCCCAGCTAAGCCCAGGGAGAAGGTTTGAGGTGGACTGTGTTATCTTAGTGTTAATCTCTGTTAATAAAACTAGGGTCCAGGAAAAGGGCAAGGTTGAATTCAACAGACTGTGTAGGCTGTGTCTGAGAGCAGGTTGGGAAAAGCGTCTGCCTTGTTCCTATAGTCCTAAAGCAGGCAAAACGCCCATTGGCAGGAGGGAGTGTTAGGGGCACGCCCAGAGTCTATGATTATCGACTCCAGCTAATTCCATTTGCTGTGTTCTGATGCGCCTCATTTCAGGGCTAGTGCTTTCGTAGCAACTGGGGTCCATTGTGTCTTAATGCTGCACCATCTGCTTCATCCAAATGTGGTCAGCTGCTGCTAGCACCAGAGATCAACATAGCCCTAAGATACTGACATGGTGTTTTGTTCAAATTCTTCAGAGCCCTTCTGAATTTTTTAGATTAGTTTTGCAAACCCCCACACATGACAAAATGGCATTTGTTTAAAACATACCATGGTGCAGAGCACCTCTCTCTCTGATGCTAGGTAGTCTGAAGATTACAGGTAATATTTGTGGCATAGCTGTCTCTTTAAAAAAGCACTCAGTGTGTGGGGGTGATTATTGCACTACAGTGTAGCATAATTAGGATTTTTTATAATTACTTTTGTAATAACACGATTGATTGTGCAAAACTAGGGGAAATCCAACCCGTTTTATCTTAAGGAGAGCCCCTGGTTGGCTCCCTGCTAGGATTAGTGGGGAAATCGCAGTGGGAGTTGTCATTTTTAGTTTATCATCAGTTGGTTTCTTTTTGGTGCTTTGTTTTTGCATCCCTGATACTTTTCACTTAAAAAACAACAAAATGTCCTCTTAAAGCCCCTCTACTTCAGTGCCTGTTGTGACTGGAACTAATGGGAATCATTAACCAGACAAACCTTGTCTGCACTATTCTTTTCCCCCCTTAAAATCTCCCCTTGTTGTAGCTCCACTGATGTTAATAACAAAGGAAGCGCTAGTGTGGATGGGCGGTGGCTGTAGTTGTGGCATTTAAACCTGCTGAGGGGAGGCTTAGATGACTTGGTGCTAAAAATGCCAGGGCCTGGTCTATACTAGTGCTTTCACCAATGCTACCACTGGTGGCGCTGCACCAATACTAGTGCAACAGTGGGAGAGTTTAAGTAAAATACCAGCAGAGATCCAGCCTTAAAGAGCTCTCATCAGTCTCTTGCTATTAGCCAGCAGCGAGGCACTGAAGACTCTCTCAATTGCCTCATATTTATAGAGTGACCAGATGGTAACTTGAAAATATCGGGATCACCGCAGCCCGCAGGGGGAGCGCCTTCGGCGGCAATTCGAAGGAGGATCCTTCGGTCGCTGATGGTCTTCGGCGGCATTTCAGCAGCGGGTAATAAACCTTGCCACTAAAGACAGAAGTACCCGCCGCCGAATTGCCGCCAAAGACCCGGACGGGTGAGTGAAAAGAAAAAAAAGGCCCGAAACAAAATATCAGGACAATTGGCGTCCCAACCGTAGTTTGGTCGGGTCGCAGGACAAACTGTTCGAAATCGGGACAGTTGGGACGTCTGGTCACCCTGCATATTTAGATTTAGTCTTGAAGCTCAAGGTCACACACAAACTTTCTTTTTGGCATATCCACCTGAGAAGCCTCTGTTCGAGCCACTACTATAATGGCGGCAGATGTAGCAGGGGCTAATAGGGCCAGAGAGAGGCTAGCAGATAGTTTTGCAAAATGAGAACCAGACCGTTTGGATCCACATTCTACTTTCCTTGAATCACCAGCATGAAGGGAGAGGCAGGGAATTTAGATCTGAAAAATCAATAGAAGTACGGCCTGCCTCTTGTCTTAGTAATTTAAAGGCCCTGATCCTGCAATGAGTTCCATGAGTAGGGTCCCCGCCCCATGTGGAAACAATGGCAGTCCACCTATCTGGAGCCCGTTGTAGGATTGAGGCCTGAATAGCGATCCAACCCCCGCTCCAGCCACGCTGTGGGAACACATTTATTGCCCTGCTATGCTCTAAGTCCCTACGGAGCTGTTTCCTCTCCTCTTGAATCACAGACAAGTGGAAGATACGAATAATCAAGCTGAGCACTTACAATATACTGAGCTTTACATTAGCAGACATTCCCCCGGTGAGGGAAGCAAGTTGGTTTTATTGTGAGTATTCACAGACAGAGCAGCTGACAAAGCATGGCAGAAAGCAATGACTTTTCCTGGCTGTGCGGCTTGGCCTGCTCTTGTGCAGGGAAGGGGACATGTTTTTTCCCGGAACAGTGTCAGTCTGCACCAACTAGCTCAGGGCTGGAAGCCAAAGCCTCCTTCAGTGCCTGAGACACAACCGTTTCCTAATTAGCTCCACAGTCCACAAGCCAGCACTCAGCACTGTGTGGGGCTATGGAAGCCAGCTCTCACAAGTGCTGAGTATGGTCGTTTTTTTGACAGCCCCACTGGAACGAGGGAAACATATGAAAAGGGGCATTGAAACCCCAGTCATTCCCAACGGAGAGCAGAAGACAGAGAATCAAGGGTAAAAAGAGCTAGAATTTAATAGAGATGAAATTGTTAGTGAACGATATCCTTTCTATTCAACTATTGAACCATCCTAAAAAATTCTGTAGCAGAGATACAAAAAACAAACTAAATCTTTATTAAATGCAGTAGGTGATTCAAAAAATTCTACAGGGTGGTTACCATTTTCTACCACATTCTCTAGGACTCCACCAGAAGAGTTATTTGAGGATCCATTTGAACTCTCTGGGGACTTTAACACTCAGCATTCTCCCAGAATCTGTGGGATGCCAGGGCTGACATAGCACTTGGCCTCACAGATCCACACTGGCTCTAGCCCCTTGTGGTTCCCCTCTGCCCCCCACAATGGGATTCAAATGGAGCCAGGCTACCATGTGCTCTTCCTTGGCCACTACTGTCTACAAGGCCACTCAAGCCTTGTCTTCACTAGGAAGAAAGCTGGATTTTTACCACATGGTAAAATCCTGTTGTGGACAAGGCAGTTGTAGTTTTCACACGTTAGCTGGTTGAAGCAAACCCCAAGCTCCCCTCGCCCTGCCCCAGTCTTTACATCGACCTATTAACACATGTTAAAACTGCAAGCTGCCTAGGATTTTACCTCGTGAGAGTTATCAGGGTGGGGAGAAAACCACCCTTTTCCCAAGTGTGGACATACCCTGGGAAGAAGCCCAGAACAAAAAAAATAGAGCCCCAGGCTTCGTTATCTTTCTTGGGAATCTCCAAAGGGCCAGATGGAGAATATGCATCCCTGCCCCCAACCAAATTATATAATTTGAATATAACCCCTTCATCTCTGCCCCCAACTCCTCCCCACCTCATCCCACAGGGCAGATTCCAGAGCACCCTCCATGGGGTTTGCAGAGGAAGAGAGTGGTAGAGGGGAAGGTGTCTTGGAGGTAACTGAGCCCCACTTCTGCACAGGACGGGGAGGAGAGATGTGCAGAGGATTCCTTCCATTCATGGAAGCGACAGGGGGGAAAATAAACCCACCTTCTAACATTACTCAGGCAAACTCAAAATTGGCTTCAGTGTAAAAAACGTGAGTAAGGCCCCTATGATTTGGCCTTTTGATGTCTTTATTGCTGTTGAGTTTCTCCTTTTTAGACTCATTCTGTACCAGTTCCTTTGAAACTGTTCGTTACACAGGATCAGACGGACTCCCCTCCCGCAAGCAAAATGCATGGGGCCAGGCCAGGGCCATGGAAAGAGGAAGACTCCAAGTTTCAGCTCCTGGCGTGGTCCTGAAAGCATCCTCTCTGGTGGGAGAGGTTTGAGGCTGCAGGTTTTGGTGGCTTCTCCACATCCTAACCCTGTGAATGTAAGGGATCTATGAGGAAGGAAAACCCCTTCCATGCTGTAACAAGAGCCCCCGGCAGGGCTGGGAGACAGGGACGGCTGCTGCTGCCTCCTCTGCTCATTGGCACTACAGTCCCTTTCAGCAGACTGCTACCATTGGATGGGTCACCTTGACCCTGGGCAATACCAGCTCCAGAAGGGACCTAGTGGGAGGTTCTACAGCTCTCACACGATTTTCATGCACAAATCCAGGGGGCCTTCAAAAAGAGCAGCCTCCCCTGAAACACCCCATACTCCTTCACCCCATCCTCTGAACTGTCAGGAACTCTGTCTGCACAGAGCTCCAAGGGAGGCGTGTTGGCATGGGGCAAAGGTGAGAGTGGTGCTGTGAAAGCAGCAACCCCCTTCTGCCAGAGAAGGGCAGACCTATATGTAGAGGGGGCCCACAGGGGCACAATCCACCCCATTGATAAGATTAAAAGGACAGACAAGACAGTGAATGAGGCTATCAATGAGATTTGCATTATGAATAATTCAGCAAATGTATCCATGAGGTAAAGAAGATTTGTGCCTGTAAATTCCTAGACCGATAGTGCTGATTTGATTGCTGTTTTAGTCAATTTACCCTAATGAAGAAGAGTGTTGCAGTACAAACACCACTTGCTAATAAGCGTGTGGTTGCAGCAGTAAATGTTAGCTCATAAGAATGCAGGCTGGAAGAATTGACTCAGATTGGTTGGCAATGCAGACATTCTGCTTAATGGCATATGGCTTGGCAATCCAGTTAGAACTCACCGAATGAGAGTTTGCTTTCTGCTGCAAGTTATTGGTGTTGACACTGAAACAGGCTCTCCTGAGCTTTCAGGTTTTATAATTAAAAGAGAGGATGATAGCCAGGAGTCATATCCTGCCATCTGAGCACCTTTCTTATTGGCTCTGGATGAAGAGAAGTCTCTTAAGACCTACAGTTTTATATACCCAAGATATGTAGTATGCTGATCTGCCTTATTTGGAGGTAGGGGATTCTGCCGGTCAGAAATGATCAAAGCACAACATAGAGCAAAGCAAACCTTCCCAGACTATCTGTTATTTTAACTGTGTATAGCAGGCTATAAGAAATTAGTGGGGCAGAGCAGAAATGAGCTATTTGTCACTGCTTCATATAGTGTTTTACGTCCATGAGATTTTTTTCTAGGCTTTCAAGTGGGACAAAGGGAAGCTTTTAAGTCTGCAAAGAAACAATGTACTGATATAGTTTAATTAAAGTGCTTATCTGAAACGCTTCCAGATGTTTCAATATCATAACTGCAGTTATCAAAAGTTAGTGCATTTCAGTACTTTGAGACTTTCTTCCTTAACGATTCTTAAAAGGATTATAAAAAACCTGATGTTGCATAGAACTTCATGGCTGACACTTAGTAATAGCAATGAAAGAATTTAGGATAATCTCTATTAGCTGAAATCACTATGGGGCCTATGAAACACAGTGGAGAAGTTCTGATACCACCCAGGAAAAGCCAGGGGTAGACATACACACACAAGATAGATACAGTAGATAGTTAATTACAGTGTCTGTATATTATATCACTTGAATATAATTTTATCAGGACTTTCATTATAGTAACAACATAAAACACTTACTGGACAAGGTCACTGTCTCCACCTCGGAGATCATTACAACATTAGTATGTAACAAATTTCTTTGTAATTCTCTTTGACATACGTTGAGTATGAAAGGCTACATACCTACAGCCATATTCAGTCACAGCCCCCTTTAAATTCTCAGCCACGGAAGGACCTGCCCCTAACATTAGGAGCATGCTCACTATGTCTCCAGGGACATTCCCAAGAACCCATTTGCAATATACGGTGCCTGGGATGGGGTCTGTGATTCTGTCCAGCCCAAACAAGGAGGCATTTTGTGTCGGTTAGAAAGAGGGTACTTGCACCTTGGAATGTAGAGCAGCCTATGCAGCTGCACTTCACAGCTTAGGGGCTTTGGGCAGCCCAAACAGATACTCTAACATTCAGAAATGTTACGGCCAGAAGGGAACATTAGATCATCTGACCTCCTGTATAAGACAGGCCACACAATTTCACCCAGTTATCTCTGTATTGAGCCCTATAACCTGTGTTTGACTAATGTATTTCTTCCAGAAAGGCATCCAGTCTTGATCTGAAAACATCAAGGGATGAAGAAGAAACCACCACTTCGCTTGGTACTTTGTTCCAATGGTTAATCACCCTCACTGTTAAAAATGTGTGCCTTGTTTCCAGTTTGAATTTGTCTGGCTTTAACTTCCAGCTACTAGTTCTTGTTTATGCCTTTCTTTGCTGATATCTCCTAAAGGTGAAGGGACTTTATACTGTGGTCAAGTCACCTCTCCATCTTTTTTTGATTACCTCCCCAGATTGAACTCTCATGGTGCGGCACAAGGTCACAGAGAGACAGTGAAAGAGCTGATGACAGAACCCAAACCTCCTGACTCCAAGTCTGGTGCCCTAGACATTGAACCATAAAACTTCCCTGCAACTCTGAAACAAGTCTTGTACCTGGTGCTGATGCCCATTATAAAAATCAAACATTTACCAAACTGTGGCACGAGAGGGAAGGACTGGTGAAAAACTATATTGTGGTGCATGGAATCAGAGTCAAAATTTCAAAAGCTATCATATGGTGGTAAAAAACTTTGTGGGATCAGCCAAACCACAACCAACTAAACAGAAAAGTTGATGGTTTGGAGCACAAAGGAGCAGAACGTATATAGGCCAAAGAGGGGCCCAGGGCAATCAGTTGCAGTGTTTTTAGCCACAAATGAATAATCCTGGAATAAATTTCACAAAAATCTAGAACAAAATCATAACAGATGAACAATGACCTAGAGCAACTCAATCCTTTGCTGAATTCCGTGCTCAATCCAACTGAAAAGAGAGACTTGCCTACTGAGAAGTGATTGAACCCTACCGGAGTTTGAAACACTATTCAATAGGTTTTGACAAATGTTTATTTTTTAACTCTAGGTGCTGAAGAAAAAAAGTCAAGATTAAAATTAACACACATTCTAATTAAAAAAACAAGCATTCACCTGGTGAATGGTGTACCAAATCTATGGCCAGCTACACAGTTTCGGTTATCACTTTGCTCCATTCTGTGGCTGATGGGAATTTCCACAGTGACTACACGGATGAACACACTTGCTACAAAAGCACAGGCCTCTACCTCTTGAGCTAAAAGAGACTCTACATTAGCTGTTAGCAGAACTGGATCTAGGAAACACAGCTGAGCAGGTCTTTTCCCATCCACTGGAAGGCAGCGGTACACAAATCTAGTCTCAGGCACTCACTAGTGTATATTAGAGTTGCAGTTAGAGGTCCCAAATAAGATCAATGCCCCATTGCATTAGGTGCTTTGCAAACACACAGTAAGAGCGTACGATCTAAATAGACAGGGCAGATAAAGGGGGTAGCGTTGTCCCCGTTTTGCAATTAGGGAAACCAAGACAGAGGCATTAAGGGTGGGGATTTGTAGAAATGCTCAGTGTCGGTTTAACTCTGCTCCCATGAAAGTCAACTGTAAAACTCCCATTGAGTTCCATGGGAGCACAGTTAGGCTAACACGGAGCACTTCTGAAATCCCCTCTAAATGACTTTCCCCAGGTCAGAGAGGAAATCTGTAGCACAGCTTCCAGTTGAGCCCCGACTTCTTGAGTCCCAATCTGACTCTTAGAGAAGGCTGATCCTATCGTTTTTCTATGAGTGCCCCTAAACTTTTGTGTGAGTGAGTACGTTTCTTCTCTTTTACAGACCCAAAAAGCGAACTAAAAGCTTTGAATGCAAGAATGTGGCTTCAAGTTGTGCTACACCTTCTCTGAAAAGGGCTGTTACTAGCCAAAGTTGCTGCTGTTGAAGTTTGTTGTTGAACCCTGCTGAAGTCTCCTGTCTTGTCTCAATACCCCACCAGTACAATGAGCTTCTTCTCCTATTTGGACCCCAGGAGGATCCAGTGGGGTGCCACATGGCACGCCATGCACTCCAGGATCCTACGCACCAAACCTGTGGAGTCAATGCTGGAGGGGACGGGCACCACCACCTCTCATGGGACCAAGCTGGCCCAGGTGCTCACGACAATGGACCTGGTTTCCCTTGGAGTTGGAAGCTGTGTTGGCACTGGAATGTATGTAGTGTCTGGGCTGGTTGCTAAGGAGATGGCTGGGCCTGGAGTCATTGTTTCCTTCATCATTGCAGCAGTTGCCTCCATTTTGTCAGGTGAGTCATTCAGATCAGTTGTAAGAGATAAAAATAAATGGTGGCTTCTACTTAGGGCTTTATCCTGCAGCCCTTACTCCTGTGTATAGCCCCATTGAAGTCAGTCAGGGAGAGCTGAGCCCCTAATTTAATGGTGCATGTTTTGCCTTCTGCTTTAAGGATGCAATTATTTTTAATAACCGAGGGTCTAAGCTTGCAAGGTGCTGAGCCTAGGCAACTCTCACTGAAGCCACTGGCAAATGAGGGCATCCATTTCACCTTGTAGGATCACGTCACCAAGAGACAAAGACCCAGATTGTCAGAATTCATACGGGAGAAGCGGAAACCTTTTCCATGCATTTGTCCATGCAGTTGCTATGAGTGTGGGCCCATCTTGGCAACTGCACAAACCTCTGGGTTGTTTGGGGGAGTATCTGCATGCCCGTTTACCTCAGGTGTGCATGCAAATTAGGCATGCAGCTGTGAAAATCTGACCCCGAACATCCATTGTCTCACCATATGTGTGACAAGAACCACATGAAAACAACAAACTAGCCATTGTGTTTATTACAGAAAAAGTCTAAACAGCCTTTCAAGCTGAAAGTATTTTAGAGTGGCTGAAGAGCTAGGGGAATTGCAAGGAGGAGATAAAGCCTCTCATCTAATCTCTAGGTTGCTGGGGTGTATCCTGAATAAGATGGTAATGACCAAACTTAGTTCCCTTTTGATATGTGGCTGGTTGCCTGTATACGGGAGACTTGAAGTGCTCAGCCATTACGTTTAAAAGACCAGCTGGAATTTTACATGTCATAATTCATAAACCAGGCACAGACTAATGACAAAGCAGCACCCTAAGCCTGTGATAAGTCATTTAAACACTTCTAAAGAAGGCTGGATACTTTCAAGAAGGAAGAGAAGTGAATGAATCCAGCCAGGTATATGGATTGATCTGTGCTTTCTACATGATCTCATTATTTTTGGTATTTGTCCTTGACTGTTCACTACCATTGAACTGTAAAGATGTTCTAACACTAGCTGTTAAGAGAAGTCTTTGCACTATATAGCAGAATCGAATATTGATGGGTTTTGTTTTTATATGGGTGTTGGGTAAAAAATGGCAAGAAGTGGCAAAGGCTTATTGTATTTACAGTTGCTATCATATTAAAGTGATCTCACTCAGCTTCTAAAACTAAAGCCTTAGAAAATATAATAGTAGCTTTATTCTCTTCCATTGCAACCACACTTTGAGCTGAATTTTCCTCTTTCTTATAAGACTGCAGCTCCCACTGAAGGCCACAGGTTTACATCAGTGTTAGAGAGAACGTCACCCTATATTGTCAGGCATTCCTGGAACCATTATAGAGGAATAGCCGATTTGAGTTCTGGTTTCTTAACATTACAGCCAAGTTCTGCTCTCCGTCACCCTGGTTAAAATCCACAGTAACAGATACACTGGTGTAAATCAGCAGTAAATGTAAATTACACCAGAACTTGCAGGCCTCTACAGGACTTACCTCCATGTCTATCTCTAGACGAGGACTCACAGCTGTGAACTCTGACTAGAGTCATCTTTATCTGGCCCAAATTTAGATGCTAAGTCCTTCTCAGGAGTGGGGCTTTGGCTGCACCTCTCTCTTCAGTATTTCTTTGGGGAGATGCCTAAGCTAACCATACTCAGCATGCTGGCTGCTGAGAGTCTTTGTTAGGCACACACAGAATATGGAGAGCCTGGGTGCCTAACTTGAGGTTATGAATGCCAAGAAGTGTTGGGCACCTAAAAGCTAGGCATTGCAACACCCAAGTCCCCCTTGTGAATCTAACCCAAGCAGGCAACAATCACGTACACTTAGCAGATGCAATTCCATCTTGCAGTGGGGAGTGGTGCGCACGCACACACACACACACACACACACACACCCCTACCTACCTAAAATAAGAACCATCAAATTGAACTCTTACTGGTCATGGAAATGTAACAATGTTTTTCAGTATTAAATTGTGTGTGTGGATTTAGTGCTCATGAAGGGTGTTAGCTTGGCAGTTCTGAACACTGAAGGACAGTCACATGGGTACTTCCTACAATATCCCTCATCACTATGTCTTCCAATGTATCTCAGTCCTAACCAGCACTACCACCGTAAGTACCTCCTTTCTTCAGTTCTCATACTTCATCCATTTCTTGGCCTCAATACTGAGACTGCAAACAAGAATGCCCTGTAGGGAACAGATTTTCAAATGCCTTGTATCCATAGTTGAAGCTAGATTTTGAAGAGCTCAGCACCACCAGGCTGAGCTCGTTTGAAAGTCCGGCCTTAAGGCCCTTTGCAGTGGAGATATTTAATGTGTGTGACTCTGTCCCACTAGAAACTGCACTGAAGTCAGCCATCTCATTTCACATATACCATCAATGCAGATATCTTTTCTGTCGGCAGACAAGATAATAGAAAGTTACAAGATACTAACATGAATAAAAACTTTCCATTCAAGTGCAGTATTTTCTGGAAGTTACCATTTCCCCTTCCCTTAAAGACAGAAAGCTGGGACCAAAAAAAAAAAAAAAAAGTGGGATCCCAGAACAAATATAAACTAGACATGATTAAATGCAGGCTTTTTTCTTGGAAGATCTGAATGTTTATCTGAGACCAAAAAAGACACAGATTCCCCCCACCACAATAAAACAACAAGCTTAACTGTCTATTTTTCTCAGAGATAGCAGCTAGCATTTGGTATTTTTATTATTTCCTGATGTCCACATTTTCTTCTTCAGACTTTTTCAATCATGCGGCCTCAGCCACAGTAAACTTAAAAGCCTGGAGAGCTTGAAATAAGTCTGTTTGGAGAGTGAACGCATGCTTGCTTCAAAGTGGGTTTTCTCCCCTAGGTACAAGAGTGCAGTCTCTTGCAACTTTCTGTGGGATTATGTCTTAACCTTAATATTATTTACATGTAGTCTGCCATATTTACTGTTCTTCTTGCTTTTGTAGCCCTGGGAAAACATTTTCCTAAGAATCTGAATATAGTTTGATAGTCTCTTCAGCCATTTCCTTGTTTGATTGTTGACAATTCTGTTATTTATAACAGCAACACCATCTTGGAAAGTAAAGCTGCATGAGGGCGAAGGAGCCAGAAAGGGCCGTATATGTAGCTGGTTATTTTGGTTCAGTTTTCACTTAACATTTAGCAGTGCTCTAAACATACAAGGTACTGCACTCAGATATTTGTGTTTAGTTTTCAGGGAATTATTTATATCCCTATCCTTTAATTCTTTATTAACAGAATCCCATATCAGTTTTTCCATTAATTTTATCCAGAATTGATGTCAGGTTAAATGGGCTATAGTTACCTGGGTGATCTTGCTTGCCCTTTCTGAATATTACCACTCCTCCAGTCTTCTGGAACTTCCCCAATATTCCAAGATTTATTCAAAAGTATCAGCAGGTCAGAGAACTCTCTCCGCTAACTCTTTTAGGACTCTTTGGCACAAGTTATCTGGACGTGTTGATTTTAAAAAGATTTAATGTAGATCTTCCTCTGTTACCAGTTGCCTGGCATGCACTTCATCAAAGAATACTAGGTTTGGAAGAGACCTCAGGAGATCATCTAGTCCAATTCCCTGCTGAAAGCAGGGCCAACAGCAACTAAATTATCCCAGCCAGGGCTTTGTCAAGCCAGGCCTTAAAAACCTCTAAGGATGGAGATTCCACCACCTCCCTAGGTAACTCAGTCCAGTGCTTCACCACCCTCCTAGTGAAATAGTGTTTCCTCATATGATACAAATACATCATTCCTGCTTCTTTCCAAATGCAGAACATTAAACACTGCTGTCTTTTCTGCATCATTAACCATTTTGTCATTTCAATCTAATTTAAGGCGTATACTAGTGCTAGGATTTCTTTTGTTCCTAATATATTTAATCTTTCCTATTTGTTCCTAATATTTCTTCTTGTCGTTAGCCATACTAACCATAGATTTTTTTTCCCCTGATGTCTTTAGCTTCCCTTATAAATTTCAAGTTAAGCGCAGAAAGTTATCAACTGCTATCTATTTCCCCCTTTGTTATATATTACTTTTTTCTAATTGCTGCCTTCACTTCACTACTGAATCAAGATGGGCTTCATAGGCATGCACACGGGGTGTGCTGGGTGTGCCCAGGCACACCCTAATGCCCGCAGGCCGGATCTGGTCCCTCAGGCCTTTGGATCCAGCCGTGGGATTTGCCCCCCGTGGTGCTGCAGGGCCCGCGCTGCTCTCAGAAGCGGCCAGCACGTCACCACGTCCCTGGGAGGGGATGGGGGAGGCAGAGGTCTCCGTGTGTTGCTCTAGGCACCACCCCCCGCAGCTCCCATTGGCTGGGAATGGGAACCGTGGCCAATGGGAGCTTCGGGGGAGGTACCTGGAGGCATGGCAAGGGCAGTGCGCGGAACCCTGTGCCTCCCCCCCCCACCCCAATGGCCACTCAGGGACGTGGTGAGCAGCGCGGCGCGGGGCCAGGGCAGGCAGGGAGCACGCCGCTGCAGGTAAGCAGCACTGGGCCAAAGCCCGAACCCCTCCTACACTCCACAACTCCCTGCCTTGAGCCCCCTGTCACACCCTGCACCCCTCCTGTACCTCACCCCCGCCTTGAGCCCCCTGCTGCACCCTGCACCCCAACTCCCTGCCCTGAGCCCCCTCCTGCACTCCACATCCCTCCTGCACCCCAACCCCCTGCCCTGAGCCCCCCATACACCCTGCACCCCTCCTCTGCCCCAATCCCTTGCCCTGAGCCCCTTCCTGCACACTGCACCCCCTCCCACACCCCGCATTCCCTCCCGCACCCCAACCTTTATGATGTTCGCCTTTTAAAAAAAATTCCCTGGGTGCACACACTAATGAAATGTGCTGTGCACACCTGTGATGGGCTTTAAGCCAAAGTTGTCCTTTGTGATTTTGGAATTGTGGCTTTTTGACTATCTAAAACTTTTTAAAGAACTGCCAATTTTTGTTCATGTTTTCTGTTAAAATTTTTCCTCTGCTTTGAGAAGTTAGCCCTTTTCGATGCACCAAATATATTACTGTTGCCTCTCTTTGCCCTTATTGAATGTCAGGAGGTCATAATCACTGGTCCCAAGCAGCCACTAACTTCCAGTCCAGTGATTAATTCATCTTTATCCATCATAAGGTCTAAAATAGCTACCTCATGTTGGGTGTACAACCTTTTGTGCTAGAAAATTATCTATACTTTTTAGAAACTCTGATATTTTACTACGCTGGAGGCCTCATGTGGCCCATAGGTCTCCTAAACAGAAGCCCCCCATAACAGTTTTTCTTTCCACACCTTATGGAAAGATGCCTAAGTAACAATTCATCCCGTTCTCTGGCTTGATTAGGTGATCTGTAGCAGACTGCCATCAGTACTCCTCCTGGGCTTTGTTAATCAGTACATTGATCCATATGCATTCAAGATCCTGCACTTTTGAGTTATCAGAAACTCTAGAAAAGGTACTCTTAATGCAGAGTGCCCCCCCACACACACACACATACACACACACACACTCCTCCGTATGCACTCTATCCTTCCTGGACTGGTTATAACCAGAGCCGGCTCCAGGCACCAGCGCAGGAAGCAGGTGCTTGGGGTGGCCAATGCAAAGGGGCGGCACGTCCAGGTCTTCAGCGGCAATTCGGCGGCGGGTCCCTCAGTCCCTCTCGGACCCTGCCGCCGAAGCGCCGCCGATCGCAGCTTTTTTATTATTTTTTTTTCCGCTGCTTGGGAGCCGACCCTGGTTATAACCAATGATTTTACCATTTCAATCATGCAAATTGTCCCACCAGGTTTCAGTAATGCCAATCATCTCAGATTTCTTCTCATCAATGAGACTGTCCACTCTTCTTGTCTCCTATTAGTGGTAAATAAGCAACTGAAACTTCTTTTCACACTCTGTCACATTGATTCAATTTGCCTGTAACAGCTGAGCTTGAACTGCATGTGTCTTCTTAGCACCCTCCCCTTGTATTGTTAGTGTAATACCCTTCTGGCTGACCTCTGCTACTCTCCAGCTGAGAAGATTACCCAACGCCTACCTGTGAGTGCAAGTTAAAAAAAAAAAAAAAAAGCCTTCTCTCCCCTTGGGAAGGGGCCTAATGCTCCACAAAACCAAAACCTTCAGCTTTTCACCAGTCATACAGCTAGTGGTTCATCTCCAGTGTTTTCTGCTTTCCTCTCTTGCTGATGGAACTGGAAGGATCTCTGAAAAATCTCATGAGCTTTCTTCTTCTTAAGCTCCCTTCCAAAGTCCCTGAAGGCTTCCATAATCAGTGTAGTTCCACTTGATACAAAATCATTGGTTCAGCTTCAGGATGAGCAAATGGTAGAATCTGAACTTTTCCAGAGGCTGAGGCTGATCATATCAGATACAAGGGATTTGGTTGAGGTCTCTCTAGATAAAGAGGGCTGATTTGGTTTTGAACCCAGTCCCATCTAGCAGAACTCCTAAAGTGCATGGGTGACAGATAAATTATAGTAGTATTTTGCCTTTATGTAGCAGTATTATTGAGGGACCTCAAGGCACAAACATGGTGTGTGCTAGTGAAGTGGATCAGCTGGCTCAGCAATGAACAGTACTTGATCCTCTAGTCGGCAGGCTGCTCCCTGCTGGGTTTTCAGTGTATTTGTTTCCAAGGGATGCTAAATGGCTTCCTATAACCAACAGGAACCCAAGTTACAACCCAGTTCTGCAACAACCGGTGCAGGTTCTCCCTTACTAAAATAAGTCACGCCCCTGCAAGGCCTATTTTTCACCAATACAGTGCACCTACACTAGGCATCTATATTAGTGCAGCTGCACTTGTGCAACAATCTCTAGTGTAGACAAGCCCTTAGTTTGCAAAGCCTGCTACAGCAATTGGTTCAGCCTTTGGCTTATACAAAAGAAGACCCCCGCACTGACCGGTAAGTACATTAGAAGTAAATGTATCAACATCCCCTGTGTTACTGTGGATTTAAACCAGGGGGACAGAGCAGAACTTGGTTCTAATGATGTTAAGAAGCCAGAACCCAGGTCTGTTATTCCTCTCTGGTGGTTCTAGGAACACCTTACAATATAGGGTGAAACGTCTCTGTTCACAGGAGTTACACCAGTGACCTCATTCGAGAATATAAGGGAGAGTAGAATTTAGCTCAAAGTTCAGTTGCACTTGGAGAATAACTGATTTTTTTTTTTTAAAAAGGCCTTCGTTTTTTAAAAGCTGAGTGAGATTATTTTATTGTATCTGCAGTCAGTGTGTCATATTAAAGTCCTCCCCCGCTATGCAGGTTCCTACCCAGTACCCCCATAAAAGCAAACCCCATCATAAAGCTGCATAATGCAAAGACTTCTAACAGCTGGTGTTGCCTCAACACACAGCTGGGTGCTCTGCTGTGTTCAGAAGTAAGGAAGAGTTCCATACTTCCTCAGTGCCACTTTACCTGCAGGTAAAGCATGATACAGCCTGTTAGAGCCAGTTATCCAACTGACCTGCATTGGTGTTAATAGCTAGCAACACTTGTCCTGTCTTTGCAGGACGGAGATCTCTCTATGCATGTCTTATTTATAGAGTTCCCTCTTGGGAATCTGAGTGCAGTGACCATTTGGATAGGAGTAAGCTAGGAGTCGCTCAAGTGGATCCTTATGGCAGGAATTAAGTGTCTAGCCAGCCATATGTACCAGGATTGCACTCGCTTGATGAAAAGACATACCACAAATATTGTAGCATAAATGCTTTAGTGCTTCCTCCATCACTGCTGGTAATAAATTCATACTGAACCGTGAGTGTCTGTGGCTGGTATTCCCATTTGTCAAGATGAGTAAGCGTCAGGTGAGCAAAAGCAGAAGTTCTAAAAGTATTCACATGCCCAACACTGTCCAAGACATCGCTTTCTTCATATCAAAGTAGTCAGCGCCCTGCCTCCGAGCTAGTGTGTTTGTTTGTCTTAGGTTTTCTGTACACTAGAAAAATCAGTACTCATATCACAGCCACCATCAGCAATGGTGCAGTCAGGGGCGGCTCCAGGCCCCAGCACGCCAAGCGCGTGCTTGGGGCGGCAAGCTGCGGGGGGCGCTCTGCCGGCACCACGAGGGCGGCAGGCAGGCTGCCCTCGGCGACTTGCCTGCGGAGGGTCCGCTGGTTCCACGGCTTCGGACCTCAGGCAAGCCACGGAAGGCAGCCTGCCTGCCGTGCTTGGGACTGCAAAATTCCTAGAGCCACCCCTGGGTGCAGTTACACTGACGGTAGCAACCAGATAAATACTGGTATATACAGAGCTTAGATATTTTTGCCGCTGTCTCATGGAAGCCAGGAGCCTCTTCTACTCATTGGGCTCCCACCAATGTTAACATGGGATCAGCTGAACCAGCAATAGCTTCCATGAGATTTGTGTGTATATAAAATCCTCTAGTATGAACATCACCTAGAAAGTGCGCGCGCGCGCACACACACACACACACCAGTCCACCCCCCTTAACTAGCACTAACAGAGGCCACCACCTGCTGATAAGCAAGCGAAAAAACTCAAAAGGAATTAGGTTCCTAACTTTAAATAGAAATTAGGAGCCTAATTCCTTTTGAGCATTCAGCCCTCAACATCCAGACCAGTTAAAATCAAGCGAGTCTCAGTTATGATGCATCAAAGCTATTTGGTGACTTCTTCAGCATGCTTAGATCTGAATGAATGTTTAACTCAAATTGTCTCAGGCCATCCCCCATATGAAAGCAAGGAAGGAGGACAACACATTCCAAAGGCAGCAGGATCCATGGGCATCATCTGCTTGTCTAGCCCACAAGCCAGCTAAACACATGTTTGTTTCCAGTAGTTACATGGAATAGCTAGCAACAGAAGCTGGGTGTCAAACTGCTTTAACTCAGAGAAGCAGGAAAGCACTTTAGCAGAGTGCTGAGACAGCCCATCCTGAGCCATTCTGTGCTGCAAAGCGGGAGGTCACCTGTGCCAGACGCACCCTGCCCCAACAGCTCAGATCCATCCTGAGCTACTGTTTACTGCAAGGCACGGTACCTCTGATGCTCGATGTGAAACTGCTGGCTGCCTCATCTAAGGTTTAGCCCAAACAAGAAGTCAAAGAATGGAGATTTAAAAATAAAGCTATAAAATAGTTCCCAACTATTTAAACAGCCTATCTGCTGAAAACCCAAACCACTCAGCTGTGTTTATTTGCTCCTGAATAATATCAGTAACAATATAATTGTACCAGTGTAATGATTGTTATACTAATTACACACTGCAGCTGAGATTCAAGGGGGGGAAAATAATGGATGGAAGAAAAATGGTTTCTGTGAAAAAGATTGTTTTCCAAACCAGCTGTTTTGTGGGTATGTTTTCTGTAGAAAGCCAGCAATCACTCCTCATTGGAAAAAAATCTAATTCAGAATTCAAAGAAATATTGCAGGGAAATGTACCGTGTCTTCTGTTTGCAAACACTCCATTTACAAATTTGGAGCACGACTTTGTCTGCATGAATGTTTCCTACGCACTAAATGCGGAACTGTATTCCTGCCACGTACACAAAATGGCTTAGGGGCAAAATAATTGGATTCTGTGGAAAAAGTCTATAATCCACAAGTACTGGGAACCCCTCTGAAACTTGTTTAGCAATGAGAAGGTAAACAGCACCTGATGGAGATACTAGGTTGCTTTCAGGGAGGTGTTTTGCAAAGGGCAGTTTTTTTTATTTTAGGAACCAAGTAATTTTTGTAAATCAAAACAAAAGCCAAACAACAAGGTCCCGATCCTGCAAACACTTACACTTGGGAATCAGTTTTAAGAGTCCTATTGAATTCAGTGGGGCTATTCATGCAAGTAAAGTTAACCATATGCCAACTGTCTGGAGGACTGGGGCATAAGTGATCCTCTCTGACTATATTTATGGAAAACATGATCCAAAAGGATTTTTGTTTCTAGTTAGTTGCACTTTCTGGGTCTCCTGCATTAGAAAGACGTTGCAATGTCTAGGTTAAGTACAATAAAACAAACACAAAAAAACCAACCTAATTTCTACAAATACTTTAATGATTACGAGACCCTGATCTTGCAAAACGGAAGTGTTAGGCTTAAGTTGTCCTGATAGAATGCTTCTAACACAACATTCATGACCTCACACAAAATGAGAGAAGAACACTAGGGGAGGTTGGGGAACTAATCTCCTCATACACCATTTTTGCACCAGTGTAATTTAACTAGCTTCAGAAGTGTTATTCTTGATTTACACTGGGGGAAGAACACCACTGCACGGTGTTTAACTGGCAGACGCAGCTCCTATGTAAAACACTTCTGCTTGCATAGATTTTGCAAAGCTGAAGTAGCATGTTTGGGTCACTTGACTTCTCAGCTCTTTCCAGTCACTGGGAGATTTAGAGGGATGAGAACCCCAGTAATTCCCAACAAACCTGGTGACATTCCCTGATTTGGCTTCCTCATCCTTTTCTTCCCCTCCCCTCCTGATCTTCTCGCCAAGCCTCAGAGCCTTTCACTTACCTGTTGCTGTCTTCTGGGTTGCCTATGGCTTGAATCCTTTCCTTCCAAGATCTTCTGGAGGTGGCCAACTGACCCACTCCATCTGCTGAGGGAGCCAGCAGAGAAGCCTACCGTGACCTCATCTCCCCTGGGCATCATTGTAAGGGGGCAGGACAACCTGTAGAGAAGCATGGTTTTCATAGTTGTGCTTTCCTAGTGGAAACTAAACTCATGTGGGTGTTAAGGACTTTTGCTCAGCACTTCCCTTGAGAAGCTTATTAGAAACCATTTTATTAGCTGGTCCCCAGTCAGGCCACTCCTTAAACATCAGTCATTGCAGCCAGCCTCTTCTAGAGCACAGCAGCTTTCATTGGTTCCCCTCACTCCAGCCGCCACTACAAAGGTTCCCCTGTGCACTAGTTCCACTTCCTCTGGAACAGCCAGTGCTCACACCCGACATTCTAGTGGCAAGAACTAGTGTGTTTGGAGTCATGCACATATTGTGTTCCCCATCATTTTTCATATATTTCAGATATGGTCAAACATATTAGCCACTTTGCTGCTGACACCTATCTGTGCATCAGATGACGCACAATATTGTCAACTGTTGATGTTTTCCTTGAATAACGGGGTTTCAGCGGGTGCTGGAGCTCATCTGGCGATGACGCGAGATGCTCCATGCCCATCGCAAAGTTGAGCCCTGCTGGAAGCCAGCAGGCATCTCCCCTTCAGTCACCATTCTCACAGGGGGAGGAAGCAAAGAGCCCAGCACAGCTCTGCTCCCTCCTTCCCCTCCCGTGAGCAACAACGACAGGGCAGCTCTGCTGCTCCTCCCCCATCTGCCTTGGACAGGGGCAGAGGGGGATGAAGTGCCCCTGGAACTGCCACCCCCAGCCTACAAAGGGAGAGGGGACCACGCTGCAACCCCAGCCTCAGAGAGGGTATGAAGAACCCTAGGAAGAGCAGAGGTGGGGGTTGAAGTGGTGAGGGTGACAGGGGACGGGATCAATCCCTGGGCAGGTGGATGGACAGATGTGAAGGTGAGAGCTTCTGCAACAGGGGCCAAAGGCACCTTACCCCGTAGATTTGGGAGAGTGTCAATACTCATTGTCACACAGATGCTGGGGATGGCAGGGCTGGGGAGGAGGTTTCCAAAAAACAAAAAACAAAAATAAAACAAAAAAACCCACAAACAAACAAAACCACTCACCAAAAGAAAAGAATGATCTTTTTAAAAAAAAAATCTTGATTCTTGGGGCTAAAATCATGATTTTAGGGGGCCTGACTCGTGATTTTTGATCTCTTGAAGTTGGCAATAGCCAACAGATCACTCTGATGCTGCCTCATCCACCTACTAGATGAGCTCTGAAGAGCTGACATTCTGTACCCAATCAGGACTTTGAACATTTCCAGTCTGCTGCACACCAGAGTTAGAGATCAGACCATCCTGCTCCCAACGCACAGGATGCTACCTCTCAAGCCAAAGAGCAGCCTCGGGCTTTTGATGCCTGCTTGATCCATTCCAATTCTATCCAGTGGAAGGTAGAGGCACAAAATCATAATAGAAAGTTAATTCTTTTCCTCCACTGATTTCAGAGCACTATATAAAAGGCAGTAAATATATCATTTGCCTTATTTTATATACAGAGAAACTGAAGCACAGAGCAGTGAAGGAATTTCCTAAAATGCCCAGAAAGCCAATGGCAAAGCCAAATCTTGTATCCCACTCCACTACCTTATCCGCTAGATCATATCCTATAAACATAGGTTCAGTCCTGCTCCCACTGAAATCAGTGAGTGTGGGGGGGGTGTATTTATGAATGGCAGTATATTTATGTAAAAGCAGCAAAGAGTCCTGTGGCACCTTATAGACTAACAGATGTTTTGGAGCATGAGCTTTCGTGGATAAATACCCACTTCGTCGGATGCATCCACTACATGCATCCGACGAAGTGGGTATTCACCCACGAAAGCTCATGCTCCAAAACTTCTGTTAGCCTATAAGGTGCCACAGGACTCTTTGCTGCTTTTACAGCTCCAGACTAACATGGCTACCCCTCTGATACTTGAGTATATTTATGATGCATACAACCAATGCATAGAAGAATATATTATCATCCCATATGGCAACTCTAGTGGAATAATTAAAACCTCAGATCATCTAGTCATATTAATAAGTCATCACTCTTGTTGATACATACTCATACTGGCACAATCTTCTTTGAACTTTGTCTTTTCATTGGCTAACCTCAAAGAAGGATGATAATTTTTAAAGCCATCAGAGAGTGAAACAGAATATCTGCCCCCCATTAAGTCATCTGTTTCATAAACCTTTCAGGCATGTAGTAATCTGTTAATGTCTTACGTTTGCAGATTGCATGCATTTTTAATCAGCTTTGAATAATGACTTTTTATATGTGGCTAGATGATTAGGGTTTCTCGTTGCTCTTGCAGCTTGGACTGCATGTCAGAAAAACTCAAGTATCATTTTCAAAAGCACTATTATCTCTGCAAGTTAAAAAGTGTGTGAAACATACAAAAACTCCAACAACAAGAGTACAAGTGCCATTGCATTTAACGTAAAGAATCAACAGTTTTCCATTTACACTGAATGTTTAAAAGCTGCACTTATTACAGAGCATTGAATTTGTAATTTTATAAAGCCACTTTCCTTCAGATACCAAACTGATTAAAAACAAAACACTGTTCTGAATTTGCAAAGAAAAGTAATTTCTGGTAAAACATTAAATACATTTTCCTACACAATGCTCAATAATGGCTATACGTCATGTTTTACTTGTTAAACCCCTCAAGGAAAACATGGTACTATGGTTATTATGGAAGCACAGATGGCAGTTACACAGTTAAGGGGGAGATGAATTTTAAATTTAAAGCAGCAACTCGGTTTGTTAAATATGAAGAATACAGCATATCCCTCCCAAAATTACAACACTTACTCTGAGTACAGAATGAATGTTCTAAGAATTTACAAGTTAATCTGTTAATTCGTGTTACAAATTTTAAAGGAGTTCTTTACAAAGTTTAGCACCCTGGATCAGGCCTATCTTATTTTTTTGGTCCCCAATGATCTTAATGTAACAATAATATGGGAAGCTTGAAGAGTATGTGAAAGCTCACTGAAGTCTCCTACACCGACTACATTTGAAGACTTCTTTTTTTGCTTTTTGTGATTAGTGGCCGTTTGTCACGGTTATTTTTCATAACTGAAAGCTTATTGTTCCTCAGCCTCTGTTAACAGATAATGTTCTTCTGTGGAAAACATAACTGCCCTCTTTCACAATGGCCACTGGCTCCTAGTGATCATAGTGGGAGTGAAGCCAGGCTGCCCGCAGGGAACACAGTGTTCCCATCTGTACCAACTTTTGGACTATGGACACCAAGGGTAGATTCCTTCTTGTGAAAGGTGTTAACCTCTCGTTTTAGCAGTGGTTCTCCCATGCCAACAAAGGCATTCCAGCTGTCTCAGCACCAGGTCAGACAAAAAGCTCCCAGACCCTACCACTCTTATGTAGGGTGTCCAGATGTCCTGATTTTATAGGGACAGTCTTGATATTTGGGTCTTTTTCTTATATAGGCTCCTATTACTCCCCACCCCCTGTCCTGATTTTTTACACTTGCTGTCTGGTCACTCTACTCTTATGGAACCTTCCAGAGCCCACAGTATCACATCACAGGTGTGACATTAAAGAGACACGGGAAAGCCCTAAAAATGATTCTGTGTAGTTTGGATGGTCATTTGGGGCCTGATCCTATAAGCCCTCAGAACTCCAATTCTAGTCAACAAGAAATGTTTGAGCTGAGGGCTTGCAAGATTGGGCTGTAATTGGATATGCAGAGTGTGGCGAGCTGTTCTAGTGGGGTGGACTTGGAAATTCATCTCTTATTAAAAGCAGACTACTTGCATTTGATTTGCCAACAGTTCCACATGCCCCTTTATGCAACTGGCCTTAGCCAAAACTTATTCAGCTCCCTGGCATTGTGGAGGCCTCAGGCAGTGATGCACCTTCATCCCTCCTGTTCTCTGCCTGTGGCACATAATAGTTTAATCTCCTGAGAGCTGCAATATTTTGCTCTAAAATTCTAGTTGAGAGGCTGCATGCAGGGGTAGTATTTAATGGCCTGTGATATATAGGAGGCCCAGCTAGGTTTAATTGTCCTTTCTGCTGTGGTGCTGGAACAGTTTGTATAGTGGGAGTGCTGAAAGCCATTCAACCAAACTGCAAATCTTGTATATGATGGAAACCACTTCAAACCATGGGGTGCAGCAGCACTCCCAGAACCCCTAGTTCCAGCACCTGTGCCTTTCTGGCTTTAAATGCTATGACTCTGTATGGAGGTAGTCCTGTTTCCATTCACAGAGGTGATGGATGAAAGTGATAAAGTATTCCTTCCAAGAGATCTCTTTCAAATGAATCACTGCTGGAAGAAGCAGCAGCCTGGTAGGGTCTATGTAGGAAAGTTCATGCTAAATGGAAATAAAGTCATAGCTCAAATGTTAAGTTGGTACAAATTACTTTGGGGGAAAAGCTGTAAATTGCAGGAAAATCCCTTCTGATCACTGAACTGTGATCCTGGCTCTTGACACAACCATGCCACTCCCATTGAACAGAAGGCAGAACAGAAGTATAAATAAAATAATAAATAATAAGTGGTGTCCTTGGATCTAGACACTTTGGGAAGATGCTGAAGAGAGTTCCCACCAATCAGCATCCAGCTACCTTAGCCATTCTAAGGACTACACAGGTCAGTCCTTCAGACAATTTGCCAGATTCTGGTCTATGGGGAATGGGGACTTTTTTCCCCCAATGGATGTAGCTTTGGTGCACTTGGGAGACCTTTGTTCACGGATCTTAACTACGGTTGTGTCAGACTTGAAGAACACTCATGCAAATGCCCAGTTAAGGGTCTAGTTATTACTATTAGTTGTAGTATAGCATTAGAAGGCCCAGCTGAGATTGGGATCCATTTCCATGAGGCACTGTATAAACACACAGACAGTCCCTACCCAGAAGAGCAGACAGTCAAATTACATATAACAGATGTGGGAAGGGGAACAAAAGCAGAGAGAGGTGAAATGATAATATTAGTGAAGAGGAAGGAACAAGCTAAATAAAGCAGGGAAAGAACAGGTTAAAGAATGTTATTTAGATAAGTTAGATATGTTCAACTCAGGAGGGCCTGACAAAATTCACCCTAAGATACTTAAGCAATCTCAGAACCATTAGCAACGATCTTTAATTGTAGCATGAAGCACAACAGAACACAACCCAACACAACCCTGCGAAAGCAGCATTATTGTACACCCATCTCACACACAGCTCCAGCCTGATCAGATTCTTGCTCCAAAATAGGAATAATTGCCTGCCTGGGTGTGAGGCACACAGTGGTTATTGCCATACACAAGGTCATACACCATACCCCCTAATCTCAGCCTCTCTCCTCTGGCTCTCACTACAGGGCACTCTTTGGCCTGGCCTTTCTGTAAGCTTGGAGAAAACTCAGAAGTGGAGCAGAAAGCTGCTGGGTGGGATTCTGAAGACAGCCTGCAGTCCATTGAAATAAGACTTGTGCTCCTAACTCACTTAGGCACTTTTGAATATCCCAGCCTCTGTCCTCATGCTTACTTTCCAGTGGCTGGGGTCTCTGGCAGGTGCCCAAAGTATGGTGCTATCTCATCAGCTCTCCAGTGAGGAGCACTGCCTGGCCTATTACAAGCACACTTTGTTTCTTTTCTACCATAGGTACCTTTAATCCTTAAGTTTCCAAGCAGGATTTAGCACAGGTACACAGCAAGAGGAACCTGCCACACAATTTTCTTCCTCTAAATATCCCCCTTTACTGCTTGTTCCTTCCAGTTATATCTTCTCCCAATTACTGAATCACTTGTCTCATTAGCCCAGCAACTACCACCCAGGTGTCAGCAATGCCAAGAGAAACTGGTCAATTAATTTCACTCAAGCTTGCAGTCTTCCCAGTATTGCAGCCTCTTCAGTTCCCCGGGTGCTACGGAGAGTACCCTGTGACAGACAGCCTGGCCAGGATTTCACCAAGGGCGTGTGACTGCTTATGAAACAGTAAACACTGGAATAAAACAGAGTTGGAAGCATGTTCTGCAGCAATAAGGTTCTGACAACAAGAGTGGCACCAGTGCTGCTAGTCTAAGTGGGGTTAATAACAGGTTGTCCGTCGTAACAGAGAGAGAATAGCACTGAATCAGTGATAGCACCAGTAATCTGCTGCCATAGAGAACGCACATGCACCCTCGGTGTCTGCCTGTACACGTATTTGAGGGGGATGTCTGTGCTCAGAGTTCCATCGGTGGCTGACAGTTAAACCCCTCCATTAATATTCAAGGTTCTGGTCACCACCTACAAAGCCCTAAATGTCAGAGACCGCCACTCAACCTGTGTTTGTCTGGATGGGGCTAAGGCATTCTCAGCAGCAAGCCCTCTTCTCTGGAATTTGCTCCCTGCAGAAACGGTCCTGAGCACAAACCTGGCCACTTTCAGACAGAACCATAAAGTTCACTGCTTTGTCTAGGCTTTTTCATAATTTCTGAATCTGCCTCCCCTCTCACCTAGCCTGCTGGCAATGACATTCCTCTTCCTCCTTCTGAAGTGGATGCTGATTCTCATGGGATATTGATCTGTCTAAGGCCTTGGTCTCTGTTTACCCGTGCACAGGGCACCCCCAATACTGCGGTGGTCAGGGCCTGTAAGAAATACAAATAAACCATTTCTGCCCTCCTATGCACAAACAGGACATTAGCTTGACTAGTATTTATGCACACATCTAAGGCCCACAGGTACTGGTGGCATTGCAGTATATTGCTACGGTTAGTAATATGCAGAAAAGAACTTAGGAAATAGAGGCTAGGAATAAGACTTTTTTGAGGGGAAAGTAGAATCCACATTGTTTTGGACGGGATGAGGAAGAAGGGAGAATTCTATCTCCACCAAAACTACTACACTGTCGTACGGTTCATGCATTGAGCCACTTTATATATATAAGCACTTCCCATTCCTGGGTTACAAGGCAGCTGGTCTTTAAACCTCTGTTTTCTTTGGCATGGTACATGGTTCATCTGAGATAACCCACAATTAACAGCAGGGCTGCAGCATATAAAGTGCAGCATGTCAGTAATGTCTTGCCCCCATTAGAGGAACCGAAGAACAACCCTCCACAAGCCTCAGAGCGCCTCAGTCTTTGTTAGAATGCCACATGATCAAAGTCTGGCACCGTGTGTGCATGCGTCATGTGCTTGTGGGGGAGTCTATGGGTTTGCCGATGGTGTTTTGAACTGTTTATGAGGGCTGGCTGAAAATTTGCCATTGACTTTCCCTCCCCCTTTTAAAAAAATGGAAAATGGATTTTCAATTTAAAATGCTACACCCCTTGGAGACAGTCTTTCCTTGTCTCTGTTACACCATCCTGGCTGAATACAGATAGTTGGAGGTAAGGGCAATGACTCTCTTAAAGAGCCTGCCCCTGCAGTGCCAGAGTCGTCATCACCACAGGAGCTGCATGGAAAGCAAGTAAAATGGTTCCTTATTCTCACTCATTGTTTTTTACAGATGCTCATAAACAAGCACAAAGGGAGTCACAGCTGCTTAGCAGGGAGCCCAGCCCTATTGACGTCATCAGGCCTGAGGTGCTCAGCACTTCTGAGGATCAGGCCCTGAGACTGGAAGCTTCTGGGCAGGGACCCTGTCCTCTGCTGGTTTTGGTCAGGGCTAGCACTCAGTCATCACTCAATAAATAACGGGAATACACTGTCACTCAGTCCTAGCATGACTTGCTCAGTCGCTCTCACTGCCCTCCCCCCCACACTGTCTCTCTCTTATTTACAACATAATTATTAGTCCTCTTGAGACACAGCAAGAAATGTTTCACTGACTGATCCCTGTTATACCCAAAGCTGCATGAGAAGCATCTTACTTAAAAAGCCTAAGGCTATTATTACTCTAACAGCAGCAGCCAGGACCTGGGCTTGGCAAACGTCTGACTTTCCTTATCTTCTTTCAGCTCCTCGCAGATAGTAGGGGTGGATGACGGTTCCTCAGACCTGTATCCCAGATACTCGTGCTCAGTACAAGCAATAGACAGCATAGTAAATTACTAACCAGCTCTCAGAGCTGTCGCAGCCCACAGATAAAGGGAGAAGCAGATGGTTAACATTGGATTTCTTCTTTTTTTTTTAATCTAATTTTGCCTGGTTGAAAAAATGCTTGGAAATATTTATCTATCTCAGGAGCCAACCAAAGACCCTGACCCTCCATGCTGTGTGTTTACTAGCCGTACTTATGGATGGACTCCGTTCTGAGCTCCCAGGGGTTGCCACACTCTCTGAGAGAGGCCACATTTGGCATGCGCACACACATGTGGGATATGTATGCACAGATTGCATTTGCAAGTGTTCATCTGCTGCCAGCCTCCTGCTTTGCCCACACAAATTCACATTCATGTGCCCCTGAGATCATGACTAGCTGGGTGGAGATCTCTGGCCTGTGTTAGGAGCAGGTCAGGCTGGATGGTCCCTTCTGGCCTTAAAGCCTGCTGAGAGTGTGGACACAAAATTCCACCTAACCCTTCCAGACTGAGCTGCCTAGGCGTATTATTTTGGTTATATTAGTAGCGTGTGGTAGTGCCCAGAACATGCTAAGCATGTTCCTGCTCTGCAGGCCAGCAGCTGTGGCCCAACCGTCTTCCCACTCCTTTCTGCACCTAAGGGGATTAGGGAAGGAGTAGTCCCTGCACTCCCCAGAGCAGAGGGACTGTAACTGCGCCCAGGGTCTTTATGCAGGCCATGCAATGTGAGGAAAGCTGATTGCCCTCCCCTACACTGAACACCCATGTAAGAGCCAGGCACAGCCCAGCCCATACTTAGCTTTCTCCTTGTCCAGCACTCTGCATTTTCTCATGGCCATTTCTGCTTTCTAAACAGGTGTTTGTTATGCTGAGTTCGGAGTGCGTGTCCCGAAAACCACAGGCTCTGCCTACACCTACAGCTATGTGACAGTGGGGGAGTTTGTGGCATTCTTCATCGGCTGGAACCTGATCCTGGAGTACCTGATTGGCACAGCAGCTGGCGCAAGTGCCCTGAGCAGCATGTTTGACTCCCTGGCGAATCACACCATCAGCCGCTGGATGGTTGACAGTGTTGGAACGTTAAATGGACTGGGTGAGAATTAGATTAATACTCTTGTCATGTAATGTGTTGAAGGCAAGTGGAACCTCCTTGGAAATCAGACAAGGATTGCGTGCTCTGTTCACTATTTACCACCCGGCCACCTCTGCCAATGGCAGTCTTGTAGTTACTTGCGGGCATCCCAGTAGAGTTGGAGTGAGGCGGCAGCTTACCTCTCTGACATCAGGTGTGCTGCCATGCCCAAGGTCCCCTCCTTCTGTGGTTCTGGTTCTCTCCTCTGGAGGGAGCCCTCCTCTGGTTTGGGGGCTTGAGCCCCGTAGCTAAAGCACAAGTCTTTCAAAAGAAAGCCCAGTTAATAGCTGCCCAAAACAAGTCCAGCACCCTCCTTGGGCAGCAGCCCTCTGCCTAGGGTCTGTGCGACCTGCAAGTCCTGTTCCTTAATTACAGGCATCACTTTCTCCTCTTGTACCAGGGGCCAACCCATCCTTCATTCTCACGAGGCCATGACTTCTCTCTGAATCCTTTCCCTTCATTTCAGGGGCTTCCCATCACCCCAAGGGCACTGTAAGGGAGCCCAGGCTCTTCACTAATCCAGACTCATGCCCTCTGACCCTGTACCATGCAGTGGCTGTCTGCCTGTCCACTCCAAACTGCCCTGCTCACAATTCCCAGTGCGTCTTCCATACAACTTCCCCTACATCACCCTGAACCTTCTTAGACTCTTTCCTGGACTCTCTTCCCAGCTTCTTCTCAGCAGGGAATGACACCAGCGCTGACCAGGCCTCCAGCCTTGGAGAGCTTCCTTACCCCGCTGCTGTCCTTCCCTTGGCTCTCCTCACCTTCCTATCAGCCGGGGACCACCAGGCCCTAACTACAGGGGAGCCACCCAAGTCCCATTCCCGCTTTACACCAGGAAGGAGGGCTTGTCTTTTACCCTGTCTCACCCTTCCCATCAGGCCTTGCTGTAGCATATAGTCACCTAGGAGAAAAACCAGGCATAGATGGGGCCTGAGTCTGAGCCTGACTTTGGCCCATGCCTGGTTTTGCTTCTAGATGAGATGTGACAGGTGGGTTTTCAGGAGGGATGTCTGAAACTGCCAACCAATCCTGGTGAGTCTTCCCTTCTCACCTAAGGCCTAATCCTGCATGGTGTTGAGCTCCCTCAACTTCCACTGAAATCTGCACTTTGCAAGATCAGGCCCTTACTGATTAATGCAGATAAACAGGTGGAAGTGGGAGCCTGTTGTTTCCTCACTGGCTCATGATGGAGGAACCTTAATCCATGAGTTAAAGACCTTTGTGAGTGACTATGTCAAAATACTGCTGCTAATTCCTTCATTCACACAGTGACTCTCTCCTGCTGATACACACTGCATGCTTCTCAGACACAGGGCAGTTTAAAAACTCACAAAACGCAGTGTAAAAGTGGAGACAGTATTTAAAAAGCCACACAATCTGGGGTCCTCTGAAAAGGGCCTGGTGTTTGCCGGGGGGGAGGGGAGTTCTCCGTCTGGTGACACAACTGGAAAACATTCGTTGGCTGGAGGGAGCATTCTTTGACGCAGTCAGAGGGGCCAGAATAAATCATTTTATTGGTGCTAGCAATGGGTTTGAAGCAGCATGTTTTGCTCCAAATGCAAACAGTCTCAGAGCTTGGCTTGTTCCAAACCAGTGTTCTAGTTCAACTTGGTTTAGAGACAGGCTCAAGAAGTGAAGCTGGAAACTGCATTTGGAGTGGAACTTCCCTGCAATTTGGGCGGAGAACAGGTCTGGGGCTTCTGTCTGAGCCCATCTCTAATTTATACTCATCACCTGGAAAACAACCTGTGTTTTATTCTCTGCGTTTGCTAAAGTTCTCTCTGACTACTAGGGTATAAGGACACTACATGGTTTCAGGGGGGTGCCTATCACCCATACACACATGTTGATGAAGATAACTGCTAGCTGAAGCAGTGTGCTTCCACTCTAGTACAGCAGCAGGTGAGAAAGTGCATGCACGGATGCTGTGTTAGTAAACTGGCAATCAAAGCAACTTCTCCAGACCCCAATTCCTGGTTAATCAGATGGGCTGCATCTGAAATGTAATGAAAACAAACATTTCTGAGCACCCAGCCAATGGCAGTTTTAGAGCCAAATCATAATATATACATTATGCTGTTTAATTTTACATTCCCTCATTATCATCAATGCCGAGCGACTAGCCAGACGCAGATGGCAGTCTGTGAGCCAGTGGAGGGCTTTCAGGGTTCAGGGATTCAGCAACATGGCTTCCGCAGACAGGGACCATGCTGCAGAGCCACTTTTAATCATTACCGTCTAGATTTCCTTCTACAGGGACCAACCAGCTGCCTGGAGCACAAACATCTAGTAATTGCTTGCTAATTTCTGTGATTTCCCTATTTGTCTAGTAGCCCCAGTACTACTCTGTGGCTGATGCTAATGAATAGCAATAGATCATAGTTCTGATAAATGTTTCATACAAAATTTAATGTTTGATTCATTTTTAATTGGAGGCCAGCAGAGTGGATGACTAGATTTTGGGAAATGGAGGCATGTCATACAGTTTAGGACCTGATCTTTCGTTCTTTGCTCACCCAAAATTCCCTTTGACTTCAGGGCAAGGAATGGAGGGTGGGTCCTTTATCCCGAATGAAAAATGGCAATCCATTCACAGTAAACAATTTGACACACAACTGAAAGCACTGGGAAATGCCGTACTTAGAAGAGACCATTAGTCCAGTATCCTGGTTCTTACAAGGAAAGTGCTAAAACATTGTAAGGCACCTGGTTGTTGTGCCATTCTATGAAATGGGAGTAAATGTCTTCCTGACCTTAGCTAATAATCATTTTGTGCCTTAAAGCCTGGGGGTGAACATCTTTGAAATGTATCGTAGCTAATGTAAGCAGAGGTGCTTTGATTTGTGCCTCCTAAACCAGGGCCTGCTGCACATTAACTATTGATAACCGTTAATCCTTTGCATTAGGATCAGAGCAGCGCTACAAATTTTTATATTGCTCCAGAATCCAGAAGGCAGGGGAGGGGATTTTCCTGAGGTTCTTTCTGTCTCTCTCTGTCTCTCTCTCACTTGCTGTGCATGAAAAGTTACACATGTATTTTGTTTTGTTTGTCCAGGGAATGGAGAGGAATCATATCCAGATCTTCTCGCTCTGGTTATTGCTGTCATTGTAACCATCATTGTGGCCATGGGGGTGAAGAACTCTGTGGGATTTAACAACGTGCTCAATGCAATTAACCTGGTAGTGTGGCTCTTCATCATGATCGCTGGGCTTTTCTTTGTCAATGGCAACAACTGGTCTGAAGGGCAGTTCTTGCCATTTGGATGGTCTGGGGTAAGTGTCTTACACACAGTCTGGTATGTTATGGGCAGCAGCAGCCTTCAACTGAAGCATCCTAGCTGGTCACATAGGGCCCACACCATAGAAGCCGCACCACTCCAATTCCCATCTGCTGTGCTAGCAGGTCATCATTATTTATTTGTATTACATAGCACACTGAGGCCCCAACTGAGATCAGAGCCCCCAGTGTGCTGTACACATCCATCGCAAGAGATAAACTATCAGCTCTTCTCAGCAGGGACTAACAAAACATAACCGACAAAGGGTGGGAGAAAAACTGAGGTGAAGCAACTTGCCCAAGGTCACGCACAACAGGTCAGTGGCAGAACAGGGAACAGAACCCAGGTGTCCTGGTAACTAGTCCAGGGCCCTAGTCACTGGCCCATATTGCCCCTCAGGCTATGTAACAATGGAAGTCTTTAGCCACCCTGCTTCCTTCTTAGAAAGCACCACTTTGGTTTCATCTCCTGACTCCTTGGGCCATGTAGAGAGGTCATAGGGCCTGATAAACAGGGGACTCTGGGCAGGGCCCCCACAGCGGGAGGGGGTGGAGCACAGGTAACCAGGAGCAGCTGAGGTAGTTTCTGTGCCCTGTGGGTACATCTGAGAAAGAGGGGAAGTCTGGTCAGCGGTGGGGAGGGAGCTGCCTGAGCTCTCTAAAGGGAAGGCCAGCGCTGCTGTATACTGAACTCCCAGAGACAGATTTACAGGGCAATAACTGGCACCATTCTTCCAAACCCCCTCAAACCGTGAGAGTCCAAACCATACGGAATCCAGGTCCCAGCTCTGATCCAGAGACCAAACCCTGACCCACCTCAAACAACTAGACTGACAGGGATAAGCTGAAGAGTAAGATTTTCCAAAGTGCCTAAGTGATTTAGGAACCTACATCCCATTGATTTTTTTTTCAATGGAAATCAGGCTCCTGAGTGAGTTAAGTGCTTTTGAACCTTTTACTCAAGGTGTTTTACTGAAGCCCTGCTCTCTCCCAGCTGAACGTGCTGAGTTGGGTTATATTGGGATCTGTATCCAAACCCTCTTTGTATCTGCATAACCAAATCCCAAATGACAACCTTTGCCCATCTTTGAAAAAGTCACTTGTGGTCCAGTCTTCCCCCACTCCATCAGAATAAGCTTAGAACTTTTTCATAACTCTAAGCTCGAGAGCCAACCATTTGAAGTGATATGTTGTTATAACGTTATACCAAAATACAGTAGCCATGGATAGAAAAGGAGTTAAGGGAGGGCTAGTGCCGTTTCTATAAAGAGGGGGAAACATACTGATATTTGGTTTGGTTGGTCTTCAGTAAAAATATTCTAAACTGTTTGTTTTGTGCACTTCATAAAGCCACCTGCCAGTGCTTGTTTTATGGATGTTAGCTCACAGCTTACTGAGAATTTGGACAGATTTGGCTTTTTCAGCCTGCTTGAACTGGTTTTTATCCAAGGATGAGCAGAGACTGAAAATATCTCGGCTGGACTAAGGCCAAGATAATTTCTCAGATTTACACTGCTCAACTCCATAAGGTTTTGTACAGAAAAATAAGCAGGAAAGTAAAGTAAACCAAGATTCTTGGTTATCGGAGCAGATCCTGGGCTGTCTGATGTTTTTCCTCCCTCTTCTCTTAAATAAATCAATATTTTCTGCTAGATAAAACCTAAAGAGAAGAAAGAAGCCCCCTTGAGAGCATATATTGCATTTATCTTTTGAAGCTGCTTGGCCTTTTTATGCCACATATTAGGAACAATAAACAAAGAGAAATAGAGAAAAACCAGCCATTTCTCTTGTATCCAAACCTACAAAAGACTCAAGGCAAAAGTACAGAATTTAAAGGGATAAGGGGCTTGATCTAAGCCCATTGAAGTCAATGGGAGCCTTCCCATTAATTTAAATGGGTTTTGGATCAACCTAAATTTGGCCCCAAAATTTAGCTTTTGTAAAAATAATCACGCAGTCGCTGTGTTTAGGGTGAAATTCACTCTTGTGCAGAGGGCCACCATGAGGCATCTGCACCAGCGAAGTCCTTTAAAATAGGATTTAAATGAGGCTTAAGTGGTGCAGAGGCCCTCTGCCGAGAGGTGAATTTTACCATCTAGTGCGCTGCTAAATAGACAGATTATATAGATTAATATTATATACACACACACACTGCAAACTAACCCACTTCTTGTGTCTTTCTGAGATACCAACACTTTAAAATCACTTCCTTTTTTGTCTGTCTTGCATAAAATACCTTACAGAAAGCCAAGGCCAATTCTTTCCACCTCTGTATTTAAATAAAGAATTGCTTTCAGTTTGACTCGCAACTTGCCATTTATGTAATTTTCAGCCATTGCACATGCTTCAGTGTTTGTTTCCTCAGTTTGATAACTGTCCTTGATAATATTGTATATTTAAAGAAAATAAACACAATGAAATATTTAAACAGTACAAATAATTCTTCATCCAAGGGTTCCCAGTGGGTGCTGCTAGCCCATCTGCAGTTTCCATACAAAACAGAAGTTATTTTGAAAGCTCCTCACATCTGATTATATCTATTCTGGTCCGTCTATTAGCACATTTTGCTGTCACATTAAAAAGTTTGCTAATATGTAATGTGTGAGAATGTTACAAATACTTATTAATTTAATCAGATTTGGATTCTAATAGCGTGAAAGCAAGTGACTATATAAAAGTGACTATATAAAACTGGTTAATTGTCTTATCTGTCACTGTCAGGATCTGTCAACAGATTCAGGGGCTGCATAACTACAGACCTGTGTCAAGCATTAGTAAGTTGCAAATGACCCTCTTTTAGTGAAAACCCAAGCCCGACTCCTGCCTCAAAGGGTGGAGTACAAACTGAGTATTCTCAAATCCAATGGATCGCCTAGCCTTAGTTTAATGTTTTTGTTTTAATGTTATTGAATGCTCTTTTATTGCTAGATATTTCATTGTATGGCGTGATGTTCAAGTGGCATGTTGAAATAGAAGCACTAGATTAAATCACTGGATTCTTGGTTCTCCCAGGTGCAGGCTGGGCCCAAATCAGAATGCTCAGTTTGGGCACTCAGATCAGCCTTTAAGTGTCCAAAAGACCAGATGAAATGGAACCAGGTTCCTTAGCTTAAGCATCCGTGTTTGAAAACTTAGAGACACTCTGAGCCACATCTGCCTTGCTTTACATAGGCTTATTGACTTCCACTCACGTTAAAGGGGGTAGGATTTGGTCCAATAGGCACTGATTTCAATGTTCTCACAGAAGCCAAAATCCACTCCCCAGCAGGAATAACTCGGCTCGGCACTGGGAAACTCTGTAGGAGGAAGTATTAGGGGAAAGCCTCCCTTTAGGCCACTGAGTTGGTAATGGAACTTCTCCGTGGCTGCTACTGGAGGCCTCCACGGCCGTGGTGCCCCTTCTCTCCTCACCCCCAGGTAAAAGTAAAGTGGATCTTCCAGCCCTTGATGGGGGTGGGGCGGGGAATACAAGGAGGCATCTCTCATTCTGCTAGTTTTCCTTCACGTATCTGATTAAGTAAATTATTTGTGCAGGTGCTAAAAGGCGCAGCTACTTGTTTCTATGCCTTCATTGGCTTTGACATAATCGCCACCACAGGAGAAGAAGCTAAGAGTCCCAACACCTCCATTCCCTATGCGATCACGGCTTCACTGGTCACATGCCTGACGGCATATGTATCTGTAAGTACCAACTACATACAACATTTCTCTACTGTGGCTTCTGTGCTGCTTTCTTTAGTGAGATAATGTGCCAGTGAGATCATGTAACAAATGTTTCCTTCTCTGGTGGATGTGCACGACTACATCAGCTGTGGATGTGTTTGACTACATCAGTGTCTTTCTGCGGCTGCCCTTTGACCTCCCAGTCTGTTGTTTCCAGGCGGAGGATTCAGATAGTTTCATTCTGAGGGGTATCCCATTTCCTGTGCCAGCTACATGGAGCATGTGACAGCATGTGACAGCCTGTCTTTTCCCTGTGCATAATCTACATCCTCCGATACAAAGGGGAGGTCAGTGTTTAAGACTGCAGCAAAACAAAGAAGAGCACCAGAGATGAAGGACACATTTCCCGAGCTGCGTCTTTGGAAGAAGAACCACTTCCACTGCTGCAAATTCGGGACGCTGCCCAAGGCAGCACGGATCATAGCTCATAGGCAATAACAGGTGTGGGTGGCAAGCATAGAAATGGCAGAAGCATTGTTCTGCCTCTCTGCATCCAAATAAACACACCTCTGTCTTCAGGATAATGGAACAAAATTGAGTGAGTCATAGGGGAAAATGTTGTTCTGACTGTTTTATCCAAAACCTATCCAAAGGCTATCAGGCTATCCTCTTTCTTTAATCATGGCAGTTACCAGCCAAGTCCCTTTATTTATTTTTCATTTAGATAATTGTTCTTCACTGAAGACCATATTTTGTCCTTTGCAAATAATGGTTTAAGTATGCTAAATAAGAAACCTAGGGCACGTGGCCATTTCTGAAGCCACATTTTAAATATTTCTGACTTTCATCACTGAGAAACTGAGAAACTGATCTCGTCCATTGTGGGTCCTTGGCAGAAATATATGCTGCAGTCAAAAACAACCCTCTGTACTCCTCCACTCCTACCGCGGTGTCTTCTTTTGTCTTTGATAGGTGAGTGTAATCTTAACTCTGATGGTGCCGTACTCTGCCATTGATTCTGAATCCCCTTTGATGGAAATGTTTGTAGCCCACGGATTCTATACCGCTAAATTCATTGTTGCCATCGGATCTGTAGCAGGATTGACAGTGAGCTTGCTGGGCTCCCTTTTCCCAATGCCAAGAGTCATTTATGCCATGGCTGGTGATGGGCTGCTCTTCAGGTGAGTTGTGCTTTTGCTGTCATTTATTTTTGCCCCCTGATGCTTTGTGACTTAAGTTCAAGTTAAAAATGATTGATTCAAAGTCAGTCATTTCATCTTCTCTATGGAAACCTCTCAGTTTAATGGCTGCATTTGTCCTTTAGCACGTATGGGATCAAATAGCCAGAAAGCTGCAAAGTCAGGGGAGCAGTGATACCTTGAAAAGGCTTCACAGCAGCACAGGCCTGCTAGGAATCCTCAGAAGGTCTAAAAGAGGAAGGGAACTATGTGGGATACCCTCTCTCCACACTTCACCAGGCTCTGAGAGCCATAACCTGCCATTGGTTGGAACACGGGGGCAATGGGAGCTTAGCTTAAAAATCAGCAATGGGAATGCGAGCACAAATCAAAGCCTATAATCTGGGAAATCAGGAGGGATCTACAAGTGCAATAGCTGATGTCAGAGTTTACACAGGGAATGTGTGTCTTCATGTCTGAGGGTGGGGTGAA
The DNA here is from genome assembly GCF_020497125.1 of Mauremys mutica. NCBI lineage: Eukaryota > Metazoa > Chordata > Testudines > Geoemydidae > Mauremys > Mauremys mutica. Next base: position 89,334,049 of record NC_059080.1, on the reverse strand, counting down.
TAGTCTAAACAAAGTAACTCATGCCTATGTCTTTCAAAATGATCGCATCCTGTTCACACACAGAGGAGTAAATGGGCAATAACTCACCTATCAAAAACAAAAACCAAACAAACACACACCTCTCAAAGTAAAAATATCAAGGCCAAAGTCACACTTCGGTTTAAGACTTTTGCTTTTCCCAAAAAGTCATTTTTAAAATTGCCTCAGATGTTCCTGGTTCATTACTCAGCACAGCAACCTAAATTATACCAACATCATTACAGATACCGTTCCCCACTGAGAAATGCACTCTGGGTTTTTTCATAGGAAAGAGAGTAAAAGAAACAGCCAGAATTGTACAGAAATTAAATCTAAATATTTTCCCTAGAATAAACTCACATCTAGAGTGTAAAACCTACTGAACTTTGTGTTTGCTTGTTTTATAAAAGAAAAGGAGTAATACATCTACTGTAACTTAGAATTAAATATACTCCAATTGTCACAGCACCTTTGCTGTAAAACACTTGCACTGCAGAGCTTTGAATTACCACTTTGAATTTACAAGTAGTTAGGGCCCAATCCAAATCTCAGTGAAGTCAATGGGAGTCCTTCCATTGACTTCAGTGAGTTTTGGATCAGCCTTTTAGACTATTAACTCCTGATGCTATATAAATACCACAGGCCAACAGACAGGTGTAGGCCTTGGCATGTTAAACACGTATGGATATGTTTGTAAACGTGTTTGTAATAGGCCCAATCCTACAAACATTACCAAGCTTGGTGGGTTCTACCATGAGAATCCCAGCTGTGGTCAATGGGGCTATCCATATTAGCAAACTCAATAGTAGATATAACCATAGTCGGTATGACTGTGAGCTCTCTCCTCTGTGCTATGTGCACCTAAAGCTTCTAGTGAACTAATAGGAGTTTGGGGTGTGCAAAGAATGCACGATCAAGTCCTATAGGGGAGATGTTCAAAAACACTCATCATTGGCCCAACTCTGCTCTCATTGAAGTCAATGGGAGTTTCACCCTAAATGATCTGATGTGCACTTCAGATCATACTGAGATGCCTGGAGATACTTCTTCTTCTTATTCACTCCCTGTGGAGCATAAGGCACCAACCACTCTCCTCCATTCATTTTGTAGCCTGGAGCTACAAGCTACCCAAAATTCAGGGTGGGCTCCCTTGTCATTATAGTCATTTCTTTGGGAGGGTCAGGCACTGGAGTTTTACCCAGAGAAGCAATTATACTAGATCTGAGTCTAGCTCCAAACCCTAGTACCGCGGCTTTGCATCCAGGTAAGTGTTACTGTCACAGGGGAGCCTCCACTGGGTGCAGTTTTAACGTTCTGTGACTGTTTCACACTCTAGATTCTTGTCCCATGTGAGTTCTTACACGGAGACTCCAGTGGTGGCTTGTATTGTCTCAGGATTTCTAGCAGCACTGCTCTCCTTGTTGGTCAGCCTAAGGGACCTGATAGAAATGATGTCCATCGGCACACTCCTGGCCTACACTTTGGTGTCTGTTTGTGTCTTGCTTCTCCGGTACCAGCCAGAGAGTGACATTGACGGTTTTGTCAAATTCCTCTCTGAGGAACACACCAAGAAGAAGGAAGGGATTCTAGCTGACTGTGAGAAGGAGGTTTGCTCTCCAGTGAGCGAAGGGGAGGAGTTTGCTGGCCCACTCACCAACACGTGCGGTGCAAAAAATCTGCCATCGTTGGGTGACAACGAGATGCTCATTGGGAAAGCAGATAAACCCACCTACAACATCAACCACCCCAACTATGGCACAGTCAACATGACCTCAGGAATCGAGGCAGATGAGTCTGAAAACATTTACCTCATCAAGCTGAAGAAGTTAATAGGGCCACGTTATTACACAATGAGGATTCACCTGGGACTGCCAGGGAAAATGGATCGCCCGACTGCAGCTACTGGCCGCACTGTCACCACCTGTGTGCTCCTGCTTTTCGTCCTGATGTTCATCTTCTGCTCTTTCATCATTTTCGGTGCAGACTATATCTATGACGAGAGCTGGTGGGCTATTCTCCTGGTGGTTTTGATGGTCCTGCTCATCATTGCATTGGTATTTGTGATCTTGCAACAGCCAGAAAACCCCAAAAAGCTGCCATATATGGCACCTTGTCTCCCTTTCGTCCCTGCATTTGCCATGTTGGTGAATATTTATCTCATGCTGAAGCTCTCCACGATTACATGGGTCCGATTTGCTGTCTGGTGTTTTGTGGGTAAGTCTTGGATTTTTTAAGTTAGTCTGTTGTAAAAGTAACTTCTCTAGCAGATGGAAACCTAGATGTCACTCTCCTTTTTCCCCCTCTCCTCCTTTTCTTTACTTCTGTTCTTCTGCCCCCTTTTTTTTCCTTTTTTCCATGTTCTCCCCTTATTTGGGGGAGATTTTTTGAATATAATATAAATTCCAAAATAAAGGGGGAGGGGAGAACTTTACTAATTAGAACAATTGGACCATGCTGTCACTCTAACCGGTGTGAGTGGTCAGCTAGGGTACATCACAATCCTCCTCCCTTCTGCAGCATCTTCAGCTGTAATCCCAAAGCACGTTTAAAAACTCAAATTAATTCAGCACCCCTGGGAAGTGGCCTAGCATCATTATCCTCACATTGCAAACAGAGACACTGAAGCACAGAGGGGTGAAGTGCCTTGCCCCTGGTCACCCTGCAGGGCAGAGGCACAATCAGGAATAGAATCCAGGCCTTACTTGCAATCTGACCATCTATGCAGCCAACCACACTGACACTCCAGCTACGCAGGCTGTAGGGTGAGCCAGTGTCAGGCTGGAGACTAGAAGGCAGGAAACCTGGTTCACAGTCTCCCATTTTAACGATCATACAACACCATCTCTTAAAGCCAGCGCTTAACGGTTAGCATTCATGTGTATTTATTTCTGGTTGCTTTTTTCCCCATCTCCCACCCTGCTGTCCAGGCACGTCTACAAACATTCAGACAGTCGGTAGCAACATTAAAATGATCATCTCTGCAATAAACTCCTCTCCCACCACTGAAATATTTACATTTCTCGTCCCGTCCCCCCCCATGACTACCCCCCACTATCATCACAATCGTAATAACAGTCCCACATCTACCAACCCACCCTCTCCAAATGCCCAGGGGGAAAAATGGGCCTTGTAGCATGTCCAGAAGATTAACAAATCTGGGCCATAAAGAACCAAAGCAGGACAAGACCACCAGAGTCAAGGACCCCTCATGGGGAATATTATTATTTGTATCATGATAGGGCCTAGAAGACCCAGTCATGGACCCCATAGTGCTAGGGTGCTGTACAGACTCAGAACAAAAAGACCGTTCCTGCCCCAAATGTCCTGCCAACAGCCCCCTTCCCAATCCAATCAGAGCTCAGAATCCTCCACTGATTGCAACTGTGGCCACATGGCACAGGGTGAGAGCTGGGAAGCTGTATGCTCAGTGGTATTCTGCTTACAAGATAAAGCCTTTTTTAAAGAGGAACAATGATTGACATCTGAGCCGACAGCTTGTCCGCCATGTGTCAGCCTGATCCAGATTCAAGCAGTCTTCTTCTCATCATCAGCATCCCTACCAGGGGTTGTGATGGGAGAGAAGAGCAGCTCAGCATTTACCACAGTGATGCTGCTGGGTTCCACTTGAATATTTCCATTCCAGCTGGCAGCTGCAAAGTCTGGCCTTATCAATGGCTCTTACTGGTAGAAATTTACTCCATTTGACTAAAAGTGAAAAACAATCAACAATGAAAAACCCGTCCATATATGTTATCAGCAGCAGGCAGGTTTTCCTGTTTATAAAAGAATCCAGAGGGACCGGTTATCCCACCCTCCATGAAAGCTGTGTGGGTCTCACTCCCTTATCTGTCATCACAGAACTGCAGGGCCAGGGCAGATTTCAGCAGCTGCTCTTTCACCTGCACTGCATAGTTTGGGGGCTGATTTCCCTAGCAAGTAAATTGCCTGTTTTATGAGTTAGATGTTGCACTAAATCTCATTTTTAATAGTTTTTTTCCATAACTAATTTGGGTACCTGTTCAAATTTTGGTTTCTCGTAAATGAACCCTGAAGTTGTTTGATGGAACGTCCTCCAGGAGAAGAGCACCAGAGCGATGGCTAGAGATAAATCGGTTTAGTCAGTGAAATGAATTATTCTCCCTTCCATAGTTGCTGAAGGGCACAGCCAAATTAAACTGGCTCTAAGCACTGTCCTGATCTCTTCATTGCAGACTAGCTGGGTAAGTCACATAGCAGAAGTGATAAGCTTGTGTTACTTAGTGTAACAGCTCATTTCCAACATTTCTAGTCATAGTCCCCGATCCACATGGATGGGCCTCTGTGCGCCTGCAAAGTCCTATTGATTTCAGTGGGACTCTCCATAGGCACAAGGGATCATGTGGGTCAAATTGCAGGATCAGGATCATAGTCAGCACAATTGTTACTGAACCCAGATTTGGGTTCAATTTTTCCAAAAGGTCTTCACCAATAGCATATTCTGCCCACTCCCATGCTATCAGGAGTTGATTGAACATTCCTTGTCTCAGGCCAGACTTCATACTAACTGCACCATTTAGGGTACATCTTGCAGAGTTAATGGGAGATAGCTACGCTCGAGTCTCTCCTCTTGAGTTAGCCTGGCTCACGGGAGCGCAGCCACAGTGCAAAATAACTCTCACACTGTTGTGTTTTCACTGACACTGCAATCACTTGTGCATGGCACTCAGACTCCTGGGGGCACACCCCATGGTTCTGCAGGAACCTGAGCCTTTCCTGGTGAATCTGGGAAGAACTTGTTGGAAGGCATTGGAGGACTAGCAGCACTCAAATGGAGCTAAGCTGCATCCAAGTTAGCAGTAAGACATTTTAGCCTACACCCGCTGACAGGCCAGCCAGCTAGAGCTGAAAGCATCACCACACTCAATCTAAGGAGTTTTGTGTATGGACAGAACTCGAGTGAGGAGTAACATTCCATTCAACTTACAAATCAAGTTACCTCTGCAATGAAGCCCAGCCCTTCTGCTCTTGATATAGGAAAATGCTGGGTTCTGTTCTGGTCACTCATTTCTAAAAGGTTATAACAGAAACAGGACGGGTACAGAGAAGTGCAGCAGAAATGGCTAGAGGAATAGAAAGACCTCCATGTGCAGAGTTGTAGTTTAGAAAGCAGACAAATAAAAGGTAATATGATAGAAGTGTTTAACGAGTGGTGCAGAGAAGCAGCAAAGAATCCTGTGGCACCTTATAGACTAACAGACGTTTTGCAGCATGAGCTTTCGTGGGTGAATGCCCACTTCGTCGGATGCAAGAAGTGGGCATTCACCCATGAAAGCTCATGCTGCAAAACGTCTGTTAGTCTATAAGGTGCCACAGGATTCTTTGCTGCTTTTACAGAACCAGACTAACACGGCTACCCCTCTGATACTTGACACCGTGCAGAGAAGGGCATTAGATGTTTCCTATTTGCCCCTGCATAACACTAAAACAAGGGGACACCAATGAAATAATTGGCAACACATTTAAAACCGGGAAAGGAAATAACTGAAGCCAAGAACTTAACAGTATCTAAAAAGAATGAGACATTGGTATGAATAACAAGAACAGCCACATTTACCTTACATTAAAATAAAATAAGCATAAGGGATATGACTTCTTATGCTCTAGAGCATAACACAGTCACTGACTGCCTGGGGCTTGCAAAGTACTTCTCCTATGTGCAGGTTATTCCATGATTTGTCTGTAACGGGGTATCTTGCACCTGCCTCTGAAGCACCTCTAATGGGATACAAGGACCACTCGGCTTATCCAATATGGCAGTGCCTGTGGCTTCTATGTTCCTAATTGCAATGTGAGACTTTATTCACTTTCACTGGAAAGTGAGCCAGTGGAGTATTGATCCATGCTCTCGGCTTCTGGATGGGAATTCCAGCTGAGCTGTGGTTTAAAAAAAAAAAAGGACCTCAGCTTTAAAGCCGATAAGAGGGCAGGTGACAATCCTAAAACCTCAACCTTTCCCTAAGCTCTGGAGTGTATTGTGCAGAGAGAGCGCCCTCTTGCTCTGTACTCTTCAGAAAGGGGGAACTATACAGACTCTTTGGGAAAGAGGTCAATTACGTACAATCCCAGAGGTTCCCCTGAGTCCTGAGAGCCCTGAGAACCAAGCAGTCCTGTCCCAAAGGTGCTCTCTCTCTCCCTACTTCCCAATCAGGCACACTTGCATAATTGTTGCACTCCAGAAATAGTGCAGTACATTCTGTAGCTCCACAGCACTCACCCAGAATCTAAATAGTGGTAAACAATGTAATTTGTTTTGCTTTGGCTTTTTTATTTCAAAGCAGCCCTATGCAGCTGAGCAGTAAAGTAAGCAGAGGGCTTCACAAAAGAGCTTCACAAGATGTATTTTTAGGATTTAATTGGACTGAGTGCAGACTAGCACTTCCCAGGGCTCAGAACTGCAGCTTCATTAAATTTCTATGAACAGACAGACCATCTGGCGGTGCAGGATCCATAATTTTCAACCATATCAGGAGATATCTAGGACCCTGGCTCATCTATTTTTTAATACTCCAGGCTGACTGGGGATGAGGAACTCAGTGGCAGGAACAGAAATCCTTATTGCTTCATGTGAGACTATTAGTAAAAACAGCCAAATTCTGAGCTTACGCAAGCAGGAGTCAGTGGAGTTTTCAGTATTTTAAATATTGCCAACCCCAAGCATTCAAAAATCATGAGTCAGGCCCCCTAAAATTATGAGATTGGCTTAAAAACCATGAGATTTAAGGAAAATAATATATTCTGGGCTCTTTTTAGTTGCCTTCTAGTCAGGGGTGAAAGTGAGCCAGTTCGGGCTGGTACCGCGTACCGGTAAGAAGCCGGTACCGGCCCAGAGCAGCACTTTAAGGAGGGTCCTTTGCTGCAGCAGTGCTTTAACATCGCTGCCCCTTCCCCCTGTCAGCGGCCCGGCCAGAAGGGACCCTACCAGCAGGGCCACCAATGGGGGAGGGGTAAGAGGGGCAGCTGCCCTGGGGCTGGCGATTTAAAAGGGCCTGGGGCTCCTGGCCGCTGCTACCATGGCAGTGGCCAGAGCCCCAGGCCCTTTTAAATCGCTACCGGAGTCCCGGGTGGCAGGGATCAGGCAGCTCGGATGGACTGGCGGGGGGAGGCTGACCCCCCCAACCCTGCCCCTTCTGCCCAAGGCGCCAGCCCCCATACCAGTAAGAATTTATTATTACTTTCACCCCTGCTTGTAGTGCTGGAGCCTTTGGGGTTCACATTATCAAGCTTCCCTCCACAGCCATGATGGCTAGAAACTTTTTTTTTTAAATGAAAGCTGAGCTTTTCACATAATCACTTGACTCCAGGAGCTGGGACTTTAAGAAAAAAACACCAAATAGCACAAGACTTATGATTCTAGCCTCAGAGTTGCAGAGAAAAGCTTGAAAATATGACACCTAAAGATTAAAAAATTATAAGGTAAAAGGCAAATAAAAAGAACCCCCAAATTATTATTTTGTAAGTCTAGTGATGTTTGTCAGTCGTATGATTTCTTCTCTTTTCTTTTTTTGTGGACCTGACTCCTTGTTTTTGAACACTTATGATTGGCAATCCTCTACTTTACTCAGGAGCGCTGCCAGCTTTTTTGCCACCCCAGGCAGCAGAAGGTCCCGCCCCCAAAATGCTGCCCCCCATAGAGGTGGCGGAAGGTCCCGCCCCCGAAATACCGCCGACGACCGGGGCGGCCAAAGATCTGGCCACCGCGGTCACCGCCCCCAAAATGTTAGCGCCCTAGGCAACCGCCTAGGTCACCTAATGGGTTGCGCCAGCCCTGACTCTACTGTACTTTACTTCTGCCAGTGGCCAACACCCAGTTGCTTCAGAAATTCTGTGATCATATTCAGTTGTTTATGGGAGATCATTTATTCCTGACCTTTGCAGGCAGTTCACACCCTGGAGCATGAGACGTCTATCTCGGAGGAGCCTGTTTTACAAAATATAGCTCTTTTGCAGTAGCTGCTACACATGCTTTTGAGGGTGGAGGTCACACACACAAATGTTTGTTGACTCTCAGGAGAAATAGCCATACACTGTACCCTGTCACTTAAGAAGCTGCGGCTCCAGTCAAATATAATGACTTCCTCTTGCAGCTTTAAATCAAGGGTGACTTCAAAACAGCAACAAAGTCTGCTAGATTTAATTAACTTTCCCCTGTGGCTTACATGGCATCAGTTCAGTTACCAGCCACAGGCAATTACTAAAGAAAGGCAGCTTCTCTTAAATTTAATTATTTCCCCTGCAGCTTCTGAGGTAAAGAGCTGAAGTGGGTACAGTTTGCTGTTGTGTCAGACTTGCAGTAGTGGTGTGCGAATTTTCTGTTATCTCACATGATGATGTCAACTGCTGCCAGAGCTCAGACAGGCCCGAGCCAATGAAATTCCTGCAGGAACACATCTGCAGTAGATGGATTCTTGAATCCATTACCAATTAAGGATCTTAAATCTCCATATACCTTGGCTTCTGGAAAAAAACATTCATGGTAGGTGGGAGGGAGAGATTGTGTACTGTCACATGAGAAGAGAGTGAGAAAGAAAAGCTTAAAAAGAAATTAACAGCAACAGGAGGGCAGGATTTCTGTATCATTTTAGCATCAAACATATTTAACCTGATGACTGTGAAGCACATTGGCTCTGTGCAACGAACGGTATGAGAGAGAGAGAGTGGGAATGCAGGGAACACCGAACAGACTGAAGAGAAAGGGTAGCTGGGGAGGATAAAGGTATGAAAATGCAATTTGGGGATTTTATCGTGAGCCCGATGATATTTGATGTTTTTCTTCAAATCCCAGATCCTGGAGTCATGAGTTTATGTGAGAATTTCACCTTGCATTTAAAACAATACGTATAGTTCTAGCCCTTGTGTTTGCAGAGAGAAACTTCAAAACGTGAATCCCAAAGGTTCAAAAACCAGAAGGCAAATGAAAAGAATCCAAAATTATATTATTTTAAAATCTCATGATGATTTATAAACCCATCTCATGATTTTGGAGGTCTGATATTGCATAGACCAGATCCTCAGCTGGTGCAAATCAGTGTCATTCCATTGACTTCAGTGATGTCCCTTGAGCTAGACTGATTTACACTAGCTGGGATCTGGCCCAAATATGTGACCCATATATCCCAGGGGGAGCAATGGTGCCTAACTCCAGTGACTGTGTATTTCTTATTCTTCTCTTCCTGCCACTCTAAAATATATGTATTCCATGTATTCTAATAGAGAGACAAACAGCTGTGCAGTAACATCACACTATCCATTTTATAAGATCATTGTGTTTAACTGTTTAATCTTTGACTAACTAGAACACACTATTTATTTATTCCAAAGTGTTTCCTTTCTCAGAGAGCTAACAGTTGTACCCCTCGATGTCTCCCCCCACCTCCCTCTCAGGCTTGCTCATTTACTTTGGCTACGGCATGTGGAACAGCACACTTGAGATCAGCGCCCGGGAAGAGGTCCTTCATCAGAGCACATACCAGCGCTATGATGTGGATGTTGACCCGTTCTCAGTCGAAGAAGGCTTTTCCTATGCTAATGAGAGTGACAACTACCAGGACTGGGAGCCTTCAGAAGACAAAGGCTTCTCTTACCAGCAGATGTCGGAGGCAAAGGAAAGCAGTCGGACGAGTAGCAAATCGAAAAGCAAAGGCAAACACAAACAGAACTTCGAGGCCCTGATTGCAAATGATGAGCTTGACTACTCACCAGAATAGGCATAACACAAACAAAACCACAATGCTATTTCTCACTAACCTAACCCTTGGGCTAGAATGTGAAGGCTTCTTTGGCTCTCATTTTAAATTCCATCCTTCCTAAAATTTCAGTGCCCAGAATCACGTCACTTACTCACTCAGTTTTTTACTCTTCAGGATAGTTCTATAAAAAAGTTTATCCTGAATTCTGAGATTGTCACATTGAACAAAACAAGCAAGTGACCCATTTGGAGTCCACCAGCATGGCCTATCTTGGTGCATGTTACCAAGTGGGCCAGCACGTGGATGGATTGGGTGACTGGAAATTTCTTTCTATGTCTATTAAGCATCCTATTGACCTCTTTTGGCAGCACTGACAATGTGATTTAAATGAGACATGTGCCAAATAGGGTGGGTTTCATGAGAGCAGTTACATGACCAGGTGAATTGGTGGGGGCATGAGACATATTCTCTGTGCTTTCCAGAGAGAATATTTACCCCGTGAATATACTGGTGTGAAGCAACGTATTTGGCATTTTCTTAGCAAGTATATTTTTTCGTTGAATTTATAGAAAGAAAACCTTTGCTAGCTAGGTGTAAGCATACTGAAGCAGTAAAATCTTTCCCAAGGGAATCTCGGGAGTAGATTGAAAGGAGATCCAGGGATCTTGGTCTCACAGAGCAACATTTTAATCCTCCATTTCAGCACCATGGCACTCACTGCAAACACCATGGCTAGGGATGGGCCTGAACCAAACTTCATGAATCCAAACACTCCAAGCTTTGGGATTAAAATGCAACCTTCATGGCTTGCACCATGCTTTAGGACAGACCAGATCCCAGCACATCTGAATTTCTCACATCTGGATCTAAGCTTTCTGGTTTGGGCCCATCCTTAATCATGATGAGGGCCACTCCTCATCTAGGCTTAATTCATTCCTCTATAAATACTCCTAAATATCAAACTCCATTTCTCTTGGTACCATAAGTACCAAGGCTTGGACTCCATTTCCATCATTGTGTGTCTTCTGCTGATTCACTGATCCCTAATAATTCCCGCTGGGCACAGTCCAGATTGTCATTCAGATTTCAGTTCTTCAGATGAAGTTTCTATTTATTACTTCATGTCACATGGGTCATTAACTTTAGGTCGTCACTGGACAATATTTGTGGCAACTGTAGATAACCAGGCCACTGAAATCTCATTCCTTGCCATAAACTATACTTTGTATTAAGGATCCTTAACTTGTATATGTTTTTGAGCTATTTAACCACTGGACTGTTGGGTGCTACTATGAAAAATACTGAAGTGCAACTAGCTACTGTAGTTAATGAAATTCCATAGGATCGCACCTCACTTTGAAACCAAATGGAATAGGCAAAGGGAGAGGGGAGTTCATGTAACACAAGGGAGGGATTCTTAAGCGATGAATGTTTATTGATAGTTAATCCACTGGCTACTAGTAGAGAACTGGCCCAATCCTCCTACTCTCACCTGAGCAAAACTCCCAGTGATGTGAATGGGAGTTTTGCCTGAGTGAGGACTGCAGGATCAGACCCAATAGGAATAACACAGCCTCCACATATCTAATCACAAATACACTGGGCCTAATTCACCTGTGGTGTAACTCCACTGAAGCCAGTAGAGTTATGCCAGGGATGACTTTGGCCTGCTATGTCTTTTCCTTCAGTATATAAAAGAAACATAGTTAACTAAACTCTGGTAGGAATTGGCCTGATGAAGAAATTGGACATTTCTGAGTCACTTTCTCCAAGCCATGTTTTTGTTTATTTAGTAACTTAACTGCAATATGCTAAATGCACCTCTCAGCACTACTGGGCACATGTACAGAATATTCCATCACATTAAACCCTAAAGCGATACAGAGTCATCATGGAACACCACCCGCCCAAACTGGCGCTCACCTCACCAGGACAAAGCTGGAGATAAAGATTTTCAAAGCAGCCTTGGGGATTTAAATGCACAAATCATATTAAAATTAATGGGCTGTGTCTCTCAATCCCTTAGGCAGGTTTGAAAATCTCAGAGAGGGTATGTAGCAGGCCTTGCAGCCTGACCTGATAGCCAGCAAACTTGGGTTCCACTAGACCAGCAGAGGGGTACATTCCAGGGCTGAGAGCCCCCTTTCTGAGAACAATCTGCCACCAGCCCCCTGAATTACAAAACTATCAGCTGGAGGGTCCTGGCTGACTTTGAGTTTTGGAATGCAGAAGCAGAGAGTCTGGTTGAAAATCCTGGCCCCATTGAACTCAATGGGAGCATTGCCATTGACTTCAATGGCACTAGGATTTCACCCATTTGTCTCTGATGTAGCTCACACCCATACCATATAGAACTAATGTCCTCTTCGTAGCACATTTGGATTCTAATAACTTTCAGAGCCAAAAAGAAATGTTTTATTGTCTCTTCCCTTTAAAAACCATCTGTTATGGTTCTTATCACACTGTGTATTTACATAAGAACGGCCATATTGGATCAGACCAATTGGTCCTGTCTTCCGACAGTGGCCAATGCCAGGTGCCTCAGAAGGAATGAACAGCACAGTCAATCACAGAGTGACCCATTCCCTGTCATCCACTCCCAGATTCTGGCAAACAGGCTTGTGACACTCAGAGCATGGGGTGGCATCTCTAGTGTAAATTATTGATCAGCAGCTTCCACACAGGTGATCCATTCCTAGCTCAATGGCCTATATAGAAGATCTGGTTTTAAATTATTGCAATACATGAAAAAAGATTTTTATCCAAAACCTATTTTTAATGAACAGAGATCATATCAAATACATGAGACCGACTAGTCTCTGCTGAAAGCTACAGGGCTAATTTCTGCCCCCTCAGTTGCACCAGGGTCAGGGGCGGCTCCAGGCGCCAGCGCTCCAAGCGCGTGCCTGGGGCGGCAAGCCGTGGGGGGCTCTCTGCCGGTTGCCGCTAGGGCAGCTGGCAGGGTGCCTTCGGCGGCTTGCCTGCGGCGGGTCCACTGGTCCCGCGGCTTCGGTGGACCTCCCACAGGCACGCCTGCGGGAGGTCCGCCAAAGCCGCGGGACCAGCGGACCCTCTGTGCTTGGGGCAGCAAAATGTCTAGAGTCGCCCCTGACCAGGGTAATCCAGCAAACTCCACTGACCTCATTAGCATTGCTCCAGATGTACACTGGTGTAATCAAGAACAGAATCAGGACCACAGTTCCCCCAGACATTCCCTACCAATGCTTAGCAAAGTCAGACTCCATGGTGCATATTCAGGTGAAATTTACTTGTGTCACTTTGTCATTTGAATGGGAAGACGTTTGCACTACATTAGCACGAACGTGGTGCATTTAGCAAGTTTTTACTCACAGAGACTCAAGAGTAAATAATGCTGGGGCTTGAGAGAGACAGTAATTCAGAGAAGTAAGGGCTTGATACCACAACACACATGTGAATGGTCTTTACTTACATGGGTAGTTCCATGGAAATCAGGGAGGTTCCTGGGGTGAGTTTAGGAGCAGGCCCTCCAGATTGAGTGAAGCTTGGCCTGAGCCCAGACCCAGAGCACCCTCTGGATCAAGATAAAGCTGTGCCCAGTTCCACCCTCTCCTTCTGGGGGCAAGGCCTGTGACTCCACTGCCCTCCTGCCATGTAAGGCAGTACGGGTGCTAGGAAGAGGCCATGTCCTTGCATAAGGGGCAGGTCTCACTTGCTGACCAACAGTTGAGGAGCTCAGCCAGAGGGCACTAAGCACGCCTCCATCTCCCCCCACATACAGGAGATGGCCGACATCTCCACAAGGAAGGGTGCCCATCAGCAAACAAACCCAAAATATTCCCCCAGGTGGTTGGGGGTGGGGAGAAGGGGGCAAGAGGCAGCACAGAGCTCTTCATCCCCATGCCCAGTAGCTCAAGAGGTCTGACTGAGCCCTCCTCTCTTTCACTGGTACAGACCATTTTGCAGACCCAGGTCTGCAGCAGGATGTGCAGACCATGTGCACGGGAGATAAAAGATCCACAAGTGACCAGTGAGGGATAATGGGTAGAACTCATTTGTGGGGTTGGGTGGCTCCAGGGCTCCAAACCATGTATCAGTTGCTCCTTGTGCCTGATCTCCCAGACCTAAGCCAGGGCAGCTCTCCCTTGAAGGGGAGAGAAGTATCTAGGATCTTGGCCAGTATTAGTAGCCTTTGCATTATTACTTATTAGTAGCATTGCCATAGCATCTAGGAGCCCCAGTCATGGAGCAGGACTCTACTGTGCTAGGCACTGTACAAACGCAGAACAAAATCCATACCCTAAATAGCTTACAGTCTAAATACATATGCAGCTGCGAAGGTTCTATCTACTTATTATAGGATTTAAATAATCTTCCTTACCATTTTCATGCTGGTTAGTATCATTGATTTGTTGAGGACCAGCTGTGCTCAGCACTGTATGAGGCATAGTCCCTGCCCCAGAAAATGTGCAGTTGGAAAAGATGGACAACACTTGGAAAAGCCAGAGGAAGGGTCTAATTAGAGTATTCTCTCCCTCCCCACCCCCACTTCAAAAAATTACACATTCCGGGGGGAAAAGGAACATTGTAAAATCTGGACACTAAAACCAGCCCCTTTTCCTGCCAAGGAAGATGGAGTTCTAGACAGAGGCAGAGGAATTGCTATGATCACTCAGCAAATCCTGAAACTAGATTTACATCACGTGTCTCAGCTACCAACACAAGAGCAGATGACGGGTTCCAGCAGTGCAATAGGGTGGCACAGTCTCAATGCAGCACAGGTCACAAAAGTTCTTGATCAGCAACTGTATGGCACAAGCACTAAACCCATTCCTGATCGACCTTAGCCAGCTAACTAGTCACACTTGTCCTCCTTGAATTTTTCTCTTGTGAAGCATGTGGTTTGCTTCCACTCCTCCAAGTTAAACTGCAATAATTCTCTCTCTTTTCCCTCTGAGATGAAAGCCCAGCTGGACGCAGATTGTAGTCACCATTATGACTTTCTAACATCATCACACAGCTAAGCTGAAATTTAAATGGGACACCTTGGCATGCCACCGGCCATCACATTTAAAAACTTAAGACACATGGCAAGAAACTGCAAAGAGGAATAGATCCTTTCCTGATGGCTGCACAAGAAATCAAATAACACTAGAATTCTCCATAAACAAGAACACATTTATTTATACCGTGACTCCCAGCCAATGTGCTCAGGGTGCTATACAAACAATTTATATACTGTAATAATAAACTCTGTGGTGCTGGAACCCTGCAGAACACCCGCTGGCTTCCACAAGGTCAAGGGGAGAGGAAGGGAGGTTATGTCCCTTAGTTTACACAGAAAAAACACTGATGTCAGTGGGAGTTTTCTTGGCATAAGGACTTAATGAGAACTGAGGAAGGTTTTCAGGGTTGGTCCATTAGTTATAAGTGGCTGATCAAACAGTAGGGAGTAGAGCTGGGTAAAATTTTTCAAGCAAATAGTTTTTGCACTGAAAAATGCGGCTTCCTGTCAACCAAATTAATTCACAAATTTGGCCTGAACTAGGTGAATTTTGGCCCCCAAAAATGGAATTTTAAAGTCAAAACATTTTGTTTCAACATTTTCAAAATGATGTTTGGATTTTCCATTTCATTCAGTTATTTAAAAAACAAAAACACCCCAAAATAATTAAGAAAAACCATAAAAACTAAAAGAACTAAATTGAGCTACACTGAAAACTGATTTTTTTTTTAAATGTTTCAGTTTGGTCACCAAACAAAAAAAAAATCAATTATGCACTGGGCTGTAGTTAATAAGTGAAAAGAGCTCACTGAAAAAGGTAACTAGGACAAGGAACTTATTTGAAATTCTAACTTTAGATGCCCAGATATGCCTCCAGTGTTACTGTTACAATTGCATAGCTGAGCTCACTAGCGCCATGAAAGTTTCTGTCAGAGACGGACTTCAACCAAATTCCTTCAGTGTCCAAATATCTTCACATTTGGGTGGAATTTGAATGTTACAGCTTCTGTGTTAATCCGCTGTTTCAATAATTGGTCATAAAAATGTCTCTGGGCGGCATCTTTGGGGCACAACAGTTATTTTTATTTTCTTTCTTTCAGTTGCTTTACTACTTTTTAGCACAAAAAAAAAATCTGGGGGCAAAACTGGCTAACTGATCTTTCCAAAACTTTTACTCACTCTTTAAAACTTTTCACCTATCAGTTCAGAGAGGCCTTTAAAAATTAATGATGTATGAGATTTTCCAATATAACAGGCTCTTGCCATCAACTTGTCAATTTCAACTACCTGGTAAATGACAAAGCTTTGGTGGAATAGCTGAATTCCAGATACAGATTTTGATGCTCCTGCCATAATGTGGGTTAGTGCCTTTGAGTAACCATACTGCAGTAGTGGTGATGTTCTTTAAATCGTAGTTAGTGGGGGAGAGAGAGTGTGTATGTCAGAAAGATTGAAATGGTACAGTGGATTAATGCACTAGACTTCACACAATGCCCTGTCAGCCTAGGAAACTCATTGCCAGGGGATGTTGCGAAGGCCAAAACTATAACTGAGTTCAAAAGAGAATTAGATAAGTTAATGGAGGATAGGTTCTCAATGGCTATAAGCCAAGATAGTCAGGGATGCAGCCCCATGTTCTGAGTGTCCCTGAGCCACTGACTGCCAGATACTGGGAATGGATGACAGGGGATGGATCACTTGACAATTGCCCTGTTATGTTCATTCTCTTTAAAGCATTTGACACTGGCAGGGGCGGCTCTAGACATTTTGCCACCCCAAGCATGGCGGCATGCCGCGGGGGGCGCTCTGCCAGCCGCCGGGAGGGCGGCAGGCGGCTCCGGTGGACCTCCCGGAGGCATGCCTGCAGAGGTTCCGCTGGTCCCGTGGCTCCGGGGGCCGCGGGACCAGCGGACACTCCACAGGCACGCCTGCAGGAGGTCCACCAGAGCCACCTGCCGCCCTCCCGGCGGCTGGCAGAGTGCCCCCTGCGGCATGCTGCCCCATGCACGCGCTTGGCGTACTGGGGCCTGGAGCCGCCCCTGGGCACTGGCCACTGTCAGAGACAGGATAGTGGGCTTCTGGTCTGACCCAATATGACCAATCTTATGTTCTAGCCTTTATCCTCCTGAGACCTAGGTTAAAATCCTGGGATAGGTAACAAATGAAAGTGAATGTTGTGGTCTCATCCAAGTCTCTGTTCAGCATCTGTCCACAGCCCAACTGGCAAACTATGCCAGGGTAGGGGGTTGTAGAGCAGGATTGAGGTCCAAAGGCAGATCTGTGCGAAGGCTGCACAGCACTTGCCCATACTAGGCCAGGCTCCGTTCAGTGCTGTATCCTGTACCAAATTCACCTACGCAGTTAAAAGTGGCTGTATATGCACCGTAAAAAAATTCATATAAAAACTCTGATAGATTTTGGATACGTGCACTCGAAGTGCATGGGAGCCGTGTTTTAATACACACATACACATTCATTCACAACAGCTTCCTCAATGAAACCAATGGGACCGATCCTGCAATCCTTACATCCCTGACACAGGGGATGGATCCCTTGACGATTACCTGTTCTGTGCATTCCCTCTGGGGCACCCGGCATTGGCCACTGTCGGAAGACAGGATACTGGGCTAGATGGACCTTTGGTCTGACCCAATATGGCTGTTCTTATGTTCTTACTCACACGAGTAGCCCCTGGGAGCCAGATTCTGCTTTCAGTTACACCAGTAAATATCCAGAATAACGTCAATGATCTCGGTAGAGTTCCTGCCAGTTAAGTTACATACTGGTGTGGCTGCAATAAGAGTCTAGCCCTTCAGTGTCAGCAGAACTGCTTATGTGTGTAAGAATTACTCATGTGACTAATTATTAGAGGACTGGGTTCAATAGAATGTAGTTAATTCTAATTGATTTTACAAACACCTGAGTTCATACAGAAAATCTAAAAGTACCTTCAATTTATGAGAAATAAATAGTAAAAGCAAGGAAATGAAGGATGGAATGTTCTGTGTATAATTTCATCTGTTGAGGCAAGTCAAAGTGGCCCCAGTTTTACCCACAGATACCCATTGACTTTAACAGGAGTTGCAAAGCTGTATCGGAGAGTGGATCTAGCCCCAATGTGACCTCAGCTAGACTCAAGCACATTTATATTTAGATTTGGGAGGAAGGATGTAGGCTCTGAATCTCCTAGTTTTTACTTGTTTTTTACCATGCTTTTAAAATTCTGTGTAAGTTACTGTGTGCATCTGTACACACATATACATAGTATAGTCTATTAGAAAGAGAGAGAGAGAGAGACTATATACTCTTCTTAAATGATATATGGCTGTATCTTCATCCAGGATGTCTGATTTGAATTTAAGGAAGAGGAAAGCTTGCATGATTTGTATGTCACCAGAGTCCTGTGATAAAAACAGCCTCTGAATATATACTGGCTGGGTGTATTTTTTTAAAAACTGAAATATCAACAAAATCACATCCTTAATGTAAACTCACATTTTTATTTAACTCTTTACCTCATTAACTTAATGTATTTGTGTTTGTTTGATCTTCCACAAATGTTCTTCCCTGTCCAAAAGAAAATCTGAGTACATTTCCAAAGGGCCTTCATATAGAGCACCCACAAAATGCAGCCCTTACATAGGCAAACATCCCAATGGGAGTTTTGCCCTTAATAAAGATGACAGGATAGGAGACAGAATTTTCACATGCACCTTGTTGCATGCATGCAACGTGCATGTGCCACTGTTGGTGCCTGTGGCATGAGCACCTAATCAGGGTTTGTATTTGCAGATGCGGCTCAGATGCATGGTGGGGTGGGCGGTACATTTTGCAGGTGCAGTTTGAGGTGCCGTTGAAAATACAACCCCATAAATCTACATCAGGTACCCACTTTATATATATATATATATATATATATATATTACAATTTACAAGGAAGAATCCTGGGCTCCCACCCACTGAGAATCTGTATTTTCAATGTGTTTGTCTATTTAATCAGCATTGATATCCTCTCTGTGGGTCTGATCCTGAACCGTGCTGAGCATCTCCTGAAAAGATCATCTCTCACCGAAATCTGGTGCTTAGATATCATGGTGATAAATGTGTTTGAAATACCTTAGACAGATAGATGGCACCTACGCAGGTCTGGCCCAACATTTTCAGGGAGAAAGAATATGCCTTATTTTCCTGCCAGCTCCTGAACTAGATAATATTTTAAAATAGTCATTGTAGCCCCAGTTCTGCAAGGTAGTTAAGCATGTGCCTAGCCATAAACACATGCCAACGTTCCTTGCTGAATCATCATATTCCCATGCAGTCTAAATAGCTTGTACCGGAGTAGTCACCAGTAACAATACCTGTTATCATGCAATCACTAATAATACTTGTGTAACTGATCCAGGGCCCATTGGATACAACCCTGTGGCTATTAATATCGCTATACTTGACTCTAGCCTTCCTATATCCACCATCCCTTCTTTTTCCAGGCAGATTTGTGGATTTCTGTAAATTCTGAACATTTTGTTCACAATCACCTCTTATGTCATGGGCTATTAGAGGGAATCATCCACTCTACTCTCATCTAGAAAAGAAAAAGAAAAGAGCCTATGCAGGAAGAAAATTTGTGCTGCAGTATTGACTTTGGTAGCATTAGGGATAATGAAGCCGTATTTATGTGTATGGAAAGCATAAAACACACATAAAACTGTAATGAAAGAACTGGAGGGCTGTGTTCCATAAGAATAGGCTCTTTCTAAAGATATTGCACAGATTAATAAAATTTATAATCTCCTTGATAACTCCTAGGAGTAGATTAAGAAACAATTAGCATAGTCCAGTGTCAAGCTGAAAACAGCCTAGATATTAGCCTAGGGTTTATAATATTTTCCCTTATTCGAACAATTAAAACTACCAATGGACAGGCATCTAAGCAAGTGTGGAAATTACCAATTTGCGGCAGAGATGGGCCTCAGTGCAAACCTTAGATCCAACTACCACGAATTTGGAGGAAAGTTCAGAACCCCTGAAAGTTGGGGTCCAGGTCCATCTCTGGTTGCAGGTCATCTACGTTTCCCCTAGTAGCAGAATCTTGCGGCTCTTTGATGTGCAGGGAGAAAATCAAGGCCAAAATGTTCTGAAGTCTCCACTAATTCTGGGTGGCCAATTTAAGGTACTTAAAGGGCCTAATTTTCAGGGGTTCCTGAGCACACCCAACATGTGAAGTCAATGGGAGATGTGGGTGTCCAGCACTTCCGAATTCCATGTACAGTGTCTCAGATTGGGCCCTCGGAAATGGGGGCATCCAAACTTAATGGGCACTTTTAGAAAATGCAAACCTATACATACCCTATAATTCCAATTCACATTAATGGAAGTTACACACTTCATTCCCTCTGTTCAAGTGGTGACTACATCCTGATGATCATAATCCCTCCCTTTCAAAGGAACCAGAATATTATACTGATGAAGCATAAATACTTCAACTTTTGTTGGCCCACTTCAGATTTCAGTCCCTCTGCAACTTTTTCGCAGCACGTGGTTACAACAATTTGATTACAAGACCCAGCATTCTAGCATCCTCACTGCAGAAAATAAATCACACGCTGACATCAGATGTTATAAATTCAGCTTGTAAACGATGGTTACTTTTTTTTCCATTTTGTTTGGTCTTATGATGTATAACTTGCTTTTATGCAGATGGTATTTTCTGGTGTAACAATTCTCTACAGTTCTGGTATGAATTGATGTATTTGTTAACAAGTTTGTTATATTATTATTTTATTTTATTTGTGGTTTCCAAAACCCCATTGGTGCACTGTACAATGGGAACTTGTGCTGTGTCATGAAGAAAGAAAAAAATATGCAGATGTGTTATGGAGTGATTTTTATTTTCAAATGAGTGTTGTTGATACTAATATATATATATTATATATAGAGACTTATCAAAATACTAAGAAAAGAAATCTAAATTTACCAAAATGTGTATATTTTAATAAATGCATAAAGCTTTATTGTGTGCCTTTACATTTAAAAAATGAATTTATAAAGGAAGCCAGAGAAAACTGTGTCTTAGTATAAATTTCCATAATAATGTAAAGCTTTTAAATGAAAGACTACACCAAAAAAGGAATGAAAAAAAATCCCATATAAATTTTGTTAAACTGATCAGTATCTGAAGGTCTGATATTTTTTTCAATGCTAAATTGAAGTTAAATATAGACAAACTTTGCCTTAAGTGCTCCAAAATTTCCTCTGTAGAAGAAACATTTAAATGGGCTGATTTTGGAATTTACTTGCATTGTTGTGAAAAAATGGTTATTAGTTTACACAATAAAAACCTGAGAAAATGACAGCAGGTTGACTATTAAAGTTTTAAGTATCAAACAGTCAGTGTCATATTCTGCCTCTTAGCCCAGTTCTTTTACCCTCCCCTCCAGCAACCAAGACCACTTGCATCAGCCCTGATTCAGACCAGTAAATTCAAAGTGGCAGTTGTGGGTCCCACCCCTTCCTCTTCACAGCTGGGAGCATGCAGGATTAGAGGATACACAAAAAGCCTTGTCGGGATTTGTGTTTGCAAGAGAAACACACCACTCTCTGGGTGTTTTGCCCTTTGCTCACTGAGTTTATAGTGTCTGTCTCTTTCCATTCTGCCTCCCGTTCAAACCATATGCTAGCAGCAGGTTCACAAGCTCGGATAAAGGCCTCGTCAAGGTACTTGGGGCCTGGGCTGTTGAGAACCCCAGGCTCGCCCCAAGACCCCACCTCACTCACCAGGGGAGAGACCCCTCCCACCCTGAGACCTCCCCCCTCCCTGTGAGACCCCACCTCACCCGCCGGGGGAGAACTAGGGTGACCAGACAGCAAATGAAAAATCGGGACAGGGGGTAGGGAGTAATAGGAGCCTATATAAGAAAAAGACCCCAAAATCAGGACTGTCCCCCCTAGACACCTGGTCACCCTAGCTGTTGTATTAATAAGAGGTGGGTGTAAAAGGCCCAAAGGGCTGCTGGTTCTCAGTCTTTTCCATTCTGTGACCCCATGTTACAACTGAAAAAATGTTTCACACTCTCCTCTAGCCATAAAGATGGTTGCAACTGCTGAAATCTGCTCATGATGCCCCCTGGTGGTCATGACCCACAGGTTCAGAATTTGTGGGGTAAGGTGCTCCTGCAGGCCAGGGGGCCATGCTCTACTTTTGAATTGTTCTGCCCAGAATCAGTCCCCGTTTTTCTCATTTCATTTTAACAAAAATAAAGACAAAACCCTGAACATTCCTATAATCAAGTAGTTTTTGTCTTGAAGCAGCTCTAGAGTTGACTGGAATTTGCTGAAATTGAAAAATTCATCAATATCTTAAACCTAAATTCATAAAATGTTCCTGAAATATTTCACTGGTTTTCCAACCTGCCCGAGCTCTGCTATGTACCTGAGCCTTCTGTTGCTTTTTCATTTCAGCTGGAGCCTCATCCTTGCATCCACTTTCTAGACTGATAACTGCATGTCTGTTCATTTTAGGACATCCTCCCCTACTTGGGTTTGTCATCTCTACTGTTTATTACACAGCACCTCCCAGCCTGCACTGACATAGTCCCACTAGTTGGGTTCAAGCTAGTGCACTAAAAATAGCATTGTAGCTCAGGCTGTCAATCCCATCATGCCCTAGGCTTGAAACCCTGAGCTCCAGCCTGAGCCACAATATCCACACTGCTATTTTTAGCATGCTAACTCAAGCCCTGCTAGTGAGAGTTACTCTACTCAGGCCGGGAGACATACCCAACAGGTAATGGTTTGCATCTGGCACAATCTCAGAGAAACCCTGGCATGGAGTTTTGTGTTCAGCAGAGAGAGATTCTTGCTGTGTAGGTCACACTGCGTCTCTGACCTCCCAGCTGCACCAAGAATCATTAATTGTGTGATGAGGGCAGCCTCGACCAAGTGAATAACACAACTGCCTAGCTCTTAGGCTGATATTACACCCAATATGGAGCTCTTCTTCCACCCAGGAAAATTATATGTTGAGATGTTAGGTCAGTAAATAAGAGCCAAGAGATGAGAATGTTTCTTAAAGGCAATCTTTGGCCCATGCAGCCCAGAGGTATGTAGGAGCTGGAGATCCTGCCAGAACAGAGGGAGGCTTTGGAAGTGTGAAAAACAGGTATTTGTGCTCTGATCCTTTGTGGTGCCTCCAATAGCTGTCCCTTTACCTCAGCCAACACTAATATCCTGCCAACCACTTGGCAGGACACTGGAGTTTACAGAGATTCACATTTTTTGCTTTGACTATGTCTGTTTCTTCCCTGTAGCAAACTTTATTCCTGCATCAGAACTGACTCCCTGGGGCTTCTGTGGATTAGATTTGGGATCAAACACCATCAACCTATAAACCAAGAAAATGCAAATACAGCCCTTTGCAATGACTGGAGCGTGCCTGGAAAGAGGACAGTAGTTCTGCCTTGTGTGACCTTCTCTTTCCATTCTGGTGCCTGTTGATTCACTAGCTAGGGTACATCTACTGTATGCCACCATCAGAGGAACTGACTCCAAGTTTTACTGTGAGTTTGTGTTCGAATTAACCCAATTTTCAATGTCAAACTCAGATGTAGCAGCAGAGTGTTTCACGGTTTCCACCCCTAACAGTAAATTGGCCTTCAACACTTGAAACTGGGCCAAACTCATCCCTTTCCACCTCTTCATTCACTCTAAAACTCAGTGGAGGCTTTCCCTGAAACTCGGCCTACAAAGGTTTGTGCAACTGGTGAATAGGGCCTGACATTTGTGTTTGTAATAAAACTTGAAACCAAACCAGATGGTCTGTGCTTTGAGTATGAAAGTTTTACACAGCCGTAATGGAAATAGCCACACCCAAAAATCTAGATCCAGACAGCTCCAAACTCTGCAGGTGGGGGGATTCAGAATCCAAATCCACATCTAGAGGTTTTGCTCCAGCTCTGCAATCAGTCAAATCAAAAATTCTGGATTTAAAATCCTGATGTTCCAAAACAAACTTAAGCATCCATCAACCAAGAAACATCTTTTAATTGAAACCATCCCTTTAACAGTTCTAAACCGCAATGGAAGTTAAAAGCCTGAGCTGCTCCCTCTCACTGCACATGATGAAAACAGGGTAAAAAGAGAGAAAGGTAAAGATATGTGAGGCAGGATTTGTGAAAATAAATACTCACCCACGTTTATGCTGTGACCAATAACAGTTTTGTGCTTTGCAGTCTGGGACTATCATGGAATAGTTGCCTTTGAGCAGTTCAGTCGGGTGAGAGATTGAAGCCTTCAGCTGAACTGAAGCCCAGAGCAGACATGACACTTGCATTTATGCAAAGCAGAGACTTAATCACACCAGTGAGAGCAAGGAGGGTCCAGGGGAGCCATTTGACTGCAGGGTCTGCTGTATATTTTACTAAGAGCACTAAGAAGATCTTACTAATTGACTTATAGTTTAGTATAAGCAAAGAAAGCTGGACAACATTCAACAGCCACTAAATTAAATTAGCACTGGCTGTGGGCCATAAGTCTTTGCATGCAGGGTATTTCTGATTCTGAGCTTTGCAAGGAACAAGTCTCATTTTTCACTGCTGGTTTGGCTCTTATCTTGTGAAAAATTAGAGTAGATGAAATGCACAGGTGCTTTTCAAAGCAAACTGTTGTTGTACTAATGACATGCATTTAGGTTTACTAAAAACAAAGGCCAAGACAAAACTGAACTGAAGAGATGCCCTGTACTCGAATGGAATAAAGATACTTAGCACTTTATACTTTTCATCCACACCTTACATTCTCTCCAACTTACAGGCAAGGAATTTTGCCCAGGTTCAAACAATGAGCTAGTAGCAGGGCCAGGAATAGAAAGTGGATCTCTTGACTGTCAGACAGCTGCACCCATTATCCTGGACCACAATTGGCTACAGAGTAGAACTATTGCCAGTGTGTGCTTTACGCAGGTGCCTATAAAAAGGAGCAGCAAAGGTGTGGCAGGGGGTTAATGTGGAGGATGAAGCAAAGTGAGGTCACTGACCTAGCTCCAAACCAAAGACATTTCAGGCCAGACTATGACCAACCCGTGTGAGTAAGCAATGAGACACATGCATCCTCCCCATGCCCTTGTGCCACCCACATGGGGGCAGCTGAAATTGCAGACCCTGAGCACAAGGACTGTTGCAATCTAACACTAGTAGCTGGCTGTGGAGGAACAGGGCAGCAGCTAATGTCCCCGCCACTCAAGGTAGTGGGAGGTCCTTGCTGTGAGGAACCATGCCTCTCGGCGCTCCACCTGGAATGATGAGCCCAACCCTCAATGGGAAGCTCTTGCTGAATGTCCCTATTTAGCTTTTACATTTCAATATTCATATCTGTGCTGCAATTTGTGTCACCTAGTAGAGAGACACTCCTCCTGCCCCAGGATGTAGCTGCGTAACCCTGTATTCTATTCCTCAATTTACTTTTCAACAACTCGAGACATTTTTATTCACAGAAAAAGTACAATTTGAATGGGAGCTTGGTTAAAGCTTTGGGAATCAACAGGTCTCCGGGTTTACCTGGTTTGTAGGTTGGTGTTCCACCAGTCTTTGCTGTGGGAATTCTCCAAGAGGCAATCACCTCCTTTGGCTCTCTGAAGAGGAGCTATTCAGCATAAAGCAGCATTCCCCAACGCACAATCCACAATCCCAGGCCAGTCTCCACAACGCTGCACATCTGTGTGTTACACATTCTTTCATGGTGCCCACATATCAAAGACAGCACTTATTGCGCTGTATACAACAACTGACTGTGCCCGGCCTGTGAGGTAATGAGCACAAGTGTTCTGCCAAAGAACTGAGGCGTTACAGTTCACATTGTGTACATTGTACAGAACAATACAACACAACAAAATGCCGTGAGAGAAAACCACATTTGGATCTGCTTGGCCCCAAAGGCAGCTCAGTACCAACACTATTTGTGGTGAGTCAGCCCTGGAGAGGAGGCTGAAATAGAGCTTTGGATCTGAACTCCCCACCCCCAAAGCTTGTGGGAATTCCGCTCCAGCCTGTGTGTCATGGCTTCGGCCTCATTCTAATCAATACGTTAAAAAAAAACCATTTAAAGTCTGAGAGTGGGAACCGTACAGTCACCTGGTAGTGCCATGCCCCATTTTCAATCCCTTTAAGCCTTCCAGCATGGCTTTCTGCAGGAAAGGAGAAGGGGGGAAGAGAGCTGAAGAGGCCAGTGCCCCATCCTCGTGAGCCGTGTTGTTCTAAGTACCTTGGAAGAGAAGGATTAAGGCACAGCAAGGCCCAGATCCACCAAAACTTTAATGGCACATGAACAACCTTTCCTCCTAATCCTCCCCACTTCCAACCCTACCTCCTCTGAACATTCTTCTCCCATTCTATCATATAACCTCCCCCCCAGCTGGACACTCCAAATTCTCCCCTTCTTGAGTCTTCAGCTGGGACACGTTCAGCCATTTTGACCCCCATCTGTGCAAACAACTGGCCAAGATTAGCCACTGCTTTCTGCTCTGCTTTCTCTGACTGCAGAGCCTGGATCCTAAGGGTTGTGCCACACTCCACCCCCAGGACCATTCAGTGTTTCGGTATCAGGAAATGTCTAGTCCCCATTCACTACCTTTGCCAATAGCTACCATTTGTTTTCATTACTATGTAGACCATGCATGATTTCTTTAGTGCTCTTCCCTATTGACAGATCTGTTCCTGAGGTCAGTCAGGAAGCACCAGTTGCCTTTCCATCTCCACTGTCAACACTAGTGAATAATAAATAAATTACTGTAATAATATGAACTTCTACAGTGCCTCACACCAGAGTATCATAAACATGAATTAAGCCTCACAGCAACTCTATGAGGAAGGATTATTATTCCCATTTCATAGACAGGGAAACTGAGGTACAGAGCGGTTAAGTGACATACCCAAAGCCACGAAGAAAGCAAGTGTCTGAGCAGGGATTGGAATTCAGGAGTTCCTGGCTCCCAGACCTGTGCTCTGATCAACCCCCTCCCTTCTATTTTTAATGTCTTCCCAAGCAAGTCAAATGCCAGCATAGACCAGACAGTGCACTTGTCCTTCCCCATCATTCTTCAGAAGGAAATTTTTAGCAGTGTGTACATCAGTCAACCTAGGCTGGAGTCAGGAATGCAGATCTGTAAAAGTGAAATCGCCTGCAGTCAAAGATTATCCAGTAATGATCAAAACAGAAATTAGCAGTGTGTTCTAAAAGGAAGGCACCTCACATTGTTAACATTCCAATCAATGTTTAGCCTTATACCACGTATGAAATAAATGGCTTGGAAAAGTGTTGCCTGTTATTATCTTAAAGTTATTGGTAAAAAATATTGGAGTAAATTGGTGCTCAAGAAAATTCATATTGCTCTCACCTATTTGCTTGAAATAGTTAGGATTCCTTCTCCCTCAATAAAATAATTCAGTTTAGTTCTCCATGTTCTGTTTAATGTATACCAGCCAAAAGAGAAAAAAAAGCCCAAAATGTTTGATTTGATTTCCCTGAGTACTTCAAAAAGGCATTTCCTTTGCACTGGAGTCTCAGGAACATGAAAAAAGGTGTTGCTGCCAATGGGTACATTAATAAAACATGAAGGGCCAACACTCTCTAATCTTCGCTCAGTCAAAACTTCCATTGATTTCAATCGGGATTTTGCTTTAGCACTCTAAGAACTGCAGCATTAGGCCCTCAGGGAATTTTTAGACACACACAGTGGGAGAGATTCTCCTGTTACTGACACAGGGATGAACTGGGAATAACTTTGCTGAAATCAGTGGAGTCATTTTGGGATGTAAGAAAACAATCCAGCTCAAGGTCTTTATCTATGGCATCATCCAAAGTTCATCGCAGTCAGTGGGGGCCTTAACTGAAGTTAACGTCAATGGGCTTTGGATCAGACCCTCAATCACTAAGGGTATGTCTACACTGCAGAAAAAGTATGTTCTTACCGTAATTCTGTTTAAAACAGGTATGAAGACACAGCAACTTGGTGTTTAATTCAGATTAGCAGCTCAAGTTAAAGCCAATAGTGGAGCTGGGACTGAACTCGAGCTGCTAACCTAAATTAAAAGCAGAGTTGCCATGTCTTCACTACCATTTTAACTCAAGGTAGGTAATTTGAGTTAAGAACACACTACTGCTTTTGCTAATATCAGAGCTATTCCCTTTTCTAGATTCAAGATTTGGTCTACGCAGTTTTTGAATTGTTTCAACTATTTCAGATAAGGATGTGATTTAACAAAATAGTTAAATCAGCACAGCCTCCAGTGCGGATGTAATTAGGGCTTAATCATGCACCATTTAAATCAATGAGAGCTATAACATTGACTTCTATGGGCCCAAGTTCATGCCTTTACTCTGTTCTACATGTGCTTCTACTGGTATAGCTTATAAACCATATCCGTGTAAGCACTTTTATAATGGTATAACTATGTCCACGGTACTGTGTTGTATCACTTTAACAATATTGATTTCTGTTTTCCAGACATAGAAAAGATTATTGATAATTATGCTGACTCGAGCTACCATTTGGAACGTTAATACAAGGAATGAACGGTACTGTAAATACCCTCTGCACAGGAAGTATGATACTTACTTAGTTTTGATAATTATAACACAGCGTCAAAACGATACTGAGCAGTACAGACCAACTACAGAGTAGAATTACTCTCCCTGAATCACCAAGAAAATCCTTCAGAATCACTGAGAAAACTGAATAAAAACATAACAGGGAGTAGATATTTGCAGACACACAGGGAGGAAGAAAAAGGCAGTGTTTGCACATACTTTGTTGTTTATTGTACAATATTTCATTTAAAGTACAAAGGCATCATCAGTATTCACTGGAATTTACTGTGTTTGTAACTGGTACATTATACTGCATGTTAAAAAAAACTTCCACTTCAAGGATGCAAGTCAGAACACAAATTAATTGGAATAAAGAAAAGTAAGTTGTTTAAAAAAAATCAATGTAAAAATACATTTTTTTAGTAACCGATCTGTACCAAAAAAATAAAATGGATAGTGGGGATTAGAGCCCCCTCATGTCATTTAAAGCTATACACAAATGCACCATTTACCTTGTAATTCAAACCTTTGGGTTTCATTTCCTTCATACTGATGAATTTAGAAAAACATTGTTACTAAAATGATCAAATTCCAAAAGAAGTATTTACAGAGAAAGGCAAACAACCTTCCCTCCACCCCCAATCTTACAAAAAAGAAACATTTGTGTGCCTGGAATGCACAGAGTCTCTCCCTGTCCCTGCCCTTTCCATCCTAACTTTGCCAAAGAAGTGACCTTGAGTGGGGGAGAAGCCTACGGTAATGCATTCAGAGAAGCTATCTGAGTCACTTTAACAGTGGGAAAGTGTCTCTTTTCTTCAACACTCCCATAATCAGGGGAGCTGGAAAAAAAGAATAACTAAACAACCACCAGCTAACGTGGAACTATCCAAGAGCATCATGAATGCAAGAACTTAGGACGGATAATCAGCAAGAAGTAAATGGGGAATGGCCTGGTCTGAGTTGCTAGAGGTTTCTTTTAAGGCAAAAGTGGGGGTTTCATGCTTTATCACGCACTCATGATGGTTTTTTAAAAATCCTCTACTGTGGAGCTTGGCAATGGTGTGTGACAGTACAAGCAAACCCAAAGCACCCAAGTCCACCAGTAAAAGCATGTGATGATGAAGGCTCTGGGAGTCTCAAGGTTGCTTATACATGAGCACTCTTAGCATGGGTAGGAGAGCTGGATCCCGACGCGTAGTAGAAACGGTTTTCACCAAACGACTGAGCATCTCCTGAGCAACAGACGATGACGGAGCCACCAAAGAGGCAAAGGGCAGACCCAATCCAGCCTGTGTAAAGGGAGTATCCAAAACTCACAATTGTGGTCTCACGGTGAGCAGACACAGGGAACCAGATAGTTGCGATGATACCACACAATGCTGGGGAGACATTAAAAACAATAGTAATTGCAGCACATAAATCCAGTCCAATCACAGATGTAGTCATGTGAACTACGTTAAACAAATGTGAGGCACAGGCTTCTGCAGCTAGCCTGATCACAAGACAGACTGAGCAAATACAATTCCCACCGAAGTCAATAAAAATGGCAAGGTACTTAGCACTTCGAGCACTGAGTCTTGATCCTGTATGGTACCTCCTGGGAGACAGAAAGTGCCCTTAGCTTCCACTGACATCAGTGACCTTCCAGGATGGTATGGGGCACTTCATGGCAAGATTGGAAGGATTCTGTTTTCAGTCCTTTAGGGACCCGGCAGATCATAGTAGATTTTACTGCTAGAGATCTTTATCCATTGGCACATTTTTGCAGGAGACTTAAGACCTCAGGGTCACTCACCATTGTTTAACAATCAACATTCAATGAATGTCAAGATGTGCAACAGATTCAGGAATAAACTTATAGATCACAATATTCACTTCTTAATATTTTGGTTTTAAGCAGGATGGAATAGCAAATTCCTTTTCAGGTCCTCACTCTCTCTTCCTATCATTTAACGCTGCTTCCTCTATCTATTTTGATGGTTAACAATGAAACTCAGGTTATGATCCAGTGGGGCGGACAGACATTACCAATACTTATGAGTTCAAATTTAACCCTTTCAAGCCTATCTACAAACCATTAAGTGCTACTAATGAAAGTCACTTGCCAGTAAGTTTAAAAAGCGCAATAACAGAGGAAGAAACAGAGGGTATGAAATCCTGGCCCCACAGAAGTCAATGACTTCTGACTTTAATGACTTCTTGCAATTGACTCCAATAACCCCTAAAGACAAGCAGTGAACTACCCATTCTTCCAAGTTAACTTTTGGGTTGGCAAGGGCGGGGGAAAGTGGCTTTTGAGGCCTTACTTTGTTGTTTTTAGTGCTGAAGAAAACAAATAAAGGCACTGGCATCTGACTGGTAAAATGGCATCAAAATGCATAATATCAATAGACAATCCAACCAGAACTCAATATAGCAAAACACTTGGCGCCTGACACTCATTGCCCAGCAGCTCATGTACACCAGAGCAAAGTGCTACCAGATCAGAATGGCCCCCATTTTACACCGATGTAAATAAATACACAATCCCAATCCTAGTGTCTCAGCAGATTTAGCAATACTACTGACATGAGAACCATCCTCCCAAAATACAGCCAGTTGGGATTGGTCTGGTTGAGGCACATGACGCTATGAATTATGCAGGGAGTTTCCAATTGGTGCAGATCATCACTAGTAAATAAGTATGATTTTCTAAACTATTATCCATATCAACAAATAAAGTGTAACTAGCCTGAGTATTTTACAGTTAGTGCACATAGAATACATTTGTGCGTAGACTCCATGGGCTATTGACAGGGTAGGCAAATTAATTCTCTCTCTGCTTCCCTTCATTTATCTACTCCAAGCTAAGGCTATGTTTAAGATTTTAAAGATCACATTCAATACTTCAGTTACTTTCCAAGGTCTAGCTCCCAATGAAGTCCATGGAAAGACTCCCATTGACTTCAGTGAGAGGAGGATCAAACAGAATGCAGAATGACGCTATTGTGATATATACAGATGTTAAAAACCACTGCTACCAATTAGAAAAGATGATAAATGGGACCTTTTCATAAACGCACCATAGAGGTTAGAGTATGCAGATACTTCATAGTCCTTTTATATTGCATAGTAGAAGGAATATTTTTCACTTGCACTATGCACTTGCATAACAGAAACCTGTTGATAGTCACCCCTTCTTGTCAATTGTTGGGAATAGGCCACATCCACCTTGATTGAATTGGCCTCGTTAGCACTGACCCCCGACTTGGTAAGGAACTCTCATCTTTTCATGTGCTGTAATATATATACCCACCTACTCTATTTTTCACTCCATGCATCTGATGAACTGGGGTTTAGCCCACAAAAGCTTATGCCCAAATAAATTTGTTAGTCTCTAAGGTGCCACAAGGACTCCTCGCTGTTTTTGCAGAAACCAGAGACTTGCGCTGTCTGTGTATTCAATGTGCGTAGTTTAGATGTGACGGGCGCAGCCTATTTTTCCTTGAGAAAACAGTGAGTGTGCCCTCCCTCCCCCATTGTCCTTCAGTCCCTCTGTGGGTTCTCATGAACCTTCTCTTCAGTATTTGAACTAAGTAACCGGCAGAAGGGGTGGGAAACTGAAGGTGGGAGGATAAAAGCTTTCTAGGAGAGATCTGAGCGGAGTGGAAGAGAGAAAGTAGGAATATCCTCACAGACATTTAAAGAACACCAGAAAAACACTTGCCATTTGGTGCAATCCGATGCATTCTAAAGGCAACATACAGAAGTTTAATTAGAACTGCAGGGATTAGGTATTTATTGGTAAATGCCAGTTTCACCAGAAATCCACAAATTGAGGAAACGTACAAAAAATGCTGCTTGACAACATATTAGAGTTTGATTTAAGGATATTTACTTTGTATATTTTGATGTGATGTTGACAATTTGTGTATTAACAGTTATAAAGTTTTAACTTTTTGAATCTCAAGGTCTATTGTTATTAAATAATTATGGTCTGACCCCACATTGTCTGAGCCTCCCGTAATTTCCCACAATTGTGAACAATTAAATAGATAAAAATTGAAAAAATGCTTAAAACACATCATTTTGCAGCTACTGTGAAAATTTTAATTGACAATAATATTTAAAAATAAACATTGATTTGCCCATTAAAATGATTTAAAATAAAAATTAAAACCTAAGTATAGTTATGGCCCAAGGACAAAAGTCATCCCTGGAATGGATGATTTGAAGGTATTCAGAAATAAGGAAAATTCCATAGGAGGCAGAGAAAACCCATCTCCAGTTCAAACATAAAAGCAATATCTATTGGTAAGCAAGTAAAATGTATGTGTCAGATCCTCAGCTGAAATAAATCAACTATGCAGATTAGGCCTGATTCTCTTCTTGTTTGTACTAGGAGCAATTACAGGGAAGTCAATAGAGTCACCCCAGAGTAAGTGAGCAGAGACGCGGGCCCCTTTCTCATTATTATTATAATACTCTCCCTTGAAAGGTCCCACATGCATTTAGGAAGTGCCTCACCACTCAGGGCACCATAAAACATACTTCAACATAAACATAATATAGGCAAATTAAAAACACTCTCAGAAAAATCAGAATAAGCAACAAGAAGGAATCAGCTGTAAGGGAGAAAGTCCAATAAAGGAATGGAGATGGGAAAGATAAGAGGAGAGATGGACAATATTCAGGTTAAAAAATAGCTTGGGGAAAAAAAGCTCAGACTTTTTTAAGAGGTCAGAGAAAGGTGAGACAGATTTTAACTGGGGAAGCAAATTCCGCTTCCCCTGTGGGGGAAGGTCTATAGACTTTAGTAGGGACAGAACCAACAGGGGTCTATAGAAGTTACTCTAAACACCTATAGAATTAAACAAAATGAGATTCTTTTTCTGGGCTTTTGAACCATCCTGTAGGATTCTATAACAAGGATTGAAATCTATTAAATTCTACCGCAGAGGGGTTTTTAAAAATTAAATTCTATAGGATTTCTTCATAAAGTTGCAGGCATGGTACAATGGCTTTCCAGCTTACAGCGTGATTGTGATGCCTATGAAGCAGTTGGTGTGTGAACGCAGATGTCCCCAGGTTATAGAGGAAGTTTCACATACAGCCAGAGGCTACACCCTTAAGGGCTTTAAAAGCCAGCAGTGACCAACTGAAAAACAATGCCGCACTTTATAGGCAACCAGGGTCAAAAAATACAGCTCGGCATAATATGATCGTGGCTGTTGAGAGCAGTGAGAAAACATGC
Organism: Mauremys mutica; assembly: GCF_020497125.1. NCBI lineage: Eukaryota > Metazoa > Chordata > Testudines > Geoemydidae > Mauremys > Mauremys mutica. Next base: position 89,300,511 of record NC_059080.1, on the reverse strand, counting down.
CCCTGCATTCTGACCATGCTCATTTCTAGGAGAGTTCATAATAATCACTCTCACTAAGGGTCTATCACTGATCCTGCAAACACTGAGGGCTCTTAACATCCAGTGAAGGCAATAGGAGTTGATGATACAAGGCACTCACAGGATTGGACCCTAAAACAATACTTCTTTATGGCTCATACATCTGAGAAGAATCAACCTGCCAATATTTTATTTCCTGCAGGAGCAAGCTGTGCTGGACTCGGTCCTTGTGGCTATCAGGGAATCAGAGCAAAACAATAACAAGCCTATGGCAGAGTTACAGATTTCCACCAACCGTGTTAAAAGATATCTTGAGGCTGTGTCAAAAATTAAAGTTGCCAGGGGAAAGATGGGGGGGAAGAAAAAGGAAAACTGTTTGGTTAAAACAGAGAACTAATGAGTGACTCTGTCCAGGAAAGCAGAGATTGCAACCCCAATCGCTGCAGTTATTATTAGAGAAAATATTTGTTTATGGAAAAGAGAGGAACATTTGAAGGATGCTAATAAAGCCAATAATAATTTTGAGCCTCCCCAAAGAGAAAGACCCAGTGGATTTTAAAGGACATTTTTTGGGGAAAAAAATGGAATTTGTCCTGCATGTAGGTCAGCTTTATCTGATTCCTACAAACAAGAAAATCCATGAGCTTCTAATGTTTTCAAACATGAATGTTTCAACTGAGAATCTGCAAAGCCATCTGATGGCTCATGTAAAAAGCTTCTTTGTTGCCCACAAAGGGTACAATCATCTTTTCTTTTCTGTCAGCACTGGGTAAAAAAAATATATTTATGTCCATAGACTATAAGAGCCTTATCCTTCCAGACCTCTCCCCCACAACACAGGACAGAAGAAAACACTTGCTCTGATATGAGAAGAGCTCTCAGGGTCATCAAAACAATAACATCTCTTGTATATGTGGCTAAACTGTGTGCAAATCACCTTATTTTGATGTTGACAACATTGGGAAACTGTGCAACAAAAGCCAATCAAAGACACTCTATGGGTCAGTTTCACCTCCCCCCATTTGGTTGTCACCAGCTGCCACCAGTTCTAAATGAGTCTGTTGATCCTGATGAGTGATGTGCTCAAACTCTGCTGGATTTCCAATACTTGGCACGAGTAACATTTCAATTTAAATCCCACAAGAAATATTGGGAAAGTACATGGCACAATTTCAATATTTCTACAAGTCAGCGGGCTCTGATTTTACTCTGGAAGTGACAGAGAGTAGGATTCAAGAAAACTTGCTCTGTATAGCAATGCAAGGAAAAGGCAGGAGTTTTTGGAGGTAATTTTTAGGCAGGATTCAGGGTTTACTGAAATAGGTTTCCCTACAAGCTGTCTGAATATAAACTGCCCCTACTGCTCTTCTCCTGCTAATACTGCCTAGGATTTTGACTAAGCCAGCCCATGACCCCTCACAAATGAGACTGGGCGTTGACACACAATATATTTATACTTGCTCCATCATGCGACTATTAATTCACATTGTCATATCCTCCACATTAAAACCCAACCATGCCATTAATGTCGATTGGACATGTACCTGCAGGGGTTCAGACCACAGCACTGAAACTCTTAATCTTCTGCATTATAAATTTAATTTAATTGGGTGGTACATTCATCTAAACAGGAAGCATAAAAGGGGGTTGGAGGCTGGTGTGGAGGATAGAGCAGTGTGAATCTAGCTTGACATATTGTCAAGGGGAGTGAGTCCCCACTACCTGCCTTACTCTAAAAGCACTGGAAAGTATCTGCAGAAGAAATAAGTAAAGACAGTGTATATTAAAACAGTGTTATACTTGAGGAGGGAGCATGTCACTACACAGGGAAATTTCCCTGAAATCTGCCTCAATATGTCTCCTGGTCTCTCCTATTCAGTGTTATACAGAGCGAGTTTCCATGATCCTCATTCTACTCAAATGGCAGCTTCCCAGTTCCTTAATAGAATTTTGGGGTTTCTTTTTATATTAAAAACTTCTTTTACAACAAAATGAAATGGTTCTGGATTCCCAAAGGGGAAACAATCTGGAGTTTTCCTTTAGAGTTTGTTAGAGGATTAGCAGAAATTTGAGATTAAAAAATAAAAGGCACTCTTTCCTTCTTGACTGTGATAATTTTATTTTAAATGTGACTTTATAACATTCAAAACTATCAGACTTCCAAGAATGGGGCTATTATGAGAGAACTGGCTGACCTCAATTTAATCTTTTGCAGACTTTCCATTATTCAATGTATAAAATAACCAATGTGGTTTTCAGTTGTCTTAATTTTCAATATCAGAATAGTAGGTTTGGGGTTGTTTTTTTTCAGCATCCTTTATTTCAGACTCCACCCAATGTACACTAGGAAATTGACCTTTTGTTATCAGCAATGGGTCCCCACAAAACAAGTGTCAACAGTTTGGCTGCTAGTCTGTTTTTTTTCCATCAACACTAGCAGTTTAACTGTTTTCAGCACTGAATCAGAGTCAATCACTTCTGACAGCTGTTTGCAGCAATAGATCAATTCCCTAGTACAGACAAGATTAAAGCAGACATAAAAATATACGTCAGCATGCAAGATAGAGAGGTGTGCACATGTACAATTGTTCTTACTGCAGCCTTGCTATTTTCAGTGGACATTAAATCAATGGAATATCTGAACCCACTATTTTCCTGGCAAGATTTCAGTAGTTATTTTAAATTCCATAGTGTGTATCACAACCTCTGTTTTTCTTTTTAACAATTTCAGTGCTAAACGCACATCAATTTCTTAAATTAATAGGGATATTTACAGTGTTGACAACTCTTGTGATTTCAGCTCAAGTTTCACCATATTTGGTATTATTCTTAAAGTCTATGTTCCAGGAGTCAGGTAACTACGTGAGATTTTTTTCAGCCTTCATTTAAGAAAAAAGTAAGTTTTTAGTCTTCATGGTTGTTCAAAAGAGTTTGAAAACATGAACCACAAAGGTTCAATAATCCGACTGCAAATAAAAACAACCATTTTAATCTAATCTCATGATTTTTGGGGCCTGACTCATGACTGTTGAATGCTATGGGCTGGCAACACCATATTTGTTTTTCAGAGGACAAATCATTAAACTGCAGTAGTATCAAAGTCACGGACTGGTGTCCAATATTCATATTCCAAGGACACTGCCTGGCCAAATTTAGGTGTTGTAAAAATTAATGTTAAAAAAAGCTTATGGTGCATTCATGATTTTTGTAATCTAACTGAAGCAGTTTTATTTTAAGCATTTCCCTGCAATGCCCACAATGTAAACATTGCAGCACTGTGCTACTGCAGGAGAGCCAGAAAGTGAGAGTGATTTGAAACTGATTAGAATAAAAAGCAAAACTGACTACAGTGAAATGCACAGAGTAAGCAACGTTGTACTGTAAGGTGCTATACTAGGGCCAAAGGGATTAGAGCAGACAACATGAGAAGTAGAAAGCAAATACATTCAGTTTTAATCAGCTATAGTGTTATTGGTAACATGGGTTAGGAAATTTGTTTATTTTTATTTATACAGCACCAAACATCTGCTAGGCACTTCGGGGCTCGCTCCTCCTGAACACACTCCACTCCCATTGACATGGGTAGTCAACACCTTGCAGGACTGAGCCCTTACAGACAGTGGGACTGATTCTGATCTCATGTACACGAGTGTGTATAAGGAGTTACTCCATTGGTCTCAATGGAGAAAAGTCAGTGAGCGATCAGAATTATGCCTAATGAGTATTAACTGGTCCATGTCATTTGAACATTAACACTTTCTTTCTCAAAGGAGTTGCTAGGTTGGAAATTTACAGTATGTCTACACTGCAGCTGGGAGTGTACGTTCCAGACAGGGTAGATAACACATGCTAGTTCAGCTCAAGCTAGCATGCTTAAAAATGGCAGTGTGGACAATGCAGCACAGGTGATGGCATAGGCCAGTCACCTGACTACAAGCCCACCCCATCCCCGGGTCTGTGTTTAGGTGGCTAGTCTGTGCTACTGCCCGTGCTGCAAAATACACAGTTATCGTTAGAGCACTTGCTCAACACAATTAGTCTGTGTCTGTCTACCCTGGCTGGAAGCCACCCCCCGCTGCAGTGTAGACATACCCCTATTTACTATGACTGAGAGTGTGGTATCGCGGTGGGTGCTTCTCTGGCTATGTATTTTGCTTTTCTCTGGATTTAAGGAGCCAGGTTCTCCTCTCATTTATATTGGTATGAATCGAGTGGAATTACACCAATGTAAAACCAGTATCAGTGCGTAGCGATTTGGGCCCAGGAAGCCCACCTATGAGCACATGGCACAGCACTGTTTACAATAAGAGATTTCAGTTCTTTGCATCATAGGCTAACATAACATTGTCATTGTAATTTGTTACCCGTTTGTCTGTCCCCTGCTCTCTGAGTGAAATCCTATCACTCAGTCAGCTGGCGTAAGCTACTCAGCTGGAACAAACTCCTCACAAATATGAGAAAGTAACTGAAATCTCGAGAAGAAAAGAATTATAAGCCAGACCCTTTTTCATCATCTGCAGCTCCAGAGGATCCTGATGTAGCCACAGGATTTCTGGAACCTACCCAATCATTCACATCCAGTTCTGCTTGGACTCCTGTGTCCCAATGAGAGTGAGGCTAAATTTTTAGGTGAAAAATGCAGATTGGTGACACCGAAACATTTCACAAATTTGTGTCAATTTCGCCAAATTGTTTTGGTCAAAAAAAAATTGAAATGTTTTGTTTTAGCATTTTCAAAATGAAGCGTTTTGATTTTTCAATACAAAATGACTTTTTGTTTTGAGATTTTCCTTTAATTTATTTTTTTAAATCTAAAAACATTAAAAAATGTTCCAATCTAAACAAAACATTTTGTTTCAGGTCAGGGAAACATCTGCTTGAGCCCAAACAAATTTTTGTGCTGACTTTTTGGAATTGGTAGTGAACCGAAAAATCCATTATTCAGACCTCTCTCGTCCCGATTTTATGGTAGGGCTAGCGGATCCATCTCTACTCAGATCAACCAACCACTGCACCCCACAGAGCTGGGACACACAAGCCAGGACTATTTCGCCCCTCCTGCCTCTCCTCCACCAGGATCCCGCGCTGCCAAGCTTGGCTATTTTGGTGCTCAAGGTTTTAGACTGTGGTCAGTGATAAGTTCACACATTACATTAACCCTCTATTTTGACTGCCTACAATAGGGATGGTCTGGCAAACCCACACAGGGCCTCTATATCTGATTTTAGGGACACGAGTCATGACAACATCCTTTTAAAATCCAGATGCACTGCTATAGGCCCCGGTAGCACAGGCATGGAATCAGTCTCACTATACATTACATTATTACCCTCTGACCAGTGGCCTGTTAAATGACTCTGGGGACTCATCCCAGTTCCCAGTGTGCCACACGGGGGCAAAACCTACCATCATACCCTTGTTGGAAATCTCAGGAGAGAGCCCAAGGACTGAGCAGGCATGGAGACTCAGTCTAGTTATGGAAGGGATTCCCTCCAGGTCAGGGATGAGAGGAGCTGCCCCTCTTCCAAGGACTTCAAAAGGTCTTCTCCAGAGTGCTCTTCAAAAACATGAAGTCACATGGTGTTTTTATAGGTGCTTAGTTTTTAGTTGCTGGAACGATTTACATAATGAATAGCAAACTAAAGGCTAACCTCAGAACTGGAGAGGCCTGTGACTGGAGCTGTTCTGCTGTGCTCACTCCTCTTTAACTGACTAACCCTTGTGCTCAAATCTCCAGCCCTGGCATGTGCTGCAGCCGTTCATCAGTTCCCAAGCCCCAGCACTGACTACCTCTGCTGTGGCAACTACACCCAGTGTTCACTTTAATAAAAAAAAAAACCCTCAACAACTGCATGACGTCAGTGCTGTCTGCCACGCTGAGAAAGCCAACGACAAGGCAGAGCTTGCACAAAGAGGCCACTTTCCCTCGCCCCGCCTCCTCTGCTCAACAAACTGATAAAAACAAGGCACCAAGGCTGTTGTCGAGATGACGAAGCCTCAAGAATACACAGGTGTTACACTTGGGACAATGAGCTTCACAGTCCGATTCTGGTCAAAACAATCTCCCACTCAGTTACAGAGAAAGGGAGGAAAATTGTGAGAGTAACTCAGAGTCAAGGGGAAAAGGGCAAGACTGACAGGGCATGTAGAAAAGAGCTGCTGAGTTATGCGGGCACATGTCCTTGCCCTCAACTTTATACTCTATCCTGTTATTGAAGCCAGTATGTCTGCAAGACTTGTACCTTCTTAATCCTGCTTTCCTCACCCTTGCACCTCAACTTATTTTTATGTGATTGCACCTGTGATGCTTCACAGGCACTGAGCTAGGACAAGGAGAATTTGGGGCTAGTCTTTTTCTCTAGGCAACTTTGGGGCAATGGGCAGGGGTGCTGGAACAATTTTTACAGTGCGGGTACTGATGATGAAAACCAGGCATTTGGTGTTTGTTATTACTACTTGAAGCCAGGGGTGTGGCAGCACCCCCAGTTCCAGCATCCCTGGCAATGAGAATCTAATTCATGTCCCCTCTCTCCCCTCCCTTATCCCACAAACATAATAACACTACTGCAGGCTAGCTAGCCAAATCAATCACCCATGGGCAGCTGTGTGTCTGTCACTACTGATCACCCTACTGTAGACTTGTGCTGGGTTCTTTACTTGGAGCAAGATGCCAAAGGACTCCTTAAGACAATGCACAGTAGGGTTGTGAAACCCTTCTCCTCCCCCTGCCATCATTCATTGCTTCTTTTATTTGTTCTCCTCCTCATGTTTATGCATTTGTTTTCTCCAACAGACTATGTAGTTAGCCAAGCCCAGACAGCCATGTCTTCTGAGCGACGGATCAGGTAATCTCCTGCCTATTCAGTTTGTACAACATGTTATCCTTAAAGAAGGGAAGTATGTCCAGGGGCCAGATGTGCACCTTACCCAAGAGAATGAGCAGGACTCCTCCCAGCTGGGAACGCCGGTACTTGGCAGCTCCAGGCTCATGGCCCATCCGAATACAGGGCAGAACAGTCAGCAGCAAGAAAACAGCAGGGAGGCCCAGCACTGTGGCAGCAATCATCAGTGCTCGGCATGCCTGGACATAGCCTGTTGACAAGGACAGGAAGCAGAGTCTCGATTAATAAACAAAAACAACAGGTGGAGATATTCAGCCAAACACTCCTATATAACTAACTACCTAACTCCAAGAAGCTGGGGAGCAGAAGAGAGGACAGCAAGGGAAGAATTTGGTGTGGGAGGAATTTTCCTAGGTTCCCAAGCCCTAACACAGAAATGAACTTGGTTAACAGTGGAAATTTAAAATGGAGGTTCTCAGACAGTGGTCCATGGTCCACACCACAAAGCCCATCCGGGTGGTCTGCAAAATGAGCGCATTCAGGGTCATTTACATTCTTCTAATTTAGGGATATAAAACCACCCCGACATAGCTGAGATATGGGATAAAACCCAATAGATCCTGAAAGGAGCATAAAGTGAGGAAATGATCAACTCTGTAACATCAAATCTCTTTCTCATAACCCTATGGTAGCCTCTCCTAGGAGGTATCTAGGGAGGTTGGACTTCCAGCAGTGAGGACGGGCACTGACCCCCCACCAAATCAATGGAACTTCAGTAGATAGCTCCACTCTGTACTTCACTGTATAATATTCCAGTGCTGTTGAAGCCCCGCCACACACAGTGGAGGCAAACATCTAGAGGCTTTGATCAGCCAGGCTAGATGGTGGATTGACAGATGGGCACCAGTTCTAACAAACAGGAATTCCACAAATCCCTAAGGCCAATATGGATATCACGGGATTCAAAGGTTTAATAGGCTGAACCCCCTGCCACTTCAGCAGGCAGGTAAACCATGTCCTCTACTGAGCTTCCTGTCACCTAGGCAACAACAGCCCAACACAAGACAGCAGGAGATCACAGAGCTCTTGTGAATGTAAGCGTCCCAGGACAAGGCACTTGTCATTCATATTTGTCTGTGAAGTGCCATACGCTCCTATTATAACTAACAAAGTAATTACATACATCATAATAATCCTAAAATTTGCTTTTGTTAAAAGGGTCACCTGTTTGGCTTTGGTACAAAGTTTGTTCCTATTGTTGGGAAGTCTCTTATCTGCTCCAGACACAGTCTTAATGGGATAGGGAGGTTCTAGGGGAAATGCACATATACTCCCAGCTCCCATTCCCATCCTGTCCAACAGAAGGAAATGACAGCACTGCCATAGGAGAGAGGATTCATGAGTTCAGGAACTCTGATTATACCACACAGTATATCTGCAAATAGTGCCTTGAATCAAGAGTCAAAGAATTAATTATCATGCAGATGAGAAACCAGGGTTCAAGCATTTTCCTCTTCTTGGACATGTAGATTCTGTGTACATTTGAACATCTGCTTGAAAACAAACTCTTTAAAAAGTGCATGGTAAATGAGACTGAAAAGCCCTGTGTGGTTTCAGTAGAATCGATCCCAGTTAAACATACGTACACACACATTCATTTTAAATCCTTTTAACTCATTCAGTAAGAGGTACTGTGTGAATTTCAGCTACTAGACAAATCAGTCCCTGATATATACCCACTGGTATTAAAGAAGTTACTGCAAGAAGTATTTTGGGCTGTGATATGTTATTTTTGTTGAAGAGTTGTTTTCTGCTGCTAAAAGATGTATTTACCTATAAATGAAAGTTTAATTGTACAACTTTTTTTCTTCAAGGCAGGGGTTTTCTTAGTGTCTTCTACAGCAGCAAGCATATTGTTGGCAGTTTGGCACTATACTAGCAATAAACAAGAAGTAAAATTTACTAAAAACTAAGGCACAGGAAAATAAACAGAAATATAAGCTGAGTCTAATTAGTTACTATGGTGGTGGACACTACAAGAAACCCTGTGATCAGCAAAATTTAGTGCTCTGCAACATTGACTGACTGACAATATCTGAAACAAATCCAGAGCCTTTCCACCTTCACTGAAACCCTCTTCAGAGCACCTTTTAAAAATGTTAACAAATAAGGAAAAACAATTCACTGAAAAGTGGCTGGCAGACTTCCTCCTACCCCTCCAGAATTGTAGGGAGGAGGTGTCAGAGTAGCTACACACAGTACAGCCAAAGTCACAGAACAACAAAGAAGTATTACAAAATTGATGGTGATGGAAATGGATAACGCTACCAGCTAGCTAAACTATTTACAGATGCCAAGATTGTAAGAAGACTCCATATGCTGAGGTCCAGAAGTTTGGTTAGCACAAAAGGACATATTCAAACTTAGTGACACATCATGTTTAAGTTGGACTTTAGTGTGAAATTAGTTTAGCAAATTACACAATTAGCAAATATCAACAGTAATTAAATATAGCAAATAGGCATAAATGTATAATTAAAAGTTCTATATTGTATAGTCTTAATAGGAGCAGAAAGCACTTGAATATCAAGACATAGTCTTCTAAATTAAAATCAATTGTGTTAATCTAGTATTAAAAATTAATTATACTCATCAATATGTTAATACAATAGATCTATATTTGTAAGAACAGCTTATTTATTTATTTAAAAAACTTTAGTTTTTGACTTCAGATAATAAAGTTAATAGAAATAATTGTATAATTCAAAACTCTAGGCCATATCCTATTATTATAATGTATTGTTTGTATGGCAGTAGCACTCAGAAGACTCAGTTGTAGAGAGAGACAGAAAGAGATAGAGAGAGAGAATTAGTGTATCAAGAATGATAGCAAATAAGAATAAAAAATAAAATAGTTCATTGACAGTGTAATAAACTAGAATCATACCTAAAACATAATTAAAATATTAGCCATAATCTCTCTTTAATATTAGCTGTAACTATAGGATAGTATCAATCTAACAGAATTTTGAATTCTATGTGTATTATAATTAGTGGGTGAGATCCTGCACTGTTGAAATCAATTGGAGTTTTGCCATGGTCTCACTCTGGAGCAGGACTTTTCCCTTCATCTCTGTATCAAAAGGGAGACAGCAAGGAGCCCATACCTGGCAATATGAGGATGTCCACTAGTGGCTTGCAGTGATAGAGCCCTGTTGCCATGACACAATCTGCCCACAGCCCTTTGGATCCCAGCTCGTCCATCTTCCTGCAAGTGGTGATGGTGTAGCCACAAGTCACGACCCACTCATTGGTGGCTGTTGCCACGATCACACCAATCCAGCCGACAAAACTAGAGACAAATCCAACTAGGTGCAAGCAGGTGGCAACCATGTTAAGCTGTCAAGCCAGGCAGCTGAAAGGAAAAGCACAAAAAGTAAAGAGTAAAGGAGATGACTGGGCTTTGTAAGCTGGAGCAGCCTTGGTGCTGAAGAAAACAAGTGCTGGGACCTGCCCTAAGCTGTCAGCAGATAGGACTGGAGTTTGGTGTAAGCAGATCCTGAGTGGTGCTCTAGTGGCAGGGATGCCTCTGATCAGTTCAGCTTCTGGGAGTGGTTGGAACTCCTGCCAGCCCCACTGACAGAGAGGGGAGGAGTAACACAGGGAGCCCTACTTCTTCCAGCTAATCAAGAAGGAGCTGAAAGACAAACTAGCCCATCGGAGTGCAGGAAGGGGTGGAGAAGAGAAGGGTACAGAAATGTAGACTTATCCTATTCCTATTACCTTCCCTTGGGGGTCCGATGTTACTGTCAGAGAACTAAACCCATCAGAATGTAATAGAGTTGAGTGTGGCTTTGCATTTTTATAAATACATTCTCTCTCTCTCACTCGCTAACTGAACTAATAAAAGTGGAATGGAGTGGGGAGGGAGGGAATAGAGTTGGCAGATAGAGTTACTGGAAAGAAGAAATTGATCCTCTTACCAAAACAGAAGCTGTCTGTAGTAAGCAGCCTAGTGAAGATCAGTCATATTTTCCTTGGGATCTTTTCTGATGCCTTCTCTGTAGATGGAAAGAAAGAACAGACAAGTTCCTGCACTACCTCTACTGTGCCCCAGTTCTCAAAGTACTTTGTAATTCAGACTCAAAATGACTCACTGATCCACTTTACAGCATCTTCTTATTTCTGCTTCTGAATCATGACACCCAGAATAACTGATTTTTCTCTCATAATTACTTAGGTTTGTGCATTTCAGATTATTTATTCTGTAAAGAGAGCAGCAATACATTTTTTTAATGTCAAAAAAATAAAAATTCACCTTTCCTTCTTAGTCTGAACCAGGGTAAAGAAGGGTTGAGAGAGACAGGAGATCTTCCTATTCTTATCCTTATTTGCAAAAAAGCATAAAGTATTTCCAATGCCAGCAGAGTTCTAGCAAAATTGTATAGTGCTGCAGTATCCAATGTTTGGAATCTGTCAAAGAGATTTGAGTGTAATTGCAATGCTTTGCGTCTGTACAAATAAAATGTGCCTGTGGAGACCACTAGTGGAATTCTTTTACCAGTGCACTGTGTAAGGGAAGAATCTAATGTGAAGTAAGGATACATCAAATGCTTTCTCCTCTTAATTTGTGTTTGGAGCTGTTAAAGGAAAGCATTGAAAGCTGCTCCCTACCATTAAGATACTGATAATAAATAGCAGCCAGGGGCTGCTCATCACTGTCATTCCAGTGGAGAAATCAGATTCATCTAATGAATTCAGATTGATCAGAGCAGGTCTTACTTGACATATAGTTTGTTAAAGTGTTTGCAAACTTGTGAGAAATCATGCCCCGTGGTAATAAAAAGAAATGAACTAGTCAACTTCTAACAAGAATCTCACCTCCAAAATCTTCATTTTTCAAATCTTAGAAATAAGTATAAAAAGAGAGAAAACATGAATCTGATAATTATTTTAGATAGAATTAAAATGAAATGTTTTCCCTGTCAGATAGTTATTTTTCAGCTTTGAAAAATATTAGAACTTCAAGTCTTCTTCTAAAAGTTCTTTCAGCCTTACACCGCAGCAATGAACTACACAAAAGCACAAGAACTAACAAGACACATGCTAACCTTCTCCTGTCATTCACTTTACTTTTTATTACATCCCAGCTCCTATTTGTATGTTATTTAGATTTAAAGCTCATTGGGTCAGGGGCTTTGTCTGTAAAACAGCTGCTAGCACATTGTGGGCACTATATAAACAATAATATAAGGTTCAGAATGAGGGGGGCTTAGTAAAAATACTTATTTTTTTGGTACATTTAAATTAACAAAGCTTTTGCATATGGATTTCTGCGTTGTTTGTTTTGACATGGCTAAGTATGAATTCTTGTTTGTATGCTGTCCAGAATTTGTGGTAGATTTCATAAAAAAATAAGAATTTGAGAAAAAAATGTTGGTTACAAAGGAGTCAGAGCACAAGAAGACCACACCTTCTAAAAGAAATCCTTATGTGGTGGTGGTCTCTTTATTAGATGGGACTTGTGAAGCTACAGGAAAATTAACCTGAAAACTATAGACTTTAAAAAAAAATTGAAACATGCACAGGTTTCTTTGATCTGTTATGAAAGAGAGTAAACTCTAAAAAATGGAAAGTCACATTAGGAGATGAGCAGCCCAGAATTGCACACAATAATAAAAATACAGCTTTATACCCCGACCCTGCAAAAGCTTCAGTGAGTAGACCCATGAGTACTCATGGTAGGAACTGCACGTTAGTAAATATTTGCAGGATATGGTCCTTAGCGTGTATATAGCCTTCCTATATATGATTGTCTTCCTGGTATGAGTAGTTGCCATTTCTGAGACTACTGTTGCTAGTGATCACCTTGCTGAGAAAGGCTGGTAATGTGGAAGCTTCAGTGACCAACACGTTTCTGACTCAATAGCTAACAGGATTAATTTCTCTGGGTTTTTGTCCTTCCTATTTAGTTTCCCAGGGCAGTCTTTAAATTCTCCTAAAGTGTGTTAAAAGGTAGGAGATACCAAAGACATTTTTGATAGGACATCCTTTTAACTTCTTCTGAGATCATAAAGAAAGGATAACATACTTCCAGTTTTAAAGTAGCTTTCACATAGACAAGGCTCTGGCATTGAAACACTTATTATGTGTATTATGACCTAGAGTCCCCAGCTGAGATCTGTGTCTCATTGTGCCAGGCACCATATAAATGCATAGTAAGAGACAGTTCATCTTGGAAGAATTTACCATCTAATTAGACAAAGACAAAGGATGGGAGGGGAAAGAGTCAGAGAGGTGAAGTGACTTGCCCACAGTCACATAGCAGGTCATTGGCACAGCTTTGGGTAGAACCTAGGTCTGATACTATTCCAGATCCATAACATGGTCCCTTATTGGGTGCAGCACAAACCTGCTTTTATAAGAAGCAGCTGCAGGTTACCATATGCAGATCTCTAAAGATTTTGACAAGACAATCTTCTGTAGCTATTAACATCCCTTCATTTACTCCCACTAATAGAAGGGCATGATGCAAGATAACAGGAGTCCTTTCAGAGGACAGAATAATCTCTTACATGGAGAAAGCCATGCAAGGGTACATGGAAACAGGAAAATTCTATGGAATCCTGCAAAACATTCCTTCAAAGGAATTAGCTAGCCAAAAGACCTAGTGCTCCAAGAAACACTGTGTCCATCTTCTAACTACTTCCTGCATGGGTGTGGGAAAAACTGCCCTGAGCTCCTTCCCCCAATGACTCTGCAACTGTTCAAGGGAAGCCACAGCATCTATGGGAAGGTCAAGATATTATTTTGGCCATTGAAGAGACAGAAACATATTGAGCATTACTATTGAAACACTGATGAAAAGTAGGTTGACTGGCTTTGGGGTTTAGAAACCAAACAAAAGCAAAAGCATGCAACAGGTATATTGACTGCTCACAAGATGCAAAAACACAAATCTAGTTTATACTGGGGTGGGGGGTTGATCTAAGTTACGCAACTTCAGCTATGTGAATAACGTAGCTGAAGTTGACGTATTTAGATCGACTTACCGTGGCGTCTTCTCGACTCCCCCTGAGCCTCTTGCGGCGGAGTACAGGAGTCGATGAGAGAGTGCTCAGGGATCGATTTATCGTCTAGACTAGACACGATAAATTGACCCCCGCTGGATTGATTGCTGCCCGCCGATCCAGCGAGTAGTGTAAACATACCCAAAAGTGTATGTGCTAGCAGGTTTACTCTGTTGGTTGCATTAATCTAACTACAGCTATTTATTCACTTTTTCTACTCTGATGTCAGAGCTCCTCACAAACATTAATGAATTTATCCCTATGAGATAAGGAAGTACCTCATTTTACAATAAAAAATTAAGAGACTTGCCCACAATCACACTAAAATTTTGTGCTGGTCAAGATCTGCCAAGTTTTAGTCCAGTGCCATAATCACAAGACATTTTTCCTCTCTCACAAGAGCAAAACTATTAGACAGCATATATATTTTAACGTTTCCTCAGCAAGAGAGCAAAATCAGCTAGAAATTCTCCATAGTTTGTCAACTGAAAACATACAATTTTTATTTAACTAAAAAAAAGTAAAATCATTTAACTTCAGTCACTGCAGGAGTATATAAAAAGGCCTGACCCAAAGCCCATTAAAGTCAACAGAAAGAGTCCTACTGATTTCAACAGGCTGTGTGAATCAGGCCCTAAATGTTGCAATAGGATTATGTTCAGCTTTAATAGGAGAACTGGGCATAGAGGATTTGCAGGAACAGGTCCCAACATGTTAAAGTTTACTACTTGTATTTGAGCTTTCTGACGGCTGAGGACTGACATTCAGGACGCTGATTTATGAGACCATGTTAGACTATAATCAGACATGATCTTGAAATTAAAAATAATTTTAATAGTTAATACTGGTTTTAAAATAGAAAGAATTTATATATTTTTATTTTTAAAGTATTTTGAAAACTGATCTACAACTCCCACATTAACAGTGATACAAATTATTACTCAGCATAATGGCTCCCTAGCATCAGAAAATTCAGAAATGCCAACTATGATTTTAAATTCCTTTGTCACCAACATATTTCATATGATGACGTGTGCTTACCTTGTGCACTTTCAGGCTGCAAAGAAAGGGGTGGAATTTTCTTTTAAAATAAATTTGCTCGTGTTTGCACTACCGGTACATTGTATTTTTACAGTAGCTAGCTAGGGGAAAGGCCTGTTTTCCTGACAGAATCTGCCAAGCACACATAGGAGGTTTTATTTACATAAATACATATACATTTCCAGGTATATAGACTCTTGGCTTCATAATTCCACGGTAATGTACTGATGCTAAGGGCAGCGACAGTTATGAAAAAGTGGACCTACAAGTTTTAGGAATGCAAAAGTTTTAGTAATGAAATCCTGGTCCCACTATAGTCAATGGGAATTTTGCTATTATTTTAATGGGGGCCTGGATTTCAGCCCTTGCATTTAAAACAAAAAAACCACAACCAAACAAAAAAACCCAACCTAAGTATTTTGTAGCAGGAAGGTTATGTGTTTTTTTGAAAACAAGCCCTGAATGTTCCAATGTCCTGTGTAGAACTGTAATACTCAGAAAGGCCTTGCACAATGGTTAAGTTCACACAGCATTGTAAATAAATACCATGAAAACAAGTGTTTTGACAGTACAGTTCTTTATTTGTATTTGAATGCACAATCTATACAGAATATTTACAAGGCATGAAAATGGAAAACAGCACAAAATACAATTGAGGTATAAGCTAAGAGCACAGTATGTCATGTTTCAATAAATATAATTCAAAATTTGTAAACTAAGTGACCAGATAGATGCATCTTGTTTTACTAAAACCATATAAAATATTGGTTAATCTCACGTGAGGTAGAGGACAGCTTTGCATGTCATGTAATGCAACCACAGCAATGCTAACCATAAAACTGTACATCATTGGCAGAAAATTAAAAATTGTTGAATGCATTGATCATTTTATCTCAGGCTTTTACTAATTTCAGAATAGTTATTCCACTTGTTGCCTTGATTAGAGATAGATTCTACAATGTTTTATCAGTTATTCTTTGTATTTGAAAGATTAATTATACTGCCATGTCAGCATCAATAAATACTTCCAACAGTGAGCATGAAAACACAAAAATAGATTTGGTCAATCACAGACCTTATAACCCTGGAAGGCAACATAATTGCAGCAAAACATTTTTAGACAAACTTTTATGTTTCCTAGAATTATTTTAAATACAGTACAACTGTGCTTTCCTTGTTTTCAAGTGAGGTATCTACATTTGAAGAAAAATATTTTAATAGATTTTTATTACATTTAGCTGATTTTCAAGTGTTTTGCTTTATTTTTAAAACCTTTTGATTTGCTGTGCTTGATGAAGAAATGTCTCAACTCACCAATTTTTCAAGAGTTTTCCCAACTGAAATAGTAACAGAAAACAAAATTTCTATCCTTAATAATAATGGAGACATATGAAATGTACCATGCAGTTGGTAAGTTGGTGACCTTTACTTTCACAAAAGTGACTACTAGGCAGAAAACTGACTGTCCTTTTGAACTAAAGGAGAAATGTAACAAACATAAAATACTAGAACCAACATTCCAGTAAGGAAAATGTATGACT
The DNA here is from genome assembly GCF_020497125.1 of Mauremys mutica. NCBI lineage: Eukaryota > Metazoa > Chordata > Testudines > Geoemydidae > Mauremys > Mauremys mutica. The sequence goes on along the minus strand of NC_059080.1, from coordinate 89,283,999 downwards.
GCCTCTCATACTAAAAATGCAACAAATGTAACATTACCGAAATCTGCAGCTTTTTGTACTAAAATATTTTATTGTTGATAGCTTAGATAAAATTACTTAGCCATTGCAAGCCCAGAATTACAGATAGGTGTGTTAAAGTATTTTGTTAACTTTACCTTACTATAAAAAGTTCTGTCATGTGGATTAATTACATGGATTAAGTGCAGGGGAAAAAATACAAAGTCAATATTTTTACTGACTAGTCAAAATATATACCCTACTAACAAGAAGTAAATTTTAGGAAGCTGACTATGAAAAGTATTTCAAGGCCAACTTCACAACTAATCCTACAAAAATGTTTCTAAAATTTCATATCCCATCATTATCGTTAATTGAAAATTTATTTTTTCAAATTTAATTTAATGCTTTTTTCAAACTAAAGCCAAGAATGTATGAATAAAAAGTTGTTCATGACTTCTAAAAGGTGGGCCTGAGCAGTGCCTGACAGGCCAACATACCAGTAGCTTTATACACCCTCTAACTTTGCCTACTTTGCTAACTGCATTTTACCTTTACTATATACAAATAATTTTACACCTAAGCTATTAATATATTAAATATAGAATAAAATTACTTCAAGAATGTAAAACATAACCACTATATTTAGCCAGATACTAAAGTTAAAGGGTAACTAAAGGATAACAAAAAGTAAAGCAAAGTTTCTTTGAATTAACTTCAAGATTTTGCTAACCTCTATTTATCTAGTGTTAAATGGTTGCATTTTTGAATCTGGGTGATTTTACAGCTTCCAAAATTACAAAAGATTTACTACTCTTCTAAAGTCATTACATTTTTCTTGCAGAGTCGAGTCCACCTAGTATATGAAAGTTTTCCTTTAAATTAAAATGTATATTAATAAACTAGGTATTTGTGTTGAATATTAATTATTTTCTTCCAAAAGTGCTCTAGGCAACTTTGCTTCTAGGGGTTCATTAATGAAGCTTTTAAAATTAAGAATATTTTAGTTTTTTTCTAAAAAAGTTAATATTAGGAAAATCTGGGAAACAAACTTCCTGTGTAAAAAGACCAACACACAGAAACTAGAATCAAAACAAACTTCACTATTAATATATAAAATTAGATCATAAGACTAAGAGATTAAGTTCATATTAACAGATTAATTTTTGCCACCAGTCTCTCTAAATGGGCATTCTAAGTCTCTGTATACATTGTCAAATAAGCAATTCATCATAATTACTCTAAGTCAGTAAAACAGCTCAACATAAAACTATTTATTCTAGAACTTATACAGTATTTACAATGTACTAGGAAACTATCTTTCAATGACTATGGACACAAAACCTATGGCACATTTGTATATATTTTATTACTTCAAATCCGTATAAAATTAAGTTTACACATGTGGAAATTATGTTATGTAAATGATTATTTCTTTACTCAATGTAGGAGGATTACAGTAATTTAAAAATATTGTAAATTTAGAATTAAATGGTATATTTACAAAGTTACCTTTTAAAAGATTTTAATCAATTTTAAGTGGCTTTTTGAGACAATTATTTTATAATTAAGAGGCCTTATCTGCAATTGGAATTGTTTTGCTAAAACTTACCACAGCTCCACCTCTGGTTACAGTAATGAGAATACTAGTACAGACTGTAGCCACTAGCATTTTAAACACTGTGTCATATAGACAGGTTTTGAAAAGAGTTAGATAGCACGTGCTTACAATGCTGGGACATCCATGGAGCCCTGCCTACAGTAGCACTGGACTCCCACTGTTGTTACCACTGGTAAGTTGAACCAGTGGCAACAATAATGGGAAATTTTGCAGAAATCACCTAGCGTAGACAGAGTCTAAAAGTGAAAACTGAATATATTACTACTACTGTAATTATCCAGTGAGGACTCTACACATTCAACTACTAATACATGAAATACTGTGGTAAATCAGCTAGTTCAAGACTATTAAACAACCCCTTTAGGCCCTATCTACACTGGTGATTAAACTACGTGAGCCAACATCGTTTGTAGTGCAAGATACGCTCTGAAAAGTAAGTAAAAATGGTATAATGGGATTCTTTACTACCTCAATGACATTCAGATCAAACATTTTCAGTTTACGAGAAGATGGGGTATTTTCCCAGCTGTCAACTAGCACTCACAGCCTGAGGCCTGAGAGCCAAGCTGTGTTCTTTCAGGCGCCAACATCCAATAATAAGGATTTTGCAGTTGGAATGTGGTCAACAGTTTTTTTGGTATGTAAACTAGACTAGAACACAGCTCACTCTCCCATAGCTGTATTGACTATGTATACAGTAGTAAGACTTGGTTTTTTTTTGGTCTTTAAAGCAAACAGACGTGACGTTGAATACAAAAGCATATAAGGAGCAAACAGGAATTTCTGTCCCCACCCCGCAGCCCCCTTTAAATAGTTTGACTTGCCCAGTTTAGATAGGTTTGCCCATTTTTAAAAGAATGATCCAAAGATGCCAGAGAGAAAAATTTGTGCTCTGTAATCCATAATGGCAAGGGACACAATGTTTCAAACTGCTTCATTTAACCTGCTTTAATCCTCAGTGTAGATGGGACATTAAGAATTTATTAAAATTCTAAAAGGGTGTCCAACACATATTCTTAATTTTACCTCTCCCAACTTGAACAAGCAGTATATGGCACATATGCCAACTTAATCTTTCTTTGTACAATATTTCCTATTTCATTGAAATAGATTGTGAAAAAATTAAAATGCAGGCAAAGTTTTTAATTTTAGCTCACTCAGAACAAAAATGGAAGCAGACATTTTTATTCATGGTTTTATCTAACACTAGTTTAACCCTGGAGAGAACAACAAAGACACAAACACCATAGCAAAACAATTTTAGTTAACAGTGGATTCAGAGTAAGGAACATGGAACATGAAACTACTAAAAATATTTCTAATCAACAACTAAAGTCTGTCATTAGAGATCCTTCAAACTTTTTGGAAAGAAGTAAAAGACTGTATTTTTTCACCCAATTTTGTAATAATGCTTTTAATATGTCAGGATTCTAATAATAAGGCATTCTAAATCTAACCCTTTGTGACCAGGATTTTTCAACATTAATGTCGGGTACACCAATATAGGGATTCTGTACTTCTATCCATTTTTAAATATTATGGGTTGAACATGCAGTACTTTTGCAGATTATGGTAATATTTCCAATGTTATTTAACCATACAAAGTATCAAAATTACTTTTGAAGCGTCATAGCTCACTTTTTTTCTTTAACTTTTTACTAATTACCTAAATGTCAATAAGGCCTGTTTCTACATACTAAAATAAATCTGTAGAGAAGAGAGACTTTTGGATATCAAAGTAACTAACACATATGAATGATAACAACTGTTATTCTCCAGAGCATTAATATTTTCAAAACAATGTTAATAATCCAAATGTTCAGGGTTTCTACAATATAGCCCCCAATTTTTTTTTTTAAAGACTTTCTTCAACAGCTGTTACCTGAAAAGGCTGGGGGCGGAGGGGGGGGAGAGAGCAAGGAAAGGGGGGAGATGGGAGGGGAGCAGAGGGAAGGAGATTTTTATACTTTAAAATGCACAGGATTCCGTTTCAGTTGTTCCTTTTCACACTGAAATGCATAATAATGTTATCATCCTCCAAAATGCCCACAGAATACCACAACTTAGATTTTGAAATTCTTCCATTTTGATAATAGACATTTAATAGCAACTATTAAAAATAACAGTTTGAAAATTCATACAGATGAAATTATGGAAAAAAACTCTGGCTATTAAATTTCTGATGGTCAATCTTCTTTTATCAGCGTGCCAACATGCAGCATTAATTTACAAATGAAAAGCTGCCCTTATTGTCACTGAATTTTTCACTGCAACCTAAATTCTGTTTTTCTATTTTAGGTTTTGAAAAGATCAAAATTAAAAAATATATATTTCTATAACTGGATATGCAATAGGTAGCAAAATAAAAATGACCACAGTATATTTTAAACACACAATGCTGCTTTAAAAAGGTGCAGAGTCCTCAAGCCTGCATTAGAAATATAGGCAGAAATTGTTCTAAAACAAAAGGTTTCATATTGTTAATAGCTGTCTGAGAAAAAACACCAGTACAAATAAATGCAGATTTTCATTAGTTAAGAAAATCTAAAAATGTATATCAAGATATATATCATCACCTTGGTTTTTGTTTTGGGAACTACAAATACTTGGTCTTATCATACAGGTAAACTGTGCACAATTAAACTACAAACAACCCAGCTTGAAGGAAACAACCGAGATTCCCTCTACCAACTTCTATTTTCCTTTTCCATTCTTTGAAGATTTCAAAATCTGAAGCTTCAGTTCCTTAATCATCATCTCTAACTTTTCTCTTGCTTCTCGTTCTTGTCTCAGTTCATCTTGGAGCTCTTGTCTATCTGTCTCTGCATGATCCAGTCTCTGTCTTAGTTCTGCCAACTGCACAAATAATTAAAAAAAAGGAGAGAGCAATTTTTCTTTTTCTAATTTTAACATATATATTTGTAAAAGCCAAGTATTCATTTAATGAGCCAGCTGATTAATGTTGTAAGTATCAGATAAAAATATTTCAGATGAACAATGTGTCTCAGGTTAGTTCACACAGCCTTTTTTAAAATAAAGAATCTTTTTCAAAAAGTTGCAATGTACTGGTACGCTATTTAATGGCAACAATGTAATACTATACATGCATACCCACCGTGGTACAATACAAGTAGATCCCCACATTGTGTATACACCAGACCTTTGCTAGAACGCAGGATTATGAATCCATGTGCGGTACCGCGTTAACGTGGGGACCACGTTAAAATGAATTGCAATTAAAGTAATTAAATTTGGGATCCATGGCCACGACCGTGTTATATGCGAATTCGCGCTATATAGATGCATGTTCTAGTGAAGGTCCGGTGTACTTATATATGTTTTCATATTAGTATATAAACTGCCATAACACATCATATCATTAGTACATGTAATCAGATATTAAGTCCCTGCCAGTGGTCAATACCAGATGCTTTTCATATTCCATAGTTTTTGTTCTCTCCGTTTATTTGCCTTGCCTGACAAAACGCTACTTTATTCCGTAGGCATTAATGTGCCTCTATAACTAAGGATGTCACCAGAATAAGACATGATGGGATGGTCAGGTATGATTACCTTTAGTTCAAACCAAAGAGAACTCTGCAAACTAAAGAGAAGAAGACTATTTAAATTAATAAATTTGCTAGTCTCTAAGGTGCCACAAGTACTCCTCGTTCTTTTTGCTGATACAGACTAACCTGGCTACCACTCTGAAACCTACATATATATGTATAAGTTAAAACATGAGCATACATATAGCACAAATAGTTTGAATAATATAAAATCAATGTGCTTACTTCACTAAGAAAGCCATGCTAAGTGAAAAATATATTGTAAAATACTCCAAAGCCAAGAAATTCAGAGTTATAGTTCAAACTCACTAGAGCGATAATTTAAATTAATTTGCTACATGAAGTTACCTATTGTTGCAAAGACAATGACCCCCATACCAAATCATTCTTGGCAAACTGATTAGTGTATACACTATACTCTTGGGATTATATACTATAATTTCAATGTCACATGTCGATCATGCTGGAAACTCATACCCAAAGTTAACCTGGTCGCCATGAGCATACACACACTTCTCTCCTTAGCAATCAATTCAATATGTTCAATATATTTTATTACTTAATGTTGAAGTTAAACTGAAGAACCTGATGACCAGTTATGCAAATTATATGATAATGCCAAGCTACAAGTTCTCTCATAGAATTCTTTGTTCATTTCTGGCAATGACACTGATGAAAATTTTGTTGATCTGATAGCTTGAGGAGATGATCTGTTAGAGCTGGTTGGAACATTTTGACAAAAACATGACATTTTTGCATTGTTTTCAGTTTTCCAAAGAGTTAGTAATTGGTGATCTTTGAAGGCCTTTTTTCCCCATCTGCTAAGGAATAGTGTTCCATGTACAATGGGTGATGTGGAAGAAGATGAAGAAATATTGTTTTGAGAGACTAATGATGCACCAACATCAGTAAAGGGATTGTGGCTAATGGCCTAAATTATCAAAAATGACTACTGATTATAGGTAGGGCCCTGCATAAATCATGATTTCACAGAGCACAGAAATTGTAAAAATTCCCCCCAATTGTGAATATTAGTCAATTTCAAGGATGAGTTTCACAACTAAATTTAGTCAATTTCAGGGACAGAATCAATTGATTAAACTCACTTGTAAAATTAATTCTATCCTTAAAACTGACTAAATGTATTTGTAAAACTCATTTAATGCAAACTCTGGGAAATTCAATACTTTGCCATTCACACTGCTGTGAATTCACTATTTTAAAAAAATGTGATTTATACAGGGCTCTAACTTATGGATACCTAACCTGAGATACCTTAAGAAGCCTGATTATCAGAAAATGCTAAACACCCATCCTCTGAAAATCAGGCTCCTTTAAGATATTGCAAGTTAGGCACCCAAAATCATCAGTCACTTCTGAAAATTCAGTTCAGCATGTCTTAAAGATCTTGGATAAGGAAAGATTTATATATAAAAGCAACTCAGCTAATATACAAGACAAAAAAGTCAAAAAGAGGAGAAACCACTTGAATTTCCATGAAGTACCACTTTTTAATATAATTTCTATAGTATGTCTCTCAGAGGTGGAACCAACTCAGAAGGAGAAAAAAATGTACAAGTTTGCCCCACTGGTTCAAGGACCATTAAAAGGGTGAATGTTTCATTATCCATTTCAGCCACTGGAGTATGTCTAATTCCTATGTAGGGGTTTTATATACATACCAGACCAACACTCTGGAAACAAATTATGATGTTTGGAGGATTCCTATAGGTTCCCAAGAGATTTTCCAGATGATTTTCCAATCAGCTTTTTAAAGGCTTGGAATTAAATTACCTTTACATGTAGTATGTTTTAAAATTTCTTCTGTTTCTAGTAGTACAGGGAATATATCTGAAGCAAATAAGACTGCCCTGCTGAGACTGTAGAACTACAGCACTCACAGCCAAGTGCCTGTAAAACTAGAACTGTCTGAAGCAGCTCTTTAGTATCCATAGGTACATATAAAAATTGTACAAAACATACACCAAGCATTTACACCATAATTTTGGCCGGATGGTGGCTCTAAGAGCTCACATTTTAAGAACAAAGGAAAACATATCCACTGTGTCCTAATGAGTCTAAACTGGTTTGAAAAGATCTCTGAACTGAACTAATTTATCCCTAAGTCTCCCCATTCATTTTTTAAGAAGGTGGTGGGAACAGCAGATATGGATGCATTTTTTAAGTGACATTAAGCCTAATGCAGTAAAAACAAAGAGGAGAAATGAGAGAAATAAATCAAATACTGAAGCCATCTAGTAGAGAATTGTAATATAAATATAACATTAATTTGGGTTTTGGTTAGAGTGTCTCTTACATTCAAACTCCTTCCCCCCCCCAGAGGAACGATCAAGGTGTCTTAGTCTAGATTTTTCCTCCCCTCCATTCCTCTCCTTCCACAAAACTCTTTTTAGGAGAGAAGTGGGAACTGGAGAAGCCTGCTGATTTTTTTTTTGATTTTTTTTTGTGGGAGCTCAGCCAAGTTGCTCAGAGGGGTACCTTAAACAGTGATGACAGTTATACTCCAGCTCCCTATTTGACTCATGTATATTGATAATCCAATAATTTATCTATAGCAAAAGGGCCTAATGAAATCTGGAGAACTCATCTACCTCTACAGCTGTGGGTAGCCCACCCAGACTCAAATGTCTTGGAGGGATAAAGGAGAACAGGATTAGCAAAGTAGGAGATTCAGATAGCTGGGCATTTACACAAGCGTAAGCATTTTCTACTTTTTCTGAAGTGTGCCAGGCACAGCTAGACCCAGTTGCTTTGAATTTAGAACCATGCCACATTTGGGGCACTTTCCCCTTTAGTACTGACCTCTTTCTTCATGATCGAGGCCAATTAGATGGTCCTTTGACAGTGGCAGGCTGTTAGCATGGACTCCTTGACTCTACTACTGTGCTTCTGTGGAGAGCAGGTAACAGGTGCAATGAAATAATATGCATAATGACACTGTGATGTATGCAGTGCAGGAGCCAGGAAGAGAGCCTCTTGCAGGATTCCAGCCATTTAGAAGGATCCATTGGCAGGCTAGTGACACTGGCTAAACTGCTCCACCGTACTTTGTAGGGAACTGGTGGCAAGTGTGGTAAAATGGCAGATTAGACTAGACTATTTTGCTACACTCACTGAGGGAGCCAGGAAGAAGGGACTTGCACCCATTACACCCTCAGGCTGGTCTAGCAGGAAGAACAGTGATCCAGTTTAACTCTGAATTCCGCTTTTTCTTGGCTTCCCAGCAGAGGGTCATTTCTCACAATTTAAAGCTCTCAGAGGTAGAGAGCAGAGCCTGCAGATGCTTTCTATGATAAAAACAGTGAACTCAGGATCTCTGGAATGCTACATCCAGCCTCTGAAGAAATTACTGTTCAAAAGAATCATATTTCACTCAGGTGTGACTGTGATTGATGCTGACAGGTATTGCCAAAATCAATTGCTAGTAACATAGAAATAATTAGAGAAAAACGCTTGAATAAGCTATACTGTCCAGTTGAACCACACAGCTAAACAACTGGAAGTTTATATGAAAGAAATGTGTTTAGCCTCATAAATCTAACTTTTTAAAAAACCCTTTGGAGAATAATTTACTGCTTGTGCCCTCCAAAGAATGTACACTACACAAAAAACATATTGAACACAATTATCTTCATAAAACAGAATATGCTGTTGTCTGCAGTAATGGGGCTTGTACCAGATGTTTAGTAAATCGGACTACACATAGAAAGGATTATTTCTGACAGCAGAGGTTAGGAATCCTACTGAGCAGAATGTCATGAAATTAAGCTCAACAGAAAGGATTTCTGATCCTAAACCAAATACTTCTTCATTCAGCCATGTGACGAAGTGGGACTGTTCTCAATGTTTCCTCTGAATACTGTAGGGATGCCTCAGTTTCCCCTATGCATTTCTTAAGTCGCTAAATGGTGGGATAAGGGGGTGTAATTGTTGCAGAGCAAAGGGCCAGTGCACCTAAATGGCCAACACATTGTCTCCTGGCAACTAATGGCCCGGGCCCTTACCCCCTGCAAGGAGATAGCTAAAGGTGTTGGAGAACAAAGGAATCAGGTGACCTCCTGGCCCGGGAAAGGGACAAAGCCCAGAGGAGGAGGGGCTGGAGGGTGAATCAGTTTGGAGCTGGCTGGGGCCTGTGGAGTGAAGTGCAGACGTGGTTGTCTGGCTCACTGCCCCCCAAAATAGACCTGGCTGAGGGGCCCTGTTCTCTGTACCTACAAGCTCTGTTTTAGACCGTGTTACTGTCATCTAATAAACCTCTGTTTTACTGGCTGGCTAAGAGTCACGTCTGACTGCGAAGTGGGGGTGTGTGCAGGACCCTCTGGCTTCCCCAGGACCCCGCCTGGGCAGACTTGCTGTGGGAAGTGCACGGAGGGGCAGAGGATGCTAAATGCTCCAAGGTCAGACCCAGGAAGGTGAAGCCATGTGAGCTTCTTGCCCTGAAGACAGTCTGCTCACAGAGAAGAGACTTCACCAGAGTCCTGACTGGCTTCGTAGGGAGCAGTTCCAGAGCATCGCCCGGGGACTCTGTGACAAGCCAGTAGCTGCTTTTCATCTTGTGGTACTTTTAGTATAGAAAGGAAAATATAATTTTATTGATGAGTTGATCACAAAGCTTATTGATTTGGCCGTTTAGAATTGGTTTTTAAATAATTAGGATGACTAGATCTCTATGACAGAAGGACTGAGACCTGAAATAATTCAAGTTTCATGGTAAGCAAAATTAATAAACAAAATATTTAGAAGAGTCAGAATCCATGCTACCTGCTGATGTATCTAGCAGGATGACAGACGCTAGCTCCTATAGAAAAGAACAATGATATAGAATAAAAGTTATTTAGTCTAAAGAATCAGAGGGGTAGCCGTGTTAGTCTGGATCTGTAAAAGCAGCCAAGAGTCCTGTGGCACCTTATAGACTAATAGTCGTTTCGGAGCATGAGCTTTCGTGGGTGAATACGAAGTGGGTATTCACCCACGAAAGCTCATGCTCCAAAATGTCAGTTAGTCTATAAGGTGCCACAGGACTCTTAGTCTAAAGAGGTGAAAGTCACCACAGCTTTTGACATAGCAACATTGGAGACAGGAAAGCTGGGGGAACTTCCAGAGGTAATGAATCAGTAGACAATCATGGGTTGAGGAAACCAGACTGTGGCCTTCCTCTCCAAGAAGACTCTTAATCAAATGCTTCTATGAAAAGTAGAGGTGGCCTCACCTGATACTGTAGCGGACTCTGACACCAAGGGAAGCTGTCAGTCTAACCCAGGGGTCGGCAACCTTTCAGAAGTGGTGTGCCGAGTCTTCATTTATTCACTCTGATTTAAGGTTTTGCATGCCAATAATACATTTTAACATTTTTAGAACGTCTCTTTCTATAAGTCTATAAAATATAACTAAACTATTGTTGTATGTAAAGTAAATAAGGTATTTAAAATGTTTAAGAAGCTTCATTTAAAATTAAATTAAAATGCAGAGCCCCTTGACCAGTGGCCAGGACCCAGGCAGTGTGAGTGCCACTGAAAATCAGCTCGTGTGCCACCTTCGAAACCCGTGCCATAGGTTGCCTACCCCTGGTCTAACCAAAGTGTGGCTGCTTTCAAGAAATATAAGCATTCTTTTTTTCTCTACAACTAAAAATGAGAATATTTTATTTTGTTTAGCTTACAAGTGCAAATCTAAATGTATTAAGCAAACCATTTTTGTTTTAACTGCATTTTCTCCTCATTGTTAAAAAGTCTTGTTTTTATTAAATTACTGTGGTATGGTTTAATGCAGGCATCCCCAAAAAGAAGAGAACTGCATAACCTCTAAGGAGAGATACTGACAGGTAAAGAGTTTCTGTACCCTATGTCCCCTTCAACATTGGTCAACAGGCATGTACAGAGGTGTCCTATCTCCATGAGCTATGTTGCCATTAGGTGAACAAGAGGGAAAAGGCCAAAGAAGATGATGAAAGCTGGTAGTGGTACAGGTAACACACTTCATCATAAAGTTTAAAAGCTGAGCTGGCAACAGCCTAGTACAGTTCACTTTACTTGGCAATTTCATAATTAACTAGGTGGTGCTGGACAAAACACAAGATTTCAAACAATATTTTTTCTCCTTACCTGTGCTGCATATTCAGCTTCTTTGTCCTTTTCTAAGTTGGAGTCACAGGTACACTTTTGCCTCATCACTTGTTCCAGTTTTTTCTCCAAGTCTCTCTGCTCAACATAAAATTCTTCCATTCTTTGAGCATGCTCAGTTTGCAAAGATTCAAGTTCCTTCTGTAAATTCTGCTGCTCCTCAGTTAGTTCCTTCATAACTTTAGAGTTACTTAACATTTCCACTTCCTGTCAAGAAACGATGAGGATTATACACAGAGTGATTCTAAAATCACTACAATCAAAATCTGTGTTTCTATTAATTTAAATGGGTATCTGGAAATACTGAGGAGAAACAAACAGATTGTCCACTTTGCTGCTCTGTAAATAGGAGTGTTGAATTCTGTAGTAATTATGCAATATAACAAAGTGGTATTGTCAAACACCCAGAGTTTCCAGAAACCAACTCACAGGTCACAAAAGTGAACCTATGTGAGCAGCCATTTCATTTTGTAAACCAATTAAAATAATAATAATATTACATTTGTTCTTTTATATGAAAATGCAGAGATCAAAATGGGCTGGCTTGTGGCAGCTTAGCAAGTCAGTATTTTTTTCTGGATATTGCCATCTTTTCCTCTCTAGTTTTAATATTTTTTTTAAATGAAAGCTAAGTCTCTGAACTAGGTGTAATCAAACTAGTGATATATACCAGAGTCTGCAGGCAGCCTGAAATAGCAGATCTGGGAGGCATGAGTTATCCCATTTTACCTCAGTTGTGTTGATTCTAAAGTTAATTATACCAATGTTAAAATGGAATTTACTTTATTGCTGGTCAAAGAACACATGAAACAAAGACAACGATCAACTGACATAAATGCATGCAAAGCATGCATGAAAGAGAGAGAATCATACTGTGAAGATATGGCCAATCTGATGCAAGTGGCATCTTGCTTTGGGGCCTCAAGTGTACAGACTTTAGTTTGTGGTTAGAGCTTAAGATAATTATATTTAGCTTTTTCTTCAATTCAGTTCCTGTACAATTTCTCTGATAAGTATCTATGGAAGAGAGGGTTTTAAGGCTAGCTATGGAGAGCTGCAGAGGTCTCTGCTACCACAAATAGAAGGGAAAGAAATCTTCTGTATTTAAATTATTTTTTCCTTGATTTGAGTTTAACAAAGAAGCACAGCCAAACTGGTGATGACAATATACTTTCAAGGGGAGAGATATTTTTCTGCTGCAAGGGGAAAAACAGACAAACCTAGCTGGAATATTTAGTTAGAAAGTTACTATAAAAGGGAAATCTTTGTAAGCAGCCTAAACAGTAAAAATAAACATATTTGAAGCTGGCAGAAGTAGTTAACTGAAAACTTAAGTACTACATGGAACCAAAGAGGAAGATAATATTTATACTTTCACAAAAGTTTATTTTTGTTTAAATACCAACACATAGCATCTTTCATCCACAGATCTCAACACACTTTACAAAGGTAGATAACCATCATTTTTCTCCATTTTACAGATATAAAAACTGAAATATGGAAAAGTAAACTGACTTGCACAAGGTCACAGTGAGACAGTGAAAGAGCTTACGACAGAACCCAAACCTCCTGACTCCAAGTCTGGTGCCCTAGACATTGAACCATAAAATTTCCCTGCAACTCTGAAACAAGTCTTGTACCTGGTGCTGGTGCCCATTATAAAAATCAAACATTTACCAAACTGTGGCACTAGAGGGAAGGACTGGTGAAAAACTATATTGTGGTGCATGGAATCAGAGTCAATATTTCAAAAGCTATCATTTGGTGGTAAAAAACCTTGTGGGATCAGCCAAACCACAACCAACTAAACAGAAAAGTTGATGGTTTGGAGCACAAAGGAGCAGAACGTATATAGGCCAAAGAGGGGCCCAGGACAATCAATTGCAGTGTTTTTAGCCACAAATGAATAATCCTGGAATAAATTTCACAAAAATCTAGAACAAAATCATAACAGATGAACAATGACCTAGAGCAACTCAATCCTTTGCTGAATTCCGTGCTCAATCCACCTGAAAAGAGAGACTTGCCTACTGAGAAGTGACTGAACCCTACTGGGGTTTGAAACACTATTCAATAGTTTTTGACAAATGTTTATTTTTTAACTCTTGGTGCTGAAGAAGAAAATCAAGATTAAAATTAACAAACTTTCTAATTAAAAAACAAGCATTATAAAAATCACTATAGCACATATTAAATGGATTTAAAACTGGCTGAAATGTCAAAACACAATTGTTAGTAGGAAATCATCAATGAGTGGCATGTTTTTACTAGGGTTCTACAGGGATTAATACTTAGCACTATACTTTTCAGTATATATTTTTGTTAAGGATCTGGAAGAAAGATAAAATCACTGCTGATAGAATTTGCAAATGGCACAAAGATTAGTGGAGTGGAAATAATGACATCATTTATACAGAACACTCTAGATCAGTGCTTCTCAAAGTCAGTCCGCTGTTTGTTCAGGGAAAGCCCCTGGCGGTCTGGGCTGGTTTGTTTACCTGCCATGTCCGCAGGTTCAGCCGATCGCAACTCCCACTGGCCGCAGTTTGCTGTCCCAGGCCAATGGGGGCTGAGGAAAGCTGCGCGGGCCGAGGGTTGTGCTGGCCGCCCTTCCCGCAGTCCTTATTGGCCTGGAGTAGTGAACAACGGCCAGTGGGAGCCACGATCGGCTGAACCTGCGCATACGGCAGGTAAACAAACCGGCCCGGACCACCAGGGGCTTTCCCTGAACAAGCAGCGGCCTGACTTTGAGAAGCACTGCTCTAGATCACTTGGTATTCTAGGCACAACAGACAACTTGAGTTTTAATACAGCCAAATGCAAGATCTTACATCCAGGATGGAAGAATGTAGGCCATATTTACTGGATTGGGGGGACTGTATCCTGGAAAGCAGTGACATTGAAAAGGATTTAGGGGGTCAGGGTAGACTAACTGACATGAGCTTCGATTGTTATGCATTGGTAAAAGGCTAACAAAATCCTTTTGACTGTATAAAGAGGAATCTCAAATAGAAATTAGAAGATGTCATTATCTCTTCATATGGCCTGGGTGGCACTACTGCTGAACAGTGTGTTCAGTTTTGATGTTCACACCTCGAGATGACGTTGAAAATTGAAAAAAGTTCAGAGAATTGCTACAAGAGTAATTTAAGGTTTGGCGGACATGCTTTACACAGGGAGACTCGATCTCTTAAAGAGCTCAATCTATTTTACTGAAGTAAGGGTTAAGAGGCTACTTGATCACAGTCTGTAAGTTCCTACACAAAGGGAGAAGACTCCTGGTACTAGTGGGCTCTGTAATCTAGTAGGCAAAGGCCTAACAAGTTCCAAAGTCCAGAAGTTCAAGCTAGAAAAGTTCAAACTGGAAATAATGCACTTTTAAGGAAAAACCAATGAAAGTACTTAACCATTGGAACATCTTATCAAATGTGTGCTTTCTCCGTTACATTAAGTCTTTAAATCAAGATTTGATGTTTTCTTAAAAGATATGGTCTAGTTCAGTCATAAATCATTGGCTTTAAGGCAGGAATTACTGGGTGAAGTTCAATGTTTTGTCAGACTAAGTGATCATAAAGGTCCTTTGTGGTCTTAATCTGTCATTCTGTGAAGATGGCTGTGGAGTATGTATTTATCTGCTAACTGAACTAGAGAGTTAACACAGTGAAGTTACTTAAGCCCAGATCTTGCAATTTACTCTGTGTAGGAACAAGGATCTGCCCACACTGAACCAGTTGCAGGATCAGTGCTAATATTTATTCATTCAGAGTAAAGATTACCACAGTGTCAACAGGACCTATATACCATTGACGGTGCTAAACTTTATTGCAGGGTTTAAGAGGGACTCAAGTAGAGCAAAGGTCCTTGTGCATATGTAGATGCAAATTTCAGGTATAAACAAACAAAACTTTATTTCATACTAAACTAAATAAGCATGAAATTCACCCCACTGCAGAGGGCCTACACAAAGCCTTGGGCACCATGCAAGCCCTTAACCTCTGCAGTGGGCTGAATTTCAGCCTCATTTACTATTAAATTATATTTTCACGTACATAAGGCCTAGAGTAAAATTTGGTATACAAATGTAGTGTGCATGCATAAAAATTGTGTGAATACAACTTTAGCAGGAATATTAGGTAACTATTTTTGTAATGCCAATGCTGTTTAATTCTAGTTAACAACAGAAATATCCTGTAAAAAATAAATTTAAGTACAGTACCTGAACTGTGTTTTAAAAATATATTACACTTCTCTGGAAATGACATTTTATTATTGCTGAATTAAATCTTAGCTATCAATGAATGCAGCATTGCTACATTATTTCAAAAGTAAGTGTACCATATTGTACCACACGCAAAGATAAAAGGCAAAGCTTTTGTTATCTGTCAATCCTAAATGCCAATGATAGCTAGTAGAAGGTTGAGATTTTTCTAGTGAACAAACCTCCTCAATTTTTCTACCACAGATATAAACTCAAAGTATAGTTTTATTCATTAAGAATTCTTCCCTTTTGTTAATTTTACTGAATAGGTTAAAAGCCTAAGACATGATCTGACAGTATGTGAGAGGTGATCTTAAATTTTATTTAAAACTGAGTCAAATAATTATTGTTCCAGTAGCTAGCAACTTGCTGCTCATTTGAAATAGTTAAATGTAGAGTAAATGATGTCAACTGCTAGTGAAACAGTATTAGACAAAGGAAGGAAGTTTCTATTCCGGTAATGGTTCAAACAGCAGCAAGATCTTAAACTACCTGGCATGTGATAGAAAAAACAGGGTTTGAATACAGTCAGCTATTAAGCTATACTTCAGTTATTAAGGTCATATACTATACTATATTAGCCTCCAAACCTACAAATTAACACCATATAGGACCTATGGATTATTTTGGTTAAAAAATGGATTTTTACAATTATACTTAAAGAATTCTATTAAAATATGTAACGCACATTGAAAGAAATATCTAAGCACCAAAAATTAATTAGAAAGTGAAGCACATGGATTTTTTTTCTCCCAAGCAGTGATCTTGGCAATACACATGTACCAAGATCTGAAAATCGGTAAAATCCATTAAAAATGGTTTTATAGTTTATACTGAAAATGTTAACATAACTTACATTAGAAAGACAATATAGTGAATGTCAGGTTCCTAATATGAAATATCACTTCTGCTTTATTTTTAATAGTAGTACTGATTCTAGGACCAAGAAGCTAACAGGAACAACAGTTTTCTGGTAATAAAATCAAAGGTTGGTACCATACCATTTGAAGCTGCTGCTTCTTTTGCAAAATAGTATTCAGTTTTTCTTGCTGTTTAAGGTAGGTTTTCATTACTTCCTCCATGATTCTTCCCTTGTCATCTTCACAACTGATGTCCTTGATAGTAGTTGGGGATGAGGCACCATTGCCTATTTCAACCTTGTTAGATTCTGCATTGGCTTTGGAAGTGGCATGTTCAGATTTCCCTCGTCTTGTAGAATTAGTTGACATAGGTGGATCTTTAAAAGACAAAAAGGTAGCAAAACACTTGTGGAAATTTGTTTGTTGAAATTCCAGATTGCAAAAATACAAAGCAACCTATAAGATTATGTAAAATGCATAAGAATGTAGAAAAAGAATGAAGTAATATATGAAAATTACAAAATTGGCTTACCTTTGATCTTTACTAAAATAAATATTATTGGGTATAAAAACTGAAAGAACATAAAAGCAAGTTTCAAATTTCATTATCTACTCACCCACACTTTTATGCAGTTCTGTGCTAGTTTTTAAGTCGATTTTTTCCTGCTCTTCAAGAGAGAGCTCTGGATATGAGGCAGCTTTTTTGTGTTTAACACTATTGACTTGTTTCTGTGACTGTCCAGGTAAAGATTTAATTACTTCTGAAATCTTGACTGCTGTTTTTGTAGCTTCTTTACATTGCAGTGTAAGGGATACATTTGGAGCAACCACTTTATCACACATGTAAAGGTAATAGCTGAAAGAGTAGAATAGCAAAATTAACAAGAGAAACTAAGATTTAACAAAAGTGAATTAAAGCAGCAGTAAGTTATATTTAAGATGATTTCAAATATCAAATGTTTTATAAGTATAAAAAAATTGCAAAGGAAAAAATAAATGAATGTCAGAGGATGTTGTCAAGGCCAAGACTATAAACTGGGTTCAAAAAATAACTAGATAAATTCATGGAGGATAGGTCCACCAATGGCTATTAGCCAGGATGGGCAGGGATGGTGTCCCTAGCCTCTGTTTGCCAGAAGCTGGGAATGGGCGACAAGGAAAAGATCACTTGTTCTGTTCAGTCCCTCTGGGGCACCTGGCATTGGCCA
Source organism: Mauremys mutica (assembly GCF_020497125.1). NCBI lineage: Eukaryota > Metazoa > Chordata > Testudines > Geoemydidae > Mauremys > Mauremys mutica. The sequence goes on along the minus strand of NC_059080.1, from coordinate 89,266,346 downwards.
CTGTCGGAAGATGGGATACTGAGCTAGATGGACCCTTGGTCTGACTTAGTATGGCTGTTCTTATGTTCCCTTTTTAAATTGTTCTTGTATAATAGAAAGCATAGCTATCTACTGAATCTTTATACAGTGATTACATAATCTAGGCTCTTCAGAACCAAATCAAGGGGAGGAATCCAATTTTCAACTGATTGCTTTAACATGACATACAAATTCCTCATTTGGATGCAAAAAATAAAATTAAAAATATAAAGGCACTTATGCATGTTAAATGACCATTTTAGTTTCTCAAGTATTAATCTGAGGATTCAAATGTTGGATATGGAAATCCCATTAAAGATTCTTCTTTTAAAAACTGAGTTCAGAGTCTCTAGATTGTTACAAGACACCTTAGAACTCTTACAACTCTTTCATTAACAGTATGTCACTGTAATAAGTTGTTAGAGAAGATTACCAAGGTGAAATCAGCAGTTGCACTCTGAGATTAATCATATTCCTTAACTAAGTGGGATGTTAAAAGGGTCATTTCTTCTCTGAAAATTATTTTTGAGAGCCAGATTTATGTACAATGCACTGCTGGAATCTCCCAACTTACTTCATTCAGTACCAAAAATAAATGTATATTTAATCATCAATACATCAGTCACACAGCAAATATATTTTTTCACAGAAAGAATTCACATCTTAGATGACAGCAAAAAGACAGAAGGAAAGCATTATAGTCATACAGTTTCGAAGAATCATAATTAAATGAGCATTACATTTTCAGTTCAGAAGAAAACTTCTTCCCACCAATCTTAACTATTAGGTCTTGTGCAATGTTCCCTCTAATTTTTTACATCCATGTGCGGAATGAATTTTGTTATGTGCACCAATATGGAGATGATGTGTGGCAAGGGTGGGGCTGAGGGGTTTGGAGTGTGGGAGGGGTTCCTAGCCTCTATTGAGTTCTAGCAACCATCCTAGTTCTGCAACAATATGAGGTGGCAACATCTTCCTGTCCATCCAGCATATCACCAGAAAGTAGACTGACAAAAGCCAGAGTTATAGAAACCACAGAAGAAGTCTGACAAGCAGCGTCATGTATGTGCATGTTGACATATGGCCCAACCTCCATGGCAGGCCAGTATCATTGTAGCCAAGCTTCATTTTTACCTTGAGTAGTAGTAATTGCAATGACAGGAATTTGTCCTTGAGAAGATGCACTCTCTCTTACCTGTAATTGACCATAATTTCCATGAACTCTATCATGTGATAGAATATGAGATGATTTTTCAATAGTTCACTAGGAGGCTCATCTGAGCAAACAGAGAGTGCATATTTGAGGTTTATCGTCATCTCCTGCTGGGACCTGTCTCTGATCAGCCAATAGTCCAGATAAGGATAGACTTGGATGCCCTGTCTTCTTGGTGCGCCACTACCACTGTCTGAATGGCAGTAGTTTGTATTAGTAGAGATCTGGCCCTACTGTGAACCTCAAGTAGTTTCTGTGGGCTAGGTTGATGGCTATGTGAAAGTACCTGTCCTGTAAATCAAAAGCAATGAACCAATAAAGCGCCTGAAGAGATGGAACGATGGAGGTAAGTGTCACCATCTTGCATATGAGGCCGTGTACGTATTTGTTCATCCTAGATCTCTGGATCCTGAACAAAGACCAACCCCTTTTCTTCTTTGGGATATGGAAATATTGGGAGTAGAAACCTCCTCCTATATCCTAGAAGTGGTACCTCTGTGGCAGTGTTCCCTCTAATTTTTTATGTCCATGTGCGGAATGAATTTTATTATGTGCACCAATATGGAGGTTATGCATGGTGGGGGTGGGGCCAAGGAGTTCGGGGGTTGGGAGGGGGCTCAGGGCTCTGGCTGGGGGTGTGGACTCTGGGATAGGGCCGGGGATGAGGGGATTGGAGTGCGGGCTCTTCTCCCCAGCCACGGCAGTTCCGACGGGCCTGGGCTGGGCCAGGTGAGGGGCTCCTCACCCTGGCAGTTCCGACGGGCCTGGGCTGGGCCGGGTGAGGGGCTCCACCCTCTGGCAGCTCCGGCGGGTCTGGGCTGGGCCGGGCCAGGCCAGGGGAGGGGCTCCTCTCCCCAGCAACTCCGGGGCCTGGGCTGGGCCAGGGAAGGGGCTCCTCTCCCTGGCTGTGGCAGTTCCAGAGAGCCTGGACTGGGCTGGGGGAGGGGCTCCTCTCCCCAGCCACAGCAGTTCCGATGGGCCTAGGCTGGGCCAGGGGAGGGGCACCTCTCCTCACCTGCACAGCCCTTTATAGCCTGCTGTGCAGCTGCACAGTTACAGGAAACTTAGCTTTGTGGTTCCTAGACAAACAGTGAAGACACTTATTTTTGTACCAGTTTCTCGCACGAAGGGTCCCTGCAGAGGGATGGGGAAGAAAGGTGGGTGCAGACAAGGAATAGAAATGGATGTGGTAGCCTAGATGATATCTAGCACCCATTTGTTGGCTGTTATAGCATCCCACACCCAGTCGCAAGGGGTTCCCAAAGGTAGTAAGCTCTGGATTGGCTCCAGTGTCATTCTCAACACTCCTATCAAACCTGCTGTCTCTACAACTGCCAGATGCGTGACTAAAGAGGTTGACAATGGGCATCTCTTGGAGTAGGTAGGTATCTCTTGGCAGGCATTCAGGTTGTCAAGCTTGAGAACAGGACAGCGTCCTCTACTTCTGGGGCTGGTATTTATGTTTTTCAGGAGGGTGCCAAGGTGTAAATCCCTAATGACCGCAGATAAAGGGAGCACTTTGTTCTGTGGCTATAAGAGCTCCAACCCTTTAAAGGGCATGTTCCCTATGGTAGTTTACACCTCTTTTGGTATACCGGATGCTAAAAGCCATGAGGACCACCTCATCATGATGGCCATGACCATCGATCTCCCACCCCATGCTGATATCAGCTGTGTCCATGGCCACTTGCAATGCCATTCCAGCAACCATTTGACCCTTTACTGATTTTTTTTAGTTCTTCCCTATTCTCCTGGGGATCTTAGGAAGGGAGTGACCCTTTCCCAGGTGAGGAAGTTATTTTGCAAACAGGGTCTGGTAGTTCACAACCTGGAACTGCAGTGAGGCAAAAGAGTATACTTTGAACCCAGAGCATTCCAGTTTCTTATGGTCTTTACCTTTAGGTGTATCCTTTGTGCCCTGTGTTTGGGTGGGCATAGGAAGATTCAAAGCCGTGTGGGGGCACCCTGTATCTCTTTTACATTCATTTAGATGTGGGACGAAAAGTAGACAGTGTTTGCCAAAGTCCCTTTGCCAGCTCAGCTATACTCTCTTTGAAAGGTAAGCAATCCTGGATGGAATTATAGAGCTCAGTATATGAAAAAGTTTGTGGGACTTTCCCTGGATGACTGTGGTTTCAATGTCCAGGATCTCCGTGATCTGGGACACAAGGTCCCAAAAAGCCTCAAAGTTGACTGCTGGTGCTACTGCTACTGGTACAGAAACTGGTACAAAAATCTGATGACAGAAATGATTCCTTAGGTGGAGAGTGAGATTGTTGCTGTCCCTCAGTTGTCACCTTCTCCTGGATGTAGACCTCTGGTTCTGGAGTGAGTTGCCTGGCTAATGATGCTACTGGGAAGTAAGATGTCCTTTGCCTCAATGTATGAGAGAGATGTCTGCTCCAGAACATATCGGACACTGGTCCCCAGTACGGCCAGAATGGCCAAGGTGACACGCTACAAGGGTGCTGGCCAGGTTAAGGGTGGTGGTCCCAGTGCCATTCATGGCTTGCCGGAGGTGGGGCCCAGAACTGGTAGCCTCCAGAACTCTCCCTAGGGCCACTCTCCAATAGTAGGGGACAGAGATCTCTATTCAACATCGGCAAGAATGATTTGGCAGTGGAGTATACTTCCTCTAACAGTAGGGCTGCAGAGTGGCATGATCCAAGTGCTAGGAGAGCCTGCACTGGTCGCTGTTTAGAGCAGTGGATGTCTCTAGATCCTCCATTTACGTATAGTTCAAACCCTTGACAGGTTTGGCTACCTGTCCTGAGATCAATGGTGAGGCCAGCACCAGGACTTTCTTACCACTTGCTACGTCAGCTGACTGGCTTTTCTTGTCTAATTTGGGAGCCATAGGAATTTGGAAGCTTTACATTTGGAGAAGTAGGGTTTTGAGTCCTTTTTGTGAGGTGGTCTGATTTGGTGCTTGGCACAGTGCTTGCGCTCCATCCACCCTTGCCTTTCAGAGTCTCCCTTTGGTGTTAGTGGCACACATGCTGAACTTGTAAGAGTTGGTGCCGAGGTAGTTGGTATAGAAGTTATCATCACTGATGTTATCAGTACCAATGTTATTGGCTCCTTCTTCAATGTATTCTTTTTTTCGAACCGCCAGAGTATGGTGTCTGCTTGAGGAGTGCTAGCAGATTATTTCTTTGGCTCAGGTTGAGCCGTTAGCATCTCCTCTGGGTCATAAGTGATCTGCATAGACTGCTCTAACAGCTGTAACCTGAGCTGAGCGTCACTGGACTTGTGAATCCTTGAGGGGAAAGACCAGCACATAGAGCACCTGTCTGGGATGTGGCTCTCTCCCAAGTGAGAAAGGCATAGACTGTGTCCATCCATAAGTGGGATGAGGCCATCAAAGGACAAGCAGGGTTTGAACCCTGACAGCTTAGTCTACCATGAAAAGAGGCGACCAAGCCATAACAGTGTGTCTGGCAGAGGGGAAGAACATTGATGTTGGAGTTCTTTTCTTTTCTTTTGGAAACATCCAACATGAAAAGGTAAAGAAGATGAAGTTCTTCACCCATTTTTTGTGAAAAACAGAGGTTTTGAAGCTCTCAAGAGTACCGGTTTGGACACTTGTTAAAATCCGTTTCACTACCACAGGCAGTAAGAGAAAACTGAGGGAGGTTCATGGCCACTCCATCCTTTATGCCCCTCACTCAGAAACACAGGGTGCATGAGTGGCCCCCATAAACATGGCTATTCAAAGGAATCTTATCTCACGCACATGAAGCACACATGCATCTACATTGACACATACTCAAAGAAAAAACACTGTTTTTCTGACTGCTATGGGGATGAAGTGAGTGCTATACTGAAGAAATGTGCTTGATTTGTGAAATCAAGGAACCAACTAATCAACTGCAGTAGTCAGCATTTTACAGACATGTCATCAGAAGCGGGAGGTCTCACCTTGCTTCAATGTAGAATACAAACTATGGAAAGAGTTGGTCCTAGTTATATATGAAAATTATGTTTCAATTATGGCATTAATGAGGTATGTGGCTTTCTACGCACACATTAAATTACAGAGAGGTTAGAATTTAGCATCCACCACAAAGCCATTTTTACTTTGAAAAGTGACTCATTGTAATTGCACTTTCCAATTTTTTCCAGTTCAACAATGCTCAAACATCTCTATTAAGCAAAACAAAGTTACTATTAAGTGATGTATCATTTGTTTATTAGCACTAAGCATGACAACTTCACTACCTTACACTAAAAAAATTCAGTGGACTTAACTTATCCTTGTGCAATATGCTGCAATTTTCCCATAAAATTTCAGTTAACAAGTTATAATTACATTTTAAAACCTAAAATAATCTTTGAATCATTAAAGAACTATTATACTGAACATACACATTTCTGTAGAAGATGTTCAGTTACCTGGGATGGACGAATGAATGTGATTGAGTAACAGGGTCTGCTTCATGCTTTATAACTGGATACCATTGCTGCAATTCTAGGCTTTGCTGAGGATCTGCCTGAAGAAAAAATAAATAAATAAAACCAATTTAGGGTTGTTTTTACTCATCTTTCAACTTCTAAGAAGTCAGCTTTGCTAAAGAGTTAGTAAAAATGTTATTCAATTATTAATGGCATTTACACAATAAACTCATTTTATTCCAAGCTAGGCAGCATTAAGGCAGATGGGGATGGGGGGAACAAAGAGAGGAGAAAGGAAATATAGGCCAATGAAGAGCAGCAATGTGGGACAAGGAAAGCTGCATGACCTCTAATTTGTCCCATCCAATTATGGGTAAAGATGAAACTGCATTAAATATAAACATAGAACATTCACTAATGCTAGTTTAAAATTGGCTCAGAAACACAACACAAATGGATTATTTTTCACATACGGCATCTCAGTAACTGATAACTCTTACACTGAAACATGGCATGCAAAAAAAACAGAATGGGTGTCTACACTGCAAATATATACCTTAAAGCTACAGATATTAACTTCTTGATTAAAAAGAAAGATGCTGTTTATTTATTTTAGAAATGTATTGTGTTACACATAAATTCAACTTTAACAATATCTTTATTAGCTATACCTAGAAAGCAAGAGGGAAAAAGTAGTAATATGCACTTTATCCCTGAGCCTAGTCTTCATACTGAACTGCATGGGAAAACTCCTTAAAAATCCATACAAAGATTTCAGTGGCTTTCCGAATTTCTGCCAGAAGCATACTATAATTATATGTAGTAAAGGGAAGTAGAACCCAGGACTGCTAATGGGGGCAAGGACAGGGCCCATGCTGCAATGAAATGTTCACCTCACTTTACACAGTTGTCACATACTTTATTGCAAAATGAAGTCTACCAAAAAAAAAGCAGCAGCAAATTACTCCAATCACACACTAGGGGATTTACTAGTCATAGATTTCTGTTTATAGAGAAGGGACAGATTCACCACAATAACAAGACTAAACACGGTTATCTTGAAATACTGACATACTTTAGATATTGCTAAGGAGTGACATCTTAAAAGCCTTCCTCATTTCATATTTGAATAGAAATTCTTGTTCATTTTGTTTCAAGAATATGGAGCCTGGCAAACATTCCTTATCAATTTCTGGCAATATTCAATGTTCCACTGTGCAAAAAGCAGTAATATTACTATAAGAGAGTCTGATACACACATGAACACCACACATTTTAACACCTATGAAAATTTTGTTTAAAAAGTGTGCACACATCTATCTACCAGTATATAACAACCTTGCAGTAGGAATCCCAAAAATAAGTTCTCATAACTACATCCTTAGCTGTTGAGAGAATACCTGATTAGATAAGCGTACTTTGCACTTCGCCCTGTAGAGTCAAACTTGAACTTTAACAGATCATGACAGAGAGCAAGCTCCGTAGCCAACAACCTTCCAATCAGAATCTTCAGTCTACCAAGTTCAATCTTAGGAACTAAAATCAAGAATGCTCCCTACTGATCTCAGGACAGGACACTAGGAAGATGTAGGCCCCAAAGGAGCTAGGGCCTGGTCTACACTAAGCGTTTAAACCGGTTTTAGGAGCGTAAAACCGATTTAACGCCACACCCGTCCACACTAGGAGGCACCTTATATCAATTTTAATGGCTCTTTAAATCGGTTTCTGTACTCCTCCCCGACGAGAGGAGTAGCGCTAATATCGGGATTAACATATCAGAATAGGGTTAGTGTGGCCGCAAATCGACGGTATTGGCCTCCGGGCGGTATCCCACAGTGCACCACTGACCGCTCTGGACAGCATTCTGAACTCGGATGCACTGGCCAGGTAGACAGGAAAAGCCCCGCGAACTTTTGAAATTCATTTCCTGCTTCCCCAGCGTGGAGAGCTCATCAGCACAGGTGACCACGCACAGCTCATCTGCACAGGTAACAATGCAGTCTCCTGAGAATAGAAAAAGAGCCCCAGCATGGACTGCACGGGAGGTACTGGATCTGATCGCTATATGGGGAGAGGATTCAGTGCTAACAGAACTGCGTTCCAAAAGACGAAATGAAAAAGTATTTGAAAGAATTTCTAAGGCTATGACGGATAAAGGCCACAGCAGGGACTCAGTGCAGTGCAGAGTGAAAGTTAAGGAGCTCAGACAAGCCTACCAGAAAACCAAAGAAGCAAACTGAAGGTCCGGGGCAGGTCGAAAAACATGCCACTTCTATGCTGAGCTGCATGCAATTTTAGGGGGCTGCGCCACAAGTACCCCACCCCTGACCGTGGATTCCGAGGTGGGCGTTGTAATCTCTGCCATGGCTGAGGGTTATGCAGACGGGGAAGATGAAGATGAAGAAGAGGACGACGACCTAGCAGAGAGCACACAGCACTCCGTGAGGCCCAGCAGCCAGGAGCTTTTTATCACCCTGACGGAATTACCCTCCTCCCAGCCCTCCCAAGCAACTATCCCAGACAATGACGCCATGGAAGGGACCTCTGGTGAGTGTACCTTTGTAAATAGCAAACATTGTTTTTTAAGCAAGCGTTTTTTAATGATTGATTTGCCCTGAGGACTTGGGATGCATTCACAGACAGTATAGTTACTTAGAAAAGTTTGTTAACATGTCCGGGGATTGAGAGGAAATCCTCCAGGGACATCTCGATGAAGCGCTCCTGTAGGTACTCCAGAAGCCTTTGCAGAAGGTTTCTGGGCAAGGCAGCCTTGTTCCGCCCACCATGGTAGGACACTTTACCACGCCATGCATGTAGCAAGTAATCAGGTATCATTGCATGGCAAAGCATAGCAGCGTATGGTCCCGGTGATTGCTGGCATTCAAGAAGCATCCGTTCTTTATCTCGCTGTGTTATCCTCAGCAAAGTGATATCGTTCAGGATAACCTGGTTAAAAATCAGGAATTTAAGTAAGTGGGATGGCCATTTTCCTACTGGGTTCGTGGACTGCAGCAGCTTAAAAAAAAATCCTTTCCTCCACATAGCCAAGCGGGGGGAGGGGAGGAATGAAATGCCGATGATCTTTTTTTTGTTTGGTCAGCGGGGCTTCCCCAAGCTACCAGCCACGCAGTGGGTGGGGAGGTGGGAAGGGTGTTGATTAGCAGGGAGCTAGCGTGGTATTAGCCATGCATTGGGGGGAGGGGTAAATCACTGCAGAAGCCGAAAGACAGTGGCTTACCATGGCCGCATGCAAGCTGAATTCTGATGCCTGGACCTGTGTCTGTGAGATCTGTAACTCCAGAGCTGCAGGCACTCACTATTAAGATGAAAAATGCGACCTTGTAGGGAAATCACATGTGCTATGTAAGGTGAATAGTGCTGTTCACTGTGAAAGAGTATAACCATTGTTCTGTAAAATGTATCTTTTAAAATATTTCTCTCCCTCATGCAGCTGCAAATTTTTCAAGCATCCCTCCTCCATCCCAAAGGCTAGCACAGATAAGGCGGAGGAAAAAGAAGACGCGAGATGAAATGTTCTCGGATATTATGGAAGTTACACGCAATGAAAGAGCTCATCTGAATGAGTGGAAGGACGTGGTATCAAATTACAGGAAAGATGCCAGTGAACGTGAGGACAGGAGAGACACCCGAGATGAGAGGTGGCGGCAGGAAGACCGGCAGGAAAATCAGAGGTGGCGGCAGGAAGATCAGCGGTGGCGGGATGCAACTCTGGGGCTGCTGCGTGATCAAACTGACATGCTCCGGCGTCTGGTGGAGCTTCAGGAACGGCAGCAGGATCACAGAGTGCCGCTGCAGCCCCTGTATAACCACCCTCAACCCTCACCATGTTCCATATCCTCCTCACCCAGACGTGTAAGAACGTGTGGGGGGAGGCTCCGTGCACCCGCCCACTCCACCCCCGTGGACAGCCCAACCAGAAGGCTGTCGTTAATGTGAAATTTTTTTAATGGCCTTCTCCATCCTTCCTATCCTCCTCCCAAACCACACCCTTACTTCTCTCCCTCTTTTTATAATGAATTAATAAAGAATTCATGATTTTTAAACGAGAGTGACTTTATTTGCATAAGTAAGCTGTACTCGAAGGGGGAGGGTGAGTTGCTTACAGGGAATGAGTCAATCAAGGGGGTTGGGTGTTCATCAACAAACACAGCAGTCACACTGTACCCTGGCCATTGATGAAGCTCGTTTTCAAAGCTTCTCTGATGCGCACCGCTTCCTGGTGTGCTCTTCTAATCTCCCTGGTGTCTGGCTGCGCGTAATCAGCGGCCAGGTGATTTGCCTCAGCCTCCCACCCCGCCATAAAGGTCTCCCCCTTACTCTCACAGAGATTGTGGAGAATACAGCAAGCAGCAATAACATAGGGGACATTGGTTTGGCTGAGGTCTGAGCGAGTCAGTAATGTCCGCCAGCGCGCCTTTAAACGGCCAAATGCACATTCCACCACCATTCTGCACTTGCTCAGCCTGTAATTGAACAGATCCTGACCACTGTCCAGGCTGCCTGTGTATGGCTTCATGAGCCATGGCATCAAGGGGTAGGCTGGGTCCCCCAGGATAACGACAGGCATTTCAACATCCCCAACTGTTATTTTCTGGTCTGGGAAGTAATTCCCTTGCTGCAGCCGTTTAAACAGAGTAGTGCTTCTGAATACGCGAGCGTCATGAACCCTCCCTGGCCATCCCACGTGGATGTTTGTGAAACGTCCCTTGTGATCCACCAGTGCTTGCAGCACCATTGAAAAGTACCCCTTCCGGTTTACGTACTGGGTGCCCTGGCACTCCGGTGCCAAGATAGGGATATGGGTTCCATCTATCGCCCCCCCACAGTTAGGGAATCCCAGTGCAGCAAAGCCATCCACTATGGCCTGCACGTTTCCTAGAGTCACAACCTTTCGTAGCAGCAGCTTAGTGATTGCTTTGGCTACTTGCATCACAGCAGCCCCCACAGTAGATTTTCCAACTCCAAATTGATTCCCGACTGACCGGTAGCTGTCTGGCGTTGCAAGCTTCCACAGGGCTATCGCCACTCGCTTCTCTACTGTGAGGGCTGCTCTCATCTTGGTATTATGGCGTTTCAGGGCAGGGGCAAGCAAGTCACAAAGTTCCATGAAAGTGCCCTTACGCATGCGAAAGTTTCGCAGCCACTGGGAATCGTCCCACACCTGCAACACAATGTGGTCCCACCAGTCAGTGCTTGTTTCCCGGGCCCAAAATCGGCGTTCAATGGATAGAATCTGCCCCATTACCATCAGGATCTCCAAAGCACCGGGGCCCGCGGTTTGAGAGAATTCTGTGTCTACGTCCTCATCACTGTCATCGCCGTGCTGCCGTATCCGCCTCTTACTCGCCTCGGTTTGAAGGTCCTGGTTCACCATATACTGCACGAGAGTGCGCGAGGTGTTTAAAACATCCACGATTGCGGTATTGAGCTGAGCAGGGTCCATGCTTGCTGTGCTATGGCGTCTGCACAGTTCACCAAGCAAAAAAGGCGCGAAACGGTTGTCTGCTGCTTTCAGGGAGGGAGGGGTGAGGCTGTACCCAGAACCACCCGCGACAATGATTTTTGCCCCATCAGGCACTGGGATCTCAACCCGGAAATTCCAAGGGGCGGAGGAAGCTGTGGGAACTATGGGATAGCTACGGGATAGCTACCCACAGTGCAACGCTCCAGAAATCGACGATAGCCTCGAACCATGGACGCACACCACCGATTTAATGTGTTTAGTGTGGCCGCGCGCACTCGATTTTATACAATCTGTTTTGCAAAACCGGTTTATGTAAATTCGGAATAATCCTGTAGTGTAGACGTACCCTAGGTCCCGGAATGGTAAAAGCTTTTAAGACAATAAATACTGCCTTAAATGTAAAGGATTTGAAATACAGAGAACACATAACTTCCACACAAATGGCCTGAGAAGCTGGATTCCAGTCTATTAGTGAGGTCATTCTGATAATTTAAATACTTTATATTCATTCTTCTACTTATATAATGGCTATTGTACAGTATGATTTTTACTTTTACCTTTTCTGGATTACATTATCTCCACCTTATATATCAGATGTTTTAATTTACAGATGACCTTTTATTCAATTATGTTATACATTACTATGCTATCAGACCAGTGTTCTTAATGCACATGTTCTCCTTCGGTGTCTATTTCACAACAGAATTATTCCAAATACAATGAAAATGTTACTTGGTAAAGTCTCTGGCAGATATATTTAAATATATAATTGAAATGTTTTCCTAAAAACATTTTCTCTCACTCACTGTCCAGGTCCAGCCATTCTAAACCAAACTATTAATAACATTTTCAGACCCTGAGGGAAAGTGTTCATTTAAATAAAGACTGCATATGCACATATAAGCACGTCCAACCAAATCAAAGATTTTAAGTAGTTAACGAATATTTAAATATACTATACATAAACAGACCTCATCAAAGCTGGTAAGCCTAAAATTTGACCTCATTTTACTCATGTTTGTAAAGGCTATATAAAAATCGTTTTTACGTAAAACAAATTCTTCCAGGCTCTTTTCTAAAAAAACCAAAACAAATAAAGTCATTGCCAAAAACTTAATAAAAGTATGAATATAAAATGAAGAAATGTATTTATATTTGTATCATGGTAGCATCTAGGGCCTCAGTCAGGGATCTGAAGACCACTGTGGTAGGTACTGTACAAACAAGTAACTCAGACCCTTTCTGTCCCAAAAAAGCTCACAAGGTAAAACAAGCCATAACACATGAATGAAAGACAAATAGTGATGTAATGGAGTGGGAAGACAAGGTATCAGTTAAATGAGCGTAGTAGGTAGTGGTTTCAGCTCATAACCTACTTAGCCATTATCAGCTGACGGGGTTTGAATGGGGTTTTTTTGTTTTTGGTTGGTTGGTTGTTTTTTGTTGGTTTGTTTTTAAGTACTACTGCAGAGGTAGGATTTAAGGAGAGATTCACAAGAAAACTGTTGACTCTGCAGATTGTGGCTGGGAGTTTTCCCCATTCCTACTGAGCAGTGTGGTGGCACTTGTGGAAAAAGCAGACTAGCAGGCAATCAAAACAGAGATCATGGACAGAGCAATGGTGAAGGTCAACAGTATAATAGATCTAGGTAAGGTGGGGTTAAATAGTCTTTACATTTAAAATCATTCATCAGAAGCATAGTCAATGGAGGGATGCAAAGAGGTAGAGGTCAGGTGGTCAGAGCAATGTTCTACTAAAATGATCCTACCAGCATTCTGAATGAACTAAAGGCAGACCAAAGTGGGGATGGGTGAGAAGATGACAGCAGCAGTCAAGGCCAGAGAGGAGATCACAGTGATCAGGGCAAGAATTTATCAGCCTAGATAGACAGTTGTTAGATCTTTGAACTGGTACATAAGCAGCAGCAAGATTTAGACACTGACTATATATGTGGATCCAGAGATAGGGCTGTGATGACATTCAGGCTACCTGGGCCTTCCTGAAAGGAAAGGAAGGCAATGGCTTGGGGGAGATGCCAGCTCAGTTTTGATTACATATGAACAGAAGAACAGGCATACTGGGTCAGACCAATGATCCATCTAGCTCAGTACCCTGTCTCTGACAGTGGTCAGTGCCAGATGCTTCCGGCAGTTGGAGGTTTAAGGACACCTGGAGCATGGAGTTACATTCCTGACCATCTTGGTTAATAGCCACTGATGGACTTATCCTCCATTAACTTATCTAATTATTTTTTGAACTGTTATACTTTTGGACTTCACAACATCCCATGGCAATGAGTTCCACAGGTTAACTGTACACTGTGTGAAGAAATATTTCCTTTTGTTTTAAATTGTATTAATTTCATTGGACAACCACTAGTTCATGTGTTATGTGAAAGGGTAAATAATACTTCCCTAATCACTTTCTCCATACCATTCATCATTTTATAGACCTCTATCATACCACCCCTTAGTTGTCTCTTTTCTATGATGAACAGTCCCAGTCTTTTTTCTCCCTCCTCATATTGAAACTGTTCCCTACCCTAATCATTTTCACTGCTTGTCTCTGAAATTTTTCCACTTCTAATATATCTTTTTACAGATGGGGGACCAGAACTGAATGCAACCTATAAGGTGTGGGTATAACACAGATTTATGTAGTGGCATTATGATATTCTGTCTTACTATCTACCCCTTTCCTAACATTCTGTTAGCTTTTTTGACTGCCACTGCACATTTAGCAGATCTTTTCAGGGACCTATCCACAATGACTGCAAGATCTCTTTGATGAGTGGCAACAGCTAATTTAGAGCTCAACATTTTGTATGTATAGCTAAGATTATTTTTTCTAATGTGTATTACTTTGCATTTATCAACATTGAATTTCATCTGCCATTTTGTCACCCAGTTTAGTGGGATCTTCACACTCAGCTTTTGACTTATCGATCGTGAATAATTTTGTATCACCTGCAAATTTTGCCACCTCACTGTTCATCCCCTTTTCCAGATCATTTATGCTGAACAGCACTGGTCCCAATATATATCTTGGAGGGCCCCTTCCATTGCTATAGCAAATATCTATGCTACAGCACCATACCTGCTGTACCACAGCTGTGCAGTAGCACTTGTAGTGTAGACGTGCCACTGAAGAGATCATTAGAGAGTTTAGTGAGAGCAGTTTCAATGGAATAGAGAGAGTGGAAATTGGATTGTTGAGAGTCAAAGAACTGAGCTGAATGAGAGAAAGTCAATACATCAGCTGTAGACAGTCAATTCAGCTAGCTTGGAGGTGAAGGGGAAAAGGGAAATAATGTTGGTGAAATCGTTTGGGTCGAGGGTGTTTTATTTTTTAAGATAGGTGAGATCAAAGCATACTTGTATTGTGAGGAGAATGAATCTGGAGAGTGAAAAGTTCAGAAGAAAAAAGTGAGGCAACTTGGGGTCTGGAAGTGGCAGTGCTCAAGGAGCTTGATTTTATAACTTTCAATTCTTTATTCAGTAATTTTTAAAATTGAGTTTGTGTTATTGTTTTCCTGTTCTGCAGGTGCCTTATGTTTCATTCTCTTTTGTTTCCCTTTAGCTGCAAGAAAGAGGAGTGGGGCAGTCCAAAGTTATCATAAAATTGTATTTATCATTCTATTTCCATGTCCTCCTCTGCTGGGGGGAGGAGGAGAAGAGTTCTGCAAGGTGAACAAGAAAAGACAACACAAACTGAATACTGCCTCTGCCACCCTCAGACATGCTCTGAGATGGCAGATTTCATGGACTAGACCCAGCAGAGACCACCTGAACATTGCCCTTGTTACTTTTGGGCCTGCATACAGCCAGCTTGAGAAGTGACAGAGCCAGTGCTTTTGACTGTCAAAACTTTCACTGAGAGGTAGAAAGCACAGAAAGAATATTTGTACTTTTGCAGCTGCTATACCAGTGTGTGGCACTGCAATGATAGAGCGATGTAGTGGTTAATCGTTCTAGGAGCAAGCACACCACCAACCATACTATGAACATCTGTGCACACTAGTAATAATCATATGTGTAGAAGGAGGATGTGTTACAGGCATGCTATAATGTTAAAATTCTCTATGGGCCTATTAATAACTGTCACATTACTGTTGTAAAGTGGGCAGCCCCTGGGTCCCTGCACTGATGGTTTCTCAGGACTTGATTCCAAGGGGTGCCAACTACCTTTAACGTTCATGGCCAGCTGCTGCTCCCATTGAATTTGATGGAAAAACTTGCACCTACTTTAATGGGTGTGTGATCAGGCCTGTAGCTTGAAAATGGACAGGTAAATGCTTCAAAGAACACAATGTAACCCAACAGGAAGAGGGAAGCATTTCAAACCCTCAAAGTTGAAACTCTCTCTACAGAGAAATGAATACACCTCTACCCTGATATAACGTGGTCCTCGGGAGCCAAAAAATCTTACCGTGTTATAGGTAAGACCGCGTTACATCGGGGTAGGGAGAGGAACCGCTTTTACCACCTCCGGCCCCAGCTTCTCTCCCTCCCTCACCCCCACCCCCAGCTTGCCACGCCAATCAGCTGTTTGGCCTGGCAAGCCTGGAAGGTGGGGGGGGGGGCGCAGAGCGGCAGTGGCGCGCTCAGGGGAGGAGGCGGAGATAAGCTGGAGCAGGGAGGGGTTCCTCTGCCTCCTCCCTCCCCCCGTTACTTGCTGCGGCCCTCCC
This sequence comes from Mauremys mutica, assembly GCF_020497125.1. Classification (NCBI taxonomy): domain Eukaryota; kingdom Metazoa; phylum Chordata; order Testudines; family Geoemydidae; genus Mauremys; species Mauremys mutica. The sequence continues at coordinate 89,250,547 of NC_059080.1, read as the reverse complement.
CAGGGCCCCCCCCACCCCAGCCCACCTCTGCTCCATCTCCTCCCACGAGCACACTGCAGATCCGTATTCCCCCCCCGCTCCCACCCCCGGCTTGCCACGCCAATCAGTTGTTTTGTGCGGCAAACCTGGGAGGGAGAAGTGGAGCTGTGCGGCGCACTCATGGGAGGAGGCGGAGCAGAGGTGAGCTGGGGCAGGGGGGCCGCAGCAAGTAAGGGGGGCACAGAGGAACTGCTCCCCGCCCCAGCTCACCTCATCCCCCCACGAGCACACCGCTCAGCTCCGCTTCTCCTCCCTCCCAGGCTTGCCGTGCAAAACAGCTGATTGGCGTGGCAAGCATGGGAGGAAGGGGGGAGAAGTGGCGCGCTCGTGGGAGGAGATGGAGCGGAGGTGAGCTGGGGGGTGGGGCCCAGAGAGGGCTGCAGCAAGTAACAGGGGAGGGAGGTGTGTGCAGAGGAACCGCGTGCAGTAACACAAATTCGGATATAATACGGTAAAGCAGCCTCGTCCCCTGGAGCGCTGCTTTACCGCGTTATATCCAAATTCGCGTTATATCGGATCGCATTATATCAGCGTAGAGGTGTAGTTGCACACAAACATCAAGGCAACCAGTGCCTCAAACAATCTCCTCTCTTCACCCATCATTTACCCTTACTTCTCTTCCAAATCTCTTATAACCCACTTCTTCAAGCACTAATAATTCCTTCACTAGGACTGTTTAATATTTTGGATAATATTTGTCTTATTATTCAGATTATGAGCTCTTTGGGCACAAACCAGTTTTATGTTTGTGAAGCAATGTATAGACATATAGCAATATTATTTGCATATTTTTATTACAAGTCCCTTCATAGTATCTCAATGTGCTGGCATAAAGAACTGTTAGTTAGATTGCTTAAAAAACCATTTATGGTATATCTATATTATATATAACCTGTTTAATGAAAGAAAAAAACAACATTATCAGAGTCTTCCATTTTTAAATAGTATCTTATCAATGCACCATTACATTAATTGAAAAAACATGACATGCTACTGGGTGTTTGGACAGCTAATTAACTGACAAAAACAGAATTAAAGCTGACGCTCCATTCTTAGGCTCCCTCCTGCTTTGCTTAGCCATGGCGCACACACTACATGGAATATCACACAAAATTGATAACTGAAATGAGAAAATTTGCAGTGTTTTCATGATGGCTCTAAAGTGCCTAGCTTTTGCCAGTTTAAAGAAAAAGAAACCTAGCTTTTAGACTAAACATTTTTTGGCAAGTTTCCTACCACCATAAAAACTCCAACACGAAAGGAATATTCATTACTGCTTTGTATTATCTGTATTGAAGATTTACAGTGGACTTAACTTATACTTGGTTTGATACTTATTCATATTGATAAAAATGAACATACTTTTAAAAATAAATATTTCATCTTTGATCCACAAGTTTTTCAAAAGTAGTTTAACTTACTTTGGATTGAATTCTTTTCTGGTTTTTCATGCTAAACTTCTCCTTCATTTCCTCCAAAAGATGCTTCAGTTCTCTCTCCTCTGAAGTGCCTAAATATTTTTGGTTAACGTGAAGATAACAATGCCATTTGGCTGATTCAAAGCCCCAGTGGCAGGTCCTCTTGTCAGGAGATCTATGCGAATGCATCACAAATGTCTGGGGTGAAAACATTCCATAGCACTCCAAACACTGGATACATGGAGCATCCGGCTGAATATAAAATTGAGGTGCAAACAAACCCTGGCACTTGCCCAAGCATTCATGCTCTACTTCAAAGGCACTGCCAGTCTCTTTCAATTGGACCAATGTGTTTTTTGCAGGAAGCAGAGTGCCATTTTGAGGAAAAGTGCGAGGACGTAGTAAAGCATTGCATAGTCTTTGAGCATCAGTCAGTGTGATCAACCCACAGGATGGGGCATTAAATGGAAGGATTCCCAAAACCTTTAGGATATGAAGCTGGTCGGAAGTGCACCTCGAGCAGTATATATACAGTTCATCGCACACTGTATTAATTTGCTGTAGTGAAAAGTCTCGGAGCACTGAATTCAACACTTGAGGCAAACAGAGTCTCTTTTCCCCTCCAACTTTAAAACAAGAAATAGATTCTCCCTCCAATATACTCTGAGTAAGCTCAGTGGAACTGTCTGAAGGAATGAGCAGTGGACTAGGAAGTATCTGTGGTGATGGAAGAGGCACGAAGACAGTAGGTGACATGCTTTCTTGGGAATAACGAGCTGAAAAAGCTGCTGGTCCACCCAGTGAACTCTGGCTGCTTAAATGGAACTGTGCCAATGTGTGTTTCAAACCAGGATTTAAATTCAAAGACTCAGATAATGTAGTACTGTTTGGTTTCGCATTTTCTCCATCAGACTCCATGGGAGTTTCTTCATATTCATCCACATTTTCCTTCTTTATTGTTGGCAATTTATTTACTACAGCTTGTACTTTGCTATTGACATGCTTTTCTGTCATTACTTTTTTTACTGGTGGACTGCCATCTTCTTGGACCTCACTCTCTTTTTGCTCAGAACCTGGACTTACAGAGAAATCTGTTTGTGGACTTTCCATCACTGAACTGCAGAATTTTAAATAAATAAGTTTGAAATGTGCATCTTCCTAGTTGTGTGTTTGTTTTGTTTTTCTTAAAAACATGCCAGTTTCCAACTATTTTAATTATCTCACACCCAGCAAATGTTGTGCCACCTCCTTAAAGTGAGGATTTAATCCTTTGACCTCAAGAGTTACAAATGTAATCCGTTTTGCATGTAGCAGCATCAAATTCAAGAGTGGAAGGGTTAACAAGAGTTTTATTTTGGGTTTAAAAATATTTGTTCAGCTCTCTTTTATTAAATGGACAGCACAATGTGCATACAAAAGGGTATAATTTCATACCCCTACACCATTATTTATTTATAGATCATTCTAATGAATTAATCTAGTAGAAAAATTGCGGTTTGGTGCAAAAAAAGTCTGGTTTTGATCAAGTTTTTCTTTTAAAAAACATACTGGCTTTTCATATATATGCTTGCATTTAAGTATTAAATACAAAAATTATCACTAGTTCTCACTGAGCAGTGCTGGTGTTTATGCAAATCTTCCAAAAGATAATTTCAGTTGTGTGTATACTTTATGCAGCACATCCCTTTCAACTCACAGGATCGAGCACAGAGCTTAGCTGCTTTATTTATTTATTGTGCAGCCAAATTTAAATCACACCTCCAGGGGTGGAGAAATTTATTATAGTAATTCAGTGATAAATCCACAAATTAAAGGCTGATACAGGGTTGCTGGTGGAAACTAAACATCCCTATAGTGTCAGCATCAGTAAAAATTACCCTAGCATGTATCAGTTTTCCTACCCCAAATTATTGGCAATGAAAATAAGATCCAGGCCACCGGCAAGGTTCATTTTTTGGGCTAGTAATACAAATCTCTGTCAATCCTTTTATATAACCTGTAAAAAGAGGAAAAGATCAGTAATCATCATTCAAATTTATTTGAAGAGTACAATCTTTGTCTAAAACAGTCTCTCAATTTTTAAATGGATTCAATATAGCAAGGTAGGGATATGTTCCCTAAATAACTAACTAATTTGCAGAGAGCTTTGATTTAAAATCATAAACCCTATTATGGCAGCTGCATAAACCTTGCAGCAGCAATGTAACTCAGAGTGCTGCAAACATGTGGCAAAGGGGACGCAGAGGGGAAATCACCTATTCCTTCGCCCCATTCAATGCTCTGTAAAGCCCAGGGACAGAATCCAGAAAAAAAAGGGATTACCACATAGAATCATAGAACATCAGGGTTGGAAGGGACCTCAGGAGATCATCTAGTCCAACCCCCTGCTCAAAGCAGGACCAATCCCCAGACAAATTTTTGCCCCAGATCCCTAAATGGCCCCCTCAAGGATTGAACTCACAACCCTGGGTTTAGTAGGCCAATCTTCAAACCACTGAGCTACCCCACATCTCTCTTCCATATGCTGCAAAATAAGAGAAGATTAACACAAGGAAAGGGGACAACTAGCCAACCCCTCTTTCCTTGAATATGTTCATGAAATGAAGGTATTTTCTCCTAACCTCAATTCTCACACTTTTTACATTCAATACCATCCAAACAAATCCAACATAACTAAACAAACAGCCTAGACCCTTTCCCACACCAGATGCCATGCAACACTCACCACTACTGCTTCCTCTCAGCCAACCTCTATACTTATTATGCGTTTTTCCACAGCTCACATGTGCTATATTTTCCCTGAGATCACCTCCCCCATGCTTTCCTCTGACACACTGACCCTTCCTGGAATAACCCCAACACTCACCACCATCCCGTCTCTCTCACGCTCCACCCAGACTAGCCTGCCCCGCCCGCCCATGACTCACCTCCACCTCAGTCTACATCACTCACTCAACCATTACCCAGGCTCTCCTCTGACTGGACTCCACCAAACACAGGACTTACCCTTTCCTCCTTCCTTTCACAGACACCCCCAATACTGAAGTGATCCCGCATCCAGACCTACCACTGACTCTTCCAACCCCCTGACAGTTCTCGTGTAGCCCCCTGATTCCCACCTCTCAACGGCACACGTCACACACAACTTCTCCTCGGCCCCATCCACACACAAACCCACCTCCCAACTCTTCACAACCCCACCCCCAGGGGACACACACAACCCACCCTTCCCAACCAGGAACAATTCCCTTCATTCAGTGACTCCCCACATTATAACCCCCCCTCCTTATGGGGTCCCCCTCCCCCGAACGCACACCCAACCACGAAACAACACCCCTCCCCCCCACTAAGCCCCATCCCCCACAGACACTCCCCCAGCTTAGCCACAATGCTCCCTCCCCCACAGACGCCTATGGACTAAACCCCCATCCCCCTCAGACACTCCCCCACCGCAGGCACAATCGGCTCCTCTCCACACAGTCCCCTGGACTTACCCCCCTCACGAATAACCCCCCTCCCCCTCTCCGCCGCGCGCACTCCCCCTCCCGCCACCCCCGGGGCGCTCTGCCCGCCGCGTCTGTAGCAGGTCCCCTCACCCCGCCGCCCGGCTGCTCACCCTGCATCATGGGGTCTCCGACACCCCAACAGTGGAGCAGACGCCGCGCACGCACCGCCCACCCGTGACCTCACTGCGGAGACGGCGGCGCGCGGGCACCAACCCGGCGGGCGCGCGCCCCCGCCTCCAGCCCCGCCTACTGTCTGGGGTAGCGCCGCGGCGGCTGCGAGCTGCTCCCCCTCCCCCCACAGCGAAAAGCTGGTGTCATGTAGAGCGTCCCTCCTCCCCCGTCTCCCCGCCCCCGTGCGCAGCGCTTTCCCCACGCGCCCCCCCACGCGCCCTCCCGTGAGCCCTGGGCCCTTCCCTGAGAGAACCCCGCGCTCCCCCAGGGACCCACCCCACTTCCGTGAGTGACCTCAGCGCTCCCTGTGGGGATCCCCTCACCCCTGAGAGACCCCGCCCCTTCCGAGAAAGATCCCACGGGGACCCCCCCCAACCCCTCACAGGGCCCACACCCCCTTCTGAGACCCCCCCACGCTCGCACACCCTCCCCCTCCTTGGCAGAGATCCCACTCCTTCCATGAGAGCCCCATGCTCCCCGAGCCCCCCCCCCTACTGTGAGGAACCCCCATCCTCCCACAGGGACTCCTCATTCCTCATGGGTCTCTCAGGGGTTCCTGCCACACAGTGAATCGATCCCCCAGGGTGGCCTTCTGCCCTCCTCCTCCCTCGCTCCCAGAGCACCTCACCCTCACCTCCCACTGCTCAGTAAGCCCCTGCCTCCACAGAGACCCCCTTCTCAAGCCCTACCCTCCCTCAGAAGCCCCTCACCCCACAGAGAAGGTCTCAACCTTCCCCCACCTAGAGACTCACCTCACAGATATCTCACTTCTCAGCAACACCCCCAGGGAGACGACCTCCCACATAGAGTCCCTTCCCCCAGGTGTTTCCGTCCAGAGAGTCCGCCTTCACAAAGACCCCCATTATTTCGCAGAGCGCCTATTCCTACTTCACCATAGAGAGTCTCCCCACCCAGTGACCTTCCCTCTGACTCCTAAACAAAGCCCATCTCCCTCCCCACTGCTCATGGCAACAAGCAGCCAGAAGCCCTTCCAGGGCCCTCCTCACAGAGATGCTTCCCCTCTACCAAAGAGACCCCTCCTTACTTCCCCCCCACATACAATGCAGCTCTCCTTTTCTTCCATTATGAGACAAACATGAAGACCTGGGTGAAGCGTCGGAATCTGGGGGGAGCATGGGCCATTACAGCAGGGATAAGGGGGAGAGAAGAGAGAACACGGGGGAAATCAAATCAGTATCTTAGATGTCTATATACTAATGCAAGAAGTATGGGGCATAATCAGAAAGAACTAGACGTGCTAGTTGATAAACATGAATGACATAGTTGGCATCCCAGAGAGTTGGTGGGATAATATACATGACTGGATTATTGGTATACAAGGATAAAGCTTGCCCAGGAAGGACAGACTGGGGGAAAAAAGAGAGGAGGTGTTGCCTTATATATAAAAAATGTATACACTTGGACTGAGGGTGAGATGGAAATAGGAGACACTTGTTGAAAGTCTCTGGGTAAGGATAAAAGGTAAAAAACAAGGGTGATGTCACGGTAGGGGTCTACTACAGACCACCTACCCAGGAAGAGGAGGTGGATGAGGCTTTTTATAAACAACTAACAAAATCATCCAAAGCACAGGACTTGGTGATGATGGGGGACTTCAACTATGTAGACCTCTGTTGGGAAAATAACACAACAGGGCACAGATTATCCAACCAAGATGTACTGGAGACAATTTTTTACTTCAGAAGGTAAAGAAAGCCAGTAGGGAAGAAGCTGTTCTAGATTTGCTTTTAACAAAAATGGGAGAATTTGAAAGTGGAAGGCAGCTTAGGTAAAAGTAATCATGAAATGATAGAGTTCATTATACTAAGGAATGGTAGGAGGGAAAACAGCACAATAGAGAAAATGGATTTCAGAAGGCAGACATAGAAAACTCAGGGAGCTGGTAGGTAAGATCCCTTGGGAAGCAAGTCTAAGGGGAAAAACGGTTCAAGAGAGTTGGCAGTTTTTCAAAGAGAAAAGGGCACGAGAGCAAACTAGGAAAGATAGGAAGTATGGCAAGAGACCACCCTGGCTTAACCAGGAGATCTTCAATGATTCTCAAAAGAGAATCTTACAAAAAGTGGAAAATAGGTCAAATTACAAAGGATGAATATAAAAAAATAAGTACATAGGGACAAAATTAGAAAGACCAAGACACAAAACAAGATTAAACTACTTAGAGATATAAAGAGTAACAAGAAAACATTCTAAAAATACCGTATTTTCCGCACTATAAGGCGCACCTAAGAGCCTTAAATTTTCTCAAAAATTGGCCGTGCGTCTTATAATCCGGTGCGCCTTATGTGTGCACTGAGTTCCAAAATCTGTAAAAATGTTGTTGTGCGACTTTGGTAAGCGCTTTGCTTGATTGACTGTCGGACCATTTTTCGCTGACACAGGGACGTAATACGTAAACTATGTACGCTGGCAGCGATAAACCAATCAGAGAACATTACGTAATACGTACAGTACGTACGTTTACCTTCTCCACTCCTCCGGTAGGTATACTACCGGTATGCTGCAAAACAACATTTGTTTGTCTAAGGCCCCCCGAAAATGGCACCAGTGAAGAGACATGCTTACGAGGCACAATTCAAACTACAGGCTATCAGTTACGCGGTTGTAAATGGGAATAGAGCAGCTGCGAAAGAATTCAACATCAATGACTTTGATGGATTTGTGGGAGAAGATTGATTAAAAAATAATGTGAGTGTATTGTTAAATAGTAGAATAAAGTTCAACTAAACTCACTGTTTTGCTTCCGTTACCTTTTTACTACACTATGAACACCGTTACCTTTTTTTGTAGACCGTATGTTTTAGCATGCGCCTTATAATACGGTGCGCCTTATGTATGGGTTAAGTACAGAAATAGATCCCGTAATTGAGACTGCGCCTTATAATCCGGTGCGCCTTATAGTGCGGAAAATACGGTACATTAGTAGCAAGAGGAAGACCAAGGACAGGGTAGGCCTATTACTCAATGAGGCGGGGAAACAATAATAGAAAATGTGGAAATGGCTGAAGTGCCAAATGACTTTTTGTTTCAGTTTGCACCAAAAATTTTAGTAGCAATTGAACATCTAACTTAATGAATGCCAGGAAATAGGGAAAGAATACTTTAAAAATTACTTAGGGATAGTCTGTACTAGAAGTGCTACATTGGCATAACTGCACTGATGCAGCTGTGCCGCTGTAGTGCTTCTGGTGATGATGCTCTGTGCTGATAGGAGAGAGCCCTCCCATCAGCATAATTACTCCATCTCCGACATATCACTCATGTGGACAGCGCTTAGGTTGTTGTAATTTACGTCGCTCAGGGGGATGGCTTTTTCACACCTCTGAGTGACATAACTTATATCAACATAAGCAGTATTGTAGACCTGCCATTAAACAAAGTTAGATATTTTCAAGTTACCCAGGCCTGATGAAATACATCTTAGAATACTCAAGGAGCTGACTGAGGAGATATCTGAGCCATTAGCAATTATCTTCAAAAAGTCATGGAAGATGGGTGAGAGTCCAGAGGACTGGGAAAGGGCAAATATAGTGCCAATCTATGAAAAGGGGAATGAGGACAACCCAGGGAATTACAGACCAGTCCTCTTAACTTCAGTACCTGGAAAGATAATGGAGCAAATAATTAAGCAATCAATTTGCAGACATCTCAGAGATAATAAGGTGATAAGTAACAGTCAGTAACATGGATTTGTCAAAAACAAATAGTGTCAAATGAACCTAATAGCTTTCTTTGACAGGGTAACAAGCCTTGTGGATGGGGGGAAGATACAGGGAAATGGCAAATTAGGCCCTGCCTCAAACTGCATAGAAGACCTGTTTTTTTATAAAGGACAAGGCTATCCTTTAAGCAGATACTTCAAGCTCACCTCATCCTGTGGAAACTTGTAATTCATGAGCCAGGTGAACATAGCTCCCTGGCAGGAAACTCCCTATATCCACCCCTCCATCAACAGGCCAGGAGTGGGAGGCAACTTCTAAACTCATCTCCTGTCCTGTAGTGTTTCCTAATATCCAAGCTAGACCTTCCCACTGCAACCTGAGACCATTGCTCCTTGTTCTGTCATCTGTCACCACTGAGAACAGCCGAGCTCCATCCTCTTTGGAACCCCCCTTCGGGTAGTTGAAGGCTGCTATCAAATTCCCCCTCACTCGTCTCTTCTGCACACTAAACAAGCCCAGTTCCCTCAGCCTCTCCTAAGTCATGTGCCTCAGCCCCGATCATTTTCATTGCTCTCTGCTGGACTATCTCCAATTTGTCCACATCCTTCGGGGACAAAAACTGGACGCAATACTTCAGATGTGGCCTCACCAGTGCCAAATAGAGGGGAATAATCACTTCCCTCGATCTGCTGGCAATACTCCTACTAATGCAGCCCAATATGCCATTAGCCTTCTTGGCAACAAGGGCACACTGCTGACTCATATCCAGCTTCTCATGCACTGTAATCCCCATGTCCTTTTCTGCAGAACTGCTGCTTAGCAAGTCAGTCCCCAGCCCAGGGGCGGCTCTACCTTTTTGGCCGCCCCAAGCAGTCATGCGCAGGAGGCGCCCCGGAGCCGCGGGAGCAGCAGACCTCCCGCGGGCATGACTGCAGAGGGTCCGCTGGTCGCGCGGCTCGGCTGGACATCCCGCAGCTGCGGACGGTTCGCAGGTCCGGTGGCTCTGCTTGAGCTGCCGCAGGCATGCCTGCGGGAGGTCCAGCCAAGCCGCGGGACCAGCGAACCGTCCGCAGTCATGCCTGCGGGAGGTCCACTGGAGCCGCGGGACGAGTGCCCCCTCCGCAGTCATGCCTGCGGCAGGTCCGGTCGTCCCGGGGCTCCGGTGGACCTCCCGCAGGCATGACTGCGGCAGGTCCGCCAGCCCAGCCTGCCGCCCCCCCGGGAAAGGGCCGCCCCACGCACGTGCTTGCCGCGCTGGGGTCTGGAGCCGTCCCTGCCCCAGCCTGTAACAGTGCATAGGATTCTTCCATCCTAAGTGCAGGACTCTGCACTTGTCCTTTTTGAGCCTCATCAGATTTCTTTTGGCCCAATTCTCCAATTTGTCTAGTTCACTCTGGACCCTATCCCTACCCTCCAGCATATCTACTTTAATGTCAGCTTAGTGTCATCCACGAATTTGCTGAGAGTGCAATGTATCCCATCATCCAGATCATTAATAAAGACATTGAACAAAACAGGCCCTAGGATGGACCCCTGGGGCATTCCACTTGATACCGGCTGCCAGCTAGACATCGAGCCGTTGATCACTCCCCATTCAGCCCAACAATCTAGCCAGCTTTCTATCCACCTTATAGTCCATTCATCCAATCCATACTTTTTTAACTTGCCAGCAAGTTATGGTTGAAGAGGTGCCAAAGCAAAGCCTTAACTTTGCCAAAGGATTTAAACCTCCAAATTATTGAATATTATGTGCATCCAACCGTCCATGTTTGAAACAGATTCATTCCACAAACATTTGAATGCTTCCAAAAAGAGTTTCCCTTTTTCATGGGGTGAATTCCTTCCATTCCATGTGTGTAAGAGAAATGAAGAAAACTTACCAAAACCTCTTACCTCTGTAGTGCAGAAAACAGCCACTGAATACACTCATCATTTTTTGTCCTTTTAACTTCTTCTTGTTTGTTCATCCACCTGATTAGTAACCTGAAATCACAGAAAATCTTCCTAGCTGCAACAAAACCACTTAAAACATAACCAACACCTACACAACTGGAAATGTAGTGCACATGTCTCAAAATACTCAACGAGGATTTTAAAATGCACATTGATGTTGCAGAACGCCTTCCTGCACATGAGGAGAGGGATTTGTCAACCTGGAGATGTTTAAATCACCTCTGAACAAGAGTTGGCAGGTCAAAAAGCCAATATGCAGAAGCGGGGCTATTCCAACAACCTAGAAACATGATAGCAGTGAAACACACACCATGGAACTCTGTTGGTCTGCCAGCTCCTGGAGGAATTGTGCACCATGGAAGATCTCACCAGGGCTATAGACTGAACCATACCATGTGCCCAACACTAGAAAAATCTACGATTGTGGTGGAAGAACACAAGCAGAAGATGTAAGTATATGCACAATAGACTGATATACCCCTATCTACCTTCGCCTACACTATGTGAAGCTACACCTCTCTTGGACTGTTTCCTTGGGAAAGCAGGAGGTGCTGTAGAAATATATGTGCTCAGTACAGGAGCCAGTAGAGGAAGAGCATATATACACAGGCCTGAGTAATACTGTTTTGCTGCAGGCTAAAAAACTAGCATAATTGAAAGTGTCAGGGGGCTTAAAGTAGTCAAAGAAATGCTGAGTCTATCATTGCCCAAAGAGACAATTTAATTAATATAGTAAAATGTTTGAGCTTGTAATATTTTTTTCTTCCTGTGAAGGGGGCAGGGAAGGACTTTTAATATTAGATAACAGAAATAGAATGCATAGCAAATTGAAATTATCCAGATTTGCCAATGTGAAAGCACTGCAGGACTATCCCAGCAACATTAGAAGCCAACCAGGTATGGAACCAGAATGGCTAGACACCAGTGTCTGAGTTGCTGCTTCCCAACTGGCTATAGGTCATATTAGCCCTTCTTCAAGTATCAGTAAAAAACAAAAGTCAATGAGATGTACTTGCAAACTGAAATACACAAAAATCCCATTTGCAATTCTCCATGTGAACCTCAGTGTTCTCCACATGCATCATTACTGAGAGAAGCATCCACTTTCTGACAAGAATAGAAAACTTACAGGATATTATACCTATTGTGGGGATGGTTTCTTCTTTGTCACATGTGAGCACCATTTTGCACAACACTGCTCCCTTGCCAGCAACCAACTTTCCTTAGACCTACCTCAGAAGGAGAAGGGAAACAACATAAGAGAAGAATTCTCAGGGAGAGGAAGATACACATCATAATAATAGGTAAAGAAATAGTGTGAAAGATAGAAGAAAACTCTGAAGGAAAAGAGCAGAGAAAAACAGCAAAGAAGTCAGAAGTCAGGGACTGATCCTTCAGCCAATACATGTGTGGGTAATTCTCATCCTTGGTGTACTCGGGAACTTGTCGAGCCGCCACCAGAAGTGAATTGAGCTGTTCCAAGGACAGCTGAGATGCAGGTGAAGCAGCTATGGCAGTTCTGAAGAGCCCCGGGGCCCTGGTCAGTGTAGAGCTCAGGAGACTGATGTAGCTTTGAAGACCACATTGTAGGAGAGAAGAGACCACCACCAAAAGGAGAGCCAAACTGACTACTGCAGCTTTGAAGGGCTGCCATGAGAGTTTCTAAGAGGAAGGTGACAAAACTGATGAAATATGGGGGGGGAAGAGGGTAAAGAAGAGAGAATATGGGACGGGGAGAAGGAGATGTACTTTTTGTAGGGAAGGGGCATATCCAAAACTAAATGAAACTCCTCTTTATGTCCCAGTGAAGTCAATGAGACTAAATATTCCTCGTGTATATAAAATCTGGCACTCAGTTCCACTTCTAGTGGCTAGATCCCAAAGAAATGTAGGAGTTTTTCTAGCCTTTGAGCTAACAAAACTCAATCTTTTGGTATAGGTAGTATAGGCTCATGCTTTTAGAGCCAGACATCCTGGTTTGGAGCTCACTACTGTGATCCCACCCGTGTGTTCTGCATTACATTCACATGAATAAGGGCTGAAGCAATGGGCCCGTGAAGGAGAAATGGGGGTAGGGTAGAGAAGGGAGGAAACATACATCCCACCATAACACTAGTACTTAGCAATCACAAGAGTGCTGTCTCAAGAAAAGCTAAGTGATAATAAGGTTGGTAATGTAACAGATGTCTGGTACCTTCAATCTTTGCTTGTGACCAATCTCCTGATATCCAGTGGAGCGATTCCAGCAAGCACATCAAAGCTGTTCATGTTCATTGGTTTTAGACATCCTGTGATGTAGTAGCAGCTATCATGCAGGGCAGGGCCGAACTGCTTTGCATGAGCCAATCTTTCTGACACCAGATGTGTATTTGGCCATAAAATAGCAAAGTGCACATGTGGTGGCTCTTAGTGTTGTTGTGTTGGTTTCCCATTTTGAATTTGCAAGCTTCCTAAGTATGTTTTTGTGGGCACTAATTTTGCCTTTTGTCTTCTCCACATGTGCCTTAGAGGAGCAAGAGTGGTCTAGCGTCGCTCCAAGGTAGATTGGATTCCAACAGAGGGAAAGTGACACCCTATTCCAAATGATGGTGAGTTGTCTATTGGCCTCATGATTCTAAAAATGGAAGAGACTCTGTGTTTTGACTGGGTTGGTGTGTGATTGAGTCTTGGTGTAATAAACTGAGACCCCAGACAGTGCCAGTGTTAACATAGCTTCAAACTGGGCAAGATCCTTGGCTTGGACAGTGACATACAAGTTGTCGGCATAGATAAAACTTCTTGTGTTGAGGTGGATTGAGTGATCATTCATATAACTGTTGAAGAGTATTGGCGAGAGTGCACTTCTTTGTGGTAGGCCATTTTTCTGTTGCTGTCATTGGATATGCTTCCCAAATACTTTGACGTGAAAACTTTGGTTCTCTAGCAGAGATTGTATCAGTCTTACAAGGTGGTGATCTTTTGTCATATTGTATATTTTAGTGAGGAGCCTTTGGTGACTTACCATGTTGTATGCTGCTGATAGGTTGATAAACATGGCAGCAGTTATCATATCTTTTCAAAGCCATATTCGATGTATTGAGTGATGTTCAGCATTTGACCAGTGCATGATTTGCCTGGGGAAATCCAGCTTGCTCAGGGATTAGGTGATTTTCAATGAGTGCTGATAGACAATTTAGGATGAGACACTTGTACAGTTTGTAGCAGTGACAGTAGTGATATAGGTCTGAAATTCTTTGGCTCCATTGCATTCTTTTCCAGCTTCAGGTTTGCTACCCCACATAACATCAAACATGACAAAACACCAGGTGATCATCAGTGACTAAGTCACAGCATCAAATGGGGCTATAACGTAACTGATGAAAATGGTGAACTAGTTGAATCATGGGCAGATGGATGCCACTTGAGCTTAATTCACAACCCTAAGCTCTCTGGTTATTTCAATTGTAGGTGATGGAAATGGGGCTTCAATTCTCATTTGGCATTTGTCAGCAACAACATACATAGTGTGTAACAAACTTAGTCTGGGTCCGATTCTGCATTCACAGCACTGGCTTATCACCATCCAGATCAATGCCCAGTACCATTCCAATGCTGCTTTAATTTTAAGAAACTGGAATAGAAGGGTTTCACCAATGACCTAGAAGCCATTCTAAGAGAGATCAAAACAATGCCAGAAAAATATGACCAGTTTGTCAATGCTGTGTGCATTGTCTTGAAGAAGCATATTCCACAAGGCCACAAAACAAATTATTTGCCTAATATAAGAGTTATTGGCCTGCTATGCAAAATACAAGCAGAAGTTTGAAGCAGACCCATTCGCTGAAGTTACCATCACAGGTGTAGAACTGGTCTCTGCACTAAAGGAGGAAAAACACAAGTTATGGCAGAATCTCACTGAGTGTGTGGACATGACCCACAACAGTAAGAAAGCATGGATAACCATACAGAAGCTTAACAACAACCCAAGTAAGACAGAGCAACACTATAACATTACTGCAGATGTGGTCCCACACCAACTCCTAGAAAATGATAGGACACTGAATAAATAACCGAAGATACGGCTTAAGTGGTAAGAAGACCAGGAGACTTAAAATTTTGAGGCACAGTATACACCTACATGTTTGGTACTTATAGCAATGGGGAGCAACCTGCGGCCTGCACGCAGCACGTCAGAGTAGTCTGCTGGCAGGCTGCCAGATTGTTTACATTTGCACGGCTGCCTGCAGCTCCCTGTGGCCACGGTTCACCGTTCCTGGCCAATGGGAGCTGCCGCAAGCGGCAGCCAGTATGTCCCTGCAGTCTGCTCCACTTCCCGCAGCTCCCATTGACAGGAAACGGCGAACTGCGCCACTGGGAACTGCAGGCAGTCATACAAATGTGAACAAACTTATCTGGCAGCCCACCAGTGGATTACCCTGGTGGGCCATGTGCAGCCTGCAGGTTGCCTACCACTGTTCCATAGGTTTAGTTTTTACCTGCAGCAGGGAAAATATTCCACAAAGCAGGAAAATTTAAGAGTTTGCACAATCTGTTTGGGGATTTTCTATAGCATCCGTCAGTGCTGTATCTGATGACAGGAATGTGGCAGTCATGAATCTGTTGTGCATACGCCTACGGTGCCCAAGGGAAAAGTTTAAGAATTAGTGAAGTTCCAAAGAATGCATCTCCAAAACTGAAGTTGCACAGATTTTTGTTAAAACTGTTACCACTGAAATTTAAAAGTTTTTAATTCCAAATAATACCAGTAATTAGGTTACTGGGGATGACTATTGCAACTAAAGTTTCTTTACAAACCCATATAGGAAAGGGGCATCCTTATAGCAGGCATTTTAAAAAGTGTTCAGAAAGGTCACTGCATCTAATGAATAACTGGAGTAATGGACACCAATAAAAATGGACACCAAGATCAGATAGCTGTATAGGAAAACATTGAGGACAGAATTCAAGATGGCTTTTGGATCAACCCGCTTCCTCTCCCTCTGCTCCCAACTGCAGCCACCAGTGAAATAAAGTAGCAAGATTAACTCATGCTATAGAGGGAATCTAGGCAGAAACAGCTTAGACATATTGTTTCCAGTAGAGGGCAGTAGTACACACATCAGAACACACATTCTTAAACAATTGTGTGTTTATAATCATGGCAGTAAGAAGTCATATTCTCTAACTAAGAGTATGTTAGGGACTGGCTGAAGAAAAGGTTAAATATGAAAGCAGCATGGGATGTGAATCATAAAAACACAGGGCTGGAAGGAACCTGAAGAAATCAAGTCCAGCCCCCTGAACTGTGGCAGGACCAAGTAAGCCTAGACCATACTTGATAGGTGTTTGTCCAACCTGTTTTAAAAAACATCCAATGATGGGGATTCCACAACCTCCTTTGGAAGCCTATTCCAGAGTTTAACTAACGTTATAGTTGGAAAGTTTTTCCTAATATCTATCCTAAATCTCCCTTGCCGCAGATTAAGCCAAATA
Organism: Mauremys mutica; assembly: GCF_020497125.1. Lineage (NCBI taxonomy): Eukaryota > Metazoa > Chordata > Testudines > Geoemydidae > Mauremys > Mauremys mutica. The sequence continues at coordinate 89,234,308 of NC_059080.1, read as the reverse complement.
AGTTCTTGTCCTACCATCAGTGGACATAGAGAACAATTGATCAGTCCTTTTTAGAACAGCCCTTAACATACTTGAAGATTTGTCAGGTGCCCCTTGAGTCTTCTGTCAAAACTAAACATGACCAGTTTTTTTAACCTTTCCTCATAAGTCAGGTTTTCTAAACCTTTTATCATTTTTGTTGGTCTCCTCTGGACATATCTTTCCTAAAGTGTGGTGCCCAGAATTCAACAAAATACCGTAGCTGAGGCCTCACCAGTGCAGACTAGAAGAGGACAATTATCTCCCATGCCTTACATATAGCTGTTAATATACCCCACAATATTATTCTTTTCCATAACTGTATTACATTGTTGACTCTCATTCAATTTGTGATCCACTATAAGCCCCAGATCCCAGTATTACCACCTAGCCACTTATACCCCATCTTGTAGCTGTGTGCATGATTCTTCCTTCCTAAGTGAAGTGAATGTAAGCTGACAAAAGAAAAACAGAATTCAGAAAAAGTGGCAGAGAAAGGAAAACACTGAAATACTACTTCCACCACCTTTCACTTATAAAGCATCTAATGATCTCAAAGCATTTTTAAAAGATGGAGATCATCCCCATTTAATTTTTTTATTTCTCTTCATTAGGTAAATTCTTATGGCTAGGACACTAATTAGATCTATGGAGGGAACTTTGAAATAGTACTAATACTGTGTGTTCATGTAACATGTAGGGATTCAGGGCCATAGCAATGGATTATATCAACTAGAAACATTTTGGATCTACCCGTCTTTGGGGCTGAGCCTGAAGGATACTGAGTATGGGAACTGTCCTGCCTGGACATTAGTTTGCATGAATTTTTAAGTGTTAGCATGTGCTGACCTTGTCCAAAACTTCTCTAGCCTTCTATCCTATTGTACAGTTCACTTGGATGCCTGTGTGATGGGTTAGATCACAGAAACCCCCTGGGAGCTGCCACCTGATGTCCCAAGACTACATCTGCCCCTTCCTTTCCCTGCCAGCCTGGGACCCCAGCACCCTGTCTTGCTGAGCCAGACAGGCCTGTCTGCTCCAACAAAGACCCAGGGTCTTAATTACTTGCCCCAAAGCTGCAGGTTTACCTGAAAGCAGCTTTGGGGCAAGTAATTAAGACCCTGGGTCTTTGTTGGAGCAGACAGGCCTGTCTGGCTCAGCAAGACAGGGTGCTGGGGTCCCAGAAGTGTTCCTGTCTTTAACACTCAGATGCCCAACTCCCAATGGGGTCTAAACCCAAATAAATCTGTTTTACCCTGCATAAGCTTTATACAGGGTAAGCTCATATTGTTCACCCTCTATAACAGATAGAGATATGCACAGTTGTTTGCTCCCCAGGTATTAATACATACTCTGAGTTAATTAATAAGTAAAAGTGATTTTATTAAATACAGAAAGTAGGATTTAAGTGGTTCCAAGTAGTAACAGGCAGAACAAAGTCAGTCACCAAGCAAAATAAAATAAAATGCGCAAATCTATGTCTAATCAAACTGAATACAGATAAGATCCTCGCCAGTTCCAGAATGCTCCCTTTTACAGGCTAATCACCTTTTAGCCTGGGTCCAGCAAACACTCACACCCCCTGTAGTTACTGTCCTTTGTTCCAGTTTCTTTCAAATATCCTGGGAGGTGGAGAGGCTCCCTCTTTAGCCAGCTGAAGACAAAATGGAGGGGTCTCCAAGGGGTTTAAATAGACTCTCTCTTGTCGGTGGAGACCCTCTCCTCACTCCTATGCAAAGTCCAGCTCCAAGATGGAGTTTAGGAGTCACCTGGGCAAGCCACATGTCCATGAATGACACAGTTTTTACAGGTCACATCCATTGTTTACATGCTAACTTGAACATCCTCAAGTAGACTTCTTATGTGGATTGGAGCATTCCAAGATCAATTGTCCTTTAAGTGTTTCTTGATTAGGTACTTAATTTCAACACTCGTTTCTCCAGGAACTGACCAAATGCTCTACTAAGGTTATTTAGAAATCAAGCCAGTACACAGCCAACATTCATAACATTGAATACAAATATGATACATGCATACAAATAGGATTAATACATACATAACCTTTATGGAGATATGTTACATGGCATATGTAGCATAAAACACATTCTAAGAATATTTCCACATAGCCTTATGGGAGATACCGTTACAGCCTGGCCATCACATTTTATCTGTAAGTTAATTCCTGTACATATAAAAGTTTGTAAAGTGTTTTGGCACAAATGGTGCTACATAACTAAGACATTATTAGCCTACAGTTCTTGTTCATGAGTTGCTTTAAAAAAACAAGGAGAATTTTATTTTTACCACTAGCCTCTTTGTGTGCAAACTAAAATTAATCAAGTTCTTAGGATGCTAAGAAAACTCATATTTAAGGCAGTCTTACAGTGCAATGCAAAACTGGACACCCGCAGGTATTCAAAATACTGATATGTTTAAGTCTAAGGCAGCCTCAACTGATTTTTTTGTTTTTATGTGAGACCTTTAAAGGCAATACATAAAGGGGATTTTTTCTGTATTTTATGATGCATCAATATAGCCTGAAAGGGGTGTTTACTTTTCAGTTGAAGTGGGATAACGGATCCATGTCTAAGATAGCCAACAGGTCCTACAAAAGCCATAAAGGCAAGAGATGACATTCCTGCTATTTCTAAAATAAAAATAAGCAGAGCACACCCACAAAAATTTAGGTCTTCAATATAATAAAGTAAAAAAGGACACTTTAAAATCCATTACAGGTCACCTTTAACATTCTTTAATGTAGTCTCGGGTGGGCGATACCTCTCACCCACGCAATAAGAAGGGGAGAGAGTGAGACAACTGATTTGCATTTCTAATGCGTAAGTGAAAAATTTAATTCCAAATTACTGCCTGCAAAGTGACGTGTCAATTAATGTTGTACTAAGACTTAAAATAAAATAATCTTTCAAGTGAGCTGGTTAACACACATACTAAAACTGTTTGTCAAACTGCTAAGTGTGTAAAAAAATCTTGTCACACTGTTTTCTGAATCAGATTCCATTCAAGTGGCACATTTGTGAACAAAGGGAGTTTTCTACAGAGAAATTTAGCATTTGCTAATGTTTCCTGATACATAGTCTCAAACTGCCAAAAAATAAAATTTAATTGAACAGAGGCAAAGGACAAAAATATGCATTTTCATTTTGTTAGTGTCCCCCAAAAGATTGCTCTACATGTCTTTCTTCCCCTTTGAAATACGAGGAAGGTCAAGTGTCATCTGTCTTTCTTGGTGGAGGGCTCTTGGATATCTCAAATGTGTGCAGGAACATGCAGCCCTGAATTGAAAAACAGGTGTTGAGCTCAGAGAACTTTAATTATTCCATGTGTTTTAATTAGTAGTGCTGACATTTGATGTCAATCTTACTACATCAGCCATAGAAGTATTCAAGGGTAGTCCATGTGAATTTCTAAAGTAAACAAAACTTGTAGGTGAATTTTCTCTCTAGATACAGCAAAAATAAATAGAAGCTTATTTTTCCTTTACAAGTCATTTAGATCAATTTCCTCATCTGTGGAAAAATGACAGCACAGCCAATATATCTATGCAGAAGACAGAATATTCTGAGGACAAATCATGCACAAATCTTCACAAGTCCATCTAGAATAGAAATCTGGAACAGTTGCATTACTTGTTTTCTGTTGTGTGCATTTCCAACGTACAGCCTGATATTCTTTGCAAGCCACCCCTCAGAAGGCAATGTAACAATCTCACACAATTTAAATATTTGATAAATTATAGTAACTAGAATGTTACAATTCACATATAAAATTGTGTCAGCCATTTGACAATCTAAAAAGACTTTTTAAAAAACCTGTGAAGGAGAAAATGTCAGGTTGTTTCAATGTGAATCATATACAGTAAGTTATTTTTAGCAAAATGATTGAAGCCTGAGTTTAGATACCGATGTATATCCTTTTATCTCATTTCATGATGGGACACCAGGACAGGAGGAATTGATCAATGTGAAACACGGAGGGGTTTTTTGGTACTTGCATCAGTTCTCAGCACCAGTTATGTGTCATGGCAAAATATAGTTAATAGAATTTTGCAGGAAAATCTGTGGTTTCACCTATCCTTGGATAGCTGATGTCATTGCAACTCAAAATCACACCTAAAAAGAAATTCAAGAGCAATGATTCTCAACTTTTTCCACAATAGGACCCCTGCAGAACCCCTCTTCCATTTAATAATGTGGGAAGGGCGTGGTGGTCATAAGACCCAGGTTGACCACCTCACACTCGAGAAATCAACCATAGGATCACACAAGGAGGGCAAGTGTCTTTTGATCCCTTCATTAAAACTCAGGGAAATGCTCTAGCATCAAAGTTCAACTTCAAATATTGGAAAGTGACAGGTTCTGAGGATAGGTGGGACATAGGCTTGGACTATGTTTTGGCCTCACAAGTTAGGAGAAGCTGGTCAGACCTATCTTGAGAATGTGATGCTTTCCTGGTGAGAAAGAATACTATTTGCTTTTATGGTGTATAGTGGAGGCAGTTAGGTGGTGTAGGAGGTGGCTGCAGCACTCACCTAGGGAGAAGTAAAATCTTCCAAGGGCCTTACTGCAACATAGTCCACATAGAAACCAGAAAAAGATGTTTTCCTTGTAGCAGAATGAAACCTGTTTGCGGTGCCCTTGGATGTACCCAAGCACACAATTGGGCTGAACTGAATATGATCTGGCAGTCTTAAAAAACACAATATCCTTGCCATAATATCTTAAAGGTAATAATTGGAGATATACCAATCTCCTAGAACTGGAAGGGACCTTGAAAGGTCATTGAGTCCAGCCCCCTGCCTTCACTAGCAGGACCAATTTTTGCCCCAGATCCCTAAGTGGCCTCCTCAAGGATTGAGCTCACAACCCTGGGTTTAGCAGGCCAATGCTCAAACCACTGAGCTATCCCTTTTGTAAACAGCACTAATCAATTGTTTGGTTACAGTTGCTACATTATCTCCATATGAGAGCTACAAACGTATCCCATTCTTTACAGTGCTATTTCAAATCAGAAAGTGTCAAAATTTTATCCCAAACCTGTCATATATGCCAGCAGCTCATTCACTGGCTAGTATCACTCTAAGTACTCCTAAGCCTTGCTCCTTCCTTTTGCACACAAACTTGATTCTTTTGTTGGGTCACTATTTCAGGATTGCCCTGGGTGAAGGTTTATGGCTACATAATTCTGAAATGCAAGTCAGTGTGCTGTGGGACTGCTTGCAGAAGAGACTTGGATAAAACTATAGAGAGGTTCCAACTACAGCATACAATCCAGTTACATGAAACTATCCATCATCCCTCGAGTTATACTAGTGTTAATACAATATTCAGAGCCCTAATATAAATTTTTTATTTAAAGACAAGTAAAAAAAAAGTGTGTGCACAAATACAGGAAATGATTACAGTATAATGTTCAAAATAGTGTTCTAGGTGAAGCAGAAAAATACAGTAGCAACAGTATTAAACTGGAAGAGCACCCAGAATCCAATTTGTATACAAAAATGAGGTTACACCACATAAACACATCATGATCCTGATGTAGACAGTTTCTTTACAAGATATAATAACCTACTGTACTTGACTGTCCATGCCTGATTTCCCTGCTAAATATGCAAAGACAGTCACTACACATTTAACAACTTAAAAAAATTAACAGTTAATGTCATGGCACTTAGAGTTTAGAAGAGAAAGTAAAAAGACTTGCAGTGACAATTGTTTAAAATATTTATCACTTTTTTGTTAACTAAGTTGATACTAAAACAGAAGGCAGATCTTAAGGTTAAAATACATAAATAAAAAGGTGTATCTTCTGTAACATTATCTATAAAAAATGTTTTTGCATCAAGCACAAAAACTTCAAAGTGAGAATTCCATTTATCTTTATGTATACGATGAAAATCTGAAAATACACTTCCCTACATAAAACTGTTTTGCACTGGATATCCTATGAATTTAAGTCACTGTACAGAGCTCAGTTCATTCCTTATTGATAGCAGCCTGAGTTTAATACCAACAAATTCCAGACTTCTATTCCAGACTTCACAAGTCAAAGGCTAAATACTTCAAGATTATCCCAAATTGTGTAGTGAAAAAAACCCTTTAAGATTTAAATAGATTAAAGCCTAAAAAGCAGCTTCTGATTTTAAGGGCCCAATTTGAGACACCTTACAGGAACATTATTTTCATGAGACTTTGGGCGGGGGGGAGAGGGGAGGGAGGGGGCAAACTCAGTATTTCCCAAAAGTTGAGGCACCCAAAACAGCTTGTCAGTTTTGAAAATGTAGCCTAATATATTTTTTTAAATATTAGTCCTACAATGTATCTTGTAAACAAAAGTGGCCTAGGTACTGTACTATGGGCATGTACCAAGTAGTGTCAATCTCTTTTATTAAAGCTACTAAGTCAGTGTCCGAAACAGTTTAAGTATACAAATGAAGAGAATTCACAACACCAAAACTGAAATTATAGTGTCAATGCACTATAGCGTTCAAGGGAAAACAGCAGCAGAGGGGAAGCTCATTAACCTTAGGTAACTCTTGCTAAAGGCTTGTCTACATGGCTCTTGCAACTACATCAATGCAAACTAGGTACCTTTTGGAGCACGCCAGCAGGGTGTACACAGTGCAGAATATTAGTGCACTCTACAAATCACACCCCCAATGTGCTTTGCCAGCACAGTGTAGACAAGCCCTAAGGTATGTTGTGTTTTCAGAATAGTGTTCTATTAAGTCTGCTTTTACTAATACTTAGCAGTTTAGCTTAAGCCTTTTATAGGAGAATTTATATAGATTTGACTCAATGTCTCTTAACATCCCTTTTCCTTACAAATGTTTTAAAATCAAGTATAAAATATATCTGGCATCTCTTCAGCCAATATATCCCTCAAAGATTCAAAAAAATAATTTGAGTATTTAGCTATCCATATGGACATTTATAAGAGTCTCACTTCCGATCAAGTCACTTCTTGTTTAAATTACTTTAATTTATTCCAATTTTTCTGCCAGTTAGTTCGAGTCCATTGTGGAGACCTAAGATTTGGAAGAGATTATTCATAATTGAAAAACACCAAAAAAAGTTCAGGAGTCACTGTGGCTAGCCCTTCCACTTTTCAGATACTGGGTTACACGAATAAAAAACATGCACTCTTTTCCACTGGGAAGATGGAATGCTTTTCCAACAGCATGGCAATAAGATTCTATTAATTTTACTGTTTTCTCCTTAGCTAAGCTGTAGCTGTAAGATAACCATTTCAGATCTACCAAAACTTAAGGAATAAATAGCATGAGGTCCTACATTCTTGAATATTAGCTGCCCATTTCTGCTAAAAAGAATGCTCTATGCAGATTTTTTTCCTTTCAAAAAAAGTATAAAGTGAGTTCCACTCATTTAAACTGATACTTTACATCACTTACAGCCCTTGCTGAAAGGGACAGGCTTGGAAAGGCACTCGCTTTTCACATACCAAAGTGTGTGCGTTACCCCCGGTTATCAATCAGAAGTAGCTCAGGAGTGGAATCTATTCATTCAATTACATGTGCATTATCTTCTCTTGGAACAGAATCAATGTTCCGTAGTCCAAGAACGCAGCCACTCTCCTTCGCTCTACCCACTTTAAAGAACTGCTGTCCTACTGTCATTTGAGTGTATGGGGAAAACACTACAGGTTCAACTGTAAACGTGGAAAGATCAGTGTACATAGCACGGTTGGAGGAGAGAGGCTTTAGAAGTCTTGTCAGTCTTGCTGTTAAAATGCAAGTATTAATGGCTTTTAATGCTGTTTCATTATGTGCCCTAATGCAACACATGCTCTTAAAGCAGTAAGAGGATTTTTCTCTAAGCAGACAGCTACATTACTTACAGCAGTTTAAACCGAAAAATCCACTAGCTGAGAGTTAGCAACCAATGGCTGCTTCTATATTAAAATTAGACTTTGGCAAGATTGCTGGTAGGTTAACATTTCCATTTTTTTTGCAACCTAACAAAAAGTTCAGCATGATAGCAAGTTGTAACAATCAAGATTAAAAATCTCTGACTCCACAGCTGGTGGCAAGGGTAAAATATTTTTCATTTGATACAAGTGCAATCAAATGGCAAGTTGTTTATCCATGCAGAAAACAAGTGATAGATGCAATATATGGCACAGTCCAGAAACGAAAGATCAGACACATTCCTCAGCGGACATCAAAAGAGGATTAATATATTCAAAGCCTTCAAATTCAGATTGGTCAATCTTCTTCACAATATCACTGTTAAAATAAAAACTAGTTAGTATCTTGCGTTAACACAAAATTGCTCCTTGCAATATTGCTCAGAATATCAAAGTTGTATAAAAAGGATTAAGAAACTAAAGCATAAAGAGTTGGTCTTAAACTTTAGAACCCAAAGGAGAACATTATTTCATAGTCCTCTGAGGAACTGGAGTCAAGAAGTTGCAGGGAAGCGAGCACAGGCAACAGCCCTGTTCTGATCTTCATCCAGGCACCAAAGTAGGCCCAGCCACTCAATCTCAGTGCAGCAAAATTGTCTCACACTAACTTAGTTCTCTGCCAGCCTCTAAACACAAAGTTACTTCTGGCTTCAAACCATGTTCTGCCCTCCCAGTGGCTGCTGCTGTCCCTGCTCTTTACCAAAGAGAGGTGGGGGCTGGACACTGCATACAGAGATGGTGTTCCAAACTTGAAGGAAAAAAGGTATGAGGCTGGCTCCATTTAGGAGAGCTGACTTTGCTACTCCTTCCCTTAAGTCCTTCTGGCACAGTGCTCTCTTCCTAGGTCTGCTAGGTTAAACCCTTCTAGAATGGATGGTGTCTTAAAAAATTAAGAAATTAGTTACACTCATGAGAGGAGTAGTATCTTCACTTAACTATCTCAAGCAAGATACTTATTTACAATAAGTGTGAGGGGAGAGTCAGGCTGTCAGTCTTTAAGACGTCCTCAATATTTGAACAATAATCATTATGGAACATTTGTATCAGCTGATAGTGCTTACAAGTTACTCATGCATAATGTTCCAAAGTTATTTCATTAAATACTATAGAAAGCCCTCAAGCTCCTAAAATAAAGAGGCCCTACTGGACAGCAGGGAAGTCTAAGCTACACTGTCAGCTTCATCTGAGTTAACCAGCATCTGAATGGGACTTTTCAATCCTGTTAAGGTAACTCTACATCTAACACGACTGGAAAAAAAAACACCACCCTTTTTTCCTGTCAAATACCAAGAGTGTTTGAGAGACAAATTCTTAGACGGCAGCGTCCCAAGAAATCAAATGATGAAATTAAAACTACCCCAAAATCTTGGTTTTAAAAGATGGACCATACTGCAAATTATGGCTTGTATTCATAAGCACCTACTCAGTGGCTGCTGAGCTCTCACTGGCAGCCCCCCCATCAGCTCCTTCCCTGCCTCCGTCAGTGTTTGTGGCCCACCAGCAGGACCTGCTGATCAGTACCTCCTCCTCCCTCCCTCCCCACCATGATCAGTGTTTCAGGGCATGCAGGAGGTTTTGGGAGGGAGGGGAAGGAGTGAGGGAGCAACGTGCTGGGGGAGGGGGCAGGGGCAGGGCCTTGGAGGAAAGGGTGGAATTGGGGCAGGGTCTAGGGCAGAGCCAGGGGTCGAGCACCCCCCAGCACACTGGAAAGTCAGCACCTGTGCTTGTGTTAGCAAAATGTCTCTTTGCACCTTTATAATTTACTAACTTTTTTAAAAAAGGTTTTCTTAAGTTTGAGTTACTTACTCATCATCTGGAGTGAGCTGGACAGGTTCATTAGTGAACTGGGAATCAAAGTTATCCAGACCAAATTCACCTGATATATTTGGTTTAAATGGAGGAACCACCTGTTTTTGTTCCATCTATAAATAATTTAAAGTAAGTATGAGTAACAGCCTATCACAGAGATTATATTTATGTTTAAAAAAAGAACTGAGTTCTGAAAAGATTACTTAAGTTTCTCGTTTGTACCTCTTACAAATATTCCAGCAAATTAATTAATTACATTTCTATGGTTACTGTGTGTAAAAGGGTTAATGGAATCTACATCCTCTCTTCACAGTATAGTTTAAAAAATTATGAAGTTATCAAATTTGGCATCCCTTTTAACTTTCAGTTAAGACAAGCTATCAGGGTTATACCGCATATAACAGAACAAACCCATCAGTGTTTACATACCAGATCCCAATCAACATTGCGGAAGAATGGATGTCCCTGAATATCTGCAAATCCTGTTTGAGGATGGCAGCCTAAACGCTCCTTTGGATCCTATGGAAGAATGAAAATGTTTCAAAGTGAAAAATCATTTGGAGAATGTGTGATCTCTAGCACACAATGATAAAGTTACTCATTATAGATTTCATAAGACACACTCATGTCAAAGCTGTAAGGTGCATTACTCTGCCTTCAGAAATAAGAATTGCCTAATATACGCTGTAATTCAGTTACAAGCTTCTGCATTTAGTTACACGCCTCTCCCCCCCCCCCTTTTTTTTTTTTTTAGTTAAGATGTGCAAACATTAAAATATATTGCATGCTTGGGACCCAGGTCACAACTGGGTTTAATTTGGGAATTTTCATAGGTGGAGAATGTCTGACAATCCCATTAGAAGACCCCAGCTTACAGATAAAGTTAACTGATGGAAGATTATATTGCTGGTTTCACTGGGAGTCTCCTATAGACTTCCCCGGCTCAGAGACAACCATGCTACAGCAAGTGTAATAGGACAGGAGGAGGGAAAGAGATGGACAATGGAACTTCAAAGGATAATAGCAACCCCTGAAAAATGCTTCATTACTTAAGTCAAGTAGTGCTTAGTTGGGTACTGTTAAGGATGGCTACCTCCAATGTAATACCACTGAAATATTAATAATTTAAACAAAAAGATTTAAAAAAAAAAGGAAGACCAAAAGTCAGGATCAAGGTGTGTTTTTCTTCTAGTTTTCCACAGCCATTTTTGTATAACAAAACGTCCATAGCTCAGATGAGTTGGTAATACTCCAAATTTAAATGAAGCAATCCTAACAAGCCTAGTTTGTGAACAAATCTGTGGGTTAGTTGTAGGTCAGCTGCAGCAATGCTAGAGCACAGTGGTCTCCAACCTTTTTATGCCCAAGATCACTTTTTGAATCTAAGGGCAACCCAGGATCTCCCCCGCCCCTTCCCTGAGGCCCCGCCCCTTCCCCAAAGCCCCACCCCACCCACCCTCACTCACCTTCACCGGGCTGGGGCAGGGGGTTGGGGTTCGGGGGGGGCACTCTGGCTGAGGAGTTTGCAGTGTGGGAGGGGGCTCTGGGCTGGGGTGAAGGAGGGGGTGAAGGGTGCAAGCTCTAAGAGGGAGTTTGGGTGAAAGAGGGAGCTCTGGGATGGGGCAGAGTGTTGGGGTGCACGGTGTGGGCTCGCGGGGGTCAGGGCTGGGACTTGGGGTGCTGGCTCAGGAGGGGGATCAGGGATGGGAGTTTGGGTGCAGCCTCCCGCCGGGCAGCACTTACCTCCATTGGACAAAGTCTATCTCCAAATGAGATAGACTTTGTCGTCACATTTGAAAGTGAAGTTTGTCAAGCCCAGAAACAAGCATTCAAGTCCTTCACTAACTACCATGGGGTGAGGCATTTTGTTCTGAAATAAGCCTTAAGTGATCTCTTAGAAGCTCCCTTCTGAAATATTCTGGCAATTCTGTTTCAATGCAAAATTCCACAGACACAAAGTCCACCTACTTCCAACCATTCAGAATAATTATGATCTAGCAGACCATAAAGTACCAGAGAATTTCAGAAGCGATGTTTCAAAAATAATAGTAAAAACATCTGTTTCCCCAATGCCTGGTCAATATGGCCATTCTGTGCATTTCTAGGCCTTTTATTTTGTGGTTTACCCATTAGGTCTGAATATCTGCAAAGTTTCAGGTTTTAAAAACAATTAATAAAAAAAGCCAAACATGTCAGTTCCATCTATTAAGATTTCTGTTTTAGAATAGCCCATCCCAGGCTCAGACCTTGTCTGCTGAGCTTCAGTTTAGGGGCAATTTTAATTTCAGTTATACCCTTGTAAAATGTAAGTTGACAATGGGAGCTCTTGAAAACCTTAGTCCAAATATAGGGCTTTAGCTCTTACCTTGTTAAGAAAACTTTTTAGAACACTTGCTGCTTTAACAGAAAGGGATCGTGGAATACGGATTTGTTTTTCCAAAATGACTAGAAGAATAGAGAATTTAAGACATCAGCACTTTTTATGGTTAAAGTTTCTTCTCTTTGTAAAACAATGTTTTGTAGAGAAAACAACACACTAAATAAAGTGGATGCCGCTTAATAGCAACCCCAGTATAAACAACCTCCTGGAGTCAATCCCATCCATTAATTAATGTTAATAGGATTTGGATACTGGCAATGGCATGCCACTTACTGAATATTTTTGTTTTTTGGGTGGGGTGGGGGTAGAAAGGCCACAGCCACAGGCAGATTTGTGGGGCTACAGCCAGGAAGGAAGCACTGGAAGGTGCCTTTCCTGGCAGCAACCCCAAAAACTCTGCCAGCAGCTGGTGCTGCCATGTACCAGTGCTTCCTTTCCTGGTTGCAGTCCCGCAAACTGCCTGTGCCTAGGGATTGCACAGGAGATAAGGGGCAGAGATGCCCACATCCACAACCCTGTCAGAGACCCAGTGCTGCGGACTGGGAGAGGAGACTGTGGGCAGGACAGCAGTGGAGACAGGTACTGTGCAGAACAGTGGCCCTCCAGCACCCCCACTGCTGCCCTAGCCACGGCCTTCCCTCCCCAGGGAAAGCCCTGGCATCTGAGCTACACCCATACTCCCCACAGACAGATTTGCAGGGCTGCAGCCAGGGAAGGCACGTTCCAGTGCTTCCAACTGCAGCCCTGCAAACCTAACTTCTTTTTGGCAACTGCCAGATAATGGTAACTTTCTGCTGTCAGCCAAAGGATTGCCAATAAGCAGAATCTATTGTACGTTAAAACCTCACCACTACTCACCTTGAAAGAGATAATCTTCTGTGTTCTGATCGGGGTTATCGGAGCTTCCGACAATATCAAATGGGGATCTGCCAGCCATCATTTCAAACATAAGTACACCTAATGCCCACCAGTCAACACTGAAGCCTAGGATTTTAAAGAATACAAATCAGAATATAAGCTATTTTATCAGAGAGGACTTATTTTAATAAGTATCAGTGCTAACTATATGAAGAACAAGGTATATTTTACTAATGAATAATCAGATATCTTGACTGTCAGAAAGGCATGCAATGGTCAAGTTATGACCTAAAGACTACTGTACGTTTAAGGTGGGTGTGACAATGGCAATAGGAGTCCTCTTGTTCATTATGTGCAGGATGGAAGGCAGTACTCGGGAAGGAGAAGGAATGGAGACTTAAAAGGTTGGTGCTGGAACCTCTCAAGTTTAAATAAGTTTAAATAGAAATTTTAGTATTTAAGGGGGAATAAAAAAAACAATCTCAGCTGTGTATTAACAGCATTTTTTGGTGGAAGACTACACAGTTATTAGTGTCAAACACTGCAATAAATAAAAATTGTTATTTATGCAGGTGACATCACACGTTCTATTGTTCACTGCTGAAGACAGGGATCAATTAACAGTTCTAGTATCTTGATTCTCCTCAAGGCTAGGACTGCTATAAAGATAGTCTGCTTAGCCTGGGGAGAATCTGGCAGAAAAGAGGAAGGGCCTTGTGTCACTGAAAATTAAGCACACCTAACTAGTTCTGAAGACAATACTAAGCCACCTCCCTCTTCTGGAAGGAACGCAACTATGATAGGTCATAGGGTGAGCCTCAGGCTTTTGCCAGAAATATAAGACCCAAGTAATGCAATGTTCCAGAACTGTCTGCAACTAGCAAAATACCCTTTTGCATTTGTATAACTAAAAGTGGCCAAATTAATCCTGAAAAAAAGTTACACCTACAATAGAACTTGTACATACTGTGTTTGTATACATTTTAATAGCTATTACAGGTCACTAGATACATTTTCTTCATGTTTATATGGATAAAGCATTTTAAAATGCTTAAGTACCTGTTTACTTGATAGTATCTGCGACCCAATACTTAGAGTTAGAAGAGAGAGAGCTACAGGGAAAAAGGGAACAAATGATCGAGTTCTAAGCTAACGGATGATTTACCACAGAGATAGGAGAGAGGCAAATTTATCTCAGACCCAGAGAAGAATAGATTCTTTACCTTAGAAGAGAGATGAATAAAATGAGACGTGATGAAAATACATAATGGATAGTATAGAGAAGGTAGATTAGGAGTTTCTGTTCCTTGTCTCATGACACAACAAGAGAATATTCTATGAAATGAAAGGGTGGCAAATTCAAAACTGAATCCCCCCTCCCGCCCAAAATGCATAACTAAACTATGGAACTCTGTCACAAAATGTCACTGAGGCCAAGAAGTTAACGAGATTGAAAAGGGACTGACTGGACATTTATATGGATAACAATCCAAAGTTATAATAGCTAATGTTAATAAACTGTGGAAGATATTAAAACCTCATGCTTCAGGGTTTAATGCTAATTATAAGGGATTAAACCACTACCTAATGGGGGGGGGGGAACAGACTATCCCATATCTGCATAAAATGAGGTATTTTGCCCCATCTAGTGCTGACCACTGCTGGAGACAGAATAGTGGACTAGCTGGACCATGGGTCTGATCTAGTATGGTGATTCTTATTTTCTTCCACAAATCATTTTACAAGCAAGTTTTAACAGAAATGCATTACAGCTCAAGTATTTTATGACAGCACTGAAATCAAATTACCATAATCTTCTCCTCGCAAAATCTCAGGAGCAATATAGTTGGGAGTTCCACAGAAAGTACTGGTTGTGTCTCCAGGCCTTAATCCTTCCTAAAAAAGGAAAAGAAAACAGAGGGGAAAAGTTTTACACCATTTGCTAAAAATTCCTTCTACTTGCTGTCACATTATAAAACAACTATACTTTGTGAAGTGACCCATACCAAAATAAATTACTAGACTTATGCATGTAATCTGCATGCAAAGCACTATATTTCTTAAACAAAAATAGATCTGTATGCAGAGTGTACAGTGCACTAAGAAAAGCTATGTCTTCACTGCACCTGTCTACATTCACTGTTTTCTAATAATGGTCAAAGAATGAAATGATATATTCCCTTTATAGCACAGTAGCTGTTTAAGATACAATAAACCACTATGTTAAATGCATGTTCATTAAAAATCATGTTTTAGGCAACAATACCTTAATTACCAATCAGAAATCTGTTTAGGTATAATGGATTGTAGTGCTTTCTCATGGCATGCAAGGCACAACTCAGATCTAAAACAATTTAAAGCAATTGCAGTGTCAATGGAAATCTGGCTTCATCTAATCTTAAAAAAAGCTAAAAACCACAAAATGACAGTCAAAACACAATTCAGAGAAGCTTCTCCTCCTATTACTAGTCAGCATGATTGATCCAAACAATGAAGGTCAGAAGTTAAGCCCAGGACAGGGAGAACATGTTGAAGTATGGCTGAGGGAAAGTAATGAGTTTGTTTTCTCCTTCTAGCATTTAAAACAGATTCCAGATTCCTATCCCAAACCTTTGTTTGCAGAAATGGTATATCACAACTGGTTGCATCAAAATGGTGGAAAATTGTAGAAGTGATGTTCCTGACCAGACCACCACTGAATTCTTTTTTTAAATCAAAATTCTGACCTGCAACTGTTCTCCAGCCAGTTCAGCATCAGAGTGCGCTTTTAGCACATTTGTATTGATTTGGGTGAAACTAACGGTCTACTGCTTGAACAAGTAAATAGAAAAAGTACTGGTATGCAAGAGCTGATACAAAAGAGTGGCAGATTTAACTAGTTAATAGACTGGGAATTATCTTTTGTTTTAGAAAGTGCGTGCATTTTTACCTTTGATGTATAAATAAATACATAGTGTTAAGTCATAGTATGTGTTGTGTTTCACTTCATAAAGCCTTTTATTTTCCCAACTGAGGAAAAAAACACAAAGGAAAAAAAAGTAGTGTTTTTTCAGGATTTTGAAGGCAACAGCCCTGATTGCCATGTCCAGATTTCCGTCCAATGGATTGGAGCACAATCCTCTGGTCAGTCACACATGGACAGGGTGTTTTTTGCTGCCATGGCTATTTGGGCATCCGATAGCCTTAAGGAAAGACCCTAAGACTGAAACTTGCTTAATCTGAAGGCAAATACGCTCACTGGACCATGCTCTAGAGAAGGCAAGCAGAGGGAAGGCAGCTCTGCACAGCTGTTTGTCACCACCAATAACTTCTCCAAAGGACCAAAAATCTAAGAAAGTTGAATATTTTATCATTTGGATTCTTAAAAATTTCTATGTGCTCTCTTAGCTGATTCCACCTGCAGTAGTATTGAGGGTGGGGCAATCCTATGCTAACAAATGTGGAATTAAAGCCCTAAGTGTCAGTCATTTACACCTTTGCTGCAACTAGAGTTGGTACGATAACCTACTTAATACATCTTTGCACCTTGAGCCTTGCAGCTCAAATCCTCACAAAACTCCTGAGAAGCAGTCAAACATTATCCCTATTTCTAGAAAAGTACAGCAATACTACGTAACTTCTTTTAAAAGATGACTCCAAATATGGGGTACACTAAGGCCTGGTCTACACCAGGAGTCTGTCGAATTTAGCAGCGTTAATTCGACTTAACCGTGCACCCGTCCACACCAGGAAGCTAATTAGTTCGACCTAGAGGGCTCTTTAGTTCGAATTCTGTACTCCTCCCCGACGAGGGGAGTAGCACTATTCGACATGGCTATGTCGAATTAGGCTATGTGTGGACGGAAATCGACCTTAGTAGCTCCGGGAGCTATCCCACAGTGCACCACTCTGACGCTCTGGACAGCAGTCCGAACTTGGATGTTCTGACCAGCCACACAGGAAATGCCCAGGGAAAATTTGACACGCTCCGGCGCCTTATGGATGTTCTGCAGGACCGCAGGCAGGAGGATAGAGCCCCCCTGCACTGTATCTGCAACCGCCCTCCCCTGCCACAAAGTCCCAAACCCCCCCTCACCCAAAGTAACAAGAAGGAGGAGCGACAGGGGCCATGAAAACTGACACTGCACCCCTGCAGAGTGCACAAATACAAGAAGGCTCTCATTCCCTAAATGTTGAGAAGTGCTTCCCTTCCTGGCTCACCCAAGCCCCAATCCCAGTTTCGTCCCCTAACTGTGTAGCTGATTATTAAAAGTAGTTTGCTGTTAATTACTATTTCTGTCAAGTTTTTCTACTACAGAAGACTGTCTGTGAAGGGGGCGGGGAAGGGGGTTGTTAATTGCATAGGACAGTCACCTTTACCAGAGTACAGACATGGGGGCAGGATCAACAGCAGGTCACACACACAGTGCAGTCAGTAGGCACCCTGGTCGGTCTGGGAGGTGTTTTCCATGTTCTGTGTGGGTGGGGGGTACGTGACTTTGTGGCATGGGAGGGCGGTTACAGAACTTATGCAGCGGTCCTTGTCCCGGACCACAGAGCCACGCAGCAGGGGAATCTGTAACTGTCCTCCCCCGCCACAAGGTCACATAGCCCCCGCACACAGAGTCCCGAAAAGGAGGGATGGCAGGCTCCATTGAAACAACCAGTCCGGCACTGCAGACTGCTCTAGGAGCAGGAGCCTATCATTCCTCGAGTGTAGAAGCGGTGTTAACATCACTGCACACCCTACCCACCACAGTCTGCGTCCCTGTTTCAACCCTTTAACGCGAATTCATTAATAAAGAAAACGTAGTTAATTAACAATGTTCCATTAACTTTATTTTTAAACGTGTGTTGGAAGGGGGGGAAACGTGGTGAACGGGGTATGTAACCGCAGAAGAACGTCAACAGTAACTGAAGCAGGGGCAGGTTCAGCTTCTCTGTAAAGAAACTGAACAGTCACAGGTTACCCTGCTCCCTGAGGAACCTAGCTTTCAAAGCCTCCCGGATGAACAGCGCTTCCCGCTGGGCTCTTCTAATTGCACAGCTGTCTGGCTGAGCGTAATCAGCAGCCAGGTGATTTGCCTCAACCTCCCATCCCGCGATAAAGGTCTCCCCCTTGCTCTCACAGAGATTGTGGAGCACACAGCAAGCTGCAATAACAATGGGGATATTGGTTTCGCTGAGATCCGAGCGAGTCAGTAAGCTCCTCCATCTCCCCTTGAGACGTCCGAAAGCACGTTGAATGATGACTGTTACCCAACACCACCCTTGACACATTTTTCCCCCCAGCATGCATTGTGGGGAAATCCCAGAATTCAAATGGGCAGCGGGGACTGCGGGAACTGTGGGATAGCTTCCCACAGTGCACCGCTTCCAATGTCGACGCTTGCCCCGTTAGTGTGGACTCACAAAGTCGAATTAGTGTCCTTAGTGTGGACACACAAATTCGACTTTGTAAGGTCGATTCCACAAATTCGAATTAAGTTAAATCGAACTAATCTGGTAGTGTAGACATACCCTAAGCAACTGGACATAGGCCTCTTGGAAATGTAAGAGATTTAGTATAATACTTTAGTCCACAGAAGTCTCAGACATAAAATTAATCCTTTAAACAGTTTTTACTTCCAGTTTCAGACACTATTTTCTCCATATTATAAACATTCACTTTCTGAACTACATTATATGGGCCAAACACTTGATATGTTTCAAAACTAAGTTTAAACTTGAAATTGTAGCTGAGGTTGAGGATCAGTGTGATGGGGCACATTTGCCCCGCACTAGTACTGCGAGTGTAACTTTACTCTCTGGACTGAGGAGACCACGGCCCCCTCGGCCCTGCTGGGCATGCTCCCGCTGGAGACTAGGTATAAAAGGGAGAAACTCTGCTCATTCTGGGCTGACTGCCGAAGAGGGAGGACGCACACTGCGAGCTCCATCTCGGGAACCGTAGAAGCGGAAGCCAGAGACACAGACTCAGGATGCCCAAGGAATGACAGAGCTGCTGGGAGCCACACAGACTGAGAAGCCCAGAAACCATGGAACTGCTGCACCAGGGACAGGGTAGGAATTAGCTCAGGGGAACTAGTTATTGTGCCGAGTGGGGTCAGTGTGTTTCTGGTGGATTCCCCACTGATTCAGTGGCAAACATACTTGCCAGTAATAAAGCATTGAGCTATGAGCCAGTGGAGCGGGGGATGGCCCGGGTCCCCCTACCCAGCTGCCACCCATCCTGGGGTAGTGGTCCACTCTCCTGACTGACCAGTAGGCCACACAGACCTACTGAAGTGGGCAGTTATACTGACTTCAGCCATCAGTCCATACAACCTTGAGAGAGAGCAGCCACATTGACTTTTACCACTAGGCCATGCTACCTCAAGACAAGGAGTGGTTGTAAAGATGTGGCTGTGGGGAAGTAATTACCCTCACTCTGCCCCAAAAGGGTACGGGGTGCACTTGCCCTGTGACAATCAGGCACAGAAATAAAAAAACCCTTTTAAATGAAGCTGCTTTCCATGCTTACTTTGCTCTGTTGTGGCTTTGTTTTGATATATGTATATATAAAATGCAAGATTTACTACTGAAATACCTTAAGAGTGATATGTAATTTATTTAATAGTTATGTGATATTTTAAATAGGCCCCACAGAGTGAGCTTCTTTACTTTGTGTAAGCCATTTGCCCCTTTACAATCTGCCCCATTGTATTTTGTTCTTTACAAAGGGCTGACAATTCTCCACACTTTTACTATGTAAACAGGATAAAATGTTGAGTTGGCTCATTTTTCTACAGGTGCTGAAAATCAAGTTAGTCTTCATAGGTGTCCAAGTGTTATATAATACTGCATTATAATCCATTAGGCTTCCTGAAGACTCACCGCAATTCAGGAACAAATGTCTGGATTTAAACAAAGATTCACCTGAGTGCCTGCAACCCAAACATAAGCTGCTCTTTTTATTTCAAGTTATTAATCAGGTTAAGATTTCACAAAAACTCAAGTAGTTGTCCTTTACTCTCTTGAGGTTACTAAATTTAATGATTTATAGGGATGCTCTCTGAAATACCAACATATTAATAAATTTGAATACAGCGAGAACAGGTATATTTGTGATGAACTCTGGCAAATTTCTAACAGACCTTAAAAAGCAATCCAAGGAACACAAAGTCTAAACAAGACAGGGACAAGAAACTGCACTAGAACAGGAATTCACAACTATACTTGTTAAACAGGAGGAGGATTTTAGCGTAAGGGAGTGAAACATTTCAACCAGGCATTTAATGCCTAATAGACAGCCAAAATGCAGGAAAAAATGGTCAAACAACAGTTTATAGTGATTCTGAAAAGTTAACAGCTGAGTAGCAGTTCTAGTCAAATTTCAATAATTTGTTGGAAGCACCTACCTTTCATACCACTGAAACAAAAGTTTCATGAAAAAAATTAAGCAGCTTCAACTGTCAAAAAGATGAAGGAAAGGCTCTCATGACTCTTTTAGGAAAGCTTGTCTTACATATATCTAGATTTGATGGAAGATTCTATATACATTAAATCGACACACCACAATAAGAGACATTCCCCATAAACAATGACTTGTCAGCCAAAAGAACACTTTTATAAAGTGCCATAGATTTGGAAGACAAATGCCAATCTTAAAAGCTTTTAATACTATGTTTAAGACAATGTAGTTCTTACTCCTCCCTGAAAAAAACACACACTGAGCCCAGCTTAAATGGCACATATGCGGAGCTCTACTCCTGGCCTTTAATAAGATAGTTGAAACTTGAATGCTCTACCCTGTAAAACTGAAGCACCTGAAAAGCACAAGTAAAACTTTCTGAGATGAGGATCCAGTTTAGGAGAATTGGCCCATTATGGTGCTCAATGAGGAAATTCTAATTGCCTATCACTTTAATTGAATGAGCAAATTCATGCAAGCAGACACAAGCTTTCGATCCTAAACATTTTATAAGAACATCATTTAAATCAGAAGTAAACTAGACCATTTTGAAAGCTGAATTCCACACTTTGTAATGAGTTGTGATTGTATTTCCCTGCCAAGTACCTAACATGCAACTTATTTTTCTCCAACGCCTAACAATCAGCTGACAACTGAAAAGTGCACAACATGGGAAAGAGAAGTTCATGTTTCAGTATTACATCCACAGTATGAAAGTGGACAATGCTATTTTGGAAAGGGGAGAGCAAAGCAGTCTTTAAGAAACATGCTGATATTCCTTACATGACCTATTTTCCGGCTATTTTTAGGGTGAGACCTCTCTCCCCTCAAGTGTCTGAAAGAATTGTTATGCTCATTCTGTAGCCCAAGCATACTTACCTGTCTGCTTTGCCTGCAAGCAAAGTAGTGCCTTAATTTTTTCCCTGGAGTTATCTTCAGTCTGGTCTGAATATTTAACTCCTCTGGAAAATGTGGGGAAAAACTACACAAGGCAGTTCTCTTGTGGTGCGGAAGCAATGACCAGCAGCCTAGTGATGATCATTTTAGAAAGGGCCTTGCTCCTAACCTGCCTTCAAGACAAACATCAAAAGGTTGTCCCTTCTGTTTGGGCTGAGGCACACTGGGATATGGGAGAGGCGGCCAAGGCCCTTCATAGAAGTGGACTTCTTTCCCATTCTCAGAAGACTGAGTGGACACATCTCCTGGCTAAGAGACACAGAAAGCTGTTACTCCCATCTACATGTACACTGAATTCATGTATTAGGGTTCATCTGTTTAAAATAACACAAGGCTGAAACATTCATGGGCAGAGGGTTGGGGTAATTCTCTCATTTTATGTTTTTCCATTTTCAGTTTATTATTTTAGCCTGCTACATTCTGCAATAAGCTTTAGATCCCAATTTACAATGGGCTGTAGAACCAGAAGGCAGGAGTGTTCTTACACATCTGAGCAGTTCAGCATTTCTTGTTCTTCCTTTTAGTTGCAGATGGGATAAAGCCTTCTGTTTCCACATGAGGTGTATACAAGTTGATAACAGACCGAGTCAGTTAATAAGCTACCGTAAGTTACAAGGTACCCAAGCAGAAAGTTTCACATTTTATCTGTTCAGAAATAATTCTCCCTCACCTTGCACATGCCATAGTCTGTGAGTTTAATGTGTCCCTCAGAATCCAGTAACACATTGTCCAGTTTCAAGTCTCTGTAGATTATCCCTCGCTCATGAAGATAGTTCAATGCTAGACTGATTTCTGCAGAATAAAACCTAGAATGAAGTAAGATACATTGATGACACAAGGTCCCTTAGTTTTGCAAAATAGATTTACAACTACAGCATAATAAATAGTGCAGCAATGAAGTGTCCTTAGTGTAATTCTACTCGGAAAACCCGTACTATTTATTCAGTCATAGCTGCTTATAAGTACAAAAATATGTTCACTACTGATAAATGTATTGGCTCTGCAGGGCTAAGAGTGAATTGGATTCTATTCCTTTTGCACATCAGAATTATTGACCAAGTTCATTCTTCAGTGACAAAGTCTGACCTCAATCAAACCTGTGACCCCACTGAAGCTGCACAGATGTAAATTGGGGCTGAAGAATTTTCTTAGTAGTGATGATACATAAACAGAAAGAACTCCGTTGAATCCTCAGATCACAGAAGTAGTTTACAGAGATGGAAGTTGGGAAGATATATATATACACACACACACACACACACCCTTTGATTGTAAAGGGAATAAATTTATCTTATCAATATGCAATCTATATGCAACACTGTTAAACTGGGAGGGTGTATCTAGTGGGATCCCACTGGAGTCAGTTCTGGGTCTGGTACTATTCAATATTTTCATTAGTGACCTGGATAATAGGGTGGAGAGTACACACATAAAATTTGAAGATTATATGAAGCTGGGAGCAGTTGCTAGCACTTTGGAGGACAGGACTAGAATTCAAAATGACCTTGACAAATTAGAGAATTGATCTGAAATAAGATGAAATTCAATAAAAGACAAGTGCAAGGTACTTCACATAGGAAGGAAAAAAAAATCAAATGCACAACTACAAAATGGGGAATAACTGGCTAGGTGGTAGTAATGTGAAAAGGATCTCCGAGAATCACAGTGCATCACAAACTGAATGAGAGTCAACAACGTGATGCAGTTGCAGAAAACGCTAATGTTCAGGGGGTTTAAGACACAAAGTAACTGTCATGCTCTACTTGGCACGGATGAGGTCTTACCTGCACTACTGTGTCCAATTCTGGGCATCAGACTTTAGGAGTGATGTGGACAAATTGGAGAAAGCCCAGAGCAGAGCGAAAAAACCAGTAAGGTTTAGATAAAACTGATGTAAGAGGAGAAGTTAAAAAATGGGTATGTTTAGTCTTGAGAAAAGAAATGCAAGGGGGGAGCTGATGATAGCTCTTAATGTATTTGAAGACTGTTACAAACACGACGGTGATTGACTGTTCTCAGTGTCCACTTAAGATAGGACAAGTTTTAATTGAAAGATTAACTGCAGCAAGGGAGATTGAGGTTAGATATTAGGAAAAACTATGTAATTTTAAAATTAGTTAAGCACTGGAATAGGCTTCAAAGGGAGGTTGTGAAATCCCCATCTTTGGAAGTTTTTAAGAACAGGCTGGACAAACAGGTGTGGTCTAGGTTTACTGCCTCAGCACAGAGGGCTGGACTAGATGACCTCTCAAGGTCCTTTCCAGCATTACATTTCTCCAATTCTATTCTCTAAAATTTTAAAATTACAGAGTCACTCTTTAGACTTCAGGGTGATTGTAGTGTGAACAGGACCAAGTACTTCTGGTTAATATTGCTGTCTTTATTCTGAATTAAAAAGGTATCTGTAGCTTGCAGCACTAAAAATGGAATAGGTACATTATAGGAACTCATCTCACGGAAAAAGGAGAATTTCTTGACTCAAATATCTCCATCTCAACTCCTTTCCATATGGGGAATGCAAGAGTTGGGAGGCCAGTGTCAACATAAACTCTGCACTGCTGCATCATGTCAGAAACGCAGATTTCATGTGAACATCTCAAATTAAACATACCTGGCATGCTCCTCGGGCAGTTTCCTCTGCCGCTGCATATGAAACATTAAATCGCCTCCATTTACGTACTCTATTACAAAAAATAATCTGAAACACAAAAGGTATATTTTGCAAAAATGGATTGTTTCAACTTTACATTTGATCTTCCCGTTTACCCTCAGAGTCCTTGGAGCTTGATAACTTCTCAACTCTCCTTCCATCTCTCATAATATGGATTGGAATGGGTTACTCCCATTCCAACATCTTATGTTCAGGTCTCCATATTTCAGGGCCTCTCTCAATAGTCAAACAATGAATATTCAACAAAATTTGTCCTGGGCCTTCCTTTATTTACTAAAGGAAGGTAATTAACCCTTCCCAGGCTCCCAAACCACCAGGGCTTCTAAGTTTCTTTGGGCTTGGCTACACTTACAAAGTGACTTTGAGGATTCCGACGATGATATCAATATGGATTTGCCTGCCGCGTGTGACACTAAAGTGCTTGCGGCATTTACGGAAATGCTCAGCACCGTTGAACGCCGCTTTTGGGCTCGGGAAACAAGCACTGAGTGGTGGGATCACATCGTCATGGAAGTCTGGGATGACGAGCAGTGGCTGCAGAACTTTCGTATGAGAAAAGCCACTTTCATGGGACTGTGTGCTGAGCTCGCCCCCACTCTGCGGCGCAAGGACACAAGATTGAGAGCTGCCCTGACGGTGGAAAAGCGAGTGGCTATTGCAATCTGGAAGCTGGCAACTCCAGACAGCTACCGGTCGGTCGGGAACCAGTTTGGTGTGGGAAAGTCGACCGTGGGAATCGTTTTGATGCAAGTTTGCAAGGCAATTAATCGCATCCTGCTAAGAAAGACCGTGACTCTGGGGAGCGTGCAGGACATTGTGGATGGCTTTGCACACATGGGTTTCCCTAACTGTGGAGGGGCGATAGATGGGACGCATATTCCTATTCTGGCCCCCCCCACCTGGCATCAGAGTACGTTAATCGGAAGGGGTATTTCTCTATGGTTCTCCAGGCGCTTGTGGATCACCGCGGGCGTTTCATTGACATTTACACAGGCTGGCCTGGAAAGGTGCATGATGCACGCATCTTTCGGAACAGTGGCCTGTTCAGGAAGATGCAGGCAGGGACTTTTTTCCCAGACAGGAAGATCACAGTAGGGGATGTCGAAATGCCCACTGTGATCCTTGGAGACCCCGCGTACCCGTTACTGCCTTGGCTCATGAAACCCTATACAGGGAAGCTTGACAGGAGCAAGGACCGGTTCAACTACAGGCTGAGCCGGTGCAGAATGACTGTGGAGTGTGCTTTTGGGCGTTTAAAAGCCCGCTGGCGTTGCTTGTATGGGAAGCTAGACTTGGGGGAAAGCAGCATCCCCGCGGTTATATGCGCTTGCTGTACCCTCCATAATATTTGTGAAGGGAAGGGTGAAACATTCAGTGAGGCATGGACCACCGAGGTTCAAGTCCTGGAGGCTGAATATGCACAGCCAGAGAGCAGGGCTAATAGAGAGGCCCAGCACAGGGCTACAAGGATTAGGGATGCCTTGAGGGAAGAATTTGAGGCTGAAAGCCAACAATAATGTTTGCTGCCTTGCATGGGAGTGAATTGCACTGCTTACACTGTTATGCTATTATCCATAATAATAATATGATTTGTAGTGCCTTTCTTTACTGGGCTAAGGTATCTTTCACTATCTGCTATAATAAAGACTGTTTTCAAAGCCAAGAATTGTTTTATTGAAAAGAAAAAAACTTCCTTGACAGACAGACAGACACACAACATTTCATGAACACAAGAGGGCAGGGGTGTGGGTTGGTGAACTGTACAGTCACAAGTTTGCATATGCCCTGTCTGGATTGCTGTTTAATGAATCCTGCACTTCAGGGTTCATATACTGCATGGTGATGGGGGTTGAATGCAGAGGGTAAGGGTGGTGGTAGGTATCAGGGCTGGTTGGGGAACGTACAGGTGTTGGAGGCAGCTGGTGGTGGTAAGAACCTGGATGCTGGGGAAAGGTGGTTTGAGCTGACATTGGGGCACAAGGCACAAAGGACGGGGCGGGTGGGGGAGTAGCACGGTAGTGCTCTGCTTGCATGGCAACGAGTGACTCTATAGACTCCGCTTGGCGCTCCAGGATGCTTAGCAGCCGCTCCGTGGTTTTCCTCTTGGCCACTGCATTTCTCTTGCGTGTCCTGCTTTCTTTCTCTCGCCAATCCTTCAAGTCCTTACTCTCTCGAGCAGACTGATTAAGAACAGTTTTCAGCATGTCTTCTTTCCTCTTTCGGGGATTTTTTCTCAAATTTTGAAGCCTCTGTGATGTTGAACATCTGGGCAGTCCAGTAGTCAAGGTCACTGTAGAAACAGAAATGACAACATTTAACACGGGCAGCATTGTATCCACTATCTCCAGACATGAATTGTTACACTGAGGGAGTGAGTTCTTATTTAAGCATTCTTTTACCCACACGCATAACACTACAGAAGCCACGACATGGTGAGTGAGCAGTGCTTATATGGGGAGAAGTGGGGCTTGGGTGTAAGAGGGGAGCTGGTTGCTTCGGGTAATCTGGAGTGCTAGAGGGGTTGAGTGAAATGAAGATGCAGATGCAGGGGTGATCTTATCTCCCTATCTCTTCACTAAAGAGTCTCCCAACATTTTTCACAGGACTTAATCCTGGAAGATGTTTCCCTACTGCGAGTCACTAGGGAACAGCGGGGGGCTCTTTTAGAGCAATGTGGATTCCGCCCGGGACCCTATGCGGCTTGCCTGTGTTCAGAAATGGTCCCCCCACCACTGGCAGAAGAGTGGCGCGGACGCGTCACCGTCACTGGGACAAGGGACACAGTGGCTCTGCCTATAAACCTGCGCAGGCATATTGCCCACGCTCTGGATGAAGCTTTTGCTGAGATAACTGAGGCAGATTACCGCGACGTGATAGACCACATCAACGGGCTATTCCACATCTAGAGGCTGGCATGCATGCATCCATAACCCCCCCTCCTCTCCAGAAACATTTCACCCAGAAAATAAAAGCCGCTTACCGGTAACACGCTCCTCTGCTTGTCCTTCTGCAACTGCTGGCTGCTGCGATTGCGTGCTTTCCTCCTGGCTTGAGAAGAGCTCCTGGCTGCATGCCTCCAGGGAATCTGCGGTTTCTTCCCCCATGCCAGGAGCTTCACTCGCGGTTTCCTCCCCCCCCCACGCCTCCGCCTCCGCCGCCTCCTCCGCCTCCTCCTCCTGTCCCCCAGCCTGCTCAGAAGTGTCCATCGTTATCCTGGGATTGGCAGTGGGGTCACCCCCAAGTATCTCATCCATCTCCCTGTAAAAACGGCAGGTCGTGGGAGCAGCTCCGGATCGTCGATTCCCCTCTCGGGCTTTGTAATAGGCACTCCGCAGCTCTTTAATTTTCACCCTGCATTGTACTGCGTCCCGATCATGGCCCCGATCCAGCATGGCCCTTGATATCTGCTCAAAGATATCGTAATTCCTACGGCCGGAGCGCAGCTGTGCCTGAACAGATGCCTCACCCCAAACACTGATGAGGTCCTGCAATTCACCAGTGCTCCATGCTGGGGCTCGTTTGCCGCGTGGAGGCATGGTCACCTGTAACTGATTAAAACTGATTGCACTCCACACCTGGCTGCAGCAAACAGGAAGGAGATTTTTAAATTTCCCGGGGCATTTACAGGGCGGGTCACCTGAGGCAAGAGCAGTAGAGTGCAAACTGATGTGCAGAGTGGCTGAACAGGAATTCTGGGATAACTACTTATTCCCTGGAGGACAGGTAAAGCGCTGGTGAGTGTCCACACCTGCTGGGCAGCGCTGGATCACCAGCGCTGCACTCCTTATACCCCTGCCGGGATGGGTTTTCAGCCAGCGCTGCAACTGCCCTGCAAGTGTGGACGGGGTGTTGTTGCAGCGCTGGAAAGCCTCCACCAGCGCTGCAACTTGTAAGTGTAGCCAAGCCCTTTAACAACATTTATAAGTGTTATACAAAAACAATTATTCAGATTCCAAGGCCAGAAGGGACCATTGTGAGCATCCAGTCTGACCTCCTGTGGAACTTTCCCAAAATAATTCCTTCTGAACTAAGAATTCTACCAGTGAACAACCAATGCTCTGTTTGAACTACCCACTCCCACCAATTATGTGAATTGTTCCCAAATCTACCTCTCTACACCCAATCCCACCACTTAGTCCAGCTGTGCCTCTCATAACCTTTGAGATGTCTGAGGCAATCACACACTTCAAAGCTGAACTTGTTTCCTCATGATTCCCCATAACTGACAACCCAACGATAACTTCATTTATCCAGTGCTGAATATGACTACTCCCCACCCATATATCCAGTCTCCCACAAGGTCCCTCTAATACAATATAAACAAAATGCAGTTTCCTCACTATCCTTGCTGCTTAAGCCATCTTGGCCATCTTTTGCCTTGATTATTTTAAACCTTCTCTCTCATATCCAAGCTATCAAATACCACTACTAAAATAATCTCTCCTACCACCTCATCACTCCTTTTTGAATTCCTTCATTCACTTCCTATTTAATTGTATCATATTCAAGCTCCTTTCCCTCATCGAAGCTTCATGTAACCTCATCCCTTATTACATCTATTCTCATTTCTTCATACTCTTTCTCATCCTCTATGTTCCACTTCTTTTCTCCTATACTGGGCTTTGTCTTCTATCATACTGTCTCCTGTGCTTAGGACAGTTTCCTTCTTAACAAAGCATGCCTCCTTCAAATTCCCTTCTTCTCAGAATCCTTTTGTTTACGGTGCTATAGTTTTTAGTAATTATTCTGCATTCAATATTTGGATAGCCCTTTGGGATACCTACCAATATAAAAAATGTCACAAAGAAGTGTCACAAATAGACACTTCTGTTCTGTTAGTTTCTGACCTTACCTGCTTTCTGTCTGGAAGCAAGAGTGTAGTCCAACAAGGAAAGGATGATTTGAAGCCTGTTCAAAGACATGTTTTTCCGTCTGTACCCAATCAATATCCTATTTATAAAAACATCCCAAGCTTAGAAAACAATGTCTTCTTTGCATTTCTTAGGTGAAATACTATTTAAACTGTATCAGTCAGACACACTGAAATGTTTACATCTTACATCTAGTTTTAGGCTAAATTAAGACAGACTTGTATCAATTTACCTCCGTGACAAACTTGCAGCCTTATGCATAATATATAGTGTGATTACAGTAAGGTTTCAAATCTAGTGCTTATGGGTACTATGTGCAAGTTCTTTCTGAAGGAAGAATTATTTAGTCCATTGGTAGAAACATTGCTTACCTCATCATCATTGACTAGTTCTTTTTTCACAACCTTCATCGCATAAATGCGTTCCGTTTTCTTTAATCGAACCAGTAGTACTTTAGCATAACTACCTCTTCCTATAACTCTGAGCAGATCAAAATCTTGAAGGCCCAGACTGGAGGAAGGTTTGCCACTTTCTCTAATACTCATCGCCTATAAATAAAGATTTTAAATGCAAGTGAGCAACCTTGCCAATATTATAATATATTGGTAACTGCAGATTTGTTTTTAGGATATTGAGGATTCAAATAGCTCATTTACTGTGCTGCAGTAGTAATTATCCCTCCCCCCCATTTTTTTTTTTTTAAGAACAGCTTTGTACTTTAAAATGCTTAATCTCTCCTGTCAGTTTCATATTAAAGTTTTACTTGCATATTGAATTCTGTATCTGATCACAAACTTTGTGTCTCACAAATGGACTAACTTGAGTTTGTACAAGAGTTAAATTAGGTAATCTGTACGTAGGTCACTATGTGCTAAGTCTCAGTGTCATTTAAAACTGTTAAGATTTTAAAGTTAGGACTGATATATATTTCCAGACTTTTGAATAGTTAGGTGTACTGCTCTAAAACATGTTACCTCTTTTTCTTCACCAACATGGTCCAAGCTCTCATGACTAGAAGGATTATATGGAATCACTAAAAGAACAAGCAAAAAAAAAATGAAGGTGTTCACTCTATTAAATGAAGGACAGACAGGTATTCTCTATTTTTGTGCATGGGAGTTTAAAAAAAAAGAGGATTACAGTGTAGCAGAAAAGATTTCAGCAAATATTTTAAGATAAATAGAGTATATTGATTTAAAAGTTGGTTTACCAGCTAAAAACCTTTGGACACTATTTCACTCCCACATTGTTTAAGAATCCCCCATTCATAATGAATACAAGACTGCAAGTTAAAAATTTGAACCTCTAAAATGTATGACTGCATGAGATCAGCCCAGATGATGCAAACTGTGAATTCTGCAGACAGATAATGATAAAGAGAAAAAAAGACAGTGTCTGGTAAATTTTGGTTTTACTGGTAAGAATAGATCCAAGTTTGAAAGTGAAGATTACTACTCCTACTTAGCTACCCCTCCAACTTGATTTCTGTATAAAAGACATTGCCATGATGCTAACTAGTTAACTTTATTCTGTTTTTCTACAGATCAAACCACAACCACCACATTCTTTTGAAGAGCTACCCTATTTACAGAGAAGTGTAAATCTAAAACATAGGGAAATATTTGTTCGCCATCTTTAACTTTTGATTTAAACAGCAGGATAGGAGATTAAGGTGTAATACAAAGATCTGTACACATGCATATAAACAAACAGGTTTAAAAATAGGCCTCTCTCTCTAAACGGAACAGAGCAAGGGATGTTTTCCTAATAGCTTTTCAAAATGGGGTCCCCATCAAGTATCAAACTACAAGCTATGATACTCCACACAAATGTACCATGAAACCAATGAGACACCTGAGATACATGGATAATATTTTTGTGCTCTGGACAGATGACAAACTCCCTCAAATTTCCATCACAACTTCAACCACTACCACCCACCCATTAAACTCTCTCTGGAACTCTCTCTGGAACACTAGCATCAAGTTGGACAACACAATGAGCTTCAACAATGGAACCATACAGACAGCTATATACAAGAAACCCTCAGATGTACCTTCATAGATCCAGTAACCAA
Source organism: Mauremys mutica (assembly GCF_020497125.1). Classification (NCBI taxonomy): domain Eukaryota; kingdom Metazoa; phylum Chordata; order Testudines; family Geoemydidae; genus Mauremys; species Mauremys mutica. Next base: position 89,203,291 of record NC_059080.1, on the reverse strand, counting down.
CCCAAACATACCAAGAAATCTGTTATCTACACCCAGGCACTCAGATACCACAGAATATGCTTTGAGGAGAAAGTCCAGGGAATATACCTTAATACACTCAAAGCCACCTTTACCAAACAAGGGCACTCCACTGAAATACCCCAAGACAACCTGCTTCAATTCAGAAATAAAAACCCCTCCAAATGCACACCTGTAGCTGTCGTCTTCCACCCCACACTTGATTTCCCTATATAGATTCAAACAGATCAAATATATGATGGGAATCCCATCCTGGAGGAAAAAAACAAAAACAAACCACCCCGCACTTTCCTAAACCTCCTCTTCTGGCCTTCAAACAATGCCCCAACCTCATCAGACGCAAGCTCCCCACAGACCAGGACACATCATCTCAAAGCTGCACCAGGCCCTGCCAGAACAGATACAAAACCTGCAGACATTTTCACTGCTACAATAATCAACACCACCCCCAACACATCTTTCAAGATCCAGGGGTCCTAAACATGCCTATCACAACATGGCACACCTCATCTAGTGAACTAAATGCCCCAACAACAACTATTTGGGTGAAACCAAACAATCACTGATCTCAAATGAACTATCACAAGAAATGATAAAAGACAAAAAACCTGTGGGTGAACAATTCACAAATTGATCATCCTATAAGTCCTCATCCTGAACGGAAAGCCTGCATAACACTTTCAAAAGACAAGCCTGGGAGCTTAAATTCATAACTTTGTAGACACTTAAAAAAGAAGCATGGTCTTAAGACAGCAGATGTATGGCTTCTTACGATAACCTGTAACCAGTTACCCCTTCTTTTTGTCCTATGACTACAGGGGTGTTAATAGGCCACTTCACCTTCAATGGCCCCTTAGCACATATTCTAACTACTTATGCTACACTATCTGTTTGATCTTGTATTTAGCCGTAACATTCTAAGGCCAGGTCTACACTACAGACCTAGATCGGTATAACTACTTCGCTCAAGGGTGTTAAAAATCCACACCCCTGTGGAACGTAGTTATACAACCTAACCACCTGGGTAGACTATGCTATGTTGAGGGGAGAACTTCTGTCAACATAGCTACCACCTTCAGGGAGATGGATTAACTACGCTGATGGGAGAAACTCTCTCATAGGCATAGTAGCATCGTCACTAAAGTGCTACAGTGGCGCAGGTCCACTAGTGTAGCTGTGCTGCTATACATGAAGAAAATCCCTAAGTACCTTTCCCATACCTGAGGAAGAACTCCGCTCAAAAGTTTGTCTCTCAGCAACAGAAGTTAGTCCAATAAAAAAATATTACCTCACCTACTTTGTGTCTCTAATATCTTGGGACCAACACAGCTACAACGACACTACATAAAATTATTCTGTTTGTTCACATGAAACGTTTTAAATTTTTTAACAAATCATAATCAACTCTAAACTGAATTAATATATTATTTCAAAGTACTTGAAATTGCAAAAACTTTACATAAAAATACATTTATTCATCTTACCTGGTTCTATGTTATCTGGGTGCACTGATGACTGATCCATAGGTATCACAGGTTCCTACAAAAATGTTCACAGTAATGGTTCATTTCTTGCCTATTACAGTTTGTAACAATTAACTATATCTTTATGACTGAACATGGAAGAGCAGAGGCATTTGTCCCTTCAAGTCTGAAATTCAGACAGAGAAGTTGAACCAGGCAAATCCAGTTCCTATTCCTTTCACATTTTACTTTAAAAACTACACTACCATATACGATCTTTATCTGATTAACATAATCTAGTTAAAATTTAAAAAGTTAGACTAAACACCATCCATACTGGCATAATTCAAATAGCTATCACAGATTCATAGATTCCATGGCCAAAAGGGACCATTGTGATATAGTCTGATCTCTTGTACACAAAGGCCATAGAACATCCTCAAAATAATTCCAATACCATATCTTTTAGAAAAAAAACATCCAATCTTGATTTAAAAATGGTCAGTGATGAATCTACAATGAATCTTGGTAAATTGTTTGAATGGTTAATTATCCTCACTACAAAAAATGTACATCAGAAATGCATGAAGAAGGCAACTACTTGGGACCTATTCTACATAGATCTAGATTTAGTCACACTTCAGAGATACTGAAATAGCAACCCACTTCAGTAGAGAAAAATACAGCAGTGGGAATGGGAAAGACAGAAAAGTTCAAATGGCCGTTCTAGTCATTTGACTAGTTCAGGGATGCCCAAAATACAGCCTATTGAATTCTTAAGATGTGGCTTTAGTTGTCTCCTTTTTAATAGCAGGGTGAAGACAAACTGATTTGCAATGTTTTGATGATGTCTGACAGGTAATCCTACTTATAATGATATAATGGGCTAAGCATAGTTGACTCAGTGTGTGGCTTTGGTCAAACTGCAACGTCTGTGCCTCAGATTTTCCCATCTGTAAAATGGGAGCTATACTTTCCCCACTCAGTGATATGTGTGGAAACCATTTTTTCCCCCCCACAGCATTTTGAAGTACTAAGTAGCATCAATTAAGATACAGATACAAGCAACAGGCAGGGGTGTACATTTATTTTTGATATATAGATATGCAAGTTGGGTGCAGGTATCAGGCTCCTGTCCAACTGCCACTGAGGTCTTCAGCATTGCAGAGTTTGGGGACCATTGCCCTAGTTACCATTCCACTACGCTATAAAGTTTTGTTTCAGAATAGTTACTAGATAATTTCACTTACTGGTTGTAGTGCGTGGCGGCCACATTCAATGTTGACAAGTTTGTGGCACTTCTTGTGAACAAGGAGTTTACAGTTGATACATTTATATCCCTGACGCCCCAGGCCCCAAATTCGGTCAGTGCAGATGGCACAATGAGCTCGCTAAGAGAACAAATCAACAAAATTCAGATTAAAAATGAACATTAGAAACAGGAAAGCGACCAGCAGCATTTTCATTGTTTATATTACAGTAGAACAGTGGTTCTCAACCAGGAGTCTGGGCCCCCCGTGGGGGGCCGTGAGCAGATTTCAGGGGGTCTGCCAAGCAGGGCCAACATTAGACTTGCTGGGGCCCAGGACAGAAAGCCTAAGACCCACTGCATGGGGCTGAAGCCCGGGGCCCTGAGCCCTGCACCCAGGGCTGAAGCCGAAGCCTGAGCATTGTAGCTTCGTGGGGGCCTCTGTGGCATGGGGCTCCGGGCAATTGCCCTGCTTGCTACCCCCTAACACCGGCTCTGGCATTTATATGCAGAAAAAATAGTTGTGACACAGATGGGCAGTGGAGTTTTTATAGCACGTTGGGGGGGAGGGGGAGAGGGAGAGGGGGGAGAAAGATGCCTAAGAAAAAGGTTGAGAACCTCTTCAGTAGAACACAAACCCGAATTAGGGCCCCATCAGACTTGCCACTGTACTCTTAAAAAAAGATGATCTCGGCAACAAATAGCTTTCAATCTAAGTATATGACAAGAGTAAACAAGCGATACTTCTGGGGGAAGTCTGCACCACTACCGATGGGCAGAATTCATGTCCCTTGAAGATTTTTTTTTTCCTCTGCAGAAAATATATTCTGCTGTAGAGGAGCTGCAGTTATGCATTTTGTCCAGCAGGGGCTGGCTCTGGCATTGGAACAGAGGGAAGCTGGCTCAGCCACAGCAGTCAACAGCCAATAGGGAGGAGAGGCTGCGTTCCTCACAGCAGGCTCCACTTGCAGTGCTAGGTGAGGCGGCATGGGATGTGTGTGGTGGGGGAGAGAAGAACCAGACAGAGTAGGTCACATGGGGCTGCTAGGAGGGCACATATGGAGAGCTAGTGTGGGGGGGACAGACGGGGACAAGGGCTGATGCGCCTAACTGAATGGGAGAGGATAGGGGTCAGTCAGGGTCTGGATGGGGGAGGCACCCCAACTCTAACAATCCCTCTTCCCTCACCCCAAAAAAACTGTTCCATACTTCTCCCACCTACAACCAACCACCCTCTAGGCTCACTCCCAGGCTCCTTCCCAGAAATTACTTCCCTCTCCCTCAGAGCGTTGCCAGATATCCAACCAGAACGCCCAGTCAAAAAAGGACCCTGATGGCTGCGGTCAGCACCACTGGAAGGGCCATTAAAAGTCCGGTGGGCTGCCCGCAGCAGGACAGGCAGGGTGCCTGCATGGCTCCACACGGCTCCATAAGCTATCAGCATCTCCCTCTGGCTCCCAGGCATAGGGCCAGCCACCGGGGCTTCATGTGCTGCCCCCATCCCTAGCACCAGCTCTGCAGCTCCCATTGGCCAATCGCTGCCAACAGGAGCTGCCGGGGAGGTGCCTGCAGGCAGGGGCAGTGTGCAGACCTGCCTGGCCACGCCTCTGCTTAGGAGCCAGAGGGAGATGCTGGAAGCTTATGGGAGCTGCCTGAAGTAAACACCACCTGGAGCGTGCACCCTAAAAATCACACATTAGACAATACCAGACCTCAGCCCCCTCCCAAACCCAAACTCCCTCCTGGAGCCCACACCCCCTCCCCCCCACCCCCACCCCAGAGCCCACACCCCCTCCTGCACCCCAACCCTCTGCCCCAGCCTGGAGCCCCATCCCACACTCCAAACCCCTTGGCCCCAACTCCTATCCCCCTACTGCACTCTGAACCCCTCATCTCTGGCCCCACCCCAAGCTGGAGCCCTCATTATCCTTGACTCCCTTTGCACTGCTTTTGAGGGGTGCAGCAAATACATTTCTGTATTGCAGTTTAAATGGATTACTAAAAGTTCTGTATTAATATGCCTAGTAAGAAAACTGTCAAAAAACATTTCCTGATTTTTTTGTTGTTGTCTGTATTATTACAGACATACTTGTTGACAGGTATTTTGAAATAAATTACCAAAATAATTGAAACTAGCATAATTATATTGTGTTATTTTGGCAAACAAAATATGCAGAATTTTAAAATATTGTGCACAGAGGGTCCCCCCCCCGAGTAGCACAAGGTAGCAATAAAACTTAACATAAAGCAGCAGTTTCAGTACACTTAGGGCTTGGCTACACTTACAAATTTGCAGCGCTGCAGCAGGGTGTGAAAACACACCCTCTGCAGCGCTGCAAATTGCGGCGCTACAAAGCGCCAGTGTAGTCAAAGCCCCAGCGCTGGGAGCCGCGCTCCCAGCGCTGTCCGTTATTCCCCACAGGGAAGTGGAGTACGGACAGCGCTGGGAGAGTTTTCTCCCAGCGCTGGTGCTTTGATTACACTTAGCGCTTCAAAGCGCTGCCGCGGCAGCGCTGCCGGGGCAGCGCTTTGAAATGCAAGTGTAGCCAAAGCCTTAGAGGTGTTTGTAGGAGGGCCTCAGACTGAGCTTTGGGCCATACACAAAGTGACAATCCACAAAACCAGGCTAACAAAACAACTGGAGACAAACCACCATAGAGGAGGCTAGTTAGAGGTCACTCAGGAGACTTTGGAAAGAGCTGCTTCAGTGGAATGAAAAGCAGAAACCAGATTTGGAGAGGGTCAAGGAGGGAGTTGGAGAGAAACTCCATGTTTTTAATGAGTCCAGTGGTGAAGGTGGAGAAGATATATTGTGTATGGACCTGTATTATACAAATACTACTCATTACACATTGCAGATTTTCTTATACCCTGTTACACGTTTTAAACAAATCTGAAAAAAGTACCTAAAAAGTATCTAATTTCTTACAGTTAATATGACAAATACATGCTTGTTACTTCTGATTGCTCCTACTCCAGCATATGGAGGCTGGCTGAACACCTCAGTTCTTACTGGCAAACCATAAAGAGAACTCCCTGCAACACAAGTGACTCAAACTTGTTTAAGCAGCAAAGAGTCCTGTGTTACCTTATAGACTAACAAACGTTCTGGAGCATGAGCTTTTGTGGGTGAATACCCACTTCGTCGGATGCCAACTTGTTTGTTCCTAGAGCTCAAAACACTGACAATGCCTATTGGGAGCTCAGTACCCAGAGTGCTCTGCCAGCTCACAGCCATTTAAAATCAGTGCTGGCATCTAACGTCTGCAAACAAAATTAAAAGAATATCAGTGTTATGTACTGTTGATATAAGTAGTAGCTCTTTTGGTGTGCTTTGGATTAAAAAAAATAATCAGTGAATTTGGGTTATAATTTACCTATTTAAGTGCATAACATTTAAATAGCCCAAGTGGCAAATTTTACTGAAAGCACAGGGTTATCAAAAGACCAAACGCCATAGATTAAGTTAAAAAAACCAAACTACTTATACTATAGACAAATAAATGAGAGGTGTTGAAGCTAGAAATGTAAACTTGAGTTACTTCAGTATACTTTCTGGTTATCAGAACTTATATAAAAGGAACCACTTTATTTGATGTACTGAGGGCAAAGTCCATTTTCTCTAGACAATCTACATTTTAATCTTTGGAGGCAGTAATAGTACAACTGCCGAAGAGACGGGCAGTGCATCAAGGTTTTAACATTGCATTCAACTACGCACAGAAAGTCTTACCCTGTTAAATCGCTTAGCTTGAAAAGTATGACCATTTGCACAATAGAGCTTCCGCCACCGCCGGGCACCACGACGATAAATGGATTCTAAGATAAGTAAAATACAATTATATCCATGCAAGTGTGAACATTACACCATACAACATATTCATGGACACTTTATACAAACTAATTTACAAATAAAGGGCCCAATCCTGTAGTTCTCTACTCCAGCAGAATTTGATGTCAATGGGAATGTCTTGCCATGAACAGAAACTACAGTTTGGGACTCTAAAACCTCTTCACTGAGGTGAGTGCTGCCCCCACTAATCAAAACCCTTAAAACACTGATGGTAATTACAAGTAATTGCTATTGTCTAAAAGCATTCAAGACTGAGCCAGGAGAAGGGAGATTGTCCAGGTATTACAAATATTTGATAAAAAAGCAACTATTTTATTTAAATTGAAAGAATAAAAGAGGAGTGCCTTGATTTGCACTCGCTTTGCTGCACTATAATCCTCTGATATTTTAGGCCCACAACTGCCACCACACAATGCATTTTGCACTGGCAGTACCACATTAGGAACTCAATGGATTAACACTGAACCACAAAGAACTGCATCTTAAGTTGTTTTTCAAACCCACTTATAGTTTGGCAATGTCAGTTTTTAAAAAACTGACTGGTGTCACACTTAGTCTCCATGTGTATAGTCAAGCAAATTAAATTATTTTAAATGTGTTTCAATCAATCAGGGGCTCAGATATCATGCTAACATTGTCAATGCAGTGTCAATATCTTGATAGCTAAAAATATAGCTACTTTCCTATACAAAATTTGTACAAATAGCATGCTTTTTTATAGCTTTAAGCACCCAAGTTAAAGCTGAGGCTTTTCTTAAGGACTAGTAGAGAACTAACAGTTAGCAACAGTTGGGTAACATGACCTCAAATTTCAAGAGCAGCAGCTGAATTGAGTCTATAAATTGACAACCACTGATGTACCCAGGAAGACAAAAACATGACACTTCATTACTCTGACGAGGACTACAAATGGTCAACCAGCAAAATGGTAGCTGTCCAAGAGAAGCTGACATGTAAAAGAAAATTGTCATGTTATGGAGCAAGCAGGAGCAATACAAAGAGGCATGAGTGGTTATAAATGAGGTAAATGCTTATCCAGGAGTGACAAAACACAGCACAACTTTGAGTGTAGCAAGACTTACAATATTAACTCAATGTGAAAACACGCAAAGTGCATCAAGTGGGTTTACTTCTGTTGTAAAGGTTTTAATTGGTTCTCATGAGAGTTTCCCAGCACAGGAAGCTAACTGTAAAATACAAGAAACTCCTAGTTTTCTGTAACCTGTGTAGGAATGTGTGCGAAAGTCCCAATCTCTGGGAGACTTGTCTTCTGTGGTGTCAGAGAAGAGGTATGTCATCATAGCAACACTAAGATTCCTCACACTGCCTTATGAACATGACAAGCCTGACCTCATGGGACCACATCCAAGGATAAATGGGCAGGTTTGCAATCTTAATTTAAGAGCAACGGTTGAATGCAAACCATTTTACAATAAAATATATTGGGGAGCATGGGGAAGGAAAGCCCCTGCCCCCCCCCCCCCCCCCCGAGCTGCATAATCCATTCAAAAGTTATCTGGGCAAATCCAATCTTAACAGAAATAGTAATTTCAATTGGCATGACTAGGAATTCCCAAGAGTATAATTTAAGAGGTAACAGTAATTCCCTCTTCCACCATTTCATTGAATTGTAAAGCATTTTCAGCACCATATACAATTTTCAGAGTCCATGGAAAAACAGCAATGGGAGAGGGCCTGAAAGGTCCCTGAAACGTAGTTTGATTTTTGGCCATTTCAGCTAATAAGACGGGACAGCACTGTTAGTAATCATGGCTATTCACCCTTGGGGAAAACCGGATAGCCTGTCTAGAAGCGTAATAGCCACATTTCAGTTTCAATTTCTTAGATAAGCTTTGATATAGAACCTATCAAGAGGAAGAACAAAAAGCTACTATTTTAATCAGTTCAGCTTGTATTATTGGATAACCGTGCAATGACCATTTACAGAAAGTATTTTACAAAAATGCCTACTTACTATCTTCCCCTGGACAAGGCATGCCAGGCCTTTCTGGTACACAAGGGAACACTGTAAGGTAAACAGTAATGCTCCAGATTAATCTTTTACTTCAGATATAAAGATACATTTTCAAGATATACAACAGTTACCAAAAGTACTTGTATCATCTGGGAAGAAAGTAGATGTCAAGGTCAATGTAAGATCTATGGTGTACAGCCAATGAGGTTCGTTGAAAAAGGCTCTTTTAAACAATTGCCTGAGAAGTCTCCTGCATTCCGTAAGCCACCCGGTACTGAATTAGTCCACTGCAGACCTCTTGCTATGCTAGAGACTAGGCTTAAGCAAAGAATTGGAGCCAGGAACTTCCACATTCTAAGACTATCCTGACTTCTTCTGTGACCTTTGGCAATAACTACCATTCTGGCTTCATTTCCTCATGTAAAATGGGGATTACAATACCTCCCTCACAAGAGCATGAATGATTAATGCAAGTTTGTTCATCTGATATTATCATGGACACAAAAACTGGCTTCAAGTATTCATCAGAGGAGCTGTATTGCTACCAAATCTATAGATCAGACTTTCCAAACTTCTTCTATAAGATGAACTACATTGTAACAGATTTTTGATGGCTACTTCTCAACTCATTTTTAATTGTAGTGTCCATGTGGCTGCTACAACAGTTGCCTACATGGCAAAGTAAGATTAGGAAACTGTTTAGTGTATTTTTTATATGTCAAATAAGGTAAATGAGCAACAGTAACTGAGAAGCCAGCACCATGTAACCAGCCAGCTCTCTACAGACCACCCACAAGCCCTGGACCCGAGTCTGGGAACCTCAACCACAAATACCCACGTCATGGTGCTTTAATAACCAGGCATTTATGGTCTTGCTTACACTAGTACTTTTCTCAGTTTACCTAGCACTAGGGACTCTACACTGGAAATAGTAACAGAGGAAGCACTAGTGTAGACCACTGAGTAGAGTTAGACATGGTGCTAGTTTAATCACTTCAGCCTGTCACAACTGAAGTGGAGTCAAGGCAGAAGGGAAAGCATATTACAGCAGTGGTTCTCAACCAGGGATACGTGTACTCCTGGGGGTATGCCATCTCATCTAGATATTTGTTTTACAACAGGCTACATAAAAAGCACTAGCAAAGTCAGTACAAACTAAAATTTCATACAGACGACTTGTTTATACTGCTCTAGATACTGAAATGTAAGTACAATATTTATATGCCAATTGATTTATAATTATATGATAAAATGAGAACGCAAGCAATTTTTCAATAAGTGTGCGCTGTGACACTTTTGTATTCTTATCTTATTTTGTAAGCAAGTAGTTTAAGTGAGGGGAAACTCAGGGGTACACAAGACAAATCAGACAGGGAAGGGAACAGTAGTCTGGAAAGGTTGAATACAGTATGTCACCATGTACGCAAAGACTTGGGTAATGATCTATTTGAACTAAGTGGAAACCAGAAAGGATCCTGAGAAGTCCTCAAGTCCAGCTCTTTCCATTCAGGCGGGACTAATTAAATCTAGACCATCCCTGAAAGATTCTTAAAAACCGTAAATGATGGGGATTCCACAACCTTCTCAGAAGCCTATTCCAGAGCTTAACTACACTTACAGTTTGCAATTTCCTAATAGCTAACCAAAATCTCCCTTGCTGCAGATTAAGCCCATTACTTCTTGTCCTACAGATACTCTAAGAAGTGAATGCTAGATACTACATTAAGTACATGGAATTTTCCCTCTTCCCTATGCCTTCACATAGTGAAGATGATTAACATTAGGAATCCATAAAATACCAACGTATATAGAAAAGAATATGTACTGGTCCATGCATGTAAGGAGAAAGACAAAGATCTATCCTACCATGAATTAGAAGCTCTGAATCCTTGTTTAGTTCATACAACCGAAAGGCTTCCTCTAACTCCAGCTGAGAAGAAACTGTGCATGGGTCTCCTAAAAAAGAATCAATTCAATTTTAGAATTCAGCACTGTTATGGAGTCTTCCCAAGATAACGACACTTAATTTCAAATCACAGTAATACTATGAATATTTATGCTAGTATCTAGATTAATATTAGCCTGTAATATTAATATTTCAACAGTCATTCTGAAAGACTCATATTCCAGAGACAGCATCTGAACTCCCTCCAGGATAAATAAGAATTTCAGACTTATATACGCAGTAACTATTTTGACTTACAAGTCTTTACACACTTGACCTGTCATCACACCCATTTGGACTGGGTAGGACTAAATGTGAGCTACAGATCTGAGTGCTTGTCTACACTGTGCATTAGTGTGTACCAACTGGGATGTAAACTTCAGTGTGCACCAGTGTGTCATGCACTAACTGTACATGTGGGCCCTGTTGGTGTGCACTAAAAAGTTCCCTAGTGCGCACTGATGGTCATGTTTCAAACAGTACTGGCACTGCGTAGACAAACCCTGAGTTTCTTTCTTAAACATCATGCTGTTCTTGCACATACATCTGGTGTCTATGATGCTAGAAAAGATTATTTTACCTGTAGCACAGCATTACTTTCAAGGGAGCTATGAATCCCATAGGAAGGCTGTCTCCTATCTCTAGATCTTTCTTCAACAAATTGGTGTCTTGTTTCCCCCCATATTGAACTATCTCCTACAGCAGGTATGTGCATTTCCAACTTCCATCAGAATCAGGGCTGCCTCAGCCTCAAAAGGGATGCCCAGTAAGAGGCAGGCACACTAAAGCTCTCAAATATTGAGTGGTTTTGGGGTTCACAAATTTGAGTATGTACTATTTCACCACATGAAATTAATAAGATTTCGCTCAAGATTTCACACAAATATTTCATAAATGCACAATGTTAAAACTGGGTTCACTTTATATTTTCTCCATCCTTCCTATCAGACACAAAATCTTAAAGTGAAAAAAACAGGCTGCTAATACTTTAGTACTTTCCTCAGATTAACCTGGATGAAGATATAAAATGAATGATAGTCTTAAACCCAAAATCTGAAGGATGATAAATGTGTAGTTGTTCTCCCTCCCTTTGCCCACAAGGGACTATTTGCCCTAATTTTTGCAGCATGAATCACAGCTGAATGAAGTTTATTCTTAATAAAGGCAGCCTTTTCTAAAACTTTGAAAAGGAAAAATCATCACACACCAGCACTTAGAACGAATCTAAGGCCTTATCTACATGGTAAAGTTGCACTGGTTTAACTAAAAGTGATAGATTACTTACCCTGGTGCAAATACCAGTGTGCATACTCTTATTTATGTACAGAGATGGCTTATTCTGATTTAGCTTTCTCTTAAAGAAATAAGAGCCCACATAGAGGTTTGCACCAGTGTGACTAAGCCAATATCTTAAGTTAAACTATTGAAACTCTCTTATAACTAAGGCCTAACACTATGGGAGAAATCAAGTTAGATAGGCCAAGTACAGGACTCTGAGCCAGGAGCTCCTGAGTTCTGGCAGATTTCTTTTTGAACTACAGGCAAGTTATAGGCTCTCTATCTCAGATTCCACATTTGAGAAATGTGGACAATATTAATCTAACTCTCAAGGAGATTGTGAAGATCAGTTAACATTTTTAGAATGCTTTGAAGATTAGAAAAAGCTATATAAAACTTCATATTACTAACATGGCTAGTTGCTTCAAATGTATGAGAATGCAATGTCATTGGCAAGTCCGTAATACGAATGTTAACACAATTGTACAGGGACTAATTAGCTATTGTAAGAGAACAGAAAGGGCATAAATCATTCACTGCAAGACATCATAACTGACCTGACCATTTTTTGCCTTACACTTACCTACAGAAAATGTTCATTTTACTATATTTTAATTTTAGTTCTCATGATCATGTGATTTTATCACTGATATGGCATTTAATGTCCCTACCCTTTGCAATTTTTGTTGTTAGTGATCACCTACTAAAATGTTTTGGCAGCAAGTGTTTAAGCTCTCTGTTTTAATTTTCTCTTTCCTGCAAGCTATGATCTGTCAAGACTAAAATAATGTATATGCTCTTTAAAGCCAGATTTTGTCACGTGTCACTACATCCAATGTGAGAAATTAGTTCTGTGGGACATGGAACTGCCCACTCACTGCATAAATGCATGTGCTCCAGAGGCTTAAAAAAAAAAAAGCAACTATTTTTATTCAATGGTGTTGCAACACCAACCAAACCAGTTTTTCTACCACCAAGCAGGAACAGAGAACTGTGGCACAGGTTTCAAAAATACAAGAAAATGGGCAGATGCTATTAAATATCTCTATGGAGATTTAATGCCTATAATGCTCGAGATAGAGGTTTCATTCTAGAAACCTGTACTAATAGCTTTTTCTAGGTGTGCCAGGGAAATACAATGTGCTGTCCTCCCCATCACATTCACATACAATCTTTCCTTTAAATTCTAAAGGGAACAATAAAAGTGTTCATTCACAAAAGGGCATAATGACTTATTCCACCACAACATAAATAGGTCACCCGTCCGCTCGTATACACCCAAGGTCTAGAGTGAGAGACTAACAGAGCATTAACAGTGAGTAAATTTTTCTGAAAAAAATTATGCTAGCTCTGACATGACCTACAGATTTCAACTGTGTGATCCCAACGCTAAGAAACATGGCAGGTTATTCAATTAAGTGCTATTAGATAAGTACAGGAAATCTCGTAAGAGCACATATGAACAAAGCCATGCAGGAAGGAGGAAAAAAAAAAAGGAGATGGATTTTACAGGGAATAAGCAGCAAGTACCCTTTGTGGAGTAACATCAACATTTGCTGTTTTGTATGCATTCAAAGAAAGTTGGAAGTAATGAATTGTATAACAGTATGCATTTATAAACCCTTTAGAAATAGTCATTTTGAATTCCTCATTTAGCAGCTAAGGTAGGTCTAGCTTCCTGTGTGGAAAAAAATAGAAGTTACAATGCATCAAGCTTTTTATTTTACAAGAGCTTAAAAAATTAGACCTAGTAAACAAAGGAAAAAAAAATCGCATGTGTGTGTGAGTCTCCAATAAAACTGTTTACTCAACGGGTAGTTTTAAGCCATAGTTTCACTGCTTGCTTATTAAACGCCATATTTCCTGTATTATATTCCCAACAAGCATGAATAATTTAGTCTAAAATAATTGAAAGTAAAAGCATGTGCATTATAAGCTGTCAGTTTACATACTAGAATAAACAAGCTGTATTTTTAAAAAAAAAAGCTTTGGGAAAGGAATTTTTAAGCAATAAATTAAATTACAAGTTTCTAGGAAAACTAACATGACTAAGGATTTTCTTTGGCAGGCAGGCAGGCAGGCAAACAATGTGTACTGAAGAGCTATACTTAGTACATATGGGTGAGATTTTCAAAAACACTCAGCATCGGACAAACTTTGCTCCCAGTGAAGTCAGTGGTCAGGCCAATGCTGAACGCTTTTGAAAAAACCCACCTTATATGTACTAAGGTACATAATATATGAAACTAAAAGATTTCAACATAACCACAGCACCATTAAGAAGCCCAATTTTTCACCCTTCTCTAACTTAGGATAGGGATAAAGACCATTGGCAGAAAATACTGATATTACAATTCAGATTGAGTACAAAAATTAAGTTCCAAGTAAATTCCTTATATGCAGAAATTAAACTATTCCCGTTGCACATTTGGGGGGGGAAAAAGTTGTTTTTTCAGGCCTTCTCTTCAAAATGGAAATATCTATTTAGTTTGTACATACAGCTATAGATATTTGTGCACAGAGTCCATTTCTCTTTAAAAAGAACACGGAAAATTATTTGTAGTCATAGTCACTAGTGTCCCCAGCATGGAAGCAGCAAACTTTCCACATCAGTATAATGGTAGAGGTATATTACTGCTCTACAAGTCTGCTCCTCAGAAAGATGTATGTGCTGAACTGTTACTAACGTTCCTTCATTCTACAGCACCACTCCTCTCCCCTGAAGAAATAAGGTTTTGAGTCAAAGGGTCTGATTGACAGCTCACAGAAAACAATGGGGGGGTGCCTCTTCTTTGACTTCAATAGGATTTATATGTTGCATTAAGACATTGTGGATAAGATGCTTAAGACCATTTCCATAGTTTAAGACTAGGGTTGGAGAACAGAAGGTGGGTAGGTTCTGCAACATTTGATCCTAGTGGTAGCTATGAATTTAAGGTTTTTTATTTGGAACTAATTATTTAGTATAGAATCCAGATACCACCATAATGGATGTTTTTTAAATAAATACTTTCATTAAGAAAATAAGTTTACAGAGGAAAGGGATGATTGGCTGTCTTCTGAACTCAGTTACACCTTCTTAATTTATGTAGGAGAAGGATGGAGATCTAAATTTCCACAAGACAAAAACTACTTGATGTCACTTTACCTTCTTCATCAATCCATTTCATAGTGAAGAGTTGTTCATTGTCAAAGAAGCACAGGTCTCGAACCTTATTACATAGTCCTTCAAACGAGATGGAAGGTTCAAAATAGGTTATCATGATGTCCCTGAATGAGAAATAAGTTTAACAAAATTATTCAAACTCAAACTATAATGTTGTATACAGGACTACAGAGATGTTCATTTCCTGAACTCTACTGCTTTTTGTTTGCCAATGCCAAAAAAGTCTCCCAAAAAAGTTGGTCATACTAAAGTGCTTCCTTGTACTCTTAACTGTTATAATCCATGTGTAACATGGATACACCAGTGCTAGGGAAATAATTTGGCCTTTGTAAGCCATTAAAACAGAATTAATGAGCACTCCGGTTTATTTTCTGCAATTTAGAACCTGGGCTTCAAATGATTTTATTACCCGTTTGAAAACTGAAAGAGTAATCATCTACTTGTGAAAGATTAAGATGTATAGCGACATGCTTCATCATTAAAACACCAATCACTTATCAACAGAACAGAACAGATTTTAGCTATACATGCAAGTAATCAGTATCAACAGAAGCCGGATTAAGAGGGAAATGCTACAATTTATAGCTAGGAAGAAAAAAACAAAAAAACCCACACATCTGTTAAGGTTAGGTAAGCAGTATATTAAGAAGCTTGTTTGTTTCATTAATGTATATTATAGTGAAATAAAATCTATAAATTCTTTCTGCAATAAATGTGTAACAAGTTATGAAATGTTCATGTAATCTGTAGATGTACATGGCAATTGACAAGTCAGAAGAAATCATTGCCCCTACTTTTTGAGCTAATACTGACAGATGAAACAAAACATTAACAATTCCAGTAATAACTGGGCAGGAGGCCAGCAAAGGAAGGATTCATGAAGTAAGTGGGTTCTAAGAAGGTATCTGAAATGGGTAACCTATCAGATAGGTGGGAAACCAGCTCCAACTACTGGAAACAGCTTGGGGGAGGGCATGAAGCAGTGAAGCAAAGAACAGAAACACAGATGGAGGAACAAAAAAGGCGTGTTTCGGGAGAAAGGGGAGTAGCAGGAAAAAGATGCAAGAAAAAATTACATGAGTCATTGTCAGTGAAGAGCTGGGGTAGGAAACAGTGGTGGTACTGTAACAAGGCTCTACCTGCAATCCCAGAGAAGCCAAAGTATTTTTATTAAAATGACCAGCAACTAATAGCACTGCAACCACAAACATAAATTGTGGACGTAAGTCGGTGGTTTCTATATATTAATGATCTAACATTAAATTTTTAAGCCATCACCTTCTGCTACCCTTTTTCTGCCTTGTTTAGACCTTAAGCTCTTCACGACAGGAACAACCTATGGTACTTAGCACAATGTGGCCCCAGTCTGAGGACTTGTCTACCCAGAAAAGTTATACTGGTACAAAGTAGAGTGTGCATTTAAACCACTGAAGTTATGCCAGTATAACTGCTCGAGCGGACACACAGAGGCTATGGCTACACTTGCACTTCAAAGCGCTGCCGTGAGCAGGGGGTTGGACTAGATGACCTCCTGAGGTCCCTTCCAACCCTGAGATTCTATGATTCTATGAACTTCCCATTCAAGGACACAGTGGGGGGGGGGGTGGACCAGGGAAGTGGCACACCTGTGGCACCACGCCTCTCACCCACAAATACCCTCCATCTGTGGCAGCTTCTCCCTCAACTACCCACCAGGCCAAGGGAGGCAGTTCAAGGGGTCCCCTTCCTTCTGCTGTTACCCAATGAGAGGAAAGAACCCAGAACTCCCCCACTTCTGGAGGCTGGATAAGGATGGTGGAAAGGGACCATGTAATGCCACCACACTGCTGACACTCTCCATGACAAGACAATTGCTGTGAACCACTAACAAACTACAGAACTCACTGCTAAAGTGAGGCATAGTTGAGTCCTAAAGTAACAGGTGCACCTCTTCTCCTCACAGTGACAAATCTTCCAACCTGCTCTAACTAATCCTGCCACGATTTATGAGTTACACCCAAGAGTGAATGCTGCAAGAGTGCAAGCAAATAAATGCTGCAATTTTAATCTGGAATGTAATGTAAACAATGATACCTTGTCACAGTGCTTCATGTCTACTACCTATAGCATCAACCTCACTGAAACACTTCCAAAGCTATTGTCAGTTCCAAAGGGCAGAGTTAAAGTTGCGTTGCAGGGGTTGCGTATGCTTCAACTCTGCCTTTCCTGGTTTACATTTGAGCAGCTCTACGCATTCTGGAAGGGCAAGGGGCACCACTGAGCACTTTGTTAGTTCTGTGTTAACAAAGTTTGATGGCATTTAATTGATTTACAGTTGAAAAGTTTGTTGCAAATATAAAGACTATGAAACCTATTGTTTCATTTTTAAAATGAAAGATTAAATTCTGTAGAAATGAAGGGGGCACTAAGAAGTGATAGCTCTGCATACCAACATCTGACTCACTTCAACCCCAAAACAGACAAGCAGCTAAAGCGAACTCCAACATTCAGAGTAGCAGAGGAGTTCAACTGCAGCATTTTTGATAGACTAGAGAAGAGGCAAGAAGTGGAAAGACCACAGAAAAAGTTGACTAAGGATTTAAGTTGTGGAGATATCAAAACCTACCCTCTCTTTGCTAATATTAAAGCAGTGACAAGAGTCGCTGAGCAACTGGATGTTTGAGAGTGAAAAGCAAAGAAGTTTAGATGAGACGCTGAACCTGAGATATTAGAACCATCAATAGCAACAGGAAAAGCAGGAAATGGAAAGGGATTATTTAGAAGAAAAGATGAGACACTCCATTTGAAAGAGTGCATGAGGCAGCTCAAAATTAGAGGTTAAAAATCCAAAAGACTCAGACTAGCGTAACTGCAGTTTACATTAAACAGAGAAAAGTATTCTGACAAGATGTCCACAAATTTAAGATATACTGAACATTTTGATGATTGGATCTGTAAAAAACGATAAAGAGTCCTGTGGCACTTTATAGACTAACGGAAGTATTGGAGCATAGGCTTTCGTGGGTGAATACCCACTTTGTCAGATGCAGTGCGTATTAACCCATGAAAGCTTACGCTCCAATACTTCTGTTAGTCTATAAGGTGCCACAGGACTCTGTCGCTATTTTGATGATTAACTCCTTCAGCTATCTTGTTCAACAAGGTAAATGTTGATTAAACTACTTTGAAAAAATAGACTAAGACAGGACTTATAGGCTAGGTGCTTTAGAATTGGGAACATTTTCCTACAGAATGGTGGTGCTATTGAACATGAAACCTGTAAATAAAGACCTGATTAACGCAGGCTGCGTTAGGAGCTCTTTAAAGACCTGAAAAATCAAAAAAGAATCCTACAAAAAGTGGAGACAGGGTAAAATTGATGAGGTGTACAAAAGAACAGCACAAGTATGTAGGGATAAAATCAGAAAAGCAAAGCCACAAAAAAAGTGACACAAAAAGCAGAGGTTCTTTAAATACATTAGGAGCAAGAGAAAGACAGGAAAGGTCCTTGACTTGTTGGGGAAGGAAAGCTAATTACTGATGATATCAAGAAAGCTGAGGTGCTTAATGCCTATTTTGCTTCAGTCTTCACTAAAAGGTTAATGATGACCAGATGCTCAACACAACTAATACTCACAAAGGGAGGTGATGCATGGGGCGGGAGGGAATGCAGGATCAAATACCCCCCCAGCAGCCATCCCAGAAGCGGTGGGGCCAGGCCACAGACTCTTCCAGCCGCCTGGGACAGCACCTGGCTGCAGCTGTGGTAGGCTGCCGCACCCGCACCCCCACCTAGGCTCAAGTCCTGAGGGCAGTGGCCAAGCCAGCCAGAGCCCTCCCCCTCTCCTTCCTGGCACACACAGCCCCTGTCCCTGAAAGCAGAGCGAGCCCGGGGAAGCAGGCTGCTGTTGACACCCCTCCCCAGGAAGGCTTTCTCCCAGGCAGCTGGCTATGCTGTGCAGAGCAGTGACCAGGAACAGCTCCGTCCTGCAACTGAATACAGGTGGTGGGGAGGAGGAAGCCAGTGCAGCGGGAGGACAGAGGCCCTCCTTACTCCCCAGCAGGTAATGTGTGACGGGGAGGGGGCAGAGAGAGCACAGTGCCCCGGGCTGGGGGCAGGGCAGGGAGGAGACACATAGGGTGGTCATGTCCTCCCCTTTAACTTATGCCCCCCAGTACGGGCGGCACCTCTCACATATGCCAACAAGGGGGAAGGAATGCAAGTGAAGATAGGGAAAGAACAGGTTAAAGAATATTTAGATATGCAGAGCCTGATGAAATCCATCCTAAGGAAGTGTTTCTCAAATGCTGCCACTGTGGCTACATGCAGCCACCAGTGGCTTTTCTTGCTGCCACCGCCTCCTGAACTGTTGTGGGGGAGCAAAGCAGGGGCCCCTTCCCCTCCCTAGTGCTCCTAGATCTGTGGTTTTCAAACTTTTGTACTGGTGACCCCTCTCACATAGCAAGTCTCAGAGTGCAACCTCCTCTTATAAATATATTAAAAAGTGTTTTTAATTTAACATCACTGTAAATGCTGGAGGCAAAGCAGGGTTTGGGGTGGAGGCTGACAGCTCACGATCCCCCCCATGTAATAACCTCACCACCCCCTGAGGGGTCCCGACCACCAGTTTGAGAACCTCTGTCCTAGATGCACCACCTTGGTGCTGGTTGCTGGGGCCGTCAGCAGGGGTCCCCCTCCCAAGACACCTGGGACACAACATTGGAGAAGCAGGCAGCCTGGTGAGTTCCCCAACTTCCCAGGAGCAGTTTGAACTTCAGTCCTGAGGTTGCAGGGGGACAGGCTCTGGCCGCAGGGCTTCGGGCTCCAGACCTGGGCACCTGGCTGCGCAGTTTTGGGCTCCGTCCTCCGGCCACGGGGCTTCAGGCTGCAGCCCCCTGCTGCCTCCCTCAGCCATCCTCCTCCCACCCAGAGCTTAATTTGTCCCCAGGCTTGCTGAGTAAGTATGCTGTGAAAAGTGATACTTGCATGTTTGTTAATATCACTTTTCACAACAGGCTTATTAGCTAGCAATAAATAAGTTAGTGATTTGGATGTGTATATGTGCATATTTATTTTTTTCCTAAAGTTAATTAAGTATGTTAGGGAAAAGTGAGAGTGGCCACCAGCAAAAGTTGGTGGCCACACTCTGAGGCCACCAAAAAATTTGTCTTGGGTGAACTTAAGGAACTAGCTGAAGCAATCTCTGAGCCATTAACAATTATCTTTGAGAACTCCTGGAGAATGGGAGAGGTCTCAGGAGACTGGAGACGGGTAAACATAGTATCTATCTTTAAAAAGGGGGACAAGGAGGACCCAGGAAATTATAGACCAGTTAGCCTAACGTCAATACCTAGAAAGATACTGAGCAAATTATTAAACAATCAGTTGGTAAGCACCTGAAGGATAACCAGGTTATAAGGAGTAGTCAGCATTGATTTGTCAAGAACAAATCATGCCAAACCAATTTAATTTCTTTCTTTGATAGGATTCCTGACCTAGTGGCTAGGAGGAACCAGTAGACATGATATACCTTGATTTAAGTCTTTTGATACAGTTCTGCATGACATTCTTATAAGCAAACAAGAGAAATGTGATCTAGATGAAATTACTATAAGGCAGGCGTTCTCAATCTGGGGGTCGGGACCCCTCGGGGGTGGTGAGGTTATTACATGGGAGGTCGTGAGCTGTCAGCCTCCACCCCAAACCCCGCTTTGCCTCCAGCATTTATAATGGTGTTAGATATATTTTTTAAAGTGTTTTTAATTTATAAGGGATGGGGGTCGCATTCTGAGGCTTGCTATGTGAAATGGGTCACCAGTACAAAAGTTTGAGAACCACTGCTATAAAATGAGTGCACAAATGGTTGCACGACCATACTCAAAGAGTACCATATATACTTGCTCATTAGCCTGTTCGTTTATAAGCCAAACCCCCCCCTCAAATGGATAGGTAAAAACAGCAAAAACTGTATGACCCTTTCATAAGCCAGCCCTATATTTAAGGGGTTGGAAAACTGTGGGTCCTGGCCCGTCAGGGTAAGGCGTTGGCAGATCTGGACTTTTTGTTTACTTGGAGCCCCTGCAGGCATGGAGCCCCTGAGCTCCCTGTGGCCACGGTTTGCTGTTTCCAGCCACTTCCCGCAGCTCCCATTGGCTGGGAACGACGAACCGCAGCCACAGGGAGCTCAGGAGCTCCATGCCTGCAGATGCTCCAAGTAAACAAAACTATAATGTATTAGATCAGGGATAGGCAACCTTTGGCACGCGGCCTGCCAGAGTAAAGCACCCTGGCAGGCCAGGCCAGTTTGTTTACCTGCCGCGTCCGCAGGTTTGGCCGATCTCACCTCCCACTGGCCGTGTTTGCTGCTCCAGGCCAATGGGGGAGGCGGGCAGCAGCATGGGCTGTGCTTACCCTGGCGGGCCATGTGCCAAAGGTTGCCGATTCCGGTATTAGATATTCGATTCAATACTTTCATTAAAGTCTTGCATAATGGAATAGAGAATATGCTTATAATATCTACTGATGAGAATGAGCTGGGAGGGATTGCAAGCACTTTGGAGTACAAGTTTAAAAATCAAAATGACCATGACAAATTGGAGAATTGCTCTGAATTGAACAAAATGAAATTCAATAAAGACAAGTGCAAAGTAGTTAGGAAGTAAAAATCAAATGCACAACTACAAAGTGGGGAATAACTGTGTAGGCAGTAGCACTGCTGAAAAGGATCTAGGAGTTATAGTGGACCATGAACTGAATATGAGTCATCAGTGTAATGCAGTTGAAAAGGCTAATCTGAGTGCATTAATAGGAGCGCTGTATGTAAGATATGGGAGATAACTGCCCCCCCCCTCTACTCAGCGCTGGTGAGGCCTCAGATGGAATACTGTATCCAATTTTGGGTACCACAACTTAGGAAAAATGTATACAAATTAATGATAAAAAGTTTAGAAGACCTGACCTATGAGGAAAGGTTAAAAAACTGGGCATGTTTAGTCTTGAGAAAAGACGACTGAGAAGGGAGCTGATAACACACTTCCAATATGTTTAGGATTATTATAAAGAGGACCGTGATCAGCTGTTCCTCATGTCCACTCAAGATAGGACAAGAAAATAATGGACAATCTTCAGCAAGGGAGATTTAGGTTGGCTATTAGGAAAAACTTTCTAACTATAAAGTTAAGCTCTGGAATAGGCTTCCAAGGTAGATCGTGGAGTTCCCATCATTGGAAGCTTTTAAAAACAGTTGGACAAACACCTGTCAGGGATGGTCTAGATCAGTGGTCTCCAACCTTTTTACATGCAAGATCACTTTTTGAATTTAAGGGCAACACAGGATCTACCCTGCCCCTTCCCCAAAACCCTACCCCACTCACTCCATCCCCCACTCTCTCCATCGCTTGCTGTCCTCCACCCTCACTCACTTTCACTGAGCTGGGGTAGGATGTTCGGGAAGGGTTCGCAGTGTGGAAGGGGGTTCTGGGCTGAACCTGGGGCAAGGGGTTGGGGTACAGGAGGGGGTGAGGGGTGTAAGCTCTGGGAGGGGGTTCAGATGCAGGAGGGGGCTCTGGGTTGGGGCAGAGTGTTGGGGTGCAGGAGGGGGTACAGGGTGCTGCCTCTGAAAGGGGGTTCAAGGGTAGGGCTTGGCATGCAAGAGGGTGCTTGGGGTACAGAAGTGGGCTCCAGGAGGGGGCTCAGGCCTGAGGTGCGGCCTCCTGCCAGGCAGCACTTACCTCTGGCAGTTCCAAGCTGGCAGCCCAGCGTGGCTGCTACTAAGGCAGGCTCCCTGCCTACCCCAGCCCCACGCCGCTCCCGGAAGGGGCCAATACACCCCTGCCACCCCTGGGGAGGGGGCACGCAGCTCCACATGCTGCCCCTGTCTGTAAGCATTGCCCACGCAGCTCCCATTGGCTAGGAACGGGGAGTTGTGGCCAATGGAAGCTGCGGGGGGGTGGGGGGGAAGGGAGGTGCTTGCAGATAGGAGCAGCATGCAGAGGGAGATCCCTGCCTCCCGAACCCAGGGCTACACTGGCCACTTCCGGGAGCAGCATGGGGCTGGGGCAGGCAGGGAGCAAGCCTGCCTTAGCGGCACCCCTGCTACACCACTGGAGATCACAATCGACTGGTTGGTGACCACTGGTCTAGGTTTACTTGGTCCTGCCACAGCTTAGGAGGCTGGACTTGACTTCTCAAGGTCCCTTTCGAGGCCTATATTTCTATTATTTACTAACCCTTAATGGTGGTGTAAACACCTCCACTATAAAAACTCTGTTTTTCAGAGTTTATTATTTTAATTTCAGTAGTATCCATAAGCCCAAATCAAGGACTCATTTTACAGGGACCTGTACAGAGAGAGACCCTGGCCTGAATACCTTGCATTTAAAACAAATATTCAAAAGCTCTTTGTAAACATTTAAGATAATAGGATCCCCCTGCAGTAAATAAAAGGCCTGCTCCACCCCGGAAGAAAAAAATTAAAGCAACATTTCACATGAGTAGCCTCTCCAATAGAGTTAGTAAATCATGAGCTACAGCAAAATTGTGTTTATCACTATTGTCTTTCCTGCAGTTCAGTGCAGTAAAGACTCAAAACAGACTAATTTGTTATAGTATCTAAAAAGGCATGCTGTACACCTTGTTGCTGCCCTCCCACTTTTCAATCGAGATCAAGTGGCTTTTCTTCATTATCCTTAAAAGGTCACTTTATATACATCCTTTGATATAACTAACACACTAACACACACACACACTAACACACACACACACACAGTGTTAGTTAAAAAAAATCAATGTTATCAGTTAATTTTTTTAACTGATAACATTGATTTTTTTATTTTTTTAAATCAAAGGATGTATATAAAGGATACATTTATCCCACTGTTTATTATACCACTGGTCTCCCATAGAAGCCTAAGATTAACTACTATGCACAGTGGGAAGAGAGACTAAATTCTTCAGAATCTTACATCTAGATGCTTTGGAAAAAACTCCTCCACACATTTATCATGCTCCCACGTCAAACATTTATGCTTTTGATGAGGTCTAATTACATCACTCAGAAAGTCACACAATATTTGACTCCCAGAGTGAGTGTGCTATTTCAATATTCTCATCAAGTACTAAATCAGAACTCTTTAGAGCATGATTTAAAGTAACCCTTCTCATAATGGACACTTTCAGGTCTGGAGATTACCCACTCCTGCACAGTGAGATTTAATTGCTAACCATGCCTGAAAACCCAGTCATCCTCCTACCTAGATTAATTTTTACAGTGGAGTATTTACAGCACAGACAGATATTTATGAAAAGAAAGAGTAAAAGGTTTACTCCTCTTAAGATATTCCTCCACAGAAGACCATAAGAAGTTTGGTCAAGATAATGGAGAAAAACTTTCTGGGCTACTAACTTCATACTAACTTGTGCTATAATTTGCCCAATACCACTAAAAGTCCAGAAAATAATTCTAAAATGAAGATACATAAATCAATTTCAAGTGTCTGCTGAATTATGTTTTGGCTCCCTGGTTATATATTAAACAGTTATTTCCTTTTCCTACTCAATGCTGCTATATTAATGTAAAAAAGAAAAGGCAAGTTAACACATACCACAAAGCTCATGATACAAATATTTTCTTGCTTGTTCTTGGGACAAGACTACTTATGCTCTGTGGCCTTCCAATATTCCCAGTATTTAATGATGAATTAATCTTCATACTAGAACAAGAATTCAGTTTTATTTTACTATGCATTCACTTAGGAGATCTTCATGATCTATTATAAACTGACTACCAATTTTCCTGGGAATCTAACTTTTCATCATTGGTATAAGCTATACAGTTGAGAGGGCCCGAAGTATCTTTACCCTGTCATCTAACTGTGCTCTAAGCCTAGTCTAAATTAAAGCTTATGCTGTTGAAAAATAAGCAAAGAATTTTCTGACACTCCATCTACGCCAATCATTAAAGGTAAGCACTACTCAGCACTTCCTGCCGTCTCATCTTAAGCTGGATGGATAATGGTTCCTTCTCAGGACTTGCCTTTATCATTGCATACAATAGCATAATTACTGCATTACCTCTTTCTAGCTGTTCTAAACCATGCCACTAATAATTTATTCATCTACTTCTACAGTATTGAGATCATATAGTTTTATTATTGTACAGCACTGATAACTGCTATCATAGATTAGGTCAATTACTAAAGTATGGGCCCATCACAAGAAACTTCCAAACACAAAGTGGTGAAAATGTACATGAGAGCTCACATGGTTATACCGATGGGTGCTGGCTCTTCTAATTTGTTGTTGCTGAATTCCTTATGAATGTCACTGTGCAAGTGCTATGTAAAAATTTTTACTAGTAAATAAATAAGAATATGGCTAAGGTGCCTAACATAGCCACATAGTCCTATGAGCAACAGTTGTATCTCTTGCCACCTCCCACTCTTAGGAATATTTTATGTTCTAACTGCAATGACCACTCTAGCGAGTAAGTGTTTGAGTAAAAGATCTGTTTTATCTTGAGTTACTGTCACTGCTGAAGAAAGCTATGCTGCCACACAGGGGTTCAGAGTTTCAGGTCCTCAGCTCCGAAGCCTGCAGAGGCCTGGAGTAGGAGTAGGTAATATCTTGCATGCTAACAACAGTTTCTTAATGGTGCAAGGTGAAAAGTCTGCCAGGTTAGCCAAAAGTATTTTGGCTGTGGGGAAGGGGAAATCAAAATAGGGGATCCCATGATGAAAGAACCCTGTCAGAATTTAAGACCTTAATACAAATTATGACTAAAGCATTCTGGTCATATAGCTTGTTTATAACCAACTTCCTGTGTGAGTCGTTTTAGTTCTAGGTTTAGTAATGAACTACTGACTGCATTAACACCACTCAGGTAAGAAGTCAATAAACACGACTTTAAAAAAAGAAGAATTTCATTGTTAGTGATGCCAGTTCAAATAATCACACCAATTGGTATAATACATACAGACCTTGGTCAAGAGAAGCCCAGAAACAGACTCCTTTACATATTAGGTCAGGAATGATATTGAGTGATAACTAACAAATGCAGAAAAGGTTTATAGTTCTCAGTCTACACATGACTTTTTAACTTTCCTTTAAAATTATGAAACTGCAGACATGCCTTAAATATTCACTATTCTTGAATGGAAATCACTACAAACTTAACAAAACTGCTGCTATACCTTCAACCAGCTGTCTGTCAAGAAATGTGATGGTCTCTCTATGTGTACCTTTATCTGAAATGAACTTTCACCTATGTTTTGTCTATTTGGATTGTGATTTCTGTGGGGCACGTCTGTTCACTGTTTAGCACAATAGGGTCACAATCTCTGTTGGGACCTATACTGCCACCTTAGTACATAAAGTAAATTATTCAAATCTTTCTAAAAATACTGTAAGTAAATCAAGCAGAATGTGCAGTTGTCAGCTGTTGTAAAATGGATTAGAGTATTTGGGAGGGAAGAGGCAAAAGGGAAAGGTTATCACAGGTAAATTCATATTTGTGAGTAATGCAACTGCAATGAGCACAGCTGAGGATCTGGAGCCAGCATGGGTTCATCTCTTCACTTCTCCCCTGACTGTCTCTTCCTACAAGCAGCTTCGTGAAACCTGACACCACCACCCCCAAGATGTTCCCTGAAGCACAATCCCTGTTGGTTACAACTATGTTCAAAAGAGTGCTTAAGAACCATTTCTGAAAAATACTGCAGTTGGCAAGTTTTGGCGGTTTATGGATGATTAAAAGAAATACTTAACTGCCAGTGCTGCAGCACAGTTTAACACTGTCTATAGATGTATTGCATAAGCTAAGGGACGTAAGTTTAGCATTGAAAACCACCCCGAACATTGTTACAAGAAACAGCATGGGCAGAATTCACACTCCCCTCCCTCCCAGCCAAGAGCAACATTCCAAAAAATGAGGCATTCACATCATTTCACCAACTGTTAGGGGGTGAAACTAAACTAAACTACTCAAGATAGTTAAGACCAAAGCAGATTGTGAAGAACTTCAAAAAGATCTCACAAAACTAAGTGATTGGGCAACAAAATGGCAAATGAAATTTAATGTGGATAAATGTAAAATAATGCACATTGGAAAAAATAACCCCAACTATACATACAACATGATGGGGGCTAATTTAGCTACAACGAGTCAGGAAAAAGATCTTGGGAGTCATCGTGGATAGTTCTCTGAAGATGTCCACGCAGTGTGCAGAGGCAGTCAAAAAAGCAAACAGGATGTTAGAAATCATTAAAAAGGGGATAGAAAATAAGACTGAGAATATATTATTGCCCTTATATAAATCCATGGTACGCCCACATCTCGAATACTGTGTACAGATGTGGTCTCCTCACCTCAAAAAAGATATTCTAGCATTAGAAAAGGTTCAGAAAAGGGCAACTAAAATGATTAGGGGTTTAGAGAGGGTCCCATATGAGGAAAGATTAAAGAGGCTAGGACTCTTCAGCTTGGAAAAAAGACTAAGGGGGGATATGATAGAGGTATATAAAATCATGAGTGATGTTGAGAAATTGGATAAGGAAAAGTTATTTACTTATTCCCATAATACAAGAACTAGGGGTCACCAAATGAAATTAATAGGCAGCAGGTTTAAAACAAATAAAAGGAAGTTCTTCACGCAGCGCACAGTCAACTTGTGGAACTCCTTGCCTGAGGAGGTTGTGAAGGCTAGGACTATAACAATGTTTAAAAGGGGACTGGATAAATTCATGGTGGCTAAGTCCATAAATGGCTATTAGCCAGGATGGATAAGAAGGGTGTCCCTAGTCTCTGTTCGTCAGAGGATGGAGATGGATGGCAGGAGAGAGATCACTTGATCATTGCCTGTTAGGTTCACTCCCTCTGGGGCACCTGGCATTGGCCACTGTCGGTAGACAGATACTGGGCTAAATGGACCTTTGGTCTGACCCAGTACGGCCTTTCTTATGTTCTTATGTTAAAACATGAATATTTTCAAATCACTGACTCAAAAAGCCAGCCAGCCCAAAAGTCCACATTATCTAGTCAGTGTGAACACAGTTCTCTCCTAACTCCTGAACACAGTTTTCTCCTAACACGGGTCCCCCCCACATAGTCCCATCTCCCTTAGATCCCCTTCAGTTTCAGTAGATACTCCTTCCTGTATCCTCTGATTTTCCATTCTAATGCAACTCTGGAATCCCACCATAATCACTGCAGGCAACTGCTGACACCCCAAATTTCCCCTCACTCCAAGCTTCTTCAGACACTGCTGATACCCCCTTCTGTAGGCTCACCCCCTCCAGACACCCTCTCCCCGGAGGCCTTGTTCCATTACCTGCCCATTCAGTGCCGGTAGCCACCACCCCAAGGCCCTACACATGTCACCTACTGCTGCTACCCCTCAGCTCCCCGCCCCCAAGTCCCCTCTCAGGCTGCTTCTCCCCCCGGACCTCCCCCCATCCACTCCAGTACGCTTCCCCCCAACCGCCCCGGCACCGCCCTCCCGCAATCAAGCCCCTGCCCCCCAGACTCCACTCCCACCCCGGGCTCCCCCCAGCCACCGAGCCCCCCACCCGGGCACCCCCCCAGCCACCGAGCCCCCCACCCCGGCACCCCCCAGCCACCGAGCCCCCCACCCCGGCACCCCCCAGCCACCGAGCCCCCCACCCCGGCACCCCCCAGCCACCGAGCCCCCCACCCCGGGCACCCCCCCAGCCACCGAGCTCCCAGCCACCGAGCCCCCCACCCCCGGCACCCCACCCGGGCACCTCCCCAGCCACCGAGCCCCCCACCCCCGACACCCCACCCGGGCACCCCCCAGCCACCGAGCCCCCCAGCCGCGCACCCCCCCGCCACCGAGCCCCCCACCCCCGTCACCCCACCCGCGCACCCCCCAGCCACCGAGCCCCCCACCCCCGACACCTCACCCGGGCTCCCCCCAGCCCCCGAGCTCCGTTCCGCCAGGCACCCCGCCCAGGCCGTGTCACTCACCCTTTGTAGTAGGCTTTCACCCGGACCTGGTGGGCGCTATCCCCGCCGAGGCTACTCCCGCCCAGCGTCGGGTGGGACATGATGGTGGTGGTGCTGGTGCTGCCGCCGCTACTGTCCCGCTGAGTCGGCATCTCCCCGGCCCCGCGAGGCGCCAGAGGAGCAGTAAGGGAGGAAACGAACGACTCCGAGAGCGGCCCCCGTAGTGGCACAAACAGCGCAGCGCAGCGCACAGGCTTCTGGAAGCTCTTCCGTCCCGCCTCTGGCCGGCCGCTACGAGCGCCTCAGAGTCAGCCCCGCCCGCGGCGGGCCGAGCCAAGGGCCCCTACCGGGAGGCAGGGACAAACCATTTCTCGGAGGGAAGCAAGATGAGGAGAAACCAGTCTGGTGAGGGGAGGAGGAGGCGGGATCAGCCTACTCTCCACAGCAACTGGGGGCGGCGGCGGCGGCGGCGGCGGCGGCGGCGGCGGGGGGGGGGG
This sequence comes from Mauremys mutica, assembly GCF_020497125.1. Classification (NCBI taxonomy): domain Eukaryota; kingdom Metazoa; phylum Chordata; order Testudines; family Geoemydidae; genus Mauremys; species Mauremys mutica. The sequence goes on along the minus strand of NC_059080.1, from coordinate 89,173,907 downwards.
GGGGGACACACACCACTACTTCCGGCGAGAGCAGGAAGAGACCACCCACCCAATCCTCCTATCAATTGCCTCCTTCGTCTCCTCCAGTGCGCGCCTGTTGAGGGGACTGTTCTACGCTCTTAGGACGGACGGGGGGGGAAACAAACACGAATCTCCTTAACCAGGCACCGAAGCGATTCAGCCGAAGACCAACTGTGCAGAAAAAGACAGGCGCTCTCACCACCTTCTCTCGCATCCTGTAACGCGAAGGCGCGCAACAGCATTGATGTCTCTGCTATCTGCAGTTGGTATAGTCCACAGCTTTCTGGGGGTATTACGAAGGAACGGGCAAAAGCCATACGGAATTCTGGGACTTGTAGTCACAAAGCTTCAGAATCAGGGGGCATGCGCTGCGGGTGTTCCCTATCCTTGCCATAGTTGAGTAGTATGTGTGGGTGACGTGTGTCGAGGGTGTTAGGATTTTATAGGGAAGGATCTGCCTGGGGTGGAATAGCAGCCTCTGATAGAGGTTTCTTAAGGTTGTAGTGCTCTTCACTTGGAGGAGTTAAGTATGGGGAGCTTGTATGTCGTTCCAGAACAACTGCTACTTCCTCCTCCTCGTCACTCATGTGGTGTGTGACGTCAAGGCGATCACTCTGTTGTTTAAAGTTAAGCACATGCTTGAATGCTTTGCTGGATTTTAGCCTAATCCAATTCTTACTTTATGCAGTGTCATTGTAGCCTTGTTGGTCCCAGAATACTACAGAGATGAAGTGAGTGAGGTAACATTTTTTTATTGGGCCAACTTCTGTTGGTGAGAGAGTCAAACTCCGTGTAAACTGGAAAGCTCACTCTCTCACCATCAGAAATTGGTCCAATAAAAATGTTACCTCACCTGCCCTGTATCTCTCTATGTATTTTAATGGTAATATATCAGTTGTTTTGGGAGCAGAAGTGACACCTAGAGCAGCACTTGCTGAAACTCACTGCAAAAATCCTTTTTTTAGCACACTGATATGATTTACCACTGTTTTGAGGTGATGGTTAATTAATGGGGGTTTGAATTCAACAAATGATTGAAACCTGCATGCAGGTTTCACACTGTTCACTACAGCATTCAGGTGCAACAGGATACAGTGTCAGCAACAATTTGCTAGGATAATCTACTCATGTTTTCAAGGGAGACAAGTAATTTGGTGAGGAGCGTTCTGCAGTACTGTAGAATACTCAGGAAGCCTCTGTGATCTATTCTCATTCCTCCCAACTCCCCCCCCCCCCCATACACACACACACACACACACACACACACTAATATGGGTGTAATTTTAAACTTGTTTCTTTAGGCAGCAAAACAGGTCATCAATAATTTACCACAAGGAAACATAGAGCTATGGTAGCTCTTTGTCTAAATTATTTCTTTTAAGCAATCTTACCATTAGAGGTTTGTAGATCTGTTTTTCTTTCCTGACAATCAGCTACAGACCTTGTTCCTGCTGCCACTGCTTTTAGGTAGGTGGAGTGAAATATTATAGGATAATTTAACAGTTTGTGACAAGCCGGTCAGTGCACTTGTTAATCACCTCCAGAAGAAAAACAAAGGGGAATCCACACATTCAGCTATGGACCTAACCTAATTTAGAACTTCCATTCACCATCATTCAACAAACAAATAAGGTCTGGTCTACATTTAAAAATTAGGTCAACATTGTTACATTGGTCAAGGGTGTGAAAAATCCATTCCTTGACTGATGTAGCTATGCTGACCTAACTGCCAGTGTAGACACAGCTATGTCTTCTTCTGTCAACATAGCTATCATCTTTTGGAGAGGTGGTGTTCCTACACCAATGGGAAAAACCCATTCCCTCGGTGTAGGCTGCATCTACACTACAAGGTAATGCCAGTATAACTACAGCAATTTAGCTATGCTGATATAGCCTCTGTAGTATAGCCATTCCCTAAAATTTGCATTTACTAGACCTCAAATAATATAGGGTGACAATATATGTAATTAAGGGCTAGTCTACACTGGCAATGCTAAACCAGTGCTGCGGCAGCGCTTTAATGTGCCTTGTGTGGCCACGGCACAGCGCTGGGAGAGAGCTCTCCCAGCACTCGAAAAAAACCACCTCAATGAGGGGCGTAGATCCCAGCACTGGGAGCCATTATTTACACTAAAAGCAGCAAAGAGTCCTGTGGCACCTTATAGACTAACAGAAGTTTTGGAGCATGAGCTTTCGTGGGTGAATACCCACTTCGTTGGATGCGCATCCGACGAAGTGGGTATTCACCCACGAAAGCTCATGCTCCAAATCTTCTGTTAGTCTATAAGGTGCCACAGGACTCTGCTGCTTTTACAGATCCAGACTAACACGGCTACCCCTCTGATTATTTACACTGGTGCTTTACAGCGTTGCAACTTGCTGTGCTCAGGAAGGTGTTTTTTCACACCCCTGAGTGAGAAAGTTGCAGCGCTGTTAATTGCCAGTGTAGACAAGCCCTTAGTCAAACACATGCTTTATCTACTGCTTCTTCAAGCTCCCAGTATGTTATTTTCTAGTTCATTCTCTATTGTTAATTTACTACCTTTTCTGGGAGGGGAATCAAGTGACTGAAGCCAATTAGCTTTGATAAGAAAACAGTTGTTTCCTGGGGAATGATTACAAATCTAGTTGCTAACTACCTGGAACAAGATTTTAACCCTTGGCTTGCCAGGCACCCAGACAAAATCATCCTGCCATGCTTCTGTAATGCAAAATCTTAAATTATCTCACTCTATCATTGTATCACTGACAGACCAACCAACCTGATGACCCATATGGTATGATCCATAACAATTTAACAGAAGGCATTACAATTGTAATCAAGTCAATCTACTTGTATGTAAATTTCAAGATGTATTAGACCAGAGGTTCTCACAATAAATTTTTTGGTGGCCTCAGAGTACAGCCACCAACTCTTGCTGGTGGCCGTTCTGACAATTTTTCCTAAAATACTTAACTTTAGGAAAAACAAATAAATATGCATATATACATGTCCAAATCATTGTAATTTATTTTTGCAGAGGCTTTTTTTGCAGACTCAATAATTAAAAATAATGTACAGTTGTCTCTGTTCTTTACTGGACCTAAACAGAATAGAAACACAAATAAGGTGTTTTGCACATTCTTGTCTCTTTTGTTGTTTATTTTGCTTTTTGTTTGCTTTTTTAAAAGACTTGCTAGCTAGTAAGTCTGCTGCTGCAAAAAGTAATATTTGTTATCAATTTGTACTGTATATCAACTTCCACAGCAGATTTACCAGCTAGCTGGGAGGCTGTGAAAAGTGATAACAAACATACAAATACCAATTTTCACAGTAGACTTACTCAGCCCTGGCAAGCAAGGGGACAAATTAAGCCCTGGATGGGAAGGTGGGTAAGGAGACAGCAGGGGCGAAAGGCAATGGATGGGGAGCAGGGGAGGAGGTGTGGGCCAGAGGTTATGTATGTGGTGGCGGGGGGGAGCTGAGGGCTGGCACCCGCAGCCAGGGTCCAGGGCTGGAGCCCAAACCCCCACGACCAGAGCCTGCTACTTGCCACCCCAGGGCTGAAGCCCGAGCCTCACTGCCCCTGGGAAGGTGGGGAACTCACACTGGATGCCTGTTCCTCTGGCATTTGTGGCTCCAGAGGGAGGGGTAGTGCCAAACCCCTGCTGATAGCCTTGGGGGAGGGGCCACTGCTTTGCACCTCACCCCCACCCCCTAATCACTGCCCAAGAGGCTGTGGCTGCAAGAAAAGCCCCTGGTGGCCACATTTGAGAAATGCTTTACTAGACTAGCAATCATCAACTCATTCATTTGTAGTAAAAGAAATGAAAGGTAGACACTAAATGTATTTGTCTGTGGGCTTGTCTACATTACCCGCTGGATTGGTGGGCAGCAACCAATCCAGTGGGGGGTCGATTTATCGTGTCTAGTCTAGACATGATAAATCAACCTCCGAGCGCTCTCCCGTCAACTCCGGTACTCCACTAGGGCGAGAGGCGCATGTGGAGTTGGCAGGAGAGCGTCAGCTGTCGACTTACCGCAGTGAAGACAACACGGTAAGTAGATCTAAATATGTCGACTTCAGCTACGTTCTTCACGTAGCTGAAGTTGCATAACTTAGATCGATCCCCTTTCCAGTGTAGACCAGGCCTCTGTTTATCTATATCTTGTTAGAAGTTTAACAATGTAATCAGATGAGCTTGTAGATGCTAATTTCCTTTCATTACTTAATTACCTTAATTATGTATGCAACTGTGTCCAGTTAACCTTAAGACCAAATATGTAGGATACTGCAGGAAAATAATAATATTATCCACACTGTCTTCTAATTATAACATAGTTAAACTGGGCTGTCGATTAATTACAGTTAACTCGCGTTTAACTAAAAAAAAATTAATTGTGATTAAATTGAGATTAATCGCAGTTTTAATGCACTGTTAAACAATAGAATACCAATTGAAATTTACTAAATATTTTGGATGTTTTTCTACATTTTCATATACATTGTATTCTGTATTGTAATTGAAATCAAAGTGTATATTATTTTTTAATAGAAATATTTGCACTTTAAAAAATGATAAATAAAAGAAATAGTATTTTTCAATTCACCTCATACAAGTACTGTAGTGCAATTGTGAAAGTGCAACTTACAAATGTAGATTTTTCTTTTTGTTACATAACTGCACTCAAAAACAAAACAATGTAAAACTTCAGTGCCTGGAAGTCCACTCAGTTCTACTTCTTGTTCAGCCAATCGCTAAGACAAAGAAGTTTGTTTACATTTACAGGATATAATGCTGCCCTCTTCTTATTTACAATGTCACTAGAAAGTGAGAACAGGCATTTGCATGGCACTTCTGTAGTTGGCATTGCAAGGTATTTATGTACCAGATATGCTAAACAATCATGCTTCAGCCACGATTCCAGAGGACATGCTGATAACACTCATTAAAAAAATGATGTATTCATTAAATTTGTGACTAAACTCCTTGGGGGAGAATTGTATGCCCCCTGCTCTGTTTTACCCGCATTCTGCCATATATTTCATGTTATAGCAGTCTCAGATGATGACACAGCACATGTTTATTTTAAGAACACTTTCACTGTAGATTTCACAAATCCGAAGAAGGTACCAATGTGAGATTTCTAACTAGCTCAAGGTTTAAGAATCTGAAGTGCCTTCCAAAATCTAAGAGGGACGAGTTTTCATGCTTTCAAAAGTCTTAAAAGAGCAACACTCCGATGCGGAAACTACAGAACCCGACAGAACCGAACCAGCAAAAAAAATGATCAATCTTCTGCTGGTGGTATTTGACTCAGATGATGAAAATGAACATGCATTGGTCGGGATTGCTTTGGATTATTATTGAGCAGAACCCGTCATCAGCATGGATGCATGTCCATTGGAATGGTGGTTGAAGCATGAATGGACATATGAATGAATCTTTAGCGAATCTAGCACATACATATCTTGCGATGTCAGCTACAACAATCCCATGCAAACAACTGTTCTCACTTTCAGGTGACATGGTAAACAAGAAGGAGGCAACATTATCTCCTGCAAATTGTAACTAAATTTGTTTGTCTGAGCGACTGGCTGAATAAGAAGTAGGACTGAGTGGACTTGTAGGCTCTAAAGTTTTATATTGTTTTATTTTTGAATACAGGGGTTTTTTGGTACATAATTCTACATTTGTAAGTTCTACTTTCATGATAAAGAGATTGCACTACAGTACTTTGTATTAGGTGAATTGAAAAATAACTATTTCTTTTGTTTTTTACAGTGCAAAATATTTGTAATCAAAATAAATATAAAGTGAGCACTGTACACTTTGTATTCTGTGTTGTAATTGAAATCAATATATTTGAAAATGTAGAAAAGATCCAAAAATATTTAAATAAATGGTATTCTATTATTGTTTAACACTGTGATTAATCACGATTAATTTTTTTAATCACTTGACAGCCCTAGTTATAATGAAAGACCAGCTACTTGCTTTATGTGAATGAGTGTAACTAGTTTACCTGGGTATGCATAGGAAGTAGAAGATTAGCTTCAAAGCAGTGGTCCACATACTATATGCATAGCCTATTCTTTCTCGGGGGAAGGCCCTGCTGTGACAATTTCTGTTAGGAGGCTTGTCAGTCTGCTAGAAGAGCTATAAATAGTGCCCTACCAACTTCAGGGACCATTTTGGTCAATTTCATGGCCAGAGAGTTTAAAAATTAGTCAGTTTAACGATTTCAGATGTTTAGATCCAACCCAAAATGGGATAATGGGGCGGGGGAGCAGGGGTTGAAAGTTGTTGGAGGAGGGTCACAGAATTGCCACCCTCACTCAGGGTGGGTGCGAGGATGTTTCATGCCCTAGGTGAAACTTCCACCTTGCGCCTCCCCCCTCAGCCCTGTGACAGCCCTCTGCCCTAAGGTGCCCCCCCGTGGCAGCTCCCCATCCCTCTGCCCTGAGGGCCCCCCGCCCCGCGGCAGCTCCCCGCCCCAGCTCACCTCTGCTCCACCTCCTCCCCGAGCATGCCGTCACTGCTCCGCTTCTCCCGCCTCCCAGGCTTGTGGCGCCAATCAGCTGTTTGGCGCCGCAAGCCCGGGAGGGAGAGAAGTAGAGCGGGGCAGCATGCTCAGGGGAGGAGGTGGAGCAGAGTGAGATGGGGCGGGGAGCCGTTCCCCTGTGGGCCGCGCCCTCCCTTACTTGCTGCTGGCGGCCCTCCCTGCAACCCCCTGCCCCAGGTCCTGCCTCCTAAATGCTGATGATGACCGGGATGGCCAAAGATCCAGCCACTGCGGTGGCCACTGAAGGACCCAAAAGGCCGCCCCCCAAATGCTAGCGCCCTAGGCGACCGCCTAGGTCACCTAATGGGTTGCACCAGCCCTGCCCTCACTTCTATGCACCTGCCTAATGGGTTGCACCTGCCCTGGCCCTGGTGCATGCCACTTGCACTCCAGTGCCGCTCCAGGTAAGCGGCGCCAGGCCGGAGCCTGCACCCAGAACCCTTCCTGCACTCCGTCCCCCCCAGCCCCCTGCCCTACCCTGCATCCTACCTGCACCCAACCCCCTGCCGCACCCCTCCTGCACCTCAACCCCCTGCCCTGAGCCCCCTCCTGCACTCCGCACCTCTTTCTGTGGTCATGAGTCACAAAAATATCATCACTGAATGTGTGATATCAAAGGGGAAATTAATATATTATATACATTTGTTCAACAATAAAAATAGATTAGTTGCATTTCTATAGTGCCTTCTATCCAGGGATCTTAAAATACTTACAAATTAAAAAGAACAGGAGTACTTGTGGCACCTTAAAGACTAACAAATTTATTTTAGCATGAGCTTTCGTGAGCTACAGCTCACTTCTTCGGATGCATAGAATGGAACATACAGACAGGAGATATTTATACATACAGAGAACATGTTCCTGTCTGTATGTTCCATTCTATGCATCCGAAGAAGTGAGCTGTAGCTCACGAAAGCTCATGCTAAAATAAATTTGTTAGTCTTTAAGGTGCCACAAGTACTCCTGTTCTTTTTGCGGATACAGACTAACACGGCTGCTACTCTGAAACCTTACAAATTAAAGTGATTTACAAATGTTAACTAATTTACTCCTCAACATCTCTGAGAGGAACATTTAATTATACAGATTTAATGATGGGGAAACTGAGTGCAAAGCCTTGGGGGCCTTCCTCTCGCCTTGGGCTGAGCCAGGAACCCTGCAATGCCCAGGGGGCAGCAGCGCCTCCAGGTCCTCTCTGCACCCCCTGCCCCTGGCATCAGCCTCTGGCCCCTGGCAGCACTTGCGGGAGGATTCTCTGCAGCTTGAGGTCTTCAAACCACAATTTGAGGACTTCAGTAACTCAGACATAGGTTAGGCGTTTGTTATTGAAGTGGATGGGTGAGATTCTGTGGCCTGCATTGTGCAGGTCAGACTAGATGATCATAATGGTCCCTTCTGACCTTAAAGTCTATGAGTTTCAGAGTTGTCGACCTCTTGCAAGTCTCATTAATTTCAGGGGGAGATGTGAAGGCTGGTACCTCTGAAAATCAGGCATTAAGTGACGTGCACGATGTGAGCCAAGGACAGGGTTGGGAATGGAATCCAGGTTTCCCTTTACCTCAGTCCCATGCTCTAGCTACCCTCCAATTCTGACCAGCCTGTCTCCTGTAAAAAGAACAGGAGTACTTGTGGCACCTTAGAGACTAACACCGGGATTGGCAACCTTTCGGAAGTGGTGTGCTGAGTCTTCATTTATTCACTCTAATTTAAGGTTTTGTGTGCCAGTAATACATTTTAACGTTTTTAGAAGATCTCTTTCTATAAGTCTATAATATATAACTAAACTATTGTTGTATGTAAAGTAAATAAGGTTTTTAAAATGTTTAAGAAAATTCATTTAAAATTAAATTAAAATGCAGCACGCCCCCAGACCAGTGGCCAGGACCCAGGCAGTGTGAGTGCCACTGAAAATCAGCTCGCGTGCTGCCTTCGGCACCTGTGCCATAGGTTGCCTACCCCTGGACTAACAAATTTATTTGAGCATAAGCATAAGCTTTCGTGTCTCTAAGGTGCCACAAGTACTCCTAGGCTGTATCCACAAAAAGAACAACAGGGCTGCTACTCTGCAACCTGTCTCCTGTGCCCTCTTTAGATAGTCTCAAAAACAAACATTGGGAGGGAGTGCAATTAATTGTGTTGGGCTAAAGCACAGCCACCATTTTACCATGACCCGTGATAACCTTTCATGGGCCCTGGCTGGAGGCAATTTTGGGACACGGGACTTAATTAAAATGGTAACAGTCCCCTAAAAACGCCCATGATCCTGGGCCAGGGCTATTAGCCCTCCGCCTCTCACACCCCCTTTAAGTCTGTGGCGACTTAGGAGAAGCTTATTGATAACACAAGCTGTCGGCTGGGCGGCGTGAGGGGAGTAGGACTCGGAGGAGCAGCTGTCTGCCACACTATGGCGCTCACACAGATCCGAGGACCGCGGTGCTAGGTGTGGTACCTACCGCCGTGGGGCGGGACGTCTGGAGCCGGGGACTCACAACTCCCCCTTCCCCCTGACTCCCAGCGCCCGGCTGCGGGGCGCATGCGCAATGCCTCCCCGTGAGGGAGGAGAGAAGATGGCGGAAGCGGAGTGAGTAATTCGGTCGAGGCGAATCCGGTCCTGCTGGGGTGGATGGGGGAGGGGGAAGCGGCTGCGGGCGGGGCCGGGCCGGGAACTGGGATTTGATAACGCGGCGACCTTGGTCCACTCTCATGCAGGGAGCTGTTCCGCTGTCAGACGGGACAGGGGGTGCCAGGCGGGGCATCGCCGGGCGCTGGGCCACGGGCCCCTCCTGGCTCTAGGGCTCCTGCCTGCCACGCTGCCCCCACCAGGGGCCCCATCTTGGCCAGCCCGCCCCACTGAGGGGGCGGTGGCAGAGTGGGTGACCTGAGGGGGCGGTGGTGGGTGGCCTGGCCCAGAGGTGGCAGTGTCATGGTGGGACGCTGTCTAGCGCTGGGGTCATGGGGTGGGTGGCTCAGGGCAGCGCTGTGGTGTGTCTGAAAGCGGGTGGTGGCACGGGGAGGGCAGTGGCGGGGTGTGTGTGTGTGTTTCTACCACAGGGCAATCTGCTGAGGGCACGGCATGAGGGTGGGGGAGGGTGGAGACTGCTGGGGTGGCTAGGCCTCATCAGGCAGTTTCATGGACTCTGTTAAGCTTACTTGGGTTTGTGATTAACCTGCATAGGATCTTCTTGGCAAAATTGAGGTACCACCGGATATAACTGAACAGGTTTCACTCTGTCCCCTTAACACTGTGGTTCTACTGGTTCCTGGTGTTTGATGCCTCTGTCTTCTGGTAATTTTATGGGTTCACTTAGTTGTTTGTTGCTTGGGTTGCTCCAAATTCTAGTCTAAGGCTATGTCTACACTAGAGCAGTGGTTCTCAAAGCCAGTCCACCACTTGTGTAGGGAAAGCCCCTGGCGGGCCGGGCCAATTTGTTTACCTGATGCCTCCGTAGGTTCGGCCGATCGTGGCTCCCACTGGCCGCGGTCCCCCACTCCAGGGCAATGAGGGCTGCGGGAAGGGTGGCTAGCACATCCCTCAGCCCGCGCCGCTTCCCACAGCCCCCATTGGCCTGGAGTGGCGAACCGTGGCCAGTGGGAGCTGCGATTGGCCGAACCTGCGGATATGGCAGGTAAACAAACTGGCCCAGCCCACTAGGGGCTTTCCCTGAACAAGTGGTGGACCAGCTTTGAGAACCACTGCACTAGAGAGCTTGTACCGAGGCAGCTGTGCCATTGTAAGTTCTCTCATGTAGCTGCTCTATGCAAACGGGATCAAGTCAGTCTTATAAAGGGACTTTGGTTTCAACCTTCAATATGGAGAGGTTATCCTCTGTGTCATAAATTATCACCCACCTGCTGAACTGATTCTGGATTCCAGCCTCTTCACCCCCCAAAATACAAATTTCTCAAAAATTATAGGTCTCTGTCACTTGAGCTAACAAAAAATCATGTTAGCTGTCGCCTAATGAAATACCTGTAGTTCTTTCTGTGCTGCAACCAATCAATAGAGAAGATAGTGTTCTCTTTTTCTTTCATACACACATAAAATGTCCAAGTGTGGCTTCCATTACTATTGTTTGTAATGTGATAGCACCTAGGTGCCACCAATGAAGGACCCTGTTCTGTTAAGGCCTATCCACACAATCAGTGGCAAAAATACAAGAGCAGGGTTGATTTGAGTGAGTAATGTGCCCAGTGGGTTTAAGAATGGATCTCAAACTAAACATAACAAAAACTGTGCATAATTATGGTATGTTTTCTTCATATAATTATTGAATTAATTTTCAACAAATTAATGCTAGGGAAAGTTGGAAGAATAATAAAGCTCCTTTTTTTTTTTTTTAAGCAAGTGGAACCATTTAAGCTAGGGTGACCAGATGTCCTGTTTTTAAAGGGACAGTCCCATTTTTTGTGACTTTTTCTTATATAGGTGCCTATTACCACCCCATTTCATTTTTTCACAATTGCTATCTGGTTACCCTTATTTAAGATAAAGGAGTAACTATTATCTCACAGAAATAGTAGCCTTTTGGCCTCTTGTGGATTAGCCACTAGAGGCAGATGCATCACACACATAGTCAGTGTTGTACCTCCAAAATACTTATCAATTAGGAAAATTAAACATTGAGTGATTCCCTATATTCATGATAACTTAGTTGAATGATACAAGATTCTGCTCAAATCGGAAAGAGAAATTTTAAATGAAAATGTTTCATTGAAGTGCACCCAAGATCCTGCACAGGAGGGAGATACAATACTGTACAGTTTGCCTTTATATTAATTGCCTTCTTACCTGTTACATTTTTTTCTTAATATTGAATGATACTGGCCTGTGCACATAGGGCTGTTGTCCTCTGCTGGAGAGTATCAGAACTGGTCAGCTTTGTACCATAAGCCCTATACATAACACCTAACTCTTACATATCGTTTTTCCATTAATAGATCTCCAAGCACTTTGCAAACAAGTATAATTATTCCCATTTTACAGATGGAGATTCTCTTTTAGCTCAAGTGGTAAGAGGCCTATGCTTTTGGAGCAAGAATTCTGAGTTATTTTCCCACTACTGCCATGAGATTCCCAATGGCCATGGCAAGCAGCATAGTGGCAAGTGTGAAGTCCTAGCTTATCATGTTTGTTAGAATTTATTGATTATTACAAGTTATGTGCTGTAAGATAGCACTCTACAGAGCTTTGTTATGTTCTTAGAATGCAGTTTGTCTGCAACTTTCTAAAGGACTGCTTTTTGTGCTCTGCTACCTTCACTTAAAAACATAAAGAAAAAGTATGTTCTCCCATGATCCTGCTCCTTCCAAAAATAGTAGCCCTGCTCTTTATTGTTGCTCCGACCATACTGAAACAAAAAATGGAACAAAAATGTTAACTCCACCAGAAACTCAATAGTGAGTTTACTTAAACAAGACTTCTATGAAGAGAAGTCATCTTCTACAGAAGAAAGAAAGAAAAAAAAGTTGGTTAGGAAAGCTGAGGAGATCTGCATTAAGTGAATGGAATCTGCTATTTTAGGTAGTGGGTAAAGAGAGGCCAGAATGGATAAGAAGACTCCCTTCATACAATACTGCTCTTCTTTATAAGGCAGCAAAGAAGTAAAAGCAGTTTTCCCACTGTCTTGTCTCCCGAGGGCAAAAGTGAACCACCAATTATTTTTGTTTCAGAAACTTTATCTTGGTGCAGGTGAATGATGTGAATAGACTCATAGACCTTAAGGTCAGAAGGAAGGGACCATTATGATCATCTAGTCTGACCTCCTGCACAATGCAGGCCACAGAATCTCACCCACCCACTCCTGTAACAAACCCCTAACCTATGTCTGAGGTATTGAAGTCCTCAAATCGTGGTTTAAAGACCTTAAGCTGCAGAGAATCCTCCAGCAAGTGACCCGTGCCCCATGCTGCAGAGGAAGGCGAAAAACCTACAGGGCCTATGCCAATCTGCCCTGGAGGAAAATTCCTTCCCGACCCCAAATATGGCGATCAGTTAAACCCTGAGCATGTGGGCAAGACTCACCAGCCAGACACCCAGGAAAGAATTCTCTGTAGTAACTCAGATCCCACCCCATCTAACATCCCATCACAGACCACTGGGCATACTTACCTGCTGATAATCAAAGATCAGTTGCCAAATTAATTGCCAAAGTTAGGCTATCCCATCATACCATCCCCTCCATAAACTTATCAAGCTTAGTCTTAAAGCCAGATATGTCTTTTGCCCCCACTACTCCCCTTGGAAGGCTGTTCCAGAACTTCACTCCTCTAATGGTTAGAAACCTTCGTCTAATTTCAAGTCTAAACTTCCTAGTGTCCAGTTTATATCCATTTGTTCTTGTGTCCACATTGGTACTAAGCTTAAATAATTCCTCTCCCTCCCTAATATTAATCCCTCTGATATATTTATAAAGAGCAATCATATCCCCCGCTCAACCTTCTTTTGGTTAGGCTAAACAAGCTAAGCTCTTTCAGTCTCCTTTCATAAGACAGGTTTTCCATTCCTCGGATCATCCTAGTAGCCCTTCTCTGTACCTGTTCCAGTTTGAATTCATCCTTCTTAAACATGGGAGACCAGAACTGCACACAGTATTCCAGATGAGGTCTCACCAGTGCCTTGTATAACGGTACTAACACCTCCTTATCTTTGCTGGAAATACCTCGCCTGATGCATCCTAACACTGCATTAGCTTTTTTAACGGCCATATCACATTGGCGGCTCATAGACATCCTGTGATCAACCAATACTCCAAGGTCCTTCTCCTCCTTTGTTACTTCCAACTGATGTCCCCAATTTATAACTAAAATTCTTATTACTCCCTAAATGCATGACTTTGCACTTTTCACTATTAAATTTCATCCTATTCCTATTACTCCAGATTACAAGGTCATCCAGATCTTCTTGTATGATATCCCGGTCCTTCTCTGTGTTAGCAATACCTCCCAGCTTTGTGTCATCCGCAAACTTTATTAGCACAGTCCCACTTTTTGTGCCAAGGTCAGTAATAAAAAGATTAAATAAGATTGGTCCCAAAACTGATCCCTGAGGAACTCCACTAGTAACCTCCTTTCAGCCTGACCAATTCACCTTTCAGTACGACACGATGAGTCTCCCCTTTAACCAGTTCCTTATCCACCTTTCAATTTTCATATTGATCCCCATCTTTTCCAATTTAACTAATAATTCCCCATGTGGAACCATATCAAATGCCTTACTGAAATTGAGGTAAATTAGATCCACTGCATTTCCTTTGTCTAAAAAATCTGTTACCTTCTCAAAGAAGGAGATCAGGTTGGTTTGGCACGATCTACCTTTTGTAAAACCATGTTGTATTTTGTCCCAATTACCATTGACCTCAATGTCCTTAACTACTTTCTCCTTCAAAATTTTTTCCAAGACCTTACATACTACAGATGTCAAGCTTTCCCACTGTGCTTCTTTGGAGGATGGTGATATAATGTATAGCTTGGTGGTACTCAGTTTTGATGGTGATTCCTAAAGTAGTAGTTCATTGATGTCAAGTATCAGAGGGGTAACCGTATTAGTCTGGATCTGTAAAAAGCGACAAAGAGTCCTGTGGCACCTTATAGACTAGCAGACATATGGGAGCATAAGCTTTCGTGGGTGAATACTCACTTCGTCAGATGCATGTAGTGGAAATTTCAAGAGGCAGGTATAAATATGGAGCCAAGAATCAGTCTAGAGATAACGAGGTTAGTTCAGTCAGGGAGGATGAGGCCCTCTTCTAGCAGTTGAGGTGTTCACACCAAGGGAGGAGAAACTGCTTTTGTAGTTGGCTAGCCATTCACAGTCTTTGTTTAATCCTGAGCTGATGGTGTTAAATTTGCAAATGAACTGAAGATCAACAGTTTCTCTTTGAAGACTTGAGGACCAGACTGCAAACTTGACACCATCAGCTCAGGATTAAACAAAGACTGTGAATGATTAGCCAACTACAAAAGCAGTTTCTCCTCCCTTGGTGTGAACACCTCAACTGCTAGAAGAGGGCCTCATTCTCCCTGATTGAACTAACCTCGTTATCTCTAGACTGATTCTTGCCTGCATATTTATACCTGCCTCTGGAAATTTCCACTACATGCATCTGACGAAGTGAGTATTCACCCACGAAAGCTCATGCTCCAATACGTCAGTCTATAAGGTGCCACAGGACTCTTTGTAGATTATTGATGTAGTTTTTTATGTAGCTTACGTGTATTATACCTAATAATTTGAAATAGAATACCTTCCCAAGCTTAGAACTATGTCTGCCTGTCCACAAGTGATATACAATGAGTCCTTTTCTTAGGAATTAATCTAAATTATCCATGATTATTTTTTTTGGAATAACTTAATTTTTTTTCTTTAAATTCAGTACATCATGTACTAGTATAAATGAACTGCTTGAATTTCCTTCCAGACTGAAAGAACATTGCACTGCTATGGAGAATGAATCAAATGCAACGACGTGTTCCGCATGTACAACTACCATCACCACCACCTCCTCTTCTCGGACACAACCACCACAGATATCTGTCTACAGTGGCTCTGACAGACATGCTGTACAGGTACTGGGCTGTGATGTTGTGCAGAGGTTCACAACCAGGGATCTGGGACCTCCTGGGGGGTCACAAGCAAGTTTCAGGGAGGCCTCCAAAATAAGAGAGCAAAGCCAGTGTTAGACTTGCAGGAGCCCAGGGCAGAAAGCTGAAGCCTGAGCCCTGCCATGTGAGGCTGAAGCTGAAGCCAAAGCCCAAATAACAAAGCCCAAATGTGAAGCCAAAGCCCTGTGGCCCCTGCCCTGCTTGCTACCCCCTAATGCCGGCCCTGGTTTTTAATCTACTAGATATGTAGAAAAACCGTTGAGTGGCACAGGTGGGCTGGGGAGTTTTTATAGCATGTTGTGGGGGCTCTGAAAGAAAAAGGTTGAGAACCTCTGATGTAGTGTACAGAGGAATGGAAAGAAATTCATAACCAATGTTTATTGATTTAAAAACTCAAACATAGGCAACAGTACTGGCTTATAAAAATAAAGTGGGCAGTGCTGCATGCTAGTTTCACTCATGTTTTCCCTTCTAGTTCTTACTGTCTGGCTTGTTTGAGTGTTTTCATGAAATATTGATTGTCTACAAAAACTTTCAATGGTAGAAACAGTGCTGATGACTTGAATCTTACAATATACAGACTAGAATTGTTATCATAATCATAAGTAGTGGAGTGGATGAAATATCTAGATTCCCTGGAACTACAGCCTTGTCATGACAAGGGTCAGCTCAGCTCACCGGTCTTTTGCATAGATAAATTACATACCATGTATTTTGTAAGGTTGTATGTGAGGTTTTTCTGATGAGACCTTTAAAAACCAATATGCATAGACATTAATAATATCATGGCTTCATTGAAGTCAGCGGTAAAACTCCCATTGACTTCATTGGAGCTAGAATTTTATCCTAAAGGTCCTGTGACATGTTTTCGAAGAGTAGGTGTAGAAGGTTGCCCCAGTGTTCTTTCCAGTCTTTTCTCTCCAATCCCGGCTGTTGTGTAACATTTCTTAGTGCCAGTTATCTGCTTTGCTTATATGTCATTCACCTGAGAAGAACCAGCATTTCAGTAGGGCTGTATATTATGTATTTTATTTGTAAAATAATTTGGAAACAATTGAGCTGAAAGGTGCTATATAATGTGGATTGTCAAAGAACAGGCTTATACTGTAGAGCAATGTAGTGCAATCTTTGTCGTGAAAGTGCAACTTACAAATGTAGATTGTTTGTTACATAACTGCACTCAAAAACAAACAAACAAAAAAAAGGTAAAACTTCAGCACCTACAAGTCCACTCAGTCCTACTTCTTGTTCAGCCAATTGCTAAGACAGAGAAGTTTGTTTACATTGACAGAAGATAATGTTGTTTGCTTCTTATTTACAATGTTACCAGAAAGTGAGAGCAGGCATTTGCATGGCACTTTTGTAGCTAGCATTGCAAGGTATTTACATACCAGATATGCTAAACATTCATATGCCCCTTCATGTTTCTGCCACCATTTCAGAGGACAAGCTTCCATGCTGATGACGCTCATTTAAAAAAAGAATGTTTTAATTAAATTTGTGACTGAACTCTTTGGGGGAGAATTGTAGGTCTCCTGTTGTTTTACCCGCATTCTGCCATATATTTCATGTTATAGCAATCTTGGATGACCCCAGCACATGTTCATTTTAAGAACATTTTCACTGCAGATCTGACAAAACGCAAAGAAGGTACCAATGTGAGATTTCTAAAGATAGCTACAGCACTCGACCCAAAGTTTAAGAATCTGAAGTGCTTTCCAAAGGGACGAGGTGTGGAACATGCTTTCAGAAGTCTTAAAAGAGCAACACTCCGATGCCGAAACTGCAGAATCTGAACCACCAAAAAAGAAAATCAACCTTCTGCTGGTGGTATCTGACTCGGATAATGAAAATGAACATGCATTGGTCTGGATTGCTTTGGATTATTATTGAGCAGAACTCATCACCATGGACCCATGTCCTTCGGAATGGTGGTTGAAGCATGAAGGGACATATGAATCTTCAGCGCATTTGGCATTTAAATATCTTGCTATGCCAGCTGCAACAGTGCCAGGAAACCCCTGTTCTCACTTTCAGGTGACATTAAAAATAAGAAGTGGGCAACATTATCTCCTGCAAATTGTAACTAAACTTGTTTGTCTGAGCGATTGGCTGAAGTAGGACTGAGTGGATTTGTAGGCTCTAAAGTTTTTACATTTTTTTTTGGTATATAATTCTACATTTGTAAGTTCTACTTTCATGATAAAGAGATTGCACTACAGTACTTGTATTAGGTGAATTGAAAAATACTATTCTTTTTTACCGTGCAAAATATTTGTAATAAAAAATAAAGTGAGTACTGTACACTTTGTATTGTGTTGTAACTGAAATGAATATATTTGATGTAGAAAACATCCAAAATATTTAAATAAATGTATTCTATTATTGTTTAACAGTGAGATTAATCGCGATTAACTTTTTTAATCGCTTGACAGCCCTAATATTTGGTAATTGTGATTTGTTACTTATTGGTATATTGCAGGTTATTCAACAGGCCTTGCATCGTCCCCCCAGCTCAGCTGCTCAGTATCTTCAGCAGATGTATGCAGCCCAACAGCAGCATTTAATGCTGCAGACTGCCGCTCTACAACAGCAGCACTTAAGCAGTACCCAGTTTCAGAGTCTGGCAGCTGTTCCACAGGTGAGGCTTAAATATGTTGTGATGTTCTGCTTAGGACACCCAGAACTGCAAGCCACCATGTTACCCCTCTGCCTCAGCAAGAGTGAGTTTTGCTGGAGACTAAACTGTGTCCCCGCTTCCTGCCAAAGCAACTTGTCTGCTTCACCAGCAAACTCCTCAAGACTCTGCCAGCGTTAATCTTGCCTTGCAGATAACAGTCAATGAACCTCAGTTCCTCCCTCTGTGTGTGGTGTCTCTCACTGGACAACCACAGAAATTAAGTTTTCTCCCTCCAAAGAGACAGCGTACATATTATTCTGTTAACTTAGCTGAAGACTTGCATTTACTTCAGTATAATGGCACCGAGAGGATTCTTAGTAAAATTTAGAAAGTTTATTAAAAGAGATTTTAGTGATACTAAGCAAGAGAGGGAGACAGGTATGGTTATATACAAAACATACTTTCTATTGGCTAAAACTTTAATTTTAGTAAGATACAATCTTTGCCTAAGTAGTTTTCTTATTTATATCGGGTTACCAGCGTCTCCAACCTTTCAGATGACAGGATCCAACTTTCACAGGCTGGAAGTATATTGTATGTTATGTCCCCTAAGTAATGGATAGCTAAAAGGTCTTTTTGATCCCCTTATGTTACCCAAAGCCCATTATCTCTGCCTTAAGAGCCAGGAAGGCACCCTGGGTACACGTTCTGTCCCCTGGTGAGTTCACTAACCTCCTCCTTCCATTTGTTAGCTTCATGGCTTTGTTTACCTTATATGTAAATTTACTTTCATCTTCCTTTGCCTGCAGTCAAGATGGTCAGACAGGCAAATCCACATTCCTTTGTTTAGGCTGTCAACTTAGTGACTGCACTGCCTCCCAAGCACATCGTAAGCACATATTTCTAGCGCCCCCCCCCCCCCCTTGTACACAAATTGTACATATATCACACAATTTTTGGAACCAGCATGTCATCAGTTTACATATGATACCTTACAAGACACCATTTAGATACGTATTATGACAACAGTGCATTGTGTGTGTGTCAGGCCTGATATGAACTACAGTATGATGGGCCCTCTGTTAGTTGATATTGCGGGATCCCAGGATCACATGTCTAAAACTAATGTTTTAGGATGAAAAACGTAAACCATTACCAAACCTAATAACAGCTTTACTGTGCATGTCTAAATATCTCACAATAATTCATTGTAGTATTTTAGTGACTTTATTCTTTTAATTTTCTCTGTGTGGACTGCAAACCCACTTGAATATTTTTAGTTTTGTAAGAATCTCAGTAGGTTCCCATCCAATGCTCTGGGTGTCCATTACATATATTAAACTGTACAGATACTTACTCGGTACAATAAAGGACTTGATGTTAACAGAAAAAATCCAAACTTTTCCAACCGTCAACCCCCCTTCCCAAAATATGGATGAGGTGGGGAAGGAACATAGTACTCCCCAATACAGATAAAATAAAAATAATTAGTGTTTTATATCTTATTTTGGTACTTAATTTTAGTGAATCATGCTGAGGAATATGGGTACATAATAAGTTACAACAAACCTTTAGTTGTAATTCTGAAATTGGAAAAGAAAGTATGAGACAATGCCATATTCTGTTCCCATTTGCAAAGGCTTTAGCATTAATCATCACAAGAAGACTTATCCAATGCTCATTAAAGTCAATGGAAAGACTTCCATTGACCTCAGTGGTTATTGGAAAGGGAATGGTATCCTGGTGAGAGAAGTAATTATTGTTTTATACATGGAGAGGCTGAGACATGAAGAGTTAAAGACCTCAAGGCTATACAGCTTCATTTTGTCAGACATAGGATTAGGACTCGGAGTTGCTGGATCACAGTCATGTACCTCTTCCATTGGATCATGCTGATTGCCTGAGACAGTCACATGATCGCAACCTAAAATTGAGATACTCAGAAGAAGGTAACTAATGTTGCATCCATGGTCAATAAAGGACCTTGAATTTAAGACAATTAAATATAATCCACACAGGACTTGACCTTTTAATCCTTACATATTAAAATATATGGGGGACTTCTCATGTGAGTAAGCATAGTGGGATTGCATTCTTAATTAGAAAGTGGATCCTGTTTCCTTGCTGTTCATATGTTTTAGGCTGTTATCCACGTTGCAGGTAACCCTCCTCTCACCCCCAAAAGCAAAGCAAGATTGCCATGCAAATAAAAGCGAGTATTTGTAAACAAATTCAAAGGTAGCCAACAATAGAGAGATTAATAAAATTTTTAAGCAATTGTGACAGGCAGAAGCTGTAAAAATTGAGGGAAACCTTCATTTACTTACTTGATCTGCTACTGGAAAAACTTAATTTTGTTTTTTGTCCATTAAATGGGTCTCCATAGGATTTAGTTTTAGTATTAAGAATTATAAGGCAGTAAAATCATCCAGAATACAATTGCAGAAATGCTTATGCACTTATAATTTAGAATGGAAAGGCTGATGTTCACAACCCCATATTGAGAGAGGCTTTTGTCTTAGCCATAAAAATTTGGTTCCTGCTGCAACCAGGAATGCAAAGCCTTGCTGGAAATAAACTTTCCTCTCAAATTTCAAAATATTTTGACCTTTAGTGTTTTGGAATTTATCATTTAAAAATGATCAAATAGTTTTGGGTGCTAAACAAAAATGGAGGGTGAAACTTGTTTGAGTTTGCCATTCAATTATTGTATTGCTTTCTCTTTTGAAAAAATAACTGAAATGACCAAACATTTAACTCTGAAGTGTTTTTGGAGCATGCGTAATTACCTTTGGAAGGTATTTTATGAGGATTTTTAATCACAGTGCAAATCAATTTCATAAGGATTTTAGTGAGGACTGATTTTTACACTTTAAGATTGGTGGCCTGTCATGTAAGTTTTCAGTGCTGTATGTGGTGGACTAAACACCCAGCTCCATCATTAACACTTTCCTGGTTTCTGTTAGTTTGTGTTCCTCTCAGAGGTACTAAGCCTGCAAATTCTGAGTGCCTTCATATTAATGTGAATTGAGGACATTGGGCACCATGCAGTTTAGGGCCCATAGTTTGGAGTGCACTATGCTGTAAACATATCCCTAACTTTACTGGGTAAAATTTATTTATTTTTACTGGTAATTCAGAGAGGGTAAAACTAGAGGTGGGTTTCTGTTGGCTCATGTAATAATACCAGTGTTATTTAAACATTTTTTATTTCTGCTTAGATGACCTATTTATCACATGTTCTTGCTATTTAGGCAAGCCTGTCGGGTGGAAGGCAGTGTACATCCCCTACTGGGAGCGTCACTCAGCAGTCAAGCATATCACAGACCTCGGTATGTAATCAAACAAGGTTCTGTATCCCATCCTAGCCTTCAATGGCTATAATGCAACTTCTTGTAAAGAAAAAACATTTTTCATGTTTAAAATAAATAAATCTGACTAAAATTATTGCAACATAATGAGAAGTAGGTACATAATGAGACTGTAGTAGCTAAAGGTAAAAAGATCTATTAGATCATAGAATCCATTCATTACTCCTCTAAAAGGACATCATTTGTTAAACTAGTATCGCGATTAGTCTGGGATTTTCAAAGGAATCCAAGGTAGTTAGTTGCCCAATTCCCCTTTGAAAATCTCAACCTTTATCTTAAGAAAATATTAAGTACAATTTCTAGGAAGCACAATTTAACATTAAGTTGCATAATATTTTACAGTTATTGGCCAAAATTTTCAAACTTGAATATCTAAAATTCGGCAACTAAACCCATATGTGGGTAGATAAAATAAAAGTTGCTTGCTTGATCTTCAGAGCTGCCGATTAAGCTGTGAGTAGTTAGCACCTTAAAAGATCAGGCCACTTTTATTCATGTGCCTAAATATGGATTTAGGCATGTAACATTTGGGTGTCTAAAGTTAATTTTTCTTAAAATATTAATTGCTGGCTTGTACCACATTCAGTCAGTATCTGTTTGTGGTAGCTGTTTAATCCATTTCCACAACATTACCCTTTATGCTAATTATTGTTTCAGATTCTGATTGAGACAGTGTTAAAGTACACAAATACCCAATTATTATTTATGAATTACAGGCCACTATGTATAGTGCAGTTTTTCAACCTTTTTCATTTGCAGACCCTTAAAAAAATTTCATATGGAGGTGTGGACCCATTTAGAAGTCTTAGTCTGCAGACCCCAGGTTGAAAACAACTGTTATATGGTAACCACAACCTTTTGTGGCACCCTTAGACATAGTTTGTGGACCCCCAGGGGTTGAAAAGCACTGGTGTAATGCAAAAATAGAAGCACTTTGTTTGGCCTCTACAATTACAGATTTTCAGTGCTGTTGCTTTAAAATACCACACCTTATTTGTATGACATACAATTTTTTGCAGTTATGTTCTCATAAAATACACGTGTTTAGTAGGGAGCTATTACACAAGTGCTTGTCAGTCTGTTAACTTGCATCTGTTAATTGGAAATGCTGAGGACTGATTAAACATAAGGTTTTAATTTTTCAAAATCTCAGAAGCCCACTGTTGCATCAAATTTCACATTTATAATTTTGTAACACTAGGTATTGTCATTGTGAATTTAAATTGAGCATTTAGGTATACAGATTGGCCACAAAAACTTAACTGTCCAGTCTTCTCATACGTGGTTTTTGTATGCATTCATGATAACTGTATACAGAAATCAGACAAGTGATTTATACATAATTTTAAGATTCTGATTCTCTGAAAGCCAATATAAGAACAACAAAATTTTAATGTGGCAATGCCGGAAAGTGTAACATCTTCAAAGTCTAAACATCGTAAGTCTCAGGAAGACAGATTTAACTATTTCAATAGGTTCCACTTTTGAATATTGTATAATGGAATAGCTTTGAAAAACTAGATGTGACAGATTACTATGCTTGCAAAATATTTGTATCTTAATGTTTTTCATAGTTGTGAGCTTAATTCTGAGCCGCTAATCTTATTTTTCACTTTGTAGTAACTCACTTTATATTAAACTAATTTATAGTAATTGGTAGGATTACTAACAATTATAATAGACTACTAAATATTTAGAGAGACCAACCTTGTCTCTAAATATCCTGGGACTGACACAGCTTCACACTAAGTCTTTGACTTTTAACGTTCTGTGGCCATTTAGCATAAAATAAGTGTAATTCTTTGGATAGTACAAACAACTGGCTTCATCAGATGAAAACTATGCTATCTTTTCTGCATTTCATGGTAACTCTGGTAAATTATTCAGAGGAAAATAACCTTTTCATTAATTAGTTTTGTTTCTGTTCAACCATAATAAATTAATTGCTGTCTTCTCCAGTGCATTCATTCTGTAGCTAGAACTTCCATTCACAACTCAAAAAACACCCATTGATCCAACAATCAAAGCTTATCATTCATTAAGAATGCTTTGCATTAAACCAAACAGTCATTATGGGGAATTATGCATTTTCATGTGAAGAATACAATGCACAGTGTAAATTTTAAATTGGCAGTGGTATTTAAGGATTTGTTTGTAATGGCCTTGGCCTTGTCTTCCTCCAAATGACATTTATGCAACGTAAGCCCCACATTTACTGTTGTTTTTTTTATGTACACATAAATCATTAATTATTTAGAACCTGTATTCTGGTGAATTATGCCAACGCACAATTCGTTGAAGCTAGTTATCTTTGACACTGTGTGAAAACGTTGGCCTAAAATTTCATTCCTTATTATCTTCACTAGTTTAGAATTTTACCAAAATACTGTGAATTTCTTCATTTGAAAATGTAGCTGTCTGAACTCTTTTGTTGTTTACTTCATTTATATAAACACCATGCACCTCAGTAGTGATATGTAAACAATTCGTTTTCCATCCTAATTTAGAGGGGGCAGCAGATAAGTATTAAGGTGTGAGAAAAGGAGTAGATAGTGTTACAATGTGGATTATTGATGTCACTGATTTGAATTGGTGTCTTAAACTAGTGACAGACCACACATTTCTGTATTGTGTATGCTTTAGCTATTTGTGTTTCATGTTCAATGCAAAACTAAAACTAAAAAACTTATGGTGACAAGTAACTCTTCAATTCATGGATTGAACTGCCCAAGCATGGCTGCATGTAAATTGCATTATTATAATGAAAATGTACAATACTGCCACATTAATATTGCTACTTATAAAAAAGTACTGTATGAGCGTTCACAGTAGCTGACTTATTTTGATGAGACTCTGTAGCAGTCATAGACTTCAGATCAAAATATTGTTGAAGTCTTTACAGCTTGGATGCTACAACTGCCTTCATGTATTTGGTAAGGCTGATTGACTTTAAAACCCAGG
Organism: Mauremys mutica; assembly: GCF_020497125.1. Classification (NCBI taxonomy): domain Eukaryota; kingdom Metazoa; phylum Chordata; order Testudines; family Geoemydidae; genus Mauremys; species Mauremys mutica. The sequence goes on along the minus strand of NC_059080.1, from coordinate 89,149,786 downwards.
ATGAAGGGCCTTGACCAAAGTAAAATTTTTACTTCCTTAGATTAACCTTTCCACCTCTCCTACACCTCCACAATTAATAAGCCGTTCACAGACCTCCAACACTACTAGCAGCAGTATAACCCAACAGACTATGTTGCTGGGGAGCACTTCTCCTACCCTGAGTGCAAGCCAGGCTCAAATGTACCTCCGAGCACAAATGGTAAGTTTCACAAGTTGCTGTGATCACTGTTAGGTTTTTGAAAGTTTTACTGTTTTTTGTGTTTTTGTAAATGGTTCAGGTATCTTTAGCTTCAGGCAGTGTTGGGAATTTGGTAGCTTATTTTTGTACATAAATAGCTCTTAGAGCAATGTGAGCCACAGAGACAAAGGGGCTGCTTAGTCCTTTGAGAGCAGAAAAAAGAAATTATGCTTTAGAAACAGCTCAATGTTATTAGTTTGGTACATATTGTAATTAATGAGATGATTGAACACTTGTAAAATAGGAAGAGAACATCTGTCCTTGCTTAGTGGATGTGTGACAAGACATACTGTAGCTGTTTGTATTCCCAGCAGAATGTTCTAATGTGTTTCTAGCATCAGAGTTCACAGGCTCTTGATTAAAGCTCTCACATTTAACTAAGAATATACTTTGATGGAGTATTGCCTCTGGAGACTGAGTTGGGTTTATAGACTTCATTCTGTTAAAATTCATTTGGGATTCATTTGATTTTTGCAATTTCTTGTCAGTTTTGTATTTTCTGTTTTTAAACAAAGGGTAATTTTCAAAGCTTGAATAATTCTACAGTAAAAGACGGTTGTAAAACCTTAGAGATTTAAAAAAATTAATGCACTGTGAACAGCAAACACAGGCTCCTGTCCTGCAATGAGCTTTGCATGGGCAGACCCCTGCCCTTGTGCAGAGCCTCACTGAAGGCATTGGGGCTCTGCAGAAGTGCACAGATCCATCCAGGTGGTATTCAGTGCTGGTGTGGGGCCATAGATATTTCTATTGTTTGCCTACAAGCTATGGCCCAGGTCCTGCAAAGACTTATGCATGTGCTTCGTGCACTGAGTACTCCCCACTGACTTCAGATCTCATTCCATAATAGGGGCTCTTGATATTAGTGGGACTACTGACAGTGCATGAAGTTAAGTACATGCATAAGACTTGCACAATTGGGACCTATAATTATATTTATGGAAAATCCCCTCATCCCCCTGAGATTTGTAAAACAATATAGGTATACACTGGTAGAGCTTTTTCTTATCCTATTAAATTTCCTACATACTTATGGAGAAATTAGTTAAAACTGTAGATGCAGCAATCTAGTATATGCTACCAGTGTTTTGTGGACACCTGGAAAGAGCTGTCTCCAGTGTGCCGAAAAATAAAGGGTATTGGATATTTCAACATTTGACACTCAATTCAAGTAAATAATGTAACGTACTGTAGTATACAGCAGTAATACAATATCAGCAGTTTTCCATTTCAGTTCCCTTTTAGATATTTGAGAACAGCTATTTACTGAACCTTGGGAAATTCAGGTGTGATGTGGAAAGTGCAGAAGATATTCTGATGCCATATGACTTTCATGTCTTTAGTTATGATACAGTTCTTTATAATGTAAAATATTATTTGTTTGTATAAAGACCTGTAGGAGAGCACAGTCTCCAAGCACACCGTCATGCAGCATGGCTTACTACTACAGTCCCCTACCTCAGTTTCTGGATATAATTAATTTACACTCCAAAGTCTTTGGGAACAATATTCTCACTCTTTTGGGTTCCAATTTATTAAACATAACCCAGCTCTCAAAAGAGCTGCCTTTTCATCCAACCCTAGGTTCAGGGCCCCAAAATCCTCCTTTCTGGGACTCTGTGCTTCAAGTGCTGGCCTCCTTCATCCGCAAACTCACCTGTTTAGTTCAGGGCTTTTCACAACTTTCCTTGTAGAACTGTGTCCTTTAAATCTTCCCTTCAGTAAGCTCTCCCTGACTGGGCTTGGAACCTTGTTTTTGAGTCATCCATCCCCATCATATGACTGCTCCCTTGACCTTTCCCATGTGGGTCTAATTATCCTAAACACGTGGGTGGGTAGCCCTGCTCCTCCCCCTCTGCAAGGCTCATGGTCCTGGGCCTTCCTGCTGCTATAGAGAGCAATGACCTGAGTTTTCCTATCCCTGCCCCCTTCAGACACTAATTATTCTGAGACTATATTCCTCTGACCCAGTGGCTGTTTGGATTTCCTTCAGCCTTCCTCTGTCATCTCTAGACACATGGAACGGGGTGACTGGTCTCTCACGTTACTTCCTTTGGCCTTAAAGGGCCAGGACTCTGTTACAAGGCCCAGTCTTGAAGACTTTTTCCTGAATCATAGCCTCATATTTGGGCCCTTATATTTTTGTTTATATTTATGAAATCTTGTTGTTTTGAATTAACAGACATGTAGTCTGCTTAGTTCAGAGTGGTTATCCTCCTCTGCCTCTTTGGCTATCTTTTAAAAGCATTCTTTCTTGCCTTTTGCAAGAGTAATTCTTCTGAGGAACACATGTATCAAGTCTAGTCTTACTCCTTCAAATTATTCTGTCTCTCTCAGTGGGATGAACTGAAATATTTTTAAAGTAAGCTTGACAATATACCACACCAAAACCCCACCACCATTAGAACTAATTTGCAGTCTTGTTGGCAATCTCAGCACCTAGATAGAGAGGATTGAATGGACAGAGTCTAAACTGTCCCTAAAAAGTCCTTGCAGGTTATGACTGAGACACATTGGTGGTGCTTTTTGGGGAAGCTTACATTGGTGTTATCTGTATGGTATATGTTATCTTAATGAACAGAGGATTTTGGTCTCTAGCTGTGACAGTTTTCACAAAACACTCAATTTGTGTACTTGGGGGAAAAAAGAGAGTGTCACTTACTTGTGTTACTAAACATGATATTCTCTAATTTGAAAATTCATTTTGAGGCAGTGTAGTCCAGTTGTCTGAGCAGACTATTGGGTGTCAAGAGATGTAAGGTTCTGTTGCTGCGTCATTCCATATCTTTTATCTGACTCTGGTTGCTTGACTTTATGCTTCTGTTCACCCCCTCCTCTGCTCTGGAAAATGAAAGTAAGATTAAGTAAACCTCTTTTGAGACACATGGATGGAAAGCAATGTAAGTGCAGAAGTAATTATCCTTAAAAAGCAGAACACATTTTTTAAATTAATACTTATGTTTATATAATGTATATTGTTTGAGATCCCACAAACATTTGCTTTTAAAAAAAATAAAGTGGAGTTAAAGGCAATGAGAATTTAAATTAGAATTCATTCATCCATCCCTAAGTAACATTTTCCTCCCTACTATAAATTTAAAGGGTTTACTGTTACATGACTACTTTCTTTTATCTGTGAATTGTGTTTTCTTCAGTTTTCTTTTTCTGTCTTCTCAGCTGATTTTTACTCCTGCTACCACTGTGGCTGCTGTCCAGTCTGACATTCCTGTTGTCTCATCATCGTCGTCCTCTTCCTGTCAGTCTGCAGCTACTCAGGTGAGCTTGCCTGGATTTATTGTACATCTACTTCACTGAGCTAGAGCTCTAAGTGAAATATCAATGTGCATATGTTTTCCGTGTTTATATTGTAATAGTGTCTATAAGTCCTTAATGTGCTCTTTTAATGTCATAACAAATACATTGAATATTTGGCTTTCAAGATGTTACAAACCATAGATAACTAATTATTACTGTAACAAAACAACTTAACTGCAGTCTTCCGCAACTGACATAGTAATAATTATTTTGTAGGTTACATTGTTTTGTCTTGCTTTGCAGCAGATGCATTCCTTTAAAGATCAAGACCTTACTGTTTTATTCTCATGTTGTTTACATTTGACAGTTCTTCATAGATTCATTGTATCATTCAATAACTTCTGACCTAATTTTAAAAAAAGTAATTTAATAGGATTATTACATCTTACAAATTTTAATTTACATATTGGCATGTGTTAGTATTGTTCAATGTGTGAAGCCACAGAGAATTGAGAAGTGGCTGGGTTTTCAGTAATGTCAGTATGTTAATAGAACCTGGATCTATTCGAACCATCCTTTCAGATCCCAGGAGTCAGCCTCATTACCCTCTCCCTGTCTGATCAAGGTTGATGAGTTAATGGCAGAGCTGATTGAAACTAATCTTGGGTAAGATGGGGATATTACTAACAGGTTGGAGAAAATGTCCAGAAGATCTTGCTTGCATGGTGGTAGATTTATTGTTTGGCCTATTCTGTTCGGGGGTGGCTAGATGTAATTTTACCATACAATGAACATAAAAATTCAAGTTTCAACAATAGTCAAGAAAAACTTGTTTTCAATTACAGAATATTCTGATGTTGCATTGGACTTGCCACAGACTCTCAAAAAAACCCACAACCCACACTCAGAATTCAATGATAAAGAGTAATTCCTCAGAAGAATTACTCTTGCAAAAGGCAAGAAAGAATGCTTTTAAAAGATAGCCAAAGAGGCAGAGGAGGATAACCACTCTGAACTAAGCAGACTACATGTCTGTTAATTCAAACAATAGGCTTTTGTCCTTGGGGATATGTAACACTCTCATTCTATACACTGTGTGCAATTCAAGCTCATGAAAGGTTGAAAAAAAATTGTATAAACTATTGCACACACAAAATTATGTGAGAACATCATTAAGGTGCCAGAGTCAATCACCCAAAGGTTAGCAAATTCCACAATTTAAGGTTACTTGTTACCTATGTAACTTTAATTCAGCCCTCTTATGTGTATGCATTATACTAGTCTTTAATTACATGACCACATTCTGTTTTTCCATAGGACTTCTGCATCATTTAGTCCAGAGTGGATAATACTCACTTAATGAGAAGCTATTCAATATTTTATTTTCTGCTCATTGTTCAACATATAGCCTGTGTCTTGTTTACTGTGCAGTACTCAAGGCCTGAAAATGATTAATTTACTGTAACCAGGTCACCACTCACCTCACACAAGTGCCCCCCTGGTCAGATGCATGCACGTGCAGTCTCTCAGTTTTTGTGGAATGGGGTGGCACCCAGATTTTGTGCATGCCTCCCATCCTTGGTCAGTGGTTTCTTTGGTGGGTCTTCAGTGACTCAGCCCTGCAGCTGAGTCACACACATTGTCTGTAGGTGGAACAGAGTATACAGTCTTTACCTTCTCCTGGCCTTAGTATGGGGCCAGACCCCCAGGGCTTCTTCCTTGGAGACTCTATCTTCCTGCAGCCCTCCCTAGGCTCAGTCCTGGCTCAATCCCCATAGCCAGCCAGAATTCCCTTCTTAGTTCCCCTGGTCCCTGCCTACACTGAGCTGTCCATGGTCCTGCTGCACTTTCAGTAGCCAGGAACACAGTCCTCTCTCTTCCAGCTCCTGCAGCAACTGACTGCCTTTGTCTCTGCAGCTCCTTTTTATATGGCCCTCCTGGCCCCTGACTGGCCACTCTTGCAGCCCCTCTGATTGGCTGCTTCCCCTGCAGCCACTCCAGGCCACTTGGAGGACTTTTCTTCTGCTCCTCTCTTGGGTGGGGTGTGGCAGGTGAGAGATGGATGGATGGAAGCAGCAGATATATCTTGATTTTTAGTGACGCTTTTGACACAGTCACACATGACATTCTTATAAGTAAACTAAGGAAATGTGGTCTAGATTAAGCTACTATAAGGTGGATGCAAAACTGGTTCAAAGACCATATTCAAAGTTATCAGTGCTTTGCTGTCAAACTGAGGGGACATAGCTAACGGTGTTCTGCAGGGGTCAATCCTGAGTGTGGTACTGTTCAACGTTTTTATTAATGACTTGGATAATGGAGTGGAGAGTGTGTTTATAAAATTTGCAGATGATACCAAGCAGTGAGTGCTTGCTAGCACTTTGAAGGACAGGATTAGAATTGAAAATGACCTTAAGAAATTAGAGAGTTGGTCTGAGATCAACAAAATGAAATTGAATAAAGACAAGTGCAAAGTACTACACTTAAGAAAAAAATCAAATGCACAATTACAAAATGAGGAATAACTGGCTAGGCAGTAATACTGCTGAAAAGGATCTGGGGTTATAGTAGATCACAAATTGACTATGATTCAGATATGTGCTGCACTTGTGGAAAAAGGCTAATATCATTTTGGGGTATATTAATAGAAGTGTTGTATTGTAATACATGAGAGGTAAATGTCCCACTCTACTCAGCACTGGTGAGGACTTAGTTGGAGTACTGTGTCCAGTTCTGGATGCCACACATTTTAAGAAAGATATGGACAAACTGAGAGTTCAGAGGAGAGCCACAAAAATGATAGAAAGCTTAGGAACCTGACCTGTGAAGAATGGGTAAAATATCTAGACTATCATGTTTAGTCTTGAGAAAAGAAGATTGTGGGGGAAGACCTGATAAGTCTTCAAATATGTTAAGGCTGGACAAGAGGTATTTGATTTAATCTGCAGCAATGGAGATTTAGGTTACATGTTTGGAAAAACCTAACTATTAGGATAGTTAAGCACTGGAATATGTTTCCAAAGGAGGTTGCGGCGTCCCCCATCACTGGCGGTTTTTAAAACAGATTAGACAAACACCTGTCAGGAATGGTCCTTCCTCAGCACAGGGAACTGGACTAGTGGTGACCTCTCAAGCTGCCATCCAGCCCTACATTTCTGTGAAAAATATCCACTTATTTTGGGTGCCCGTTGGTAATTTTTCAGAATGCTTAGCATTATAATAAGGCTTGGAAGGATTAGATTTTTATTGGTAAATGTCAATTTCACTGTACGCACACAAACCAACAAAAACATTTATATTGGTAATTGGAATTTGCAGATAACCAAAGTAAGAAAAATGCTGCTTGAGAACTTATTAGAGCAGTGGTTCTCAAACATTTGTACTGGTGACCCCTTTCACATAGCAAGCCTCTGAGTGCAACCCCCCTTATAAATTCAAAACACTTTTTTATATATTTAACACCATTATAAATGCTGGATGCAAAGTGGGGCTTGGGCTGGAGGCTGACAGCTCATGACTCCTCCATGTAATAACCTCGCAACCCCCAGTTTGAGAGCCCCTGTATGAGAGTGTGATTTTTTTAAGGGTATTTACGTCGTACATTTTGACATATGATGCTGAAAATTTGTGTTTTAATGATATATAGCTTTAACTTTTTGAATGTCAACATCTACTGACAAATGATTATCTGACCCGCCCTATAATTTCCTCAATTGTGAAAAATTAAATAGTTAAATTTGAAAAAGTTTTTTTAAAATAAACATTGATATATCCATTACAATTATAAAAAATTCAATTTCTGCCATGCCTAATTATATAGCACTTCATATGTTCGAAGCACAGCTCCTATTAACTTCACTTGCAGCTGAGTGTGCTCAGCACTTCTGCCGATCAGACTGCAGGGTCTTAAGTCCGGCACTCAGAAAATGAGGAACACATAACTAGTGACCACCTGTGAAAAGTACAGTTTAAGTGATTTGACTGGCATCGCATAGGAATTCTGTGGTAGAGGCAGGGATCGACTTTATTTCTGTAGGGCAGCATTCAGCTGCCTTAATCATGAGATCATCCTTTCTCTTCCTGCACTTCCCTGTCTCATTCACTATGCACCTTCCTACTTTTCCAGCAAATGTCTGTAGGATGCCTGCCTCAAAAGTCTCCTTCACTTCACTTCACTGTGTACTGAATGAGTCCTTTGGAAAAAATGGTATGTGATCAAGTAATTAAAGACTCTCAGAATGCATGTGCACAAGGGGGCTGAATTAAGGTTGCACAGGCAACCTTAATACTGGCATTTTTTAACTTGAGTGCTTGATTTTGCAATCTTAATGTTCTTTTAATGTAGTTTGTGCATGTAATTTCCTAGTTTAAAAAAAAACACTGGAAAAAATCCCATCATTTTGGCATCATTGGTGGTCAGCAGGGATGGAACTTTTAGATTCGCCACACAAACCTCTGCCAGTTGAGCTAAGGAATAACTGATAGAGGATGACAACCTATTACAGCTATGTGGAGCAGCACTAGAAGGGGAGGGAATTAGCTGGTGGGTTTCATAGATATTTACTGACAGCTCTGGACGGGAATGTTCCCCAGTGGGCACAGATTCTGATCCCCTCCTCACTGGGATCCCTTCTGCCCCATCCTCTCTAAAGTCTCGCTGTTTCAGTCTTGTCTCTTCCTGCCCCCTTGGCTCCTTGTCCCAGTCTCATTTTCATCACTTAGCCAGTCCCAAACGCCGCTCCTCAGGCTTCTCATCCCACTCCTACTCTTACATTCCCAGTTTCCATTCCACCGTCCCGGCCCCATAGGTGATCTGTGTCTCTCCCCAACTCTAGTCTCACGTGCACCCCCTGCCCACATTCCTCATTCCCACTGGCTCCTAGTCCCAGTCTCCCTCCCTGGGCTCCTGATTCAGTCTGAATGCCCTCCCTCAGCTTCTTGTCCACCCATTCCCAGTTCTTTCCCCATCATTCTGTCTCATTGTGAGATCTGTCTTCATCTCATTCCCCCACCTTTCTCATTCTGTCTCAGTTTCTGTTCCCCTACCCCCAGGCTCCTTATTCCAGTCTCTTCCCCCAGACCTCCTGCAGGTCTGGCTCTTGTCCCCTCTGCGTTTGAGCCAGGCAACTTATTCCTCCAACCTGCCTGGACCCAGCAGGTGAGTCAATGACCGTGCAGGAGAGACAGTCTCCCTGCTTTCAGCTCAGATGCTCGGATCTGGACCTGGCATAACCTGCAGCAGTCCAGAGCTATAACTGCAGCGTAATTACAACTCAGCCCTGGGCTGGAGTATGCCCAGTGTCTATGGAATCTTTGAGGAATTCAGCTGCTCAAAGCTAAGCCATGTCAGCTGAGCATGTGTAAACTGTAATTTTTTTCCTCCGAGGCTGATAAATTGGTCAAATTTGGGCACAAGGCACAACCCTGAAACAAAGTCCACTCTCTAGCCAAATTTCATGTATCTGCTCCAAAACACAGAAACACTAGAGTTTTTCCAAGAAAAAGTTGCCAGAATTTTTTAACTTAGGCAAAACAATGTATTTTCTTTCCCCTAGGCTTGCTTTCAGAAGTGGCTGAAAAATTTTGGCTAAATTTTTCCCAAAACAAAACAAAAAAGTCAGAGATAGACACCTGGCATCAAAAAATTTAGCTCAAACTGTTTAAAGCTTGACAAAGTTGTATGCAACTCAAAATAAGGTATTTATAATGCAAGTGTTGGGCAACCTTAATAATAGATGGTGTTACCACCTGTACCTAAAATAATCCAAGTTAAACATTAAAATGCAACATTGAAGCATCTCTACATAATGCAATTCTGAATCCTTTTTTAAAAAAGGATACTACATTTATCTTAATATTTTGTCATAAAGAAACAACAAAATTGGAGTAATTTGTAAACCACCACAGTAAATGTGGAAAGTTATTCTCTGTCCAAAAGATTTGGAAGAAGTGAGGCCATTGCTATAAATGCTTAGAAATGTGATATGTTTGTAAAGAAAACCCTTCATGAACTTATTTTCTTTATGCATCTGAAAACTGATCACAATAGTTATTTATCTCTCCTTATTTTTCCTGAAATCCTGGAATTATAGGACTGAAAAAATACCTGGAGATCCTAAATTCTGGGATTATACTCCCTAATATTTCCTCTGTGATAGTCTGTTGTCTCTGGCATGGGGAATGTTTCCTTCGATAGTCATGTAGGGTATAGAGTATCACGACAAGCCGTGAGACTGGGGTTAATAGTCCTTATCTCTCTTTTCAGTTTGGTGTATATCTCAGGGCAAATGTCAGTATTGCTTTTAAGGGACAATGCCAACTTGAAATCAATTAATTGTTTAGGGGAAAAGAAAGTTAAAAGTAATGTTAGGGATTACATTTGTCTTTGTGCCACCCTGTTTTGAGGTTTTACAGTTGCATTGTATCTAAACAAATGGGGAACTGTCTATAGTGAAACTTCATTTGGCAGCCATTTTTGTACAGTTAAAGTAAATAAATAGGAAAAAAAATCTCTAAACTTTCAGTTATTGTAATATTGCATATATATATATTTTACAGATACATTTATGCTTTTTATTTTTAAGTTGACTGTGTCCCTTGAAGTAAATCTACTCACTCTGGGCAAGAAGGAGCCATCAACCTCTGCAGAATCTAAATTTTTATTTTAAAATTACCAACCTTTTTAGCCTTTCCAGTTGTAAAAAAAAACACTTTCAAATATGGACAGAGCATAAACTATTGTTGCTTCATCTTTTTGCAAAGAGATGGCTCCAGTGCTTCCGCTGCTGTTGGTAATTTTGCCAAACAGCAGCAGTGTGAAATAAATAAGACTCTGCTCATTTTTACTGCTACTGTTCTGAACCCTGTGGCTAGCAGAACTGACAAGAATTGTGTTAATTCCATGCTACAGCTGTTTTAGAAGGCTCTAAGCAGGAGCAGAGGCAAACTCAATGGAGAGGACACAAAAATGTAACTGGGAAGTAGCTACAGGAACACAGATCTCTTCAATCTCACCCTCTACTCCCTGCAGCATCCAGCAGGTTCTGAGGAGGGAGAAGAGACAGAAAGCTCTTTCCAGAAACTAATGGAGGATGGAGATAAGTTTTTATCTGACACCTGCTAATCTGAGGATGCTATGAAAGACAAACCTGTGAGCAGAGCCCATGATCGGCACCCTTCCACTTCCCAGCAGCTTACGGCAGGGGAGCTAGATTTTTCATTAGGGCATTGCCCCTGCATCTTGCTGGTGGATACCTTCCTCACCTTATCTATCATATATACCTTTGTTCCAGTACTGTCTTCAGGCTAATAGGTGTGTGGCAGTTTTTAAATGTCTTGATGAAGTGCTTAATAAAAGAATTAGTGGCAATAGGGATGGTATTTTTTTTATTGATATTGCCCAGCTAGTGTGTAACAACCTGAGGAATTCAGTGCAGTGTTGTCTCAGGAAAATCAGTTGTATTGTTCTTGTTATTCCAGCAGGGAGTTAAGATGGGCATTTAGCTGGGCTGAAGTAATGCGAGAGGGAGGAGTTGGCACTTGTTCACAGGTTAGCAAGCAGCCAGTCCATCAATCCATAATGAGACACATTTCCCACAGCGGCATCAATCTGTTGTTTTTCAAAGTACCTCATTACCTCTTGGATAATATCCCCCACGCTGCAGCCCTTCTTTGCTGCTTTTTCAGCCAACAGAGGAAGCTTTTTCAAGTTCCCTTCCTCTTCATTCATGAATGACAGATTGGGCACATTGAAGTGGGAAGCAGCCATCCACTGGAGGATAGCCTGGAGCTCCTTGTTCTGTGTGCTGCTGTTGGCATTCTGGTTGTTCACTATCACTTCAGAACTGGATGATAAATCTGATAGCTGTTTTCCACTTGACCTCACTTGTGAAGCTTCCCTTGACCCTTCCTTATCCAAAGCTGTGGATTTGTTTCTTGAGAATGAGGCACCAGTTGCATTTTGCTCATCTGATAGATCACCTATTGCTAAATCAGAATTGTTGCATTTAGTCATGAATAAACACAAGTTCATCACAGATTCCACCAGTTGGTCAAGAAATTTTTTGTTTACCTGATCCATGTTGTCAAACTGATCTATGGCTGAATTGGGCTGTGTAGATAAGGCCTTTTTGCTGGACTCACTATCAGTAGTGGCAACCTGTTTAAAACTCTTGTTTGTCTCACTGGAATTGTCATCTATATTGAAACCAGCCTCACGTAAGACCTTCTGGATGATTGATAAGAGGATACTTGATATATCGCCCTCTTGGGGAATATTCCTTGACCCAGTATTCATTGCAAGAGACTTGGAGCTTTGGCTTTTCTCAGCCTTTTCAAAATGAGATTCACGAGAAACAAACCCAAGTGAAGAAGTGCCCGAATCACGAGCAATTGAATCTCTGCCACTGTTTGTCTGTTGGATTAAGTGCTGTTGTATCAACATTAATGCTGTCACAGTGAGGTCTTTTGCTAGTGACTCTATTGAGGTGCTGACCTTTTCTGGCTTTTTTTCTTGACTCCCTCTTACCTTTTCTGGAGCTTTGCTTGCCATTTGTTTGGAATGCAACATGGTTAGTCCCTCCTTAATTATCTGTTCACTTACTTTCTCAGCACAGGTAAACTTCTTTGGCTTTGCTTTTTCCCTATCCTTCTTTTGTGTTTTCAGTGTTGCAAACTGCATGCTTTGAGATTTTGAATCTGATGGGAATGCCGTTTTCAGTATGGTGTATGCTAGGCTGTGAGACTTGGACTGTCCCTTTTCATTTTGCTCAGCTACAAGGACATTATACAGCCGTCTTACCATTACTTCCAAAATTTCAGTAGATTTCTGGCTTCCCATATTATATAGGTTCTTCTTCACTGTGGAAGCAAAGTCAGAGTCTGTCATGAGCACCCCTGTGACATTATGCAGATTTTTCATGGTTGAGTCTATCAAGTCTGATATGACGTCTTTGGTGTGTTTGAGGATTACTCTCTTCAAAACTACACAAGCTGGGAGTGGCTTACCATCCTTCCTTTGGACTTTCATGGTCTTCATAAATGAGAACATCATGTCTGAAGCAACCTGATTTGCATAAACCATTAACCCCTGGCTCACAGAAGTACCAGAATCATCCTGCCCAGACTGTTTTGCTTGCTGACACATTTGTTTATCTCCAGACTTTTCCCCCTGTCTACAGCCACTTTGATTAGACATCTCACCATAGAAGAGTGATGTTCTCTTGGAACCTGGAGTATCTTCCTTCTTGATAGTCTTTTCTTGAGATGGCCTGGGGGATGGTAGTTTACTCTGGGGTTTCTGTGTGCTCGCTGCAGTGCATTCATTCACTGTTTGTGATGCAGTTTTGCTCACAGAACCACGGGAATTGTTATTTTTCCCTTCAGCAACGGAGTCATGAATTGCCTGGTGTATATACTTACTGGCAGCACCTTCCAATTTATCTGTGATCTCTTTATGTGCCATTTGAAAAACCAAAGAGCAGAGCTTATTTACATAGCATGAAACATTATCTGGATCTCTTCTTCCCTTTTGGGCACCGGCAGACTTTAAAGATGTGTCACTGTTCTGGGACAACGATGAATCAATGAAGGTGTTGCTATCTTTGTGTTTCTGAGGAGTCTCTGAAGGGGTCAGTGCATGCTGGAGTCCATTTGCATATTTCTGAAGGTCATTGTTGAGCCAGCTCACAACACTGAGTTCATCGGTTGAACCTTGTTTGAAAAGACATACTGCTCCTTTAGTTTTAGAATGATCATGCTTCTCATTGTCCTTTATTACAATGACTTCTTTTTCCTCCAGATTCCCCAGATCAAGTTCATTTGAAGGTTCAGAGATGCTGCTGGACTGGCTAGCAGCTTTCTTTGCTTTTGAATCTTTGTCCTTTACATTCAGGCTGGAGACGTCAACAAAACAGATCACTTTCCGGTCCTGATCCTTCTGTTCATCAGGGTTGTAGAGATCTACTTTACATACACCTGCTTGACTATGTAACCAGTCAACTTCCTGAGACATCTTTACAGGTTAAACATGGAACTGTAACCAGTGTTCTTGTGTTAGATGAGCTGCTATGATGACCCTGCCAGACTCAAGATGTTGCCTCCTCTCTCAACTTTCCATGGTCTTCTACTGCCAGATGGTATCTTCACCTTTTGTTAACACATCGTTTCTATAGTAGTGGTGACATCATAAAGAAGAGATTTTTACCCACAACTAGTGGTGTGTTTCCAATTATTTAACAAGGAGCTGCTATAATTTTTATTTCCTTTTTAATTTGTGAGAAGTCTGTCCTGCGTTGTGGGGAAGTTGGATTTAGATACAGGAGGTGCAAGAGAAGAGGGTGGTCTATTTGTCTATTTCAGCATATAAACAGAAGCACTTATCAGAACCATAACCAAGGAAGAAGGCAACACGACTCCAGCAAAAATGCAGCTTAATGCTTTTTTTGTCAAAATATTTATGCTTTCACCTGAGATATGGATCTGTATATTGATAGTATAACACAGAGTTCAGCTTTAAAAAGGAGAAGAGACCTCTGGAGACAAACACCTTGGAGATATTTTCCTGAGACTATGTTTTAAAATATGTGACACATGTTGTTGTCCTGTCCAGTCTGAATTTTTTTTTTATTAGTCCCAAAAAATAAAGCAAAATATACTTGTTACTTACTCTACTCAGCGAGTAATGGGGGCTAGGGCAAGTGCCCAAGATAGTATAGTTGCTGTAGTAGCTGTGGTGTTAACAGGGAGGCAGTTGTATTAAGGATTTTCCTGTATGTATTGAAAGGATAGATGTTCATGAGACCTGCTAGCACTTATGGCATGTTCAAACACAAGCTTTCATTTTATCTAGCTTAAAATACATGGTGAACAACCATGCATTATTAATATCCGGTTCAACTCTGAAACTTACTTTGTAAGACTGGGGTTATGGGATTCTATATTTCTTGTTTTACTTTCATTCTAGATGAAATGTGCTCAATTTCCAAGTCAAAAGCTTTTTCCTAACTCTCTGTCCTGCAATGAGTCTAGAATCTGAGAGTCAAGCTGATTGCTTTCCTTCCTGATCACAACAACTAGCAATAAGAGTCACTTATGTTCTGTGATGCTTGTGCAACCCCATAATCTTCACATTATGCCTTGTGCAGCCTCTCTGCCTTTAGTGATTGCACAGGTGTACCTGTTTTGAATTTGGTAAACAATTATAATGATGAGGAAGATAGCATGGGGTCTAAGTAAAATCCCATTAAAATCAGTTGGGGTCTTTACATTTGGAATCTTTATTCTTAGTTACGTTGCCTCTGCAAGGCTATGGAGAGTGTGTGTGTGTGAGTGTGTGTGTGTAAAAAGCTGAGGGGGGAAAACCACAAAAAGAAAACCCCAACCCTTCAAACCTTTACTTTTTTCACTGAAGTCAGCTGATGTGACTGAATAGACACACTGGCTTATCCATTAATTAAGAAGGTGCTCTTTTTACATAGTCACTTTTCAAGGTAGAGCATACTTCTTATAGAGCTGAGCCAATACTAAAATATGGCATTTACCAATACTAAAGCTCTGGTTTATTTCAACAGAATCAGTGCCCGTTAGTTGTCATGAATAGATAAAGTTCTGAAAGGGAACAATGTTATTTGAAATGAATACAAGTGAATAGATTCAATATGACTATACATATGCTTGTTTACATATGAACATATTCATTTTATCATTGCTGAGGAGTCCCATTCCTGCCACCCTGTATATATACAGTCTTTGTCTAAGAACAGTATGGGAGTAGGCAGGTTACTTAGATAGGAAGTTATTATGGGAGACTGAAAGAAATTCTTCCTGTGGCTAACTAGTATACTTCTTTGTCACTCAGTTTCATACTGCAGACACATACCGATCAGCAGTCAAGAGGAGGATTGAGGCTAGATGTTGCCTAGGTGATGACATTTCCATCAACTTCTGGGACCATAATTTGATGTGTATGTGGAGTGATCATATTACATAGCATATCTCTGAATAGCTACTTTGCAAGGTCGCAGCACAGCTTGAAGTGCAGACTTCAGGTGGCTTCCAATTTCAGGCGGCAAATAGAGAGGAAACAAATTGCTGGCTGAAGATATCGGGCAGTGGGCAAGTGTAGACAGAGAGGACCAGTCAGAGGCATTTCTGGTTTATTGGAATGTTTCTGTCAATGGTCAGCCATTGTTCCTTGAGACTGTGCTGACAAATTTCCTTCTTCTGTTGGGTTTTCGGAAGAATAGGTTGCTTCTGATTTTGGGTGAGAATCTCCTGTTCATGATGTGGCTGGGGAGGAAGACCATGCCATGGATGCACCTGCTCCCACTGAGAGAGAGTTGGCTGAGGCTGCTGCCGTAGCTGCTAGTGGAGATTCTGGCAAGGGTCTTCCTTGTGATGGGGTATCCCTCATCTCATACTACTGATGGCTTGACCAGTCTGCTTTTTCATGTGTTTTATAAGTGCCGCTGAGGGAAGGTACTCTGTGCAGAGTACATAAAGACAAAGTGCCAGTTAAATTTTGATATATAAAGTTTGCCATTGGCCACAGTTATGCAATACCTTCTTATTAGTACAGTGTGTTATGAAATTAAATGTTTAGAAAGGGTAAAGCTTTTGGTAGGGGAAAGACTGCAGCACACCCAGAATATACTTTTATGCAATACACGCCCATGATTATCATCTGGGTAGAAGGTAATAGTCAATTTATTTTCATGAACGTACATCCAGAAATACATGAATTTGTTGTTTACAGGGTTCATATGGTGTGTGTAGTCTTAAACATTCATTCACAGTGATACACACTTCATTTGTAGGTGAGGATGATGAAATGATGAACAATTTTCTGACATACCTTTTTTCCTATTCTGAAAAAGCCAAAATTTTTATTATGCAAGTATGAAACAATGTCATCATCACTTATAAAAGACGCACACTGCTGCAGGAAGCAACAGCAACGCCCACATATGTAGTGATATGTTTGCTGAATGATATGATATATTGCGTGATAACTGCACAGTCCCGAAGAGCCTCTTAAACTATGTGGAATGGCCTGGGTGCTGCAGTGAAACACACTGGCAACAGAAAATGAGCACTCTCCTTTCACCTGATCACAGGGTGCATATCTCTGATGCCTGCAGCAGCAACATGAACACACATACACTGTGTATTTGCTGAATAAATAATGAATGAATAATTACATTATGTGGGATTTATAATCTCATAAGGAACAACACAAGTCACATAAATGCACTTTGTGATGCAGGCTGCATTTGCAGAAGCAGTAGCAATCTAAAGAAAATGTGTGCAAGGTGTAATAGCACTCAATGATTTCTCACTGCATTTCTCATATACTGTCAAAATGTAAAAAGGTGCATTTGCAGATGCAACCTGAATCACAAAGGACATCTGTGCATGTTGGAAAAGCCAATGTCATAACACTACTGTGATGTTATAAATTATTTCTATAATAAAGTGATATTTACCCTCATTCACCAAATGCACTTGGTGTGCCTAATGCTGTGACAGCCTCATGGATGACAAGTCTAAGGCGTTATGGGTGGTAAAGGGATATACATAACACTAAGTGATATCTACCAATACAAACCCATTCCTGTGGTGGCATTTGAAGAGATGTGCATAGCAAGCCTCGCTTATCACAATTTTCCACCACCGAGATGATTGCTGCTCTAGGTCCTAGTTAAACAAGAGATTAACTTTAAACCCATGAGTAACTTTAAACCCACTGAAGTCAATGGGATTATTTGTGTGTAAAGTTACCCATGTGCTTAAGTTTTGCTGATTTGGGACCCTAGTGAATGGTTTTGCGGTGCTGTGTCCTTGCTGGTAGGCATACTTGCTTCTTCATAGGCCATGTGGAGAGACAGCCATTCATTAAAATAAACAAAATATGGCAAATACAAAAAGTATGCATATGCAAAACACTGAGCATATGGTCTTCAGATGCAGGCCCTAGTGCATGTTTATCTGAACTTTTTCAGATAAAGGCCAAATAAATCTGAATCCTCTTTATTCATCTTGTGTGAGGACTGGATTTGGGAGTTCATCATATGCTCTCTCCTCAGTGTTTCTGCTTTTGCTTCTGTCACTGTATCCAGAAATGGCTGTGATGATATGGTGTTTGTTTTGCTTGTTTGCTGCAGTCTACCGTTTGGGTTGCTCTGACAGACCAGAAAGGAAGTTAGATGGCGGGAAAGTGCAACAAGCTTCCTCCCTTGGCTCAATTAGACTGATGTTGGAGAGCATGGGTGATTTTCCTGTTCCTTAGGAGGGATGTACCCCTCATTTATATCCACCGAGCATCCTTCCTTGAAGGGTGATGGGGATGTTCCTGTGTGGCTTGAACTGACCTCTTCTTGGTGTTGCTCATGTTGGGAGTTATAGCACATGCTTAGGAACCTCTCAACTTGAATGATTTGATTCCCCCCATTTCCTTGAGTATTCCGTGTCTCAGTTCTCCATCCACAGAGCTGATGTCATCCATTCTTGGAACGCTTTCTTGGTCAAGTTCTTTATTCCTATCTTCTTCCTGGTTTGTGCCTGGGGAAACACAATCACCAATAAGTGATGATGATACACAGAACAAGACATCGCAGAAAAACCTGATTCTTAGGTTATGTCTTCACTTTGTGGGGGGCAAGTATGTTCTTAACTAACTCAGGTTAGCTAACCCGGGTTACAGTAGTAGTGACAATACAGTGACTGCTTTTAACTCAAGTTAGCAGCTTGAGTTAATACCTATATAGGAGCCTGGGATGGAACTTGAGTTGCTAACCCAAGTTAAAAGCAGAGCTGCCATGTCTTCACTGCTGTTTTAAACCTGAGTTGGCTGATTAGCTAACCTTAGGGTATGTCTACACTACAAGAGTAGTTCGATTTAACTTAGGTCGAATTTGTGGATTCGACCTTATGAAGTCGAATTTGTGTATCCACACTAAGGACACTAATTCGACTTTGTGAGTCCACACTAACGGGGCAAGCGTCGACATTGGAAGCGGTGCATTCTGGGCAGCTATCCCGCAGTCCCCGCTTCCCATTGGAATGCTGGGTAGAGCCCCCAATGCCTGCTGGGGGAAAAATGTGTCGAGGGTGGTTTTGGGTAACTGTCGTCATTCAACCGTCACTCCCGCCCTCCCTCCCTGAAAGCGCCTGCGGGAAATCTGTTCGCGCACTTTTCTGATGAGCGACAGCGCGGATGCCACAGCACTGCGAGCATGGAGTCCGCTGCGATCATCGCTGCACTTATGGCCGTTGTCAACTCCTCGCACCTTATCATCCACCTCTTCCATAGTCAGCTGCTGAGAAATCGGGCGAGGAGGCTCCGGCAGCGCGGTGAGGACATGAAGTGTCAGAGTGGCACAGACCTCTCACAAAGCACGAGATCCCGCGCCGCGGAGATCATGGTGGCAATGGGTCACGTTCATGCTGTGGAATGGCGATTCTGGGCCCGGGAAACAAGCACAGACTGGTGGGACCGCATAGTGCTGCAGGTCTGGGATGAATCACAGTGGCTGCGAAACTTCAGGATGCGTAAGGGCACTTTCCTTGAACTCTGTGACTTGCTGTCCCCTGCCCTGAAGCGCCAGGACACCCGGATGCGAGCAGCCCTGACTGTGCAGAAGCGAGTGGCCATAGCCCTCTGGAAACTTGCAACGCCAGACAGCTACCGGTCAGTAGCGAACCACTTTGGCGTGGGCAAATCTACCGTGGGGGTTGCTGTGATGCAAGTAGCCCACGCAATCGTTGAGCTACTGCTCTCAAAAGTAGTGACCCTGGGAAATGTCCAGGTCGTCATAGATGGCTTCGCTGCAATGGGATTCCCAAACTGCGGTGGGGCTATAGATGGGACTCACATCCCTATCCTGGGACCGGCCCACCAGGCCAGCCAGTATATTAACCGAAAGGGCTACTTTTCAATGGTGCTGCAAGCACTGGTGGACCATAGGGGACGTTTTACCAACATCTACGTCGGGTGGCCGGGCAAGGTTCATGACGCGCATGTTTTCAGGAACTCTTGTCTGTTTAGACGCCTGCAGGAAGGTAGTTTCTTCCCGGACCACAAAATAACGGTTGGGGATGTGGAGATGCCTACAGTGATCCTCGGGGACCCAGCCTACCCGCTAATGCCCTGGCTCATGAAGCCCTATACAGGCGCCCTGGACAGTGACAAAGAACTCTTCAACTACCGGTTGAGCAAGTGCAGAATGGTGGTGGAGTGTGCTTTCGGACCTCTCAAGGGGAGATGGAGGAGCTTACTGACTCGCTCGGATCTCAGTGAAACCAATATCCCCATTGTTATTGCAGCTTGCTGTGTGCTCCACAATCTCTGTGAGAGCAAGGGGGAGACCTTTATGGCGGGATGGGAGGTTGAGGCAAATAGCCTGGCTGCTGATTACGCTCAGCCAGACACCCGTGCGATTAGAAGAGCCCAGCGGGAAGCGCTGTGCATCTGGGAGGCTTTGAAAGCTAGGTTCCTCAGAGAGCAGGGTAACCTATGACTGTCCAGTCTCTTTACAGAGAAGCTGAACCTGCCCCTGTTTCAGTTACTGTTGACTTTTTTCTGCGGTTACATACCCCGTTCACCAGGTTTCCCCCCTTCCAACAGATGTTTAAAAATAAAGTTAATGGAACATTGTTAATTAACAAAGTTTTCTTTACTAATGAATTCGCGTTAAAGGGTTCAAACAGGGACGCAGACTGTGGTGGGTACGGTGTGCAGTGATGTACAGACGGCTTCTACACTCGAGGAATGACAGGCTCCTGCTCCTACAGCGGTTTCTGGGGGGAGGACGGTTACAGGAGGGTGTGCAGGAAGGGGTGGGTTTGCAGGAAGGGGTGAGGGGGGTGTGGGAAGGGTGAGTAGGTGTAGGGGGATGAGGGCTCTGGCTGGGGCTCAGGGCATCGGAGAGGCTCATGGCTAGGGTGGAAGGGCATGGTAAGGGCAGCCTGCCTTGCCATTTGTGGATGCCAGGCGCTAGGACCCTGGGGCAGCAGACACCTCCCAGACTGACCTGGGGCAGCAGACACCTCCCAGAGTGACCCGGGTGCCTAGTGACTGCACTCTGTGTGTGACCTGCTGTTGATCCTGCCCCCATGTCTGTACCCTGGTAATGGTGGCTGTCCTATGCAATTAACAAACCCCTCCCCCCCTTCACACAAAGTCTTCTGCAAAGAAACATGACAGAAAAAGGAATTAACAGCAAACTACTTTTAATACTCAACTACACAGTTGGGGGATGAAACTGGGATTTGGGATTGGGTGAGCCAGGAAGGGAAGCAATTCTCAAACTTTAGGGAATGAGAGCTGTTTGGTATATGAGCGCTCTGCTGGGGTGGAGTGACAGTTTTCACGGCCCCTAGCGCCCCTCCTTCTTGTTATTTTGGGTGAGGGGGGGACAGGACTTTGTGGCGGGGGAGGGCGGTTGCAGATACAATGCAGGGGGGCTCTCTCCTCCTGCCTGCGGTCCTGCAGAACATCCACAAGGCGCCGGAGCATGTCCGTTTGCTCCCTCATTAGGCCAAGCAGCGTTTGAGTCGCCTGCTGGTCTTCCTGCCGCCACCTGTCCTCCCGTTCACTGTGTGAGCGCTGGTACTGAGAGAGGGTCTCCCTCCACTGGCTCTGCTGGGCCGCCTCAGCTCTGGAGCAGGCCATCAGTTCAGCGAACATCTCGTCCCGAGTCTTTTTCTTTCGCCGCCTAATCTGCGCCAGCCTCTGAGAGGGGGATGCCGGGGCAGGTCGGGAAACAGCCGCAGCTGTGTGATGGGAAAAAGGAAGTGATTTCCTTACAAAGATACATGTTTGCGAACACTGAACACAGTCTAGTCTGTTTCTGTGAACAAGACCATACACGGCACCTATCTCATGCGCTCTCAGGACAAGTTCGAAGTTTCGGCATTCGCTTTCATTGCCTGGGGTCTTGCACTGGATATCAGACAAGCGGGGCAGGACAGCAGAATCTGTGTAGCAGCCAGGCCTGGTAAGCCGTAAACTTTAGGCTGCTTAAAAGTTAATGTATAGCAGTGCCCTCCTGCTGCAGGCAATCCTGAAAGCATAAACTCTGACCCTGTTCCACCCCCTCGCGGCTGTCCCCGGGAAAGATCCCTGTATGCTTCCCCTTTGCAGCCTCCACCACGTGGCTGTTAAACGACGCTTATTGTTATGCAAAGGAAAAGTGAAGCATTCCCAATAGTAACATTACACTTATTCCCCTAAATAGATGCAGCAGTCGCCGAGCGAGATCACCCTGAGGCGGGTCACTAGGAGAGACAGAGAGCGCATGCTGCGTGAATCCCTGTACAGACCAGGGCCCTTTGCTGCCATGCTGGTGGAGGCAATGCTCCCACTGTACCTCAGGATGGCCTGGCGCGGAAGAGTGTGCTTCCACGGAGCACCCAATAAGGCACCTCTCCCCAGGAACCTCCTGTGGCGGCTTTTCGAGTACCTCTACGAGAGCTTCGTGGAATTCTCCCAAGAGGATTTCTGTTCTATCCCCATATGTATTGACCTTCTTTTCATATAGTTTTTATTCCTGTTTTTTAAAAAATAAATGTTTCCATGTTTATAGCACTTACCGACTGATCCTTCCCCTGATTCAGAGTCCGGGTTAACGGCCGGGGAGGGTTGGTAGGGGATCTCTGTGAGGCTGATGAAGAGATCCTGGCTGTCGGGGAAAGCAGTATTGTAAGCGCTGTCGCCTGCCTCGTCCTCCACAAACCCTTCCTCATCTTCCCCATCCGCGAACATCGCTGAGAAACTGCCCGTCGACACTATCCCATCCTCAGAGTCCACGATCAGTGGTGGCAGACCCACCGAGAATGGCATGCAGTGCCTCGTAGAAGCGGCATGTCTGGGGCTGGGATCCGGAGCGTCCGTTTGCCGCTTTGATTTTTTGGTAGCCTTGTCTCAGGTCCTTGATTTTCACGCGGCACTGCGTTGCATCCCGGCTGTATCCTCTGAGTAACATGGCATTGGAGACCTTCTCGTAGGTCTTTGCATTCCGTTTTTTGGAGCGCAGCTCCGAAAGCACAGACTCATCGCCCCACACAGCGATCAGATCCAAGACTTCCCGGTCAGTCCATGTTGGGGCCCTCTTTCTACTCTGAGATTGCATGGACCCCTCTGCTGGAGAGCTCTGCATCGTTGCCGCTGCTGAGCTCGCCCCGATGTCCAACCAGGAATTGAGATTCAAACTGGCCAGACAGGAAAAGGAATTCAAATTTTCCCGGGGCTTTTCCTGTATGGCTGGTCAGAACATCTGAGCTCGGACTGCTGTCCAGAGCGTCAACACAGTGGTGCACTGTGGGATAGCTCCCGGAGCTACTAAGGTCGATTTCCGTCCACACATAGCCATGTCGAATTTAGCGCTACTCCCCTCGTCGGGGTGGAGTACTGAATTCGAACTAAAGAGCCCTCTAGGTCGAACTAATTAGCTTCCTGGTGTGGACGGTTGCACGGTTAAATTGAATTAACGCTGCTAAATTCGACATAAACTCCTATTGAGACCAGGCCTTAGTTAAGAACACACCCCCCCTCCCTCTTTCATCAGTGAAGGCGTACTCTGAGTGGACAGAGTGCCTTATCCAACACCTCAAATATAACATCTCAGAGAAATTTCCTAGGCCCTAACAATGCAATTCCATTGTCTGCACTCTCTCTTTTAATCTGGCAATATAAAATTTAAAACATGTTAAAGGGATGGAGGAACAGTGACTGGGACATTAAATTATCTTATTCTCTAGATACCTGTTCTCAGACTACTGAAAAGTCATAGAAACAAATGTCAGAGGTGGAGATGATGTCATCTGGTCCATTTTTCTGTCAAAATAGGATTGAGCCCTCAGAATATTTTCCAGGGCTTTGTCCAGGATAATTTTTAATCTCTCAGTTTATGTGGCTTCCCATATTTCCCTTGCAAGATCATTTAACTAGCAGGAAGTGTTTGTGCCCTCCATTTTCTCTTTTAATTTCATCTAATTTCTTTTAGTTATATTTATGCAAGAAAATCTATATCCTTATTATTTATCCTTTTTAATCGTTTAGCCAAATTACATACATTTAATTTTTTTAATCTTTCCTCACAAACCTCTCCCTTTAGTCCTTTATTCATTGCTGTTGCTCTTTTCCGAAATCCTTTTTTGTCAATATCTTCTCAATACTGAGTGCAGAATTTAGCTGTCTCATCAGAGCTATTTAGCTATTTATATCTCTGTAGTTTGATGCATTTGAGTGTACAGTACCAAATTCCACCATTTTTACTGTCGCAAACTAATGTTCATAATTTTCTGAGTATGAATTCAGGAGAGAATATCAAATCCATGATTGTTTAACTGTATAAAATCCAAATATATTACATTTACTACATTAATTTCATCCACTAAATCCACTATTCCCTTTTTTATTGAATATGTAAAAACCGTACCTCTCCACCTCTGATAGACTTCATCCACCAACTGCTCAGCAGTGCTCCCAATAGAGTACAGCAGCACAAATGTTTGAGGGTCTGTTACCTCACTCCTGTAGGGTGTGATGGTAGCTGGCGTTGCCTGCCACTGCTTAAGGTCCTCTTCTTCCTCTGAAGACACAGTACAAGCCTGGTACTCTTTTTTTTTTTTTTTCGCCTGCTCCTCTCTGGGCACAGCCTGAGATGCACTGTGTTAGTGGCTGTCTTTTGTGGAGAAAAAAGGCTGAGTGGTCCTGAGACTCTTGTTGCTGAGGCCTGGTCTACACTACGCGTTTAAACCAAATTTAGCAGCGTTATACCGATTTAATCCTGCACCCGTCCACACAATGAGGCCCTTTATATCGATATAAAGGGCTCTTTAAACCGGTTTCTGTACTCCTCCCCGACGAGAGGAGTAGCGCTGAAATCGGTATTGCCATGTCGGATTAGGGTTAGTGTGGCCGCAAATCGACGGTATTGGCCTTCGGGAACTATCCCACAGTGCACCATTGTGACCGCTCTGGAAAGCCATCTGAGCTAGGATGCACTGGCCAGGTAGACAGGAAAAGCCCCGCGAACTTTTGAATTTCATTTCCTGTTTGCCCAGCGTGGAGCTCTGATCTGCACAGGTGGCGATGCAGTCCCAAATCCAAAAAGAGCTCCAGCATGGACCGTACGGGAGATACTGGATCTGATCGCTGTATGGGGAGACAAATCTGTTCTATCAGAGCTCCGTTACAGAAGACGAAATGACAAAGCATTTGAAAAAATCTCCAGGCTATGATAGACAGAGGCCACAGCAGGGACTCAGCACAGTGCTGCGTGAGAAACGTAACGGAAAGCCAAAGAATCAAATGGACGCTCATGGAGGGAGGGAAGGGGTACTGAGGACTCCAGCTATCCCACAGTCCCCGCTGTCTCCGAAAAGCATTTGCATTCTTGGCTGGGCTCCAAGTGCCTGAAGGATCAAAAACATTTTCCCAGGTGTTTCAGGGTGTATGTTGTCTATTTACACCCTCCCCCCCCCGAAAGAAAAGGGAAAAAAATTGTTTCTCGCCTATTTTTAATGTCACCCTATGTCTACTGCATGCTGCTGGTAGATGGGGTGCTGGAGCGCTAAACAGTAGCATCCTCTCCTCTCCCCTCCCCGGTGGCAGATGGTACAGTACAGAAGGACTGGTATCCGTTCTCATCATCAGCCCATGAGTGCTCCTGGCTGGCCTCGGTGAGGTCGGCCGGGGGCACCTGGGTAAAAATAGGAATGACTCCTGGTCATTCCCAGCAGATGGTACAGAATGGCTGGTAACCGTCCTCATCATAGCAACTGGGGGCTGAGCTCCATCAGCCCCCCCCCGCCCCCGTCATGTCTAAAGAAAAGATTCTGTACTGCTTGGACTATCATAGCAACGGAAGGCTGGTCTCCTCTTCCCCCCTACCCTTTAATGTCCTGCCTGGACTATCATAGCAGCTGGAGGCTTCCTCCCCCTCATTTTATCTCACTAAAAAGTCTGTGTTTCTTATTCCTGCATTCTTTATTACTTCATCACACAAATGGGGGGACACTGCCACGGTAGCCCAGGAGGGTTGGGGGAGGAGGGAAGCAACAGGTGAGGTTGTTGCAGGGGCACCCCCTAGAATGGCATGCAGCTCATCATTTCTGCGGGATCTCTGGGACTCTGACACAAAGCGACTGTGCTCTCTGGTTCTCTAGTACACTTGCCCCATATTCTAGGCTGGACTGACTCTATTTTTAGACAAAACCCAGGGAGTCATTCCCATTTTTCCCTATGCGCCCCCGGCCGACCTCAGCGAGGCCAGCCAGGAGCACCCATGGTAGCAGCAGATGGTACAGAATGACTGATAACCGTCATCTCATCGCTAATTTACAATGGCATGACAGACGGTGCAATATGACTGGTAACCGTCTCTGCTATCTTGCAAAGGCAAATGAATGCTGCTGTGTAGCAGTGTAGTACCACGTCTGTCAGCAGCATCCAGTACACATATGGTGACAGTGACAAAAGGCAAAACGGGCTCCCTGATTGCCATGCTATGGCGTCTGCCAGGGCAATCCAGGGAAAAAGGGCACGAAATGATTGTCTGCCGTTGCTTTTCCGGAGGAAGGACTGAGTGACGACATTTACCCAGAATCACCCGCGACAGTGTTTTTGCATTGGGATCTCAACCCAGAATTGCAATGGGCAGGGGAGACTGCGGGAACTATGGGATAGCTACGAGATAGCTACCCACAGTGCAACGCTCCGGAAATCGACACTAGCCTCGGTACATGGACGCACACCGCCGAATTAATGTGCTCAGTGTGGCCACGTGCACTCGACTTTATACAATCTGTTTTACAAAACCGGTTTATGTAAAATCAGAATAATCCCGTAGTGTAGACATACCCTGACTCTCCTTGAAAGCCATAGACCATGAAGCATCACTCACGTAGTTCTGCCCCTCTTGCACAGTAGCTGCTTGATCCTTTTTCTTCTCTCCTTCCTCTAGCTTCCTCCCTTCTACGCCATTCTGCTTTTTTCTGCAGAAAAACAAGACCGTTTATTAGCTGCCCCTGTTCCCACATTAAAATCTTGCACAAACAGAAGTCTTGGCCTTTTCTGTTGAAGGCCTATGACTCAATACTGTCTCCCTACATACGGGCCACAGCATGTTGACGGCATCCTTCAGATTTTAATTTGTTTGTTTTTACAAGATAAAATATTCTCACAATTTTTGAAAACGTTGTTACAGTGCCCAAAGGTATATGGATATGTCAACCCATGCATTAGCTAGACTGCAACTGTAAAAACCCTTTGTCACATCCTTAGTTCTCAATCATCAAGTCCTAACAATTTCTCAGTGACATAAGATAAATACTGTAGCATTTTGAGTGATGCCAGAGTGAGCAAAGTGAATAATGTAACAGGCTGTGAGAAAGTATCCCAGCTCCCATTACCACTGCAGGACTACAGCTGCGGAGACAAAATAGCACATGATGCTGGCTGTGACACAGCAATTTCCACTTACCTTCTTCTCAATTGACATGCCCAACATGAAGCTAAATTTGTTGTAGAATTGCTGAAGCTATTGTGGCTCTTCCTCTTCACCATGTTAGAGAATTTTGCTACTCAGTCTTCACCCATGCCACCCTACGATACAATACAAAGCAACAGTAAGAGGCAAGAAAGTAATCTGCTCCTTCCATCATAGAGAAGATAATGGTTATCAAGACTGACTTCATTAGACTACCAGCACGGAGCCCAGTTCCTGTTAGATTTGGCTTTATGACATAAGAACATTGGGAGTTAGATCATTTGGTTTCTTAGTGACCATAGCAACAGTGAACCCAGTTACAATGAACTGCTATATCTTCCCTAGTTTTTTCAGAAATGTCTGGCTCATCAAGTTCTGGTGTCCTAAAAAGCCTAAGAGTATGTCTACATGGCGTCTGGGAGGTGTGATTCTCTGATCAGGTAGACATACATGTGCTAGCTCTGCGCAAACTAGTATGTTAAAAACAGAAGTTTGGCCATGGTGACAGCTTGGGTTAGCCCAGGGTTGGGCAAACTACGGCCCACGGGCTGGATCCAGCCTGCGAGCCATTTTAAGCTGGCCCACGAGCCGCACTACGCGGCTCGATCCCGCTCCGGCCAGGGCGCTGGGTCAGGGGCCGGACCACACGGCTTGGCCCCACTCCGGCTGGGGCACTGGTTCAGGAGCTGCATCACGCGGCTCCCGGAAGCCACAGCATGGCCCCGCTCCAGCTCCTATGCACTCCAATGGGAGCTGCAGGGGCGGTGCCTGAGGATGGGGCAGCGTGTAGAGCCACCTGGCTATGCCTCTGCATAGGAGCCGGAGAAAGGACATGCGCCACACCCCAACCCCCAGCCCTGATCCCCCTCCGGCTCTTCAAACTCCTCGATCCCAGCCCAGAGCACCCTCTACACCCCAAACCTCTCAGCCCTACCCCAGAGCCCGCATCCCCAGCCAGAACCTGCACCCCTTCCCACATCCCTGCCCCAGCCCTGATCCCCCTCCGACCCTCTGAACCCCTTGGTCCCAGCCCAGAGCACCCTCCTACACCCCAAACTCCTTATCCCCAGCCCCACCCCGGAACCTGTACCCCCACCCCAATTTTGTGAGTATTCATGTCCCACCATACAATTTCTATTCCCCAATGTGGCCCTTGGGCCAAAAAGTTTGCCCACCCCTGGGTTAGCCACTCAAGTACATATCTAGAACGTCAGACAGGTTTGTACTCAGGTGGCTAGTTGGAGCTACTGCCATGGCTATTGTGGTCACACTGCTATTTTTAGCATACAAGTTCAAGAAGAGCTAGCACATGTATGTTAATCCAAGCTGGGAATCGCATCTCCCAGCTGCTATGTGGACATAGCCTAAGGAAGATTATGTGACTCTTGGGGTATGTCTACACTACCAGAGTAGTTCGATTCTACTTAAATCGAATTTGTGGAACCGATATTACAAAGTCGAACGTGTGTATCTACACTAAGGACAGTAATTCGACTTTGTGAGTCCACACTAACGGGGCAAGCGTCGACATTGGAAGCGGTGCACTGTGGGCAGCTATCCCACAGTTCCCGCAGTCCCCGCTGCTCATTGGAATTCGGAGTCGAGCCCCCAATGCCTGCTGGGGGAAAAAATGTGTCGAGGGTGGTTTTGGGTAACTGTCGTCATTCAACCGTCACTCCCGCCCTCCCTCCCTGGAAGCGCCGTCGGGCAATCAGTTCGCGCACTTTTCTGGTGAGTGACAGCACGGACGCCACAGCACTGCGAGCATGGAGCCCGCTGCGATCATCGCTGCAGTTATGACCGTTGTCAACTCCTCGCACCTTATCGTCCACCTTTTTCACAGTCAGATGGTGAGAAATCGGGCGAGGAGGCTACAGCAGCGCGGTGAGGACATGAAGTGTGAGAGTGGCACAGACCTCTCACAAAGCACGGGACCCCGCGCCATGGACATCATGGTGGCAATGGGTCACGTTCATGCTGTGGAACGGCGATTCTGGGCACGGGAAACAAGCACGGACTGGTGGGACCGCATAGTGCTGCAGGTCTGGGATGAATCAGTGGCTGCGAAACTTTAGGATGCGTAAGGGAACTTTCCTTGAACTGTGTGAGTTGCTGTCCCCTGTCCTGAAGCGGCAGGACACCCGGATGCGAGCAGCCCTGACTGTGCAGAAGCGAGTGGCCATAGGCCTCTGGAAACTTGCAACGCCAGACAGCTACCGGTCAGTAGCGAACCACTTTGGCGTGGGCAAATCTACCGTGGGGCTTGCTGTGATGCAAGTAGCCCACGCAATCGTTGAGCTACTGCTCTCAAAGGTAGTGACCCTGGGAAACGTTCAGGTCATCATAGATGGCTTCGCCGTGATGGGATTCCCAAACTGCGGTGGGGCTATAGATGGAACTCTCATCCCTATCCTGGACCACCAGGCCAGCCAGTATATTAACCGAAAGGACTACTTTTCAATGGTGCTGCAAGCACTGGTGGACCATAGGGGACGTTTTACCAACATCAACGTCGGATGGCCAGGCAAGGTTCATGACGCGCGTGTTTTCAGGAATTCTGGTCTGTTTAGACACCTGCAGGAAGGTATTTTCTTCCCGGGCCACAAAATAACTTTTGGGGATGTAGAGATGCCTACAGTGATCCTCGGGGACCCAGCCTACCCGCTAATGCCCTGGCTCATGAAGCCCTATACAGGCGCCCTGGACAGTGACAAAGAACTCTTCAACTACCGGCTGAGCAAGTGCAGAATGGTGGTGGAATGTCCTTTTGGACGTCTCAAGGGGAGATGGAGAAGCTTACTGACTCGCTCAGATCT
Organism: Mauremys mutica; assembly: GCF_020497125.1. Classification (NCBI taxonomy): domain Eukaryota; kingdom Metazoa; phylum Chordata; order Testudines; family Geoemydidae; genus Mauremys; species Mauremys mutica. The sequence goes on along the minus strand of NC_059080.1, from coordinate 89,119,985 downwards.
CAGCGAAACCAATATCCCCATTGTTATTGCAGCTTGCTGTGTGCTCCACAATCTCTGTGAGAGCAAGGGGGAGACCTTTATGGCAGGATGGGAGGTTCAGGCAAATAGCCTGGCTGCTGATTACGCCCAGCCAGACACCCGTGCAATTAGAAGAGCCCAGTGGGAAGCGCTGTGCATCCGGGAGGCTTTGAAAGCTAGGTTCCTCAGTGAGCAGGGTAACCTGTGACTATTAAGTTTCTTTACAGAGAAGCTGAACCTGCCCCCGTTTCTTTACCCAGTTACTGTTGACTATCCTCTGCAGTTACATACCCCGTTCACCCCATTCCCCCCCTTCCCACACATGTTTAAAAATAAAATACATGGAACTTTGTTAATTAACACCGTTTTCTTTATTACTGATTTCTCGGTAAAGGGTTGAAAGTGGGACGCAGACTGTGGTGGGTAGGGTGTGTAGTGATGTAAAGACCACTTCTAAACTCGAGGAATAACAGGCTCCTGCTCCTAGAGCGGTCCGCAGTGGCGGACTGGTTGTTTCAACGGAGCCTGCCATCCCTCCTTTTCGGGACTCTGTGTGTGGGGGCTATGTGACTTTGTGGCGGGGAAGGACGGTTACAGATCCCCTGCTGCGTGGCTCTGTGATCCAGGATAAGGACCGCTGCATAAGATCTCTAACCGCCCTCCCCCACCACAGTCACATAGCCCCCCCCCCCCCACAGAACATGAAAAACACCTCCCAGACTGACCAGGGTGCCTAGTGACTGCACTGTGTGTGTGACCTGCTGCTGAACCTGCCCCCATGTCTGTACCCTGGTAAAGGTGACTGTCCTGTCCAATTACCAACCCCCTTCTCCCCCTTCAAACACAGTCTCCTCTAAAAGAACATGACGGAAACAGTAATTAACAGAAAAGTATTTTTTATTATCAACTAGACAGTTAGGGGATGAAACTGGGACGGGGGCTTGGGTGAGGCGGGAAGGAAAGGACTTATCAAAATTTTGGGAATGAGCCTTCTTGTACTTGAGCACTCTGCAGGGGTGGAGTGACAGTTTTCACGGCCCCTGCCGCCCCTCCTTCTTGTTACTTTGGGTGAGGGGGGTATGGGACTTTGTGGCGGGGGAGGGCGGTTAGAGAGAGACTGCAGTGGGGCTCTGTCCTCCTGCCTCCAGTCCTGCAGAACATCCACAAGGCGCCGGAGCGTGTCCGTTTGCTCCCTCATTAGTCCAAGCAGCGTTTGAGTCGCCTGCTGGTCTTCCTGCCGCCACCTGTCCTCCCGTTCACTGTGTGAGCGCTGGTACTGCGACATGTTCTCCCTCCACTGGGTCTGCTGGGCCGCCTCGGCTCGGGAGCAGCCCATAAGTTCTGAGAACATCTCGTCCCGTGTCCTTTTCTTTCGCCACCTAATCTGCGCCAGCCTCTGTGAGGGGGATGCCGGGGTAGGTCGGGAGACAGTCGCAGCTGTGTGATGGGAAAAAGGGAGTGAATTCCTTACAAAGATACATTTTTGCGAACAATGAACATAGTCTAGTCTGTCTCTGTGAACAAGACCATGCACAGCACCTATCTCATGCGCACTCAGGACAAGGTCGACTTTTCGGCCTTTGCATTCAGTGCCTGGGGCCTTTTAGTGGAGATCAGACAAGCGGGGCAGGGCAGCAGAATTCGTGTAGCAGGCAGACATGGTAAGCTGTAGACTTTTGGCTGCTTAAAACTTAATTTATAGCAGTGCCCTCCTTTAATGGTCAAAGCAATACTCCTAGCGTTGGCCAGTTCCTGCTGCCGGCAGTCCGGAAAGCATGAACTCTGCCCCTGTCCCACCCCCTCGCGGCTGTCCCCGGGAAAGATCCCTGTATGCTGCCCCTGTCCTGCCTCCACCGCGTGGCTGTAAACCGCCGGTTACAGTTATGTAAAGGAACAGGCAAGCAGTCCCAATACTAACATTCCCCTAATTCAAAGCAGGTCACCATGAGTGACATCACCCTACTGAGGATCAGTGAGACAGATAAAGACCGCATGCTGCGTGAAAGCCAGCAAAAACCAGGGCCCTATGCCGCCATGCTCTGCGAGGCAATGATACCCGAGTACCTGAGGATAGCCTGGCGTGGAAAAGTGTGCTACCACGGAGGACGCAATAAGGCCGCTCTCCCCAGGAACCTCATGCGGAGGCTTTTCGATTACCTCCAGGAGAGCTTCATGGAGATCTCCCAAGAGGATTTCTGTTCTATCCCCGTACATATTGACCTTCTTTTCCATTGTTAATATTCCTGTTCTGTTAAAAATAAATGTTTACATGTTTAAAGCACTTACCGACTGATCCTTCCCCTGATTCAGGGTCCGGGTTAATGGCTGGGGAGGGTTGGTAGGGGATCTCCGTGAGGGTGATGAAGAGATCCTGGCTGTCGGGGAAATCAGCGTTGTAAGCGCTGTCGACTGCCTCGTCCTCCTCATCTCCTTCCTCATCTTCCCCGTCCGCGAACATCTCCGAGGAACCGGCCGTCGACACTATCCCATCCTCAGAGTCCACGGTCAGTGGTCGGGTAGTGGTGGCGGCCGCACCTAGAATGGAATGCAGTGCCTCGTAGAAGCGGCATGTCTGGGGCTGGGATCCGGAGCGTCCGTTTGCTGCTTTGGTCTTCTGGTAGCCTTGTCTCAGGTCCTTGATTTTCACGCGGCACTGCGTTGCATCCCGGCTGTATCCTCTCTCTGTCATGGCTTTGGAGATCTTCTCGTAGATCTTCGCATTCCGTTTTTTGGAGCGCAGCTCCGAAAGCACAGACTCATCGCCCCACACAGCGATCAGATCCAAGACTTCCCGATCAGTCCATGCTGGGGCCCTCTTTCTATTCTGAGATTGCATGGACACCTCTGCTGGAGAGCTCTGCATCATTGCCAGTGCTGCTGAACTCGCCACGATGTCCAAACAGGAAATGAGATTCAAACTGGCCAGACAGGAAAAGGAATTCAAATTTTCCCGGGGCTTTTCCTGTGTGGCTGGTCAGAGCATCCGAGCTCGGACTGCTGTCCAGAGCGTCAACAGAGTGGTGCAGTGTGTGATAGCTCCCGGAGCTATTAGCGTCGAATTTCATCCACACCTACCCTAATTCAACATGGCCATGTCGAATTTAGCACTACTCCCCTCGTCGGGGAGGAGTACAGAAATCGAACTAAAGAGACCTGTATGTCGCACTAAATAGCTTCGTTGTGTGGACGGGTGCAGGGTTAATTCGATATAATGCTGCTAAATTCGACATAACCTCCTAGTGTAGACCAGGCCTTGGTGAAGTTATATTTTTGGTGTAGTAAATCACAGCAATCTCAGATAGTCAAAACCTATTCGGTTATCTAGTTCTTTCCTTTGTCAATGCATGATTGTTCCTTATTGATTATAGTACTCTCTCTTCAGTGATCATTTGAAATGTCTCAAATGCTGTGGCTTATACCACTTAGCTTAGGATACATACTTCATATTCTAATACCTGCCACTGTCAGGGAGTTAGTTATCTGCCTAGAGTTTTCTTTTATTAATTTTATCCAGTTATTTCCACCGTTTGTCTAGACTGAAATTTTGTTTGTGATGTAACTCAGGTTAACCAAAAACAAATATTTTGAGAGTGTCTAGATTAGCATTTACAATGCTAATTTGAGTTAGCTGGAACCAATTAATTCGAGTTGCAGTACAACCAAAAACTGTAGTCTAGGACAGTTCTTAAAATACATCCCTTCCAGTCTGCACTACATCACACTAAATAATTCCTCTCCATTTGTTGATGTTGACACTCTTACACTTAAACTGTTATGTTCCTCTGATTAACTCACCCATCTTGTCTCTGTAATATCTTTTATTGGACTAACTTCCGTTGGTTAAAGAGACAAACTTTTGAGCCACACAGAGCTCTTCTTCAGGTCTAAAAGCTTTTCTTTTTCACCAACAGAAGTTGGTCCAATTAAAAAATATATTCTCACCCACCTTGTAGCCATGTCGGTCCCAGGATATTAGAGACACAACTACACTGCATACAACACGTTCCTCTGATGTCTAACGTAGCCAAGAGATACATATTTAGTGCTTTTAATCTTTCCTCATAAATCATTTCTTTCAGCCTTCCAATAATTTGCTCTTTTCCGAACTCTTTCCAATTTGTCAGTATTCTTCCAGATTCTGAGATGCCCAGAACTAAAAAAATTCTTGTATATCAATAACCCATTTTGTACTTCTGTTAAGTATTTTATATCATACAGCAGATACTGCAGTATTTTTCCTTTTATTTTGCTGTTTTTCCAACCCAATTTGTCACGTATGTTGTGCAATACAATATACTTTCTTTGAGTGCTTGCATATGTCCATTACACTGGAGGTATTTACATGTCTTGTGCACCTGTGCCAGAGAGTTTTCCCTAGCAGTTGCTATAGAGGCAGCCCCACCCACACCAAGGCTCCTTGTATTCCAAAGGACAGTAAAGGATGGTTACACCCTTCCACTCCTTCCGTTCCTTCTTACCGTTTGTAGTCAGAGCAGTCTGTTTACCACCTTGTTCTTTGGGAACAGAGTTATGGATACATACTTATTCTTCCTAGTGGTTCTGTTTTTGTTCATTGCACATTTTTTTTATTTTCCTTTTTGTTAGAAGCTTTCTGTTAATTTTTCTGAGTAAGGCAGGCTTCAGGCTGTTGCCCTGTACCGAGGGATCCCATGCCAACGTCCTCAGGTTTCAAGCCTTGTTGTGGTTGCTGAAAGCTGATGCCTGGCAGTGATCCTCATTCCTGCTATCCTAAGTGCTTGGATGATGGCCCTGTAAGAGACAGATGCTCAATTTGCCAGGGCTTCAAGACCAGGACAAAGAAGCTGCAGGAAGAGCACCCTCAGTATATTCTTATGGAGGTTTCCCTTAGACCAATATCTGAAACCCCTTTGTTCTCCAAGGGTATTTAACTGATGACTCCTTTCCAGAGTACTCCTCCCATTTTACTGGCAAATAGGAGCCATAGGAGATCCCTGTCACTGGGACCATCATCTTCAAGGTTTAAGACATCGGACCAATTCCCGCCTCAGAAGTATAAGAAGAAGTTGGTATTGGGCTCTTTGACATTTGTGCTGCAAGATTCCTCCACAGAGGTTCATTCTGGTGCCAATGGTAGAGCATGCCCTTTGGCTCCCCACTTTCTGGTATTGGCTCACACTGACTCTCATTGACCTTAGACGTTAACTCTGGTGTCCTCCAAGGGACGGTTGAGACTGGCTACTTCCACTGTTTTGACACTATATCCGGCATCTCTGATCCTAGTGGAACATCTGCCTTCATCGGTACTGACAATGCTAGAGGCCTGTGTGGCAGTGAGAGACCTATTACGTCTTGCAGGCCACCATTGCTGTTAATTCAGGGTGAAGACCCTCATCCAGCACCATTCCAAGTACTGTTCTCATCCGCTCTGGCAGTATGCTGTGGACACATCAACCATAGGCCTGCTACACTTTCTTCAGGCTCCTCCACTTCTGTATTATCTCTGTTTTGTCACACAATACCAGCAACCAGGAAGCTGTCCATGCTTTCTCTGGTACCAAGTTCCTGGAATAGATCCTGGTCAGTCTCCGATACCTGCTCCCAGTACTGTGCCACCTTGGCTCTCAGAATATTCCACTTCTTTGTCAGAATCCGAGGTGGGCTCTTGGGTCTCATGCTACTGACAGTCTAGGGCTTCCTCCAGGCCCTGTTCTCATACCCACAAAAGGAGATATGAGGAGATTAGAGCCAGAGATTACAACACTTGATGCAGGCACAACTGTGATCTGGGGCCATACCAGCCTCCTCACTAGCTGTATTGAATGCCTTGGGGGGATGCCCTCATGATCCAAATCAATATCTCCACTGTCTCACAGGAGCAGATCATGTATGAGAGATGCTAGTCATGCTCGGTGCCAATCTACCTTTTGACTCAGCATTGCTGGACTTAACTCAGCCTGCTTCGGAACAGCAGCCTGCCCCAGCATTGTAGGACCAACCTCAAGAGGTTCCTCCCTTGCCTCCCTCTAATGCATCAATCTCATCACCAGATGAGGTCCTGGTTCCAGAGACCTGCTCTCCCATACTAGATGACTTTAAAGGATGCCAGCTCCTCTGGCGAATGGATGTTTCTCTTCATAAGCTAGTGGAAGAGAATACCCACAAACTCAGTGGTTCTCAAACTTTTGGTCTGGTGACCACTTTCACATAGCAAGCCTCTGAGCGCAACCCCTCTTATAAATTAAAAACACTTTTTTATATATTTAACACCATTATAAATGCTGGAGGCAAAGCGGAGTTTGGGGTGGAGGCTGACAGCTCACCACCCCCCATGTAATAACCTCATGACCCTCTGGGTCCAGACCCCCAGTTTGAGAACCCCTGCACAAACTGATATTTTACATGTGGCCTTGGCATGAAAGGTAGGCTGCATGATGGCCTAATTTATGGGTAGATCTATCAAGACCCTGTGCCATACCTCTTTGTCCATTCCACAAACGGAATGTAAATACCAGGTTCCATCCCAGGGATTTGAGCAGTTTTATTCACACCCTATGCTGGGCTCTCTAGTAGTAGTTTCAGTAAACGAGAAGCAGCGGCAAGACTGCACTAAGGCTACTCCCAAAGTGAAAGATACAAAGAAGTTAGAGCTCTTTGGGGGAAAGACTTATTCCACAGCAAATTTACTCCAATCACTGCCAATCGCTGGGCTTTAATGTCCAGATATGATTATTCTAAGGGTAGATGTATGCTGCACACAACTGATAGTGGCAAATAGGGTACGTGTAGTTACACATGGGAGTGAAAAAGCAGGCTGTGTCCACACTGGTGTTTAGTTACACATGATAGTGAAAGGCTCTGGCAGGGGGAGGCATAAGGGAAAGACTCCCAGAGTGGGTTCTTTCCCCATTGCCTCCCCCTGCTAGAGACTTTCCCCACTGCTAAAGTCTTTCCCTGCAGTGGGAAAAGGCTCATACAGCCCTCTGTGGCAGGAAGTGGCTCCAGCAGCCGGGAGCTGCCAGAGCTTTTCCCTGCTGCTGGAGCTTTTCTCTGTGGCATGGCAAGACTCTGGCAGTTGGGAGACTACGCTGCTGAAAATAACAGTGTAGACTGGGAAGGTGCTACTTCAGCGTGTAGAGAGCTGAACCCTTAAGCTATGTACCCTATACAGCTATGTCTTTATCTGCCTAAGAAGTGCCTCACTGATGTTTATACCCACGCTAGAGGTGCATGCAGTGTATGTACTTTACACGCTGCTGTGTGAAATATAGATGTTTCCTACTTGGGAGGCAATCTCTCAGTTTGCAAATAAACTGCTAGAAAGCTTGAGAGCAGTGGTTTTCAACCTTTTTTCATTTGCGGACTTCTAAAAAATTTCAAATGGATGTGTGAACCCCTTTGGAAATCTTAGGCATAAACTGCGGACTCTCAGGGATCCACTGACCATAAGTTGAAAACCACTGCTGTAGGGAACAGTTCCAACCCCTTGTTGCAGAAGGTTAGTTGGTCTCTCGTTCAGCTCTGCAAGCTTCCTTGAACTCATGAGATTCTGGGGCTAGGGCTAGGGGGATGGCAGTGACTATGTGCCATTCCTCCTGGTTGTAGTCCTAGGGGATTCCTTCAGAGGTGAAACAGACTATTGAGGGACCTCCCTTTCGAGGGATGTGCCTTATTCTGATCCAAAATATATGAAGCTTATGCGCACTAAGTACTCTAGAGCAGTCCTAAATTTGTTAGATCGGTACACTCTTGCTACAAAAAAGGCTAAATATTGTTGTCAGTTCCAGCTGAGGCAGCAGTATTTCACCTTCAGGCAGCCTGATCAGTTCAAGAGGAGGCAAAGGTCTCAGAGAAGGAGGCCTCTGCTCTCTATCCCTTTCTTGTCATCTGGGCAACCACAGGCCTTGAAGCATCCTGTTTGACTTCTGTGTTGTTAACAGGAGCTTGCTGTTCTTTCCCTGCTCTTGCAGAACAGATTGTCCCACTTCCTGCATGCATGGTAGGCTATCACCTTGGACAAATGGCTGCTATGCACTGTGGTATTGAGACATATCCTGAAATTCCTTTCTATTCCCTCTTTTTCCACCCACCCCAGTCCCTCTTTGTGGCCCCCTCACATCAGTCTCTACTAAGACAAGAAGTGAAAGATACTATGTTTTTTGGTGCAGGGTTTTTTATTCCTGATACTTTCCAATACCCAAAGCCAGAAAGCAGTCTCAGACTCATTCTAGATCTTCTGAACCTAAATAAATACAACAAGAAGTAAAAGTTCCATATGGTGTCTCTTGCTATTGTTATCCCTTTTCTAGATTCAGGAGACTGGTGTGGTACTCTCAACTTTACAAGATACCTACTTTCATGTGGCGATCCACCCAAGTCACAGGAAGTTCCTAAGGTTGATGGTATGAGATAATTACAGTTCATCATTCTGTTCTGTCCTTCTGTCTATCATCAACACTGGGTTTTCACCATGGTGGTATGTATGGTGGTAGCTGCCTATCTGTGCCAGCAAGATGTCTGTGTAGCCTTACTTGGATGATTGGTTGCTTTGGGATCACTCCAGACACCAAGTAGAGGCTGCTATCCATTGCACAATCTGAACATACAGCATCCTGGGCCTGAAAACTGAAAAGTCAACATTATCACCTCTACAAAGAATAGAGTTCATTAGAATGGTCCTGGATTCAATTTTTGACAGGGTTTTCCTGCCTTTCCCCAGAATCCAGATTGTAGTAGACCTCTATGCTTTGCTCAAGGATCAGCCATGAACCACAGTAAGGAATTGCCTCAGGCTCATAGGTCACATGGCAGCATGTACTTATGTGACCTCTCATGCCCATCTCTACCTCAGGGAAAAGTAGACGTGGCTAACGTGAGTCTGTCACTCTCAGATTCAGCATCTGGACAGGCTGGTATGCATTCTAGGCAAAGTGTAAATGTCTCTGAACTGGTGGATGAGCCAAGACTATATGGGGAAGAGGGATGTCCTGTTTTCTCAACCTTTCCCTTCAATCACTTTGATAACAGTGCTTCAGCCATGAGTGGGGAGCACATTTGGGAGATCTTCAGGCTCAGGCTTTGTGGACTGCCCACGAGGCCAGGTTACGCATATGTTCTTGACTTGTGTGTAATATTCTGTACCTGTGAGCAGTTCCTGCCTCACATTCAGGACTGTCCAGGTTCTCTAACAACGTTACAGGGTGGTTTATGTGCGCTAGGTCAGACAGCCTGTGCCAGGAGGCGGTCAAGTTGTGGAATTTCTGTATATTGGAGCTCCGTCAGTCTCAGAGCCTCTCACTTGCTAGGTGTTCAAATGGCCTGGTGGACAGCTTGAGCAGATACTTCAAATGAGACCACAGATGGTCTCTCAACTCAGTGGTTCTAGCTTGAGTGTTTTTTTGTATGGTGGTTTCTGAAGGTGGACATGTTTGTGACTCAATAGAGCAGGAAATTTCTCTAGTTCTGTTCCAGAATAGGTCATAGCACTGGGTCAGTTTTGAATGGTTCCTGTTTCTATGCATATGCATATCCACAAGTGCCCCTGATTCCCAGAGACATTCTCAGGTTGAAACAAGATTGAGGCAAATTGATTCTTGTAGCTCAGGCAGCCCTGGTATTGTGATCTACAAAAGCTGTCTACCTGGGAACCCTTGCTATTGTCGCTAACCAGGCACTTGATAACTCAGAATCACAGGTGTGTGCTGCACCCAGATCCTCAGGTGTTATACGTCACAGCATGTTTTATCAGTGGCTGACTACAGAGGACACATACTGTTCAGTGGCAGTCCAGAATGTCCTCCTTAATAGTAGAAAACAAGAGCAAGTAGAAGTAATCCTCCATCTGGGAGGTCACCCATAGTGTCCTCCATACTCAAACTATGATTCAAAGAATTCTGGACTACCTTTATATTAGGGCTGTCAAGCGATTAAAAAAATTAATCGTGATTAATCACACTGTTAAACAATAATAGAATACCATTTATTTAAATATTTTTGGCTGTTTTCCAAATTTTCAATATATTGATTTCAATTACAACACAGAATACAAAGTATACAGTGCTCACTTTATATTTATTTTTGATTACAAGTATTTGCACTGTAAAAAACAAAAGAAAATAGTATTTTTCAATTCACCCAATACAAGTACTATAGTGCAATCTCTGTCATGAAAGTTGAACTTACAAATGTAGAATTATGTACAAAAATAACTGCATTCAAAAATAAAACAATGTAAAACTTTAGAGCCTGCAAGTCCACTCAGTCCTACTTCTTGTTCAGCCAATCGCTCAGACAGACAAGTTTGTTTACATTGGCAGGAGATAATGCTGCCTGCTTCATATTTACAATGTCACCTGAAAGTGAGAACATGCATTCTCATGGCACTGTTGTAGCCAGGGTCGCAAGATATTTATATGCCAGACATGCTAAAGATTCACATGTCCCTTCATGCTTCAACCATCATTCCATGCTGATGACGGGTTCTGCTCGATAACAGTCCAAAGCAATTCTCCCCAAGGAGTTCAGTCACAAATTTAATTAACGCATTATTTGTTTTAACAATCATCAGCATGGAAGCATATCCTCTTGTATGGTGGCTGAAGCATGAAGGGGCATACAAATGTTTAGCATCTGGTCTGTGAATGGAAGAGCCATCAGCTCCATCCAGAAAGGCTTCATGTCATGCGAAGGCTATTATGAACACAACTTTGTCCTTCAGGCTGCCATCCACGTGGCCAGGAGGGCACAGAGGCAATGTGCCATAGCCTGGCTCGACCTGGCTAATGCTTTTGGATCGATGCCCCACCAACACATTTTTGCCACATTGCGAGAGTTTGGGATGCCTGAAAACTTTCTCCAACTGATCCAGGAACTTTATTAAGGCCTCACCACCACCATCTGCTCCATGGAAGGAGAGAGGCCTGAAATTCCTATCTGTAGCGGCATGAAGCAAGGTTGTCCCCTCAGCCCCATTGTTTTCAACTTAGCCATGAAGCCCCTCATTCGAGCCATTTCCAGTGGTCTAGGCAGTTCGACCTGTCTGGCAACAGTGTGGATATCCTGGGCTACACAGACAATCTGGTCCTGATCGCAGACAACCTTGAGTATCTCCAACAAATGCTCGACATCACCAGCCAGGCTGCCAACTGGATGGGACTCTGCTTCAATGCTAGGAAGTGTGCATCCCTGCATATTGCTGGCAGTAGAAGGGACTTGGTCCAGGTGACGCCTTTTCAGATCTAGGGTGAACCTATGATCTTCCTCGAGGACGGGCAAGCATACCAACATCTCGGCATGCCCATGGGTTGCGTGTCCAGCAGACACCTGAGGATACCATCGCTGAGATCCTGTGAGATGTGGCCAGGATCGACTCCTCCCTACTGACACCATGGCAGACGATCAATGCCTTGAACACCTTCCTGATCCCCCATATGTCATTCATCCTGAGAGGATCTGCCATGGTGAAGGTACCTCTGAACAAGGCAGCAACACCATCAGGCAGCTAGTGAAGAAGTGGATGTTTCTTCCCCAGAGAGCCAGCAATGAACTGGTGTACATCTCGCACAGGTAGGGCAGCACCAACATCCCTCGTATGGGTGATCTGTGCGACATTGCAGTGATCACTCGCACCTTCCGCCTTCTGACGTGCCTGGATGCCGTGGTGAGGAACATCGCAGAAAGTGCCATGCAGGATGTCATCAAGAAGTGAATCACCAGGACCCCCTCCAACCAAGATGTTGCCACCTACCTGAGCAGCTTGCTGGAAGGCGAATTTGGAAGAGATGGGGGAGACTTTTTGCTTCACTCTGGACTCGTGTCCGCAATGCTATTTAATCACTGGAGAAGCGTATCGGTTGCCCCTGGACGTGATGCAAGGGACGCCAGGAGCTGGGAATCCTGATGCAACAGGTGAAGAACACGGACCACCCAATCCTCACTCTGAAAGCTAGAACCATGCTAGAGAGGATCCTGAAGGATGCCATCTGCTGCCAGTATGTGGAAAAGGTGAAGCAGAAGCTGGACCAGGGCAAGGCGTTTGAGGTGACGTGCAAGTGGGACGCCAGCAACCACTTCCTCCCCAGGGGCAGTTTCACTTGATTTGCCAACTGGAGGTTCATCCACAGGGCCTGGCTCAACTGTGTTCCACTGAACCTGCCAGTGAAGTTAGCCTTTTTAATGGCCATCACCTCAGTAGGAGAGTGGGGGAAACTCAATGCTCTACAGAGACATAGTCTGGTTAGGCTACACCCTAAGTTTCTGTCAACAGTAGTATCTGATTTCCATCTGAATTAGTGTATGTGCTTACCAGTTTTCTGCTCAAAGCCACATGCTCACAAGGATGAAAAGATTCCTTTTTCCTTGAGGAGGTGATATTTAACTGGACTAAATACACTGCATTGGGAGTCATTGGTAAACAATTTGTGTTCAGTAATGGCTCAGCTGTGCCTTTGTTTAACTAGTAATACTCATTAGTAATATGTCAGTAAAACATGTGAAGCTCTTTGTAATGTTTAGTAGCAGTAATAGTATGAATGTTCTTCTGTCCCCACTTAAGCTTTAACATAGCAATCTATGAACCTCAAAAGGCTATGTGATTCAGTTTAGATAGGCACCAAGAGCTCAGTGTTTATCTGAACTTTCAGATTTGTCTCCCTGATCTCCTAGAGGCTTCTCCCCTTGCTCAAGCTCTTTGGAGAGGGTTGGTATTATCTCTGTTTTTAGACTGGACAACCCAGGCCACTAAGGGAGTGTGTCTTTGAGCCAAGACTAGAATTCAGTATTCCTAGCCCCCAGTGCAGTGCTCATTACTAGCCCACATCACTGAAATAATATAGTGGAAAGCATTATTTTATATTTTGAAATGGTTTTCTCTTTCTTTTCTTTCTGCTACCTTAGTTAACTGGTTAAAATGAGAAATGACTCTGCCTGGTGACCCTTTATGCGTGAATCTTCGAGACAGAGGCCAAAATGATAGAACTAAATATAGGCACCTAAATCTATGTTTAGGCACTCAAATAAAAGTGGCCTAATTCTTAGAGATGCTGAGCAATTCTCACTGTCATCAGAGTGAGCAGTGAATGCTCAGTACCTCTGTATATCAGGCCACTTGTATTTGAGAGTTTATAATTGGTCTGGGTTCATAGATGGTGAGACTGCTTTGGACATCCCTCTAAAGCAGTTCATTTACACAAGCCACAAATACTTTTATTTCAGTACATTATTGTAGGGCACAGCACCAGCTGTTGCCTCAGTTTTGAGGGGAATATTGGGGTGACTTACATGGTTTATATTTTTTTACATTTCTGCCTACCTTCCACTTAGTTTAACCATTTCTCCCTTTCTCAGTTCTGTACAGTGGAGGAGGATGAACTTGAAAGGAAGGGACCCCAAAGATCACAGAACAAATATGGACAAACCAGGAAAAACTGCCACTGGAGATGAGAGGAGTAAGGGCTAATAGGTGTTGAGTGAGGGATCCTCTGAGAAATATATCTCAGGAAACAGCAGGCAAGTCAAATAGCTAGCAAGTCCCTGCAGAAGTAGTCAAAATCCCTTCTAGCAGGCCAGGCAGCAGCCCACAATGGCCTGCTCTCACCTCTGACATAGAAACCTCAGGACAAAACATAGCAGCTAGCCAGAGTATTGGGTTGTTGAACTGCAGAGTATGTGGAATTGCAGAATGACTCTTGCTGGGGGGAAGATGTGATTCAACAGTAATTATCACGGTTTTTAAAGGATGAGCAGTATCTTGTGCATCATTTCTCTTCTGAGGTAAACTGTTCTCAATGGTAACCCACATAGGGATTCTACTGTGACTAGAGTCCATTATGTTAATAAGCCTTCAGACCCTACCACCCTGGTGTTCAACTGCCATGACAGTGTCTACCTTTTGAGAGCTTTCTGCTCATGACATGCTCCTGGTATCTGTGCCATTGTTTGTGTTGGGTGTTTAGTGTTGCAAGAGTGCTATATATTCATAGATAGTAGCCCTTTCCTGCTCCCATAGGTTTCCTCAGTCCTTGAAAAGTCACCTGATGCAAAAATGAATTTAGTCTGTGTCACCTGGGACTGAATGGCCACTCTGCACTATGAGTTTACTCTCTTTGGACTTAATTTTTTTTTTTGACACACTTCCCCTAATAAATTGGTATCTTTGGACTGTAACTCCTGAACTGTTCTAGGCAGATGAAGGAAATAAAATGGTTTCTGATGCAAACAGTGTTTCTTGCAAATTCCCATCTCGTTACACATATTAGTCATACTTCTCATCACTATCTACATACAGTGATGGCTCCTCTCCTTCCCTCCCCCTGACTGGCATAGCATAAATCCTTTGTGTCTCTCTGCCCCCTGGAAACTCAAAATGGCAGTTTAACTGGTTTTATTTCTGCTTACTTGTGTTTGGTGACTCTTGCTAGGAGTTTGGTTGGATGTTGTTCCAAATACAAGACCTGAGAGTTTTCATCTCTGCTTCCTTTCTAGTCCTGTTAGGGATTGGCCCATATGTAAGCTGTAAAGATATTGCTGGTGCTGTGCCCAGCAGCCATGATGTGCTTTCTGATGACTGTGTGTCTGACTTGTGTGTAAAATAGCTAATCTAATAAACCACTGAAAGGCAGGTGGTTTGAAGTGGTCACTAAGTACAGTAACTCCTCACTTAACGTTGTAGTTATGTTCCTGAAAAATGCAACTTTAAGTGAAACAACGTTAAACGAATCCAGTTTTCCCATAAGAGTTAATGTAAAGGCGGGAGGTTAGGTTCCAAGGAAATATTTTGGGGGCAGACAAAAGGCATTATGTACTGTACTGTACTGTGGTTGGGAAGTGCCCAGCCCACTGCAGGCAAGGATGCTAGGAAACACCTTTGCTGCATCAGCGGCAGCTTCCCCGGAGAAGGACAGGCTTGGACTTTGTCGGAAATGCTCCAGGCCCGCCTCTTTCTGTCCCCACTCCAGGCCCACCTCTTCCCACCCCCACTTCACCTCCTATCCAGAGCATGCCAAATCCTTCCCGCCCCCCCAAGCTGTTTGGTGGCGCTTAGGACTTTCTGGGAGGGAGGGGGAGGAGAAGAGTTGCAGCGCTTTCCCGCTCCTGCCCCTCTCTCCCAGAAAGTCCTAAGCGCGAAGTGCTGGGAGGGAGGGGAAGGAGCGGAGAAGCCCCATGTCTCCACTCTTCCCCCTCCCTCCTAGAAAAACCTAAGTGCCGCTAAACAGCTGTTTGGTGGAGGGGGAAGCACTGGGAGGGAGGAGGAGGTGGCGAAGCGGAACTTGTGCAATACTCCCTTGTAAATTCGCTGCTCTTCCAGAGAATCTTACAAGCAGGCAGCCAAACAACGTTCTAAGGGAGCATTGCACAACTTTAAACGAGCATGTTCCCTAATTGAGCAGGGACATAACGTTAAGCGGGACGACGTTAAATGAGGAGTTGCTGTAGGAAGCTCATTGCAACGTTTTTACCTGTGCTTTCCTTCCTAGTGAGCACGTCTGGCCAGATGCTGCCGACTACACTCTGGTTGTACTTCTCTTTGAAAATGTGCAGTGGGTATACTTCACACTTGTGTTTTGTATTTAAGTGTGCAGATGTTTTGAAAATACAGCTTAATGTGTAACTAAGAGCTTTTGCTGTATTAAATGTTGTTACTGTTGCTCTTTCTCTTTCCCTGCAATTCAGAGAAGCAACTTGTACTGCAACGTAAAGATGAGAATAAAGGGAGTTAATAAAATGGAGATTTTTTTTCTTTAAAGTAGGATTAAAGGTCTTGGACAAAAATGTATCAAAAAGTTAAACAACCTTTATTAATATGATTGCTTACTATTCCTCATATGTAACATCTCTAAACAGTGCTATTCTGATCTCTTTCCAAATGACAAATAGTAGTTTAAGTATAGTGTCAAGTTAATGGTGATACTGGTGTAACTTGTCAGAACCAAAGCAAACGTGTAATTTACTTGAAATTATTGGGGAAGGGGGCAGGGAGAGGGTAGTTCTGAAAGTTTGGGAAGAAAGTATCCCTTTGGTATACAGATTTGAAAAGCTTTTAAGGTAATAATTGGAGATATACCAATCTCCTAGAACTGGAAGGGACCTCAAAAGGTCATTGAGTCCAGCCCCCTGCCTTCACTACCAGGACCAATTTTTGCCCCAGATCCCTAAGCGGTCTCCTCAAGGATTGAGCTCACAACCCTGGGTTTAGCAGGCCAATGCTCAAACCACTGAGCTATCCCTCCCCCCTTAAATGGCAACCTTCTTAAAACTATTTCATTTAACATTAGTTTTCAGATGAATGTTAATATATCGTTTACTTTTCCCAAAATCCTGGTTTATGGGATTGAAAAATACCTCAAGTTCCAAGACAACTTTCCTTTAGCATCTCTCCTTTCAATCTCTGTTAAGAGTTTAAATGTTGTAAGAATCATATTTACAGAGATAACCTATGGTTGTTAGGCTGGAGAGAGTGTTTACTTTGGTTCTCAGGTGATAAAGTTAATGATTTTGCCTCATTATACAGTTTGGTATCTCTCAGACAGAAGAGAACATGATCAATATTCTATTGCTTTAATAAAGGAATTTGTTATGAAACCAGGATTCAGTAGGCGGTTGTCTTGTCATTTTCCTAAAACTTTTGTATGGTGCTTGCACTTACATATGATTCCTATAATTTTAAAAGGTAATTTTTAAAGGTACACTGCCTGCTGGAGGAGGGGAAAAAAGTTAAAACTTCCATATCTGCCGCTATATATGGAATGTCTCTCCTGAGCACCACCACTTTCCTCATTTAAATCCTTCCAGAAGTCCCATTTTTTTCACAGTACTTACAAGATATTACATCATCTCAACTCTGTGTTTTTTCATCTGTTTATCTTAGGAGTGAATTGCTCGTTTGTTTGGAGAGAAAGGGCATAAGGGTACTGGACATGACCTTGGGGACTTGTGAGAGGGAACTTTAGGAGTGTAGAGGTATGGACTTAACTGCTGGTGCACCCCCTTGTGGCTGTAAGTGGCATTGTAGGCTTCCACCTCTGCCAACAGCTGCTTTGGCCCTGTGGTGGTCTGCCTCTTCTCATGACTCAGCTCTCTGTCCATGTCATGTTTAATCTGACCCCTTCCAGGGTAAAAAGAGTCCAATAAACTCAAAGAAAGACAATATAGCTCTTCTCCTCTGTCTGGGCTCACCCCCTGCAGACTCTTCACCCTTTCCCAGGCTCTGCAGGGTGCAGAGCAGTGCATCCTAGGAGGCCCAGCTCCAAACTCAGTAGTCGTCCTCCCCTTTGCACCAGGGTGTTTCTGTGCCACCTTTTCCAGTGAACAAGTAGGGAAATCCAGACCCTCCCTCTTCTTCAGGTCGCAGTCCAGGAACCTGTGGCAAATAACTAATTTCTGCTCACTCAGACTCCTCTCTACCTCCCTGGACATCTTACGACCTTGGCCTGTCTTCAGGCCCTTTCCCATAGCCACATCGTGAGCGTACTGGTGTCTGCCTCTCTAGATCTTTCTTCTACTTTCTAGCAACCAGAGAGGAACTTCAAAATTCTCCTTTCTCCCTGTAAGCCTCCTTCTCATCTTTCTTCCTTTATGCTCACCACCCAACTTCTCCCCCGCTGAGCTGCATCTTCAGTCGGGCCTGGCCCACCCTCCAGGTACCTTAATTGAACTTTCTAGCTCCAGTTAACCCTTTTAGTGCAAGTGTGAGGTATATATCCCATCAGAAGGAGGTTGAATGGTAGAGGGAGGAGGGGAATTTAAGTGTGTTTAGTATTTAGAAAACAAAACTTTTAACTAATATGACATGTACCTATTTTCCCATTGATAGTTTTGCTTGCATGATATATATCCTATGCCCCCACACTTTGTCTTTCAAGGGTAGGGACTCTTCAGGATAAGGACTATCTCTTCCTCTGTATTTGCAAAGTGGCCAGCATTTTTTGGTATTGCCACAGTATAAATAATAATAGACAATATAAATTGTATAGGCTAATTTCATTCCTAAATATCAACTATACAGTGTTCAAAAAGATAGAAACAAAACATGTATTCCAGGTTTATTCCAATTGGATGCCTACTAGATAATATCCATTGCGTAATTAACTAATAAAAAATAAATTCTGGTGCTAAGAAAATGTTAAAATTGGACACAAAAAAAGCTTTAACACAGTGGAAGGGATTTTTGAAGGCGGTAGTCAGGGTAGGGAACAGTATTTAGAAAGTATCTGATAAACTAATTTTAAAAGTCAAGGCAGGAACTAATCCTTATTTTGTATTATTTCCTACTTGGGAAATCGTCAGAGATTTGTAGGAATCGGTTTCTGCATTCTCTCATCTCTCCACTCTCTCAATATTCAGATGTGTTTCTAAACTCCATTTTTGCAGTGTTTTACAATAAATGCTGTCTACAGAAGTAAGAAATTTGAAATAGAGACTCACCAGGGCAAGTGAGCAGCTTACTGTGAAAGGATCTTATACCATCTTCCACAGAATCTAAGCTTTCATTTTTTTCAAATAATGAAATTTCTAGCCCTTAAAGTTTTGAAGACATGTACTTTGCTAAACAGTTATTAAGAAATTAATAAGACTATAGTCAGTTTCACTACTACTATTTGGAAGACAGTGGACAGCAGTAAAATTGGTAAAAATTATGTTAATTTAATGCTACTACTGCTTGAGGAAGCTCTGAGTAACAGCACAGGCAAGCACTGGGGTTATTCATTCAGAAGGAAAATTTTAAAAATAGTCTGGGAGAGTGACAGCGAAGTGGAGACATTTCCCCCTTATTCCTTGCAGGAGCTAGTAGTCTTTGAAAGGGAGAAGACACAGAAAACTCCTTTTCTGTCTAAGATGAGGGCGGAGTTTCCAATCTTATCAGACACCTACTAGTCAAAGGTTGATATGAAAGATAAAATGTCCAATCAGTGTCCAAAGACAACACCTTGATAGAAATCACAACACCTATCCTTTTCAAGCTACTCTAGGAAAGCTTCTAACAACGGACCTCCCAGATGGACCTCCCTTCCCCCCTGCTTACTGCTTCTCTTTGCCTCCTATCTTTTCATTTCATCCTCACCCTACTCTAGTTTTCATATCTACCTGTGGGGAAGCAGGGTTATTGCTCTGGCTAGTGCCTTGTATATCTCACACTCTGCTGAAGTACTTAATAAAATAGTCTTCCTTTTTTAAATTTTTTTTATTGATGATCTTGCCCAGCTAGTGTATGACAACCTGTTGAATTCAATGCAGTGTTGTCTCTTGCAAATGGGTTGTGATGTTCTTATTTGTTGCGCCAGCAAAGATTTGATTTGGGCGCTTGGGCTGGGTCAAAGTAACATGAGAGGGAGGAAGAGTCGGCACTTGCTTACAGGTTAGCAAGCAACCAGTCCATCAGCCCACAACGAGGCATGTTTCCCACAGCAGCAGCCATCTGTTGTTTTTCAAAGTACCTCATTACCTCTTGGAGAATATCCCCAACGCTGTAGCCCTTCTTGGCAGCTTTTTCAGCCAACAGAGGAAGCTTCTTCAAATCCCCTTCATTTTCATTCATGAATGACAGGTTGGGCACGTTGAAGTGGGAAGCAGCCATCCACTGGAGGATAGCCTGGAGTTCTTTGTTCAGTAAGCTGCTGTTGGAATTCTGGTTGTTCACAATCACTTCAGAACCAGATGATGAACCTAATAGCTGTTTTCCGTTACCCTTGGATTGTGAACTTCTCCTGGGTACTGCTGGCGTTTTTGAGGATGAAGCACCAAATGCATTTTGTTCATCCAACAGGTCACCTATAGCTAAATCTGGGCTATTGTTTTTGGCCATGAATAGACATAACTTCATCACAGATTCCACCAGTTGATCAATAAATTGCTTGTTCACCTGATCCATATTGTCAAACTGATCCATGGCTGAACTGGGCTGTTTAGATAAGGACTTTTTGCTGGACTTGCTATCAGTGGTGGCAGGATCTCTATAATTCCTGTTTGTTTCACTGGAATTGTCATCTATATTGAAACCAGCCTCACGTAAGACCTTCTGGATGATTGATAACAGGATACTTGATATGTCCCCCTTTTGGGAGTCAAGTTGTTGGTGGTCATTCTTTGCCCCTGAGTGCCTTGATCCAGCAGCCATTGAAAGGGACTTGGAACTTTGGCTGCTCCCAGCCTTTTCAAAATGAGAATCACGAGACACGTATCCAAACGAAGTGGCACCCGATTCACGTGCTGAGTCTTTGCCATTTGTCTGTTGTAATAGATGTTGTTGTATCAACATTAATGCCGTCACAATGAGGTCTTTTGCATACTTATCCATTGAGCAATGCTTTTCCGAATCCTTGCTTGATGATGATTGACACTTGCTGGCTCCTCGGTCTTTGTCCTTCCCTTGATTATGCATTTCACTTTTCATTGCTGTAAATTGCATGCCTTGAGATTTGCTGTCTTGGGAGCCTGTTTTAAGTGATGTGTATGCTAGGCTTTGAGACCTGGTCTGCTTATCATCCCCTGCTAGGGCTTTAAACAGGCGTTTCACCATTGCTTCCAAAATTTCAGTAGACTTTTGGCTTCCTAGATTGAATAGATTCTTTTTCACCGTGGAAACGAAATCAGAGTCTGTCATGAGCACCCCGGTGACGTTATGTAGATTTTTCATGGTTGAGTCTATCAAGTCTGATATGACGTCTTTGGTATGTTTGAGGATTACTTTCTTCAAAACTACACAAGCTGGGGTTGTCTTACCATCCTTTCTTTGGACTTTCATGGTCTTCATGAATGAGAACATCATGTCTGAAGCAACCTGATTTGCATAAACCATTAACCCTTTGCTTACAGAAGTACCAGAATCATCCTGCCCAGACTGTTTTGCTTGCTGACACATTTGTTTATCTCCAGGCTTTCCCCCCTGTTTACAACCATTTTGATTAGACATCTCACCATAGAAGAGTGATGTTCTCTTAGAACCTGAAGTATCTTCCTTCTTGGTAGTCTTTTCTTGAGATGGTCTTGGGGATGGTAGTTTACCCTGGGGGTCCTGTGTGCTTGCTTCAACGGCTTCATTCACCATTTGTGATGCGATTTTGCTCACAGAACCACGGGAATTGTTATTTTTCCCTTCACCAGCTGAACCATGAATCCCCTGACGTATAAACTTACTGGCAGTGCCTTCCAATTTATCTGTGATCTCTTTTCGTGCCATTTGAACAACCAAAGAACAGAGCTTATTTACATAGTATGAAACATCATCTGGATCTCTCTTTCCCTTTTGGGCACCGGCAGACTTTAAAGATGTGTCACTGTTCTGGGACAATGATGGATCATTGAAGGTTTCGCTAACTTTGCGTTTCTGAGGGGCATCTGAAGGGGTCAGTGCATGCTGGAATCCAACTGCATATTTCTGAAGGTCATTGTTGAGCCAGCTCACAACGCTGAGTTCATCAGTTGAACCTTGTTTGAAAAGACATACCGCTCCTTCAGTTTTAGAATGATCATGCTTCTCATTGTCCTTTATTACAATGACTTCTTTTTCCTCCAGATTTCCCAGATCAAGTTCATTTGAAGGTTCAGAGATGCTGCTGGACTGGCTAGCAGCTTTCTTTGCTTTTGAATCTTTGTCCTTTACATTCAGGCTGGAGACGTCAACAAAACAGATCACTTTCCGGTCCTGGTCCTTCTGTTCATCAGGGTTGTAGAGGTCTACTTTACACACACCTGCCTGACTGTGTAACCAGTCAACTTCCTGAGACATCTTTGCAGGTTGATAATAGGACCGTACCCAGGACCGTAGAGTGTTCTTTTATCAGTTGAGCTTCTGTGATGACCCTGCCAGACTCAAGATGTTGCCTCCTCTCTCAGCTTTCCATGCTCTTCTACTGCCAGATGAGCTCTTCACCTGTGTTGACTCATGGTTTCTATAGCAGCAGTGACATCACAAAGAACCAGTTTCACCACCAACCTATGATGTGTTGGCAATGCTTTAGCAGTGGGCTGCTATACATTTTTTCCTTTAGCCTGTGTTAAATCTGTGCCCTTTGGTTTTGGAGGGTGTTTTCCGATAGGTGGGCTGAGGGAATGGAGATTCTGTCTTTGTTTTCTATATAAACAAAAACATTTTTTCATAAACAAGGAGTCAGCACCACTTAACAAAGAAACTAGCATTAAACTGCATTTTCTGGATATACAGTGAATATATTGATAGTATAAGACAGAGGTTACCTTTTTATTAGAAGAGGGAGTTGGGAATGAAGATGGCGGTAGTCTCATGATGTTCTCCCTGAAGTGGTGACATCACAAAGATCAGCGCTCACCAATAATAGCTGAACAAAAAACCTCTAGACTTGAAAAGTGTCTTATTTTCTCTTTTCATTCCCTGCTTTTTCTCTCATTCTCTTTTTCTCTTCCCCATTTTTTCTTTTGTTTTCTTCCTTCCTTTTTCTCTTTGACTAGCCTGTGTATCTATCTTTTCCCCTCTACTCTGAAATAAAATAAAATCTGTAAATCTAAGCACAGGCAGTGTGACTGAGATTATAAAACCAAACTAGCTCCTAACCCCCCTATTATCAGATGGTTGAAAAATCATAAAATCGTAGAAATTATATATAGAAAAGACTTTTTGTTATCTGATCTATCTCTCTGCCAGTGCAGGATTGTTCCCTATAAAATATTTACCATAGGCATGTGAGATTAATGTTAAATCTCCCAGATGACATTTCTGTTTGTAGATTATTTCATACCTTGTAGCTCTGGAAAGGATGGATTGTTTTGTAGTTAAATCACTGCACTGGTACTCAGGAAATTTAGGTTCAGTTCTCAGCTTTACAACAGATCTCCTGTTAAATCATGAGCAAGTCACTTAAACAGTCTGATTCTTAATTACAAGTTCCCCATCTGTAAATTGGGGATGATAATTCTTCCTTTTTTCACCTTTTGCCTGTCTTGTCTAGTTGGATAGTAAGCTCTTTGGGGCTGTGTCTTACTACGTATATGTACCATGCCTAGCACAATGGGACTCCAGTTTAGGTTGGGTCCTCTAGGTATGATTATACTACAAATAATACTTGCATACATACATCTCTGTGACTGTCTGCAGTTGAGTATTTTGTATAATATTAATCATTGCAGCAATTTTCCTTCCATTATGTGATTTTTTTTCCAGCTCCATTTGCCTTGTATAAAACATTTGTGCAGAAATATTGCCCAATATTTCACAACTACTTTCAGTGTGTAGTACCAGATACCAACTAAATATGTGGATTATAGTTCATTTGACAGATAACAGATGTTGATGATGCAGGAAAAGGGTTCACAGTGAGGTACCCTAGTCAAGTACAGGTAGTAGAGTAGTTTAGACCCAGGAGATAAAAAACTAAAAGCTTCCATAAGAATTAAAAGCTGACAAAATTCTGGGAGCACTAACATAACTGAATACTCTCTGAAATTAAATAATTTGAAGTATTATTTATATTTTGAAGTAGTATTTTTTTCCCTTTTCTTTGATACCTTAGTTCACTGCGTATGTGGAAAATGCCTCTCGTTGCCTGGTAACCATGCATATATCCATTTCAGGTTGATGTCAAACTGATAAAATTTGGTTGCCTGAAGCTAGGCAAGTGACCTAATCGTTTGGGATACTGTGTTTAGTTCTCATAATGAATCTCAAAACAAATATCACAGTAGCAGAAAGGGTTCAGAGATGGGCAACCAAATTGACTTCAGGCATGGAAATGCTTTTGGAAGGATGAGAGATTGAAAGGTTTGGGATTGTTTAGAGGAGAATAGTAGAGAACACAGAGATGTATAAAATAGTGAACTGTTTAGCAAAGATAAACTGGTCACGTTTGTTTATTCTTTCGCATAATGTGTGAACAAGGAGACATTAGATGGAATTAAAAAGAACACATTTGAAATAGGTAAATGAAAATACTTCAAAATTGCTATGAGATATTATTGAGGCTAAGGGCTTTATAGGATTCACAAAAGGATTGGATATTACAGGTAGGGATGTAATGTTGCCTGTGATTAAGGTTGCATAAAACTTCCCATTGCAAGACCCTGGTTTCAGTTGCTTATAACTTTTGCGAAACTTTAACCATTTGAGCTGAAATGTTCCATGGTGTGTGTCTGTCTGTCTGTCTCTGTCTCTGTCTCTTTCTTGCTCTCATTGAAATTTCAGTCCAAACAGTAAAAAAAATTATTGAGAAATATTTTCTTTGAGATGCTCTAGAGTACACATGCTTTGGAGCAGGGTCTAGAAAGGAGGTAATCTTTATATCAGGGATGTACCTTTTTGCTGTCCCTGTGAAAATCCACTCAAATTTGGCCAAAGTATAAGCCTTTGGGAAAATAATCCCAGTTTCACTTTCTCACTAGACTTGCTTGAGCTTCTCAACCAAATTCCCCGAAGAGTCTCCTTGCTCCAAGCAGAATTGAAAGGGCAAATCTGGACTGGGGTGTTGCTGTGGGCAGGGCTGGGTACTGACACCACAATTCCTAAGTGTCTCAAATTGGGCACCCAAAATTAATGGAAACTTTTAACTTAATCTCTCTGTGCCTCAGTTCCTCACCTGTAAAATGGGGATACCACCACCCCCTCACTTCATACGGGTGTTGTGAAGATTGATTAGTTATTTGTGAAGCATGCAGATATTATAGTGATGAACACCATAGAAAAGCCCAGGAGGAAATTAATAATTCTGTCTTTAGAGCAGGGTTTGAATAGTGTGCAGTAACTAAGGCATGGGGGGCACACAGTGAATAATGAGAAGAAAAATATTGAAAGGCTGCTTATTAACTGAGTGCCATCTCTCCTGTGCACTGAATGAAACAAGTTCCTGAAGAAAAATAGTATGTGGTCAAGTAATTAGAGTGTATTGTTATGCATATGCACAAGAAGACTGAATTAAGGTCCTCGCTTATAGACAGCCTCCCAACCTGAAGCAAATACTCACCAGCAACCGCACACCATACAACATAAACACTAACCCAGGAACCTATCCTTGCAACAAAGCCCGATGCCAGCTCTGTCCACATATCCATTCAAGTGACACCATCATAGGACCTAATCAAATCAGAAACGCCATCAGGGGCTCGTACACCTGCACATCTACCAACGTGATATATGCCATCATGTGCCAGCAATGCCCCTCTGCCATGTACATTGGCCAAACCGGACAGTCTCTACGCAAAAGAATAAATGGACACAAATCTGACATCAGGAATCATAACATTCAAAAACCAGTGGGAGAACACTTCAACCTCTCTAACCACTCAGTGACAGACTTGAAGGTGGCAATTTTGCAACAAAAAAACTTCAAAAACAGACTCCAAAGAGAAACTGCTGAACTTGAATTAATATGCAAACTAGATACTATTAACTGTGGCCTAAACAAAGACTGGGAATGGTTGGGTCATTACACCAATTGAATCTATTTCCCTATGTTAAGTTCTCCTCACACCTTCTATGGGCCATCTTAATTATCACTTCAAAAAGTTTTTTTTTTCCTCCTGCTAACGATAGCTCATCTCAATTGATTAGACTCTGCCTGTTGGTATGCATACTTCCACCTTTTCATGTTCTCTGTATGTATAAATATCCCCTGTCTGTGTGTTCCATTCTATGCATCCGAAGAAGTGAGCTGCAGCTCACGAAAGCTCATGCTAAAATAAATTTGTTAGTCTTTAAGGTGCCACAAGTACTCCTGTTCTTTTTGCGGATACAGACTAACACGGCTGCTACTCTGAAACCTGAATTAAGGTTGCAGTTCTGCAAATGTGGCATTTGCAGCATTGTGCTCCAGAATCTGTCTTCATTTTTTAAAAATGGTTTCTATCCCTCGTGGTGGCAAAAATAGCGAATAGTTAAAGTCGATGCTTGTCTGGTGCAGAGAAGCTGAAAAAATAGCTATGAGAAATGTGAACTGCCATTGGGTTACAGAGCTGTGACTGTTAATCTCAGTCAGGGTGCTATGGCCTCTATGATTCCATAGCCTTAAAGTCAGATATTTTTCCAAGATGCCACAAAATTTGGCATTTTTGTCATGGAATTGGCCACTTTGCTGCAGCCATGTGCCTGATGTGTTGTTCTGTCTCCCAGCCCTGCCTAGACCTTCCTGTAGCTGCCTCTTGATTTCTAGCTTTCCCTCTGGATTACAGAGTACATTCCTTGCATTGTTGCATGTATCCAGGCAGCCAGGGATAGAGGAGACAGGTTAGTCCAGTTTACAATCAGGGAGCATTTGGCTGGTTGCCTGGAGAATGGCACAGCAACCAACAACTGGAGAGTTGGAGAGGTGAGCTACTGAAGCTGGCTACCAACTCTCCCTTCTCCAGCACGAATTGCAGAGAAAAAGTTTCTGAGCTGGATTGCCTGGATAACATTGTGGGAGCTGAGATCTGTGCTGAGACAGGGCCACCTAGAAAACATAACAGAAAAATCCATTGTCAAAAATAATCATTTTGACAATAATCATTGACTAATTTTATGTTTCATGAGACATAGTTGTATATATTGTGGTTTGGGTTGGGAATAAAGGGTATTTAATTATGACCAAATTTAAGAGTACTTTCAGAAGAATATGGTCTTGTTGTATGACACAGGACCCTGACTAAAGTTAAACAACCTCTCTTAATGTACGCATGTTGGTGATTGCATCTTTACAGTATCAAGAAAATGCAGTAATGTATCTCTTTCAATTGTAAAGAAACAGCAATATTGGAGCAATTTGTCAGACTCCAAATCAAATTAGAGTAAAGTTGTTTTCCAACCATTACAGTTTCTTTTCAAAAGACTGGAAAGAATGGAGGCCTTTGCCATAAAGCTTTTAAAGATCAGCACTTTGAAGATATTTCCTTTGTCATCAGTTTAAAGCTGAATTGAATGGTAGTCGTCTTACTTACCTGAAATTATGGGATTTGTAAAATACCTTGATACTAACTTGTGTAGTTTATTTTATTTTTTTTTACAGATATCTTGGTATCATTTGATGAAATGCATCATATAAAGTCAATAATAATTATTATCTTTGTCTTTAATGTATTAGATTTCTATCTATACTTTTCATATTTGGTTCTTTTATCAGGTTCAGAACTTAACATTGCGCAGTCAGAAGTTGGGCGTATTGTGTAGTTCACAGAATGGCCCACCAAAGAGCAGTAGTCAAGCTCAGTCATTGGCTCTATGTACTAATAAAACTGTGACCGGTACCAAGGCCAGCCAACCTGATTCTCCAGACAGCAACAGAAAAGGAGAGAGCCCAACGTCTGAGTGTCGAAGTACATCTGTCACACGGACATCAAGTATACATCAGTTAATAGCACCAGGTGCGATGAACCTTTAGCTTTAAAAAGGTTGTTAAAGTTCACCCTGTCATGTATAGCCCACAAACAAGTGTCTAATGCCTCAATAAATCATTTGGAAATAAATAATTAATTTCAGTGGTGCTTAAAATATTTGTATCTTAGAATTCTCCTATGCCTTCAGAGAGAAGGGCAGAAGAGAGAGAAAAAGAATTTAAAAAGGAGTGTGTGTGTCTGTGTGTTGTCCAGAGTGGTGGTAGTTGCGATATTTCTGTTGCATTAGCACCCAAAGGCCCAGTCATGATCAGGACACCATTGTGCTCAGCAGTGCATAAACTTCATAGGTAGACCTCTCCCTGCCTCATAGAGTTTATAATCTAGTTTACAAGAAGTCAAGAAAATGAGTGTGGCAAACAAAAGGAAAAAAAGTGGGGAGCTAGAGGATAAGGTTAACCAAGCTAAGACTATGCACTTAGGTTGGCTATTGCATAATTTAATAATTCCTGCTGGTTCAAAGAGTAGAAATTTTGCCATAGTAAGTGGGCTGAGTAGGGCTGGTGAGCCACATCGGCTTAATTTCAGGCTTCGAGAGAGAGAGAGGCTGCAAGGCAGACAGCTCTTGAATTTTTGACCCCCCCCATTGTTGTCAATCAGGAAAGTAATCCATCCCCTACTTAAAAAAAAATTAGCTTTCAAATGATTATTTTTCAAATGAAAGAGAAAACAGGTAGGGCTGGGAAGAGGGATGGAGAAAAGGAAAGGTGTGCCCCAGAGGAACATCTCAAGCACTTCAGTTTCCCATTGTAGGCAGTTATGACAAGGAGTCACTGGCTCCTTTGGGAGGAAGGGGAGTACGTCTCTGAAAATGAGAACACTTTTTAGGTTCCTAATTATTTATTAGTTGCGTAACTTTAGGCACTTAGTTTTTACAGGCTTAGTCTAAATGTTCTAATTTAAAACTTTTTGAGCCCATTATTTTTAAAAAACTATTTTTAAATAGCACTGACTGACATAAAATTAGCAATTTTAATCCAACCTTATTGACTCTAAAGTACTTACCTCTTTTATATTACAACTATTTTAAAGCAGGCAAATGCTGTTCTTTTCAAAGTTGAGAGTAGTATTTTTTAACTAAAAGAAGTCTTATTAACAATAGTCTTAGAACTGGTGGCAGAAAGATAGATGTCTTTCTCTAGAAATATTTGTGTAGCTAAAACAAGCATGTTTTATTTAATTGTTCAGTGCTATATTTCACTTTGGAATTTACCAAAATAAATGCATTCCATTTGTGTGTTACATTTAGGACACTGTATATGGTTGAAGAGGGTATTTTCTAAGGCATTTCTAAGTTGTGCTCGTCTGAAAGGCTTGGTCAAGTTCTGTGCAGACTTTAGTCATCTGATGTGAAAATTTTCCTCATTTAAACATTTATTGTAATGTTCTTTGAACTTATGTAAACAAATACTAATTGTCATTTTTTCCCCCCTCACAGCTTCATATTCTGCAATTCAACCTCATTCTCTAATAAAACATCAGCAGATACCTCTTCATTCACCTCCTCCAAAGATTTCCCATCATCAGCTGATATTACAACAGCAGCAAGTTCAGCCTATCACACTTCAGACTCCTCCTAATCAGGAACCACCTCCATCACAACACTATGTTCCACTCCAAAGCCATGGTCTTCCTCCAGTTCCTAATAGTGTCCAGTCACAACATTGCTCACCTGTTCACATCCATCCTCCTCCTTTAACAATATCTCCTACTCCATCCCCATCAGCTCAGCAGTCAGTAGTGGTGTCTCCTACGCCTGCTCACTCACCTAGTCAGTCGCCCACCATAATAATTCATCCACAAGCACTTATTCAGTCACAACCACATCCTCTTATGCCATCAGCTCTACAGTCGGAGCAGAACCCACAGCAGCCCACTACTAGTCAAGTACGACCGGTAGCACAACAGCTTAATCTTCCATCCCATCTTACAGTTCCACCTTCCCCAGTAGTACACATTGGGCCAGTAGATCAGCCAAACTTGATGTCCCCGGGCCAGCAGACAGTGTCTCCAACACCACATCAGCAATATCCGACCTTACAGTCCGTGCCAATCCCAGTTGCAACCCCTCCACAGCTGTCAACATCTCCAACCCAGATTCAACAACTGCCCTTGCAGTCTGTGCAATCTTTACAAATGCAGCCTGAAATTCTATCCCAGGGCCAGGTTTTGGTGCAAAATACTTTGGTTTCTGAGGAGGAGCTTCCTGCTGCAGAAGCTTTGGTCCAACTGCCATTTCAGACTCTTCCGCCACCACAGACTGTTGCAGTAAACCTTCAAGTACAACCATCAGTACCTGTTGAAACCCCTGTGGTAAGCTCTCAGAAATTTTCTTTTTGGTTTTGATATTTAACTAAAAGTGAAAAACGCTTTCTCCACTAACATTCTATTATGGCCATAGATGACAGAAATCTCGTGTGTGTATAAGGAAAGAAGAATCTGTTCTCAAAAACATTTACAGGTTTGGTAAAACTGGCATTGCTGCATGGCATCTAAACAAAGCGATGTGTTGAAAAACTGGCTCCCAGTCTGACATTCATTTTATTGCTGGATAAGCAAATAATATTACTATCTTTGCAGAACTGACTTTTCCATTTTGAAACTGTATCCTTTGAAGAAAATGTTTTGGGGCGTATTCTCCATCCTACCCCAAATTCCACTTGAGTGCATTTGAAGGAGGTGGAGGGACACAGAACTGCACAGGAGCAGCTGTAACTTACACCACTGACATAAGGTCCCGCAGGGAATCAGTAGCTCCACCATACCCATGGAATGTCATTAACATAATCGCTTCTTCCCCTTATGCTAGGGTGAGGAACAGTTGATGCAAGAGCTGCCTCCACCAGCTTTATGCCAGTGTCAAGTTCCCCCCAGACTATGAAATTTTGGCCCTCTATATTAAATACAGTGCAATTTTAAATATTCAAATACATTTGTCTAATCAAGGCTTTGGGAATTTTCAGGGAACATAAAAAGAAGTTATGGGTAACTGAATTTTGGATAGTTCAGTTGGTACTGTAACTGAAAAGCCTCTCCACCAAGAGAGATTTAGGGAATGTTTATGCCCCCTTTGTGTTCACAGCCACTGCACTAACCAAGTAGTTCTTTGCTAGTCTTAGCTCTTATTATTTTAATAGTTGTTGTTTTCAGTTGTGGCTCACTCGTTTTGACCTGGATTCAGAAAAGCACTTAAGAATGTGCTTTTAACAGTAAGCATGAGTAGTCCCATTGAAGACAGTGGAATTACTCACATGTTTAAAGATAAGACCATGCTTAAGTGTTTTGCTGGATTAGAGCCTTTGTCATCTGGTTTTCCTGATGTGCACCCAGTGATGAGCTGCCAAATTTTTAACAACGGGTTCCCTCCTCCCTCCAAAATTTTAACAACGGGTTCCCTCCTTCCCCCCCCCTCCGGGGGGCGGGGGGTCGTGCCCCATCCAACCCCTCATGTTCCTTGACACACACACTCCGAGACCCCTGACCCATCCCCCCCTTCCCTGTCCCCTGACTGCCCCTTGCCGCCCCACCCAACCCCTCCTCTCATTCTCAATGGCCCCCCAGAACCCCTACCCCATACAACTACCCCTTCTCTCTGTCCCTGAGTGCCCCCACCACCTCATCCAACCCTGCTCTTTCCTGACTGCTCCCCCGGACCCTTGCCCCCATTCAATCCCCCTGTTCCCTGCCCTCTGACCCCCCCACCCCCAAACTCCTCTACCCTCTCTCCAACACCCCCTCCCTGCCCCCTTACCGTGCTGCCTGGACGTGGCTGGGCCAGGACAGGAGTCGCGCGGCCGGAGCCGGAGGATGCGGCGGGAGCCCAGCGGCCAGAGCCAGGTGGCTGGCCGGGTGGAGCCAGGGAGGGCTGCGGCCAGAGCTGGAGCCGGGCAGCCGGCTTATTTAATCATCAGAATCCAGTCATGGATAGATGGGAGTGAGGGGTGTCTGTAGTGTGGAAAAACTGAAGTATATTATTAATAGGTGATAGTATATTTTTAAAAATCAGTTGGCAATTTGTTTGTCAAGATTACATTCATGTATCTGTTTTAGGGTGTTATAGTAGAATGGAAATCTTTCTTAAAGCAATGATCTGTTCAATGCAGATTTACCAAGTGGAGAACGTGTGTGAGGAAGAGATGCCAGAGGAGTCTGAATGCGTCCGTATGGTTAGAACACCTACCCCACCAACCTTGTCTCCACCGATCATAACCTTAGGAAATGGCGAGGAGCTTGCTTCAGAGGCGCCTTTGTCAGGTGAGCACAAGTGCAGAGACTGTTGGAATTAGGTCAGCTTTTCTGCCTGAATCTCTTTCTGATCAGGTACTTTTCCTAGCTTGAAATATTTAAAGCAAAAGCATGTGACTTTCACCTGTTTTTAAGGTTTAATGGGATAGTTCTCCAATTAATGAAGCTTCGTGAAATATACTAGAAAGCAGGATGGTAGAATGATGTATTCAGTTATAAAGAAATATATGAAAACAATATTTATTTTTAAGAAAGCTATTTATATAGTGAGAATGTTTGTTTTTTGATTAAATTTAATTGATTTTTATATTAAAAACAAACAAAGATAAATGACTTACAGCTTGTATATCATTTGACCTCTTAGACACAAGGTCTTTGTGGCAGCGACTCTGCTTCCACATGCGCTTGTATAGCACCTAGCAAATGGAACACCTATCTTGATTGGGGCCCATAGGCACTACCACAATTAATTAATTAATAACAGTAGCAATCTTCATTGGTTTGTGAACTGCCCCCAACACACTGCAGCCCTGATCATACAAGCTGATCTTCTTGCAGGATCAAGGACTCTAGCTGGAAAATGCTATAAGGATATCAGCTGCATTGTAATTATTACAATTCACTTTGTTTTTTGGTAGGTCATGAGAATGGTGTATTGTGAGACAAAAGCAACCAATAAATAATTTTATTTAGTTTAATTATAGAGAATACACTTTGTCTGTTGCACTAGCGTCTGATCCTGCAGGTAGATGGATACTCCTATGAGGTGCTGAGTACCCTCAATTCCTTTCTAAATCAGAGAGAGTTCAGAGCATTTTGAACATCGCAGGAAGTGCTCGGCACATTGTAGGATCAGGTCCTGGAATAGAACAGGGAGAAGAAGGCATAAGAAAGTCTCTTCCCTCAGGCAGCAGGACAGGATTTATTTATTGCATCCACATGCCAGGAGAGAATGCTGACTGATATCAGGATCAGTAACTGTATTTACTCAGTCCAAAGCAAATACTAGCCAACATCAGGTACAAGTATAGTTTACTCCTGCCTGGACGAGCCAGCATAGTATGCCCTCCTGGAAAGCGAGGAGGGATCCTGCCTGGACTGAAGAAGTCATTTTGTACAGGCTGCCCTATTGTTGTTTTGCTCCCACTCCAACTAGAGCAGCCTTTGTGTGTATTGTATAACTGTTATGAATAATTGTCATGAAACAGCCCAGACATGCCTGAGTCTGTTGGAGGAATCCAAATAGTCTCAGGTACGTGTTTTTCCTCACGTTTTAGTAAACACAAGAGTTAATTACATAAGCAAACCTGCAGTGCCACTCATTCAGAAGGTTCCAACCCTTCAGCTATTTCTTTGTGTTCTTCCTCAGAGCCACAGGTCTGTTTCTCGCATAAAGCCACTATAGAACCTCAAAAAGTATCAAGCCAGGTGTCAGTATTCTACAGTACAGAATGCCTAACTTAATTCCTGTTACTTTCAACCCCTATCTTATCCCAGGCCTTCATTTGTTTGATGAGAAAGTTCAGAGCAAACACTTTTATTCTAAACACAGAGTAAATTATAAATCCAAATATATATCACACATTTACAAATCTGTTTAACTGCAAGTTATTCTACTATTTTAATTAAGCCCTCTTAAGAGATTTGTATCAATCCAATCAGCTTCTTGGGCTGGAAAGATGAGACGAAGTATCTGGCAAGGGGACCATTACACCTCTGAATTTATCAGGGAGTTAGCGAGTGAGGGTGACAACAAGTAAAGAGGGATTAGGGCATGGAAGGACGAAGGAAACAGCAATACACTTGTGGTTTTTTAGTTTAAGGCATATGCACACCTTGTTGGTTTTGAGTTACTTTTGCGGGGGGGTTTTGTATAAAATAAGAGACGAAGTGAATATTATTGATGCACTGTAACAAATAATTAACCCACTGAGATGAAGATTAGAATAATAATAGTGAATTTATTTATATGCCATAAGCATGCATGACATCTTACATGGCCACTAGGAGACACAGACCAAAATTTTCAAATCCGGGTGCCTGCAGTTGGGCTCCTGTATCCATATTTAGGCACCTAAATAGAAGTGGCCTGACTTTCTAATGTGTTTATGAATTTGCAGCTCAGTGGGAACTGGAAATCAGGCCATTTCTATTGAAATGCTTAAATATGGTTTTAGGAGCCCAGCTTTAGACTCCCAAGTTTTAAATGTTGGTCTCTGTTCCTGCCTTGTGAATTTACAATCTAGATGGATGGCTAAGAGCTATATGATACAAATATTTGAAAGATGTTTGTTGTGGACAAAGGTGAGTATAGCTGGGAGATACTGAACAAAGGGAAATTCAGGTTGAATGTCAGGAAAAATGTCCTAATGGTGCAGGCTATTAGGATAACTTTACTTTCCTTGGAAGACTGTTCCACGGAAAGTAAAGTTGTCCTATCATTGGTATAATTTAAAGTTTATAATATAAACTATAGGAGAAAAAAATCTTCATTGACAAGATCATGAATGCATTAATGTAGGTGTTTTCCATCTCTGCTTTCTATTACTCTGTGAAAATATCTGGACACAGTGATTAAAAGTATAATATATTTTAAATTATTTTTTTCCAGAACAAGTGGGACTTCCTGCAATGGCATCATCAGTCAGTGCCTCAGTAATTAAATCTCCATCAGACCCTTCACATGCCTCTATTCCACCACCTCCTCTTTTGCTTCCAGCAGCTGCCACAAGGAGTAGCCTCACATCAATGCCTAATAGCATTCCTAACCTAGAAAACAAACCTCCACAGGCTATCGTTAAACCACAGATCCTGACTCATGTTATTGAGGGCTTTGTGATTCAGGAGGGTTTAGAGCCATTTCCTGTAAGTGTAAAAGTTAAAAGCTATTAACATATGTTTTAAAAGACAAACAAATCTGGTTCAGTTATTTGTGGCTATTATATAGTTAAGTTCCTTATATTCTGAATACCTTTTCAGAATTTTGGGATTGACCTTCTTTTCCTTCTGTTTATAGCCAATTTATTACAGCACTTTTACAGCATATTTTATATATGCATATGTTATATGCATATTTACATGTATTACAGCATATGTGAATCAGGTTTATCTTAAGTGTATAGTTCAAATTCATGCTACTTTTTCATCCAGCTGTATAATTGAATGGCAGGTTACTAGTTTTTAAAGAACCATAGCAGAAAATTTTTCTGAGGAAAAAAAAAAAAAAAAAAAAAAGAAGAGGGCTATTAAAAAGTATATATGTTTTTTGTGAGGAGAAGTAGATAGTGAGATGAAATTATTTTAGTATTATTGTTTATAATATTTAGCTTTACTTTTATCCATCTTATAGAAAAATTACTGCGTGTAGATATCTGAGATGGTGCTCTGCCTATACTATGACTTTGGTGTTAAGAATTGTTGGACAAACTTTGATCCCATTGAAGTCACTGACAAAACACTGACAGGAGTTAGCCCTGTAAGAGCAGATTGTTGCTAAGCACTGGAAACTTTTAAAGCCAGAAATGTCCAGTTTCAGACTACTGGGTCTGTAGTTTTGAAAAGTGTGATGTCTTCTGCATTGCTAATCACCTTACTGGATAACTCTCATGCTCTCATTCACCTTTCTCATCTCCCTTTGTTTACTATAGTTAAGTCTAGTTTTGATTGTAAGATCTGTAGGGCAGGAACCTGTCCTTTTATTTGTCTATAAAATGATGTGTGCATGTGTAGCACTATGTATCATAACGATGAACAGGCTAAAGAATGCAAACACTGTTGTTGTGGCTCAGCTAAATACCATGTGCCATTTTCTTCTAATTGTTGTTTCATAGTACTCTGCTTTTATTATAACAGGTAAGTCGTTCATCTCTTCTGGTTGAGCAGCCTGCGAAAAAAAGGCTCCTAATGGAGGGTCAGGTCATGAGTGTCATGTGTGTTGAGTCAGAGCTGCAGAACAATACAAAACATGCAGAGAACTCCTCAGACACAGAGATAGAGGACATAATTACAGAAGGTTTGTAGATTTAATTTAATACACATTATTCCAGTCATGCTATGGCATAGACTGTGCAGTCTGTACATCAGGACTGTTTCTCTATCTTAGATCCTTTTGACACTCTATCTAGTGATGATGTTTGAAACTATTTTCAAACAGTTATAGCCAAACACAGATTGTAATGGTGTTCAGTATGGATGCACGCTGTTTTAAGAAACTATGTCATTGACTTACCTAAGTAAAATAGCATAGCTTGGGCTAGCACCATTCTCAAAAAAGAAACCATGCTGACAATAATTCCTTTCCTTTCCTTTTTCCATTGCAAAACAGTTACAGACAATTTTGTTAGAACCCTGGTAATCAAACATTTTTTTTAACTTGGATTATTTTACTACCATGGTTCATAGATTCAAAGGCCAGACGGGATCACTGTGGTCATCTAGTCTGACCTTCATAACACAAGCCATAAAACTTCCACAAAATAATCCCTATTTGAATGAGAGCATATCTTGTAGAAAAACATTCTCCATCACTGGCAAATTTTAAATCAAGACTGAATCTACTACAGCCCTGGTTAAATTACTCTGATGATTAATAACCCTCACTGTTAAAAATTGCTGCCTTATTTCCAGTCTGAATTTATATAGCTTCAACTTCCCGCCACTGGATCCTGTTACACCTATGTCTGCTACACTGAGGATCCCATTATCAAATATTTGTTGCCCATGGTAGATATTTGTAGCCTGTGATTAAGTCAGCCTTGAGCCTCCTCTTTGTTAGATTCCAGGTGTTCAGTCTGTTTAGTTTATCACTGAGGCATATTTTCCAATCCTTTAACCAATCTTGTCGCTCTTCTCTGAACCCTCTCCAATTCATCAACATTCTGTGTTCATGCCCTAGTATGGAAAGCATCATAAATGATATAGAGAGAAGAGATTTAGACCTCCTAGTCCAGGTCCCAGTCAATGGTGTATTATTCTCTGCCTTGCATTTTCTAATATATTTTCAGTCTAATTTTAAAGTTCCAAATTCCACCATCTCCTCTGGGGGGGTGGGGGTGTCTCTTCCACAGTCTAATACAGTTGACACTGTCAGGAAGTTGTTTTTGGTACTAAGCCTATGATTTTCTTTATTTTCCAGCTCAGCTTCTAGTTTATACCTCCTTGTACCATAATTCCTTTCTGTCCTTCAAATATCCATATATTGTTACCTTGTCCTCTCCCCTGCCCCAAATGAGTTGTTTGTTAGCCAAGCTGTACCATATGTGCATCTTTTTCTAATCTTTCCTCATAAGTACATCAGAGACCTCTCTAGCAATTAGAATTGTTTTTATTATCATGGTTTGCCACTGCTTAAGAGAGGAGAATTGCAGGTGTTTGGGGAGGGAAAAAGCATAGTGTTTCTAACAGTTCTGAAGCTAAGAGGAATATTTGTTGATGGTGACATAATAGAAAATTTAATCACTATTGGATTTTTATTTAAACCTGAGATTCAGGTCACAGCTCAAATGGTATTTGGGGCCAGATGCCTTGAGGTTCCAACTGCATGTAAATTCTCATCTTAGTAGTTCATTTCAGTAACGCATTGGAACAGACCCACATCGATAACTTATTTATCTTGGAAACACTTTATTGAAATGAGATATAGTAGTTTGCAGTCCTATTGTAAGTCAAAACACGTGAGATGGTAGCTAAAAATTAAATACAAAATTAATTTTAAGCTTCCAGTCCAAGGTTTTCTGACTTGTTTTAGTTTGAGAGATCACAATTGCTGATACGGCTCATAAGTCCTCCAAAACCTTTTTGCATTTTTCAAGGACAGCCTTAACTTAGTAATTTCCTGATGTTTGAGGACTTCACTTTGAAACCTTAACATTCTTTCAATGCTGTTTTTTAAATTACATTTCCTATATATTTTAAAAATAAAAATTAAAAAACACAGACATTTCACCATGTTCAGCTATTTGGTAGTCATCAGTGGAACATTCTGTACTCTATAAGGTGTACAACCAATGAGATTTGAGCCTCTGGCCTTTCCGTGTCATATGTAGGCAAGATTCTTCAGATCCCTGTCTTTTTCCCTGAGAAAGTGACATAACTCCTTGTCTTGCATGTCCCTTAACAGTTGAGGGATATGGAGTATGGTGAAAGAAAAGATAAGTGACAGAATATTTTACAAAAGCTTTTAGAAAGATCTATCACTGTTTAGTTGTCTTCATAATTGTGAATGGTGCCAATATCTCTGTGAGAGCTGCCATTTTACTGACTCAGAGGGGTAGCCGTGTTAGTCTGGATCTGTAAAAGCAGCAAAGAATCCTGTGGCACCTTATAGACTAACAGATGTTTTGCAGCATGAGCTTTCGTGGGTGAATACCCACTTGCATCCGAAGAAGTGGGTATTCACCCACGAAAGCTCATGCTGCAAAACGTCTGTTAGTCTATAAGGTGCCACAGGATTCTTTGCTGATTTTACTGACTGGCCATCAGAAGAGAGGCAGGAGGCTTTCAAAGTTGTTATATGTGGTAAGTTCTGTTACTTGTGACTTTTTTTGTTAATTTAACAATACTGTATACAATACCCTTCTAGACAAATAAATGACAAAACTTACCTTGTAACAGCTTTGTAAATCTCCTACCTCATGTTTGTGTGTGGAGAGCTCTACTTCTTGATTTATATTAAGCTGTTAGATCAGGGGTAGGCAACCTATGGCACGTGTGCCGAAGGCGGCATGCGAGCTGATTTTCAGTGGCACTCACACTGCCCGGGGCCTGGCCACTGGTCCGGAGGCTCTGCATTTTAATTTAATTTTAAATGAAGCTTCTTAAACATTTTAAAAACCTTATTTACTTTACATACAACAATAGTTTAGTTATATATTATAGACTTACAGAAAGATTCCTTCTAAAAACGTTAAAATGTATTACTGGCATGCGAGACCTTAAATTAGAGTGAATAAATGAAGACTCGGCACACCACTTCTGAAAGGTTGACGACCCCTGTGTTAGACTATCAAGATGGCAATTACCTGACTCATTAGTAATTAGTAATTTTTTACTTCATGTGAGATATTTTTAAAATATTAAGGGCTTTTACTCTCTTTTGATGTACGCTTTAGAGTGTTTGCAGTTTCAGTGGAGTAATTAGCAAGTCATCTTAAATTTGGTAGTTACACTGAATACTGTCTGTTTCATTTTTCACAGAACTCTCTAGGGTTCTTTGTGTACTAACAATAAGTAAGACTAAGATTTTGTCACAGATATTTTTAGTAAAAGATCACGGGCAAAAGAGAAAAATTAATGGAAGCCGTGACCTGTCCGTGATTTTACTAAAAATATCCTGGACAAAATGGAGATCTGTGGGTCCCATGCTGCTTGAAGCAGGGCAGCTCGCAGGGGCTAGGAGCCTCCTGCAGCAGCTGGGGGCTGTGGGATATCCCTGCCACCTGCAGCTCCCAGGGTCCCCCGCTGCCTGTGGCGACCAGGAGCTGCGGGATACCGTTGAGATGAATGGGGCAGATCGCACCTCTAAAAGCTGTTTCCAGTGCTGCAAAAGCAGGCAGATGTCACCACATCATTAGGTGTGTCTGCATTACAAGGGCTACAGCAGCACAGTTGCAGCAGCATTATAGTGTAGACACTTGGTACAGCAATGGAAGGGATTTTTTCATCACTTAAGTAAACCCACCCCCTTAAGAGGCAGTAGCTAGGTCAACCTAGCAGTGTCTAAAGCATGACAGGTCCTCATCTTTGGAATTTGCTTCCCTCCTGGTTCCAGCAGAACCTGGATTTGTTAACTTTCCAGGCACGATTTAAAGTCTGATTTCTTTTATAATATTTTGGGGAGTTAAAGGATAATGAAGGATAATTTCTATGCATTAAGTTTTCTTGTGTGTCAGTAAATGGGAAAATTTGCTGTTGAAATTAATCAAAGTAAAGGACTGAAAAATGTTTAAATTTTCAACAGCTCTGACCACTCCTTTTGTAACTAGGACCATGCATTCACATATAATTAAATCACTGAGTGTGGTGATCAATGTGCATTAATAACTATGGTGATAAAATATGTGAAGTAATAATATTATTAAAACAGCAAATGAAGTATATTTTATATAAGATGGGAACACTGCTTAATTCAGGAGAGAACAGGATTCCCCGAACCACTTGTCAGAGCACAAAGACAATCAAATGAGCCTGACAAAGATTTGATCACACACGTCACTACATTATGCAATCTGAAAAGAAAAAATAAACTAAACATAGGGAATACATCTTACAGTAGCCTAATATTTTTAGGAATCCTGGCTTGGGCATGGCCTGTGTGGCTTAAAAAGGAAAATACCTTAATAATATTAATTCCCTTCCTGTAGGCTTATTCTCTTCTTAAATTGCTATCTGTTCCATAGATTAGATTCAGTGCTTCAGTGGCTTCCTCAATCCTGCTCCTGATGATAAGAGTTATTCTCATCCATTCAGGGAAGAGAAATAGTACTTTGTAATGATGTGACATATTACAGCTAAGTGACAGAGCTTGAATTTTGAATATGGATTGTCAAATGCTCACAGTGAACTGTTTATGATCGGTTCATAGAAGGGGAAAGAAGCTTGATTAAATTTGAGGACATTATCTGCTCATGACATGAAACAAAACAAGAGAGGCTAAATTCATTAGATAAATTAAGTAACACTTCACTCTGGTCAAACAATAATTTGTATAATCTACTGGTTTGGCATCAATTGTCTGTTTACCTTTCTAAAGGCATTCAGTTAAATGTGTTGATATTGATATTTGAATTTTACTTTGTGCCTCCTTAAGAGATAAGAAACTAAATGGCATCATATTTAAATTGTTCAAACTGACTTCTTATGTGTGTCACTCCTTTCTTTAGAGGGACTAGATGAAATGGAAAATGATCTCCTGAAGTGTGAGTTTTGTGGAAAAATGGGATATGCTAATAAGTTCCTACGGTCAAAGCGATTCTGCTCCATGTCCTGTGCCAAAAGGTATTCTACATTATTATTATTATTATTATTATTATTATTAATGTATTTATTTATTAATCAGGGTATAACACTAAAATTGTATATGGCCCTGAAAAATAGTTAAACCATCCATGCTAAATAACAAACAGGGTCTTTACCCCAAAGATTTTACAATCTACGGTGATGAGGGGATACAGTGTATATATTAAAAAGCAATTCAGAAAATAGAATGATGTGTTCTGGCATAGCTGAAATGCTGCACAGAATAGGTAGGGCTTTAGTTGTTTATTAGACTGAGTGGGAATAGTCTTTACTTACATACATAAAAGAGAAATAAAAAATATAATTAGCAAGTATAGTTTAGTTGGTGTTTTCCAAAGCTGCTCTGATGCTCCAAATAAACCAAGCTGCACAGCAGTTAGTTATTTACTTAAAGAACAAAGTAACAGGTGGTTTCAGGTCCTTCTCTGGTCTGATTATATTTGACTTTGTTTTAAAAAAAAAATCAAACTTTCATTTGTGAGCTCTTCAAAATTTAATATTGAAGTCTACAGTTACACTGTTACACTTAATTAGCTAGAGGTATTAATCTTTTAGTGATCTTTTGCTGTAGAAGTTTTTATCTTGTGTTTTTTGCTGGTTTGAGTGTTTAAAACCAGTTTTAATTTAAAATGAAAAAGTAAGCTAAATTCATTTTACTGCAGGTTTTCATAGAACTGCTTTCATTAATTCCAGAGCATAGAGAGGAAAGCATGATTTATCCACTGACCGTTCTAAAACCGAAAAGTATGTGTAATTTTTCTCCAATTTGATCTTCTTTTGAAATGGTTGAAGACTGAATGAGATCATCATGAGTCAAAAAAGTCAGACAGTTTCTGTCACAAATTAGTTGAGTAAACAGATAGAATCTATTAAACTCAAGGCTAGACATAGGTACTATAGATCCAAGGAGAGATGAGATTTGGTGACTCTGCTTTTCCTAGAACTTAAACTCTTTTTGATTTCTGGTGGATTCAGGATTCCAGGCACGGAGGCATCTAAATAGGGTTGCCAGGTGTCCAGTTTTCAACCAGAACACCCGGTCAAAAAGGGACCCTGACGGCTCCGGTCAGCACCTCCGACCGGGTGGTTAAAAGTCCAGTCAGCGGTGCTGCGGGGCTAAGACAGGCTAGTCCCTTCCTGTGCTGGCATAGCCAGCAGGTCTGGCTCCGAGGCACGGGGGGAGGGCCACAGGGAGAACTTGGTTTATTAACTAAATTAAATGAATTCACAAATGTGATGTGGCAGGAAAAATGTCCCATGCACTTTTTGGGCAGTGTACACAGAGGAACAAAGCAGTAATGGACACTCTGAGCATCACATTACCAAAATGATATAGTATTGATAAATTTCAGAGAAATGAAAGAAGAGCAACAAAAATTATTAAGGAGCTTGGCCAGAATGATTTATGGTGGAATATTAAAAGAGCTAGACATGTATAGCTTGGCTAACTAACCCGTGATTATGAAGAGAATATAACTGTTACAGATATTTGAAGGCCAAAGAAGGAGAAAAATTATTTGATGTTCTTCAAGGGGGCATAGTTAGGGACCATGAGATTAAAGTAAAAAAGAAATCTTGAATGTCAAGGGAAATAGCCTGATGGTGTGGTTTGTTAGTCTGCGGAATAGTCTCCCAAGGTGGTCTGAATGAAGCCCCAGTACTTGAGCTATTTCAAAATATATAGAATAAAGCACTGGAATATGTACTGTAAGGAATAGTCCTGCACTGGGTGGGAGATAGATTTTCCCATGTCTAATTTCAATCATTCTGTTTAGATTCTGATAAAAGATTCATATGAACATTCACAAAAAGCTTCTGAGGTGAGCCCCCTACTAAGCTTTTGCCAGTGAGGAAAAACAAAATTTCATAGCAGAAAGGTCTCCTTTTGAAATTACTTGTGCAGATACCCATTGTTAGGAGTGCCTTGCTTTGTCTTACAAGCCATTGAATCATTTCAGTAGAAACAAAACTAAGGGCCACGCGTACCCCAGACTTTCTTGAAATACAGCAGTATGGGTAAAAGGCCCGGCTTCCTAATCGTCCCTCTGTTCTTTTTTCTGTCATCAAGGGTTGCCATGTGACCTCTACCTCTCTCTTTTGTCAATTTAGGTTCTACTGCTACCTCTGGTGTCTGTGTGAGGCGTGTACACACTATAACTCTACAGTCTGTTTGGGGTTTTACATCCCAAGCTAGAGGCAACAGAACTTGTAGGCTCAAAGTCCATTTAGTGGAGGAATATTTGTCAACCTCTTGATTCCGCTGACCTCAGATGATGCCTCATGCTGAGGAGGCTCCAAAGCCTTCTGCTCCTCACCCTAGTGATTCGAGCAGTTGTGGCTGTCTGCCTTTGTTGTTAAGGATCACAGATGTATCCTTATTTGGACAAGTGGCTCATAAGAATTCTGTCAGATCAGGTTTGAGTCACATCAGCAAGATAACATGCTGCTTCTTCAACCCTTTTGGGCTGAGGATATATTTAGAAAAGTCTGGATTAAGTCCAGCTCAAATGCAACAATTCATAGGAGCTTCTTTGGATTCCAGAAGGATCCCTGCTTGTCTGGTTCAAGGCTTATTCTACGAAAGGCAGTTGTACTTTCATAATGCCATTTATGAGACTTCTAATGCATCTGCTTTAGGGGGTTGGCTAAATTCTCTTTACAATCTAGTCATTCAGAGGCTACATAGAATTCCATCTTTGGTCTCAACAGAGGTTGGAAAGTTTATTTTGAAATCCAGAAAGCATTTCACTAGGCACTGTTATACTTCCAAGTGGAAATGTTTAAAGGAGTAGTCAAGTCCTAAAAATGTTGATCCTGCTACTTGTCCAATCACAGTTACTTTGGTTACCCTCTCTTTATGACAAAGATGGTATGATTTCTGTCTAAGGTATATCTGGCAGTCATTTAAGTTTACCAGGCACCTGTGGGTTACTGTACAAGGGAGTGAAAAGAGACTGAAAAACTGTTCCTTAAGGGGCTGTCACACTTGTATTTATTAACTTTTAACTGTAGAAGTCTTCAGGATTTTAATTTGATCCGACCAACTCTTTTGGGTACTCATAAATTGAGCTATTTTTAAAAAGGGGGTGGGGGGAGGAACCACAAACATTTAATCAATTTCTTTGCCATTTTTCATCAAAATTTGAACTATTTTGACCAGCTCTTCTGATAAGTGGCTGCTTTCACCATTATCCTTTGAAGCTTGCATTTTTATTGCCATTACTTTGGCTAGAATGGTCAATAAATCCATGCCCTTGTGGCTGATCCTTCTTTATGGTACCTTACAGGAAATGTCAACCCAAACCATTTATTTTGTTTGTAACCTTTAATTTCCTAGACCTTGTGATTTATGTTGAGAGGCCAGATTCAGAATCCATCGGTTAGATGTTACAAGGATGCTGTCTCTCTCTTTTTAAATTTAGATAGAAATATAAACCTTTCTATAAGTCACCTCATTTGTTCGTGGCATTGGTGAGAAAACCTAGTCTCCGTTGAAGTTTAGAAATCATCAAAATGGATCAAGTTATGTATTCAGATTTGTTGTGTTCCAGTGCCAGAATGACTTAGGGCTTGTCTTCACTGCTGTTAATTTGAGTTATAACTCGAGTATTTCCCATCCATGCGCAAACACAAAACCCCTTAACTCAAGTGTGGTGCTTTTCACTTGAATTGGCTGACTCATCAGGGGTTCATGCTACAGCTCAAGTTAGCACAACAGCTGCTAACATGACCATTCTGGAGCTAGTCTGAGTCCATACTGCACTTCAGTGTCACTAGTCCTCAGTGGCATTCCATAAGTTCCTCCTGTGCCCAGAAAGACTAGACATGTTCTTCCACAATTCTTTGGGAAAGAAGTCACAGAGCAGCTCAGCTTTTTGCAGTGCAAAGAACCATGGGATATGCCTCTACAAGTCTTAGTGCAACACATGAACGAGTGCAATGCTAATATGGACACAACAACTTGAGATTAATTTTGCAGTACGGCTACTCTCA
This sequence comes from Mauremys mutica, assembly GCF_020497125.1. Classification (NCBI taxonomy): domain Eukaryota; kingdom Metazoa; phylum Chordata; order Testudines; family Geoemydidae; genus Mauremys; species Mauremys mutica. The sequence continues at coordinate 89,075,414 of NC_059080.1, read as the reverse complement.
CTCATGTTAAACTAATTCAGTAAAAGCAACTTGAGTGTCTAACTCAGTTACCGCCACAGGAAAGACACACCTTAGAGTCCATTTTTTCATTAGAGCCCATTTCACTAGAAGAATGGTAGCTGCTGGTCTTTGGCTAAACTAATGTCATTTGTGAAAATTGGCAAGGCTGCCATGTGAAGTTCAGTTCCTGCTTTTACAAAGAATTGCCTCTATTTGGCGACAAGGTTGGATATTCATGTGAGGGGACCAGTGCTTTTATCTCTGTTCATGTAGTACCATGAAGCCCTTGTCTTGAGGATTCACTGTTTGATCTGTGGAGCTGGTTTCATGAGAGGGGTGAAAAAAGTATGTTTCATAATAGTAACAGAAGTTCTCCAATTATATTACCTCTGCCACTCCATACTGGACCCAGACATTTTCCCCTCCACCTTCGGAATTTGTGTTAGGCTCTTCTGAATTGAGAGAAACAGAAGGACAGTTAGCAGGCAGGACCTTTCAAACCCAAAGATGGTGTCAGTTGGAGCCCCAGTGTAGACAGTGATTGTCTGTACTGGGACTTCTCCCACTTGTGTTAATCTTATAAATTTCCCAGTGTAGACAAGATTTACCTGCCAGAACATCTCTGGGTGGGAAATGCACTGAGCACTGATGATTTTTGCTACTGCTGGCAATGGTTCGATGATCTGTGAAGTAAGTTTGTGGCTCCTACAGTGTGGCTCTGCAGAGAAAATATATTGGAGATCTTCAGTTACTGGTAGTCCTATCATTTTTGGTCATAAGCTGTCAAGGCATGATATTTTTTTTTGATGCCACCTGTTCAAAATATTTTGTTTGTTTGTTTGTTTTTTAATATGGCCAAATTCTGATAAGGGAGTGAAAAGTGGTGTAGTTATCCCCAAAATGTACACACTGCAAAATCAGTGCTAATGTGTGCCTGTAATCTGGATAATGGCAATTATATGTACAGCCACAGTGGGCATTCTGCCCCTACTAAAAGTTAAGAATAATCTGAATAATGGGTACTGCTAGCTCAGGGAATACTGAAGTATTAGTGTGCAGGCCACGCCCTATTACAGCTCTCCAACTTTTCTAGGGAAACAGGATTGGAACAAACATGTTCCACCAAGCAGACTACATTTCCGTAGGAAGCATAAAATGTTGTTTATATTGATTTTTTTTTTAACTTAATTCTACTGAGTTATCAGGACACTACTGAATATATTTTGTTTCCTTAGGCACAATGTTAGTTGCACTAAAAAATTTGGGCTGTTTACATCAGACAAGAACAGTCGTTGGAATCGGAAGTCAGATAGCCAAAGTCTTGGACGATGTCCACGTCGACCAAGTGGCTCTGATGGGGCATCACGAGAGCACTTCCTTAGACAGGTCTGTGGAATACTTGCTTAAAACTAGAGCACCATTTTAGGAATTGCAAAAGAAATATAATACTGTTGTTTATTTGTATTGCATTTTCCAGCTTCCAATTACTTATCCATCTGCAGAAGATGATTTGGTTTCTCATGATGATGCTGTGCCAGCTGCCATGACCACTCGTCTGCGCAGACAAAGTGAGAGGGAAAGAGAGCGTGAACTTAGGGAACTAAAAATGAGGAAAATGCCAGAGAATGTTGACTTGCTACCATCTGTACAAGCTGACCCATCAGTGTGGACAGTTGATGAAGTTTGGGCCTTCATACGTTCTTTGCCTGGTATGTAATGTAGAGTACTTTCACTTTTTTTACTGTTTTGCAACAGGAAAGCTCTTTGCTTTTTTTTAGCATGGTTATGATGGAGAGGTACTGGAACAGCACTCAGATGCTAGTTAATTGGTAGTAGAGGCTGGAATGTGATTTGTTTCCTCTTGCTTGTTCCCTCAGCACAACCGGGTTTCCCCTCCAAGCCCCATGTCGATAGAGCTAGCCCCACCTCTGCTGTGGCATCCCAGCTGATGGAGAGTAAAGGTGTTCCTCCCTTCAGTCTGATTTCTCTCAAGAGGTCAGTAGAGAGATTGAATCAGACACACTTCCTCCCTTTTATGCTTCTCTCTTTCTATTCTCTTCCCTCCTTACTCGTTCTTCATTTAAAAGAGAGAGCAAGAAAGGGGCTCTTCTTTCCTTATATATTATTGAAAGATTAACATTAAAGATCTTTTATAATATAAAAGACTGGCTTAAATTTTTTCCTATATAAAACTAAATCCATAGTTTTGTATGACTTTTCAGAGGACCTGAAATACAGAGAGCCTTTTTTCTATGTAGCCTCTAAGAATGCATGTATTAGAAATCATACAGACAATTGTAATATTCCATTCTAATATCTAGGATGGGTCTCCTGTCTCGTTATTTACATATTTTCTCTTTTAGCTCAGTGTTCATAGTTGTGATTTTACATTTGTTTGGCATTTTCTTCTGTGACTAGCTCCCATATCTGCTTCCCCCTTTGGGAATGTCATTTTCCCCAAGCACATATCTTACCCTTTGCTGGTGATGAGGCCTACCTCACTATCTGAAGCAATCTAAGATTCTTCTCTCACCAAAACATGGCACTTACATCTCTGCGCATTGAAACTCAGGTTGGCTCTGTTCTTATTGGCTTACTTACTTCTGGGATTTATAGTGATATCAAACAATGTCTTTTGAAACACAAATATTTTAGTAGGATGATTTTCTGTGGGAAAGTATCTTCATCCCTGGGTGATAAAACTTGCCTTTTTGCCACTAGTCTTTTATGAAGTAAATCAAATTTAGTAGAAGAATTTAATCTCCAACAGTAAGTGACGCTTCTATACAGAGGTGGAAGTTTTAAATCCACAGAAATTACCCTTGATGTACATTCCATCTGGTGACTATAATATATGGATGTATGTTAAGCTGCATTGTCTACCTTGGATCACCCTACAGTATGTTTTTAAAACATGCAGCGCAGCCTAGGCATGAGAAATTCCTGTACAACTGTGTTAAACAAGGACACTGTTCTTAAAATCCTAATGTACAGTTCTCTACTTTGAAACAATTACCTGAGGAAGTTTCTACAGGATACTGAATCTGTTCCTCATATATGTTTGATAAACATGTTGATTTCTGAATTTAAATGAGACTTGTTCAGAAATTTTTTTCTAGCGTTAACATTACGTTTCAGTCCAGTGTAAGCTCTTGTTTTCTGCCCCCCTTGGAAATTATTTGTCTTCTAGATATCCAAATGATGGTCTCAACATATCAGAAAGCTTCCTTATTACTATATGGCTACACTTCTTACCTTTTTGGGCACTTCCAGGTTCTCGTCACAGCTTCAGTATGTTTTCAAGCAGTATTCTAGAAGATGTTTTCCTAGATTGCTAACAGAATTGGCAAAGCTGAGTGACCTTTGTACAGGAAAGTATCAGGATAGTAATTGGACTGCATGTGTTATTTTGGATTATGAATCTAATGCACTCCATACAGGCCATCAGTCTTGTTATACAGCATTGATTTGTCAGTTTCTGTCTTTGGTAATCCATTAGATACCTTTTGGTTTACAGCCTTCTAAATAGAATCCATGAACTGAAATCTAAGCACAGAATAGGGTCTCCTCATCTGGCCTCAATACATAGCTTTTCCTGAATTCCCTTGGAGCTTTTTTAAGGACTGTTGGTTTCCGTGACATTTTTACTGCCACTAATTTCTCCTGGAGAAAAGGAAGAACTGTTGGACCTGCTATGCTCCTCCAGAGATGTTCCACTTTCACATATACTGTTCCAAGGTTAGTGGTCTTTATATAACCCCAAGTGCTCATTACCAGCTGGGTGCAATGCAAGGTGTATACAGTATATTCACTCTTTCGGCAGCTGTGAATACTAGTATGTATTTGAATAAGGGAATTGAAATAATCCAGACTCTAATCCCTCAATTTTCCAAAACTGACTTTAAAACAGGTTTCTTAGTAAAACTCTTATCTGGGCGCCTGGTAAAGCTAATCTCTTTATAAAAAAAACAAAAAAACAGGTAATCTCTTCTAACTGGATTTTTTTTTAAAATAATCATTTGCTCTTGTCCATCTCTGTAAATGCATGTGAATGTCTGTCAACTGCCATGTTCAGATCCCATGCTAGACATAGGATGATATCCTTTCACAGAAATGTTTACTTGTGAGAGTTTTAGCTACATTCAATCAATAAATAAGAACTTTATAGTGATGTCTAAAACATCACATCTGTCTGCAATAGTTGTATCATCAAGGGTGTGAGTTTGGCAGTCATTTGTGTGGGAACCAGTAGTCTATGCTGTTTTAATTTCATTTCTGCTTATTGAGGCCATTGTCTTCAATTCATAGCTGAAAGGTTGATTTCTGATGCTTTTAAAAGTTGTTTTTATTCTGTATATGTCTGTACCATCAAGGATCCATGGCAAAAGTATGTTATAACTACATCAATGGTTCTTAGCATACAGGTTGTGATCTAGTTGTTAGTCAGATAGGGCCCACAAAAGCATCACTGTGTTACAGCTGAAATGCTTAGTGGTGTAGTAGGAGTTATGTAATAAATTTGTGACCTAAGCCTAAAAAAACCCCTTGTTCTTTCACTTGATGCACACAATAGAATATGTAATCCTTTCTCTGATGTGTTATAAGTCCTTATTATGAGATGCTTAATTTTTCTTTTCCCCTTTTTATGCCACTCTATACTTGTTAGTGTCCAGGAACCCCAATCCGGTATCAAGGCCCCATTGTGTAGGTGCTATACAAACAGTTAACACAGAAGACAGTCTGCCATTTTACAGTAGCTATCTTAATTACTGTGATACTGAGTTGTATCTTGAAGTTTCTGAAGACATAGTTTATGCTATGGAATTCCCCATCAAGATATTCCTGTTTCCTAACTATTTAACTCAACTTTCGTCTAATCTGCATCGTCCTGGGCCATAACTCATTCATCTCCTTAATAAATTGTCAGTTGATTTGGTACATAACCAAATCCTTTTTAGTACTCTATACACAGAGGTAGAAAGTGGGTTTACTCTTTATAGAGGGCTTCCTGTTTCAACTCATGTATTTTATTGCTTTCATATGCAATAACACTCCACTCAAGCTGAACTAACACTTCTTCACCACTTTCTATTTACCTGTCCTTTGCTCATTTATAAATCAGACTGAAAAGAGGATAATATTCATTATTTTATAGAATTTAAATATGAAGTTACAACTAAATCCAGAATTAGTCAGTTCCTCTCATCCTAGGGACCATGGTGCCCAGTTCTGTTGGGAGCACAAATAGGGACTTTTCCATGTTGAGGATTTCCCCATTAACTGTACAGATTCTTTATAAAAGGAAAAGGCCAAAAACATTAAATGAAATCAAGAAAGTAAAACTTATTGAGTAATAATTTAAAATCAGGAATGGGGGGGTGGAAGGTTGAGGGAGAAAACATCTGAAAGACTAGAAGAAGACATGTCAGACAAGTGGATTAAGAAAATAAGTTTATTAATTTAAAAACAATAAAAATATGAATTATAGGGGAAAGGAGAATCTTCAAGCCACAATTGAAAATGAGTGGCCTTCTAGGTGCTAGAGGACACTTATACATTCTCCATAGAACACAGCTGCCATACAGTTTGGCATAGTTGACAGTTTCTGCTTAACAGATGCCTGGGCTGGAATTGGAATAGCAGGGATGTTGCAGGTCAGGTTGAAATATAACAGAATTCCCCACTTAATTGGATTAGGAAAATTGTTCATCAGGACATCTCTCAGAGAATCATTTTCTTTTCCCCAATGTCAATCTGTGGGAGAGATTGTTGGTTATTTGAAACAGTCTTTCCCACTGAACATCCTAGTTTTCTGTGTTAAGATTGCAGCCACGTATCAGTGAGCTGAGTGCTTGTTACCTTTCAAGAATGTTAGTTAAGGAAGGAAAAAAAACAAAACAGAAACCTGGGAAATGCATCATTATGGCTCTCCTCAAACAAGGCACCCAACTACCTTAGCTCACCTCCATTGACATGCCAATCTTCTACACCTCTACCCCAATATAACACTGTCCTTGGGAGCTATAATTTTTACTGCATTATAGGTGAAACCGCGTTATATCAAACTTGCTTTGATCCTCCGGAGTGCGCAGCGCGCCCCCCCCCCCAGTGCTGCTTTACCGCATTATATCTGAATTCGTGTTATATCGGGTCGCGTTATATCGGGGTAGAGGTGTATCTTTCCTCCTTCGGACATAGAGTATGCGCTTCGATCAATGCCTGTAATATTAATGATTTTTGTTGGGGGAGTTCTAATAAAACTTCATAGCTAAAAATTCTGAAAATTTAAGTCATCAGAGTTGCACACGGGAACTCAAAAATTGGGGATATTTCAGGTAAGTAATTTTTTTCTGAGCCTCTGAGATTTGAGCTGTTTGCACCTGCAGAATACTAATGTCATCTTTTCTTGCCGGAGAGAACCCAGATGTATTCTTTGTTTTTATTTAATAGGCATTTCTTTAGTCTGCATCTCAGATCCTTTCAAAGGACTCTGAGATCATGGCAATCATTCTTGTAAACAAAATAGGAAAAAATTGCCTTGTTTTATACTAGAATTTTTAATTTCTAATGGGCACAGTTGCACCATTGGTAGCACCAGTCGATGATGTAATGTAGGTAGGACTCAGCTGAACTCAGGAGCTCTTGCAATCATTGTCTAATTCTTATCTACACTACAACTTCCACCAATGAAAAATACAGCCGTTGTGAATTATGAATCAGAAAAATTCCAGTGTATACAAGGCCATTGCATCTGTCAGCATTTATTTCTAACCTACTATTTCTTATTCCACTGCAGGTTGTCAAGATATTGCAGATGAATTTAGAGCACAAGAGATTGATGGACAGGCCCTTCTCTTGCTGAAAGAGGATCACCTTATGAGTGCAATGAACATTAAGCTGGGACCTGCACTGAAAATTTGTGCACGAATCAACTCATTGAAGGAGTCCTAGTGGGAAGCTTTAGACAGTAGCCTCTCTCTAACAGACTGATACACACTATGGCATACCTATTACTGTGATGTTTTGTTAAATATCTTTTTTTTCACATAAAGACGTTAAAATTTACTCCTCCAGCTGCATCATATAATCCTCCAAAACTTCCAGTAATTAGCAGATTTATAAGCAATGCTGGGGAATCGTTAGAATAAAGCAGAGGGTGAGGTAGGATGAATGGCACATATAAAATGTATATGTTGTGGTAGATGATACTATTCTCCCCCCCCAAAAAAACCCATGGTCTGTATCATACAAGATTAAGGTTTTTTTAACACAATCTGATCATCATTTAAATTATGTTCATATGTTCAGAAAAACAGATTTTCCCACAGAAGCATTTTTTAGACTATGGAATAACAGAAGAGTCCACTGAGAGTATGTCTACACTACCCACCGGATCGGTGGGTAGCGATCGGTTTATTGGGGATCGATATATCGCGTCTCATCTAGACGCCATATATCGATCCCCGAACGCGCTCCTGTAGACTCCGGAACTCCACCAGAGCGAGCGGCGGTAGCGGAGTCGACAGGGGGAGCCGCGGCCGTTGATCCCGCGCCGTGAGTATGGGAGGTAAGTCGAAATAAGATACTTCGACTTCAGCTACGCTATTCACGTAGCTGAAATTGTGTATCTTACATCGACCCCGCCCTCTAGTGTAGACCAGGCCAAAGTGTATGGAAGCACTGTTTATGGTAAAATGCTGTGCATTTAGGCATACTCTCTGAGTTTCATTTAGTCTTGAGCATATCGTTTGAAGGGAATTTGTAACAAACCTCTTCTTCTTATAGCCTAAAGCTTATCTGTTTGCCACTGTAGTATTTTCTTCGTTTGGAAGCATTCTGTAAAATGTATGTATGATGTTCATAATCCTGACATTCGCAATGGTAGAGCTACTGACATGCAAATGGCACGACACTCTTCCCAGAGAGTACTGAAGCACATACATTACTTTTGTTGTTTGTATGCTGGTATGCACTAAGAGGGCATTAAGTTGTTATACTTCTAGTTTGCTTGCTGCTAGTTAACCTAGACCAATGCACACTTGCTGGTTAAAAGAAAAGAATTAGTCAAAGGTGTGCTGATATTTGGCTCCTATTTCACAGATGACCTTGAAGAGCAAATTGGACCTGCAGAAAAATGTCTACTTCCCTTTCCTTCAGTAGACATAACACTTTGTTTCCATCAGCAGACTTTCTGTCGATATCTACCAGAGGTCAGCATTAGAACCACTGCATTTAATTATAACTTCTTGAGCTGACTCTCTCAAAAGATTCTGTTCTGATATTTTCTATCAGCCTCTGAAGCTGGAAGTTAGGATTGCCCAAAGTTACCTACTAATGCAACATGTATGGTGAGAGCTTAACACCCTGTGGGGCACCAAAAGTTTTTGAAAAATACACAGCCAAAAGCTGGGTTTTTTTGCTAAGCACTTTTAGATTTATTTTTTTCTGCACACCTCATGGTGTGGGGAAGACAGTCTAATCTGGCTAATCACAGTGTGGTTAAATCAAACTCCTTAACTGAATGTGTACTGTACAGATATTTGGCGATGTTCATTTCAGTGGTAAAATAATGGATACTTTGGGTTCTCCTTAGCTGCTTTTTTTTTTTTAATCCTTTTCTGTGCTGGTTTAATAAGCTAGTAGAAGACTAAAAATATGTTGATAGTTATCTCTTGGATTTGTCAAAACTAGACAGGATTGATTATGCAAAAATACTACTTGGTTATTTTTTAATCTTTGTCTGATTATTGTGTTCTTTGTTTGGCAATGTAGAAAGTACATGTGTTACACATGTAATTGATGATGACTTACGGTATGTTAGAAAGTGTGATCTTATATTGTGAGGCATATATCCTAGATCTACAGTTAGTTTCATTATTGTTTTAATCTTGAATTGTTGGACAGTTTTCAGAAAAAACACTTCTACAGTTAGCTGTTATATGTGTATAAAGACTAATATATATATGTATAAATGTCAACAAGGATTTTTATATATATATTAGTCTTTATATGTATAAATCCTTGTTGACAAATTATTGACAGACTGCCAGGAGCTCAAAGTAACCCAGATTGCTGTACACGTTCATTCTGGCTCTTTTGCTGAGCTACACTTTTATGCATAATTCCTTATAGAGCAGGGAGAGCCACAAAACACTACGTATGCTTTAAGATATCATGGATTGGAGAACTGGGGATTGTATGCCTGGTCCACACTTAAGTTTTGCTGCTTTAACTATGCTGGCATAATTAAAGCAGCACAAAATAAAAAAAGCTAGTGTAGATACAGTTATATTAGTATAAAAATATCGCTTATTCTGGTTTGGCAAAGTGAAATAAACTATCTTGGAATACAGTAATTAATATTGGTATAACTGCATACCCACCGGGGCTTTTCCTGGCACAATGTATTCAGTAAGACCATTTTTTTTAATTGATGCTGCTTCAAAACTAGTTGATCAAAAAGGAAGAGAAGATTATGGTTTTCTCTAATATGTGTGGTTTTGGAGTATTTTTTTTTAATCATTACTATTGAATGTTGATTGGGATATGGGGCTGAACAGAGCTCTAAATTCATATTTTTCAGTCTTCAATGTTATTTATTGTTCCTATAGAAGTAATTGTAATTTTAAAAAAAGTCACTTTTGCACAATGAGCTATAGTTGCAGTTTGGAAATATTTTAAAGAGATTTAAAATAGAATAAAACTTCTACATATTAAGAGGAATTAATATGGATATAAGTTATGTGACTTCCATTAGCGCCAGTAGACTCTGTGTGGTTAAATCCCTGCAGATTGCTTTGAAAATGTGGGGGCATTTTAAAAAGTTTAATCCCAGTATCATTTTCAGATTCTTCTATACATTGAAATGTTAGACCCATGTTTGAGGGGTGTTGTTGCATCTTCATACTAACAAAAGCTTTATTGATTTATCATGTGCAAGGCCTTTTAAAAGACAACTCCGTTATTTTGATTGAAAGTAGTAGGATGCACATGAAATAAACCTTTCCACTGTACATCAGAAAACAGTTAAAGTGTTAGAATACCAATGACTTACAAATTAAGAGTAAGAGGGCCTGATCCAACTATCTCTGGAGACAAGGGAAATTGTATTGAGCCTAAGTGTGTAATAATTATGTGGAACCAGAGGAGAGATGTTTGTGTTATAAAGGCTCAATACATTTTTGGACATACTCTTATATTATTTTTTATTCATTATGCAGTAGGGCCCGTCAACACCTTCATTCAAGTTGTGAGTACAGTTATAGTAGGGTTTTTTCAAGCATTGTTTGTTTGTTTACTACTGCAATAACTTATGAGTTGGTTGTTTTGTGCTTTATTTTGCTAAAAGGATGTACCTTTTGGCATTTAGGGGCTGGCCTATCACTCTTTGAAGGTTGATTCCTCTTGACTTCAATGGGTGCTGAATCAGGTCTTCAGTGAAGCTAAACAGAGAAGGATTTGAAAGTGCTACTGAACTGTGCACTACCAAATAACCTTAATTTACTAAGTCAAGAAATCTCACTAGTAGTATTTGCAAGTCTTTTCTCTTAATTGTTGAAGATTTCTCTGTGTATATATATTTATAGTGAAATAAGTTATAGTTTGAGCCAGGTTTTGCAGTGTGCTTATCAGGTAAGTTTGAGCCACAAGGTAAGAACGTTTTATCAGTTTTGCCAAAATTGTATGTAAACATGATTAAAAGGTAATTTTCCCCCCTGTTGTTTGTTTTAAATGTAATTTAGAGAACATGGCCAAGTATATTTTTAAAGAGAGAGGGGAGTTTCACTATTTTTAATGGAAAAAATGACTAAAATTAGATACGTTAATATTTGTCTTGAAAGATTAAGTGAATTAGGCAATGCTGGCATAAGCAAATTCAACTCTCTAGAGTTGCACCTGGTTATGGAAGAGAAGAATTTGACTCTCTTTGTTTAATTTGTGTTCTTATTGCATTGCAAATACTAAAATGTTCTGGATTCTAGGAAATAATTATATCTGAGTGAGAGAAATAGTGCTGTCTTCTCGTACCACACATCTTAAGGAGAAGTTTTAAACTATGCCAGATTTCCTCCCCAAGCATCACCATAGAGATTAAAAAATGTGATATTTACATCATGAGTGTAGGCTGTGTGCACCAGTGTCTCTTGTGTAGTGATTAGAACAAGGGACTGATCATTAGGATCTCTGGGTTCTATTCAAATCCCTTACATTAAAATCACTGTGTAACTTTGGTTAACGTCTCTAGACTTCAGTTTTCACCCTTCTATAAATTGAGTGTAATATTTATACATCTCATATGCTATTATGGGGGAAATTTAATGTTGAAATGCTGAAATTCTGAGAAGAAAGGTAATATAAAGCAGCATATTATTTAAATTTTCCAATAAGCTTGCTGTTCACTTGGAGTTGACATAGATATGGATTCAGCTTTTCTTAAAACATATGCATAAGAATCAGTGGTGTGAATATATTTCAAGAGAAATTGCGAGGATGAATGAAAATTTGAGACTGACTTCCAGTGCAAGCTGCTTACTGCTAAATTATCCAAAATAGCATCTAGATATGAAATAGACATCTAGAAATGGAGCCTTTTGAAGAGATTTTTTATATGAATGATAATTTGAGCACAAATATTAGCACAATGATAATAAATATTAAATAAGTACAATGTTTAATTCATACTTAATGAACATTTTTAAAGTACTGTATTCTTATATAACTGTAGTGGGAAAGTACAGCATTGTTCACACATAATAAATCAGCATATTTCAGCCTCCTGATGAGGAAGTAGGAATAGAAGCACAAAAATAATTGACACAAGTATAGAATGGTCTGTTATGTACAACTGCACTGCAGATGAAACCAGTTTGATCCAGGAGAGATGTGGGTTAGCATTAATAAGAAAAATAAAAGGTTTATTAATAAGTACCTAATATTTCCATTTGGAGCTGAAAAGCAAATAGAATATCTCATTAAAGAGCAGATTTACACTGCCTGTCTCATCTGAGTCAATTCGTTGGTTTCTTAATGGAATCTAAGATGAGATGGGTACAGAAGGTTCTTAATAAGGGTAGCACCTTCATCATCATGAATTTATTTGATGTTTATAATAATGATGGCTAGATGACTATACAGCATTTGGATGGCATGTGGCCTGTTAAAGGAGGACTTTAATGCTGACACAAGCATGCACATAAAGTAATGCACAAAGCACATTATTTGTCAGTGATTTTTCTCTTGTTGTTTTGCCAGTATTTGAAATATTTGCAGTTACCACCTTCTCAGCATAGTTTCTCTTCCTATTGGATTCTGCAGTGAATCTGTAATCCTGTTAATCATATCCAGGACTGGCTCTAGGCATCAGCAAAGAAAGCACAAGCTTGGGGTGGCACATTTCAAGAGGCGGCATTCTGGCCATCCTTTTTTTCGGGGCAGTTGCACTCTCGGAGCTGCGCCACTTAGATGGGGCGAGGGCACCGTGCCCCCCGGCTGCAGCAGGAAGAGGAAGCCCCAGCCGCTACCTGGGGAGGAGGGGGCGAGGCCTGCCGGGGAGCCGGGGCTGCGCCGCCTCATCTGCACGCTGGCTGCTGCTCTGCCTTGTGCCTCCCTTATATCGGGGCTTCTCTGCATGGCTGGAGGGGGGAGGAGGGTAAAGCCCCTGCAGGCATTGGGAGCAGGTGACATCACTCCCTCCGCTTCCAGCGCCGCCTGCGAGCCCCAGCCCCACCTGAGCTTGGGGCGGCAAATTTTTTGCTTGGGGCAGCAAAAAACCTACAGCCGGCCCTGTTCATATCATGGCGTGCAGTTGTATTGTTATATTAAAGATGCAGCATTGTAGCTTCGCTGTAGTATCAGCTAAGAGAAGAAGATGGGCTATAGAGAGAAGATCCTTTATTTGAACACAGATATCTTGTGGAAGGGTAATGGCATACACATAGTTTTATCATAAGTCACTAGGGTTCAACTATGATTTAAAAAAAAAATCATTATTTTAGCTGGTATCCTATATGACATGAGTCTATGATCTCAGTCTAGGGTTTAGTGAACAATGTGTCCACATTCTAATTGCTTTCTTTAAATAAGAAGACAAGGATTAAATGGGGATAAAGAGAAAACTGCCATTTCATATTTAAAGATGGTTCCTCCAACACTGGGTTAAAGCACAGTAGGAGGATGGTATGTGGAAGTTTGTCTTCCTGCTGTTATCTGGTCAGTGGATACATAGGATTTCAACCTTCAGGCTGCCAATCTGATACCTTTTCCCAAAGTGTTTGGGTAAAATAAAAAGAACTATTCTATTTTAAAGTTTTCCAAATCTTGCTTTAAAAGTGTTCTTTGAAATATAATGTTTGTGAATTGAAATTGATTTGTTATGATGTCACGTTTTCCTGTAAAAATTACCATTAGCTTTAAAATGATCGCAGCAAATATAAAGAATGCTGCCATCTCAGGACAGAAAAAATGTGTGTAATGTATTATTAGATCTAGATTTTAAAAGCCAAATCCGACTTGTCAATATGTTAGCAACCTTATCTAACTTTTTACAATTTCATCTATAGTTCCAGTTCCATTTGAGAAGCTGATGTATCAGAATTCTTATTGGACTAGAGATTAGATTAACCTCATTAAACAGGAGCTGCTAAAATGGGTGTGACAGGATATAACCTTATAATCTCCATCTATTGTCATATGAAGTTAAAATGAAGTATTTTCATACATATACCTGTAGATTCGGTAAAGTTTCACTTATTTCATTATCTTTTTAAATGCCTGGTGCATGAATACATTTGCGATATATGCTGATTTTTAAATTCCATTGGGTTTTTGTAAATATTTTATCAGCCCTTTTAGATGTGTATCCAGTTTGTAGAGGCTGAAGAAACACAGTGTTCAGAAATGTAGTAGGGCAGGGTTTGCCCTATATCTTTTCAAATAGTATCTAGAAATTAAGTGTATTGGTTGGTGTTTTTCAGGGTTGTTCTTGAAGGTATTTTAGTTATTTTCCTATTTTTAACATCAAATACAATAATGTTTCCATGCTGTGGAAGCCAGCATAAGGGATGAAGCTGTGATTGTGGTGCCAAACATTTCAAACTACATATTGTTAAATATTGCCTTTTCCTATTTGCACTAGTTCTTAAAATGCAACTGTTTGTTGGTAATTTAGCAAATGACACCAGTCATTTCACTTGCTTTTTAACCATACTTCCCCCAAGCATTTTGCATATGTTTAAAATTTTGCTCCTCCTTTTAGTTACATCTTAAAAAAAGGACACTTTGGTTATTGAAACCTCAGAAAGATGTGGCATGCGGTGGATGAGAGAAGCTTTATGCAAGGTAAAGTCATGTATTAAAACTGACAATTGGAATTTGTTTGCAGAAACAAATTTTAGATTAATATATATAAAGAGAATAATATGTGTTTGTTCTTATCATGGAGTGATATCATACTGGATTCTTCTTTACCCAGAAGTTTTAGCATATGTAGCATCAAATTCAGCACCTAGATCAATGTCTATAATTAAAGTGTAATATCAGTGTCTATAATTAAAGTGTAATAATGTAAATGTTAATCCAAAAATTAAGTTAAAGAAATTTTAGAGTTGAAGAGCACAGTGATCTATGTAAAATATTATCTTCACTTTGTGTATCATTTTTAAAGAAAAAGCACTTTCCTATTAGCTAGCATGTGAATGAATTATAGATTCTCATATTTGTTAGTCTGTAACAGAGTGAAGTAAAATTTACCTTTAACAACATGTCTGTGAATGGGTAATCTGATTATACAAATGTTGAATCAAAGCACCTTATACTATGCTGCTTAAATTTGTTTGTAATTGCACCTTTTGTTATCTGCACATTTTTTCTTTTGAACATTCTTGCGTGATAACATTGTTCCCTGTGGGTCTAAGTGGAAAATTAGCCAACCTACAGCATCATTTACTGATATCATTATATTTCAATACTATGTTGTATTGTGAGTTCAGTGCTTCAGAAATAAAAGCTACTTCCATTTGTTTACTTTGATTATTTAATCTGTTTTACTTTTTCACTTTAAAATTAAAAATCAAATGCTACATAAACCTTTAAGAACAGGAGAAGAACAAACAACATCTATTCACTTGAGTTGGGTTAGCAGTTACAAGTTAATATTTTTCCCACTAATGTAGCTCTTTTTAAAATATAATTTTTAGTTAAAACATTTGCTTTCATATTCCTTCTAGCTTTAACCAGGAAGTAACTATCCTTTCTGACTGCTATCAGATTGCAATTTAGCTTTTTTAAATGTATGCACATATCTATTGTTTTTGGTGCATATAAACTAGGCATATTGACACATCTTGGCAAATCATGGAACACTTAAAAAATGTCACTGAGAGCATCGTTTTAAAAAAGGCATAAATAACAAAACACTGGTCTAGTTTCTTTACCCATTCTGTACAACCAAGATCCTTACATCAGCCTGCCTGCCTTCCCCATATCTATAAATCAGTATCATCTAAAGCAGGGGTCGACAACCTTTGGCATGCAGCTTGCCAGGGTAAGCACCCTGGTGGGCTGGGCTGGTTTGTTTACCTGCCGCATCTGTGGTTCGGCCGATCGCGGCTCCTACTGGCCACGGTTTGCTGCTCCAGGCCAATGGGGGTGGCGGGAAGCGGTGCAGGATGAGGGATGGGCTGGCAATTAATTCGTCTTTGACTACAAGTGGTAAATATGCCCAATGGCCTGTGATGGGATGTTAAATGGGATGGGATCTGAGTTACTACAGAGAATTCTTTCCTGGGTGTCTGGCTGGTGAGTCTTGCCCACATGCTCAGGATTTAGCTGATCGCCATATTTGGGGTCGGGAAGGAATTTTCCTCCAGGGCAGATTGGCAGAAGCCCTGGGGGTTTTTTGCCTTCCTCTGCAGCGTGGGGCACGGGTCACTTGCTGGAAGATTCTCTGCACCTTGAAGTCTTTAAACCATGATTTGAGGACTTCAATGGCTCAGACACAGGTTTGATACAGGAGTGGGTGGGTGAGATTCTGTGGCCTGCATTGTGCAGGAGGTTAGACTAGATGATCATAATGTTCCCTTCTGACCTTAAAGTCGATGATTCTAATACTGTCTCCTTCAGAAACTGCCAGCTTTCCTGAACTCCTTTATCCCTTAGATTTTTTTCACATGGGATCATATCTACCAGTTTTCTGAGCTTTACAAAGTGTTTTTTTTAAGTCCTATGTCCTTATTCTTCTGCTCTCACTCCCTCCTTGCCTTAGAATCATTAAATCTATCATTTTATGATCACGTTCACACAAATTTTCCTCCACCTTCAGATTTGCAACTAATTCTTCCCTGTTGGTCAGAATCAAGTCTAAAATGGCTATCCCCCTAGTTACTTCCTCCAGTTTCTGAAAAAAAAGTTATCCCCAATACATTCCAAGAACTTATTGGGAATTCTCTGTTTTGATAGAATCATAGAACTGGAAGGGACCTCAAGAGGTAATCTAGTCCAGTCCCCTGCACTCAAAGCAGGACTAAGTATTATCTAGACCATCCCTGACAGGTGTTTGTCTAACGTGCTCTTAAAAATCCACAATGATGGAGATTCCACCACCTCCCCAGGCAATTTATTCTAGTGCTTAACCACTCTGACAGTTAGGAAGTTTTTCCTAATGTCCAACCTAAACCGCCCTTGCTGCAATTTAAGCCCATTGCTTCTTGTCCTATCCTCAGAGGTTCAGAAGAAATTTTCTTCTTTCTCCTTGTAACAACCTTTTATGTACTTGAAAACTGTTATTTCCCCTCTCAGTCTTCTCTTCTCCAGACTAAACAAACCCAATTTTTTCAATCTTCCCTCATAGGTCATATTTTTTAGATCTTTAATCATTTTGTTGCTCTTCTCTGGACTTTCTCCAATTTGTCCACATTTTTCCTGAAATGTGGCACCCAGAACTGGACACAATACTCCAGTTGAGGCCTAATCAGCACGAGTAGAGTGGAATAATTACTTCTCATGGCTTGCTTACAATACTCCTGCTAATACATCCCAGAATGATGTTTGCTTTTTTTGCAACAGCGTTACACTGTTGACTCATATTAGCTTGTGATCCACTATGACCCCCATATCCCTTTCCACAGTACTCCTTCCTAGGCAGTCATTTCCCATTTTGTATGTGTGCAACTGATTGTTCCTTCCTAAGTGGAGTACTTTGCATTTGTCCTTATTGAATTTCATCCTATTTACTTCAGTACATTTCTCCAGTTTGTCTGGATCATTTTGAATTTTAATCCTATCCTCCAAAGCACTTGCAACCCCTCCCAGCTTGGTGTCGTCCGCAAACTTTGTAAGTGTACTCTCTCTATGTCATTATCTAAATCATTGATGAAAATATTGAACAGAACCGGACCCAGAACCAATCCCTGCAGGACCCCCCATCGTTATGCCCTTCCTACATGACTGTGAACCACAGATAACTACTCTCTGGGAACGATTTTTCAACCAGTTATGCACCCACCTTATAGTAGCTCCATCTAAGTTGTATTTCCCTAGTTTGTTTATGAGGTGGTCATGGAAGACAGTATCAAAAGCCTTACTGAAGTCAAGATATACCACATTTACTGCTGCCCCCCTATCCACAAGGCTTTTTTCCCTGTCAAAGAAAGCTATCCGGTTGGTTTGATCCAATTTGTTCTTGACAAATCCATGCTGACTGTTATTTTATCACCTTATTATCTTCTAGGTGTTTGAAAATTGATTGCTTAATTATTTGCTCCATTATCTTTCCAGGTACAGAAGTTAAGCTGACTGGTCTGTAATTCCCCGGGTTGTCCTTATTTCCCTTTTTTTATAGATGGGCACTATATTTGCCCTTTTCCAGTCTTCTGGAATGTCTCCAGTATTGCTTTTCTGAATGTTTTCCAGTATCATTTTTCCAACAGATATCTGTGGTAGTTAAAGTTCCCCAATATTACTAGGTCTTGTGTTTTGGATATTTCTGTTTTATTCTAGAAATTCCTCATCCACCTCCTCTTCCAGATTTAGACCCCTATCATGGTGTCACTCCTATTTTCTCCCCCTTTTATCTCAACTCAGAAACTTTAAGGTGGTCTGCCTCTCACCTCCTTCTGGGTCTCAGAACAAGTGTACATATTCTTGATGTATAATGCAACACCTCCTTCAGTTTTATCCTGCCTGACCTTCCTGAACAAGCTATACCCGTTTACCAACATTCCTGTCATGAGATGTATCCCACCAATGTGTGATGCCAAATAAGTCATAATTTAGATTAGGCTCTAAAACTTCCAGTTCTTCCTGTTTGTTCCCCATACTCTTTCACTTAATTCCATCCTGTTGCTCATACGACTCTATAGTAATTTACCATTCCTTCTCACTAGCTTGGTGAGTCACCGTTGTCCAAGTTAGACTCAGGACTCACAGTTTGTCAGACCACTCTGTTTTATTAGCACAGTGCTCTGCTAATAACACCCAGATAATGTGAGCACCATGCAAGACACAAACTATCTTATTTATACAGATAAAAGGGCGAGATCTTAACAAGATAACAAAGGGAGCAGAATCTGATAAGTTTATCTGGGCTAGACATGCATCTCTTATTTCCTTACTATTACTGATCTTCTGTTAATGTTTCACCATTAGCTTAAGTGGACTCATTGTTTATGCCTAATGTTTCTTTTCCTGACACCTGTATTTCAACATTTCTTATTTCTGCTTAAAGGTACATACAACATTTCTGTAATCCATTCTTATTTTTACAATATAATTCATTCTATTTTCACACCGTGGAAAGATGCTCTTCCCCTTCTTAGCTGGACCCCATCTTTTCCCAGCACTCCTCCTTCCCAGAACAGTATCCCATACATACATACTGGACAGGCAGAATAAGTTTCTTATGTCAACTCCACTCAGAAGTACAAAGAAGCAGTGTTGTCCAGTGGGTTGAGCACTAGACTGAGAGTCAGGACACCAGAGGCCAGATCTTCAGCTCTGACAATTTACATTAGGTAAGTATCTGCTATGCCATTGGTCTACCTACTGTGTCACTGTAACCAAGTCACTTCTCTTTCTTCCTTTGTCCATGAAATCTATTTGGATGATGATCTTCATAGTGCTTACTATGTGTTTGCAGAGTGCCTGGAACAATCTGCACTGGTATCATTAAGCACTACTATAATATAGTGGTGAATCATGTGTTTTATCCACTGACCACTATTTTGTTTTTATTAATGTTCTGTGAAGATATTCCATTTTTTTTTCTCACTGGCCACTTAATTACTTAAGCAACACAATGTGCAGAAAAATATTTTTTCTGCTAAAGCTCCTATTTTATCCATTGATTCTTTCTGCAGATTTACATACAGCTGCAGATCTTTCACACCAACTATGTGCATTTTGATACGTCATTCTTTCACATTTTTTATACTATCAGCAGTTTAATTTATTTGTACCAAATAACTGTATGGAAAACAAGATAACCTTTGACATTAAAGTAAATTTTTATATTTATTTGTATCAGAGGGGTAGCCGTGTTAGTCTGGTTCTGTAGAAGCAGCAAAGAATCCTGTGGCACCTTATAGACTAACAGACGTTCTGCAGCATGAGCTTTCGTGGGTGAATACCCACTTCTTCGGATGCAAGTAGTGGAAATTTCCAGGGGCAGGTTTATATATGCAAGCAAGAAGCAAGCTAGAGATAACGAGGTTAGTTCAATCAGGGAGGATGAGGCCCTGTTCTAGCAGTTGAGTGAAAACCAAGGGAGGAGAAACTGGTTCTGTAGTTGGCAAGCCATTCACAGTCTTTGTTTAATCCTGAGCTGATGGTGTCGAATTTGCAGATGAACTGGAGCTCAGCAGTTTCTCTTTGAAGTCTGGTCCTGAAGTTTTTTTGCTGCAGGATGGCCACCTTAAGATCTGCTATTGTGATGTACATAGCAGAGGGGCATTGCTGGCATATATTACATTGGTGGACGTGCAGGTGAATGAACCGGTGATGGTGTGGCTGATCTGGTTAGGTCCTGTGATGGTGTCACTGGTGTAGATATGTGGGCAGAGTTGGCATCGAGGTTTGTTGCATGGATTGGTTCCTGAGTTAGAGTTACTATGGTGCGGTGTGCAGTTACTGGTGAGAATATGCTTCAGGTTGGCAGGTTGTCTGTGGGCGAGGACTGGCCTGCCACCCAAGGCCTGTGAAAGTGTGGGATCATTGTCCAGGATGGGTTGTAGTTCCCTGATGATGCGCTGGAGGGGTTTTAGCTGGGGACTGTATGTGATGGCCAGTGGAGTCCTGTTGGTTTCTTTCTTGGGTTTGTCTTGCAGTAGGAGGCTTCTGGGTACACGTCTGGCTCTGTTGATCTGTTTCCTTATTTCCTCGTGCGGGTACTGTAGTTTTGAGAATGCTTGGTGGAGATTTTGTAGGTGTTGGTCTCTGTCTGTGGGGTTAGAGCAGATGTGGTTGTACCTCAGTGCTTGGCTGTAGACAATGGATCTTGTGGTGTGCCCGGGATGGAAGCTGGAGGCATGAAGGTAGGCATAGCGGTCAGTAGGTTTTCGGTATAGGGTGGTGTTAATGTGACCATCAATTATTTGCACCGTAGTGTCTAGGAAGTGGACCTCCCGTGTAGATTGGTCCAGGCTGAGGTTGATGGTGGGGTGGAAGCTGTTGAAATCGTGGTGGAATTTTTCCAGAGTCTCCTTCCCATGGGTCCAGATGATGAAGATGTTATCAATGTAGCATAGGTAGAGAAGGGGCATGAGTGGACGGGAGCTGAGGAAGCGTTGTTCCAGGTCAGCCATAAAAATATTGGCATATTGTGGGGCCATGTGGGTGCCCATAGCGGTGCCACTGATCTGGAGATATATATTGTCATCAAATTTGAAAAACCTGTAGGAGAACACTTCAACCTCCCTGGCCACACAATAGCAGATCTTAAGGTGGCCATCCTGCAGCAAAAAAACTTCAGGACCAGACTTCAAAGAGAAACTGCTGAGCTCCAGTTCATCTGCAAATTCGACACCATCAGCTCAGGATTAAACAAAGACTGTGAATGGCTTGCCAACTACAGAACCAGTTTCTCCTCCCTTGGTTTTCACTCAACTGCTAGAACAGGGCCTCATCCTCCCTGATTGAACTAACCTCGTTATCTCTAGCTTGCTTCTTGCTTGCATATATAAACCTGCCCCTGGAAATTTCCACTACTTGCATCCGAAGAAGTGGGTATTCACCCACGAAAGCTCATGCTGCAGAACGTCTGTTAGTCTATAAGGTGCCACAGGATTCTTTGCTGCTTCTATATTTATTTGCACACTAAGGAAAGCCACTGCATTCTGATGTTACTGGTAAAGTTACTGCAACACTAAATATGGAATGTAAAGACTGAAATGAAGTAACATAAATAAATAACACTTGCTTCTACAGTGCAAATTGTATGTTGTGAATGTATAAGTTAGTGCTTACAAAAAGTTTAAACTGTCACACTTAATGTCACCCTGGTAATTGTGCATCTTATTGGTCTTTCTTGCAGTGTAGTTGTGGCCGTGTCAGTCCCAGAATATTAGAGAGACAAGGTGGGCGAGATAATATATTTTATTGGACCATCTTCTGTTGGTGAGAGAGAGAAGCTTTTGAGCCACACAGAGCTCTTCTTCAGGTCTGTGTGAGTCGAAAGCTTGTCTCTCACCAACAGAAGTTGGTCCAATAAAAGATATTACCTCACCTACCTTTCCTTTTTTGTAGACAGTTTTAAACATAGTTTATATGATATTTACTTTCTGGGGGGAGAAGGTAGTAAAAGTTATATCCATTCCTTTTAGACAGTTTCTCTTTCCTTAAGCAAAGAGGGAAACTTCAATTTTTAATAGGAAATAGTAAAATTTTTTAGAACTGATAAATTATAAAGGAGGTGTTTAAAGCTAAAACATTTGACAATTAATAATACTTGTCCATAGTTGTAGAAGTCTCAAGGTTAGCTAAAGATTTTACTCCTCTCTCTTCTTTTTTTCAAGTTCATGCATCAGACAATCAGACAATTTTAAACAATCTCAACTTTGTTTATTAGCATTTAATGTTAAAATCAGGCAGTTTTTTGCAGAAGTATTGGACATTTTTATTTACCTGTTTTCAACTATATTTTGAAAATATAACACATTCCATTAAAATATTTTGTGCAGTAAGCACCCATTTTTATTTGAAGTCTAGCTTGGAAAACAGTTCAGTATTCCACATTATAATGCAATATTCCATTTTGGTGAATTTTTCTTCATATTGTAGTTTGAGGAATTTCCTTGTATAACCCATTTACATGTGTTCACAGAGGACATCAAAATTGCATAGTCAGACACCTCTGATGCACAGCACTTATTTGTATTCTTTTCACACAGCAGTTCATTAACAGATGATTACTGTGCCTGGCTTTTCAGCTTGCTCTGTATTTTGATTGTTAAATGGGATGAAGCAGAATTTCCAGCTGACAAATGGATCTGCAGACCACATCCCCTCTGTCAATTGAATGTCATGACACCTAAACCAGTATGCTGTTGCGATTAGAAAGCTGTTTATGAAGTATAGCCAGGGGACATTCATCTCCATGTAGGCTGGAATCTGAGCACCAAGCAACAAGATGATCATCTGAAGGAAAACAAAAGGTGTCCAAGTGCCAAGAAAGCAGATGAGGAGTCTTGTCAAAAGCTGCTTTTTACAGACAGTGCAATCACAGTCAGATGCATATGAAAAGATTAAAACAGTCACACTTGTAAAGGAAATAATCCGGACAGACCGCACCATAGTTATAACTTCCGACCAACAAATCACAAGAGCCACACCTATAACAAACAGGATGGCTAATGATAGCCAGTAGCTCTGAACACTGATATAGAAAGGGCATGTAAAAAAGTGGTTCTGTATTTCTAACTCTGCAGAAACAGCTGGAACTTTCAGAATATAAAAGAGGACTGAAATCCATATAAAAATCACAGCAAGTATATAAAGTAGTCTTTGACCTATGCTAGCAGGTTTAGGGGGTTGAGCTATAGTCATGTAATAATCCAGAACAGACACAAGACAAACTGGGTAATGCAAGACACCATACATAAGGGAAATTATCTGAGTGAATAGACAAATGTGGTACTTGGTAAATCTCACACCCCAAAGTGCAAAGTCCTCAAAATAGGAGATGAAAGCTATATTCACCAGAAGTGTGAAGTCAAGGAGTGCCAGTGAAATACAGAAATATCCCATAAAACTTTGTTTTACATCCCATCTTCTAACTCCCAACATGAAGAGATTGAGCGACACTTTTCCAAGCATAATCAGGAGCAGCATACAGCTAGCTTCAAGAGGTTGATTGAGTTGGTTGTAGTATTGAAGGGAACAATTTGCACAAGACATGGCAGCCAGTCTTCAAGGATAAGAGCCAGCAAAATAAATCTTACAGGACACAGTTGTTCATACCTGAAAAGAGAGTTAATGACAGTCTTGGAAAGTATATTAACTGATTACTGTTGTAACTCTCCAGCCAATCATAACTTCCCCTCTGGAAGGGATATTACGAGCCACTTGACTTTCAATGGTCCCTTGAAATGTGTTATCCACTTATGCTAAACAATCTGTTCCACCTTATATTTAGCTGTGACACTCTTAGTACATTTCCCAGACCTGAAGAAGAGCTCTGTGTAATCTCAAAACTTCTCTCTCACCAATAGAAATTGATTCAAAAAAAGATATTACCTGACCCACCTTGTCTCTCTTATTTCCTGGGACCAACACAGCTACAACCACACTGCATACTATCATAACTCTGTTGTCAGTCGAGCAGTTATAAAACTCCTACTTGAATTTTCACAAGTCTTTGATTGTGAATAAAGCTTAAATGAAACACCATTTTATTGACAGCAAGTTCCTTTATCTTCTGTACATGTTCTTAGTTTTGAGAATTAAAAGATCTGTCATCTGAAATAATTTAAATGTAGGTTTTATTTTTACTGAGCGATTTCACTATTTGTTTTCCATTTGGATTTTTTGGGTTTCTTTTTATACATTCATTTCTATACAAAGTGAGCCTGGGATGGCTGCTTCACCTACATCGGCATGGTAACATCCTCATGCTTAGGCTGTCCTCTGGAAGAAGTCATTTAGCTTTCCTCCATTGTTCCTAGAGAATCAGGATGTGGTAAGATCAACTGTCCTTATCTGTGTGTTTAGAGAAGTGAATAAGAGTAAATGAATTAGATTGCCACCTCATATAATTTTAAAAATCTGTTTCCTAATCCCACAAAGCCAATAATTATCACTTTTTCATTTTTTTTTTTAAAAAGTGGCTCTCTCTCTCCTCACCCAGTCTTTTACAAAGAAGCCACTACAACCCTGTGGGTGATGTCTGCTCGCTTGCCTTCTCCTCTGCCTGCCTCTTGGAGAAAATAGGGTGTGGGGTGCTTTAAGCCACAGTTTCCCCAGGAGTAGCTCCTCCTGATCTGCCGAGGAAGCCTTGCAGATTGAAGCAGCCTGAGTCTAGAGCACTCTTAGGCCCTTGTGCACAGAGGCATGTGTAGTATGGCAGTACCAGTTGTAGTTAAGGTGGAGTTAAGTTTTGCACTTTCAGCCAATGTTCAACTATTTTGTTACATATGAAAAACAGAGCGTATCCTTCCCTAAATTACAGTACTTTGAATATAGAATTAATTTTCTGAAAATTTACAAGTAAATCCATTAATTAGGTTAAGTAATCAAAAGTGGGTCCTTTAAAAAAATTCGCATTGGGTGTCAGACTTTTTGTGTCTAATGGTTTCAGAACAGAGTAAGACACTTCAAATAATTAAAACTCAAATTTTGTGCATCCGGCTACATTTGAAGAATTTTGGGGAAAATTAATGGTAACTTTTTGACATTATTCTTCATAACAGTTTCTCCTTCAGCAGAGACTGATGAATAATATTCCACTATAGAGAATTCTATGAAGAATTGCCCTCTTTCAAAATGGCAGCCATCTCCTCCTCTTGTTCACTATGAGACTAAAGCCACCAACTGTCCTCAAGGGTGTCAGGGTCCACCATCACTCTGAGGGAATCTTGGTTTCATTTCTGTTGGGGACAGTTGGAGGCTGTGGCCATTTTGAAAACAGGCATTTTCCTGTGTTAAAAAACTGAGGCAGCAAAGGTGGGCATATACTAGTGCCAAATCGTGTGTGCCATATTCACATGAGTGAGGTTCCAATTCAACTCCCACTGATTTCAATTAATTTTGAATTGGATTTTTTAGTTCAATTAGCTTCAATAATACTCACTTGAGTAAGGTAAGTAGGATTTGGCCTTTAATAACAGTGGTTCGATTTCCTTAGAGAACTTGTATGCTACCACTTCCATAGTTAAACTCATCTTTAAGCATATCTTTCTCAGCTTTTACACAAAAATTAAATACCACTTTCCCAAGATTGTTTGATATTCTCCCTATTGTAATTTATCTAATCCCATTCTTCATCCTATGTAGGATCCCATCAGGGGTGAAAGTAACTTAAAGGACTTACCGGTACGCTGGAGTCCTGAGAAGGGGGCGGGACCTTTAGAGCCCCGGGCCCTTTAAATCACTGCCAGAGCTACCAGCTTCAGAGCCTGGAGCCCTGGGCGGCGATTTAAAGGTCCCAGGGCTCCGGCCGCTGCTACCGCCCCGGGCCCTTTAAATTGCCGCCAGAGCCCCACTGCTGGAGCCAGCAGAGATTTAAAGGGCCCAGGGCGGTAGCGGCGGCTGGAGCCCCAGGCCCTTTAAATTGCCACCTGAGCCCTGCCGGGGTAGCGGCGGTGGGGCTCCAGCAGTGATTTAAAGGGCCAGGGGCTCCCAGCCACCGCTACCACAGCGGGGCCCCCGGCCCTTTAAATCACCACCAGAGCCCCGGGGGTCCTAGCCACCTCTGCTGGCAGCGGGGCTCTGGCGGGAATTTAAAGGGCCCGGGGCTCCAGCTGCTGCTGGGAGCCCTGGGCCCTTTAAATTGCTGCCTGGGGCGTACCGGCTTACTTTCATCTCTGGATCCCATTAATTTGTCATGTTTTTAGTAACTGTGATATGCAGTTTTATAACTTAATCCTGAATTACTAAACTGCAATAGGATGCTTATAAATACTGTACCATCATTATTAAAGAGCCCCGTTTCTTGAAAGCATGGTCCATAGCTGCCCTGTGAGAGAAAGAACATAAGTTGTCTTTTCATTCAGTATCAGTTTGCATTTTTCCAGAAATAAGAAAATCTTTACAGTCTCTATTATACTGCGAATGTAACATGTATAATTATCTTAATATAACTTCATATATCAGATCGAGACATTTTCATGAAACATTTTCATTCATCTTCCCTACACTTTACCCTTCTCTCTTCTTCCTTACCCCAATTGTCCCCTCAGAGGTTTCTTCTTCAGTTCTCAATTTTTTTCAGCTGCTACAGACCAACTTCTGCTTCCAACATTCTATTTTTAACAAGTTAAATTTATGGTCCAAAATTTTTTTTTTTCCAGGGGAGCTGAAAAACTTTTTACCTGCCAAGACTTTAGTCAGTGTATTATGTTCCTCTTGCAAAACTCATCTGTCTGTCAGTACTTTCACCTGCTTCAGGTAAAAGAGAGCTGCAAGCATTCAGCCTATATTAGGCTGGTGTGATCAACTGTTGCAGGGGAAAACCCCAGAACTCATGTCATGGCCATTAAGGTAAATAGATAAAGAATTATTCTTCCATTCTCTTTTATGCCTGCTTTATTCATATATAAATCTCCATCCACATTTTGTTACCATTTTGCATAAATAGACAACATAGGTGAACTATGTGTAATTTAAATATTACTCTCAATGGGAAGAGAAGACGGTTATCTGGAGCTTGAATTTTACTATGTCTCCCACTTTAGTGATAGCTAGTGGATATATACCTCAGGTTAGAAGGTGGCCATAAGGCTTTCAATATACTATACACACATTTATACTATACTTTTAAAATAATTGTACATTTGAAAGCATATTGTCAAGTTCGGGACACATTTAGCCTGGTTACACTTGGACAGATCTTTCCACGTTTAATCAAACAGCAATGAAAATACTTTACAGGTGAACTGCTAAATCAGGAGGCAAAAGAAGGTCCAATCTTAATAAATGGCTCTTAATTTTGTTTGCACCATCACCTGCACCTAGAAATGTTGTTTGCATGTGCAAATTTAGTCACTGGTGCATGCAAGTGATTTATAGTGTTTTCAGAACTGCACGCACAAAATTAGGAGGAGGGCTGGTTCTATTGAAAAATTTGCCCTTCAGATCAAAATTTTCAGTGATGAGTACTTAAAGTTATGCTCTAAAGCCATGCTTCGGCACCTAAGTATAACTGTCCTGATTTTCAGAAATGTTCATTATTAGGGCTGTCAAATGATTTTTAAAAAATTGCAATTAATCACAAGATTAAAAATTTTAATTGCACTGTTAAACAACAGAATGCCAATTTAAATTTATTATATTTTTCTACATTGTCAAATATATTGATTTCAATTACAACGCAGAATAAAAAGTATACAGTGCTCACTGCGTTTCATTACAAATATTTGCAGTGTAAAAAGAGTGCAAGTTGAAGCATGAAGGGGCATATGAATGTTTAGCATATCTGGCACATAAATACCTTGCAACAACAGTGCCATACGAGCATCTCGTCTCACTTTCAAGTGACGTAAATAAGAAGCGGGCAGCATTATCTCTCGTAAATATAACAAGCTTATCTGTCTTAGCAATTGGCTGAACTAGTAGTAGGACTGACTGGACTTGTAGGCTCTAAATTTTTACATTCTTTTGTTTTTGAGTGCATTCATGAGAAAAAAATTCTATATTTGTAAATTGCACCTTCACAATAAAAAGACTGCACTACAGTACTTGTATGAGGTCAATTGGAAAAAAAACTTTTTTTGGTTTTTACAGTGCAAATATTTATAATAAAAATAGTATAAAGTGAGCACTGTACACTTTGTATTCTGTGTTGTAATTGAAATCAATATTTGAAAATGTAGAAAAATATCCAAAAATATTTATCATAAATTTAAATTGGTATTCCATTATTGCTAACAGTGTGATTAAAACTGTGATTAACCATGATTACTGTTTAATCTAGTTAATTTGAGTTAACCCCCATTAATTGACAGCACTATTTATTACCCATAAGTCTCACTGAAGTCACTGGGAACTTCAGTTGCTCAGCCGTTTTAAACCACACGCGCAAGATATTGCTTTTGATTCTAGAATTATGATTCTGCTGCAGTCTGTCTTTTGAACTCCCCTTCCTATTCCTCTGCTCTTTGAGTACCAGTTTCTTCCTGTTTGGCCACTGTTGTTGCAAGAGCTTTTTCTACTGAAGTTCATGTTATCTGAACTAGATCTATAATTCCACCTCATGAATTTTTCCACCTCTATTCTAATCTCATCTGGTAGCATCGTTAGCTTCCTTTCACTGTACAGCTCCTTTTGCTTTTGGCTTTAACTCAATTTACTGTGTGCAACATGGCCCACATTTTCAAAAGTGCATATCATGCAAGAGTTCACTCTGTAATTGTGTACTGGCTGTTGCATGTGCACAAGTCAGCAGGGGCAGCTCCATGCACCAGCACGCCAAGCGCGTGCTTGGGGTGGCAAGCCACTGGGGCACTCCGCTGGTCGCCGCGAGGGCGGCAGGCAGGCTGCCTTCGGCAGCTTGCCTGCGGAGGGTCCGCTGGTCCCGCGGCTTCGGCGGACCCTGCGCAGGCAAGCCGCCGAAGGCAGCCTGCCTGCCGTGCTTGGGGCGGCAAAATGCCTAGAGCTGCCTCTGCAAGTCAGGCAGGAGCAGTTTTGTGTGTATGTAGGCAAAGAACATTATACAATATAAATGAAAGCACTTATGAATGGATGAAAAATGTGTACTATTCTGCATACATCAATTCTCCTACCTGCTGAACATGTGAGGAAGGACCTGTGGTCAATCAGCATCAAAGGGGTTAGTGGTATTAACTCCTGAACAATAATACCAGAGTCCTTTATTCAAAGAGAGAGAACTTTTGCCCATAGCTCGTGCCCCAAATGTTGTTGCTGTCATTTTCAACTATCCAGCTACTAGTTAAGTTGTCAGCATTTCTATTATAAACAACTATTTTCAAAAGGCCTAAAAGGTTCACTGAGGGGTGAAACTCAATTAATGTAGTCATAACATTTTGTTTTCATAGAATCGTAGAATATCAGGCTTGGAAGGGACCTCAGGAGGTCATCTAGTCCAGCCCCCTGCTCAAAGCAGGACCAATCCTCAACTTTGTCAAGCCTGACCTTAAAAACCTCTAAGGAAGGAGATTCCACCATCTTCCTAGTGAAAAAGTTTTTCCTAATATCCAACCTAAACCTCCCCCACTGCAACTTGAGACCATTACTCATTGTTCTGTCATCTAGTACCACTGAGAACAGTCTGAATCCATCCTCTTTGGAACCCCCTTTCAGGTAGTTGATAGCAGCTATCAAATCCCCCCTCATTCTTCTCTTCTGCAGACTAAACAATCCCAGTTCCCTCAGCCTCTCCTCATAAGTCATGTGCTCTGGCCCCCTGATAATTTTTGCTGCCCTCTGCTGGACTCTTTCCAATTTTTCCACATCCTTGTAGTGTGGGGCCCAAAACTGGACACAGTACTCCAGATGAGGCCTCACCAATGCCAAATAGAGGAAAATGATGACGTCCCTCGATCTGCTGGCAACGCAAATGCCTTTAGCCTTCTTGGCAACAAGGGCACACTGTTGACTCATATCCAGCTTCTCATCCATTGTAACCCCTAGGTCCTTTTCTGCAGAACTGCTGCCTAGCCACTTGATCCCCAGTCTGTAGCAGTGCATGGGATTCTTCCATCCTAAGTGCAGGACTCTGCACTTGTCCTTGTTGAACCTCATCAGATTTCTTTTGTCCCAATCCTCTAATTTGTCTAGGTCCCTCTGTATCCTATCCCTACCCTCCAGCGTATCTACCACTTCTCCCAGTTTAGTGTCATCTGCAAACTTGCTGAGGGTGC
This sequence comes from Mauremys mutica, assembly GCF_020497125.1. Lineage (NCBI taxonomy): Eukaryota > Metazoa > Chordata > Testudines > Geoemydidae > Mauremys > Mauremys mutica. The sequence goes on along the minus strand of NC_059080.1, from coordinate 89,045,391 downwards.
AGTCCACACCATCCTCTAGATCATTAATGAAGATATTGAACAAAACTGGCCCCAGGACCAACCCTTGGGGCACTCCGCTTGATAACCAGCTGCCAACTAGACATGGGGCCATTAATCACTACCTGTTGAGCCTGGTGATCTAGCCAGCTTTCTATCCACCTTACAGTCCATTCATCCAGCTCACACTTCTTTAACTTGCTGACAAGAATACTGTGGGAGTCTGTATCAAAAACTTTGCTAAAGTCAAGAAATAACATGTCCACTGCTTTCCCCTCATCCACAGAGCCAGTTATCTTGTCATAGAAGGCAATTAGGTTAGTCAGGCATACCAGTGTAGGTTAAGAAAAAAGAGAGGTTAAAAGAAAGAACAGGGTAAGAAAAAAGAAAAGAGAGCCCTCTTTGCAAAGAGCAAAAGACAGCACATGGTTGTGTCAGAGAGAGAGAATTTTCACCTTTTAAGACTTTCTGTCCCTGGTTTAGACCCTCTCAGACTTGTTATCACCGCCTTTGGATCGACCCAATTAGAGGTTGTTTTACAGCAGCGTCTTAGAATTCATTTTCCTGAACCAATCCTAGAGTCCCAAGATTTTAAACAAGAGCCAACTCCCTCCTTTCCCTTCTCCTCCTTTCTCCCCCCGCCCTTTTAACTGTTTTATTCTTATCTAAAGAATAAATGATGACGTCCCTCGATCTGCTGGCAACGCAAATTAACCCCCCAGCATTTTCCCACCATGTAGTCCTTTTACAGAGGAGTTTTTATAAAAGTTAAAACCATAAGCTTTTAGTAACACACAATTTTTAACAGTTTTTCCCCTAGGTTTTAGACTAACATGGGTTATTTATTTAGTAAGCACAATGTGAAGCTGCAGCAAAGCTCCTGTTAGCAAAGCAGCCTCTGTGAGTCAGTGGATCACAGAGAAGGAGTTTGCTTCTTTACCTGCTTTTTAATGAGTTTGCTTCTTTACCTGCTTTTTAACAAGTTTTTTAAGTTTTGCAAAGGGATAATGACTTGAAAAGACAAACCTAAAACACATCCCCTTTGTATGTGTTGTAATAAAAAAAGAGCAGGCAGAAGCACCCTAGGTTTAAAACCCCAGGTTTTTAGTAACCAGGGGCGGCTCCAGGCCCCAGCACGCCAAGCGCGTGCTTGGGGCGGGAAGCTGCGGGGGCGCTCTGCCGGCGCCGTGAGGGCGGCAGGCAGGCTGCCTTCCGTGGCTTGCCTGCAGAGGATCCGCTGGTCCCGCGGCTTCGGAGGACCTCCCGCAAGCCGCGGGACCAGCGGACCCTCCGCAGGCAAACCGCCGGAGGCAGCCTGCCTGCTATGCTTGGGGCGGCAAAATCCCTAGAGCCGCCCCTGTTAGTAACAGACAGTTTATAAACCCCTTATTTTGTAAACCATTGAATTAGAAAGAAGAAGAAGATTGCTGCTTCTCCCACTTTTTAACAAATAGAGGTGAAAGTTATATTAAGGCTTTTAAGGGAATAAACACGCCTAAATGAAGACACATTTCTTTATTTAACCCCCTTGGCATAAGTGTTTCAATGAAAAAGAGCAAGCAGGGGGATTTTTATAAAAGTTAAAACCATAAGCTTTTAGTAACAAACAATTTTTTAAAGTTTTCCCCTAGGTTTTAAACTAACGAGTTATTTATTTAGTAAGCACAATGTGAAGCTGCAGCAAAGCGCCTGTTAGCAAAGCAGCCTCTGTGAGTCAGTGGATCAGAGATAAGAATGCTGCTTCTTTCCCAAACTTTTTAACAAACACAATTAAAGTTACATTAAATTTTGCAAAGGTATAATGACTTGAAAGGACAAACCTATATGAAGACACAACCCTTTTGTATATGTTGTAATAAAAAATTATGCAGAAGCACCCTAGGTTTAAAACCACAGGTTTTTAGTGACAGACAGTTTATATTCCCCTTATTTTGTAAACCAGTTGATTAGAGAGAAGATGATTGCTTCTTCCCCTACTTTTTAACAAATAGAAGTGAAAGTTATATTAAGGCTTTTAAGGGAATAAACACTTGAAAAGACATGCCTACCTGAAGACCCATACCTTCATTTAGTTCCTTAGGCATAGGTGTTTCAATAACATGTAAGCCTGCAGAAACAACCCAGGCTTAAAAACACAGAAAGCCTGTTTATAAAAGTTTCCCCCTAGGTTTTAGGCTAGCACTGGTCTTTTTTTTTTTTTAAAGTAAGGACAGCAGGCTTTTGCAGCAAAACAGCTGTCAGCAAAAACAACCTCTGTAAGCCAGTAGATCAGAGATAAGAAGGCTGCTTCTTTGCCTGCTTTTTAACAAATACAAGTGAAAGTTATATTAAGTTTTGTAAAGGAATAAACACTTTAAAAGACAAGCCTATATGAACCCAGAGCCCTTTATTTAACATTTTTACATGCATGTTTCAATTAAAAAAAAGAGAGCATGCAGAAAACACGCCAGAGTGAAGACCACAGAACCTTAGTAACAGCTAGTTTATATTCCCCTTATTTTGTAATCCAGTGGATTAGAAATTTATTTTCCTCCCCACTTTTTAACAAATTTATGTGAAAGTTATAGTAAGCTTTTATTTTCCTAGGGCTTTTAGATTTAAGTGTGATTTTTGTTGTTGTTGCATTATTAGAATGTTTTTGTTTTTAAATGTTTGCAACTCATGTGCTGAGACACAGGTACAAGCTCCTGTGTTTGTTTTGGGTTCATAGATTTTATTAAAATAATACAACACAGGCTGGAGCTGGAGCTTTTTTTACATTTTAAAAACAGGTAAGACTAATTAGGCTAGCCAGTGCTTCATGCACTATAGTCTGCCTTAGCAAGGCTCTAGGGGTCACTCCTTCAGTTTGCTTGTTTTTTTACACAGACTTTTTTCCTAACTTTTTAAACGCTGTTCAAGTTTTAAAAAATGGCAAGATTGCATTGAAAGATACTTTATGAAAGTTATAAGTATTTTATTCCATTTACTGATTGTAAAAGACAAAAACCATCGCTTTGTGACTGCATGACGCTTAGAGATAGCCTATCTGAAGACTACCCTCACCCCTTGACTTTCCCCCATACTTTTAACACTTGCTAAACATAGTGTTTTATTATATAAAGGTTTTTAACATGAAAATACAGAATTGACTGAAATGTAACATAACATGACCTTTTAAAAGGATATTCTGTATGCAGTGAGGCCTATTTGAAGCATTATGTTTTTTTAAAGTTTATTATGAAAAAGCAGTATTGCCTGAGCTGTAACAAAACAAGGCCCCCTCTTAGGGATATTTTGTAGAAGTTTAGTGAACTAAAAAGGCTTAAGATACTAGCCTGTTCTTTTAAAAATAGTGTTTTTAAAGTACCAAAACAACAACTAGGTATGAATATGAAAACTGGCAATTGAGGGGAGTTTACATATGTGTTTTAATTAAAAAAAAAAACAAAAAAATAAAACCAAGATTGCTTTTTAAAGTTTGGATTTATACAAAAAACACAAGAAAAAATAGCATATGTAAAAAAAAGTTAGCTGTTTTTTTACCAGAGATATGGTGCCTTCCTCACCCCCACTCTCCCCCCCCAACACATTTTTCTCCCCCTCCCTTCCCTTTTTTTTTCTTCTTTCCTCAGAGGGAAGGACCTGCTGCCGCCGCTTCATTCATTATTCGGCGGCAATAATGGCCAAGAGGGACTCAGGGACCCGCCGCCAAAGAGCCTGGAGCCGTTAAACTCCCCTCAATTGCCAGTTTTCATATTCTTACCTTAAAGATGGGCACTACATTAGCCTTTTTCCAGTCATCCGGGACCTCCCCCGATTGCCATGAGTTTTCAAAGATATTGGCCAATGGCTCTGCAATCACATCCCCCAACTCCTTTAGCACCCTTGGATGCAGGCATCCGGTCCCATGTACTTGTGCTCATCCAGCTTTTTTAAATAGTCCTGAACCACTTCTTTCTCCACAGAGGGCTGGTCACCTCCTCCCCATACCATGCTGCCAAGTGTAGTAGCCTGGGAGCTGACCTTGTTCGTGAAGACAGAGGCAAAAAAAGCAGAGTACATTTAGCTTTTTCCACATCCTCTGTCACTAGGTTGCTTCCCCCATTCAGTAAGGAGCCCACACTTTCCTTGACCTTCTTGTTGCTAACATACCTGAAGAAACCCTTCACTTGTCCCCTACACTTTCCAAAAACTTCCTGGATTGTCTGTGCACTGCTGTATTGCTCTCCCAGCAGATATCATGATGATTGAAGTCCCCCATGAGAACCAGGGCCTGTGATCTAGTAACTTCTGTTAGTTGCCTGAAGAAAGCCTCATCCACCTCATCCCCCTGGTCTGGTGGTCTATAGCAGACTCTCATTATGGCATCACTCTTGTTGCTCACACTTCTAAACTTAATCCAGAGACTCACAGGTTTTTCTGCAGTTTTATACTGGAGCTCTGAGCAGTCATACTGCTCTCTTACATACAATGCAACTCCCCCACCTTTTCTGCCTGCCTGTCCTTCCTGAACCGTTTATATCCATCCATGACAGTACTCCAGTCATGTGAGTTATCCCACCAAGTCTCTGTTATTCCAGTCACATCATAATTCATCGACTGTGCCAGGAATTCCAGTTCTTCCTGCTTGTTTCCCAGGCTTCTTGCATTTGTGTATAGGCAATTAAGATAACTCGCTGATCATTCTGCTTTCTCAGTATGAGGCAGGAGTCCTCCCCTCTTGCGCTTGCCAAACACTTTAAAACAAACATTACTGTATTATAACTGCCACCAAAACAACATTGTTTTTTAAGATATATTTGAGACAAGGGATGAGGGTTGCACTGAGTAGGAACACTTAATATTTTCTTTTTCTTGGTCTTGGAGTGAGAGTAATGGGTCAGAGAGAGGTGTTTAGGGAAGAAACAATGGGTGAACTAACCAACCCACAGGTAAGTGACTGGACACAGAAAATCAGCACTAGAACTGGGAGTAAAACCCTGGAGTTCCATTGCATACTCTGTTCTGACTGTTAAACACATTGCTTCTCTTAGAAATCACAGGTGCTAGAAAGTATTTCCATCTATAAGGTGTGGTCCAGCATAGATGCACAAGTGCAAAACAAAGTTTGTACTGCATCTATACTGTAGAGACAGACTTCAGTCTTCAGGGCTGCATCTACACAAACAAGATTTGTAGCTGTAATTCTGCAATAACAGAAACTGTAGAGTCAACAAGACTGCTGTGTTTTTACACACAACTACACCTTCCACCAATTCTACAATTGGTGGAGCTGTACTAGTGGTGAATTAGATCTGCATTTACTAGGAAGATGCAGCCACATTTGGAGGAGTGGGGGAAGGAATCAGCATCAAAAGGAAAAGATTGGAGGGAAGTTAGAAACAATAGTGAATTTCCTTGACCCTGTATGTGTGTCTGCCTCTCTCAAATTCAGCCCAAAGGCAAAGAGCTTGGCTTGCCATCTTACCTTAATGCTCTGAGGCCCCATCTACACTACAAATAGAACTAAGTCAGGTGACAACATTACAGCACTGTTATAATTCATAGTATGAATCAAACCTGGCTATCAAACATGACTGAGCAAGGTTTTAGCCCAGTTATGGGGAAACAATTCCTTTCCACACTACATAAATTAAGCTATGTTGTAGCCATGGACCAACCAAACTTTAGGTTTTGTAAAAAGAATCTTTTTCAAAATATGATACTAGAAATGTTTCATTTTAAATTCAATATTAACAAATAGTCCCTTGAAGTGTGTGCCACCAAAGCAGATTACATATTTTACAAGTCCTAATGCAAAAACATCATTATAGTAAATTAAAACTTTGTAAACTTTCTACTGCCATGGACTCAGACATCCTTGATCAAGCCTAGAACCAGTACATGAAATAACAAGTCTATTTTCACATCTGTGCTGAAATACAAGCATGAAAGAGCAGCAGAAGTGGTAAAAAATATTTATAAAATTGCTTTTAATAATCTAGCATATTAAAAATAAAATGGGTAAACAAATCTTTCTAAGTGTGATTTTTTTTTAAAGCCAGATGCCCCTTAAACAAGAAAACAAATTGGCTGTGTCTGAAAGTGCAGCCAGAGGATAATGAAGAGAGGCAAAAGATCTGCCATTTTAGGAGAGAAATTTTTCTGGAGCGAATAATCAGCATTATAAGAAAGGAGCCCAGACTGAAATGTGGAGGATTTGTCTGTCTTCAGCATAACTCTGAGTTCTGAAACCCAAACAGGTTGCAGAGGGGACAATATATCTATTTATCATACTATATGAGTGAACTGGGCCAAAGTCTGGAGCTCAGAGCTGAGAATAGGAAACATTATTTTAATGGGACTTTATACCACTGGGCTACCCATATACTGTGTTTCTTGATAATCCCATATTACTTTAATGGTTAGGGGTCAGAAGTTATGCTCTGAAGTTCCCTAACCCCAGCGTGTTAGCATCCTGCTCTCACAGCTGGTCAGCCTCATATCTGACCTAAACTTGAACTTTCAGTTCCCAGAACCACCACAAGCCTGAGTGTTGGTTGGGGGTTTGTTCTCTGCCTGGTGCCATTGTTTGTTTTCCCTCCTATGACCCACCAATGCTTCTCCTCGCCAGGCTGCACCAGCCCTCGTGCCCATCCTCTCAGATGGGGGCTGACAGTCTCACACGCCTGCTTTCTCCAAGCCAGGGGGATCAGAGAGCCCTCCTTCCACTTTGCTCACAGAGAGGAGAGTTGGGGGTGTGTGTGTGTGGGGAAAAGGGACAGTGGGCATCTCCCACAAGGAGTGAGTTGAGATGTCGGGGGGAGGTAGGGGACATCTCCCACAGTGGGAAAATTGGGATCTGGAGGGAAGGTGGCAGGTAGGGGGCATCCCCCATAGCAGGTGAGCTGAGGGCTGGGGCAGAGGTGCATGGAGGCATGGGTGGCAAGTTTGTAGAAATTTTGGTGGTGCCCAGAACCTGCCCCCCAACTCCGCCCCCCCAAACTCCACTCCCACCTGCCTAAGGCTCTGGGAGGGGGCTCGGCGGGGGAGGTCTGGGGTGCAGATCCTGGGCTGGGGATTAGGGTGTAGGAGAGGTGCAGGGTGCAGGCTTTGGGATGGAGTTTGGGGTTGGGAAGGGGTGTGTGGGAAGGGGGAGGGGGTGCACCTTCTGGGGAGGGAGTTTGGGGATAGGAGAGAGTACAGGGGTGAGGGCTGTGGGGCTGAGGATGAGGGATTCATGATGCAGGAGGGGGCTCAGGGCTGGGGCAGAGGATTAGGGTGCGGGGGGATGAGGGCTCTGGCTGGTGCTGAGATGTTCATGATGCAGGAGGGGGCTCAGGGCAGAGGGTTGGGGTGTGGGGTGAGGGCTGTGGGGCTGAGGATGAGGGGTTCATGATGTGGGGGGGCTCAGGGCTGGGGCAGAGGATTAGGGTGCGGGGGGATGAGGGCTCCGGCTGGGGTTGAGGATTAGGGTGCGGGGGGATGAGGGCTCCAGCTGGGGATGAGGATTAGGGTTCGGGGGGATGAGGGCTCTGGCTGGGGCTGAGGGTTTGGGCCATTGGAGAGGCTCAGGGTAAGGGCAGCCTGCCTTGCCATGAGTGGAGAGCAGGCACTAGGACCCTGGGGCAGCAGACAGCCGATCTCTGACAGCTCCAGCAGGCAGGGGAGAGGCGCGGCTGCCTTTTGTCAGGCGGGGGCGGCGGCGGCGAGGGTGTGTGGCAGGGGGGGCTCAGACCTGCTCTAGGCAGGGACGCAGCGGGGCGGGCCGGGGAGGCCCACGGGGGCCGGGGCCCGATCCAGGCAGGGCCGAGGGAGAGACCCAGCTCCAAATATTACTGGAGCAGGGCCCCCGGCCCTGAATATTCCTGGAGCCCGGGCACCGCAGGTGTATATAACCTGCCGCCTATGCATGGAGGGGTTGGGGTCCTTCCTCATAGTGGGTGAGCTAAGGTCTGGGAACAGAGGGGGCATTTCCCATAGAGGGTGAGTTGAAGTCTATGGCAGAGGTAGGAGACATCTCTTGCAGCTGGGTGAGTTGAGTTCTGGGGGCGGAGGGGAAGGGGACATCTCTCAGGGCGGGTGTACTAGGACTGGGGGGAAGGGGCATCTCATGCTGGGTGAGTTGGGTTGTGGGGGGATAGGGGTCTCTCATAGTGGATAAGCTGAGGTCTGTGGACAAAGAGGTGGGAAAAGCTGGCCACAGCAGGTTAGTTGGAGGGGGTATCTTCCCCAATGGGTGAGGTGGGGTCTCAGAGCGAGGGGGGAGGTCTCACGGTGGGAGGGGTCTCTCCTCACGCCGGTGAGGTGGGGTCTCAGAGCGAGGGGGGAAGTCTCGTGGTGGGGTGGGATGGGTCTCTCCCCTGGCGGGTGAGGTGGGGTCTCGGGGCGAGGTCTGAGGGTGGGGAGGTCTCTCCCCACATGGGTGAGGTGGGGTCTTGGAGTCCGAGTGAGGGGGGAGGACTCGGGGTGGGAAGGGTCTCTCCCCTGGCGGGTGAGGTGGGGTCTCAGAGCGGGGTGGGATGGGTCTCTCCCCTGGCGGGTGAGGTGGGGTCCCGGGGTGAGACAGGGTCCCCTGGCGGGTGAGGTGGGGTCTCAGGACAAGGTCTCAGGGTGGGGAGGTCTCTCCCCCGGCAGGTGAGGCGAGGTCTCGGGCGAGGAGGAGGTCTCTCCGCCGGCGGGTGAGGGGGGGTGTCTCTCCCGGGGCGAGGTTTGGGGCGGGGGCTCTCCCCGGGCGGGTGAGGGGGGCTCTCGGGGCGGGGGCTCTCCCCGGGCGGGTGAGGCGGAGTCTCGGGGCGAGCCGGGGTCTCCCGCAACCGGCCGGGGCAGGGAAGGCAGGCGGGCTGCCCAAGGCTGGGACGGGCGGTTTGTGCCGGTGGTGGGAAGTCCCTGCTCGCTGAGCTCGGAGGAGCCAAACCCACCTGCAGACGCTGCCTCCTCGCCTGGCAGCCCGCGGGAAGTGGCTCGCTGCGCCTCAGCCTCCTTCCCCCCCAGCTCCCCGGCCGGCGCTGTCCCGTGCCGCGCTGGCCACGCGCGTGGAGTGGGGGGGCTCGGGGCTGCTCCCCCAGCTTCCCCGTGGGGCCGCTGCGGCTGGCGGGGTCCCCCCGGGCTCCGCCCTGGGAAGTGAGACGGGCCTGGCGGAGGAGCAGCCGCCCACAGGGAGGGGACTGCTGGTGCGGAACAGCGCACACAGCCCTGCCCTGCCTGGCACCCGCGGCGCTGGGCGGGCCCGCACAACCAGCTGGGGCTGACGAGAACTGGGTGTAGCCGCACCGCAGGGCCCCTCTGCCGCTCCCTGGGGGCGCCTGGCCCCCGCACGCCCCCTGCACCCGGGGCGGGGTTGAGACCCGTCACACGCCGTTCCCCAGCTAGCTGGAGTCCTGCCGGCCGGGGTCAACAGCGCGGGGGCCCAGACTGGAAAGATAGTTTGCTTAGTTTCTCCCCTCCCCAGGGCCCCATGCTGGGAAAACAGGCGCCCAACTTCCTCACACTTAGGGTGACCAGATGTCCTGATTTTATTGGGACAGTCCCAATAGTTGGGGCTTTTTTTTAATATGGTCCCCTATTACCCTCCCACCCTGTCCCAATTTTTCACACTTGCTATCTAGTCACCCTACCACTGTTGTGCACCTCTTCAGGTCCCAGGAGCAGAGAAGGGCCCAGCAAGCACCAAAAGTCAGAGCATAGGGCACGGGGGTGTTTGGGTACAGGGCTTTGGGCTGTCCAATTTCTAGTCATAGGCTCCTAGACATGTAGGGCTGGCCGGGACCTGGAGAAGTCATCAACAGAATCAGCTAAACCTCCACCAACCTTGCGCCAGGGGTTTTGTCCAACCTGCTCTTAAAAACTCCAGTGATGGTGATTCCACAACCTTCGGTGGAAGCCTGTTCTAGAGCTTAACTACCCTTGTAGTGGTGACCCCTCTCTCCGATGCCCAGCCAGGGCCATTGGAGCAGTGGCAATAAGCACACGCAGGGAGGCAGAGGTTGGAGTTCACGGTAGCTGCAGTCTTTTGGGGGAGACCCTAAGCCATTGTTGGAGCTACTGGACTGGGAGGAGAAGATTGTGAAGGGAGCCTGATGGAGGTATTATTGTGTAGATTGAAGTTAGAGACTGGGGACTGTGCTTGTGCTCCCTGAGTGGGAGATGGGAACCAAGCACTCCTACCCCTGGCCTAGGGCAGTGTTTCCAAAAAGGTTGGTCCTAACCCACCAGTGGATTGCAGAAAGCACTAGGCAACGGGTCACAGGCCCAGTGAGGAGGAGAGAACTGGGAGGGAAGGGGAGTTGTAGAATAAGACTGCCCTGCACTCACCCCACAGCAGTGGCTCCAGTCCTGAGGTCTGGGTCCTGCTCCCCACTCCAGGTACTACAACCTGAAGCACAAGGTTACACTACTGCCCCTCTGTGATGATGAAGGGGCAAACAGGCCACATTTGAGTGAGTGCTGCTGTGGGATGAGCTCACTTTCTCCCCCGCCCCCTTCTCTTCCCCACATACAGGGGCCTCCCCTCTGTGGTGGGCTGGGTTTAGGGTTGCAGTGCTGAGGCACAGGGTGCTGTTGTGCATGGTGGATGCTCCCTTGACAGGGCAAGGAGCAAGAGTAGGCAAAGGACGCTGACCTATGATTTTGGGCCACCATTATGAATTTGGACCCTGGCTGGGCCACAATAAAAGACAAAATGCAGGTGGGGGTAGCCTTAGTAAAAAGTTTGGGAACCAGTGGGCTAGGGGTCAGTCATGGGGCCAATGAATTGTCAAGTCCAAGTGAAATCAGCAACCTACAGCATCAGGCTCCAGGAGTTTTAAAGTTTGGAATATGGAGTGTACATGTTTTGTTTTGAAATGATTTTGTTGGAGTTTGAATGTTTAATGTGCTGTTATATTCCTTTTCTAGGCACTCAGCTGATAGAGAAGATAATTCTAGATGAATGTGGATACTATTTCCTACTGTGTTACAGTGATCCTTAGCTTGCAAACTGCAGGCAACTTGCCAGCATTTGCCAGTGAAACATGTTGAGATCCAAACAGTGAGGGATGAGGATGTTGGTCCAGGAAAAGATTTATTTTATAAATTGATCCATAGAATGAAAAAGATGAAGCTACAAATACTGCTTACGGATAAAAAACTGGCACCAGAGCCCGGCTCTTGCTCTCACAGTGCAAGCAAACAAGTTGTCATAAGTAGGGTGGGGTAAATCACCAGGAAACATAAAGCCAGTGTAGCAGCTCCAATCCCATTGTTTCTTTCCAGCATAAGGCATGTAGCCAGAAAGTCGTTAGGACTGGCCAATCCCTGACAGCCACAACAGCCCCATGGTAGCTCTCTGTAGTTCCTCAAAACCAGACCAGCAGCTCCACAATTACAAATCTCTAATTGCTCAATTTAGGCATCTGCACATCTTGAATTTATTATCAGAAACATGTCTGTAGAATAAGTGCAGTCAGCTCTAGGTCAACTGTGTCCATTAGCCTTCATCTAATCTCATTGTCAACACTTTAGGAAGCATTTTATAATCCAGATGTTAGAATTGTATGATTTTCAGATGGTTGAGTGTTTCCCTTGAAACAAAAATATTCCAACTTGAAATGGGAAATAAACACTGTAGTAAGAGTAGATGAATGTGCAAGAAACAAAGTTTATGTTTTCAATGCAAAATTTTGTAATGCCATAAACATGGGAAAGACAATTCTCAGTGGCCCTTGCCATGTTGCTAAAGCTGCTTCCTGTCCTGAAAGTGTAATTACTGACAGGTTTCAGAGTAGCAGCCGTGTTAGTCTGTATTCACAAAAAGAACAGGAGTACTTGTGGCACCTTAAAGACTAACAAATTTATTTTAGCATGAGCTTTCGTGAGCTACAGCTCACTTCTTCGGATGCATAGTGTTCCATTCTATGCATCCGAAGAAGTGAGCTGTAGTCTTTAAGGTGCCACAAGTACTCCTGTTCTTTTTGTAATTACTGAAGCGCAGTAGGAACTTGATCCAAAGTCCATTGAAGGCAATGAAAAGAAACCAATTTTAAACCCCACAGTGATTGATCAAAGTGGAGGACATACCCCCTATACAATATTAGTGCCTGTAGCCCATAATAGGTGCTTTTTAATTAAGTTGCCATAAAGAAAGTCTTGTATACAGTGGATATGGCCAATGGATCTGCTTAGTAATTAACAATCTGCCTGCTCAAACCCCAAGCTCCTGTGTGGCAGCTGGGCTTACTGGCACATGAGGTGATTATCCCATTCATGGGTCTCTCCACATCCCCCTGCCCTCAGCACACGGGAGCCTGTGGCAGCTCGACTGCCAGGGACTTCTGTTCCTACAGCGTGTTGGGTAGGAATTGCAACTAAATCTAACTGAAGATTTCCAGAATGCATAACACTGGTTCCCACCCTATATATTTGGACCAAGATGATCATGATATTGTCATTCTTGTGTAGTCAATGGGAATTAGAGCCATGGAGAAGAGGGCAGGATTGGGCCCTGAGTCTGTTCCCCATTACAGAGCAAAGCCTCTGAATACTTGACAGGTCAACCTTTTTGCACCATGTTTCCACACTTAAGACTGATTAAGAAACCAGGAAACAAATTTGGAAATTCTGCCTAGTGTCCTGGTTACAATGGCATTAAATTATTAACATTACTTAGTGCTTTTATTGAATGTTTTCATATCCATAGTACAGCGCATATGTTATCTAATCTCATAACCATATTTGTTCTTTCCTAGGAGAACGTCATATCGAGCTGGTAACCCCTTACATGTAACAATACTGTGTATACAAGTGAGAAGGTATTTTCCCCAGGAATCTTTCTTTTAACAGAATGTAAATATGGTAAAGGGATGGGACTTGACTCTAGCTGGGGATATATGATTTAGGGTGTGTTCAGGTCAAATGCAATGTCATTGTTCTGTGGAAAGGAGGTGGCCCCTCCCCTCAGGAGGAAGGGAAGTGAGTTGGAGGAGAATGGGGACAGTTGAGGGACAGAGGCAAGCAGGGGGCGCCTGAGAGAGAGAGACAGAGAAACAGTGTGGGAGTAGCTGAGAGAAAGAGGGTGAGGGGAGGGGCTGGACAGAGGGAAACCAGGACAGAGAAACCGAGAGTGGATGGAGAGGCTGAGATGGGGCAGGGCAGACAGAGACATGCAGGAGAGGGGCCCTTCAGTTTTAGAGCTGTCTGATCAAGTCAGTCCATATTTGATGGCATGTTCCTTGAGCATCAGATCCAGCCATCTCTTATGACTGCTTCATACTGTCCCAGAGATCCAGAACAGGAGAACCAAAGGTCCTTCAGATCCCATGGGTTCAGTCTACTGTGTACCCCTCTAAGTAAACACCACTGGAGTCAAGTCCATCTCTACAGGAAGTTCTGAGAAGTGCTTGAGGTTCAAAGACTCATTTGGGCATTAGAGAGCACCTAGTGAAAGATTGGGAAAAGGGGAACCTTGAACTAATAATAATAATCTATAAGATATTAGCCTGTGCATACACATATATATTGAGGGACCAGGTTATATATAGTTAAGTACACTTAGTAGTAAGTTATTGTGTGTGTGTATTCAAATAATTTTTATTATATATATTATTAATATATTTAATGTTATTGTAGATAGATGGAATCCAGTTCTGTTTCTTCTGGTTTACATAAAATCCCTGTTATGTGTTTTTTTTGTTTAAAAAAAACCCCAACCAGTTGTATTGTCTTACCAACCATTAAATAACCTTTTTTCACAGTGTAACACCCACCCATCTCTCACCTGCCGAGTAAATTATACCAGTCAGTGATTTGGGGACGGGGTGACCCTTGACTGTATTTCAAATTATAACACAATAACTACTCTGAGAGGTCAGTTTATAATAACTTTAGAAGAGGAATGGTTAGCATTAAAAACAAAAAGCAAGCTGCCTCTTCCCATCTTCGATGTTCTGAAAGATTAAGGACTCTTTAGTAATGAAGCTCGGAGATTGTTGCTTGTTTTGAACATCCACAAAAGCTCCTGCAATGACCTCAGGAAGGAAATGTGTCAGATTTAAAGCTAGTTGACTTTGATTGCATATTATCTTTGATGTGTCGCTTCTGTTGTTTTTTTTAAATCGAGTTAAGAACTTTCCTTAACCAATTTCTTCCTGTTTCCAGATCAAGCTATTGACTTTTGTGTTTTTTTAAAGCCACTTGCTGATATGGTATGTTAAAGATATTACAGTATTTTGGATTGTCTATAGAAATTCAGAAATAAAGTCTTCTTGGGATTGTTTCAGTGCATATGGAAACCTTGACTTCTCTTTAAGCACAAACTCTTATTTAACATACTCTAGTACAGCTAAAAGCTGAGTCTTTAACCCATTACATTAATATTTTAATATTTTTTCAGGAAAGTTTACAAATACTTAACTCCTTTAAAGATAAAAAGTCCTGTAATGGATGACAGCAGTGATCAGAACTCTGAAATCCCCTGATGGGTAAATAAATTGCTGAAATCCCCTGATGGGTAAATAAACCTCTTCACCGCAGTTTCTTTTTCTCTGTATTCTTGAATTCACAAAACATACCAAATTACAGAGGAAGTTTGTGAGGTGATACTTTCCTTTTCAGGAATTGGTGTGGCTTTTCTTGTTGTCACCTGAAACATTGACTTATTTGCATTGTGACATTTCCTGTTGCTTCCTATTACCAAATCTCAAAATGTAACAAAGCAGTACACTGAGGAATGAGTTAGAGGAAAGGCACCTTCTAGTGGAACGGATCAGTGGATCTGCCACATGTATTATCCATCTTATAACTTAGTAGGTACTCATGCATTATGACCCGTGTGCCACTGTGTTGAACTATGACAATTGGAATGAGTGAGATTTTAGTTGTCTCATTGGAATGTGTTGCAAAATCCTCCCTCTCAGGAAAGAAGCACTTAAAACCCGCCTTAAAAAGAATCTCAAGTGAAAATGTCCCCTTCCTTCACACACCAGTCCAGCCAAGTCACTAACTCAGCTGGAAGAGAACTAAGTTCATATTCCACTTTGTCTTACTATTGTTGTCTATGACTCACTATCTTGATCTTCTATCCCCATCTGCTCAACTGTGCTCTCAGAATGGAATGACCTTGAGGTGTTGCCCCATCCTAGGGAAATAAAATGCAGCATATGTAAAACCCACTAGTTTCTTATGTTTGATTTTTTTTGAGCATTTCTTTATACTTAAAACAAAAATGATTTTCTTTCTTTGATTGGGTGGCTCTTTTGGATTTTTCTTTAGTGGGTCCCTTGCAACTTATTCAGCTGTGGGGGTGAGAGCTCAGGTCATTGAAGAACTGAAATCAAGGAATGTACCTAAGACAGATGGCTTTGACCTAGAAAAATACAAAAGCTAAATGCAGCTCTGTCTCTGGATAGTCGCTCATTACTCATTTCCTCCAGTCAGGCATTGATTCTGTAAAGACAGAAATCTTGAGGATCACTTAGATTCTTACTGACCCATCTCCCTTTTAGATCTGAATGGATAACCTCTTGGAAAAGGAATCCTCTCTGCTCATTCATGTATGCATTGTGAGTTGAGCTGGGCAGACTCAGCTCATTCTGTGAACTGGTTATCACCATGTAGGCCACATGCTTCCATAGAAGCCTCTGTTGATCTCGTAAGGCTTCTGGGGTTCTCTTTAAAGCTTTTGAGTGTTATGTCTCAGGAACAATGTTATAAAAATTGGATGTGGATTTTTTACAGGTCTCCTGAAATGGTGGAGGTGAATGGCTCTATCTCCCTAAACAGGGAAGGTACCAAGACATCTCCCTTACTTACAGGAGCCTGTTTGAAAACCTGCTTCTTCTCAGTGCAGAATCAAGAGAAGATTCAGACCTTTCAATGTCACTGTCTGTCAGGGCTGCCCAGAGGATTCAGGGGGCCTGGGGCAAAGCGAGGGAGCTGCGGCGCTTGTACGCACCTGGCGGCGACCCAGGTCTTTGGCAACACTGAAGGGCCCCCCGCTGCCGAAGACACGGACTGCCGCCAGGCCAGGGCTCACGGAGCATTTAGGCGGCGGGGGGCCCTTCAGTCGCTCCGCGTCTTCAGCAGCACTGAAGGGCCCCCCACCACCAAAATGCTGCTGAAGACCCAGACCGCTGGGCCAGGGCCAGGGCTTGCAGGGCCCCTGAGGGGTCTGGGGCAAATTGCCCCACTTGCCCCCCCCCCCCCCGGCAGCCCTGCTGTCTGTATAAATGAAAATCCCAAATGTTATATTGGACATTTGTTTTCCTCTCTCCTCTTTCTCCTGGGTCTCTAGATCTGTCTGATGTGGCATAGGTGACATCTCAAAGGCTTAATTTATACAAGGCAGCTAGCAGCAGTGTGATCTCTTCAGGGAAATCACAGCCGAAGAGTGTTCTGACAGTTTAATGCTTCTAGCTTGATACCCTGGCTCTGAGCTTTGGAATCACACACAACTGCCGTGCTCCCTCTATCTAGCTCATAGGTGCCTCATCATAAGAATGAAGTAGGGCCCTACATGCTAGGAGAGGCTGCAGTCATTGTGGAAAGGAAGAAAATATAAAATTGGGGCATAGGGACACAGCACCTGGACTAGGAGACTGACAGAGTTGGGAATCAAATGAGGATTTTCTGAGCAGGAGCTAACTGTATATAGCTGTATACCTATTGGGTTTCTGGGTATATAGCTGTGTATCTATTGGGTTTCCGGGAAACGGGGCGGGCAAAGCCCGCCCCATGCTAACGGATCCCCCCCCAGCCTAAGGGGAGGTTCCACAGGGCCTCAGAAATATATAGCTGTGTATCTATTGGGTTTCCAGGAAATGGGGCGGGCGAGCCCGCCCCATGCTAACGGAACCCCCCCCAGCCTAAGGGGAGGTGCCACAGAGCCTCAGAAATATATAGCTGTGTATCTATTGGGTTTCCAGGAAATGGGGCGGGCGAGCCCGCCCCATGCTAACGGAACCCCCCCCAGCCTAAGGGGAGGTGCCACAGAGCCTCAGAAATATATAGCTGTGTAGCGGGGTGGTCACTTGCTCCTGCTCTGAGGGGTTTAAAGACAGCCCTTGGAGAGGGCTGGGATTGAGAGAGAAAACCCTAGTCTGATTGGGGAAACAGCCGCAGCTGGGCCACACTCCAATCAGGCCACAGCTGGCCTGTATAAAGAGGCTAGGAGCCAGGAGCTCAGCAGTCTCTCTCTGAGTAGGCTGATACTGCAGTCTGCCCCAGGGCCTAGACAATGACTGGCAGTAGCTGTATACTGAGGCGAGGTGGGGATAGTGGGTGGGGGTTCCCTGTGGAGGGGAGACCCTAAGACTGAGGGGTTACTGCCAGGGGGCAGTGCCCCAGATAAAGGGGCACCCGGTCCTGGGAGGGACATGGGGGCCAAGCGGTAGTGGGACACTGGCCTGCAGAGGGCGCTGTGGAGGCTGGAGAGCTAATTCCTGGAAGAAACCAGCGGGAGGTGCCGCAGGGGTGAGTCTTGCATTGCTACAAGCTGGCACTTATGTATTGCAGAGAGAAATATCCGTGTGACCTGTATAGGTATTTAGAATGTGTGCTATAAAACTTACATAAGAGACTTCGGTCCCAGTTCTTCCTCTGTGCTGAGTGTAGGAATGGATTGGTGGCTGGGGGCGAGGGAGGATGGCTTTAAGCCACATTTTCATTCCATGTACTCTCGGGCTGTTTGGAAGTGCTATAACCCCAGCATGGGTTACAGCAGCCTCAAGGCTGCTTCCACTTTGCTTCCCATGGGTCCCTATCCATCGCTTCCCCCAGCAGTTACTGTGGTAGGTGCTTGAAAGTTTGTTTATTGCTCATTATTTAATCTCCCCAGAATTAATCTGGTAATTGCTATTATTCCAAATGTGGTGTCTCATGTTAGAGTGCTTAAAACAAACAAATAGATCATGTAGAATAAAGTTTCTCAAAAACTAAATACCTTGCACTTGAGAAGAGAGGTGATTTTGGGCCCTATCCTGTGAAGTGCTGAGCTGAGCTGAGCTCTGCCAGCCTCTTTTGATTGCAGTGAGAGATGAGAGCCCTAAGTGTAGCACAGGACTGCCCCCTTCTTCACTATCTTTTATTTAGCAACATGTTGATTTTAACTATGTAACAAAGCCCACAAGCTTTTTGTTATACATCTGTCAGTAAGTATTGTAAATAATGGGCTGGATTGCCCCTCCAGATTTAGGATGTTGGCATTTACACCTGCTTGCAACTGTGGAAACATTTTAGGGTGGTGGCAGTTAGGGGTAGCTGTGCAGGAGAGGGAATTCACCCAGGGTTGTGGCATGCAGGAAGTGGTGCCACCTGTGCCAGGGGAGAGCAGCTGTAAATGTTGGCTGGAGCTTCATAGCAAATACCCTTCCAGCAGCAGAGTGGGGGATGTGCTGAATCAGTGCATCATCCAGGTACTGTTGCACTGGCTCAAGGCAGGGCCCTGATAGAGCCAGGGTTGCAGTTAGCATGCACAGCATGCTACTGGGAGCTCACAGCCTGGGTTCTGCAGTGAATCTGGCCCTAGTGCATTTCATGTCACAGCTTCCTCAAATTTGGGTGGTTTTAAAAACTGTCATTGTCCCGCAATGAGTGCAGAGAGCACAAAAGGCTGTTGCAAGAGAAAAGCTGTGGTTTGTTGGTTGATCAGCTTCCTGTTGACTGTTGTGTAGAAACGAGTTGACTTCCCTGCTGCTGCTGAGTCCTTGATGTGAGCATAGGCTCACAGAGTCTTCTTCCCGCAATTGGACATCTTACAATCTGATCCTCAGGGAGCAAGATATAGGATCAGAAGCATATCTAAGCTTCAAGCTTCCAAAGGGATTAATAATGTAAGCGTATACTGGGAGAAATGAAAGGACCTGAGAGTGTCAGGAACTTCTATCAGGAGTATTGTATGAGAAACTAGTATGTTTATTTAAAAAAAAATGGTTGGGCTGAGACAGTATGTGGTGATAAAGGTTTTATTGTATTAATGTAAACATAATAAACTATTTAATTGACAGAGAAAAAAGAGCCATGTGTTTGAAAAAAAAAATTGTTACATCTAAGAAAAATACTGCACTACTATTCTATTAATGGGATGTTTTCTGTTTCTTATAATCTGTCTCTTAAGGGATTCCTTATTGCTATTAATTAGGGCTCCTGTTCAGACCTATTTCCTACCATTTGTTCCTGGGCTGTTTTTCTTAAGTAGATACTTCAACAATTTCCTTTGTCAACTTTTAATTCAAAAAGCTTCTCTTAGTCGTAAACTGTTTCCAGATACTCAGTTGAAGACCAGTAAACCCTACTGTACATCGGTGTATTTTTCTGCTGCATGTTGCAGCTCATCTTTCACACAAGTCACAAATCATATTCAAATCCAGTCTTGAATCATGATCAGTATTTCATTTACTGAACTAGCAAGTTTCCTTAACATTTATAACTGCAGTATGTTTCCCCATCTGTGATGTAACCATTGCTCCTATGTGTTATGACACTGCAGTTTTCTCTGCTTGTCTTTATCTGGTCATAATGGCTTTGGTAGATGGATAGGCAGAGGTGCATACTGTAAGTCTCTGCCTCCCCTGCCATGAGAATCATACTGGTAAACACAGATGGAGCTGGCAGGTGGACCAGGCCTAAATGAGAGGTGCAGTTATCTATAATGTTGTTTGTTCAGCATCTGGAGCATTAACTCAAATAACTAGTTTACCAATAACTTTTCTCTCCTTGTTTGTTTCTGAAGTTGCTGTCTGGTGATGGGTGCTATATAGGAACTGAGATAGATTGGTTTGAGATCTATTGCATTATACCCACTGCAAGCAGAAAAAATGGTTACTTGGCTTCTTGTAACTGTTGTTCTTCTGGATGTGGTGTTCACGTCTATTCCAATCAGGTGCGTGCGCACCGCATGCATGGTCGTCAGAAACTTTTTCCCTTAGTAGCTCCCATCGGGTTGGCTAGGGAGCCCCCTGGAGTGGTGCCTTCATGGCTCAATATATGACCCTGCCGACCTAACCCCCCCCCCCCCAGTTCCTAATTGCTGGCTACTCCGACAGAGGCGAAGGAGGGTGGGTATTGGAATGGACGTGAACAACACATCTTGAAGAACAACAGTTACAAGAAGGTGAGTAACCGTTTTTTCTTCTTTGAGTGCTTGTTCACGTAGATTCCAATCAAGTGACTTCCAAGCTCTCCCCCAGAGGTGGGGTCAGAGTTAAGGAATCACCGATTGGAGAACCACCCTGCCAAAAGCTGTGTCCTCCATAGCATGCTGGGT
The DNA here is from genome assembly GCF_020497125.1 of Mauremys mutica. Taxonomy (NCBI): domain Eukaryota; kingdom Metazoa; phylum Chordata; order Testudines; family Geoemydidae; genus Mauremys; species Mauremys mutica. Next base: position 89,025,197 of record NC_059080.1, on the reverse strand, counting down.
GATGGCATAGTGGGTGGTAAACGTGTGCACCGAAGACCAGTTTGCCATGTTGCAGCTCTTCTGGATGGGCACCTAGGCCAGGAAAGTGGTGGACAAGGCTTGAGTTCGTGTCAAGTGGGACGTAATAGCTGGGGCTGGGACCTTGGTGATGTCATAGCAGGTCGGATGCAGTCCATGACCCAGGAAGAAATGCGTTATGAGGAGACCGGAAGCCCCTTCACCTGGTCTGCCACCGCTACAAACAGTTGATTCGACTTCCTGAAAGGCTTTTTGCGCTCAGTGTAGAATGCTAGCGCTCTCCAGACATCTAGTCAGTGAAGTCTGCTCCTGTGAATTCACATGCGGCTTGGGGTAGAAGACTGGTAGAAAAATGTCTTGGTCAATGTGGAATTGGGATACCACCTTGGGCAGGAAGGCTGGGTGCGCCCTGAGTTGTACTTTGTCCTTATGGAAGACTGTGTAGGGGGGGTCAGAGGTTAGCACTTCTAACTCGGACACCCTCCTGGCTGATGTGATGGCAACCAGGAATGCCACCTTCTACGAGAGATACAGAAAGGATACTGCATGTAGTCAGTGGTTCGAATGGGGCCCCCATTAGCCTAGAGATGACCAGATTGAGATATCAAGCAAGTACCGGTGGTTGGAACTGTGGATATAGCCTTTCAGGAAACGGCCCACCATAGGTTTGGTGAATACCAAGCGCCCCAACTCGCCTGGGTGGAATGCCGAGATGGCTGTGAGGTGTACCCTGATGGATGATCCCACCAAACCTTGCTGCTTCAGATGCAGTATACTCCAAAATGAACGGGATAGATGCTTGAAGTGGAGGTACGTGACGCTGCTCACACCAGCACGAGAACCTATTCCACTTAGCTAGGTAAGTGGCCCTGGTGGAAGGTTTCCTGCTACCAAGCAGCACCTCTCTCGCCCATTCCATGCATTGACGCTCCATTGGGTTTAACCATGAAGATTCCAAGCCATGAGATGGAGGGACTGTGTGATCAGATCGGGGTAGAGCGGCAGTGCAATCGGGGTGTCCACTGACAGCTCCAGAAGCGTGGTATACCAATGTTGGTGTGGCCATACTGGGGCCAGCAGAATTACCTCTGCTTTCTCCCTGCGGATCTTGAGCAGCACCTTGTGGACGAGTGGTATCGGCAGGAAGGCATACATTAGGCTGTCTCCCCAAGGTAGCATGAATGCATCTGAGATCGAGCCCGGACTGTGTTCTTTTTTTGGAAAGAGCAAAACTTTGGACACTTCTTGTTTCTCCTCATGGCAAATAGGTCTACCTGGGAAACCCCTACCTTTGGACGATGGAATGTATGACATCTGGATGGATGGATCACTCATGGTTACAAAATCACCTGCTGAGGTGGTCTGCAGGCTTGTTCTGTACTCCAGGGAGATAGGATGCCTCCAGGTGAATGGAGTGGGCTATACAAAAATCCCACAACTGGAGAGCTTCCCAACAGAGAGGGGAGGAGTGGGCTCCGCCCTGCTTGTTTATGTAAAACGTGGTGGTATTGTTGGTCATCACTGCCACGCACTGATCCTGCATTCTGGCCTGGAAGGTCTGGCAGGCTAGACATACAGCTCTGAGCTCCTTGATATTGATGTGGAGTGAGCGCTCGACCTGTGACCACCGACCCTGTGACGGTAGGTCTCCTAGGTGGGCCTCCCAAACAGAGCTGACGTGTCTGTTACTAGGGTCATGGAGGGGTGCTAGACGCTTCACGGACTATGCGAGGGTCTAGCCACCAGCAAAGGGCTTCTAGAACTTGCTCCGGTACTGTCCCTACCAAGTCCAAGCTGTCTTGACCTGGGTGATAAGCTGAGGCGAGCCATACCTGGAGCAGCCTGAGCCTCAGTCTAGCATGTCTGACCACATAGGTGCAGGCTGCAATGTGACCAAGGAGACTCAGGCATCCCCTTGCAGTTTTGGTGGGATACTGTCTGAGAGTCTGGATAATCTGTCACTGCTAGAAATCTGGACTCTGGCAGAATTGCTCTGGCCTGTACCGATAAATTCTGTTCTTTGGGTTGGTGAAAGCATGGACTTGTTCACGTTGAGGAGGAATCGTAGTCTCTCAAAGGTGTCTGACTAACCAGACTTGGGGCTCCATCTGCTCCCTGGAGCGCCAACACAGCAGCCAGTCATTGAGGTAGGGATACACCTATACCTTCCTCTTACGGAGAAAGGCCACAACCACCGACACGCACTTGGTGAACAATTGGGGGGGGTCGTCAATAGACCAAATGGGAGCACCGTTAAGTGATAGTGTTTATGGCCGACCGCAAACCTCAGGCAACGTCTGTGGGCCAGACGAATGGCTATATGAAAGTACTCATCTTTCATGTCGATGGCAGCGTACCAGTCTCCTGGATCCAGGGAAGGTATGATCATGCTCAGAGAGACCATGCGGAACTTCAACTTCACCATGAACTGGTTGGGTCCTCTGAGGTCTAGAATGGGTCTGAGACCTCACTTTCTTATCCCCAAAGTGAAGGATCTGGAGTAGAATCCCTTTCCCCTTAGCTCCTGAGGAACCTCCTCCACTGCCCCTATGGCAAGGAGCCATTGCACCTCCTGAACAAGGAGTTGCTCGTGAGATGGGTCCTTGAAGAGTGACAGGGAAGGGGGGTGAGGGAGGGGAGGAGCAGAACTGGAGAGAATATCCCACTTCTTCCATGCAAAGCACCCAGCAATCCAATGTTATTTGTGACCAAACATGGTAGAAGTGGGACAGACGATTCAGGAAGCACCGGGAAGGATCCAGGATATTGGAGGGTACGCCGTCCTTGGGCATCCCTTCAAAATCTTTGTTTGGAGCCCAACAATGGCTTAGTTGGGCCCTGATCTTGCCTTGAAAGTGGGTTTGAAAGCTTGCGTCTGTGATTTCTGCCCCTTTGCCTATAAAAATCCTGCCGCGACCAAGGAGGAATTGGGCGTTGCTGTTGCAGTGGTTGGGGCTTAAAGTGGTTGCAGGGGTGTGTATCCCCAAACACTTAATGGTCACCCTGGAATCTTTCAAACTGTGCAGCTTGGAGTCAGTCTGCTCCAAAAAAGGTCCTGCGCCCTCGAAGGGAAGGTCCTGCAGGGTTTGCTGCACTTCTGGGGGTAACCCAGATGCCTGGAGCTATGATGTTCATTGAATCCCTATTCCTGAGGAGAGGGTACGGGCGGATGAATCTGCTGAATCCAGTGGCACCCAGGGCCGCCCAGAGGATTCCGGGGGCCCGGGGTCTTCGGCGGCGGGGGGCCCTTCCGTTCCGGGACCCGCCGCCGGAGTGCCCCGAAGACCCGCGGCGGGATCCCCCCGCCGCCGAATTACCGCTGAAGCGGGACCCGCTGCCGAAGTGCAGCCCGATCTTCGGCGGTAATTCGGCCGGGGGGGGGTGTCCCCGCCGCGGGTCTTCGGGGCACTTCGGCGGCGGGTCCCGGAACGGAAGGGGCCCCCCGCCGCCGAAGACCGGGCTGCGCTTCAGCGGCAGGTCCCGCTTCCCCCCCGCCCGGCCCCAGCCTCTTACCCCCTGCTCCCTCCTCACCCGGAGTCTCAGCACCTCGCCGGAACAGCCGCAGCGTGTGGCCGGCGGGGCCTGAGCTCCGCCCCGCTCAGAGCCGCGTGGTGAGGGGGCGGGGCTGGGAGCTCCACGCCAAGTGGAGGGAGCTCAGGCCCCATTGGAGCTCCCAGCCCTGCCCCCTGACCACGCGGCTCGGAGCGGGGCGGGGCTCAGGGGCCCCGGCGGAGGCTCGGCGCTTGATGCGCTGAGGCTCCAGGAGAGGGGCGGAGGCGGGAGCCTCCGCTGTTCTCTTGGGGGGCCCCTGCGGAGCCCGGGGCCCGGGGCAAATTGCCCCCTTTGCCCCCCCTCTGGGCGGCCCTGGTGGCACCTGCAGATTGATTCATGCAACCGCTTTCCCTTTCTCAACTATAGTGGAGAATTCCATTCTGGAGTCCACCAGGATCATGTCTTTGAACTTCAACATGGTAGTCCATGAATTGAAGTTGTACCTACTGAGGATAGCCTGCTGATTGGCTATCCTCAGTTGTAGGCTGCCCATGGCATAGACCTTTCTGCTGAAAAGGTCCATCCTTTCACCTCCTTGGACTTGAGGGCCGGCCTTTGCTATCCTTGATGCTCCTTCTTGTTGACCGCCAACACAACTAGCAAGCATAGCTGTGGGTGTGAGAACAAATAATACTCGTATCCCTTGGAAGGGATGAAGTATTGACACTCAAGGCCTCTAGCAGTTGGCGGGACTGAGGCCGGGGTCTGCCACAGAGGTTTTTATATTGTTCTGCACAGTCTTGATTAGGGGCAGACCCACCTGTGATGGACCTTCGGGGGTGAGAATGTCCACCATGGGGTTCTTGGTCTTGACAACCTCCTCTGCTTTCAACCCCATGTTGCAGGTGATTCGCCTGAAGAGGGCTTGGTGTGCCCTGTGATCTATTGGAGGTGGCCCCGAAGCTGATGCCCCTGCTACAGCTTTGTCTGGGGAAGAAGACAAGGGGGCTAGTGGAGGTACTGGGGTCCTCCTGTCCCTCTAAGTCTCTGACCTCCTCTTGGTCAGTACAGACGGTTGTGGCCACTACAGTTGATACCAGAGGCTGGTCCTGTGGTGGAGATGTCCCGGCCGCAACCCAAGGCGGCTGACGCTGATCTTGAGTACCATGGCGGTGCAGAGGTCCCAAGTACCAATGCTCAGTGCCAGGATTTCAGACTGGCACTGGAGAAGTTGAGCAGTGCCAGCTCACTGATCCCGGTTGCAGTGCCGGAGACCACTGGTGCCGAGGGTCTCTTCCTCAGCCCCGTGTCATATACAGATGCCGGAGCACTCCATACAGATGCTGGAGCACTCCGTAGGGACACGCTCGGTGCTGGATCCTGGCACTCTGTGGCCAGTTGCTGGCAAAGAGCAGACTCCATTAAAAGCTGTGTCAGGCAGAAGTCATGCTTCTTCTTCATTCTTGGCAGAAAAGCTTTACAAATTCTGCACCTTTCAGTTTGGTGTGCCTCCCCAAGACGCTTTTGGCAAGAATCATCGGGGTCTACTTATGGGCATGGGCTTATTACAAGTGTTGCATGCCTTAAAGCTGTGGGCTCACGGCATGCCCCAGAGCCCAGGGAAGGGATAGGGATTGGGGAGGTACCCCGTTCCACACCTACTATCTAACTTTATACAATAAACTACTAATAAAACTAAACACCAATTAGATCTAACAACAAAAGCTAAGGGAGCACTTGCTGAGCACTGTTCCAAAGACGGTAAGAAGGAACTGAAGTGGGGGGGTCAGGTTAGCAGTGTCATATATTGAGCGCCATGAAGGCACCACTCCAGGCGGCTCCCTAACCAACTCGACGGGAGCTGCTAAGGGAAAAAAATTTCCGACAACTGTGCACGTGCCGCACACACACACGCTTGATTAGAATCGCCAAGAACAAGCACTCGAAGAAGAATCAGTGCGTCACTGATATAAGGCAGGGTTGTCTGTTGATCCAAATGAGAATTGTCTTCTAATCTTTAGTAATCCTGTCACATGAGAATTTTGCATGTATAGCAGATAGGCTGAATTGCCCTACGTGTACTTTATATTTTATTATACATGGCTGATTTGCACTACATAGCTTGGAAATATAATAAGGGATTTAGCAAACTGGGTTCATTATAAATGATTCTGCACATTTCTCTGCTGCCTGTCAAGCACCTGGCTATATCAAGATCCACAAGCCAAAGGCCAGGAGATCTTATAGCTTCAAACAAGGTGGGTGGGAGAGTACCTTTCTCACCAGAGGGGCCTGAACCTGCAGGCATGCTCAGAGAATGCCTACCAGCTGTTACCAACCAGCCACCTCATCAAGTGAGTGGAGGCAGGCCACTACTAGGTAGAGGGAGAGCAGAGGACTGTACAGAAGAAAGCTGGGGGCACAGGGAAACATAGGGCAAGTGTGAGAGGTATTAAATGTGAGCAGGAGAGAGAGAAATAGCTGTTAGGGCATTGGTCTCTAAGTCAGTTCAGCTGCTTAGGTGCCCTGTTTCAGGAGAGAGTTCACAGCTGAAGCCCCCAAACAGAGGGAGGTGTCTGTCTCTGGTCTGTCAGCAACATAGGTGCCTAAACTCCTCTCCTCAACATTTTACTCCTGGTTAGCTTCCCACTCAGCTGGCTGGCTTGTGAAAAATCCCTTCTGTAGGTGCCTAACTCTCCCTGTGTATTATAGGGGGAGCCAGGGTACTTCCCCTGGGGCTGAAAATTCCACTGAGTGGCAGGTTGCCTAGGATTTAGGCATTGCAATGCTGAGTGGAGCAATGCCTAAGGATCTGCCCCATGTGCCTTTTTTTCCCCCCATCTTGTAAAATAAGGATCATTTATGATCTTTTGCGAAGTGGTTTGATCTCGCTCTGAAACATAAGTGTATAGTATTTCTCCCTCTCCCCTCCCCCCCTCAAGACTTACACTGGAACTATTTACATGATTCTATCACCAACGCTAACACTTTTTCTAAAGTTCTTTGCAGGGGCAATAAATGTTCTTTGAAATCATTTCTTCCATTAAATTAACATAAGTTCAGCACTAATGACCACTATATCAACCAATGGAATAATGGACTGCATACACAATCAGGAGCTATATCTTTTCATATTTGTTCAGTTGCTACACTATGAATAAAATCATCCAATGTTCATTAAGTAAAGCAGGAAGCAACTGTGAAATTATACCAGCTGTTACAGGAAGTCTATTGAAAACAGACTAGTTCATTTGCATTGCTTGGGTTATTTTGTCCTGCTCTTTGTCTGTAAATAAGAAAACTACAGTGTAACTCAGTGTACAATGCAGCCTTGCACCATTTTATTCCATTGTCCTCACAAACTTTTCAAGGTACATGATCAAAATTAACGATAAACTGAGTTCAGCCGTAAAGCACATACATACCAATTCTGAAATAAAAATGTGCACAGCAATAAAATGAATTTTGACTTCCAAGTATTTTACAAAGGATGATTCGTACCGCAGTGCCCCGGTATGGCAGGTAAATAACTACTATATTACTCTCATGTTGTAGAGAGGTTAAGACTCTATTTCTCCATCAGTCATATATATAACTTGGAATGCAGTTGCAAGTCATGCCTCCAACTTGCAATGATGTCGGATAGGTTGACCGAGAACTTGGCCCTATGTAGTTTGACTGGTGCGATAGAATGAGTCTGTATCAAAACTGGGATCAGAATACAGGAGTTTCTAGTTCTGAACACTGAATAGAAATTATCTCCTTTTTGTTCTGGATTCAAAAGGTTTGACAGCAGCTTTAAATAGTAAGGTACCATGTGTATGAAAAATATTGAACACAAAAGCCTATAGTTCAGTTCTCAATGCTAGCAATGGAGATAGGAACCCTTTAATTAAAAAACAAAAACCCCTACAAAACATAATGCTACAATGTTCATTGATAATCCAAAATATTACAACCTAGAGTAGCTACTAGATTTTATTTTTTTGGATCATACCTGTAGAAAGACTCTCCTTACATTGGATGATTGATAAATATTCCTCAATAAGGACAGCACAAGTGAGTTTATAGTTCCAAGTAGCCCAAAATTGAGAGAGAGAGAGAGAGAGAGTGTGTGTGTGTGTGTGTGTGTGTACACACCCCTTAGCTTGAAGTAATAATAGCAACTCAATGCATGGTTTCCATCATGCAGAGGGGGTTACAGTTGTGTCTAATGGTTTCAGCACCATACTATTAAAAATTGTTCCTGCACCTCTGCAAGTGTTTCTGGGATTGCTGTTAAGATATACTAAAAGACATCAGATATGAAACTCAAGTCAACCATGTAATTAGGAATTATTTAAAAAGCCACACTAGCAAATGAACATGCTGCCTCCAAGAGAAATGAGCTTTGGCACCAATCTCTGACCAATTATAAAGCAGCATTCACTGACTGTCCATCACAGGTGGAGGCAGAGTGGCTGAGATGCAGGAGCAGATACAAATCCTGATCTCAGCTACACTGAAGACAGCAGAACTACTCTGGATTGATACCAGTGTGATTCCAAATTCAATTTGGTTCCAATTAACAGAGATGTAAAAAGTTAAGCATGTGGGGTTTCCAGACAGTAACAATAATCTCACAAAATCTTTCAACCTGAAGGTTTCCAATACAGCACTCCTGAAACACATCTGAAAATAGGGCGAAAGTCTGAGTGGTCTGCACAATGGCAGAGGGAAGGGAGAGAGGATAGTTTGGTTAAGACACTGGGTGACTCCCTCTTCTTAGAAACAAGGCATGGGCACTGTAGTGAGGCGGCCTGGCTCCCGGCCACACCTAAGAGAGAGGAACCAGAACAGCCACCTCAGTGGGCGGAGCCACCACCACCTGTCCCCGCCCCCCGGAAGTCAAGGGGCGGGACAGGAAGTATAAAGGCCCGGCCCCAACGCTCAGTTGTAACCCGGCGGCCGGAGAGGACAGACGCTTCGGACCACGCTCCTGCTGGACCGAGTCTTCCCCGAGCCAGGTATCCGGAGGAGGACTGGCTGAGCCTGCCCCGAGCCAGGTACCCCGAGGTGGACGTACCGAGCCTGCCCCGAGCCAGGTACCCCGAGGTGGACGTACCGAGCCTTCCCCAAGCCAAATATCCGGAGGAGGACTGGCTGAGCCTGCCCCGAGCCCGGTACCCCGAGGAGCCGTTCGAGCACTACCCCGACCCGAGTCCTGAGGAGCAGCCCGAACTAGCCAGCCCTCCACCTGGCGAGGAGCCCATGGTGTGGGACCCAGCGCTCGACCCCAGGGATGAGCAGGTACCCAGAGAGGGGGAAATGGAGTGTAGCCCGGGAGTAGCCGACCCCTGTCAGGCTGTAGGCACCGAGGTGCCCATGTCAGTGTGTTGCGGTCAGGACCCCACTGACCAGCGGCAGTGATAGCCGCTAATAGGGCCCCAGGCTGGGACACAGTGGAGTGGGTGGGCCTGTGTCTTCCCTGCCACCCCACTCACGGGTGGCAGTCTCCCCCTCACACCAGCGCGCAGGCACAGAGGCCTGCACTTGTCTGATTGTTACTGCTCAGCTCCTGATGCAAGGACCTGAGCCCTGATCTCTTATTGTTGCTCAGCTCCTGGGACAAGGACCTGAGCCCTGAACTATTATTGCTGCTCAGCTCCTGCTGCAAGGCCCTGAGCCCCTTGAACTATTGTTTGCTGCCCCGCCCTGACTGAGGGCGTGGGCTTTATTGACTGCTTGCCTTTTGTTCAGCCCCTGCCTGAGGGGCGGAACCCCTGGACCTTCGGAGACTGATCACGAACTTAGGCCACACCTGAGAGGGCCGAGCCCCCGCACCGGACTGTTACAGGCACTTTTAACACCTCACAGCAGCACAAGTTTGAAATCTCATTTGGAAATGACCAACAATTAAATTACTTGCGATAAGTTTCTAGATTTTTAGCATAATATGGTAAAATGCATAAGTAACTTAGCTGTCTCAGGAGGCTGAGGCGATATGTCAAGGGTCGGCAACCTTTCAGAAGTGCTGTACCGAGTCTTCATTCATTCACTCTAATTTAAGGTTTTGCATGCCAGTAATTAACATTTTTAGAAGGTATGTAAAGTAAATAAGGTTTTAAAAATGTTTAAAAATCTTCATTGAAAATTAAATTAAAATGCAAAGCCCCCTCGGACTGGTGGCCAGGACCCAAGCAGTGTGAGTGCCACTGAAAATCAGCTCCTGTGCTGCCTTTGGCATGCATGCCATAGGTTACCTACCCGCTGCGTTAAGTCAAGACAGCTGGATTATGAACTTGTAGGTTCAGGGAGTCAGAATGTTGTATTCCTACAGCATCTCTGCCATTAGGCTCTTTCCCTAATCAGACATAAAAAAAGGCTCATAACTAAAGTGTAATTTACCAGTCATTTGAGTCATTCCCCTTCCCTTTTGTCTCTCCTTGAAGCTACATTACACTCTATGGATCTAATCCAGTTCCCATGGGCTTCACTAGAAGTTGGATCAGGCCTCAACTGGGGCAACAGAGACTAATATTTAAAATATTTGAGAAAATCTGAGACACACATCACAGGATGGTCATGGTCCCATTTGTCTAATATGTATTAAAATTCTACTAAATTTCTAGTAATCATATTTGCTCAGTTTCCACAGCTACTAGTAAGCCTCCTCTCCACTGCCATACTCTCTAATGCATACAGTACTGATTTGAGAATGAGTTGATTGAATATTTGAGTCTTTTATACATTACCAGATAAAGATCTGAAAAAAATTAATGTGCACTAGTTGATAGAGAAATTAGGTTGAAAATTCTAGTCTACCCTGTACCCAGAGCAGGTTTCAGTATAACATCACCTCTAGATGTTGACCTGCACAGTTTTCTGCTTACGTTTAATAATTTATTTTCAAAATTGGTTAAACTAATCACATTTTATCAGAAAAGAGTAACTTTATTACACTTGTTATACAGCTATAGGGAGAAAAATCAATGAGACCACTAACATTTTGTTGCAATAAGGAAATTTTAATAGAGTAACTGTTTAAATGTTCCACTAAATATAAATAAAATTGTTCCCATTAAAGTCATCCTACTAGACCGGCATATAAGTTACGAAGTTTAAGTAAAAACCAGTAAGGGGAGTAGAGGCAACTTACTCTGAAATACTTTGATTTTAAAAGTAGCCACATATCTTAAGAGAACTGAATGCTGGTCAGTACCTTTGTTATTTCCATATCTCTGTTTGGACCCTGTGTCTGTTTTGGAAGTGTGTATGCAAAATGTCACATGTCCACTGATTCTTTTTCTCTTTAGTTGTTGCTGGCATATCAAATTGTAGCCACTCATCTCCTATCTAACCCTAAAATTTTTAAAATAAGTACAGTGAATTTAGTATTTGTGGACATGTCTAATAGAATTGGGCAATGAAATGCTTTCTGTCCACAGAACAGCTCCCAACAATAGTGCACTCTTTCTCGTCTTACCCCGTCAATGTGTCTCAGAGCTGAGCACTGCAAATTAGGGTTAAGGGTAATTAGGGGTTCAATGTGTACATGAGCTGGATGTTCCATCCAGCTCAGTTTTTTTTAAAAGGTGATATATGAACCAATAAAGTTTGGGAGCCAGTAGATTAGAAGATAGCTTAACTTGGCACGGAAATGGAACTATGAACTCTCCTGCCAGGGTTGGTAGGGGTTTTGAGATCTAGACACCTGTCTAACTAGGAAATGAGCTTGTGATGGCAGGCTATTTCAAATAGGTCACTGCACAGACAGCAGGTGACAGCTTTACTAAAAAAGGTATTTAATATTATTCCAACTTAGAATGATTAAACTTAATTTTCAACAGGATTATTAAGATGTCATTTCATTTTAGCTGAGGACATAGAGATACATTCATTGCCCTAAAGGCTTCAAAACAGGGATCGCCCAATTACTTGGAAAAATGCTGGACCTTATTTTCAAAAATATTAGTAAAACCATCTTCAACTTAAGTATTACACACTTGTTTAAAAAAAAAACTTCAGGTGCTGTTCTCCAACTGGCTTTTAAAAACTAGATAGAGGCCAAATGTCAGTCTGTCTTGATTTTAATTCACTGAACTCAATGGGAGTTTTACTTGAATAAAGACACAAATTTAGCTTCAGTGTAGACTACAAAATGGTTTTACCACCCTGCATTTTATAGTAAAAGCAAGGGTTCTGTGCTGTTCTTGCTCATCTGAAAGGAAGACGCATGTGTACCATTTTATATATGATAATAGGGGGTGTTTAGGGGGGTACTGAGATACAACACAGAACCAAATAGCTAAAGACTGTTGTACACCAAGGACTGCAGTTCAGTTCCCAATGCTAGCAACGGAGATTGGAACTGCAAGCATGGTAGATATCAGCTTCTGCCTGAAGGCAGGGTGTTGTTCAAAAGAGCTGCTAAACTGAGTGGAGAGAAGAGTTTTGAGCCAGTGTACTATCCCATTGCACATGCACATCTAAGGAAGGGGATGGTAGTGACAGATCTGTTAAAGTCACTGTAAACACCAGTAACACACAAATGTCAAAGTTTGCCAGGGAACAGGTTAATAAAAATTTCTTCTGTATCAATAGAAAAATGCATAACAGAGCCAATTTCTGTTCCCCATACAATAAATATTCAGAAGTAGTATGCAAATTAGACCTTATCAATGCACATGTAAAATGTATATATTTGCACAATCAGAAAAATTAACATCTTCATTCAAAACACTGGTAATGGAAAAGAGCAATTCAAGAAAAAAAAGATGTCAACTAGTGAAAATTCACGCAACAACTAGCATTCTTTCCTCACAGTGGTGTCAGGGAGGAATAATATCTGTATTCACTATTTCAATTTGTCTGAAATTGAATGATTCAGAGGAATTGTCTTAACTTTTTAAATGCTTATATAACTAAACACAAAATGTCCTCCAACAGTCTAGCAAATCAGAGATGTGAGAGACAAACTGAACATTCAAAGTGCTTCAGCAGTTTTGAAAACAATTTGATCTTGGTCATCTTTTGAATTAGCTTTTTTGTTATCTGTACTTCTGAACAAGTGAATACTCTCAAGATATGCCTACTCATCAGTTAATATAGTACTCCAGTTTCTGAATATAGAAAATGTTAAGATTAACATTACGGCATACAGACAGCTGTGTTATCTGCTTTTGTTTAATAAGGATCAATTTACTCACTCAAATACATGAAATGTTGGCAGGAAACTAAAGCTCCTGGGACAAATCTACCAATCAAACAGATTCTCTGAGGTCCTCCATCTTGCATTTCTCTAATAAACACACCCTGAAATGGCTTCAATTATACAAATTGAAATTTGGATAAAACTTCTAAATAATAAGTAACAGTTAAAATAAAAAGGGTTGCTTTATTTTAAAATTACATACAGAATAATTTCTTCTTGAATTATGATAGTGGGGGAAGTGAGGGTGAAAAGAAGACAGCCATAGTTTCCAAACTATGCTGTTCCCTTTGCCTCCTCGAGATGACATCTTTCTCTGAACCAGATGTACAAAACAGTTTGGATTTCTTAAGTTGGTGGTACACAATTTGTACACAACTGAAAACACTGCAGCCAAATAAGCACTACCAGCTTGTATGTCTAGCAAAATACTTTAAAATTACCTTCTGCTAAAACTAGTTGTCTTAAAGTTTTTTTCTTACAATTTTATAAAAATCAAGAAGAATGTCAAGAGAGCCATGAGCTAAGAAGTGCTTTACTTAACTAGCTATCAAATGAATATACTAGGAATAATGTGAGATTTGGTCATTCAACTTTTACCATTTTACAAAGCTATTTTGAGTAGGCTATACTTACTGAAAAGTTATGCAAGTACCAGAAAATGACAATAGGGAAACTATGTTCTTCGGTATGTTTGAGGACTATCTAGACAAATTATAGGATCTGACAGAAAACTTGTCAAATTGACACAACTTTTGTAAATGTGTATTAATGACTTCAGATTGTATCAAGTAATCAAGCTAATAGTTTTTTTAAAATGAAGAAACTAGATATAAAACTGTTTGGATAACGTGTATTTCAAACAAATGGAAAGAATGTTACTGTAACTACATTTTGGTGATCAGCCAATGAAGAAAATCCAATTGTTTTGCACATATACAGTCTCAAAACTACAGTGAGTTAGGATTTTTCATGTAAAGGCCTAGTTTCTTCTTCCTCCTCCTCCTCCTCACAATCTCCTTCATCTGTTTGCTGTTCAAGTTCCTCTTTTGTGATCATTTCAAAATCATTTCCATTTCCACTACTATGCTGGGATCGGTCATCCTCACGCCTATCACTGTCTGTGTCTGAATGCCGCTCTCCTCCAGAGCCATCTGCTCCTGAGTTGCCTGTTGCTTCGACTTTTCCATCCTCATCTTCCTTTTTCTCACTATCTGATTTCTCCTCACTGTCAGACTTCGGCTGCTTTTTGGACTCTGATTTCTCCTCTTTCTTTGAGTCTGCTTTTGGTCCCTTGTATTCGTGTGTGTACAGGGGCCTGAAGGAGTCAATGAAACCCACGTCTGCTGTCAGATTTGGCAAAAACCAGAAGTGATGCCTTCCTCCAGTTATCAACCAAATAATAAGGAAGAGAATGCAGCGGGCTGTGAGGAGAGAAAGCCCAAATATTTTATATAAATATTTACATATAACTTGTAACATAACTGTGTTCAGTAGATGCCTCTCCCCTGCTGTACTCAAAATCAAGTTGAGGACAGACAAAACACACAAAATACAAATGAAACCAAATCCCTGAGCTGGAAGGATGGGTCTAACAGCATGTTCTGATACTTAATGGTGGTGATCAAGGCGGCGGCAAGGGGGAGAATTAAAAGGTGCCATCTTTCAACACCCTCCCAAAAATAAAAGTCTGATACAAAGTTTGATGATAAAAGTTAGAAACTGTAAACAGCTAATAGACAGAAAAGTCTATTCCCCTGCAATGGGATACGATCATTTGATCTTAGCCAAAGACCAAGTTTTCTCTACTACAGTTTGTAAGTCTCCATGAAAAAGAGGGTCAGTGATTTCCCATCTGCATTTTTAAGCACTGTTTTGCTCAGCTACATACCATTCAAGTCAAAAAGCAAGCTTGATTACCTGCATCCAGCTCCTCTAAGGTAATTAAGCTCTTAACTTCCACTGATTTCAGATGTGAGGATCTGGACCCAAATCCTTAACAGGTGAGTCATGTTCTCAGTTTTATTTCTTTTGCAAGTGCCTATGGGTTGGTCCTGAGCTATTCCTTTAGGGTATTGCACCTAATTCTGCCTAGAAGGCAGGTGGCCAAAATGCAGGCCTCTGATATCAAGATGCAATACATACCCGAATGTGACTCAAGCTGTTTTACTTTCCTTTGTATTCTATCTACAAGCAATGCCCATAAGTTTATAAGTAACACACTGTTTCTAGGTCTGATTTCACCTCTGCCAAAAGCCTGAACTGGCTTTTCAGGAGGAAGCACACATTCTGTGACTAAGAAGCACTGCCTCTAATTCGTAGATGATGGTCTTTTTTCCTCTCCCTGTTGTCTCAAACTTTTTCTCTTCACCTTGGCCACTGTTTCTCCTCCAGTTTAAAGACCCCACCAACATGACCACCTTTATTTCATCTCCCAACCTTACTAACATGTCTCACATTAGAGCCACTGCTACAATCTAGTGCCTAAAACAAGAGTGAAGCAGCAAGAGAGGTCTAACACGAACAGTGGACCAGAGAGCTCTGATAAGACAGAGCGCTTGTGCTATCCTAAGGACTATGATCTCCACTATGCAAGATCAAGAGTGCACCCTGGTGTAAGCCTGCAGACTGAAATGAACCCTGAGGAACACTTTTTTCCAATGCCACAATAGTGACATATAGTGGCCATTAAGCAATTACTCACATAAGATTCATCTATGGTGGTGGTCCCCAAACTTTTCCTCTCGTATCGCCCCCCCTTACCAGTAATGGAATGTGTCCACGGTCCCCTGGCCAGGAGCAGGGCTGTGGTGGGGAGGTCAAGCCAGGGCTGGAAGCAGAGCTGAGGGCAGAGTGGGGCTGAGTGGCACTTTCTTCCCTGTGGGAGCTGGCCTGGGCCCCCCCAGACATTCCTCCACACTCCCCAAAGGGGTGCATGCCTCACTGATTGGGGGACCACTGGTCTATGGCTATTTTAAAGAATAGGGGTAAAATTTTCAAACGTTAAGTTGACAGACAGATTTAGGAGCCCAAGTACTTATTCCACTTTTACAGGTTAGACAAGTCACTTAGACACATCTGAAAATTTTACCCTGCTTGTCCTGTTCATCTAACTTCTACTGATAACAAATGACACTTACCAACAGCAAGGAGGAGAATACTGGCTACAAAACAGCCTGCGCCTACGCTGAGGTAATAAACACCTACTCGCATCTCTGCAGGCCAAAGCGGGAAGAGAGTTGCAGCTATAACCGCAATCACTAAAAATGAAGATAAGAGTTTGAGAAACATGGATAAGATACCAATTAAAGGGCTATCGTGGTCTGGTGTTGTTGCCTGTAGTAATGTTTGTACAGACTTTGACCAGGCATTAGTAGCATAGCTAGGGAGGAGCGGGGCAGTGGCCACTCCCACACTGAGCACAAGTGGTGCCTTGTCAATTTCTTGGAGCCTTTGTACTCACCCAGGGGAGCAAATTTAAAAAAAAAAAAAGGTGCCACCCACTGCAGCTCTTTTATTTTACTTACCCAGCGGCGCTCTGGGTCTTCAGCGGCGGGACCTTCACTCACTCCACGGGTCTTCAGCAGCATTTCAGTGGCAATCCTTCAGTGCCACCAAAGACACCCAGAGCAAGTGAAGGGCCCGCCGCTGAAGACCTGGCACGCCACCGAGTAAGTAAAAGCGCCGCAGCGGGTGGCACCTTTTTTATCGCTCTCCCTGTTCCCTCCACCTGGCTACACCACTGCCAGGTATTCCCATTATTTGATTGCCATTCAGAAACAGTAGGATTTCTCTTGGCCCACAAATACACACATATAAATGACCAGCTTAGGCCATAAAAACCCAATAGAACATGCTTAAGTTTGGAGAGCAAGTGAATATCCCCACCCTTTCATTTTTTGCTTGTTTTTCAGTTGCCACCCTCACCCCCCTTGTCTTCCTTACAGTTGTACAGTTTCTGCCCTCCTGCTATTTGCTGAAGTCTACAAGATTGTGTAAATACATAACTGGCTCCCAACACCACTTTAGAAGCTAAGCACATTACCTTTCAAAGTCCTAAATATATCATGGTCATATAAATTATATCTCCATAGAGAATTGTGCTGATAGAGAGATGATATGAAGATGGAACTGGGAGCCAGCAACTCCTACATTCTAATGCCAGCTCTGACACTGACTTACCCATGTGGCCTTGCCTTGGCAAGTCACTTAACCTCTCTGCTTAGTTTTCCTCATCTTATAATTGGAACAAACAATATTCACCTACCTCAGGGAGGGTTTAAAAAGATGATTTGTATAATTCTCAAGATAAAAAGCACCATAGTAGTAGTAAGTATTCCCTGGTAAGTGTAGACAGAATCTAATATACAAAACATCCTGTACACAACATCCCCACCAGCTGTAGCATGTAACATGGCTAGGACCTCTATATACTGATCAAAAATATTTATCCATCTACCTTAGGTATTTCCAAGATGCCCATCACCATGGTGGTTAGGCATAAAGTGTCAACATGATTCTCTAGAAAGGTGCTACCATGATTTCTAAACTCAGGGAAGTTGGGTGCCTTTTAGGCCCTAACTTTTTCCATTTCCCCATTACACAGCATACACAGCAGCAGCTAATGAAGAATAGACCACTGTGTAAACATTAAAATTGATCCAGATTGTAAAAAAAATAAAAAAAATTGCTTAGGCCAATGATCTACATAAATAATATTGGGAGGTGGAAGGGAAAGGGTATCAATTATGAGTGTTCAGTACCTATTAAGGACACAATCTATTAGTGTTAAGTAATTGAAATCTACAGATCAGTTAGTAGGTGTAACTGTAAGTGAGGTGCAAATTGATAAAAATGTTAATTCTGTGTCCGAATCTGAGAGAATAAAAAGGAGCCTCACTATTTTGAGGTTTTTACTGCATGCACCTTTTCTCTCATTGGTACCAAGGCTGAAGCAGGTATCAAATTAGAGCAAAAAGTGTAAACACTAAAAGGTTTGTCCATGGGAAAGAGACAGATGTCTTGAGGAACATTAACATCTATTCTTACTTACCAAGAACAAGTCCCATGGCAAATGTTTTAAAATGAACTGGGTCATAGATCCACACATACACCTGCAGTAAGAATAAATCAGGTTAAAATTAACAAATTATATTCCCAAATAAAGATCTTTGGTAAGAGCTTTCAGATTCGTTTCCTCATCTGCATGTTTCTTTATTACCATATTACTCTACTACTATGTTACATTCACCACCAGGTGCCACTCTGTCCTCCAAGTCAGCACTGAACCACGGTACAGCTGGAGGTTCCGTATTTTTGGATGAGACATGAAGCCAAGGTCTATGTCAATTCTGCTCAGTGAAGTAGCTGCAGAAGCAGATATATAAACTTGTCAGTACCACCCCTTTAAGCCTACACAAATTGCCTCAGCAATGCACTGATCTTAATCTGACTCAGTGAGCAGAAGGCCTAACACAGTACTTTTATTGGAGAAGGATGTATAATATAAATATTTAATATTACACTGGTGCCAAATCTTGTCAGGCACAAGGATGAAGGCTGGGAGCTTCCAGCATTTGATAAATGTTCTTATTAGAATATATTGTTCACACCCTGGTGTGTGTTGGTGCCTTTATTTAAAATATTTTAATGACTTACTAGTATTATTTACTCCTGAGGGCATTCTGTGCCAAAAAATTAAAAATTCTGCACACAGTATTTTAAAATTCTGCAAATTTTATTTGTCAAATAAATGTGGAGGCTCCAGACGTGGGAGATCACTGTGCAGCTCCCACCCACAACACAGACTCAGCAGTGAGGCTGCACCCAACCCTGATACTGCACAAGGACTGGGCCTGCCCCAGAAACACCCCAGAACCATGCCCCTCAGTGCCATGTGCACCAGTGGGCGGGCAGGCGCAGCAAAGCAGGATCCAAGTGTGGAGGGGCTTGGTGTGGGTTCTGTGTGGGGCACTGTGGGTGCGGGCGGCTCCGTGGGGGATCTGGGTGCACAGGCGCTTGTTGGGGGTGGTTCTTGTTGCAACAGTAATGGGAGTCTGCAGGGGGGGTCCAGGTGAAGGTGGTTGGGCTCAGCAGGGTGGGGACCCAGGTGACTCGTTGGGGTAGGCCAGGTGCAGGGGGAGTGGGGCTTGTTGAGATTCTGGGTGTGGGGGGAGTGAGGCTTGGCAGGAGGGTCTGGGTATGAGGGGGTCTGGATACATGGGGGTTGGATGCATGGGGGAGCAGCTCCCTGTACAGGGATCTCTCCCTCTTCAGCTGAATTTGCAGAGCTTCCTACAGCCAGAGGAGAAATCTGGGGGTGGGTCTAACACAGCCCCAGATGCCATGCAGGGGAAGAGGAAGTCCTCTCCAGCCCAGCTGAGACTAGCAGCTGAGCCCAGTGCAGGGTAAGAGCCACCAGCTGGGGTCTTCCCCAGTCCCACCCTCTGCCCCACAGTGCTTTACCTGTGTGCCAGCTGCCCTAGGCACCCAAAACATACTGCTGGGGAGTCTCGCATGACCGCTCTTGTGGCTTCCCCGTCAGAAAGTCATTTTTTCTGCGAGGAAGAAAAGAAATCTGCGGGGGACATAAATTCTGCACATGTGCAGTGGCACAGAATTCTCCCAGGAGTATATTATTTTCCATTAATAATACATAGCCCTTTAAACTTTCAGCATCTTACAAACATTAATCCTCATAGCTCCATCAGAGGTAAAGAAAGGAAAGTTACTTTCATCTGGCTTATTTGAAAATACCATTTTAGCTGTATATGTCTACTTAGGACTTGAAGTTTAGCATGAGACTGGCATTAACTTCCCTAGCTCTCAAAGACTGGCATTTTCCAGTGCTGGTAGTTGTCTCATTTACTGACCAACCAGTGGTGCCTCAATGTCCCACTTGAGCATTCATTTGTAATGCTTTAATGAGTAGAAAGCATGGAGCTCTCTAACCTCTAAGAATCATTTGTGAGCAAAAAATTAGCTAAATGGACAAAAGGCAAGTCATCAAGGGTTCATCTCCCAACTGTAAGGAAGTAGGAACACATCAAAGGATATCTTCAGAGAATTACAGGTAAATAATTTTCCCTTCTTTTAAGCAACAAAATCACTTTCCGGAATGGATTCCTAGAAGCATTACTTCTTAAAAGAAGCTTTAGCCAAGGATAATTTATGAAAGATGTTTTCTCTAGGAGTTCACATTAGGTAACAGACTCACGGAAATGAAAGCCTCAGAAATAACACTAAATCAAAGTGTTTATGGAGCTTTGGAGGTACTGGCCATGAAGCAATAACTTCCAGTAAAAAACAAACTCACTCATGTTCCCAAAGGGAAAAAATATATACTGCTCTAGGTGCCAAGAGGCACCCAGGAGAAAGAGATCAAGGGAAAACAGACAGCAAGCCAGGAGGCTCAAAAGAAGACAACTGTAGGAATAAACTAAGGTAAGGGAGATAAGTTCTATCTGATAGGCTCAAACAAATGGCAATTAGGAGCAATAATTTATACCCAGTACAGTGTCATCTTAATCCCCACTGTTGCATCACATTGTACTAAAGGTGTTCATGGGAACTACACAATCCACTTGAACCACGAATTCACTCACCCTAAGGAAAAAGCTTCTTGTCAAAGTGAGGAATACTTTGAACTAGTATGATTAATGAATGTCATTAAAGCCAGATACCATCTTCATCTAGTAGTGAAGACTCAAAGTACCTGACAGCAGTAACTGGTGACCTTCACAGCTGAAAAGAAGGTGACCGTTATGTCAACTGCATACCAGACATACAAACCCACTACTGTAGGTACTCACCAATTTTGTGAAGAAAGTTTCTCTCGATGTATAGTCTGCAGGATAGGCAGAGAACTGGAACCAGTCATAACAGTCACAGTCCTAACGGGACACTCCTTTGCTGACCACCGTCAGAAAGGAATTTAAGGAAACATTCCAGGGACCAATGAGACACAGCAGTTGGTCTATGTATGAGACACATTTCCCTCTGTTTAAATGGGTAAAATCACTGAGAAGTACAGAAATTCCCTCTTGTCTCAAGATGTAAGTGCAAGGGCAGGAATCCAGACAGTATGGTATAATTAGAGAAGTAAATCATCTGATTTAAAGAAGAGGCAAGTGAGGCACGGAGAGGTTAAATAACTTAAGGCCACACAGAAAGTTGGTGGCAGAGTCTAGTTTAGAATTCAGGCGTGCCTGACTCCCAGGCCCATGTTCAGACCATGAGGCTTCTAGATGGCAACCACTTTGGACTCTCTTCCCTGTAACTGAATTTGAAGCTGAATTTGAAGTATTTAAAAATACTTCAATATGGCATGACCTACTAGCAAGAGAGGCCAGCAAGTTTCTACCCATGCTGGTAACTATCAAAAGGGCAGAAGGAAAAAGTCTGGAGAAATTAATCAGTTTCAGTATTTTATTGTCAATGTACTGGTCACCGATAAATACAGGAAGTATAGAAATAAAAGTTACACACAAACCTCACCTCATTTCCATCCAGAAAAACTTGATCTTCATGTGGCTCAAGTTTAAATTTTCTCTTGGTTTCCTTTTTCTTGGGTGTTCCTGGGTTCTCATCCTAAGAACATATATCAATCATGAAACAGAAGAAATAATTAAAAATGAATTTAGAGACTGTAAAAGGCCCTAGATTCATAGGTCCCATTTTGAAATTTTGGCTGCATCCATATATTGTTATTACAAAGTTGCTTATGAGTGCTGAGTAACAAGAATACTACTGCAGAAGCACTCCCCATTTTGGATCGAACAACCTTACCCTTTAAAAACTAGGTTTTCCACAGTAGTTTGTAGTATCTGCTAATAGATTTGACTGTCTTCTTTTTTGGGTTGCACTTACCTTCTTGCACTCTTCTTTCTCACCATCCTTTCTCTTTTCCTTCTCTTTCTCCTTCTTAGTCTTTTCATCTTTGCCACTTTCCTTCTTGCTCTTTTTCTCATCCTCTTTCCCACTCTCAGTCTTTCCTTTCTCTTTTTCTTTTTTTGTGTCCTTATCAGGCTTCATTTTCATCACTTTCAATGCTCGGTGAAAGAACTGTTTCTTTAGGAGTCTTACAATAAAAAGGTTATATTACTAAATCATTTAGGAGTTACTGGTGTGGTTATATGTTTAGAACACAATTATGTTATTGGATATCTGTGACAGAATGATGCAAAAACGGTGTCACACCAAGCAGGACTGATTATTAATAAATATAGTGGGCCTGATTCTCCTCTGCCTCACACCTGTGTGCCTTCTTTGTACGCCTGTGCAAAGTGGGAGTAAAACCTCTACCTTCCTGATTCGGCTGCATTTTGCAGAGATGTAAATGACACCACCAGGAACAAGAGAGTGGAAAATCGGGTACATTGTTAAAATTATTTTTCTTACACCCTTTCATTTGATACACTTCCTTTCAATACTTCTCTTTAATTACATGTCAGCATTTCTCATAGCAGCAGGAGATATGGGAAGTGGACATACAACTTACCAGGCTGTGTGGTTCAGAGCTGTAGGCTGACCCAAGATGTACTACTGGAACCAAGGTAACACACTTGGACAACCACATTCTGTGCAGTCCCAAACAGAAACTTGGTGCCAAGTGAGGGGGAAAGTGTTGGGGAGACCTTTACATCTGAGAAACCAAGTACATCTCTACCCCGATATACCGCTGTCCTCGGGAGCCAAAAAATCTTACCGCGTTATGTCGAACTTGCTTTGATCCGCCAGAGCACTGCTCCCACCGAGCACTGCTTTACCGTGTTATATTTGGTAACGTTATATCGGGGTAGAGGTGTATATGCCAACTGAGCTAGCCAGAGCATAAAGTACTGTGGTCATAGCCTTTGCCATGACAAGGGCAGGTCAGACTGGGGCTGCAGGAGGCAGGGATTAAAACACCAGAGAATCTGGTCCTTATTTTGTGGTCTAGTTAGTTTGAATTGTTGCCATTGCTTCACCCAGTAACTGATTCTCATCCTTTCATTTAACTATTATTATTACAGATCAGGTACCTTTGTCAGAGCTAATTTACCTAAATATTTTACAAGGTAAGAAATCAGCTGAACTACTTCATTGGAAAAACTATATGCAGAATGATATTAAAATAAAACACACAGCTGGAGGCACAACAAAAATTAAACAGATAGAAAGAAAAGAAAAGCAAAGCATGGTTTCATTCTTTTTTCCTTTTTAAGGCAGAGTAACTTTACTAAGAATATGTTTGAAAAATAGTCCAGTTCTGCTAATCTGATCCTAAGCTACATTGCTTTCAGCCTGACCTTGCAGTTCCTATGCACACAAACTCCCACTAAAGCCAGTGGGAATATTTAATGTAAAATGGCAGTAGAATCAGGACCTCAACCCCTTATTCAAAAGAAAGAAAAAAAAGTCACTTACCTTACAGTAACTGAAGTTCTTTGGGATGTGTTTTCCACATGGATTCCACTCTCGGTGTACATGTTCCTCATGCCTGTAAGATTGGACTCTTTTGGCCAGCAGTGTCCATTGAGGCCACACCTGTGCCCTAGATGTCCTCACTTCCCATCCACTCCCCACCTGAGGCATCAGGGTGGTGCGACCCCAATCATGGTGCTTAGCCAAAACAGAATCGCAGAAGAGTAGGACTCTAGTAGCAAGAAAGGAGGGCAGGGTGTGGAATTCACCTGGGCAACACATCTCAAAAGAACCAGTTACTGTACCATAAGGTAAGTAAGCGCTCTTTCTTTCAGTGATTGTTCACACAGATTCTATACTAGGTGAGAAACAAACAATCCATTTGCTTGTAGCTGTCCTACTTAAACAAAAACGGCAAGACAGCCCTACCAAGATAGGCATCCATTCTGGAAGCCTCTGCCAAAGAATAAGTGTCCCCACAATAAGAGTCTGAATCTCCAACCCTTCAAGCTGATGTAATGGCAACTAAAAAGGCAGTCTTCACTGATAGCAACCTGCTCCCTATACCACCTAAGGACTCTAAAAGGAGACCCATCAATCCTGTTAAAACTATACTGAGGCCCCAAGAGGCAGGTGACTCCTGAACTGGAAGGAGCAAAAACAAAAACAAAAACAAAAAACAAAAAACACCAAACACAAAAAAACTAATGAATAGGGCCATTAAGGAATCTAGCTACTCTAGGATGGAAAAAATACAGTTTGGCCCTGGATAACAGGATGATGTGCAGATATTATTGCTAGCTAAACCTTTATGGAAATAATAGGAAGCCAAAGTTGGTTCAGGTCTAGTAAACAGTCCAATTAGTTGAAATGAGAGTTGTTGAGGGCCACAATAGTTTAAAAATTTTTTTGTGGAAGATGGCTCTTGCTGACCTGAAATTTAACAAGACTTCTATGAACTCTCTGCTTTGAGTCAGTGTGGCAAAGAAAGTTAAGGCTACTTTAATCAAGTTGGTCACTTGTTGCGGTGATCTTTCCTGGATCAACCCATCATTGGGATATTGATAGACCTGGATCCCTTCTCTCCTTAAGTGAGCTGCTACAACTGCCAAGTCCTTGAACAGTACTGGTGCTGTGGAAAGTCCAGAAGACAAGATACTGTACTGGTAATGAAATGTTCCTACTAGAAATCTGAGATATTTCCTATAAGCCAGATGTATGGATATCTAAAAATAGGTGTCTTGAAAGGTTAGAGCCATGAAAGTCTTGAGGATCTAATTGAGGCTCGAGTCACCATCCTGAGCCTGAAATGGTGGATGAAGTTGTTGAGACATCAAAGGTCCAGAACAGGACACCAGCCACCTTTCTTCTTTGGAATGAAAATGTAATGTGAATAAGAATTCATTCCCCTGAATTTAAAGGGCACCTCCTTCCACTGTTCAGAGAAGCAGGAGAAAAAACAACTCTTGCTTCAACAGTATCTTGTGAGAGGGTCTCAGAAGAGGAATGGAGAAGGTACCTGAAGGGTAGTAAGCAACTTGAACTGCATGCCATACCTCTTGCTGACAATCTCTCAACACCTACTGGTCCAGTGATCCCAGCCCAGGCTTCCCCGAAAAAAGAAAGGCAGTTTCCAAAAGGGCTCAACTATGGCATGAAAACTGCTGTTGAGAGGAAGACATTGAGTGCATTGTAGCAGAGGAAGAAGCGATGGGTTGTCTATTCTGGAAGCTCTGTTTCTCCCTTACTCGCTCCAATGCCCTCAGAAAGTTATAACAGTATGGAGCAGAGCGATTATGTGGGAATCTTGAGGTCTGGTTTGCTTTCTTCTTGGGGCTGAGCTGTACAAACCCAGAGAACTCAGCGACTCAGGAGTCCTTTAACAGTGGAGGGCCTCATCCATTTTTGATTAGTGTTTTGGACCTCTCCAATTCTGAACCACCACCAATGTGATCATGGTGCATGTGGATGTATCAGATACATCCAAAGCAGCCTACAGGGAAGTTAAAGCCATCAGCTGCGCCTCTAGCATGATGGATTTTAATTCTTCCTTATGCTCCTGCAGCAGTCTTTCCATAAACAGAGAGAATTTGTCCCAGTTCAGATAGTCATATTTTGCCAAAAGCTGATAGTTGGGAGACTGGCAGAGAAGACAAATTTTCTGCTGAACTGATCTAGTTTCTTAGGATCCTTTTTCCTTGGTGATGTTTTTGGAGGCCCTTTCTGCTTGGATCTTTCTGTAACAGCCACTATGACAAGTGAATTTGGCACTACAGGAATGGCCATAGTGGGTCAGACAAATGTAGCCCAATATCCTGTCTCTGGCAGTGACAGTGCCAGATGTTTTAGAGGGAATGAACAGAACAGGACAATTCTGAATGATCCATCTCCTGTCATCCAGTCCCAGCGCCTGGCAGCTGGAGGTTTAGGGACACCCAGAGCATGGGTTTGCATTCCTGACCATCTTGGCTTAAAGCCATTGATGGACCTGTCCTCCATGAACATATCTAATTCTATTTTGAACCCAGTTATACTTTTAGCCTTCCAACGAGTTCCACAGGTTGACAGTGTGTTGTGTGAAGAAGAACTTCCTTATATTTGTTTTAAACCTGATGCCTATTAAGAAGCAAATAAAAATACTTGAAGCCCTTACGAGGACCTTCATACTGTCTATCCACGCTTTTGTAAGTGGCAGGTATCGATGCTGGAGCATGTCACAAGTCCACTGCAGGTTCTAATAATCCCTTGTTAATAAGCATAGAGTCTACCAGACATGGAAGGGTGCAGAATGTCTAGCAGCTTTTGCAATTTCTCTTGCACTAATTTCAGCGGGATGTCAAGGGTCTGGCCATACATTTCTTCAGTTTTGGAATGCCTTAAAGTCATCTGTTGGACAAGGTAGAGAGATTGGCTGCCATATCAGGGGAGGAGGATGAAACTGTTGCCGGGATCAACTGTTCCTCTACCCCTGCCTGTTATAGCCTTCTCCGTCTTAGGGGAAGGCGATCTTACCCTAGACGTGAGGGCAGAGGACATTGGTTTGAGGGCATATGGTTGCATACACCAGGCAGCCCAGTAGAGCCGTGACTGATAAGTAGGAACTGAGGAACTGTATGGCCCACTCTGCCCTTATGCCCATGAATGCGGGGGCTGAATGACATCTAGAGCACAGGCCCACCCCCAACAAGCACTGCTGGCCAAAAAAATCCAATCTGGTGTACATAAGGTGGAATCCATGTGGACAGTCACTTGAACAACAAGGCATTTAAAGCTTCTCCCAATTTCAGTCTTTACTGGAAGGTTCGTTTTGCTCCTACAAGTCATAAAGTAGGAACTTAAAATATATCTTTGCTGCCCTCCGATGCAGCCGATAGGCTCTTGATTGACTGCTCCTGGAGATTTGTGGGTTATAGAGCCCAGGTCTTCAGAGCAGCAGTCCCACAAGAATTCTTACATAAGAACAGCCATAATGGGTCAGCTCAAAGGTCAGTCTAACCCAGTGTCCTGTCTTCTGACAGTGGCCAATGCCGGGTGCCCCAGAGGGAATGAACAGAACAGGTAATCATTAAGTGATCCATCCCCTGTTGCGCATTCCCACCTTCTGGCAAACAGAGGCTAGGGTTACCATCCCTGCTCATCCTGGCTAATAGCCATTGATAGACCTATCCTCTATGAATTTATCTAGTTCTTTTTTGAACCCTGTTATAGTCTTGGCCTTCACAACGTCCTCTGGCAAAGAGTTCCACAGGTTGACTGTGCGTTGTGTAAAGAAATACTTTCTTCATCTGAAAGAGCAGCTATTCTGCTAGATAAACATTAAAATGTTTGTGGAATTGGGAGAAAGATACTTACTTTGCTATTATTTTACTGTCTCCTTTTTCCTCCAGGGGTGCTGCTCCAGTGGCAAAGCCACCAGTTATTACAGGATTGGACCCAATAAGTTCTTCTAATTTTTAATCATTGTAATTGTATAGTCGTTAAACTACATTATTTCTATGTTATTGATACAATGCCACAAATATTTTTTCAAACATTCTAATCAAAAACATACATTGCTTTGGCATCTCTTTTGAAGTAATTATAATGTACACAAAAAAGGTTAAGAAAAATAGTGAAAAATATTTTTTAAAAATCTGTCCCATTTTCAAAAGGGCCCAAGTGATTTAGGACCTTCAGAAAATGGGACTTTAATGCTTTTGAAAATTGTACTTGTTATTAAGACTATTTATCTTGACTAAAAGGCCATACCTGTTGCAATAGTCAACTATAGACTCTCGAGTTGTAAATAAGGCTTCATCTCCCTTCTTGGCTTTTGCCCATTTAGAATCCAAAAGGCAATCCACAGCTTTTGAGGCTGAAAGGAAAAAGGGAAAAAACAAACCTGTGATTAAAATATAGAAAGAGCTCACTTCAATATTTGATCCACCCAAATACTACAAAAACAGAATCTGTAATTAGTTCTCGGTTTTGCGAAATACAGGAACAACCCTACCTGCATAACGAAACAAAAACACCCCACTCTTAGAGAGAGAGGCCACGGTGTTGCAACAAAACTCCCACTGATGCCAATGGGAACTTTGCCTGCATAAAGAATCCAGTTTCAGATGCATACTTTTTACAATATTATATTACAAACCAATTTTAACAGGTCATTGCAAGATCAAATCCTACCCTAAAGAAGAATTTTGTTATAATTCCAAAACTAAGGAGTGAGGATTTTCCGTTTAAGAAATTCCAATGGAACCTTAAAAAAAAAAAAAAAAAAAGAGAGATTATCCTCTACAGTAGTTTGTGCTGCTAGTGAATGAAAATAAAGAAGTTAAACTGATTAGTCCATTTTTACTATCCATGTTGAAATGCAGGAAGTACAACATGTAAGTAGTTTAAAAAAAAAAAGTCAGATTTTTAAAATTTATTTCAAGGCATGATTTTTTGATTTTTAACATTACAGTTAAATCTTTAAATATTCTTGGTTAAATTCTATGAAAGGGAGCCATGTGACTATCTAAAGCAAAAATCTGGCACAAAATATGAAACGGATTGTTATGTCCAGGCTCTAAAAGTAACAGCAACACACTAATCATGGGGCAGATAAGATAAAAAGAACAAGCGTAGAGTTATTTGTTTATCCTGGACAATTCTGATTAGCCTGTTCCCTGAAATTGCTGTCCCACACCTTCTGTATAACTGGCTTGCAGACACCAAATGTCCAAACATGTACGAAGGTGTAAGCATATGCACACAGGCTCAGAAAGAGTGTGAAATCATAATGAAGATTTTAAAGCTTAAAACCATCAAACAAAACAAAACCTCAACTCCCATAACTCAACTCTGAGTGATCCAATTAGTTACTTTAGAAGTTTAAAGGCTCCAGGTCAGATCCTGGCCCCCAATAAAGTTACTTTGCACTGGTAGTACAATGCAGCCTTCAAGCCAATTTAACCAGATACCAGTATAAGGAAATTTCTCTGGCATAGTGGAATATTCAGATGGCAGAAAAATATTGTAGCCAGCCCCATAGCATTGCTTCCCAGTCTCATCGTAGGGGGCATTTTGGGGACACGAGGCCTGGCTGGAGTGCTGCTGTGCTCTGGTACTCCTGGGCTACAGAATGGCTCTGTGGGGGCTGCTGCAGTCAGGCGTTTAGTGAGAAGGTAATTTACAGCAGAACTACCTTTGTCCAACTCTTCAGCTGCACTGACTGGAGCTCTGGCACAGCTGATCATACATCCTTTTCCCCCTTCTTTTTTAATATTTACACTTAGCACAATAGCTATCGCATAAACAGGCTGCCAATCTGGACTCCAATTTTATCCCTTCAGAACTGAAAGCCTTTGTTTTCAGCCGATCATTACTGAAGTATTCTATTAATGTTATTGATTATACCATGTGATCTCCCAGTTTGAGGTTGAATGGATATAAAACACAAATGCAGCTGTTTGTGTGTAGAGCTAGGAAAAGAGTTACCGTTTTTCCCACTCTTTAGTCTGGTGTATTACGTATATTTTGTTTTACAATCTCTTATTATTGAGGGTTTAAAAAAAAAAAAAAAAAGCATAATGTCATAGAACTATAATCCATACAGTGCCAGAGCATCATACCAGTAAAGTGTAAATGTCATGAAAACACTTCCAAAATCCAGTCCAATCACATGGAACACAATTGAGTCCTTACTCCAAATTCAAGTTTGTTGGAACTCTAAAATAGCTTCATGGCAAAATATATTGTTGAACTATTCTGTCAATCGTAGAATCATAGGACTGGAAGGGACCTCGAGAGGCCATCTAGTCCAGTCCCCTGCACTCATGGCAGAACTAAGTATTATCTAGACCATCCCTGATAGGTATTTGTCTAATCTGCTTTTAAAAATCTCCAATGATGGAGATTCCACAACCTTTCTAGGCAATTTATTCCAGTGCTTAACCATCCTGACAGTTAGGAAGTTTTTCCTAATGTCCAATCTAAACCTCCCTCGCTGCAATTTAAGCTCATTGCTTCTTGTCCTATCCTCAGAGGTTAAGAACAATAATTTTTCTCCTTCCTCCTTGTAACAACCTTTTATGTACTTGAAAACTGTTATGTCCCCTCTCAGTCTTCTCTTCTCCAGACTAAACAAACCCAGTGTTGTCAATCTTCCCTCATAGGTCATGTTTTCTAGACCTTTAATCATTTTTGTTGCTCTTCTCTGGACTTTCTCCCATTTGTCCACATCTTTCCTGAAATGTGACACCCAGAACTGGACACAGTATTCCGGCTGAGGCCTAATCAGTGTGGAGTAGAGCGGAAGAATTACTTCTCATGTTGTACTTACAACACTCCTGCTAATACAACCCAGAATGACGTTCGCTTTTTTTGCAACAGTGTTACACTGTTGACTCTTATTTAGCTTATGGTCCACTATGACCACCAGATCCCTTTCCCCAGTGATTTCCCATTTTGTGTGTGTGCAAATGATTGTTCCTTCCTAAATGGAGTACTTTGCATTTGTCCTTTTTTAATGTAATCCTTTTTACAAACTATTTACAATCCTGTTTAATATCCCACAGTAAGAAGTAAAAGAATTAAAAAACAGTTAGGAATACACTCATCATCTTGGCTGTATTCTGGGAGTCACAGGGAGACTTGCCTCTTTAAGACAGAGAGGGACCCACTGCACCTGTGCCTTCCAATTGGGCTTCAGAGCAGGGCCATATTAAAAGGAGGAGACTAAGACAAAGAGAGAGAGTGTGAGCATGTCAGAGTCAGGAAGGGGCAGCAGGCATGAGCAGCCTGAGACCAGAGGAGAAACGAAAGAATAGCAAAGAGTGGCTAGAGGGAAAGAACAGTAGGGAAACAGTAACTGTGAGCTGCTGGTGTCTAGTTTGGAGGAAAGCTGTTGGGAGGACTGACTAGCGCGGGGAACCTTTATGAGTTGCAGGGAAGCTTGTGCAGAGGCCTTAGGAATGAGGGAAAGAACCAGTCTGATCAGTGCAAGCCAGACCTAGATGCAAGGAGTTGACTCTAGAGGAAGATCCGCAGGACAAGAGGTAAAATTCATAAGTAAGGAGGCCTGGGAAGTGGAATGCTGCAGGCATCTAATGTGCGGCTATAGAAGATGACTTGTGGGAAAGAAACTCGTCTTGGAACTCTCAGATGAATGCCTTGGAGAGTGAGGGTTCTGGAACAGGGATAAAGAAACTGAGGTTGAAGGGTTAACGACTCTCAGGTGGGCAACCAGAGAATGGTGACCTCTGAACGGGATTGAAGAGTGCTATGTTGTAACCCTGAAGCATGCTGTGTTCTACTTTGGGGTTTGGGGAGAAGCTGTTTTTACCATGAGGGATGTGAAGATTGTGGCACTTGATATGAATAAAAGCGCCTGAATTTGATGTTGAGAGAGACAATTCTCATTTGCATAGATGGCTGAAATGGAAACTGAGGCAGGCTATGCCTGTGCTACTAATGTTGGAAGCAGGAGGATGCCCACGTTGAGGTTTCCTTATAATACTGAGGGATACACAACAGAGCACTTTGTTTCTACCCAGGCAAAACTGAGACTTTGAACTACTATAGTATTACAGCACCGTTATACCAAATACAGGTGGAGTAATCCTGCTACCACACCACCCTAAGCCAGCAGGGGATGGGTACAAGTGAAAGTAGTATCCTTAGCCCCTGGAGGAAGGAAACAAAATCCAGCTCTCCTCAGCCAGGAAGGTCACCTTAACTTGGGGCTTTTAAGGGTGGTGATGGGAAAGGGGTGGAGAAAGGAAGTGATGGATGCCCTTCAAAAAATAAAAAATTAGCATAAACATTTTAAACATCAGCATGACTTACTGAACACTCAAGCAAGAAATGCTTTCATTCTATGAGAGTAGAATCTGCTGTTATATTACTGCCATTTTTGTATAAAATTTTACCAGTGAATACAAGATCAGGAGGATAGGGTGTCATCTCCAAAAGTTACAAGGAAATAAGTGATTGAAAAATATAAAATATAACCATTCAAACTACCAAGAAAGCTATAATACAAGTACACCACTACCCCGACATAATATGACCCAATATAACATGAATTTGGAAATAACGCGGTAAAGCAGCGCTCTGGGGGGGCAGGGCTGCGCACTCCGGCGGATCAAAGCAAGTTCGATATAACGCGATTTCACCTATAACGCAGTAAGATTTTTGGCTCCTGAGGACAGCGTTATATCGGGGTAGAGGTGTATATAGCTCTTACATAGCCCTTTATATCTGAAAAACACTATGAAGCTTAATTGAGCCTCACTACACCCATCTGAGGTACATAATTATTACCTTCATTTCCATTTTACAGATAGAGAAACTAGGGCAGGAAGGTCCAGAAGCTCGTCCAAGGCTACAGAAAGGAGTCTGTGTGAAGTTATAAGTAGAAGTAGGACTTCTTGTCTAATAATCCTAATGCCACACAAAACACCTCAGAATTTTTGTAACATTACTTCACAATGAAAAGCGAACTAAAAATAGGGTTTGAAAAAAAAATCACTGGCCATGGCACATGGGATGGTTTCCCTGGCGATCACGAGAGACTAAGCCATCAATTTCATATTAAAAGATCATTTATACCCCTTATCATTACAAAGGTAAGTTTCCGGATAAGAATAGAATAGCCAATGTAGTACTGTCTTGCCAAGTCTGCACACAGTACCTCTACTACTCCTCATAGCTCTATGAGGCAGCAAGACAATGAAATTAACAAGATTCTGGTTAGTTTCCTGCTTCCATTCAGAACCTACTGGAATACTGTGAAGCTATCATGAATCATGTTAGTTTAATGCTGCTACTGATGTTTGAGAAAGCTCTTTATTCACAGAGAAAAAAGACCCAAAAACTGGAGACTAAGAGAGTGGGAACTTGCTGCCACTTCCCCTGCAGCAGCTTGAAGGCTCTGGGGAAGTAAAGTAGCAGAGTCTGTCCCTTTCACAGCAACCAGGATACTCAAGAGGATGGGGAAAGAGACAGAAAGCTACTTCTCCCTTTCAGCAGCTAGAGGTGGGATGTGGTGTCAGATTTATCAGACACCTACTACTCAGTGACTGATTTGAACATTAGAGCCCCCAAGCAGGGTGCTGGGATAACTCTTGTTAGAAATCTCAGTCCTCCTCCCTTACCAGCAGATAGGAGTTGAAGACAGATAGGGCTTTTCACCAGGGTGTCTTACTCTGGACCTCACTTCTGCTTTCCTGACTGTGTCTTCTGCATCTACTTCAGGTTGGTAAAGGTAATCTTCTGACTAGTAAGTGCCTTGTTAATTTCCCTGGGCTATACATGATATACAGCTTACTAATTAAAAATACTAGTAACCTAAATTTTTTAAAAAGTATAATATTTGTAAATATGCAGTATCATTATTTGGTTACAAGTAATCTTACCAATAAAATAATCAACTCTGTGGCCCATCATGTTGGTAGATTTTGTTGGACAGTTGAAACGTAGGTATTTGGCTACAGCTTTCTCCTCTTTGAACGGCTCACCAACTTCCTATAATATAAAAATATAAAATTAATGCTGGTTTAAACACACAGCCAAGACCAGAGGTGGGCAAACTATGGCCCGCAGGCCCCTCCAGCCCAGCCCCGAGCTCCTGGGTCGGGAAGCTCACTCCCGGCCCCTCCCCCACTGTTTCCCCTCCCCCGCAGCCTCAGCGCGACACACTGCTGGCACAAATGCTCTGGTTGGCCAAGCAGTAGAGCTGCAGAGCCCGGGCCTGACTCAGTGCTGTGTGCTGCGCAGTGGCTACAGCCTGGCTGGCTCCAGCCAGGCGGTGTGGCTGTAGCACCACCAGCCACTGGTGCAGCACGGTAAGGGGGCAGGGAGCAGCGGGGGCTGGATAGAGGGCAAGGGAGTTCAGGATGGTGGTCAGAAGGCGGGGGTGTGGATAGTGGTCGGGGCGGTCAGAGGGCGGGGAACAGGGTGGTTGAATGGATGCAGGAGTCCTAGGGGGCAGTCAGGAAGGCGGGGGTGTTGGATGGGGCAGTGGGGGGCAGGGGTTCCGGGGGCGCTCAGGGAGAAGGGGTGGTTGGATGGGGTAGGGGTCCCGGGGGGGGGCAGTCAGGGTCCCGGGGGGCAGTCAGAAATGAGAGGAGGGGTTGGATGGAGCAGCGGGGGGCAGTCAGGGGTGGGGATTCCGGGGGCGGTCAGGGGACAGGGAGCAGGGGTCCCGGGGGGACCATCAGGGAACAAGGGGGTTGGATGGGGCAGGAGTCCCAGGGCGGAGAGGAGATCAGGGGGAAGCAGGGCGGGTGGGAATTTCCGAAACCCGATGCGGTCCTCAGGCCAAAAAGTTTGCTCACCCCTAGCCAAGACAGTTTCATTTGAACTTAAATCTCAACTACTTTAAAAAGCACCAAGTTTTTTTATGGCAATATATAAATAATGAATAGCATGGTCCTTCCTCCAAAGGTCCAACTGAAGATATTACCTCACCAAACTCCTCTCTCTCTACTATTGATCACTGACGTGTCCCATATAAATCTCTCTCACTAAAAATCATTTATTATATTCAGTCATAGCTTTAATTCTGTTGTGCAACAACTAAAAGCATCACATTTCAAAATTAATAATTAATGACAAAATAGGAGGAGACAACATTTTAAAAGCAAAGGTCATGCCTAATTTTTTCTCCTAACCTTATGCCAGGTGATTTGGTCCCTTCCCCACACCTGACTTGGATTTTTTGAAGACCATACTACTTGTCTGACTGACAGTAAGTGCTTTCATCATGGAAAAAATTATTGTTGTCTTCATATCCTGTTTTGCTACTTCTCCTGTTTTTCTTGTTCTTTTTTTTCTTCCTCCTCTACTATCTGAAATCTCGTATACACTCTTCTCTCTCTTGCCATTCTCTCTCCCTGTCTCTTCACCCAGCATCTGACTGCTTTTTAAAAAAAATCACCATGAAACTAACTGAAAAGAGCCGTAGCAAATAGGAAAATTGGTTTAGTTTTAGTAAAAAGTGTTCTATTGTCACTTCTGAAGACCAGTCCTTTATTCATCCACTGAACGGGTAAACCACGGAAACAGTGGTGCAAGCTATTGTACAATGTCCTACCCACAGATTCCAACCCAAATGTAGAACCACCAACTGTAGGATTATGATGTTAATTTCTTCTAAAAATAACGACCAACACATCTTTCATCTCATAGACTTTAAGGTCAGAAGGGACCATTATGATCATCTAGTCTGACCTCCTGCACAATGCAGGCCACAGAATCTCACCCACCCACTTCTATAACAAACCCCTAGCCTATGTCTGAGTTATTGAAGTCCCCAAATTGCGGTTTGAAGACCTCAGTTGAATCCCAAAAGCCTGTGTATAGTGGTTAGAGAAACTGACAAAGTCAAATCTGGATTTCTATTCCCATGTCTGCCACCAACTTCCACTGAGCCATTGCCCAACCACAACCGTTGCCTCAGTTTTTCCATCTATGTAATAGTGGTCATATTTACTAATATTTGTGAAATACAGTGACACGAAGATGAGAGGCATTTAATAAGTATTATTTATTTATCCAAATGAAAGTATAGGTACAATTTCAGGTAGGCACCATATAATTATCCACTTTAGAATTTGGCCAGTGCAGTTCAACTTAAGTGCCTATTCAGTCAACAGCTTAGTCTCTGAAACTGCCAAAAAAGTGCCAGCTGTGATGTTCAACTGAACACCTGTCCAAATGAACTGGACTAAGACGACTTTGTGTTTAAGTGAATACTTTCATTGTAGGCTATAAAACATGTTTGTTTTTTTTAACTAGAGATGAAAGAGCACCTTGGATCAGGTTTCTTAGGTAACAGGTATTCAGGGGGAGGGAAGGTTATTGTGGTGGTGTTTTTCTTTTTTGACCGTATGTATTTAGACTTTTTCTTAAAAAGATGTTAACCTGGAGTCTGTAAAGGAAAAGATTTTTATTTTTTTAAAATACATCATACACACACACCTTTCTCAGAGAAATTAAAGTCTTGGGTCTTCAGAAACCTCAATATCACTAAGTATCACACCATTTTTAGCAATCTGATTCCCTCCAGATTTTCTCTTTCAATATTTTGTTTAATATAGTGCTCTTCCTACTACCTTAGTTAAACTGCCACCCAAGTAAGATTTACTAGAATCTTTATCTCCAAAATCCCTTTTATTGATCCTTCAAAGACCAAAATTCTTATAAATTTCACCTTGCTGCCAGAACACTACACAGAAGAGAGCTGTGTGGTAGGGAAACACCACGGAGTGGAAACAGAGCAAAAAGGGAGACATGAGGGTGGGATTTCAAGAGGGAGAAAAACACCAGAACTACATATGGGGAAAATGAGAGACTACATAACTATGGAAAGGAAATAGATCCTGGTGGGATATGAGAAACTTATTTTTTTTCTTATTTTGCCTAAGTCAAGAGCCTAACCTCCTTCATTGTTCTGTCTAGATTAACAGATTCCAAGGCCAGAACGACAACTGTAGTACTCTAGTCTGACCTCCTGTATAGCACAAGGGGGAGGGATAGCTCAGTGGTTTGAGCATTGGCCTGCTAAACCCAGGGTTGTGAGTTCAATCCTTGAGGGGGCCACTTAGGGATATGGGGCAAAAATTGGTCCTGCTGGACTCGATGACCTTTCAAGGTCCCTTCCAGTTCTAGGAGATTGGTATACCTCCAATTATTTATTTTATTTTAAAATTTCCCAAAAATAATTCCTAGAGCATATTGTTTAGAAAAACAGCCACTCTTGATTTTAAAATTACTAATGACAGAGAATCCACCATGAATCTTGATACATTGTTCCAGAGGTTAATTATTCTCATTGTTAAAAATGTACACCCTATTTCCAGTGTGAATTTGTCTAGTTTCAACTTCCAGCCATTGGATTGTGTTATACCTCTCTCTGCTAGATGGAAGAGCCCACTATAAAAATATGTATTCCTAATGTAGATACTTGTGGACTGAAATCAAATCACCCCATTACCGTCTCTTTGTTAAGTTAAATAAATTGAGCTCCCAGAGTCTATCACTATGAGGCACTTTTGCTAATCCTTTAATCATTCTTATGGTTCTTCTCTGAACCTTCTCCAATTTTTCAATATCCTTTTAGAATTGTGGACACCATGGACACAGTATTCCAGGAGCAGTTGCACCAGTGCCAGATACAAAGATAAAATAACCTCTCTACTCTTACTTGAGATTCCCCTGTTTATGCATCCAAGGATTGTATTAGTTCTTTTGGCCACAGCATCACACTGGGAAATCATATTCAGCTGATAATCCACCATGACTCCAAATCTTTTTCAGAGTCACTGCTTTCCAGGATAGAGTTCCCCTCTCTTGTGAGTATGGCCTGCATTCTTTGTTCCTAGATTAATACATTTACATTAGTCATACTAAAATGTATATTGTTTGTGCCCAGTTTAACAAGCAATCCAAGTTGCTGTGTATTAGTGACCTGTCCTCAATATTTACCATTCCCCCAATTTGTGTGTCATCTGCAAACTTTTAGTGATTATTTTATGTTTTCTTCCAGGTCACTGATAAAAATGTTAAACAGTGTAGGGCCGAGAACAGATCCCTGTGGGACCTCACTAAAGACACGCCTACTTGATGATTCCCTGTTTCCAATTACATTTTGAGACCCATCAGTTAGCCATCTTTTAATCCATTTAATGTTTGCCATGGTTAATTATACATTGTTCTCTATGCCATGCATCCAGGCAGTCTCCTCTTTAAAACCCTATGAATATATATTATTAGCCCTTGCATTCTATTGAAAGCTACCAGCAAAGAACTATTTTAAGAACATTTTACAGAAGTTTAAAAGTTTTTATTGGAGCTTGTTTTCATCTCATCTCTCCCCTTGTGTAAAGTCATTTGACTTAATTACCATGAATTCAATGTCAGACACATAAAACCCCCTAAGAAGTTATTTTAAATAGTTTTTCTAAACATAAAATTGTTTTGACTATACTGTTACCTTTGCATCTAATGTCCCATTGCTGGGACTCTCTCCCTTCTCAATGGGATAAAGCTCCTACTTACTGCCCAGCAAGGCCACAAGATGCCAGACTTTAAAGTCAAGCTTTTTTATAGCTATTCACTGGCAGATAATTGGAAGTTTAAACACCGGCCTATAATAAACAGTTAGGGTGGAGTCCACAAAGCAATGTAGACTTCTAACTTATATTAAGGCGCCTAACTTCCACTGATTAAATAGAAGTTAGGAGCCTACATTGATTCATGGATTCCACCCTTGGTTCCAGAAAATGTGATATACCCTTATAATGGAAAAATTGACTATCCAATAGAGGCAGCTTGCAGTATTACTTTGAAAACTAGTGATCCTTTTTGAACTATGCCAAGACAGTCCAAGAAGCTAAGAAAAACAATTGACTCATTTTGGCCAATTAAGAACTCTGCAAATTAAAGAGTACTTTCTTTGTGGACTCATCTCCTACATTCTGTTTGATATATGATGGAGAAACTGCTAAGGCAACATATGTTTATCTACGTATTTGTGTTACAAATTTAGGTCTCGGTCTTGCCAACTCTTATACACATACTTAACTTTAAGCATGTGAATAGTCCTGTTAAATTCAGGAGTACTTCTTAAATGCTTTAAATTCGCATATGAGTGTTTGCAGGATTGGAGCCTTAGGTTGTTATTACACCAGACATTAAATGTCATATGTAAATTATTATTGGTGAGTGTTTTCCTGGATTGTATTAAATCCTGTTTGTACTTTGTTTGCTATATAAAGAATAATTCAAATCACTGACACTTTAGAGTATTGTACCATATTATTGCAATGGATGCAGTTCTAACTTGTAAGCACCTGATTATTTTCTTGTTCTATCTATACTTTTTCCAGTTTCTTCTTTTTTTAATAGTAATTTTTTTAAAAGTTAAAAAAAAAGAATAGGTCACAAGCATAAGAATGAGTCCTGTCCTTCTTGGGCTTCAAACCAGGTATGATTTTTTTTTCCCCAGAAAATTCCACACTGGGAAGAAGAAAGAGAAAACACTTCTCTGACAGTTTTTTGTTGCTGGGTGGTGGTGGTGGTTTTTAATGGTGGCTGTTTGACACTGATCACAGGCATGGCATGCTAGAATAAGTCCCAGTGTGATACATTAGTGGGCACAGGGCACATGAGATGATCGAAGTGAATAAATACACATATTGTACAACTCTACAATTCATTACATGAACACTGCATCCATGAGTTCACAAATGTGCATACACACATATATTTTCCCTGACAAAATATGCTAAAATGAAGTTAAGGTTGAGAGTATATATCAGTAATACAACATTATGGGGATGGTGTAATTATTCCCAAAAGATACATTACAAACCCAGGAAATTCAGAGTTAAGGTTACATTTAAAAGAACTCCAAACATATTCAGGTAAAAAAAATAAATACATGGTGAAGAACTCTAAACAACCTTATCTCTGTCCTGAAGTAATGTAATATTTGTGATCCCAGATTAAATTTATTTTTAAAGACAGATTTTTTTCACATATTCCCCTCCCTGCCTGGCATCATTTTCTGGGTTTGTAATGCATGGGTATACGATAATTACAACTTCTCTATAATGTTTTCAACTGAGAAGTTACTGATATATTTGATATATATATTCTCAAACTTAATTCCATGTTAATGCAGTTTCTTGTCTCAATTTCTCTAGGGTTTTTTCAGTCATGAATACTAAACAAGAAACCTAAGAAGAATATTACCATATAACATTTCTAATTATTTGAAGATCTGCAGTATCAACCTCAAATCTTTTTTTTAAATTTTAAATTTAGGGGCAAATTCACCAGTACACCAAAACAGCCAGAGCACGTCAGCTAGTTAAGATGGTTTTACAGCTGCTTTGCATCATCAGAGCAGCATTAAGCATACTGGAGAATCTGACTCTTAATTTGCAATTGACTTATTAAGTGAGAGGGCTGTATTAGCAAAACTGGTGATAGGTGAAGGAGGGTAACAGATCTTAGTCAGTGACTCTCTGTGCTCCCAGGATTCCCCCTGTGCTCCTGCACAAGATTTCAATTAATTTTAACTATATGGGAAGTCTAAAATGCCTGAATTATTCCACTGTTAAGATCATTTGGGACAGAGAAAAGACTGATAGCTGCTTAATTTCTTAAAGGATTGTCTTTAATTAACTTAAACTAACTTAACAAAATAACTTGTAAATTTTCAGAAACACACTCTCACTCAATGACTGGTCCACAGTGGATAAATCATTAAATACACCTCTACCCCAATAACACGCTGTCCTCAAGAGCCAAAAAAATCTTACCACGTTATAGGTGAAACTGCTTTATATCGAACTTGCTTTGATCCACCAGCATGCGCAGCCGCCCCCTGCAGCACTGCTTTACCGCATTATATCCAAATTCATGTTATATCAGGGTAGAGATGTAGTCATTGGGCCAGAGACAGAGGGAAAGAATGACTGTAGTACAGTGGGTAAGGCATCCACCTGGGAAGTTGGAGACCCCAGCTTCAGTTCCTCTGCTCCATTCACTTATTATTTATCCACAGTGGACCAGCTTCAGCAGGAGACTTTGAGGGAACCCCACATAAGTGATTAGGGCACTCTCCTGAGAGATATGGGATACCCCTGTTCAAATCCTCCCTCTCCCTCTGCTAGTGAAGGAGGAATTGAACAGGGATCTCCCACGTCCCAGGTGAATACTCTAACCATGGGGCTAAAGTTATAAGATGAGCACCATCTCCTCCTCCTCTGGCCAAATTCTGAATGGGACCCAATCTGGTAGGCACATTCAGAGGCCACCTACCAGTTTGGGCCATGCATGTGAGATAGGCAGCCACATACCTATCTTTCCCAGGCTTGTGAATCACTCTGGGGTTTAGGCAGGAGATGGTGTCTCAACACCTTGAGGAAAGCAGACATGCACACTCTCAGAGACATAAACATAGGCACAAAGGAGAACTTTTACCCTGAAAACTTAGGTGCCAAATTAGTTTAGACACCTACAGCATTTAGTGGGTGTTTTATGGATCTCAGTGGCACCAAAAGTGGGATTTAGGAACCTAAGTACCTTTGTGGATCCCACCCAATACATTTTGGCAACCTGAACTACAGATGCCTTTATGGTTCCAGCTGTAAGAAACACTTTATTCCCCCACTTGAATATTTACTGAAAAAAGCTCCTCCACCATCCCCATTAGTATTTGTCTAAATAAACATTTAAATATGTAGGATTTGGGGGGAGGTGAGGGGAAGGAGGAGGGGTGATTTACTGTACCTGAAAGAACACCCATCATTCACAAAAGTAATCATTTACCTGTCTAAATTTCACAAAAGCTCATCTCTTTCACCGAAAGAAGCTGTTACAATAAGAGATATTACCTCACCCACCTTGTCTCTTTAAGAAAAACTACAAAAC
This sequence comes from Mauremys mutica, assembly GCF_020497125.1. Lineage (NCBI taxonomy): Eukaryota > Metazoa > Chordata > Testudines > Geoemydidae > Mauremys > Mauremys mutica. The sequence goes on along the minus strand of NC_059080.1, from coordinate 88,984,177 downwards.
GTTTTAAACCATATTATGAAGAAAATCCCTTCCACATATTTTGGTTTACAACTGAATAGGTCTTTAAGCTGCAAGAAGGTATGAGAAATTCAGACGTTCTTTATAAAATACTGGTTCTTAAATGTGGAAACCCCTTCTGTCCCCTCCTCCAAGAGAAGAAAATTGTCATTCCCATTAACTCAATGGGCAGCGCACAGCTGCGCTGTTGCGACAGGTGTAGCGCACGGGGGGGGGTGCATCTCTGCATAGGGGTGCTTGTGTGGGGGCTCGTGAGCATGCACAGGAGGTGGGTGCGTGGGTGGGTGCACGCAGGCCAGCACGGACAGGGCGGGGGTGCTGTATTGCTACGAGATCACGACAGGGGTCCCCGCGGGCTGACAGGATGCGGGGTGCCAGGGGGGCTGCGCGGGGCTGGGCTTTGCAGGCGGCGGGGCGCGCAGGCTCCAGGCGGGGGAAGGGCAGGGGGGCTCCAGGGAGGAGAGGGGCCTTACGGGAGGGAGGGAGACGGGGGCTGGGGCGAGAGGCTAGTGGGGGGCCCAAGGGTGGGCGGGAGGCCGGAGGCGGGGAGCAGGGGCAGCCGCAGGGGGCTCGAGCGGGAGCAGAGACAGGGCAGGAGGACACAACGAGTCCCCGAGGGAAGCTGCACTACCTGGACCCGCTTCCTATGTCTCCTCCGCTCCGCCATGTTGTCGAAGTCTGGTCTGCCGGTGACGTGGGGGCGGGAGTCTCGCGAGAGGCCGCGGGAGCCCTTATGTAAGCGGGGCGGAGCTGGCTGGTAGCTAAGTTGGGGCTCCCGACTGGCGGGAGGGGGTGACGTGGGGGCTGGGCTAGGGCCCGGCTCGCCGGACGGGGGCGGAGGCAGTTTTGGCGGGCTCCCGGCGGGGCTTGAGCCAGGCGGGGGCGAGCACCGCGCTGGGTATTAGGCGGCCTCCTAGCGTCTCTCTTCAGTAGCGCGCTCCTTCCTCGCCCCGCCGCTGCTCCGCCTGAGGGGAGCGGAGCGGAGCTGTGGTGCTAGCATCTTACCTAGCGCCCCTGGACGGGACACCGATGGTAGGTGCTGGTGTGGTGTCTACACTAGCGCTCACAGTGGTGTTAGTTAACACATCTTAATTAACACGTTAATTAACCATTCAAGTGTGGCTATATCCCTGGAGTTCTTTTCTCACCCTTGTGTCCAGGGTCACCACCGTTTTGGGGCATTGGTGCACCTCGGTCCCTGCTAGTCTCTTCCTGTGCCACACAATAGTTTGGTCTGTGGAGGGCTGTAACGCTTTAGTCTAATATCCAGGTTATTGGGTTCAATTCAAGGGATAACCGGGTGATAAACAGGAGGTCACCCTAGAATCTGATGGGATGTTCTCTTCTGGCCTTCAACTACGACTCTGTGTCAGCATACACAAACTCATGTATGCAGCTATCACAATTTAGAACAATTGCCTGAAATGAGCCCACAAATTTAGGTGCCCAATTGTGCATGCATTTTTGCACATCGGCTAGAGGCATCTTGTTTTGAAAAGGTCCAGAATTTGGTCCAAAAGGCTACAAAGTCCTTGGTCAAAAATTTTAAACCGAGTGCCCAAAGTTAAGCTCCTAAATCTATATTTACTCAGGTGTTTTCATCTCTGCCTACTGTGCTCATGTGTTTTATTCATGTGCAATACAAAGCACGTCACGATGTACCAAATGTGTGTGGCAGCACTCCAGGTACATTCTGCCAGGTACACTATTTTATGCCAGGCAATAGATTAAACAAACCAAAAAGTATCTGTAAATGGTCATAGACGTTATTCTCTATCTTGAAAGTCTGCCTCAAAGCTAGGTTAGTAATAACCCTTTCTTTTGAATATAGGCACATACATTTAGAATGGACAATTGACTACACATTCCTAGATGAGAGATTAGACTAAAGCAAAGATACAGTAGTTGATGCACCATGCCTCCGTTTGTAGATGCCTGTTGATATGTCCACAGGTTATGAAGGCATTGTACCAGTTTAGGTTAGTCAGACCCTTTCCCATAGTTTAAGCGATAGGTGCAGATATACATCTTACATAAAAATCAAATACCTCTTTACCTGAGATTGTTTCACCACATGCTTTTACTAATAGGCCATATATATTAGCAAAGCATGTTTAGTTCTGTTTCAGAATATGCAACTCACACCAAACCTTGTTGTACCTGGTTACTCCTGCTAATCTGGAAGCGCTCAGCCGGTCTCAGTTTGTATTCATGCGCAAATGAAAATTATACTGTCAATTGAAAACAGTAAAAAGTTTTTAAAAGTTTCAGATATACTTGCCCCTGAATCACCCTGTGCACTTCTGTGATTTTATAATCACAATTTCCTATTTTTTTAAATGTTTTTCTCTCCGTTGGTGCTGGACAACTCACAAGCTACAAGTTAAACTGTCTGACTGTAGAGGGGACTATACACAAAATAAATTGAAAATATAGGGAAATAAAGTTTTAATCTATTTTAGATAGAGTAAAATTAGGTGTTTCTTCTAAAAATAGTGGGTAAAATATATTCAGACAGAAGTGTGATTTTTACGTTGGCAGTAGACTTTTAATAATTATTTAATGTGCTTAGCTCTTGAAGTTAAAAAACAGTAGGTTCAAATTGAGGCTGTTGGTTTAACTTTCCTGTGAAAGAGGTTTTGCCCGTCTCCTGAATGACCAAGGATAACAACACTTTACTTGGCATAGAAGTGGTGGAATGCACAAGTGCTAACAGGACACTGAGTGGAAACATGACTTGATATGCAGAATAATGACAAATGGCATGTGTTGTAATGCTTAAATCTATCTTATGAGAAGCATTCTGCTAATACTGCAAGAAAGCTTTGGCTACTCAGGTTAGAGACATAATCATACACACACAAAACACTTTAGAAAGAAAATGCTCTCACTCCCTGGAACAGCAAAATATGTCCTGTGCTATACCTCTCTGTCGTGCTTGTGAGGTAGCATGTATCTGCTGTTAAAACAGCAGACTTGTTAACTGAGTCATCATCACATTAGGAATTTAAATAAGTGGAACAGCAAAGTTTCTTAATTCAACCTACATACTGATCTTTCATTAAAAGGCATCTTACACAATTTCTGGAACCTGTATCGTAGGGAAATTCATGGTATTGGAGCAGTACTTGGAAAGTCTGCCTGGAAGAATGCAGACGTAGGTGAACTTGGCTCTGCAACAAACAGAGGACTACCTGAAGGCCAACAAAACAGAGGAACTGTTGTGGCCACAGCCTTGAACTGAAGGAGAGTTGAATAGATGGTAGAGCCATCCCAGAGAAGAATGAAGTGACTTTGGAACTACGAGGAATGAATCGAATAGGAATGCATACCAAGAATCGAGGAGGGAACTATTGGCCTTTCCTATAATTGCCTTCTATTGTGGTGGATATGTGGAATATAAAACAATTATTTCCCATGGTGGAAGCTGACCATGGAAAGAGATTGTAACATCTGTAAAACAAAGTCCAGTGCTGCCAGGGGACGTCCTGTGTCAGTGCAGCTGAAAGAGATGGTATCAACCTTCATGGAGTTGGGGTGTGTCCAGACATTAGTATGATAGGGCTTAGTCAAAATTGAGTGATTGCAGGTAGCAGAACCTTTCAAGGTGATCTGTGTTCATGTGAATTCCAGATGTATAACTTACGGTGGTAGTTATCTCCCACCAAGTAAAAGGAGTCAGATGGCTCAATTCATAATGTGAGTATCTCCCTTGTTCCAATGGCCTGTTGTCTTTAGGAGAGTGGGATCATGCTCTTGCCTTGCTGGAGTTTGAATAGGGCATAGTAAGAGAAATGTTGTAGGTAAGGAGGAGACTGGATCTGCTGGCAGCAACGTAGGACTTCAGGAATTAAGTTCTGAATTTTGTATATTGTGTTAGGAGTAGAGCAGGAATACAAGCAGCTTACAAAGTGGGTTTTGGATGCGTGATGTTCAAATAGTCAAGATTGTTCTGTATTGTATCTATCTGATTTAGATAGTAAGTTGCATGGGGCACAGACAATGTCTTTGTAAAATATCCACAACTATGGAACCAGTGTTTACAGACTTCTTTATAATCCCTGATACTGGGGTCTCTGATTTTACAAATGCCACTGCTCTTAAAAATCAAGATGCCTATTGTGACGCTACACCCCATATTCTTCATAGAAAGATGGTTATGATACGAATATGGCATAACTAAGATATATTTTATGCAAGGTGGCTCATATAAGGTATCATTGGAAAGGTTATAATTTACTGAATGTGATTATCAAATTTGTATGCATGTATCATTTCTGTATCTAAAGTTAGGAATATTGACTATGTAACAATTACATCTGTGTTTATACTTGGGAAACACCCATCAGACAGTAAGTAATCAGCCTTAATGGGTCATTAGAAAACGACAATGAGTCTTTGAAGATGTGAATTTCCAATAAGGCCTGGAGTTCCTTCCCGTGGCCATTGCAAATAAACCTGTTTTCATAGTTGCTTTGACACTGCAAGGCCAGTTGATAAGATCACCTGATACAAAATACCATCTGGGACACTGTTGGTACTTTTCCTCTGTAGGCAGATGGAGATCAAACAAAGGTTTCCTGCCTGGGGTAAATCTTTTTTAAGGCTGGGGAGGGGGTTAATCTGGACTCTCCTTCATTGCGTACCCAAGAAGAAAGGCTGCTGAAAATACCTGAAGGGACAAAGGAACTAACCTGAGGGGAAAGGCAGGGGTGAGTCCAGACAGACTGGGGTCCAGTCTGTAAGAATAAATAACCGGAACTCTAAGCTACAGAAACTCTGCAACTTGCCTAAACTAACATTTAGGGTGAGAAATTACTTCTTGAAACCAGTCTCTTTAAGATCTTAAGCTTAGTATGCGTGTTTTGTTTTATTTGCTTAGTAATCTGCTTTGTTCTGTTTGCTATCACTTATAAACACTTAAAATCTGCCTTTTATAGTTCATAACTTTTTGTTTATTATTAAACCAAGTTTGTACAACTTCTAACTGGGCGGGGCAAGAAGTTGTGCATATCTCTCTTCACATTGAGGGAGAGGGTGAATTTTTATGAGCTTGTACTGTGCAGATCTTTCTATACAGCGCAAGACAATATTATTTTGGGCTTATTCACCAAAGGGAGTGTGCACAGGAGTGCTAGGTGAATACTGTCACACAGAGCTGACTTAAGTCTGTGTCTGCACCTGGGTGTGGCCCTACCTATGTGTGTGCGCTGCAAAAGGCCAGAGAGCCTAATTCAGCAAAACAGAGAGAGAAGCCAGGCTGGTGGAGCAGGAGGGGCTTAGTGAAACCCCAGTACATCAGGTGGCATCCCAAAAAGGGGGTCTAACCTGTCACAGTTATCACTACACATATACATACATTTGTCCATTTTAGTTAGAAACCTATTTTCTAATACATTTCACAGATTATACATGGTGTAAAGCTTTTGCAATCATACAAACTTTCAAACTGGTCTTTCTTTTTAAGGGAAATCCTAACACAGCTTTCTGTATCCTTTAAGACAAATAATACACAATTGACTGAAAGGGACGATTCAGAAGTCACCCAGTAACCCACTACAGGGCCCAGACAAAAGAATGGAACCAGTATGGTCCATCATGTAACACATACTTTAGGACAACTTGATCTGCAGATCACTGGCACTTTAAGCCTTACCAGCTTTTTTTAAAGCTGTATTGCATCAATGTATAGAAAGGGAGTCTTTAATCAGAGAATCCAGACAACCTAAACAGTAATCCTCCATATTAAAAAAAAATCCTTGTGCAATTTGATATTGAAGTAATAAATGCAGATTTGTCAAAAAACATGAAATATATTTTAAAATGCATACTGTGCATTGCGTTACAAGTATAGATCAAATATAAAGAGAAGGCCATGACTGCAAGTGAATTATACTCTATTGTGCCCAGTCTTTAACCTTCTCTTTCCAGGAAGGTTATTAAGAAGGTTATAGCTGGGCAACTTTGGTGTAATCTGCTGTCAGATTCCCTGATCTCTTTCAGTCTGGCTTTGGACCTGATTATGTCAGGAAGAGTGGTCTCATTGGTTGATGATCTCCTAGAAATAGACAAATTACATGTTGAAGCTGATTTTTCATTTTCTTTCTTTTAAAGATTTGTCAGCAGTTTTTGATAACAGTGCCCGTGAAGTTCTGTTAACACACCTGCAGATACTGGCTAGGATAGATGGGAAGTTTTTATTCTTCTCAAATATATCCTAAATTGTGGGGTTACAGAATTGTTCATGCCTAAAAGTTCTCTCAGATGGGGTCCACTGTTCCAGTACTATTCTGTCACTGCTCTGGTTAATGTGTACAATATGTGAGGCCATTGCAGGAAGATAGTGAGAAATTTTGGACTATGCTGCCATCAGTGTTCAGGTGACACACAGCTCTATATCTGATTTTCATTGAGCGTAGATGGAGTAGTGTATCGATTTCCCAGTGCCTGGCTAGGATTGAATGTGGATAGGGTGAGGTGGTTGCAGTTCAATCCAGACAAGTTGTTGATGCTGGTAGGATGGAGCAGCATCTAGCAGAAGGCAAGATGGAGTGATGCCTGCCTCCGTGATTGAGTAGGACTGACTACATTTTGTCAATGAGGTTTGCAGTTTGGGCAGAGGAAACTTTTGGATCCAACTTTCCTCCTGAATTCTCAAGTGGTATCTACAGCCTAAAATGCTTTTTTTTGTCCAAGTCTGGTTAGGAAACCGAAACTGTAACCATTTGCTGTGGTGTAGGCCTTGCTGCTGTTACCCATTCCTCCAAGATTACTTATTGCAATGCACTTGACGGGATACCCTCAAGAAACAACTCAGAAGCTACAACAGCTGCAGAAAGCAGCTGACCACCTCCAAGGAGAACTTAACACCAGTTTTCCAGTCTGATTTTGCTTCCTATTTGCTTCCAAGTGAAATTAAGGTTATTGACAATGATCTATAACAGTAGTTCTCAAACATTTGTACTGGTGACCCCTTTCACATAGGATGCCTCTGAGTGCGACCCCCCCCCCCTTATAAATTAAAAACACTTTTTAATATATTTAACATCATTAAAAATGCTTGAGGCAAAGTGAGGCATGGGGTAGAGACTAACAGCTCGTGACCCCCCATGTAATACCCTGTCCCGACCCCCAGTTTGAGAACCCCTGATCTATAAAACCATATACGACTCCTGTTTGGGATCTGTCTAACTGAGATGACACCTTGTACTATTTGTAATTCAGAGTGTCGAGGCAAGCCAGGTACTTCCTTAGCTTTAAAAATCTTGAAGCTGGAGTTGGGGCCTTTGTTTCTAATATGTATATTTCTGTTAGTCTAACAGAAACAGAGTTTGTTGACCATTCTAGGATCTATTTTCGTAGGCTTTTATCTCAAGGAACTGATTTTGAGGGACGGACACAGTTCACAGTGTGGAGGTGCGAATTTATTCTACTTTTGTTTATATTGGTCAATAAATTGTGTATGACTTTAGTAATTTTATATTTGCACTTGGACACAATGTGTTGGGCAAATTTTACATATAAAAAACAAGTAAATAGGTACTAGGAATTGGGGGTAACATCCCATATGTGAGATTTTACATACAACCAATGGTAAAACTGGTAGTATATTCCATGAGATTTAATCAGTAATGATTGGTGGATTTTAATGTATGCATATATAAAGTGAGGCATTTTGGTTCTAAGAATCATAAAGCAACTCATATGATGCCGTGTAAAGAGCTGGAATATACTGACAGGCATAGATGACTGGTGCAAATATTCTTGTGGTTGGGTCTGAGTTGGGGATAGCCGCAGGTGGGCCAATGGCCCATTCCTATTAGCACCCAGGACCAGCAAAATCTGAGCACCAGGAAAGTGCTTAAAGTAAGGGGGTGGGGTTTGCAACCCCAGATTGAGCAGGGGCGCTGAGGGGCACATTAAGTTGCTGCTCCCTCAGACCATTCAGTTCAGCTCTGTTTTCCCATCAGCACTGAGTCCAACTCTGCCCCATGCCACCCAGCTCCAGTTAGCACCTCCCCATAGGCTGATTGTTCCCTGCTAGCATGATGAAGGGACAGCCAGACCAAATGTGGGTGACACTGCATGGACTCCTGCTCCTAGTCCCAGGCTCTGCCCCCTGTGACTGATCCTGTGTCCAGGGGGAAACAGGTCAGAGGCAGAGACGCTGAGCAGCAAGATCCTGTGCGCCTGGCAGAGAGCAATTTGTGGGGACTGATCTCCTCTAGCCCTAGCCACCAGCTGCCTATGCTGATAGGGATTCAAGTCAGCTGTATGGGAAGGTGTTATTCAGTTGCAGCAAAGAAGACTAGTCAGTTCCTGAGCTGCATCAGAAGTATTACAAACAAAACCAGAGAAGCCATTATACCATTGTACAGCATCTGAGGGAAGTACCATGTGAAGTGCTGTGTCCAGTTTTCAGTAACCTTCTGTAAAACATTTGTGGGAATGCTCAAATTCTGGAGAAGATTCTAAGGAGAGCGGCTCAACTGATAAGTTATGTAAGGTCATAGCTGTGACAGCAGGTTGGTGAGCAGAAGCATATAGAGTTTGTAGAGAAGCTTATGGGGATCATAATACAGTACTTAAAGGAGACCTCAAAAGTTTAGGTGAGGCTCTGTTTGAACTAAGCTACAGTAAGAAAATATGTGGACAGCCCAGAAAACATAAATTTAGGTTAAAAAGTTCAGATGCTTTTTTTCCCTCCACACTCAAAAAAAAATTAACATTTTGAATTCTCTGTCCTGTGAAGACTATTCCACAATTCTAGGATTTCTTTTTTTAAAAATGGGCAATTATTTGGTCACTGCATGGCCTGAAACATCAGTGGTAATTCTTAACTGGCAGTTCTTTCTTTGATGCACTGAATTACAATCATTATCTGATTTGGGGTCAGGTTGGAATTCCTCTCACTGATCATACTGAGTTTCCTTTAGAGATTTTTTCACCTTACTCTAGACTATTAAGAATGGAATCATCTATTAAGACTATATGGGCATAGTCCACATAATCAAATTCTGCAATATGGGGTGAGAGAAGACTGGTATTGATGGACTTTCCAACTTCTATTTTTTCTTCTTGTCAGAAGTATTTCTAATTCAGTTATTCCTAGCACAGATTGATTTTCAACACATCCAGTATTAAATTTTATTTATTAAGCCTTGTCATTGGGCTTGTCTCTGTACAAACAAAAAGTCACAGTCCCTGCCCCTACTAGCTTACACATCTAGTGCAGACACAGGCAAAATAATTTGAACACATATAAGACATACACCCCTTCATTAACTGCTTCACTGCTGCTGAATATGGCAGATATATTAAGTAAATAATGGCCAGTGCTACCACACGTATTCAGGTGCATCATCTGTGTTCAATTGTGATTTCAGTGGCGTATCAGAACAAAAGAACACAGAGGTGGCATGGACACTGGAACACCAGTAAGTTACAAAGCTTAGCCAATATGGGTACATATTTGAGACTGCTAGTTACACCTTTGGTGCAGCATGTAATATTTGTTAAAAATATAGAAAGAATTTGCAGGTATTGAGAATCAATAAGGCCTCTAATGTTTATATATATAAACACACAAGGGCTGAATATGTGGCCCTGTCTAGTAGTGCTGTGAAGAATTTTTTTTGCTTTTCATTCTTATTTCAGGAGCTGCTAGGGAACTCTTGGAAGAGAACATTCACCACTAGAGGTTTCTCCTCGTATACAAAGAGAATGGATGTGTCTGTTTATACGAATCCTCTTTCTTCCCACTTCATCCCACCACAGATTTCCACCCTGCAAATCAGTGTTCATTATATTTTGGCTGCCCTAAGTGAAATTTCTCAGGCATAGAAAACTGATAAATAATTCTTTTTTTCAGCTATGGGCAGAATAATCCCATATGTGCAAAATGATCATGTTTCTTTCACAGTCCAAGCTGCAAAGTTCAGGTCCCAATTTTCCCCACCTTTTGGAGTTGTTCAGATTTGAGCCCATTTAGAAAGATAGGCCTAAACCCCAAAATTCAGCTCCAGATCTGAAATCATCTTATTCTACGGTATGGAATATATTGTGTTAAATTCCCCTCTGGTTTCTTTAAAAATAAATCTGGCTTCCTTCCTATCCTTATCCTTAATAGGTACTGCAAAGGTGCTATTCTCAGCTGCAAAGAGATGTCACCTTAGCCTCTTTTAGCTTTGCAGTGACATCTTGTGACCAATTGACCTGAGAGAATAGCAGAGCTCTACCCTCCCATGTGGAGGAGAATTTCATGGGGACTGTGTAAACTCTTTTTATATAAAAAGAAAAACAGTAAGGCTTTCATGAAGGTACAAGTTTGAAAGTCTTGCAACTTAAAATTAAGTCACAAACGGAATGTTCCATACAATGAGAAGGAAGGGAGGATTGGAAGACCATTGCATTAATTGTTTTCAATAAGATAAAGGGATACTGCCAACTGGAAATGTAGTCAATTTTACAAAAAAATAAATAATTTTAAAATAGCTTCAGGTACTACACCTGTCCTTCAGTCTCCCTGACAATTTTTGTGGTTTTACAATTGCATTTTTTTTAAAACTGTCTTTCCTGTTGCTGTGTTGAAAAACTACACAAACAAAAGGGAATGTGTGACTACAGTGAAACTTACTATGAATAAAGAGCTGTCAAGAGCACAAATGAAAGAATGAAGAATAATTTTTTACTCTAATCGCTTTCACTTTTAGTAATCATAGGCACTACTGACTCGAGTATTAGGTAAAGATGTTTCAGGAAGAATGTGATTTTTAAGTTGACAGTGGGCTTTTATCCAAAAGTTTTAAAAGTAAATTTTGATTATTTTACAGAAAAACCCAAAATCCTTTCTTAGAAAGTTTTTAGCCATGAAAAATACAGAAAAGTTAATGAAAAGGGTAGAGGTCAATACTTGCTAAAGTTATTTGAGAAAAATTGAACAGCGAACTAATTGCCATTCTAAGTTTATAACACTTACTTAGTTTTTTTGGTTTTGTTTTTTTTGTAGAGAACCTTATGGAGTTATACTTAGGTTTTCCGGCTTCAGGTTTTTATTTTGTTTTTTTCTCATTATAGGTGTTTAATTTTAGGGAATCTTTTACTCATATTTAGAAGTAAACAATATGAGGGTTTTTTTAAATCTCTGCTTAAAACATTATTTTATTTGAATTATATCAAAGATTGTTCCCCTTTGTAGCCCTTTACTCCCAGGGATGATCTCCAAAGATCTGATCTAAAACCCAAAGTCAACAGAACGACTCCCATTGACTTCAATAGGATTAGGATCAGGGCCCTCATGAGTATGAGAGGACTGTAGGGTCCATCAGCACTATAAATAGTTTTAAATACTGCAAAAATGACAAATTGGGGGTATTTTGCTATATATATCAGACATATGCATTGATAGGCTTTATTGGGTTTTATTAATTTAGCCCTAAAACCGGAAACCCTAGTTCTAGTATGTAGAGAAAATACACAAATATGTCAGTATTAGAGTCCAATCCTGCTCCAATAGAAGTCAATGACAGAACTCCCATTGAAAGCAGAATCAGGCCCCTACTCTTTTTAGCCCAAAACTTCGCTGTTTCAGAAAGAGAATACTCCTAAAGGCCACACAGTATGAACAGTACAATACAGTAAGATAAGCTTCTTCATTTAGTTGCTGCTGTTAGCATCTTGTCACACTTTATCTAATGAACAAAGGTATGATCTACAAGACCAAAGACATAATATAACATGAAGAGGAGTACTTGTGGCACCTTAGAGACTAACAAATTTATTTGAGCATAAGCTTTCGTGGGCTACCGCCCACTTCATTGGATGCATAGACTGGAACATACAGCAAGAAGATATTTATACATACAGAGAACATGAAAAGGTGGAAGTAGCCATACCAACTGTAAGAGGCCAATCAATTGAGATGAGCTATTATCAGCAGGAGAAAAAAAACTTTTGAAGTGAAAATCAAGATGACCCATAGAAGGATACTTACATGTATCCCATGTTAAGTATCCTCACACCTTCTATGGGTCATCTCGATTATCCTGCATCTGCTTCTCCACTACACACAAGTGCTCAGTTCAGGGAGGGCATTGAGATTTACTCAAATTGCAGAGAACTAGGCAAATTTCTCTATAGTTTGAAACTGTTCCCATATACTCACATTAAATTCCATATGAATTTTGCCATTGACTGGCAAAGCAGAATTGGGCTCTCAGCAGAAGTCACTAAGAGATGCTGAGCAAAAGCCAATTGTTCAGTGTTATTCGTTTCCCTCTAACAGCTAGTTCCTCAGCACTCAGCAGCCTGTGGGATCAAGCCCTAAGACAGTTTTCTTTGAATCCTAACAGTTCTGAATGATACTTTTGGAGTTTTGATTTAAATTTAGGCTTTAATTACATTAATATTAACTTGTATGAATTGCACTTGAAATTAATTGCACTAATGTGTATTTGCACTTTTTAAAAAATGCTTTTAAAAATACCTTACTGAGTCCTGCTGCATTTGGAGGTTATTTCACTATCCCTGGTTTTATGAAGGTTTCAGATGTTCCTTGAAACCATTTGTAACATAGGGGTTCTACTGTATTACTGAAAACATTGTACATGTTGGACCCAGCTCAGCTCTTCTGAAAATTGATCATCTGAAAGTCAGTCTGGGCTCCAGCTGTGTCACATGGATTTTCCCTGTTTTCTGAAACAGTCTGCTCCACTGCTTTTGAAGTTTCTGGGTCTTGGGAGCAGGGACTGCCCAGTGTATCACCACTGCTATTGCAGTGCATAGGGGAGGTCATGTCGGAGGGCTGCTCTGATGGTTTGCCTGTAGCAGAAGGAAGGGGCATGGACATAGGAAGATTCATCATGTAGAACACATTGCCCAGCCGCCGAGACACCTTTAAAGACATAAGCAATTACAATAATTACTTCAAATAATGTCAATTTAACTAATTGCTCATCTTAACCTTAAATTTGAATGTAGGTCCAAATTATCCACAGGGCTGATGGGGACATGACCTCAGAGCCTTCAGGTTGTATCGCCTCCAGCCATCTCATAGGGCCAGATCTAAGGATGGTTAGCAAGAATTCAGAAATGTCCTCCACTGCCCCTGCTTCTCAGTTTCAGCTACGCCCAACTTCTGCTGAATTGGTTTGGCTGTGCTCAGCGCAATCTGTAGGGGAAGGAGAGCAAGCACCCTTTGAATCTAGACAAGAAGCTCCTTTCTTCCCAGTAGGTGGTGCGCTTCAGCATGCATAATGCAGGCTATTGGTGGTACATAAGACAAATGATTAAGAGAAGAGAGAAATAGGTTTAATAAGAGGAGAATGAGAGATATACATGGGTTAAGAAGAAGAAGAAAAGGAACATGGGTTAGGAGAAAGATAGATGAGACAAAGAAAAATGAGAACAAATTTGAAGTCAGTGGATGAAATTAAGAACAGGACATTTGTAACTGATGGGCAGGAAAACCTTCTGATCAGTGAGATCTGTAACAGTGTGGAATGCTATCCCAAAGAAAGTGATGGAAGCTTCATCACTTGGGTTATTTTAAAGGACAGGTCAAAGTAATGGAGAATCTACAGGAGAGAACAATCCTCTGTTGGTCAGAGGAGGGAGGGAAAAAAGGGGAGATGAACTAATTGATCAGACAAGTCTTTCTAATTTCAACCCAATCTTATGACCCTGGCTATGGATCCCAACCTTCCCAAAGGCATTCTCTTCCATCACTGTCTCTCAAGCAGCTGTTCATAGTTCTTCCCTGGGGCACTCATGAAAAGAAAAGGGAAGCTGAATTGGAGTTAATGCACTGTCCACTGGGACTAGATAGTGCACCCTGTCACAATACTATTTCAGATATTTTATGAGTGAAAGAGTGTTATAACTTCAAAGAAAATCAACAAAATTTTGTCACCTTCCCATGCAACACAAATCTTTCATTCTCTCTCCATTTAGCATTTCAGTACCTGAGATCGAATTTTTAGTGCTGGTCCAAGTTTTAATCCCATTGTGTCCAACAGATGTTCTTCTGTGAGTAGTGGCAGGGTTTCTCCATCAATAGCATGATCTTTAAATACCTTATCAAACAATAAAATGCACACAATGGCTTGTTAAAACAGACTCTTTTATGTCTTCTATTTTAATCCTGATACCCAGACAATAAAGGAAGGAAACAGTAACATGGAAGTAATTCAGCTTTATATTAATCTGAGAGCAGATGGATGTGGCTGTCATCATCTGTGCCTGCAGCACATCCACTTGCTCTCAGAGTTCCAGCTGTGTAATGTTGCAACATCATTTAGTTTTATTATTTTAACAAAAGTGATCAATTACAGGGAGGCTCGTGTCTTAGTCATTCATTTTTTATCCATGAATATGCAGATTTTCAGCCTCCTGTTTACACTGCTTATGATTTTTCATGAAATTGAATGAAGTAATTTCACTATTGCTTAAAACATTGCTTAACATCACAGGACCATGCAATTGCTTCTGCCTGTTTGAAAGTTGTGCAAGTGCTATACTGGCAGAGGGTGGGGTATTAAAACACTTTCCTTATACAGTTGTTCTCCTATTAACATTCTCATATTACGCCATGATAGAACACTCTGTATTGCAGCATACAACCACAAACGAGCATTAACCTACATTGTTTGCTATCTTTTACTGCATGGTTACACATTGCCTAGCACAAAGGGGCCTCAAGATACTCTACTGCAAATAATAAATAGTAATAATAATTTAATTTCAGTAGATAAAATAATGTTAGCAGAACTTTAAATCCAGAGCATGTATCTTTAAACATCTAAAAATGTAAGTATGATTAATACTTGTGGTCACCTGTGCATAATCTGAACAACCTGGAAGGCTAATAATAAAGTTGTATACATCATCAACAGTCCATTTGCGAATATCTTCAATGGAAGAAATATCTTCTCCACTCAAAATCAGGCCATGCGCTCCTTTGAGAAGGAAACAAAAATGTTGTGTTTGTATCATCTCAACAGGCAAAACAATAGAAAACCTTATTAAAAGTAAGAGTTTTTACACATCTACAGGACCTACTTCATATACTAACAATACTATATGGTCACGTACTTATAGCATAGTCCTAAGCAACATACTAAATAGTCGCTCATCACTTTCTAATTCTGAAGGGTTTGGTTTTTTCCTTTATTTGATTACTTTTATTTTCTCTACTGATGGTGCTGTACATGCCTACCATGCCGCAGCATTTTCTCTAAAGACTACATTATCTGATGCTTTTGATTTGTTATACCTTACCACTATTTTAACTTGACTGACTAATATTTCAAGTGAACAAACAGGCAAGCCGATAACAGTGCTCTGTGTCACACTCATTCATATCATGATGAAGCATGAACTGCATTATGTGTGTCAGTCTCCAGGTAAATACTAAAAGGCAACATCTTCTATACTGTTTGAAGGCACATCAGTCTCTAGGTGAAGCACTGTACTAGGGACATCTTCTGTAAAATCACAAAACAGCACTTCATAAAAAATATAACAAAGCTCAGAATGCATGTTATACACCAGGGGTTCTCAAACTTCATTCCACTGCGACCCCCTTCTGACAACAAAAATTTCTACAGGACCCCAGGAGTGGGGACCGAAGCCTGAGCCTGCCCAAGCCACACCACCCTGGGTGGAGGGGGACAAAGCCAAAGCCCCTTTGCCCCAGGCTGGGTGGCCAAAGCCCAAAGGCTTCAGCCCCAGGCAAGGAGCCTGTAACCTGAGCCCCGCCACCCAGGATTGAAGCCCTCAGATTTGGGCAGATTTTCCCTAACTGCGGCATGGCAATGGATAGAATGCATGTCCCAATTTTGGCCCCCAAACATCATGTGACAGAGCACATCAACCAGGGCCATTTCACTGATGTCAATGCAGGGTGGTCAGGGAAGGTGCATCTTTTGGAACACTGGACTGTGTAGAAAGCGGCACACTGGCACTTTCTTTCCAAACTAGAAGATTCCAGTGCGGGATATGCAAATGATCATAGTGATCCTTGGAGACTCTGTATACCCCTTGCTCCTATGGCTCATGAAGCTTTACACGGGGAACCTACACAACAGCAAGGAGTGCTGTAGCAACAGGCTCAGCAGGTGCCGAATGACTATTGAATGTGCCTTCAGCTGATTAAAAGGTCACTGGTGGCCAGTTAGACCTCAGTGAGGAAAATATTCTGATGGCTATTGCAGCCTGCTGCACTCTCCATAATATTTGTGAATCAAAGGGGAAAAAGTTTCCCTAGGAATAGGCTGCTGAGGCTGTTTGGCTGAGCTGATTTTGAGCAGCAAGATACAAGGGCAACTAGAGGAGTGCAGCGGGAGGCAATTCAAATTATGGAGGGTTTAAAGGAGCAGTTTGACAATGATTCATAGTAATGTGTCTATTTGATGCATTTGACCAGGCAATGTTTACTTGCTGCCATGAATTATCCCTGTAGTGTTTGCTTCATGAGCGTTAATTGCAAGGAGCAAATATTCCTACCTATAGCCACTGTGTTTCAATGTTAGCACTGAGTGATGTATGTATTTCACAAATACAGACTCATTTTATTTCAAAGACTCAAGTTTAATAAAGAGATAAAACACAAACTTTTGAACAAACAGGATGAAAATGAGGAACAGTCTTGTGGTTAGGGCTCTCACAGCTGGGTGAAATTCCCATTTTCATTGGAAATCAGTCCCTAGACATGGAGTGCATGGGGTACTGTGAGGGACCGGGAGCACATGATGAATGCGGTGTGGGAGTTTGCGGAGGGCATGGATTGGAGTTCTGTAGTGGTTGGAGTGGGAGTTGAGCACAGATAGTTCTGAGTGCAAGCTAATGAGGGACTTCAACATCTCCGTCTTGTCCTCCATGAACTTTATCATCTGCTTCTGCCCCTGTGTCCTTTCCTGGCTATTCAGCCTCAGTCTTTCACTGTCTCCCTCCATGCTGTTATTTGGCTGTGTGCTGCATCTCTTGACTGCAGCACTTCACAAAACATATCCTCCTTACTGCTCCTGGTTTGCTGCCTTATCTGATGTAGGCACTCCACTGGCATGGAGGAGTGTGTTCTCCAGGGCACATCTGCAGAATGCAAAGAAACAATGAAGAGAGACAGTATTGTGAGTACGCTCACAACTGTGAATCAGAAAAGTCACACACACCTCTTTCTCACCGCCTCTTGGCTAGCACACAGGTTGCTGCAAGTCCCAATTATGATGCGTTCCCAGGGAGGTGGGGTGGGCAAGGCAGAAAGGACAAGAAGGGACAAAGGGTGGTTTGTGAAGGGGGTTATTATAAGGTGGTAGGGAGCCTAATCTGAATTTTGGTACTTTTTCCACAGGCTAGGGTAATCAAACTCAATATCTCACTCTTAAGGGTAACCTAGGCTGCAAAGGAGCATCTCCTGCATTTGTGTGGCTTCAGACTGGCTTCATATGCTGCTGGCCTGTGTGCCGCATTGGCCCCTGCAGAAATAAGAGCTGGGTGACATGGGAAAGTTTCCTGTAGTGGGGGGAGAAACAAGGCAGCTCTCCCAAGGAACCTTTGGCAGAGGATTGCAGAATACCTACAGGAAAGTTTCCTAGAGATCACTATGGAGGATTCCAGAGACATCCCTGTGTATATTACCAAACGTTCCCACCATGGCCTCACTGCGTAGATTAGGAGTTCTCAAACGGGGGGTTGGGACACCTCAGGGGGTCGTGAGTTGTCAGCCTCCACCCCAAACCCTACTTTGCCTCCAGCATTTATAATGGTGTTAACTATACAAAAAATGTTTTTAATTTATAAAGGGGGTCTCACTCAGAGGCTTGCTGTGTGAAAGGGGTCACCAGTGCAAAAGTTTGAGAACCACTGGCGTAGATGGAAAAGTTCTGGTGTTAATTTCTGTCCCTTATCCCTCCTCTGCCATATAACAAAGTACATGAGAGCTCAATCTCCTCTCACCGTGCAGTATGAAAGCAAAATGAGCACTTACCATAGCTCCCCTCTCCGGCATCCTGCGTGCCATAGCTGGAGTGCTGGGACTGGCTAGACCCCTCTGGAGTGGAAAAGAGGTCCTGACACACCACACCATCAGACAACCCGGCTGTGTGCTCCACATATTTCTCTAGCTCCACCTCCTCGTCCATCACTTCCTCATCAGAGTTGAGTCTGCTGGCCGCTGCCTCTATTGCCCTCGAAGTATCCATGGGACTCTTGACAGTGAAGGTGGAGTCACCGCTGAGGATGGCGTGCAGCACCTTATGGAAGCAGCGTGTCTTGGTTGGCCTCCCGCTATACCTGCCTCAACTCCTTGATTTTTCATACTGCTGTGTGTCCATTTCGTGCCCCTTCTCCTGCATGCCTCTAGCAATCAGTCCGTAGCTATCGAAATTCCTACGGCTTGTGTGAAGCTGCAACTGCACAGCTGCCTCTCTCCATATACTCAGCAGATCCAACAGCTCTGGTGTGCTCCACATGGGAGCACGTCTGCTGCATACAGCCGGCATGGTCACCTGGGAAGATGCTATGTGAACTGTTCATGCCAAGCAAACAGGAAGAGGAATTTCAAAAAATCCCGGGCCTTTAAACAGAGGAGGGTCGCATACCTATGTACCTTCAGGTAGCAGAGTTCAAACTGCTGACCAGAGTGGTCATGATGGGCATTGTGGAACACCTTCTGGAGGCGAGTTAGGGTGACATAACCAAGTGAGGTGTCTACACTGCCGCTGCGTCACTCTAACTACGTCGCAAAAAGCTCTATGCCATTCGTCAAGGTGATTTTATTATGTGGAGTTACATAGATGAGAGGAACATTTCATTGTGTAAACTTCCATTGTTTTGTTGACAAAAGCTGAGTTTTATCAACAAAATTGTGTAGTGCAGACAAGGCCTTACTCACACCCCTGAGTGACATAATTTACACCGATGTAAGCTATCATGTGTACATAGCAAACCTGAGGCATGAATTTGGTCTCAAGCAGAGGGCAGCTGATAGGAGAACTTCCTGTGCTGCCTGACACGCACATAGGATTGTTGCTCAAATGGGCAGTTGCTGCCAGGATCCCACCAGGCAGCCTGGAGGAGCTGTGGGGACAGAATGTATCAAATGGGGTTGCAGAGAACCACAAAATTATCCTGACATGATATATGTGTTAGTATCCCATCAGCATGTGATGAGATCATTTTGCAACAACATAATGGCATGACACACTATTGTGATGTTTGCATCAGGAAGTTACTTTGTGACTTTGCTCCTCTGTAACTCCATCTACTTCCCACGTGGTTCTGCAAGATTGAACATCGCTGCCTTAGAGAATGAAACCTTCATATGCCAGCAAATAACATGTGGAGATCTCTATAAATGGGAGAAATAACTATGTTTGCCATCATTGATGTATACGTATCAGGTCATGTTAGCTGCAGCATATGCCCCTGATTAATGAAGTCCACATTTTGAAACCCTGACTCTATCATTGTAAGTGGGGTTTAAATAAAAAGAGGATGATGAGAAAGCTAATCAATAAAAAAAAAAAGAGGCCAACTTGACAAACCTGGAGGCAGTAATGGATTGCTGGGTACTGGGAAGCTATATGGCAGTGCTGAGAATGGGATTGCAGAAGGATACATATACTTGTCATCAAAGGCTGTGCAAGAGTTATTGGGATCCTTCTCATTTGCACTGCTGCAGCCATTTGTTTCAGTGGAAATTTCATGAGTAACACAACTTTTTCTCAGGCTGTGTTCATACTCTTTACAGCTTTTCACAGCAGTAGCAGATGGCTCAACATGGGTTTTGCTTTGCTCATGTTTGTTCAGCATCTCAAGCTCTGTTTCTTTCTTGTCCTCTTTCTCATCATCAGCAGTGGTGGAAGCAGAGTCTGCATTTTTGTCTTCAGCTTGGCTTTTGGCACCATTGGCATTGCAATCACTAGTTTTGTGATTCCCAGCTCTTCTCCCTGGCCGACGGCCTCTCTCCCTTTGCAGGTTGCTGATTGGAGGATATGGGCTGGTTGCCATGAGCATGGTATTGCCATGAAGGTCATCAAGGGTGGTTCGATGAACATATAGGTCGCTAGAAAGGTGGCCTTCAGGAAGTCTGTGCCTGCCACGGAAAGCAACTGGGCTAGCTGGGATTCCATGGTAGAGGAAAGGTGCTTCCAAACCTAGTAGCCCTTTACGATGAGCTTTCTCAATTTCTTTTTGTTGAAAAATAGCACTCATTTCCATTTCCATCCTAAGAGGTAAACAGAGCATTAGCAGTGAGGACTGATCAGTTCTCTTGTCATTTCTTTTTCAATGACAGATTAAACTAGAACGATATAATACATGAATAGAAAAATATTTCTTTCCCATGTTGCTGTGTGTGAAACATATGAACAACAGAGGAAATAGAGGAAGTGACTATACACAAAGTGTTGTCAAATGCACGAAAGAAAACTTACAGAATATTATGCTTGTGACAATAAGGGATGAAATATTTTCCAACAAAAGCATGATTTGTAAGTTGATAATACGGCCATCCCAGCATCAATTACACTCAGTTCACCACCACAAGGGCTAGAGACTTAAAAAGCTTAGATTCCAAGCAGAAAATTATACAACACCTTGAAAAAGGGCACTTATGTGGCAATTGATACAGTAATATAATCGTATTATGCATGGGGCCTTGACTATACTGCCAGAGCCAATTAACAGTAAGTAAAGATCTTGGGTCAACTCTCCAATGCACCTTGGTCTCTGTCTAATGCTCAGATGGTGCAAAGGGCTGTATTCTGACAGTAAATGACAATCTGAGAATTACCTTTGTGGAGGGAACTACCCACTGATATAAAGCCAATGGAACAGGTTCCTGTACCAGCCGGCCACCACTGTATCTGGCATAGGGTGGCTTGCCAGAGAAGGGAGGTAGATGCTGATGGTCAGGTGGTGCTCCACTATGCTATACCAGTCCTCTCCTGGCACTAGATCCTTTAGGGGGACAGGCCAGTGCAGAAGCAGGAAGCTGTGACTGGCTCCCCTCCCACCTCCAGTGAGTACCCCCACTGTAGGTACTCCCTCCAGCATCCCCAGCTGCACCTCTCCCAATTTCCCCTCCCCCCTCTAGCAGTGTCCTCTTTTTGGGAAACTGAACTATGGTAACTCTAGTTTGGATTCAAGTTCCTCTTGGAAGATAAAGGTGAGGGGTTCGCTACATGGGAAAAAGAATCCAGCTGATTACATTGAAACTGGGACCAATCACCAGATTTCCATATAATCATCCATGACACCAAGACTGCTTCACTAAACCAGGACATCTGGGCATCCTGTACAGGGTGTAGGGATTTCCAACCCTCCAATCCAAATTTAAAAAATACTATGAGTGATGAGTCCAAACTGCCAAGTTCAGATCCGGTTCTGACTTTTCCCAAGGTCAAGGGTATTTGAATCTAGAGTTCCAAGCTGCAAAGTCTAGATCCATATCCAATCTTTAACCAAGTTCTGGATGTTCCAGCTTGGGCCTATATCTTATATCTGCTATTTAAAGCTAAAAGCAGAATGAGGGAGAGAAGCAGAAAGTTTTTCTGTGCCCCTGGCTTCCTGAAACAGAGGATTTTTTATATATCTGGATGGTTTGAACAAGTACTGCAATTACCTTTAACGGGGCACCAAAAGTTGTGTATTACAAAATCTGCAGCTTAACCATCCCAGTCTGCCTCCTTTCTCCCCACTCCAGGCCTGCACCTCAGTGCAAAATTTACATTCATGTACCTGGCAATATTTTGTTTTTGAACCAACTCCTGCCTTCTGGCCACAGCTTCCATGGATTCTGGCTGGAGAAAACTATATCCTAGAAAAAATAAATATATATGGTTAGAAAGGTTTAGAATTGCACTCACACTTCAGACATTCCCTGAAATAGTTGGATGCTCCTAAAAGTATTGTTAAAAGTTAACAGTTAAAAGGCCTGTTGAAAATGTAGCCTATGGAATATTTTTCAGAGTCACTGGTATAACTTCAATCCAGATGCTGCAAACATTTCTCTCTTCAATGGGACTAACAGTAGTAATAACTAAGCCTAGTATCAAGTGTTTGTAGGGTCAGGACCTTAGGAATACCTGTCATCGATACTTCTAAGGCAAGGGAGAGCAGTGACATTTATGAGATAACTTCTGTCTTTGAAGAACATGGAGGAACAACTGAGTACATAATAACTGCTAGTTTAAAAAAGGAAAAGAAATGTAAGAACACTCCTTAAAAGTCTATTTACAGGCTAGCTGCAATGGTCTTACATGTAATTTTTTAATAGCATTTCCTCTCTGAGAACTGTTTCAGACCCAAATGTGGTAAATCAAAGTCAGAGACTCACAGAAGGGTGAGAAGCTGAAGCCAAAAGTTCCTGTTTCTGGATCATCGTGGCTTCTAGTGCCTTTTTATTCATCTTTGAGCAAATCTGGGGTCCTTGCTCAGTTTTTACTCAGACCTGAGTAAGAATCTCAAGATATGGTCCATTATTAACTTCTTATTTCCAGCATGACATGTGTTGCACAATTGTGCAGCCATGAAATTTGCTACTGTATCCACCCCTTGCTTTAGGACTGAGCACCACAAGCTAAACTTTATTAAAACAAATATGTAGCCATTTTATGGGAATAAATTATATCCAGGTAACATAGGCCCTGGCAACAGGATCAAAGAAAGTGACCAGTGAAACAACCCCTTAAAACAGCTAAGACAAAAAAAAATCCTGTTACAGAGAGTTAAATGTGTGTAACACAAAGAACATTGCCAGTCAGATAAATGTTGCTGGCTAGAACATTCTGCTTATATGGAGAGAGATGGACAAATGCCATACTATTTGGAAAATGCAAAAGCAAGGGGAGGGTGTGCACACACACACAAGCATATAGGATGGAGATGGATCTTGAAAGCCCAATGTGCCTAATAAATTCTAGTTTGCATGTCTGAAGTCTCATCTTGGTGCAGATTGGGATTTCTGCTAGGCAGGCCGCTTCCTTTCTCAAGGCTATTTTACAAATGTAAATACAATAAAACTTATTTATTGCCATCAGTGACAAACCTGATGAAAAACTAGGAGTATCCACTTTTTCAGTAGTACCCTATTACTTCACAGGATCATTCAACTGGCTGTTACCTGGACCAGGATAAACCCGATTGGACAATATGTTTGGCATGTTTGCATGCTGTGGGACCGAAGGTCCAAGGTGGGAAGCTACATGGATCTGTCTTGGGTCTGCTGGTGCCATCATTTCAGTGGAAGGCAACAAATCTCTAGGGAAAGAGAGAAAATTACAATTAGATATGTAAAATATATGCTCTAACTTAACATGTCATGTTCTACACTCACTTGCATTGGTTCAACTCCCTTTGACTTTAACAGGACTGGCACATTTGACTGAGGCAGAACTGGGATGCTATTTGCAGAATTTGCTCAAAATTTTTTGCTAAAAAGTAATAAAGTAATAAAATAACTCGGATTAAGACCTAAATTCTTATGTAAAAGGCCTTGGGGGTTTTTACAAGCCGAAGTGGTCAGGTTCAATTTTACCTTTCAGCTGAAAAACAGCATCACCAATAACACTCCCCTCGAGCACAGATTTTTAAGTGACTCAGAGGAAAGATCTACTGAATCATTCATGCCACATATAGCAACACTCTGCATTTCCTCAAGGTCTCCCATGCAAGTACTGACTAGTCACAACTCTCTTTAGATGCTAAGTCTCAAAAAAGTATATCTACATTGCAAGAAAAGACCTGTGGCATAGCCGCAGCTGGCCTGAGTCAGCTGATTTAGGCCCACAGGGTTTGGGCTGCAGGGCAATAAAATTTCAGTGTAAATATTTGGGCTCAGATGAGTCCGGGCTCCAGCCTGAGCCAGAACATCTACAGTGCAATTTTAGAGCCCTGCAGCCTGAGCCCTGCAAGCCTAAATCAGCTGAACTGGGCTCCGAGACTTGATGCCAGGGTTTTTTTAATCGCAATGTAGACATACCACAAGTCTCCTTAGAATAGATCACAGCCTAAGATAGTAGATGCCGCAGACATTTGTCAAAGAAATTACTGCCCTGTTTGGTTTGTATTGTTTGTGTAATGTTTTGATGCCCATTGGTCCTTTGGACATCTCTCCTGGCAGATTGGTCTGTATCAATAGTGGTCAGGAAAGGCATTATGTCTGGGGAAGTAACTCAAACACTTTCCTGTCCTTAGCAGTAGGAGTCAGTAATTGCATGTCTTTTCAATGTTGGTCTTTCTGGGTACTGATGGAATAGGCCATCCAGTTATGTCAGAAAATGTTCCATGTTCACCTTAGGACTTGAGGGGGACTTAATAAATATGTTTCAAATCAGAGTAACTGGTATTAGACAGTTGCCTCAGCAATTGTCCATGTGGAATTTAGGGCTATGCGCAAAGGTGGATAGTAGCATAGCAGGAGCAATGTAGTATTCTGTATCCAAAGACAGGGATATTAAATTTAAATATAGGGGAGAGCTAAGGAGACACACACAGCTTCATCCATCCCTTAGTTATTAAGGCTATTTTAGAGACTAGAGACTGTGTTAAAAATAATCTCAAATCTTAACACTTTACACATATTCATGAATATAAGGTGATCTGCCGTTCTTTAAATCCAATGGAGAAGTGGGGAGAAATACCTGTCTACAAATCGAGGTTCAAACTGTGAAGGAATTGGCTGCATTCTCTGCTGGCCTGCTCCCATTAGCTGAGGGTTTACTGCCATCATCTGGTTTCTCATTAGCACTTCTTGTCGCTGTCGCAGTTCTAACACAAAGCATATAAAATTCTATTGTACGTTCAGTAAGTGATTCTATACCCAGTATGAACCTTACCAGAAATATAATAATTAGCATATAATCTTTTATATTCCACCTATTAATAAGGAAAACAAGACACAAAGTACTTACTGCCATTTTAAAAAATGTAGACTTATATCCCCCGCTTAGCTACACTGAGCATCTCATTGATCAATATAGCATATTATAATAGGGCTGTCAAGCGATTAAAATTAATTGTGATTGTGCAATTAAAAAAATTTAATCACACGATTAATCACGCCGTTAACAATAAGAGACTACCATTTATTTAAATATTTTTTGATGTTTTCTACATTTTTAAATATATTGATTTCAATTACAACACAGAATACAAAGTGTACAGCACTCACTTTATATTTATTTTTATTACAAATATTTGCACTGTAAAAACCAAAAGAAATAGTATTTTTCAATTCACCTAATACAAGCACTGTAGTACAATCTCTTTATCATGAAAGTTGAACATACAAATGTAGAATTATGTACAAAAAATAATTGCATTAAAAAATAAAACAATGTAAAACTTTACAGCCTGTTAGTCCACTCAGTCCTACTTGTAAACAAGAAGTGGGCAGCATTATCTTCTGCAAATGTAAACAAACTTGTTTCTCTTGGCGACTGGTTGAACAAGAAGTAAGACTGAGTAGACTTCTAGTATCTAAAGCAGGGGTAGGCAACCTATGGCACGCGTGCCAAAGGCGACTCGCAAGCTGATTTTCAATGCCACTCACACTGCCCAGGTCCTGGCCACCGGTCTGGGGGGCCCTGCATTTTAATTTAATTTTAAATGAAGCTTCTTAAACATTTTAAATACCTTATTTACTTTACATACAACAATAGTTTAGTTATATATTATAGACTTATAGAAAGAGACCTTCTAAAAACATTAAAATGTATTACTGGCACGCAAAACCTTAAATTAGAGTGAATAAATGAAGACTCGGCACACCACTTCTGAAAGGTTGCTAACCCCTGCTCTAAAGTTTTACATTGTTTTATTTTTGAATGCAGTTATTTTTTTGTACATAATTCTACATTTGTATGTTCAACTTTCATGATAAAGAGATTACACTACAGTACTTGAATGAGGTGAATTGAAAAATACTATTTCTTTTATTTATAATTTTTACAGTGCAAATATTTATAATCAAATATGATAATATAAAGTAAGAACTGTACACTGTGTATTCTGTGTTGTAATTAAAATCAATATATTTGAAAAATGCAGAAAAAATCCACAAATATTTAATAAATTCCAACTGGTGTTCTATTGTTTATCAGTTTGATTAAAACTGCGATTAATCGTGATTCATTTTTTTAATTGCAATTCATTTTTTTGAGTTAATCATGTGAGCTAACTGCAATTAACCAACTGTCCTAATATTATACAATCTTTGACTGCACCAGAAATAAACAAGACGTGCAAAGCCTCATGTAAACACAGTGACAGTTTATACAGTCCATGTTGATGCATACCTCACCACTATTAAAGTATGAAGGAGTAGTGATGTATAGGAAGTGTGCTGTTTGTGGAAATTTGTATTTTTAATGATAGGGCAGATCTATGAAAAAATGGAAGACTCTAATTAGCTAAGAAAACCGCCAACCTGTCCTGATATGAAATAGCGTAATCTAATGGAATAAGCATGGGGCTTTGAGTCAGGAACTATTTCAGATTTGGGTGTTGAAAGGTAAATACAGAATTCCATATATAAGCATCTCATAAGAGTCTGATCCAAAGTCCAGTGAAGTCAATGGAAAGACTCACATTTATTTGAATGGATTCTGGAATAGGACATAAGTACTTGATTTTCAGTGCACCCTTGGCTTCCACTGAAGTCAGGTAAAAGAGAAATATATTTTTCCTATTTGTTTTGATTGTTTTTAATTATTTTTAAATTTTAAATGAATTAAAAGTTCCACGGGTCCAAGGACCCTTCACATCCTTAGAACCTGTGAGAGGTGATGCTAGTTTTTTGATTGATTCCATCATCAGCCTCAGTCTTTGCACCTGAAGTATCAGTTTCTTCAACTAAACTCAAATTCAGATGACAGTGGAGAGGGGGAAAAGGATGATTTTAATATAACTTGTCTTTTACTCTGCTGCTAGGACATGCATCTGCAGCAGTACTGTTTGTCATGTTAAACTCCACTGATGTTCTTTCCTCTGCTTTTTCTTGCAGAGATGTAGGGTCTGAGAAATGGTCTTCTCCTTATTCATTTATTTTGCAGGACCAATAGTTGCAATGTTTGACGCTAGCATTTGAAGTATGCTATTACAGTGGTCACACTTTCATTGCGGGTAATAGTAAATGATTAATAGATGTTTTAATAAATAGTTATCAGTTGTTATAGAGTCCAACAGGTCAAAAAGCTGCTTATAACCATGGCTTATAAACCTTCCACACCACTTTCTACCTATGTGCTTTTAACCATCTGTAATATATGCTGCTCATGTCTATGACATGCTTATAACATTTATTAACCATTTGTTAACCCTTTATAAACAGAACCCCCAATATAAAATGGGACCATTAAAGTTTGATTTGGTTCAAATGCACTATATACAGAGTATTAGTTGGGGCATATTCCAATATATGGAAACTTCAAGCTCCCCACCAGCCTGCTGGGAACAAAGGAGAATTGAGGAAGAGAACAGGACCAACTGAATGACACTTCTGCTGCTCTTAGGTCTGCCAGGATGGGGCTGCAAAGGCACAGTCATAGACTCTCCTTTCAAAATTCCCTCATCTGTACATATCCAGGACTTGGTCTTGCCCTTGATAGGGCTCACCAGTAAGCAGCCTGTTTTCCCACAGAGCTTGAGCATTCTCAGAGTGTAGTACAATGTGTACCTATAAGAGACACCAATTCCTTGAAAATTTGCCCCTCAGATTATATGCTTAAAATCCCTGGAAAATTATTACCCCCTACAAATTAACCAACAAAAATATCTTAGTAAAATAACATTGTTTAATAGTATATTTATTATTAAAGAATCCTGTATGACCATAAATTATTAGAGAGATGCACATTTTGTGCTGCTAAGTTTGTACCACACAGCTTGTGCATGCCCTGTTATTGTGTCCCAGAGTTCTGGGAGTTTCTTGAATCAAAGAAAAGACTGTGCATTGGGGAACATAATGATCAGCTTTGCGCATAGTTGACTAAAGACTTGATCCTGCAAAGTAATAAGTACCTCCTGTAAGTCACAATCCTACAATCATTGAAGTCAGTGACAAAGCTGCCACTGAATGGTGGAAGATCAGGGCTCCACTCAGTACCCAGCACCTTGCAGGATTGGGCCCTAGATCTATGGGAGTTACAGGAGCAGTGCCCTCCCAGGTGCTAGAGCACCTCAGAATCAAACTTTAAACTCCCAAAGACCCACTGGGGCTCCATATAAAATTTGTTGTGAACTTTTCGAAAGCCATTTATTCAGTTTTTCCCAAGTCCTGGTCAGGAATCTGGAGGGGATCTTTCCAGAACATTAGACTTATCAGACATTATTGCTCACATATTGAATACATGTTGTGAATACTATAAACACGGTCTTGGAAAGTTTTAGTTCTAGCTTACCTCCTGCTGCCATGCCACTTGCTAATCGGTATAAGTGCTTTTCGTCCAACGTCCCTTGTTCCCCAAGTATAGACATCTTTCTCATGTGATCTCGGGGAGTCATGTTATGAAGTGATGCAGCAGACCTCCCTTTTCCAATGTAAAGAATGAAGTCAGAAGGGCCCAAGAAGATCATAAAATATTCAACAAGTTAAAAGAGCTCAGGTCCCACATATAGTTTTTCTATTAAACAGATAGATCTGCAAGGCCAACATGCAATGCTTGTAGATACCATAGGGCATATGACAGAAAGATATTGTGGGATTTTGCCTTTCTGAATCTTTTCACAACTAGTAGCCATGTCAAAGGTGCCAGAATTCTAGTGCTACTATTTCCTTCCAAAGCTAAAAAAAAAAAAATCTTTGAGACTTTTAAAATTTCAACTTAAACCAACACTAATTTTCCTGTGTGTTCCAAAAGCCCCTGGATATTTTTTGAAGTGAACCAAAACATCATGAAATTTACATAGGTAATAAAGCAAAGAAACACACACAGAGATGGGGTAAACTTAGTCCATCCTCATCAGGTTCAGTGAAGGAAGGTGCCCCAGAATTATACCAGTTTAAATTAGATCAGAATCTGTCCCAGAGTCTAAGCCTTCAGTAGCACAACAGTTGCTGTTCTTTGGAAAAAAAAAAACAAAAACAACTAAATTTAGGCTACACTTTTAATAAGCTATCCTTAAAAATAACTCTAAGGTGCCTACCTGTTGCTGGGGTGCCACAAGCTGTTTTTTACGGTCTGGGTCTTCAGAACGATCAGATGTTTTCTGCTCTATCATTAGGAGACAAAACAAGACAGAAAATATTTGTACTAGTGCTGAATCAAAACTCGGCAGACCGCACTCTCATCTGTGAACACAAGACTGTACCAACTTCATTCTAAATCAGCAGTTCTCAACTCAAGGATCTTCACAGCCGTGCCTTGGGGAATGAAGCCCAAAGCTAGACAAGTTAAGTCCATACTGTATTGCTCATATTAGGCAGGGATCCTGCTCCCATTAAACTCACTTTGAGTTTTGCTATAACTACTATTGGAACAGGATTGGGCCCATGGGTAAAGTTTGGGGGGGGGGGGGAGTGTGGGGGATATTGCCCCCCCCCCCAAAACAACTGCAAGCCTTGGGCAGGCATGGAATTTGCCTCTCTATGCACAGCCCCATTGGCCTCACTGGAGCTGCCCCTCCAAATATGGTAGTCAAACTACAGCTATGGTTTAGGCCACTATTACTATTTATTTAGCCAGTGCTAAAGTGCTAAGGAAATAGGTCTTGGTCATGTGCTGCTGGACCAAGTGGAGGAAGTAAACCCCAGAGTAAAGGAACCTTCACTGAAAATCCCCTGCCACCAGCCATGCCCATTTAAGCAGGGAGCTGGCATCTAAGGCACCTCAGTTAATCTCAGAAGCCATGTTTTCACACAAGAAGGGACATAGTTTCTGAAGCAGGCAGGGCCCAAACCATTTTAGGGCTTTGGTTTATCTGATTTTATATGGCTTGTTAACCAACTTATTTTTGGCATATGGTGATAAGTTTTGATATATTAAAGTGCCATTCTCCTCTGAAAAATGTCTTGGCAACTTCTTACTTAGATCTACCCCTTTGCATGTATTCAGTCATGCTGTACTGGCTAACTTCATAGATTAAAATGTTTTTTTACTGATATTCCTCCTTCCCCCCGCCATTCTTGTATCCCTGCTGAGCCAATAAATTGAGTGACGTGTATTCTATTCATGTCTGGTCATCATCAACAGAATTTTTCACTAAAATCTAATTATAGGGCCAATCAGTTACACCGGTGCAAAGTCCATGAAGACAGTGGGGTTGCACAGGTGTCACTGAAGGAAGAATTTGGCCCAGGGAGGAAGCTTTAGCACTGGTGATGGCATGAAAGCAGGAAAAAACAATCTGTAAGCAGTTCAACTGTAAACTGAGCCCACTTTCTATCGAAATTTTTGAGAGACAATGAACATGGACTTCCAAAATCTACAAACTCTCCACAGAAAATCATACTTTTAAAAGGGTAATTCATTATCAGATATCTATATTCTTTCAGGGAATCAATCCTTAGAATTTGTGTGGATTCCAAACCAATTCCAAAACAAGGGAGTAACCATGTCCTTAGTTACTTTATAATAAATTGTATATGCATAGTTGAGTCATGCTTGAATCACAAATACTTTTCAGTGAGACGGAATGAGTGTGGGATTCCATTCGAGCCCCCATTTCTCAGAAAACCTTACCATCTTCTGATAATTCCCATAGTTGGTCTCAGTCCCAAAGTGAATTTTACTGAAGGAATGTGAATTAAATTAATTCAGCCATTTGAGGTATACGGTGGCAGGAGAGGGAATTACTCTCACCATGAAAAAATGTGACCTACTTTTAAAAAAAAAAAGTCTCATGACTCACAAATGGCTGAAACACTAGACACCAAGCTGACCATGACAGTAGTCCTTGTGGAGGAGGAAAATCAAGACAAATTTGAAGATAAATAGCTTAGTATCTTTCAAGTTTTCAAGATATGGGTTTGAACATGCACCTTGAGATGTGTTTTCATTCACTTTTTTTAGGGCACTTGAGTCATAAAGTGGTTTAGGATGCTGGATGTTTGCTGAAGTGCACCTGAGCTGCCAAAGTGCTTCTGAGACGCTAAAGCATTTTCAAAGGTGCCTTAGTGCTAAAGCTCTTTAGCGCTGAACTGAACCACTTTTACAATGGCTCAGGGCATAGCTGGTAACTAGCGGGAGGGAATGTAGAATTGCCATACTGTATTGGACCAGTGGTTTACCTAATTTGTTTCCTATATCTGACAGTGGCCAGATTGGATGCTTCAGAGGAAAGCACTAAAACTTTGCAATTACCAAACAGCCTGCCTATAGGGGAAGCTTCGTCGTAACCTCCTCAGGGTTTGGCTTGCGGGGTATTTGGAGATGGGAGGTGAAGTGGCAAGGGCTGGGTGTGGGGACAGAGCTTGGAGACTAGGAAGTGTCTTTTTGCTTTCCTTTTCAGTAAACCAGAAAAACTATATACAAAAACCTGACATTAATAAGATATTAACAGCTGCCAGGGGATTTGTCTGCACTGGAAAGTTGTTCTGCTTTACCTATACCAGAATAAAGCATTACAACCCCCTAACATGGGCATGGCTGTATTGGTATGAAAGTGCTTTATTGTGGCATAGCTATTCCTGTGTGGGAAAAGGACTAAGTTATATTGGTATAACTATAAGGCACATCCACATCACCTATAAACTGTATCCACACTAGAACTTTTACTGGTGTAACTATTTCAGTAAAAAAAACAAAAACAAAAAAAATCCCTAACCAAAATAGCTAGCCCACTAAAACTTTTCAGTTTAGACCAGGTAAAGGTGACTGTAGTTAGCAGGTGACCATTAGCACTAGTTTCCATGTCATTCATAAAATTATTTGGATTTTGACAAGTTAACTACGGTCATGGATTGTATAGAAAGTTACAATCTGCTGACAAACATGTTCTTGCTAAATAGCACAATTGTTCTGTGAGCTAGTGCCAGGGCTATTTCAGATACTGCCTTGAAGCACCTGTTAGGGAAACTTGGATGGGTTTTGTTTTGCTTTTTTTTGTTTTGTTTTGGGTTGTTGGTTTGTTTTTTGTTTTTGGTGATGTTTCCACTGGAAATGTCCTCTCGAAATATGGCCGCAAATAATTCAGCTTCCATTAATCTGATGAAGCATGAGAAATATTTGCAGATATGTGGTTATCATTTGAATAAAGATCAGCAAATACCAAGACCCAAACTAGTATCAATTGATACACTCAATATAGGAATCTTAGGTTTTGTCCACATCAAGTCACTATGGTCTTAACTAATGTAATTGAGCAACATAAATCTGTAGTGTCAAGTATCAGAGGGGTAGCCGTGTTAGTCTGGATCTGTAAAAGCAACAAAGAATCCTGTGGCACATTATAGACTAACAGACGTATTGGAGCATGAGCTTTCGTGGGGGAATACCCACTTCGTCGGATGCATGTGATGAAGTGGGTATTCACCCACGAAAGCTCATGCTCCAATGTGTCTGTTAGTCTATAAGGTGCCACAGGACTTTTTGATGCATTTATAAATCTATGGCTTCCTCCACAAAGGCTGTAGCCCGATGCTTTTAGTGAAACACCAGGCTTTGAAAATCTATAAGCCGGAGAGAAGATTCCACTCATATGTGAGTTTTTCATGTTAGTGGCTCTATGAAGGCATTTTGTTTTTTACTGGTGCCTGAATAAATCCCATGTAATTTACATTAGGTTTTCTTTTGATTATACTTGGAAAATTTCCCAGTTGCTTGTCTTTGAAATTCCAAATCTAATTCTTTATACTGAACTTCAGAATATCATTAGTGTGAATTTGGACTATGTTCATTTTGACACAATCTTGCATATGGTTTCTCTCTGCAGGAAGATTAGAACTTAAATGTTTTGTTTCAGTTGACCTGAAAACACAGAAACTGCCTTACTGAAAGAGAACAGTAGTTTGTCTAGGTTCAGCCTGCTTCAAGACTAGAAGTGACCTAGCCTGAGAGAGAAGTAAAAACACACACAATGTACATGGCAAGCTCAGTAATGCTATTTCCTTTGGGAAAATTCCTACCCATACCAAACAGCAATTAGCTTGTGCCCTAAATCATGGGTCAAATTCATGTTTCTTTTAAAAGGCTCACTCTGCCGCCTAGCAGCTATCATATTACAAACTGCCACATAAAACAAAACCACTTTGAAAATACGGAAAGCATACTTCTGATTCATATATTAGCTAGAACATTGGTGAGAACTGAAAGGCTGCTTAAAATTTTGAAGCAGGGTTCATATAAAAAATGCATACACACCAGCTGTCCAGTGCTACATTCATGTATGACTCTTCTCTGATCCTATTGCACAAATCCTGGCTGTACAGCACATTACAAGGATGAAGACAAGTTAATCTCTAGCTTTGGATTCTTACCCTCAACAAACCCTTCTTGGCAGCAGGCAGAACCACTCACCCAGTGCTAATTCTGTCTCAAATTATTAGGCAAGAGGTGGCAAGACACAAACTTCATGAACTAAAAGCACTCACAAATTCAATCATGTTATGTGCAGTGTTAAAATGTGTATAGCAGTCATATGTATCTAGACAATTTATTCAAAGCAATCTACTGCTTTTGGCAAAACCTACTCTAACAATCACAATATATCATGTATAATATGGACTTGTTGGAAGACGGTCCTTCTTTATAGTTATATAAATTAAGATTTCATTAATTTAAATACTGCTTTGACATACTTCATGTGCATACAGAATTACCATTTAAAAAGTAATTTGCAATATATCATTGCAATGGTTCTGCTCTACTCTTTTTGAAGGACATAAGTGTAGTTTTTAAATCCTCAAGTAAGTTAAAGAGAAAGGAAACAATTTTTTAAAAAATACATCTTATTCTTGAATAGTATTCAACATAATATTGATGTAAATATTGTATATTTCTCTCCTGACATTTTTTGCCTCTTCTTTTAGAAAAGCTTTCTTGGTTGCCTCAATTATAGCAAGTTTAGATTCTGTTTAAAAGGAAATAAATTTAGTCCCAACAGTAAAACCTGAAATCTGTATTGTTTTTGCCTTAAAACTATCCTATAACTACTAAAGTTCAAAATTGTGCTGGATTCATGAGTCCACACTTAGCAAAATAAATGTCAGTTCTAACAAATAAAGAAAAAAATATGCTGATGTATCAGACAACAGCATAAAACATGCTTCTTTAATTGCGGTAAGGTACAAATTGACAGACTAGATTTAGAGGGCTAAATTCTAATCCCAGATACGTGGGCGCAAACTGCTCTGAGACTGAGATTAGAATCTAGTCCTAAAACTGGATTGAGAATAATTTTTCCTCCTCAGGGAAGAAAAATAACTATATTTACTCTGTGTATGTCGCCAATGAAGTTTGCATACTTTTACAATGTAACTGTAGAAAATATCAGCATGTTACACCATTATTAACCCATCTGAATACCAAAATTGTAAGCTGTAGTTCATTCATCTAGTCTTTTAGGCATAGTGGCCTTAAGAAATAATTCTAGAGCCAAATTCAACCCTGATGTTAGTGGGTGCATCCCCTACTGAAGTAAATGGAGTTTAATTTCCACATGCTGGGGCTGATTTTAATAGTAGTTATTATTAGGACTGATTTTGTTCCCACTGAAGTTAATGGAGGTAGGAGCAGGCTAATTATTCTGCACACTTCTAAGGCAATCTTTAGCTACATGTATTACACTAGCATCTAAAAGACATGACCAAGATCAGGCCATGACCCCCGTGTGCTACATACTGACAAACATTTAGTAAGATACCGTTCCTGCCCTGAAGATATTACAATATAATAGATAAGACAGACAAAAGGTGGGAGAAAGGAAGAGTTATTATTCCCATTTTTCACATGGGGAACTGAGGTATAGAGAAATTAAGTGATTTGGCCAAGGTCACACAGGAGGTCATGGCAGAACTGGGACTTCAACCCAGATGTTTTGAGTCTCAATGTAGTGCTTTAACCACAGGACCATCTTTCACACAACCATAGCTCTATTAATATTTATTTTTATTTGTGGTAGCAAAGAAAGGCTTCATCTGAGGCGCCCCATTGTGCTAGGCACTTTACAAACATGTAAGAAGACACAAGCCCTGCTCCTAAGAGTGTATAATCTAGTATCAGTCTGAATTACATATTTAGATTAAGGGAAATAACAAAACAAGATAAGATCCCTGCAACCCAACCCAAACCCAGAGGGAACCTACTACAAATTTTGGGTTTGGGTCAGGACAGAAAGCCACTGGACCCTCTTGGGCTTGGATCTGGTCAGTTCTGATGGCCTTCTCCTGTCTATGGGGTTCTCACAGTGGCAACGGCGTGCCCTGCTCCTGCTGGCCTCTGCCTCTCTGTGTGCTGTGGAGTGAGTGTGCTGACGAGTTGTAGCACCCACAGCACAGCAAAGAGCAATGGCGGCAGGAGTGGGGCACACAGCCATTGTGCCAACCCAACAGGCAGAGATAGTGATGGTGCTGACTCAGATTTGGTGGGCAGGGGTTAGGGTGAAAAATGACCTTCTTGGACTTGGGTACAATCAGATGGGTTGTGGTCCAGATCAGGTCCAGGTTGGGCTATAAACTTAGGCTCAAGCAGACCTCTAATGGAAGTTAATTTTAAATAAGAGCACAGTACGTTTGTGTCTCTGTGTGTACATCCTCTCTAGCATTCTGCATCCACCAGGACTCCCAATAAAGGAGCTGCTCCTGAACACAAACTATTCAGAAACATAAAGGTGTGATACAGTGAAAACAAATTAATAATAATTACCAGGCTTCGTACATCATACTAAATGCCTCAGACCTATAACCTTGCAGTAGATGGTCTACTGTATTAATGGGGACCAGCAAAGAGGAAAAAAAATGGAGCCTAGTGACCTTTTAACTTTTTTGATTTATAAAGATGGCATGAAAAGTTTGGGTTTTTTATATTGTCTCTTTTGTAACATTGGAAATATAGGTCCTGGATAAGCTGGAAAACTCTTTGACAACTGGAGAACTAGACTGGAACCTAAGGGAGTTAGGCTCCCAAATCCCATTGAATTTCACTGGGATTTGGATATCTGATTTAAATTTCTTTGAAAATCCTATCCAAGTGCAGATAATATCATCACCAGAGCCAAGAGAATAAAAGCTGAGCTGCTGAAAGAGGAAGGGACTTTTATTCAGCCTGATTAAAACTGTTTGGTGTTTGCGGTTTTTTTATACACCTATTCAACTGCAGTGATTAACTAACAGTGTGACTAAAGAAAGCCTTTGGTAAATATTCAATGTTCTCCCCCTTCAGTTAAGGTATTAGAGATCACAATAAACATCCCGAAAACTTTCCAGAACTTCTCCAGCAAAATCAGAGAAAACTGAACTTGACATTTCTTGTATGTCTAAGATAAAACAAGCTGATTAAAAAAAAACACAACAAAACAAAAACTTTTCAGGCATTCTTTATGTATCATGAAGTAAAAAGGGAACAAACCCAAAAAAAATTCTTTGGAGATCACTTTAGATTATATATAAGCTGCTGTTATCAAATACCAAGCCCACAACAACTAGTGTTATTTTCTGAGTTAATATGCATAGCCACAAGACTTAAACCAAACTACATTTTATTCAGTGAAATTACTACATAAAATCTCAGACTTCAGGCCTGATCCAGAGAGGTACTGAGCAGCCCAACATTCAGTGGCTTCAGCAGAAGCTGAGGGCTTTCAGCTCAGTACTGTACAGGATCAGACCCATACATGGGTAACTTGGGTCAACACTGTCTTTAGTAAGTACAGTGCTCTCTCCATAAGATGGTGACTGGAAGATACGAGTATGTTGTACAGAGTGTGGAGAGAAGAGACTATCCTGATTTTCCATGGTCTTGAGAGAAATTATTCACCATGAAAACAGACAACATGTAGTTCATGTTCACCAAAATGCTAAGGAAATTCCAGAGATCTTGAAATATTAAGTCTACAGTGCAATAAAGTAGAGCCTCAATCTTTCTCTGTCTACAAATCCATTAACTCTCTTCAAGTTTTAGTGGTCACACTCCCTTTAATAGCTGCATGTAAGGAAGTTTCACCTTAGACTTCAATATTTTTACAAAAGATAATACAATGTATAAAGATGTACAAAATATGATTATCCTGCAGAATAGTAGCATTAGGACCCATTAGATATCAAGAGGCTACACATGCTAGAGACATCTCAGATAGATCGACCTAAACTACATTTGTAAAAATAAAACAATGAAGTATATTTTATGGTTCAGTAGCCAGAATAGTCCATAAAGTGTTTCCCAGTCATTAGTGCAAATAATTGAGATTTTCTACTGTACTTCAAATAAGAGAAATTGACATGAAGACTAAGTTGTAGCCGCTTAACAGCTAGTTAATTTTAAGGAATATTTTATCATTAAATATTTTTAGTTCCTCTGGGTTAAGATAAGTGGCATTCAATTTTCTATTGTATCTGTCTGAGATTTTCTGCTAAGCATGGCAGCATTTTTTTAGAAGAGTAAATGTATATGCAACAATGAACCATCTAGAAAAACAGGACATGTTCTATTTATGAAAGATTTTGAAAAAATCTTCAAGCTGATCCGTTTGATTTTGTAAAAATTTTAAAGCTTCCAGCCACATGTGCAAGGAGTATATATCAAGAGAATATTTCTAACAGATAGCCAATGCCCCAACACACATAATTTATCATCTGTATTAACTATCATATACTATGCCTATTTCTTCCTAAAGTTACTGTATCTAGAGTTATCATGGTTTAAATTTGCCATAACGGAGACTAAGTAGAGGTATGATTTTTCTGTTGTGATGTGAGGATATTTAATACCACCGTCTGAAAAATCATACATGTCCTGATATTATGTAACCATGACTATACTGCCACATTATGCTAAAACAACTAGCATTTTTTTATTCCATTAACATGTATACTTACACCTATTATGAAGACCTTAGTTTCAAGATAAAGGAGAACACCATGAACATCCAAGAGTTTGTATGTTCACCATCAGTCTTCATTTCAAGCTGCCTTAGTCACATGATTGGCAGCTTTTAAAACACATGAAGATTAACACGTCAAAAAACTGTCTTAACTAACGCTGACTTTGCTTTAAATACAAATTCAACTTATCTTGATTAGCTCTCATCCCTCTTTTTAAGCCCTACCCACTCTGACATCACAAGCCCTTCTCCTATACCATCTCTTAAAGAGGCTGTAAAAACATAATTACAAGAAGAGCACCATGCTGATCTGATAAACCTATTTCAACAGTTAACCTGCTAATCTGTTGTTAGCCTTTAAGATGCTTGGTGCATTCACTTAAAATCTTACTGTTCCCAAAAGAAATACAAGAGAAGGTTCAGAATTGCCTCAGCTCTTATCTATAATACTTTTTTCCCTATTGATTTTTAGAAGCTACATACTTCTGCCATTTGGCAAGCAGATAGCTCAGAATTATGTATCCTATTGGATTCGGGGGAACTAGAGGATGACAATCCTGTTAAGCATATTGTGAGGCTAACACAGGGATCAGATGGTTATACTGCTCAAGCTGACAGTTTACTCTTTAATTCTCAGTCAGTGAATTAACACCTCTCAGAGTGAATGAATGGTAAAGGGCAGACTTTAAAATGTCAGACATCTACTTGTTTCTTCTAATGTCAGTCTCAGTCAACGGGAAACTTGCTTATGTTGTTGTGACTGTTAATCCCCTGTGCACTTGCATTAATGTTCAGGGAAGGGAGAGAACCTAAATGAAGCAACAGTAAAATGTCCAAAAAACTGCTAACTTAATGGCTAAACCTGGAAAAACACAGAGCCACTCCCACTAATCATTGCTCATGGAAAGAAGTTTTCACCAATAAAGAGAGGTTATTTACCTTTAATGATGCCTTTTCCTAAAGAGTATTATGACATTAATTTTGAAGGCTTTTTAGGGGTTGGCATAACGTAAATTTTCCCTGTTGTGGACATTGTCATGGTTACTGGATTAACTTCATGTAGTTTCACGATGAGTGAGAACATGAAGGCCAGGTCCAAAATCTTCTGACAGTTTCCAGTATCGGATCTTGAAACTCATTTCACAAACATAATTGTCCCAGCAGGCAATAGCTGGCATAGACTGAGAAACTTTTTTAAATACAGTTGTTCAACCCATACAAGCCTTGACAGTGCTAGGAAGCATCCTAATGCTCAAGAATAATTTCTCCCCATCTGCATTTCCCATCCACCCAGCCAGGTACCTACATGCAAAACCTTAACATCTGAAATGTAATTAGTTGAACTAATCTGCAAAAATGTTTCCTAATTGGGCAATTTTTAAGTAGCATGGCCGCAGCCTAAAACTAGGAAACATTGGGTAAGTTGGCCGGTTTCCCCAGTAGACCAAAAGCAGGGTCTTGCATCAAGAGTCTCTCACAAAGTTTGCTGGGAAACATGAATCAGGTTTCAAAAAGAGGGTTTAATACAGACAGACAAAAAGACCCTCTCAGGCTGAAACAAAATCAGCAACATAATTATGACTTTTTTCTTTGATTTTACCTAGCAACAGAAGAGATAGGGAAGTAACTTTGCAAGATCAGTGGCATCCAGAGTTGGTTTCTTGAGAAGAAGCAGGATTATTGCATGCTTTAGGGAAGTGGGATAACATCATTTTCTGAAGGAGTCACTAAGCACATCTAACAGTAGTGAGTCTAGTTGGTCTCGGCTTGATTTTACCAGCCCTGAAGCACAGGGTTCTGAATCATGCAGTGGTCTTCACATCTCTTTATGCTTCTAGTACTACTCCTATTGTACATCTTCATTGGAGGGGAAGTGGGGAGAGCAGCAAGGAGAGACGAGAGAGACCCAAGGGATGAAATGTGGAAGGGAGAAAAGAAATGGAGGGGAATTTATGGTTAATGGAACCAAATGTAATCATGAGCTGGACGTGGGGGGAAAGAAATCTCGTCTTATGTCACATTGTGACTGAGCCTATCAGTCCATCTTTGCCACCTGTTGGAGGCATCAGTGCCCTGACATCTGCTTAAGGAAAACCCTCTCAGGCTAGGCCACCAACAAGACTTAGTCCTCCAGGGGACTAGAAGGGCCAGAAGGAGACACTGACCAATCAGGGGCCAGTAAACCAGTTAAGAAGGCTTTCTTGCACCTGCTTGGGAGAGTGCTGGGTGAGGTTAGTGTAGGAACTGAGTGCTTGAATACTAACCCAGAACTCCAAGGGCAGGCTATGGCCTTTGCTTAAAATGCTGCAAACAAGCAGTTACCTTTTATGTTCCTTTGCTTGTTTAATTGCACAGACAGCCAAATTCTCAGTGTTTGTTGTTTAACTATTTAAAGGCTGATGCAGAGATCATGGAATGAGCAGTACTGCTCCATGTAAGCTGCCACATATGTCAGTGTCACCATTATCTAAGAGGATAATTTGGGGGGGGCACTTTATCATGTATCATAAGAAATTTGAAGAGGACTATCAAAACAAAATAGCAGTCTTCAAAAAATGTAAGTAAGTTATCTTTAAGATGCCTTGAGAACCCAAGAGAGTGTCTTTCTGAAGCCATTACAAAAGAGAAGGCTGCCCCGGTATGTCTTAAGTTTCAGACATGCTCATGTATCTGCAAAACGTACCAGGTTGTCAGTGATGGTGCACTGGTGAAAGAAACAATGGATTAAATAGATCAGCTTCCATTTAAAGAATTTAGAAATAGGCAAAGAATTATTAATTCAGCTGGTGGTGTGCAACCGGCTGCAAATACAGAGACAAGGTGAGATGAATCAAACTGTTGTCACAATAGGTTTGACAACAGTGGGAAAATAATTTGAGGCAGAGCAGTCTTCTCCAATTTGACAGAAACAATGGATATGATTGACATGACTCAGCTGGTGATATTTGTGTTTGAAAATAGCAGTGTAAAGGGAGATATTGGACAAAGTCACCCGTGAAGAAATAAACAAGAGGGGAAGTTATTAAAAGTTCAAGAAGTACGTTATTTACAACAAAGTAACGATGGACCTGGTTTGTGTAAGCAGATGCAGCATCAGCTTTAACTGGATCCAAACAGGTTTTATCACACGCTGCAGACCGGACACTGATTTTCTAAATGATCACTGCCTTAGTTATCAGCCAGCACATTATGATGAATAATATGTTTCATCAAGTCCATTTAAGCCAGGTCTCCCCCTACGCAAAATGAGATGAGATTGTTGGGCCAAGGTAGAGTTTAGCAAAGGTTTTTCAGTCTTTTACCTGAGATCATAGAATCAAGAAATGGAGAAACATGATCTTGCCAACAAGGAGTTGTGGCCTGAGAACCTCTTGATGCTAACTGGCGAAGTGGTGCATAGGGATTGCCTGGGTCTGGTATGTACATTTTAGTTCACCAAAGAGTGTCATGTGAGGTCTCAAATAAAAGATGGTGTCACACTGGTCATCAATATCATTGTGAAATGCATATATGGATGTTGTGTAAGAAGTCATGCATATACACTGAAAAGTATGTTCTTAAAGGTCTGTGTCTATGGTCTGGGTACCAGGAAAGATGAAAAACAGGTTTTCTGTCAGACAAGAAATGTTTATCTATCTGCCTGTTTACATGTAAATTAAGTTTTGCATGGTTCACAATGGATCTCCTGTCTCCAGTCTGAACTGAATGCTGCTGAAGGATTGTGAAAACTTCCAAGAGAAAAAGGTAACATCATGGAGCGTGTGGGGCAGTGAACCCTATCTTGGTTGCACATCAAGGTTTGCTGTTATATATTTGGGGCACAACGGAGACACCCTGTCATCTTTCACCTAGGAAGTAAATGGAAAGCGAGTTTGCTTAATGAAAGAGGGATCTTGTCTAGGCTTAGTTGAAAATGCTGGAGAGAACTTTGGGTGAGATAAACTTCTTTAGACAGGAGCGTAACTTGTCAGCTAAGTTTACTCTCTAGAAAGCGTGTTGCCAGAGGAACAGAATACACCAGCTGTAGGATTGAATTCAGGTTCACCACTTTGCTTAACACCACAGTACTTAATATATAGGTTCTGCTAAGAATCCTCAGAATTTATATACTAAAGGTTTCTGAGGATTCGGGGATTGGTATATGTTTCTTGCTAACCTGTAAAGAGAAAATGAGGCATGTTGCAAAGATCTGGAAGGCAGTGCCTGTGCTGCCAGAGGCTGGTGTTTCAGGGAGCTGATCCACTAGACGCACAGACAAGACTTCCTTACGGTAGGGGCAGGTGGTGTTGAGGTGACTCTCAACTCTGGGTATTTCTGGTGTGCATCACAGGAGGAGTACTTTGCATTTCTGATTGACATTGCTAAAAAGTTGACAGTCAATTAAAAGCATCAGGACAAAAAAATTATGTTACACAGATTCAGTGAATTCATTCAGTGTGAAATTGGATTTGTGGATAGCTCAGATAAAAAAGCAGCACAGCACTTCCAGCCATGAAAATTAACAACTCTGGGTATGTCTACACTATGCCATTGTAGTGCAGACGTGAACTACATGTACTACATGTACTACACGGGGTGTTTCTGGCTATATGTACAAGAAACATGCAAAGATCATGCCTCATTAAGGATACTCTTGTATATTGCATATGGAAGTCAATGCAATTTTTGTGCTTTGTGTCTATTAGGTTAGTGTAGTATGCCCTATTGCTTTTTCTGGAGTTGCTATCCTTCCAGAATAACCACACTGCTAGAAAAAGAAAGAACGAAACAGGGCAGAGGCAAATTTAAAATACATACTGTATTTAGAAATGGGCCTTATCC
Source organism: Mauremys mutica (assembly GCF_020497125.1). Taxonomy (NCBI): domain Eukaryota; kingdom Metazoa; phylum Chordata; order Testudines; family Geoemydidae; genus Mauremys; species Mauremys mutica. Next base: position 88,941,364 of record NC_059080.1, on the reverse strand, counting down.
TTTAAGTTCAGAACTAGATTTGTATTGGAGTTCAGATTTTTCCCAAAGTTCAGGGCTGTTCTGATGTTATGCTCAAGTTTGGCCCCATTGTAGAGAAATAAGAGTGAGCCATGAAGATACAACAAGGCAAGGTACAAAAATTGCAGTTTAAATTCTCAAGCATAAATGCCAAGTGGAATATGTCTAATTATCTAGTTCCAGAACAGACTCTAAGTTTTTATCCTAATAAACCACAGAAAAGAGAGTTTAAAGCTAAAGATCAGTTAAGACTTTTCATAAATCATAAGATAGTATGGAAAAGCTGATACAATTTCAATAATTAGAATTTGTGTAAAGAAGTCTGTTTCCTTAATCCATCTTCTTTCAGTAAAAGAGGTCAAATGGCGCTAAGAGTCCATGTGACAGAGTGCAGGCTAACCTGTTAACTCCCTGCACTCTGATCACTCTGACACCAATTAGTATTTCCCTCCCTCCTCCCTCTCCAAGAAAGCTGATTGAGGTAATTAAAGATAATTAGCTAATCAGGCTGGTAGGCCGCATGAGCTAATTAGTCCATCAGCTCAAGATTGATAAAGAGACACAGGTGGGAAGTGCAGCAGGTGGGTAGGTGCAGCTAACACTAGTGCTAGCTGAACCCAGTCTCACAGAGGCCTCAGGGAAGGGAGACCTCTGCTCCTCTCAGTTCCTGAGGGAAGGGTCTAAAGCGCAGAGGACATTGTAAGTACAGTAGTATTATTGCATGGGACTGTAAGAGTTGGTGTAGGGAACTCAAATAAATGGCACAGTGGATACACAACCAGTAGAGTCCAAGCTAGTTCAAATGGTGTGAAAAAGGCAGGAGGGGAACACACCTTCTACAGACCAGTTATTTGTTTTAAGGAGTCATGTCTGACTCCTCCAGAGAGATTTAAACTTGCAAATACGAGGCTGAACGTGAAGGAACTGGAAAAATTAAAGAGAGGACTAAAAGAATTGTTATTGACATTAATGCAAGATGGTTGATGAAACATGAGAGGTGGCCTGATAAAGTCTGCAAGCATCCGTACCAGTGGGCAAACATTCCTACTTAATATCATTAATACTGCTTCTGAGAAGAGAACTTTGTGTCTGAGTTGCTGAAGGTGCCATCCACGAATGCAGAGAAGAAAGTGACAATAAGCTTTTTGCCATTTGTTCAAGACAATAAAAATAAAATGAGAAAGAAGAATGAACTTCTTGCGTGCAATCTGCAACAGAGTGAAATATGTCCAATTGTGAATTCCACTTTGAATCGTAACTAGGGTGACCAGACAGCAAGTGTGAAAAATCGGGACGGGGTGGGGGGTAATAGGAGCCTATATAAGAAAAAGACCCCAAAATCAGGACTGTCCCTATAAAATCGGGACATCTGGTCACCCTAATCATAACTTCCCATTTTTGAGCTATGTGCAGAGCACATGTCTAACCTTGCCCAAGGCAAGTCTATTATGATGTGCTCCAGACAGCTACCCTGCCCAAGAAAGGTGCCTGACACCTCATTGAAGATCCACCACTGAGAAGCCATCATTGAGCAATCTAGAGACATTAATTTTGATTGTCTCTCAATTACTAGCCCAATCCCATGGAAAAATGGATTTTCTAACAGGAGTGTCACTATAGCTGCAGGTTTTGCAGCTTCTCAGCTTGGGCATACCAAAAAACCTCTTTCCCTCATACTTCCTCCCTCGCAGGGTCCTAGAACCCATGCTCCAGCACAAGCCCAAACGTCTACACTGCAGTTAAACAGTCCCTTAGCCTGAGCCCCACAAGCCCAATTCAGCTGTATAGGCCAGCCACAGGTTTTTAATTGCAGTGTAGACATACCCTAAAGGGCTTGAGAGGTGCGAGGCCCTGTTTTTGGGAGCGAGGATGACTGGACTATGGAATCTCATGGCGCAAGGAAGGTTTGAGCCAGGGAAGTGTTCCCTAGAATCCCAGAGTTAGGAACAGTGACTAGACTCTACCCAGTCTCTGACCCAGTTGCCTTAGAAGCATTTGGGGCACTGCAATTGGGTCCACTTGCAACAGACAGGTGACTGTCTCTAGTCAGACTGGGCCAGGTTGTGACACAGTCATCCTAAGCATCTGACACATCAATGTTCAACACAAACCTTATTGAGAAAGTAGTAACACCTACCGGAGTCGTAGAGCACATGGTGGGGGTTCAAAAATTCTTCCAGAATCACCATCAGACTCATAGCTGGTTAATTGTGAAAAGAGGACAGATGCCCTAGTCTCCCAATGATCTCAGTGGAGCTCTTTGGAAGATTATGTCTCTGCATTTGTATGTATGTTGAAATTTGCAGTGAATATATATTGGACTTTCACTGAAACACAGCATGCATGTTATACTGCAAGCAGATCTACTAAGTTTACAAAAGCAACTAAAGGAGGTTTTGGAGCGACGTGGCGGATTATAGTCTGATGACACAACTGCCTCAGTCTCAATGGAAATCTGACTTGATCTAGTTAGCAACAAAGAATGGGAGCCACCCAAAGACAAAACTGGAAAACCATACCTAGAAGCCATTGAACCTGTCCATGACTGCTCCCAAATACAAAGGTCAGAGGTTGAGCACAGAGCAGTGGACTTGAGTTCCTTTCCTTTCTTTTAGCAGTTCACAGAGTCATAGATATTAAGGCCATGAGGGAACATTAGATCATCTAGTCTGACCTGTATTACAATTTAAAATGGAGGCTCCAGATTTCTAGCCCAAACCTATATTTTTAAAGGAGATTGTGTCACAGCTCATTAAATCAAAAGGGTAGAAAATCATGGGTTTAAAATTATGGCATATCCATGAATTCAGACTTGTCAGTTTTTAGAAGACTTGCCCTCCTCCCCATCTACGCAGTGAAATACACAGTCTGACATCATTATTTAGGATGACTATCAAAAGTACTTTAGAATGAATTGCTTATCACCAAATACAAACATGCTCAATCCAGTAATATTTATTCTGGCTAAAGTTCTATAGAATTTAATGGAGAGTTTTCCTGAAGTGAGGCCTGTAGGATCCGATCCGTTATACCAGATGGTACCGTATGGAAGAAATACTGAGCCTTTGACTCTCTTGATTTCTAATTAGGTTTCTAGTAATTAATATAGTTTACAGGCCTTGCATGAACTCAGCAGATTACCCATTCATGTAAATGATTAACTGAAAGGGGATTACTTCTGGCATAAGTTCAACCAAAAAGAATTTTCCAGCACTGAAAAGCTACTCTGACAAACTGGGAAATGGTAATACAGTATAAAAAATTGTAAATGTATTTTTCTAGCCCTGCAATTTTTCAAAATAATTAATATCAAAGCACGAAGAACACAAATATGATAATATAAAGATACATTTCGTATGGTCAATCACACTTTTTTTCTTTTATGAAATCAAAGCACATTCTCAATGGGATTCTTGGGAATGGAATTTAGCAAAAAGGTCCATTCTTTTTAAAAAATACTTAAATTGAATGAATTTTAGTCCCAATCTTACAAATCCATACTTTTGGGAAGGCCCCTGTGTCACGTATATGAGAATGCATGCCTGGCACCTTTATTGCTACAGTGAACTTTTGGGAGGACCAGATAAGCACTCTAATGAGTTCATACTCTTAGGAAACCACTACAGTGTCCTAACTGAGACAGTTTGAAGGTCACGGGCAGGACTGAAGAAAAAGTTCAGTTTGTAAGTATTAACATCTCAGTAACCTTCTACAGGAGAAAAATATTGAGGATACCAGCACCGTTATTTCAAAACATTACAAAAACTCTAGCAAAGAACATTTTGAATGGTATTTTTGAAATGTAAAAAACATAGTGAAAAGTTTAAATCTGAAGCCGTATTCCTGTAACCCTTGTATGCATGAGTAGTGTCATTGAGTTCAATGGGATTACTTGTGCAAAATTACTCCTATGCATACATGTTTGTGGGAGTGTTTGATATGTTCTCTGTAATACAATCAGTGTAACTTCAAAGACTCTTTTTCTGGTCATTCTAAGACATTAGATAAATATTAGAATAAGGCGTTGGTTTAAGTTTTCATAACACAATGAAACCTGATTTAAACAGCCACCCAAGAAAACAGATTGTCTTGCAGAATCAGCTAAAGGCCAAACTCCAAAAACTTTCAGCTGAATTCAGTCCTCATGTATGCACACTGAAATCAATGGAGATACGCCAGTGAGGGTCAATGGAGCTGCTTCCTCTGCACCCATCTTCAAGTAATGACATTTCCTGCTAACTAGCCTAGTCCAGGGTACTTATCTGGGTTTCCAAAGACTTTTTGGAGGACTTTGCACAGTTGATGCACATCTGTCTTTGGCAGGAGTTCCCTTGGTTTAAATGTAGCCAGCAACAGATTAGTGGATGACACCAACACACAAATTTGAACCAAACTGGGAAGAGGCATGAAGAGGTTATAGTAGTGAAGGCTGCAGACAATGAGATTGTCCCAGGAAAATGAACTAAAATAGCAGATATACAAATTAAGGGGAGAGAAGAATGGGCAGCCATAATAATCACATTAAAACAAGTTTATTTTCATCCAGTCTCCTTAACAGTGTTGTAGCATAACATTTTAATATAACCAGAACCTGAAATTGCTGTAAATAAGGTGTGGGACCAGTTTTGGGATGTTGTTTGCTAAGATGAGGTGATGATTTCTGATCTGGCACCACTGAAGTTAATGGGAGCTTTGCTATATTGACTTCAATAGATGTAGGAGCAAAGCTACAAGACAGGATCTCTGTCTTAAGAAGTTGCCCACATTAGAAAAAGGACTCCATCGCCATTAAATGCTATAGTCTGAATTCAAAATAACTTTTTTTAAATTCTTGGTTATTAAATATATAAATCCCTTAAATTTTCTATAGACTTTGGGCCAAATTCATCCCTGTGGAACTCCATTGAAGGGAATGGAATAAGAATAGGGGTGAATTTGGCCCACTATACTTATGTTCTGTGTTATTTTAACTAGATGTATTTTTTAAAATAGGTGCATGAAATAAATAATTGGGAGGGTGGATTTATGTTAGAAGAGGCATTACTAAACTGAAGAGAAAATCCCCAAAATGATACTCAGTGATTAAGTACATGGAATATAGGATTTCAGTGTTTGCAAATCCTTTTTTCAAATCAATTTGTGGCATTAATCTTCTAATGGCATTATTCCCTTGGAATATATGCTGGATTAAGGAGTCACGATGAGGCAAAGTACAAAAATCCAAATTAATCTCTCTATAGTGGATACTGAACAGGATGCATTTTTAACTACTTTGTTCTAGAGCAGGTTCTGTTCCTATCCTCACCCCAGTTATTACACAGTGGAAAGAACATGCAAGTGTGTTTACGTGGGGCACTCAAACAGTGGTGCGATCACAAACCACCTCCCTGCATAGCAACTGGGAGATACATCTGATCTTTCATTAGCCAATCCTGCCCTGTCCAGTGTGGGTACCCTACTGAGGGAAGAAGACACAGAGTCTTTTCATCGTGCAGCAGTAGAACAAGTACACAAGACTGCACATTGGAGGGAAAGTCGACCATTGCACTGCTGGGTAAGGAGAACATGACCAGGCCCATACACTGCAATCTGCAGCACATGCTAATCCAGGGCACAAACTGGGCCATTCCAAAGCAATGTTAGTGTTTACTCCACCACTCTGCAGCTGTCTGACCAGAGTCATCCTGCTCTGCACTGGAATCACTCTGCTGCCCCCTTTCCCATCATAGCTCCTGCAAGTAAGGCCAGAGATATACCCTAAGGGAGGAAGAAATTAGGTCACTGCCAAACAGCATTTCTAGATGCTGTTGCTGTGGCACTAGATTTTCTGCATAATCCTTTAAAAACCTGTAGCACTGAAAGCATTTTTGAACGGACAGTGCACCCCATGAAGTGTTAGTGTCAAAGCATTAATGTTAGCTTTAAGCTAAAGAACTTGAATGAGTCTTTAAACAAATACTCAAATGCCAGGAGCACAGATTGTCACAAACTGCAATTTAACAGGCTCTGTGGCATTGCAGTGAGAGTGCAGCATTCTGTTTCATCAGCACCTGAGCCTTTGTTGCAGGAAAGAAGGGAACAGCTTGTCCACATTTCAACCCCCACCACTCGATTACCAAGCAGGAAGGAAAAGAGCAAGGCAAAGCAGTGGGTCGGATAGACTGGAGACAGATAGACTGATCTGACAGTGGCAGCAACTATGAGATGATGTGCTCAGAGACGTGACATGAGATGGAACACAGTGAGATGATAAAAGCGTAGCTCACAGAATGGGACCAATCGGAATGAGCATCACCCATGCAAAGAAACTAGCATCGGGAGTCAGGATAGCATTACTATTCCTAGCGTAGGATAATACTAAAGAATGATAAAGGCCAGTAGAGACCTACTTGGAGAATTATAGTAGCTGGAAATGGAAAAGACTTATTAGGCCAACTCCTCCATCCCCCTGCCAGAGCAGTGTAGTGAGTTCACTGCAGTATGTTTTCTATTCTTTTTTTCCAGTCTAGTGTAAACACCCCATCCCAAGCACAACTGGGAGACTTTTTCACAATCTAATACTGTCAAGAAGATTTTCCTGATATTCACTCCAGGTTTTTCCTGTCTTAATCTCATCCTGTTTACTCCTAGCTATACCCCTGTGCATCGCCCTAGATAATTCCTCCCTCGCCTTGGTGTTTAAACCATGCAGCTATTTACAGACTGGTATCATGTTTACCCACACCACCTGTCTTTTAGCCAAACTATGTAATTGCTTTTAAATCAGTCCCTCCAGCCCCGCTGATCAATTTTTTTGTTCTTTGCCAAATGCCTTCTGGTTTGCCAGTATCTTTGGTGGTTTGGGTAGGTTTTGCTGGGTTCATGATTTATTATCAGTGAGCCTCTGTTTGTGATCACAGTAGCTTTCTGTGTGTTGGGGACACAGACTCCTCTGAGGAGGGATTTAGTAACTCATATTCCTTAATTTTTATTAATGTATTATTTGAATGGATTTAATGCTCACTCAGGGGGCCATTCTCATGGTCCTGGAGATGAAGGTACTCTGTTTACCCACAAAACAGATACAGACGCTCCTCGACTTATGCAAGCGTTCCGTTCCAGAACTCCTTGCATAACTCGAATTTTGCATAAGTTGGGAATGTATACCCGACCATTATGCAAAAATAATAATAATAATTAATAAAAATTTCTAGCTTATGGAATTTACAGAACTTTTTCCATAAGTGCAGATTTGCATGTCGGGTTTGCATAACCCGGGGAGCGTCTGTACAACGCAGGAAATGGCAGAGCAAGCTTCCATATATAGCCCTATGCTTCCTCCTTGACCCAGAAGAATTGCCTCTGCAGATGAGGGTTGTTCAGTCTCCATGAGTAATACAGTCCTTAGCCTTTCTTCTGTGACTGTAGACACAATTGCTTACCAGTAGTCAGGGCTGAATTTAGGGGCAAGCAAGCCAGGTGACCGCCTGGGGTGCTGGGCTCGGGGTGCTGTAAGGTATTCAAACGTTTAACAAATGGAGGGGTGAGGATGCCAAAGACACTCCTCGGCTGGGGTGCCATTTGATCTAGGGCTGGCCCTGCTAGTAGTAGTCATGGTGGTGTGTCTTGGTTTGTGGACTCTTGTCGACTAGGAACTGAACTGATATTGCCATACAGTTAAATATACAGGGACAGCTCCTGCAAACTTTACTCAGTCAAAACTGACTTCAGCTGGAGCTGTGACTGAGCAAGGATTTCAAGTTTGGCCCATGATAGAATTGCATCAGTTTACAGTCCAGACAATCGAGTACCTAAGGTGAATGAAAATGAGCTAGCCTCTATTATCCCTCTTACTAAAACATTTCCAACCAAAGTATGCAAACTATTTAAATGCTCTGCTTTGCTCACATTCCTGCAGTTTTTTTGGAGTGTACCGAGGGTGAGTGAAGAGGTGGAGGAAACAAAGAGCTTTTTCTTCAGATACTCGTGTAATTTGATCTATAAACTGACTCAGCCCTTGTAAAATCAGCTGTTTCCAACAGCCTGTGGGAGGTAGAAAGCTCAGTACCGAAGTCCATGCAATGACTTCCTCATTTTTTTACTATTAATTTATTCTAAAAAGAAAACTGACAAGACTAGTCAAATGAATTATTCGTGGACCTGGTTACAAAAAGAGGTTTTGCTAAATATTTTGCGAGACCTGATAGTTCAAAATCAGCAGAACAAACAGCCCAACAAATTGCAGTTGATCAACCGGTTTGTAGTGAGCAGCTGATTTCAAATTTGTGAAGACAGAAACTCTCTGGTAGACAACAACAATAAAAAATGAAACCACCCAGACAAATCTGGCATTTAAGGAAGAGAGAACTTCACTTCTAGAGCATGGTACATTTGTTTTCCAAGCCATGAAAGTGCTTTAAAAGGTGCAACGGATCCTTTATTCCAGAAATGGAAAAGACAGGTATGTAACTTTGTCTATTAAAAATATTACAGTCCCAATGCATGAAAAGTTACAAATGTAAACAACATTGCTTTACATGTATATATAATTCTGCTTTATATTATATCATTTGTTTTGTACATTGGTCATGAGAAACATAGTTGTGACTAATCAACTAATAAATAAATTGTATTTAAAAGTTCTCCTTTCCCACCTCTGCACAGACATGAAAACCAAATAAAACATTTAAAAACAAAGTGGCATAAAAATTAGCTGTATGTAAAAGGACTGTTTGCCAACAGACTTTGTTTTTATCATTTCTTCCTTCAGCCTAATTGCTGGTAAAATAGCATAAGAACTATATATGAAGGACCCAGTGTTTCTTCTGCTACTTTACAATTTTGTTTTTCTTTTGAGAGAAGTAATGCTTGCACTGTACCTGAAATTAGCTGGTAAAAGCAAATCACAAGGCTTTTCTGGCTGGTGTAAATACAGAGGGTAAAATCCGAACTCCATTGAAGCCAGTGGGAGCCTTTCCAGAATGTCATCCCCAACACTTGGCACTGAGATGTCTGCAAATAATTTTTATGTGGACTGTTAGGCAGGAGGTGAAATAGAGGCCACCCATCCAGGTATCCCCCTCCACTGATGAGATAAACTGGCTTTTAGGACTACTATACCCAATGAACTAACATAAAATGGCACCAATATAGCAGAGACTTGGGATCATTAGATCCACTTGTGCAAAATTTTGTGCACCTCCACTGCTAAACATCCTCAGCTCCCTTTGAAGGCAACAGGAATTGCAATGAGTTCAGAATCTGGTCCACTGAATCGTATACTATTGATACTGACATGGAGAGAATGGTGTGAGAGTAGCTAAGAAATTCCTGATAATATCCACTATTGGGGGGGGGCAGGTAACCAATTAATAAATGTTGCTAAAAACTGTTCTACCTATGTTTGTCAATCCTCTGAAAGAAGCAAACCAGAGTTCCCAGGATAGATGTGAAGAGGGCATCTTGAAGAGATCCCCATTTCAGTTGATTATGAACCAAATCCAAAGGAAGAAATCCTCTGTGGAAAAGGGAAAACTTCAGTGCTCATCAGGCACTAGATTCTTCAGGGGCTTACACACTGGGAAATCTGACGGCGAAAGCAAAAGAGAAAGTGAAGGAGCAGAAATCAGTAACTCTAGACCAGATAATCAGAATGAGGAGCAAGCTCCCCATGTAGCAGGTAATGCTGATACCACAGTGATGGGTGCATTAGAAATGTATTGATGAATGAGTGCTTGGTTTTACTGCTAGCCAGAATCCTCTGATTTGTTGTTGGTAGTTTATTTTGTATGTGTTGTTTTCTCCTGATTAAGCCATTATCATGCTGTGCCTTATAATCTGAGGGACATAAATCAAGAACTGGGACCCATGTTGCTGAGGCTGGAGGGATAAAGCTTTTGAGTTACCTCACTCTTGATTCCTAGTGCCAGAAGTCAATATCAGAGTCAGCTCATCAGTTGCAGAGTTTATGTGGGACATCAGCACCTCAAGTGGTAGCTTGGTTTGCTTGTGTGCAAGGTCAGCTTCTGCGCACCCTGCTGCTAGAGCAATTTTAAGACAACAACAAAAGCAGATATTTCTCACCACTTGATATCGTGAGGCTGGAAATCAATCTTCTAATTTGTGTGTGTATACAAGGTTGCTATTAACCTTTGTGCCACGGAAGAAATAAAGCTATTATTGAAAGGCTGGTGGAAGGTGAGGTTTACAAAAGGGGTGAAGATGGGGTGGAGAGGCAAAATGTAGAAAGACGGGGTTACTGTCTTTTGTGCAGCTTTTGGCTGCTCATTTTTGGCTAGGGGTATTAAGTAAAATTGCTGCAGGAGTATTTTTACATATTTGCTAAGTGTTCCTAAAGGCCAGGATAGGTGCACTGTTACTTTATGTACGAATTGGAATGAATAAATAAGATGAAAAAGGGGTTGCTGTGCAGAGCCAAGACTCGCCAAGAGCCACCTCAGTACCTACTCGGCAAGGTTAACGGATGGTAGAGACAGTGGTCAGAGCTGTCGCTGAAGGACGGAGCAGAAGCCTTGTGGGATTGCACTGCAAGGACTAATTGAACTGGTGAAGCTCCATTGCCTGTACTTCCAAACTATACCAGCACTGTAATAGTCAGGCTGAACTGAGGGGGTTATAATACTTGTGCAGGACTAGTGAAGGGGTAATGATACACAGAATACATCCGCTTAGTGATTTACAAGCATTTTGTGTGCTTGAACTGGTGCTGTAAGTGTCAAAAGTCTCTAGTGTAGACCAGCCCAAAGACTTCACTAGAGACTTTTGACACTAACAGAATCAGATACCATAAGGTACCATCAACATCAGGGCATCAGGTACCATCAACCAGGGCATGGTGAACCTTTTCCCATTACTCAGGGTAACAATGGACAATTGACATGGTACAGAGGTTCCACCAGTAATCTCTAAAATGGGAACGCAGCCATTTCCACAAGTTCTGCCAGGGTCAGTATGTTTCATTATGTCTTAAGATGACAGTTGTAGTTACACAAGACAAAATCTCATCAATAAGATTACTGTTAAAGATAACCACAATCCTGGTTTGTTTGGTTATGCAGACAAACCTCCACATCTCATTTCCAAAACAAACACAACATCTGGTATGTGGAGCGTTAAGCAGTTCATGCAGAAACTGGGTAAGAAGCCCAACAGCAAGAATATGGACCTAAATAATTGTGAATTAGATGCAACAGATTTATTGGAGCTGGGTAAGCACAAGTTTTCCCACCTACCTACTGAAAGCTTCTGGAACAAAGTCTTCTATTCTCATTTGCCAATGAAATAGTCCAACCCCACTCCTTTCCTCTCCCCCTCTGGTAATGATACTTTCTTCTTATTCAGGATTTTCATCTGAAGATCCCAAAGGATTTTGCAAACATTAACAATTTAAGCCACAAAGCAATGCTGTGAATCAGGTAGATAGCCTTATACCCATTCTACAGATAGGGAAACGGAGGCACAGTTTATTCTGAAGACAAATCACTCTGTATCATGTTACCATATTAGTTTAGAAAAGCACGTCTATAATAAGGCATATTGACACACACACATTCACAAATTAAGTTGGTTATTTTTGCTGTTGTTTGTTTTACCTCTAGTTGCTGTGTTACCTTTTCTACCAGAGCTGGAGGAGCTCAATCTTTCCTGGAATGATTTTGTGGGAGGGGTTCTGAAACCCCTTGCTCTTCGGCTCCATCATGTGAGCAAATTAAAAATCCTCCAACTAAACAACTGCAAGTTGACAGCTGAGGATGTTACTTCTTTAGGTATAGTATGGCAGTTACGTTTACTTTCCAAACCACTCATTACCAAGGGTCTATTGTGAGCTATTAAATCTATACTTCCATCACACCACAGCAGCCAAAATCTCAATCTGTGTCTGTAAACTCTCAGCTATAAAGAAGTGTAAAACACATATACTTGTGAATAACTTTATACATAAGATTAGTCCCATTGAGTTCAATGGGGCTATTCATGGGCAAAAAGTCACTCACATGCAGAATGGTTGAAGAATCAGCGCCTATTTGTGCAAGTGCAACAAAATTACTCAAACTGGCTTAACATTTTAAGCAACGAGCTTGAAATGCCTGCTGGTAGACTGCTCAGAATTGGAAGATCAAATCATAGCACGATCAGTTTAGGCCTTTTTCCTTCAGCAGCAGATATAGGGAGCTCCGTGCAGATGAAGATACTGATATCTTTTGGAAGAGACCTTAAAAACAGACAGGCTGTCTGTTCAGTGTAAGCATTCAAGATCACTCTGCTTTTTGGAAGAAATTTGGCCAAGATTTGCTGTCCTCTCACTGTTTTGCTGTAATTGGCTGCAACAGGCCACCCAACAAAGGGTGAAGTCCCATTTTAGAGATGGTATTTGTATAAGGCCTGGTCTACACTAGGACTTTAAATCGAATTTAGCAGCGTTAATTCGAACTAACCGCTCAACCGTCCACACCAGGAAGCCGTTTAATTCGACCTAGAGAGCTCTTTAGTTCGAATTCGGTACTCCACCCTGATGAGGGGAGTAGCGCTAAATTCGACATGGCTATCTCGAATTAGGCTATGTGTGGATGCAAATCGAACTTAGTAGCTCGGGGAGCTATCCCACAGTGCACCACTCTGTTGACACTCTGGACAGCAGTCCAAGCTTGGATTCTCTGACCAGCCACACAGGAAACGACCCAGGAAAATTTGAATTCCTTTTCCTCTCTGGGCACTTTGAATCTGATGTCCTGGTTGGACATCGGGGCGAGCTCAGCAGCACCTGCAACGATGCAGAGCTCTCTAGCAGAGGAGTCCATGCAATCCCAGAATAGAAAGAGGTCCCCAGCATGGACAGACCGGGAAGTCCTGGATCTGATCGCTGTGTGGGGTGATGAGTCTGTGCTTTCGGAGCTGCGCTCCAACAAACGGAATGCAAAGACCTACGAGAAGATCTCCAAAGCCATGGCACTCAGAGGATACAGCCGGGATACAACGCAGTGCCGCGTGAAAATCAAGGACCTGAGACAAGGCTACCAAAAAGTCAGAGCAGCAAACGGACGCTCCGGAGCCCAGCCCCAGACATGCCGCTTCTACGAGGCACTGCATGCCATTCAGGGTGGGTCTGCCACCACTGCCCCACCAGTGACCGTGGACTCTGAGGATGGGATAGTGTCGACGGGCAGTTCCTCGGCGATGTTCGCCGATGGGGAAGGTGAGGAAGGGTTTGTGGAGAACGACGCAGGTGACAGCGCTTACAATACCGCTTTCCCCGACAGCCAGGATCTCTTCATCACCCTCACAGAGATCCCCTACCAACTCTCCCCGGCCGTTAACCCGGACTCAGAATCAGGGGAAGGATCAGTCGGTAAGTGCTATAAACATGGAAACATTTATTTTTTAAAAAACAGGAATAAAAACTATATAAAAACTTTTCCATATAAAACTATATAAAAAGAAGGTCCACACATATAGGGATGGAACAGAAATCCTCTGGGGACACTTCCACGAAGCTCTCGTAGAGGAGCTCGAAAAGTCTCCGCAGGAGGTTCCTGGGGAGAGGTGCCTTATTTGGTGCTCCGTGGAAGCACACTCTTCCGCGCCAGGCCATCCTAACGTACAGCGGAATCATTGCCTCCACCAGCATGGCAGCATACGGTCCTGGTCTGTGCAGGGATTCTCGCAGCATCCTCTCTCTCTCTCTCTCTCCGAGTGACCCGCCTCAGGGTAATCTCGTTCGGCGACTGCTGCATCTAATTAGGGCAATTAGTGTACTGTTACTATTGTGAATGCTTGACTTTTACTTTGCATAGCAATGACCTTCGTTTAACAGCCACGTGTTGGAGGCCGCAGAGGAAAAGCATACAGTGATCTTTCCCGGGCAAAGCCGCGAGGGGCTGGAACAGGGTCAGACTTTATGCTTTCCAGATTGCCTTCAGCGGGAGGGCACAGCTATCCATTAACTGTTAAGCAGCCTATAGTGTAGTGCTTACCAGGCCTGGCTGCTACACGGATTCAGCTGTACCGCCCCGCTTGTCCAATCTCCTGTGCAAGACCGCAGCCAATGAAAGCGTATTCCGAAATCTCGAACTTGTCCTGAGAGCTCGTGAGACTAGGTGCCCTGTATGGTCTTGTTCACAGAAACTGAGTAGACTGTGTTCAGTGTTCGCAAACATGTATCTTTTCAAGGAAATCACTTCCTTTTTCCCATCACACAGCTGCGGCCCTTTCACGAACTGCCCCGGCATCCCCCTCACAGAGGCTGGCGCAGATTAGGCGGCGAAAGAAAAAGACTAGGGACGACATGGTCTCGGAACTGATGGCCTGCTCCAGAGCCGAGGCGGCCGAGCAGAGACAGTGGAGGGAGACCCTATGTCAGCACCAGCGCTCACACAGCGAACGGGAGGACAGGTGGCGGCAGGAAGACCAGCAGGCGACTCAAACGCTGCTTGGGCTAATGAGGGAGCAAACGGACACGCTCCGGCGCCTTGTAGATGTTCTGCAGGACCGCAGGCAGGAGCAGAGAGCCCCCCTGAACTGTATCTGCAACCGCCCTCCCCCACCACAAAGTCCTGTCCCCCCCTCACCCAAAATCACAAGAAGGAGGGGCGCTAGGGACCGTGAAAACTGTCACTCCACCCCAGCAGAGCGCTCATGTACCAAACAGCTCTCATGCCATAAATTTTGAGAAGTGCTTCCCTTCCTGGATCACCCAGTCCCAAATCCAAGTTTCATCTCCCCACTGTGTAGTTGAGTATTAAGAGTAGTTTGTTGTTATTCACTGTTTCCGTCACGTTTTCCTTGTCAGAAGACTTTGTGTGAAGGGGGGGAGGGGTTTTTTAATTGCATAGGACAGCCTCCATTACCAGGGTACAGACTTGGGGGCAGGATCAACAGCAGGACACACACAGACTGCAGTCACTAGGCACCAGGGTCAGTCTGTGAGGTGTATGCTGCCCCGGGTCAGTCTGTGAGGTGTATGCTGCCCCAGGGTCCTAGCGCCTGCCATCCACAAATGGCAAGGCAGGCTGCCCTTACCATGCCCTTCCACCCTAGCCACGAGCCTCTCCGATGCCCTGAGCCCCAGCAAGAGCCCTCATCCACGGTCACATACTCACCCTTCCCACACACCCCTCACCCCTTCCTACGCCCCAACCCCCAGCCCAGAGCCTGCATCCAAACTCCGTCCCAAAGACGGCACCCCTCACCCCTTCCTGCAAACCCACCCCTTCCTGCACACCCACCTGCAACCGTCCTCCCCCCAGAGACGGCTGTAGGAGCAGGAGCCTGTCATTCCTCTAGTGTAGAAGTGGTCTGTACATCAGTGCACACCGTACCCACCACAGTCTGCGTCCATGTTTCAACCCTTGAACAGGAATTCATAATTAAAGAAAACTTTGTTAATAATCAGTGTTCCATTAAATTTATTTTAAAACATGTGTTGGAAGGGGGGAAACCTGGAGAACGGGGTATGTAACCGCAGATCGAAGTCAACAGTCACTGAAACAGGCTGAGATTCAGCTTCTCTGTAAATCAACTGGAGAGTCATAGGTTACCCTGCTCTCCGAGGAACCTAGCTTTCAAAGCCTCCCGGATGCACAGCGCTTCCCGCTGGGATCTTCTATCGGCACGGCTGTCTGGCTGAGTGTAATCATCAGCCAGGCGATTTGCCTCAACATCCCATCCCACCATAAAGGTCTCCCCCTTGCTCTCACAGAGATTGTGGAGCACACAGCAAGCAGCAATAACAACGGGGATATTTTTTTCGCTGAGGTCCGAGCGAGTCAGTAAGCTCCGCCATCTCCCCTTGAGACGTCCGAAAGCACACTCCACCACCATTCTGCACTTGCTCAGCCGGTAGTTGAAGAGTTCCTTCTCACTGTCCAAGGCGCCTGTATAGGGCTTCATGAGCCAGGGCATTAGCGGGTAGGCTGGGTCCCCGAGGATCACTGTAGGCATCTGCACATCCCCAACCGTTATTTTGTGGTCCGGGAAGAAACTACCTGCCTGGAGGCGTTTAAACAGACCAGAGTTCCTGAACACACGCGCGTCATGAACCTTGCCCGGCCACCCGACGTAGATGTTGGTAAAACGTCCCCTATGGTCCACCAGTGCTTGCAGCACCATAGAAAAGTAGCCCTTTCGGTTAATGTACTGGCTGGCCTGGTGGGCTGGTCCCAGGATAGGGATGTGAGTCCCATCTATAGCCCCACCGCAGTTTGGGAATCCCATCGCGCCGAAGCCATCTATGACGACCTGGACGTTTCCTAGAGTCACTACCTTTGAGAGCAGTTGCTCAACGATTGCGTGGGCTACTTGAATCACAGCAAGCCCTACGGTAGATTTGCTCACGCCAAAGTGGTTCGCTACTGACCGGTAGCTGTCTGGCGTTGCAAGTTTCCAGAGGGCTATGGCCACTCGCTTCTGCACACTCAGGGCTGCTCGCATCCGGGTGTCCTGGCGCTTCAGGGCAGGGGACAGCAAGTCACAGAGTTCAAGGAAAGTGCCCTTACGCATCCTGAAGTTTCGCAGCCACTGTGATTCATCCCAGACCTGCAGCACTATGCGGTCCCACCAGTCCGTGCTTGTTTCCCAGGCCCAGAATCGCCGTTCCACACCATGAACTTGACCCATTGCCACCATGATCTCCACGGCGCGGCGTACCCTGCTTTGTGAGAGGTCTGCGCCACTCTGTGACTTCCTGTCCTCACCGCGCTGACGGAGCCTCCTCGCCTGATTTCTCAGCAGCTGACTGTGGAAGAGGTGGACGATAAGGTGCGAGGAGTTGACAACGGCCATAAGTGCAGCGATGATCGCAGCGGGCTCCATGCTCGCAGTGCTGTGGCGTCCACGCTGTAACCGACCAGAGAAGGGCGCGAACAGATTTTCCGCCGGCGCTTTCAGGGAGGGAGGGTGTGATTGACGGTTCAATGATGACAGTTACCCAAAACCACCCTCGACACATTTTTTCCCCCAGCAGGCATTGGGGGCTCTACCCAGCATTCCAATGGGTGGCGGGTACTGCGGGAACTGTGGGATAGCTTCCCACAGTGCACCGCTTCCAAAGTCGACGCTGGCCCCGTTACTGTGGACTCAGACAGTCGAATTAGTGTACTTAGTGTGGATACACAAATTCGACTTCATAAGGTCGATTCCACAAATTCGAGTTAAGTAGATTCGAAATAGTCTTGTAGTGTAGACGTACCCTAAGAGACCTTGATCTTGCAAACACTTACCACTGAACATAGAATTTATACTGTGAGTGAGTTGATTGTGTACGTACAAAGGAAGGGCAAACCCAGTGGAGTTGGGGCTCTGCAAGTTTATGGATTATTTTGGAGGTTCACAAACTATGGCATGAGCTTGAGTCTGCTTTTAATTTATTGTTTGATTTTTTTTCTCATTCCTTTTTTTATACTCTCTACCTTTCTTTTCTTTCTTGTGTGTTTTATATTTTATCTGTTCCAGTGGATATTTTTTCCCTTTAGCTTGTCTCTGCCTTTTTATCCACCAGCTCTCTCAGTGCTGTAAAAAAACCTGCCCCCACAAGGGGAGTAGCTACCAGCACTGGGAGCGCTGCTCCCAGCACTGGTGCACTGTCTACACTGCCACTTTACAGCGCTGAAACTTGCGTCGCTCAGGGGGGTGTTTTTTCACACCCCCGAGCGAGAAAGTTTCAGCACTGTAAAGTGGCAGTGTAGACAAGACCTAAGTGTCAAGGGTGGAGAGTAGGAGGGTTGTGTGTGTTTCCAGGTATGTGTACTTATGCAACAGCAAATCACCTCCTGACTTGCACTTTCTTTTTCAAAGAAGAAAACCCAACAAAACTGCATAATTAAAATGAGAATGAAATGACTAGTGACATCCTTTCATATTGTGTTAAACTGTATTTTTATCCTGTACTGAAAATAGTATCTAGAATGATTCATCTTAGACTTCTGGGTGCTTTGTAACAGGAGAGGCACTTGAAACCATTCCTCACCTTGAAGAACTGGATTTATCCTGGAATAATAGCATAGGTGGAAAACTATCCGTCTTGACCAAAAGATTCCAGACAGGCTGCAAGATCAAAATCCTAAAATTTACAGATTGCAGTCTAACAGCAAAAGATGGAGAATCTCTAGGTAAGTGTATTTCATGTACCTATGTTGAAATACTGGCTCCTCAGAACTGCAACTGTTTTGGTTTCAGTTTTGGCATTTTACAAGAATCAATATTAAGCTTAGTGTTGATTGAAAGTTATTACATTTCTGGCTGGCCACTATAACATTATCTGTATTGGTTTCCAAAGAAGCCCTTTTTTCTAACCATATGAGGTAGGATAATTTTGTGGTTATAGCATGAGGTTGGGAAGAGGGATATTTGGGCTTGAATCTCAATGTTGCCAGTGATTTCCTGTGTGACCTTGGGCAAGTCACTTAGGCCAAAATTTTCCAAGCTGAGAGTCTACAGTTAGACAATTAAATGTGTATTTAAGCATGTGAATAAAAATGGCCTGATTTTTAGAGGTCTGGAGACTCTTCAAACAGAGAAAGACTTAAGTGAGAGCTTCAAGTGCTAAGCCTCTCTGAAAATCAGGCCATTTATATTTATGTGACTAAATTTGGGAACCCAAGCCCCAACGCTGTGAAGCTCATTACATGAATAGGGCCCAAATGTATAATTGGCCCAAGTCTGTCTGTGCCATGGTTTTTACCATCCCAAAATGGGGTAGGAATACCTGTTTCACCAAGAAGTGTGCTAGTGTGGACGAAGGTACTAGAAATATGTTGTTTATTCACTTGTAGGGCCTGACCCAAAGCCGTGGAAGTCAGTGGAAAGATGCCATAGTTTGGCATTTATGATCCTTGCAGTGTTCAACATTTCCTGAACCTTGTGGGTTTTTTGGTGGAGGATTCATGGGGTTCGCAAAACTAGTTGAGTTTATGACACTTATTTTTTCCCTCTACACCCACCCCATGACTTAATACTGTGTTCTTTTGAAGTGATTCTGTATTTTGAAAGAGTTTTTCTGTCTAAAGGGAAACTTTTGTGCTATGAACTAAAGATAAAGGATTAAACCTTCTTCCCACTCCCCAAAGCTAGAATAGCTCCAGTGGGTGGTCTGTATTCAATATATATAGTTCATCCTTTTGCATTAGAGTGTTCTCTCTTCCCCTCACTGTTCCTTGTTGTACAGTTCTTTGTATTTTTTCCATTTTCTCACCCTACTGTTTCACTGATTTTATTTCTCTGGTCCCTCCTAACTCCTTTGTTCACTGCATTTCTTAAGCAGGCCATGAACCCAATTAATCTAAATCAAACTTTTGAGCCCATGTTGTTAGAATGTGTTTGAATGTAGACAAAACAAGTTGGCTCATTCCTGTTTATAGTGGTGTTTTCTGCAATATCCTTTCAGTAAATCTGGTAACTAATCAATTCTGTTTTCCTTTTATTTCAGCTCAGGTTCTAAATGTCATCCATGACCTTGAAGTATTAGATATTTCTATTAACAGAAACATTGGCTGCAGTCTGAAGAGTATTGCTCAGGAATTGAAAAATGTGCCAGTTTTGAAAGAATTACATTTGCACATGTGTGGATTAAAGCAAGATGGCCTCCAGTATTTAGGTTAGTCTAGATTTAGTGTGGTTTAGATTTGGAATCCCAAATCTAAATCTAAAACCCATCTAAAGAAATGTCTAGGCTACAGGCAATGAAATAGGTATTTTGTGTGATAGAAATCATAAGAATCATAACAATGTCAAAAATAATGATAGACAATTATTCTCTTCTGTTTGGGGACTAAGTTGTTTAGTAAAGGAAACAGACTTTCAGCTCTAGTTTCTTGGTTCAAAGTCATCTTAAGGGGCTAGTAACACAGGTATGTCTACATTGCAATGTAAGCCCAGGGTTAGTGAGGTTTGAGTCAGCTGACCCATGTTAGGGAACCCTAGGCTTGAGCATCTACACTGTATTTTAACCCTAGGTTAAGACTTTTGTGACCCATGCTCAAACCTAGGGCTCTGGCATCCACACTGCAGTGCGCAGACCCAAGCCAAAATAATCATATCCCAGAGTCCCTAGAGCTTCGCCCTCCCTACCTCCTGAAATGTGGCTGCTCTAGCCCTAGGAGTGTAGTGCACTGTGGGGAAACTTTACTTCCTGGCCTGCACCTTACCAGGAAGTAGCTCACTTTGCAAAAGGCTTGACCAGTTCACTTTTGCAAACCCAGGAGGCTCTCTGATAGTATGCTTGCAAATTGGTGATCAGAACAGAATGGGTTAACACTGACCTGAGCTGCTGCCATTTGCTGGAGAGGCGGGGTGAGGGGAGGTTGAGGGTCTTCCATTTTCAATAGAGTGATTGCAAATTGTTGAGATAGAGAGGACTAAGTAAATTGTCCCATGGAATTGTGGGTTACTTCTGGATGACTCCCGGGACCTGAGTCAAGTAGGGCTGTGACTACACTGTAAAGCAATAGGGCTCAGATCCTGGGCCTCAGCTTGACTTGAGCTTGGACTTTGCAGCCCTGCAGGGTTCTGGGTCCATGGGTCCAAGCCCTGGGTTAGCACAACTGTAGTATAATGTAGATGCCCAGGCTCAAGCATGAGCTTACATTGCAGTATAGACATAACCTAAAAGTCATCACCTGAAGTCTGTCCAGATTATCTTTGTCTAGTTCCTAGTGGACTAATTATTCACCACACAAAACTCAGTATCACAGTTGGTGCTATTTGGCACCCTTGACGGTATTCTCAGTAAATAGACTAGTATTAACGGGTATGAAGGGTGAGCTGCTCTCTCACTTTTGGGTGGTTCTTTTAGAGTAAGGTTCAGTGACATTGGTGGGAAGAGCTTTGCAATGTTGACTTACTTCTGTTGTAACTACACAGAAAACCTCATTCTCCAGAGCTGTCATTCCAACACCTTTCGCAAATATTAATACTAGAGTAAACAAATGTTAAGTCCACAGTCTGCCTTATGTGTTAGAATATTCAGTGACCATGAATTCTGCCTTTTTCCTTTTAGACAGGGCTTTCCAGTACTTACCAGAGCTAAACAAATTAGACCTATCGTGCAATAAAGAAATTGGTGGAGGGTTTAAGGACTCAGCAGCTCATTTGGCCAGTTTTAAAGACCTAGAAGTCCTGGATCTCCACCAGTGCTGTGTAACAGAAGAGGACATGGTGGTTCTCAGTAAGAACATTGTTAGAAAATTCATTAAGAATATAAATGTTTTTAACTTTGAAAACTTCTCACAGGCAGAAAATGGACCCCACCTCCATCAGATTGTAATAGTCAGGACTAGTTTATCCACGCAGATTTGGCAGTGCAGTGATTGTGGAGAACAACTAGCTTTTTGGTTAAGGTACAGGACTGAGAGTCATGATCATGGGTTAGTCACATGGGGGCTGATCCTGAGAGGTGCTAAGAAACTGCAATTTCCCTTATTCAGAACCTTAGGACTTGCCTACACTTAAACACTACAGCGGCATCACTGCAGCTGAGGCATTGTAGCACATCAGAGTAGATATTACCTATGCCGACAGGAGAGATTCTCCCATTGGCACAGGTAATTCACCCCCCACAAGAGGTTAACGGAAGAATTCTTCTGGTGACGTAGCACTGTCTACACGGGGACTTAGGTCGGCTTCACTATACCGCTCAGGGGCGTGGATTTTTCATACAGTTAAACCAATTTAATTTTCTGGTGTAGACTAGGCCTTAGGCTCATGCGTAAAATGGAGCTAGTACCAGTTACTTGCCTCACAGAGATTTTGTGAGGCTTAATTCATTAATGTTTGTAAAGTACTTTGAGACCCTTGAATGGAGAGAAAATACTGTTAGAATATTATTTTTGATAGGCCACAACACTAAAGGGGCATTTCTCAATGCAAGTGACATAGGCCCATTTGGACAAATGTCCACATCATAGACACTAGCACCAGGACCGGCTCCAGCTTTTTTGCTGCCCCAAGCGGCGAAGTGGGGGGAAAAAAAAAAGATAAAGCCGTGGTCGGCGGCACTTCGGCGGCAGCTCTACCGCGCCGCTTCATTCTTCGGCAGCAACTCAGTGACAGGTCCTTCGCTCCGAGAGGGACTGAGGGACCTGCCGCCGAATTACCGCCGAGACCCGGACATGCTGCCCCTTTCTGTTAGCCGCCCCAAGCACCTGCTTCCTGCGCTGATGCCTGGAGCTGGCCCTGACTAGCACCAACTAGGCAATCTTGTTTTGTTAATTGATCACACTGGAGAAACCAAGGACCAGATCCTCGGCTGGTGTAAATTGGCATGTCTCCAAGAGATGAATGCACATGAAAATTGAACTCCCCTGTGGCCCATAGTGGTAACTACATATCAAGGCAGAAATACAATGGCAGGGTGGTGTTAGGGAAGCTTGTACTGCTGTTCTTTGAAGAAACTGAAGACTTCATTCTCCAGGGCTTGTTGTACAAACCCCTCTCAAGAGCACTATTTTCACTTCATGTTACAGTAAATATACAGTTCACCTCCCACCAAGGAGATGGTTTGGTTTCTTTGTTTTCTGTTACCATTGTGTTTTGACATGGATTTTAACCTTTAGAGTAAAAAAATCCCATGACTTGAAGTGTACAGGCTTGGTCCTCCTGATGGGGAAGATAATGTGAAAAGCTACTGATGAAGTAATACTAGTAAGGAGAAGAGTTAACTTAATCATTTAAGTAATAATTCTAGTGATTTATTTTTCATTTGATGCACATGTAATAGGACTTTGATAACTATCTACTGGTATATATTATATGAACATATTCTACTTGAGGTTAGCAAAGGCTGTGAGATTTGGACATAGATTCCCCCATTAATTTTAATAGGAGTTGTGTGTTTAAACCCCCTAGCTGGCTTTGAAAATCTCAGCTATTCTATCTATTGGAGGCCAGATTCTGACACCCTTACTCAACGCAAAATAGTACCTACTCCTTGAGTAGTCCTATTGAAAACAATGGGACTATTTATGGAGTAAAGTATTACTCAGCATGAGCAAGGGCGTCAGAATCTGGCAATATGTTTTGGGTTGAGTTATAAATAAAAGAAATTGTAGCAAATAAAACTACAGCTATATAGTAATTTAGGATCACAATGACTAATAAATATTGTGTATTTTTAAAGCACAGGTGATACCTTTACTCTCGAGTCTTCAGGAGCTGAATTTATCATCCAATAAAAATATTGGAGTGTCTTCCAACTACCTTTTTAGCAGGCTCAGATTTTTACCAAAGTTGAAATCTGTGATCGTCAGCAGTTGCTCCTTAGGGGAAGATTCTTTTGCGTCACTAGGTAGGAATGATTTTTAAACGATTATATATTCTCTGTATGCAGCAAGATGCGATAATGCAGTTGTTTTGCATTGTCCTTTGATGGGACTCAGCAGATCTGTGGTGGAATTCTGGCTATGGTCATGAGTAAAAATGTATCTTTCGGTCTCACCCTTGGCTCTGTCTGCCCACATCACAAAACCATCACATAATTTGGTCTGTCTGCAAAGGAAAGTCTGAAAGTGGAATACTAGGAGTACTATAGGTCAGGACTTAGGTGCATTGTAACCGCTTCTGACCACATTATACCCGATTTTAATGTAGTCCTATTAATCCTTCATCTTCCAAAGAACTATAATGTATTTACTAAGTTTAGAAAAGAAAGCTACAGCATATGATCTCATACTTCGCTGGAATTTTAATCATTAGTGGGCAGACCTTGTAATAATTATCCATTTAATACTGATGTCTTAATATTTACTACTCCTGAGTGCAAAGGGATCTTGACACATGCCCATAATAGAGACCTATAGTCGTGAGCATATACCTTTATATTTGAGTAAAGTTTTTTCATCTCTAGTTACCAACAGAAACTTTCTGGCCTCCAAGTAAGTAGCAAGTGTGCAAATCAAGAGCTTATAAAAGGGATTATAGTAAAATGTTGCATACAGAAAAAAGAACCTGTTGTTTATTACTGCTTGCTCCACTGAAGTCAATAGCAAAATTTCCACTGACTTCAGAGGAAGCAGGATCAAGCTAGCACTAGTTTGAGGACTTTGCAGGCAATGTGCTAAAGAAGTGTAAAATATTATTATTGAATAGTGATTTCTTGATATCTTGAAGTCAGCATTGTCAGAAAATGTAATGAATCTTGCCTTTAATTCATGGGTTTGCATCAAGAACTGCTCCCTTTAATTTGTCATAAAATGGTCAAAATTGCTCTTTTTACATTAAATTGACTTCAGTGGGGCTGGATCAGGCCAATATTGCTAATGTAAAACAAAACACCCATCTGGGTGTTTCACCCAGGCCAGTAAGGGGTTCAGTTAACACCTGCCTTGCAGCTCTGGGTGCCTAAATGCTCTGCTGCTGTGCGGCCCACAGACAGAAATGACCTGTGCTTGCAGACAGTGAGGGTGGGGAGGGGCAGAGTGAGGGCAGCTGGCTTTAGCAGTGTTCCTGAGCATGCTCAGTCCATGTGAGCATGCTCAATACAAGCCAAGCAGTGAATCTGTGAGGGGACACATGATCTCGTATGCCCACAGACTTGACACCAACAGCTTGCTGATCACATCTTGGCTTTCACTTCCCTATTACTCTGCTAGGGGGTCTCAACAACCCTTCCAGCCCCAAGTTCTCCCTGAAAAAATATCTCTGCAGTAGGGTTGCCAACCCTCCAGTATTGGCCTGGAGTCTTCAGGAATGAAAGATTAATCTT
The DNA here is from genome assembly GCF_020497125.1 of Mauremys mutica. Taxonomy (NCBI): domain Eukaryota; kingdom Metazoa; phylum Chordata; order Testudines; family Geoemydidae; genus Mauremys; species Mauremys mutica. The sequence continues at coordinate 88,916,658 of NC_059080.1, read as the reverse complement.
TAATTAAAGATCATGTGGTGTGATGAGACCTCCGGGAATACGTACAACCAAAATTGGCAACCCTACTCTGCAATACACAGCCTCATGCACCGTAGTACTCACAAAACCTTTTCAGGTTTGCTGCTCCTATCAAGAGACAAAACCCACAGCCTATTAGTTTAACTGGGGTTAACATATCCTTCCCTTCAATCACAGTGCTAAGCTGGTTAATAGTAAAACCAAAACAAATTTATTAACAAAAGGACATAGATTTAAGTGATCTCACTCTAGTAGAAGGAATAAGGATAGAAATGGTTACAAACAAACAAAAGTTAAAATACTTTACTTAGCCTGAAACACAACTTGACAAACTAGTCATTTGTTCATAGTTTTCTCACCATAGACATTCTTCCAGTATGGCTAGTCCTTAGCCAGGATCCAAATACAACGTTCACAGCACTTAGTTTCTTTGTCTGCTCAGATAAAGGATAATTTAGGGATTCTCTCCTACTCCCTTTATAGTCCAGTAAAACTCTGAAATGTATTCTTCTGAAGTGTATCCCCTAATAAAGTTCCTTTCCCCTGGGGCTGTAGACACCAGGCTTCTGGTGTAAATGCCATGCTGGCTTCTCCCCCACTTGTGATTTTTACAATGCAAATGATCTTCCTGCAACCTGTGATACAAATGAATAGGCCACTGTCCTTGGGCACACCTGGCTTGAGGGGTCAGCCGCTTTTTTTGTCAGGAAAAACCTGTTTATCAACTACCCCTGACATGCTTGGTTTGAATACATTTTAGTGTCATATTTCCAGCACAGCTGGATGCACTGAGCTGGTCAGGCCAGCTGATACTCATCACTGCTACATATCAGGGAGCTCCAGGCCATATGACACTGGGATGCCAATAGGGTCACACCATCCCAACCCCTTTTAAGAAAGACAACTCAAGGTCTTGTCTGTTAAATACCCATTCTATATGTAAAAAATCAAATGTTGAACTCTTTAGGGAGTATGCGAGATTTTATTTTGTCTTACTTTTACTGAGATCCAATAAACCTATGTTCTAAGCACAAGTAAGTAAGCAACATACTTAAAACCTATTTACAGGTGAATACATGGTGAAATGTCTGCTAAGGCCACGATGATTTCTGTTAGTAAGCAGAAGTTGCTGGTGTTAATCTTTTCAGCTGAGACTGCCCTTCACCTCCCTGAACTGGAGATATTAGACCTTTCTTGGAATAAATGCGTTGGTGGGAACCTAAAGCTGCTTTTGGAAGCACTAAAGCTGGCAACGGAGATTCGAACGTTGAGACTGAGCAGCTGTAATTTGGTGGCTGAGGATCTGACTCTTTTAGGTATGTATAATGTGATGTTTACTAGCAGGCAAGCAGCCGCTGCATTTAGACCACAGTTCAGAGACTTGTTCCTTGGGTAGTGCAGATTTATGCATAAATCAGATGACAGGAGGCAGAATGCGGCAGTATCTTTCCACCAAGGAATTTTCATCTTGCTGATGAGGAATATTTACTCAGTACTTCACACAGCGAGGGGGCAAAAACTGAAGAGTGTAGACAATACTGGAAAAATATGCAGGGACCCATTTTAGCTGAGCTATTTGTATTACTTCACAAATACAACACTTAGAAAAATATAAATGTACAATGCAAACACTAGATTTAAAGCCACTTTTGAGAAGTTTTATATTGCACAACCAGTATTTCTGGGCTCAGTAACTCCAGCTAAATTATATTTTAACAGCATTACACGTAACTGCAGTGGTGCCAAATCTCTTGATTTTTTTTTTTGTGAAAGCCCTAACTCTTGGAGTCATGTTATTAGAAGAGAATATCAGCTTTTTTTAAAAGTAAATTTCTAGCCCTCTTAGTTGCTGAGAAATGCTGGAAAATGTGAACCCTGAAGTTTCAAACACCAGAAATCAAATTTAAAATTCTCATAATTTTTTTTTAATCTCATGATTTTTAAGTCAGTCTGTTGATTTTTGGGAGCCTGACACATGACTTTTGAATGCTTGGAGTTGGCAGTACAGTAACAGCTGCTTTAAAACTTTTGGGGTCCCTGTAGACCACACAATGGTAAAAAATGCTTGAGCCCTGTTGACCCTACAGCCTTCACCATTGCTACCACTGTCCAAATGGCACCAGTGGTAAATTACAGGTCCTAATTTTCTTAGGGTAGACAAGACTCTACCGTGGCCCCCACTCCCATGAACTTTCCAGAATTAGGCATGGCTCTTTCAACATTTTTCTCTCTCCAAATCTCACTGTAAAATCTTCCTGTCAGTTTCATCCTATGCTTGACATTAAACGCCATCTGACTGATCCTTCATGAGGTTGCCACACACTTTTAACCTAACACCTTTGTAATCCCTTTAGTTCCCTTTGAATTGCATGTTGTAAACTACACAATGTCTTTTGCGATAAAATAGGGTTTGTGAGACCAATAGCAAGTATCTCTGATTAGTTTGAGCAACATGTTTCATATCACTTAGTAACCAAACATTCCCATGTTTTATTCCTAAAGGACCTTAAATAACACGGTAGTTAAAGAGCACTATTCTTAGTCATATGCTTTTTGAAACAATATTTGTAAGTATATATTCATTGTGTATTCCAATATCCATTTCTTTCAGCATTAGAGGTCCAAGCTGGTCATCTAGCCAAATTACAGACCCTAGACCTGAGTTATAATGACAGTGTTTCTGATGAAGGATGGGCCACTTTCTTTCAAGACTTAACTGCACTCAAAGAACTTTCAGAGTTGGACGTCAGTCTTCGGCCATCATCTTGTCGTGACTGTGGAATGTGGTTTAGCAAGTTGTTAACAGATTTGTCAAAGCTGCCTGCATTCACAGAGATAGGGATGCAAAGGTGGGCCCTTCTGGAATCACAGCAGAGACAACTGGAAAGCTTTAAGCAGGACGCCAAAAGGAACGTTCACTTTGACTATTGATGCAGGGCCTGGGTTTATGAAAAGACCTTTCCAAGTAGCACATGCATTATGTATTGTGTGATTCTGACTCAGAAAATAGCCTATTTTTTACTAGTAAATTTGTTTTCATCGTGTCTCTTGAAATAGTCCCCAACTACACAACGTTATTTGATGTGTGAAATACACAGATAACTCCATTTGATCACATAAACTCCAAATGTCTGGGTATGTAAGGAAGGTCTATCTTTCTTATATACATATCTAACTGTTTTTAATAAGCTACCTTTTAAATGTGAGCCTCTTCTGCCTCATTTGTGGTAATGCCCTTAAGCATATTTGCTGATAGAAAGGTTGGAGCACGTTGGAACACTTATTCATAATTCAGGACTGCACACAATTCTGGCCCCTGTATGCTATGCCAATGACATATGGGGGCTATAAAAGGACCACAGCAGATTGAAGGACAATTCCCATGGCAATGCTGGGCTGCAGAGCAAGCCATAGGCATTCTGGGTACGACTGCAACAAATTACAGGATCCCTTGGGGCTCTTCCTGCTTATGTGAGGGTCTGCTTCAGCCCCTGCAACAATCTTTATTGCCCTCTACCTAGACTACTCTGTGTTGCCTCTCTCAGTAGGTACAGCCATGGAGTCTAGCCATTAGCATTAAGGGTCTGATCCACTGCTCCTTGAAAGCAATGGGACTCTGTGATGCAGTGTGCTCCTCACACCAGCCCTGAGAGAGTTGAATTAGGACAGGTGGGCCCAATCCATCAATTAAGCTCCAAATGGGGGAGGTTTAGGTTGCTTGGAGGGCACTAATTAGGAAGAAGCTCAACTGTGAGGGAAGAGGCAGGGCCTCTATAAAGCCAGGAAGCTAGCAACAGAGATGAGTTTGCAGATCTTCTCCCTTACCCCAGGGAGAAGCAGCATGGTAGGAAGGGGTCTAGGGATGAGAGCAATAAAGTGGGTGTAAACACAGACCTTAATAGCTTTTTACAGGACCCTGAATTGGAACCTAGAGTAGTGTGTGGGCCTGGGTTTTCCTACCATCTACTGCAGAGTGGTACTGCTAGGAGCAGTGAATGGGAAGACTGCCTGAGTTACTGTGGGACAAGACAGCAGGTTTGAGGCCTGCCTAATGCTGCTGGTGGAAGAGAGACCTTAAGAGACTCCCTTAGAAGGGGAAACCACAGTGTAATCTGGCTGGATGGATGAGTCACAAAGCAGCTGTGTTGGAAGTCTGTGGAGTGGATTGAGAATGGCATGTGGGAAGAGAAGAAAGGGATTGCTGAACCAGCTGGAGCTAACTGCCAGCAGGAGGTGCCATCCAGTGGTGAGTAGAGCACCCCCTGTGACAGAGTCCTTCTAGTGACTCCTGTAAGCAGGGGTGCTGGAATGGGGGATGGGGGCCATGGCTGGAGGGTGAGTGATGGGTGGAGAGGGATGGGGCTTCCGGGGAAGGGTGGTGGTGAGGGGTTTGGGGGAAGGATGCCAGTGGGCCCCAACTTTTAGGAAGCTTCTGCTGCTCCTGCCTCTGGGTCCTGGCTTAGGCCCATAGGGCATGTATTACATGTTTGATATGCAGCACAAGCCTCCCATCACATTCTCACAATGACCCTGTGAAGTAGGTACTGTTAGTATTATTATTCTTTCTGCTTTGCAGATGGAGAAAATCAGCACAAAAAAGTTGCGTGCTTTACTCTAGGCCATACAGGGCAGAATAATCAGGAAGAGAGTTTAGGATTTCCTGGTCCCCAATCTTGAGCTCAGCCCATCTGACCCATTAAACTAAGGAGCTGACTAGAATGTTCAGTAACCCTTCTGTTGTTTTGTTTGATAGGGCCAGATTCACCCACCCTTGCTCATGTTAATTGCTGCCTTTAAAAGGGCCAGATTCTGCAACATGTACTCATGTTGAGTAGCGTCTTAATCCACGAGATGCCCCATTGACTTCAATGGGATTATTTGTAAAGTAAGGTACAGTTACTAAGTGGTAGTATCAGAAGCTGCCCCTTAAGTGAGGAGTCCTATTGAAATCATGGGACAAATTGAGTAATAAAGTACTGCTCAATTAGCCCTGAGCCTCCATGTAGAAAGCTTTTCCCAGTGGCAAAGACACACTAGGCTCATTCTCAGCCCAAGTCACTTTACTCAGGAAGGAGCCTCTGCCGGAAACCCCTTCTGTGCAGGAGTTTAGTATTTTGAAGATTCTTTGGCAGCTTTCAGCACCGGCTATACTGTGGGCATTAATTTCTGTAGAGGAAAATCCTCTCTTCTGGCTGCTCAATATGTGTAACTGCCAAATAGACTGCTGCTTTGTTTACCCTTCCCATACTGAATTACTACACTGTTTACTCTATGATTTCATTTGGGCATCTCTGAACTTCCTTTTTCTAGTAACAGCTTGATTGTAAAAATACACTTTACTATCCGCAGGAGGCAAAACAGAGATCAAATTGTATGTTTGGTCAGACGTGGCATAAAGCTGTTTTCAGAAAAGAAATTCTGTAAAGGTGAGCATGGAACTCTGATGATGCAAACATTAAAAAGAAGCAAAGAGCATGTGTCCATTTCTAGCAATAAATATCATGCCAGGAGAATCTTACTTCTAATGTGGAAACCCTTGTCAATATGCAGGTTGTCTCTTCCCTTGATTACAGTAACCTCCTGTCTCTATTCACATCTGCCAAATGTCCTAGATTTCCTTCAAATCCCCCCCTCTTCCAGCAACACCCTCTTCAATCAGTCCTGTACCCTCCCTAACTTGAATTATTGTCTTGTGTCATGTTTTGTTTTATTTAGTCTGCAAGGTTTTCAAGGGTCAGAAACATGCCTTATTTATTTGTTCTTCTGGTTTAAAAAAAAAATCTTACCTCCAAACCCCTTTGTATAAGATCTAGGGGCCTTAACAGCAATCATGTCCCCCAATCCATTAAAATATCATCTAGTAATCCAATACAATGGAAGTATTTGCATGCAACTCAAACAGCAGCAAAACTCCATCCCACTCCACCCAAAGTGCCCCTGCTTTCATCAGAAGACCTATTAGATAGATGGCTTTTGCAGGGAGTCTTGAAGGTCAACAATCTATTGACCAAATCCTTAGTTGTGGAACGTAGGCCCAGCCCTGCATAGAAAGCTCCAGGATGGAAGCACTCTATCTGATTTGCCCATGCTTCTACATCCCTTCAGGGAGTATTGCATATCTAGAGTTTTCCCAGACAGGACTCTTTTTTGATCCTCAGCCTAGGCAGATTTTTCAAATAAGAGGCAATGTCCAGGATTTTTGCGGCGCAGCTGTTACAACTCAGAAAGCACTGTCTCTCTGCATCAATTGGTCCCTTCCTTTCAGCCACAGCCTTTCAGCTGCTGGATCCTACCTGCCCAAGCCCTGGCTCGGGGGAGAGGCCCACAGGGAGGTACTGCCTCCTGGGTCTGTACCAGCTGCTCTGTCACCCTGACAGGGTGTGACACTGCCCCTCACCTTGAGAATGAGGCTCCAGGTACCCTGTCCAGCACCCCCAGTACACACACCCCTCCAGCTCCCCCCATAGCAGTGTTCCCAGTATTTTTGGGAACCTGAAATATGGTGACCCTATCATACCCCTCCGTTGTGTGAGCCAATGGGGAAGGACCAACGCCCTACCTTCTTCTCCCCACCTCTAGTACATGCTGGGAGGGAGTGGGACTGCAATTTTTGCCTCCCCCTCACACAGACCACCCACTCATGCTCTGTGAAGCAGCATATGGGCTAGTCACAGCCTGCCTCTCAATTTGGATTCAGGCCTTACCCAGATAAATCTCTCAGCGAAGTCAAGGGAAGGAGGCATTGCCTGAGCAGTACTAAGTCAATACTAGGCAGTGATTCAGAGTTTGGCCCTCTGTTTGTGGCGTGCTGTGTAAATGGGTTATACTAACGCACGAGAAACATCCATAAATTGCTCTATATGAGCAGGGGCATTAATATGTGAAACCCAGAAATCACAGTACCATTTTGTAGTTTGCAAATTCACTGTGTTGCAAATATGCCTTTTATATGAAGACATTTTGCAATTGCATGAATTGTTTTTGGGACTAGACATAAATCTGAGGGCCTGACAATTTGCAGTTATTAAATGCTGTGACTAGACCTACTCAAAATTTTCCATTAAAAAGGGACATTTTTGCAAAAATCTAGAAATTTTGGACTTTTTTTATATGTCCTGGTGGGAATAATTATATTTCACCTAACATTCCTCTTGTATTGCTGAGTGAGGCAGTCATCACTTCTCATTAAACTCTTGTGTAGTATTGCTCTGTTTGATGCTACAGTTGTATTTTTTTCCCCAGAGGTGGCTGCACCTCAGTGGTAGGCAAAGTGCTGTCTAATAGTATACATACATTTAAAACTCTATAGTAGTGCAGCTGGACGAGGGGTCACCCAATACAATTAATAGCAGGTTTAAAACAAAAGGAAGTCCTACTTCACACAACGCATAGTCAACCTGTGGAACTCTTTGCCAGGGGATGCTGTGAAGGCCAAAACTATAATAGGGTTTAAAAAAAAAAAAGCTAGATAAGTTCCTGGAGGATAGGTCCATCAATAGCTATTAGCCAGGATGGGCAGGAATGCAACCCCATGCTCTGGGTTTCCCTAACCTCTGTTTGCCAGAAGCTGGGAGTAGACTGTGATTGCCTGTTCTGTTCATTCCCTCTGAAGAACCTGGCATTGGCCACTGTCAGAAGATGGGATACAGGGCTAGATGGACCACTGGCCTGACCCAGTGGGGATGTTATGAAAACACTAAACCACTGTAAGACCATTCTCATTACAGAAGACATAAATTTTAAAGAATGTAGTCAGCACAGAGCTCCACAGATACAATTCACTTCCAGTTAATCAACTGCCCTTGTGCTTTGCAATCATATAAATAATTTTACCATCTAACCTCATTTAACTGGACAAATTTTGACATATGCACAAAACTGGCCATAAAACACCTACGTTATTTTTTAATTGTAATGTTCAGTGTTCTGGAAATTTTAGTATTGATTATCCCTTACAGGGAGAAGCAAGAAAGTATCTGTCTTCCCAATGTACAAGAGTTCTAAACAGTTTGATGTACAAATCATTTACGGAATTACTACTTTTTGCCCTTTGCACCTTTGCCAGGCTTCTCTTTCCCCTTTTCTTTTCCTTTCTTATCTTTCTTTCCTTTCTTTAACAGTTTTTGAATCTCAGCAAAAATTCCAAGCCCCTTCCGCACCATCTGCCCACGCCACCAAGCCTGGATCTGAAAGAGAGGATGGAACAATATTGTTACCTAGAGAAGAAGAGGGTGACTTGACTTGAGCACTGCTGGCTAGTATTGATGCAAAAAGCTGAATGCATTGGGGTCTGCTGGAGTAAACTGAGGTTAAATTCATGGTTAAACTAAATTTAAAGTAAGATGTGCCAACCAACTAAATTATATTTTTCAGATTATTTCCATGTGCTATTTTAAAATTAAACTAAAATTTCTCTAAGGGAGGGAACACTCTCATTGTTGTTCTCTCAACGCTTTGGTCAAGGCAAGGACTTCAAGTGGAGAAGTCAGCTTCCCAACTTTAAATGTCACTATTTGGCTGTTATGTTAGCCCATGTACCTACAGCCAATTTGGACCTAGCTAATGGTCCTACATTGGATCCAATGAAAGGGAAGTTGTTTCCTTTCAGATGTTGGGTAGCAATGTGTTAGAAATAAGAGACAATAACTGGGGGAAGGGAAGAATTTGAAGTACAGGAGAATCAGCAACTGAGGACCTGCCCCTTGTTCCTCATCCCCATCTTTTGAGCAAAATGATGCTATTGCCTACTGGTGCTGTACACTGAGCTTCTAATAACCATCTAGGGCAGTGATACTCAAACCTCAGTGGTTCAGGAGCCAAATTAGCAATCACTATTACCCAAAAGAGCCACAGTAATTGTTTCACTTTCTCTTATATTATATAATTAGAATCTCACAGCAAAACAACTAAGTATTTTACAATTGGTTAATAACATAGTACAAGCATCCTGATTGGTTGTTAATTATCACTGTTTTAATATGTGCTACAAAGAGCTCCAGGAAACACATTGAAGAGCCACTTGCGGCTCCTGAGCCTCAGTCTGAGTATCACTGATCTAAGGCCATTCCAGGCTGAATCTTTGTGCCTCCAGGTTCTACAGTCTTGGGACTAAAGGATGCAGTTTATAGCTTCTTCCCCAAGCAAGGATTTGGCTTAATGGCTCTGCATTGTGCATGGACCCAGTGGCCATTCCCCTGCCAATTCCCCATTTGGTAATGAGATAGAGACTCCATAGAACACAAGGAGGTATCTGCTGCTTTACTGCCCCATCATAGCTGACAGAATTTTTAAGATACTTCAGGACCTTGCATGCATGCCCTGTAGAATGTTGTGTAAAACACTGGGTTATTAATGCAATTTGTGCAGTGTATTAGATCTCTTATGCCTTGTACCTTTGTAGCCTTGGCCTTTTGATGCCTCTTTTCCTGTAAATACTCCCTGATAGCCAAGTTCCCCTGGCTGCACACCTCAATTGGAGGGTCTGTCATAGGGTTCCCATCCAGCAAGACAAGCTGCAGCTTCTGAAGATTGTCCAAGTTTTCTGGGAGTTGGAACAACTGATTGTTCTGAACAAGCAATCTTTGCAAACCTGAACAAATAAAATCACAAAACTGCAATGCACAGACTAATAATAATCTGGAGTGTTCCCCTGGGTGTGCTTACAATTAAACAATGTATTGCTGGGGTGTGAAATATTTACTCTGTGTATATAAATATTTCCCAGCACATCAATAGGTTGTTTCATTCTATAGTATAAAGAGATTTTTCACAGGATTTCAAGAACACCAATATGTTTATTTTAATGGTATGATCAAAATTCTTTTTTTCTACAAAAATATCAACAAGGGTGTTACTGATGTTGTGCCTTTCTACTTCCACAGCCCTGACTTATAAGTTTTTAGGCTTCGGCTCAAGATAATTGCAAGAATACAAAATTGTTTTTCCCCAAAATTAGGAACTAGAGTGAAGCACTCAACAGAAAGCTTCATTTCCTAAATGATACGCCACACCCTGAGGTGGGTCGCTGGCAACGAGAAATAGACTTGGGAGCTGGGGATCTTAAAGTATGATCCTCTAAGCTTAAAAGACACCAGTCTGTTAGCCAAGGCTGAATCAGGCTTATTAACCTCTATTTGTGGCCCAACCACCACTAGGGGAGGAGAGAAGGCCACACTGAGTGGGTGTGGGTTACATAAACACCACCTACACACTGCATCTGTGCCGCAGACTCGGAGTTTTGTGAAGCAGCAAAATGCTTTCTTGGTAAGAAAGCCGCAAGAATTGTTAATTGTTCTACTTTGTCATAAATTGACCAATCTGAAAAAACAATGCCACTTATATCTGCGGATCATTAACTTTCCCGTGGTGTATATTGATCTGAATCTATTCAATAGGGAAAGTCTTCAACCGATCATCAAACAATAAGAATTTTTAATAATACTGATTACTCAATCTAGTCTCTTTTTTGGACCAGAAAAGGTGTCTGGGTGAAAAGAGGAAGATTTTTTTGAACTCTGAAATCCCTGCTTAAACCTGTGCCCTTACAGACAGAAATGCATAGGATGTTTTTTCACCTTGTACTTGACATATGGAGTCTGGGAGTTCTTTAAGGAGGTTGTTGTGACAGTCAACTATTTCTAGGTTGCTCAGTAAGCCTATGGAAGGTGGCAGGTACTCCAGACAATTGTTCTCTAGGTACAGCTCTTTCAGATTCTGGAAAAAAAATGCATGATTTTCTATTTTAAAAAAAAAAAAAGGATTTGTTTCCTTAGGGAGATCATTGAACAATGCACAACTGAACATTGGCAAATGCAAAACATACGACTAGGGTGATAGCATTGTTAGGTGCTCAGATACTATGGTAATGAGTGTGATATAACTGGATAAATTTATCCAGCAGTGTTTGAGCATCTCTTTAAAGTGCAGCATGACCTATCAAGGCTTGAGGATTTACTTCCTTTGCCTTGGTTCATAGTTATGCACATGCACTATGTGGTCCTTCTGTCACTCCTGCATGCTAGCAACCTCTTGAAAGGTATAGCGGCTGCTCTGTAGGCAGGCAGAGAGAAGGGAAAACATGAATTCCATCAGCAATTGTAAAGTGGCTTATTGCCTAGGGCTTAGTGGTGATTGATCACCCAGTAAAACATGGGTTTAACAATGTTACAGCCGGGGATCAGAAAGATATACATACATAACCTATTCCACATAGGGAGATGGAAATAATAGAGAGAATCTATGTGAAATAGGTTACATATAATATAGAGATATCTAAGTTTTGGGTCCATCAACTTTAACAAGACCTGTTTGTTACAAATGTTTTACCCAATCAGAGCCAACTCCAGGTACCAGCCCAGCAAGCAGCTGCTTGGGGTGGCCAACGGTGAGGAGTGGCACGTCCGGGTCTTCGGTGGCAATTCGGCGGTGGGTCCCTCACTCCCTCTCGGAGCGAAGAACCTGCCACCGAATTGCTGCCAAAGACTGAAGTGGTAGTGGTAGAGCTGCAGATCGTGATCGCGGCTCTTATTTTTATTTTATTTATTTTATTGCTGCTTGAGGCAGCAAAAAACCTGGAGCTGGCCCTGTACCCAATCCTGCCAGACCTCAGTGGGTCCAATTCTGCAAGCTGTTGTGTCCCATCAAATTAAATGGGACTTTAGTGTGCTCAGCACCTGCTGTTGACAGGCCCTGTGCACCAAATCCCATTGTCCATGGAAGGTGCATTTGTGGAAAGCCTGTAGGACTGGGATTCATTCTCTTCAAACAGCTTAATTCTTCTGTGCTTCTTTGTGGTACCAGGCAGAGTTATTACTGAGCTCCTCTCTCTGCTCTTTTTCCTACCTGCAGTTTGCTGATGTCTCTTGGAAGAGTCATGAATTTGATCCCTTTATCTTGTCCCAGATATAATTTCTCTAATGACTGAAGGAGAAAGACTTCCTCTGGAAAGACACTGAATCTGTTTCCAGTCAGACCAAGGCATTTTAAGTTAGAGAGTCTCGTCACCTCTGGAGGTATCTAGGCATGTTCCAAAACATACATTTTAAAAAAAATTTATATCCATTAAATAGCTATGTTTTGTTATTTGTTGTTCTGGGAAACACTGTCACATTACTACAGATCAACGAAGAATATCATGCTGGCCACATTCTATAATATTGCCACATTATGATTGAAATTTTTGAAATGTTTCCCTGCTATTTTCCCTTACTGAAAGGTGTCTCTGTGTAAACTTAATCTGAATTAGGCTAATTCTTAGCATATATATGTTCCTTCCAGAAGTGGCTGCCTGGAGAATGAAATGTAACAGTGCTCCCGATCCCTCTGATAGTATCTGTGTATTATAAGTTAATTTACATAAATTAAAATGTTATATTGGGTCATTTGCATATATTACCACTTCCACAAATGTAGCCTTCAAGGGAAAAAAAATAAAACGAATCACGATCTCCTGGCACAAGATGGGGAGGATTGCATTATATCACAAAAGGGAAATGGGTTTTGATGCCATAAGAGGAAGACACCCATTATTGTTCATATATTGACAGGTTTCAGCTGTATAATTGTCCCCTAGGCTAGCATAAAATAATGGATCTAAAAGCATTAACAACTTGTACATCCATTGTAAACTTGCCTCCTGCTCTGTTTCAAATAGTATGTCACATTTATTGATCCTAGGCAAATGCAATTATCAGACCATTACTTCAGAAAAAATTAGGAATAAATAGAACCAGGCCCTTTTAGCATCTAATCTCTACTATTCAAAGCAGGTTACCATGTCTAGCTTTTCACTTTATAGTGGTTTGGTTTTGGTTCCTTTTTTCCTGGCTGAATATCTGTTTGTCAGTGACAATCGGTTACCGGGGGTGGTGAGGCTGTGATGCACATCAGCATTAGGAAACAAACGTTGTAAACATAATAACTATCAGTTTTATTAACTGCAATTTTAATTAAGCTACCGTCACTCATCCGCTCCAATGGCTTTAAGAATGTGTTGTTCTAGCACCTTGCTGCCTTTGGGTAGCGTATAACAGTGTCTCACATCACAAACAGCTTGTACTAATGCCTTATAACAGGGGTGGCCAAACCGGGGCTTGCGAGCCACACGTGGGTCTTTAATAGTTAAAGTGCAGCTTGCGGAGCCCACCATGTCATCCCCCACATTTTCCACTGGATGGGGGGAGCTCAGGGTTTCAGCCCCACAGTGGGGTGGTGGGGTTAGGGCAGAGGTGGGCAAACTTTTTGGCTCGAGGGCCACATCAGGGTTGCACAACTGTATGGAGGGCCAGGTAGGGAAGGCTGTAGTTTGCCCACGTCTAGGTGCTTCTACCCAGCAGGGAGAGAGGTCTTGGGGCTTTAGCCCTGTGGGAGGCACCTGCCAGGGCTTCAACAGAAGCAGGGCAGAAGCCCTGAGCCTTGGTAGGCACCTCCCTGGGGCAGAACCCCCAAGCCTTGACAGGCACCTCCTGCAGGGCAGAAGCCCTGAGACCCCACCATCCCGCCACAGGGCAGAAGCCTCAATCCCTGGCAGGCCCGCTGGGTTCTCAACAGGGCTGTCCCTACCCATATGCTAAGTATGCAGCTGCGTAGGGCACCAGGAAATTTGGGGCACCCACCTTGCCCCAGCCCCCCCCCTTCCCACCTCTGCTCTGTCCCAGCCTCGCCCCCACTCCCCTGAGGACTGCAGCAGGGCTGGGCCTGCACTCACCGGTGGTGGGAAGTGCAGTGACCTGGCCCCAGACGTGCCACCAGTGAGTGCTGGGAGTGGTTCCCCCCAAGCCAGTCTTTCCCCCCCACCCCCGTGGAGGACTGGGGCTAGTCCGTCCCCCCCTCCCCCGAGGGCTGGGGCCCCACCCCCCATGGGAGCTGCGTAGGGTCCCAGAAGAGCTAGGGATGGTCCTGGTTCTCAAACTTCTGAAGATTATTGTCTGCAGCTTGGAGGGTCAGTAAGTTTGGCCACCCCTGCCTTATAATAAACACTTCACAAGCATCAAAGAAAATATCCTCCAAGTAAAGCACTGAAGTACAATTCTTCCATATCATATAATTCTTGGGAAATCTAGGCTCCCACCCTTAGTGAAGTTCATGCTTTGCACCCCAGTACCTGCAAGGACCTTTTTACCGAATTGGGGTCATCGAGTACTTAGAGGTGAAAGGATTTTTGATGCCTTGGGATATAGCTTCAAGACTCCCATTAATGTTAAAGGAAAACAATGAATAATTATCACAGAATATCAGGGTTGGAAGGGACCTCAGCAGGTCATCTAGTCCAACCCCCTGCTCAAAGCAGGACCAATCCCCAGACAGATTTTTACCCCCGTTCCCTAAATGGCCCCCACAAGGATTGAATTCACAACCCTGGGTTTAGCAGGGCAATGCTCAAACCACTGAGCTATCCCTTAGAAAACCTTAGATAGCTCAATGCCATCCTGGAAATGTGTTAAAGAAGAGAGAGCGGTAGATATCTGAATAGATTAAAAATTAAGTTGCAGAACAGCTTTGGTATTGTTGGGAAGAGAGAAGAAAAATGACAATAGGAAGTCTCACTCTATGGGTGGTTGAAAACATTTTGGCTTCTGCATTGGGTAGATCTCTTCCCTGAAAAATAATATTCAACAGTTACAGTGGCGCTTTCCAGCCAAAGATCTCAAAGCACTTTGCAAAGGAGAGTAAGTATCATCAGCTCTATTTTAGAGATTGAGAGACTGAGGCAAAGAGAGGTGAGGTGACCTGCCCAGGATCACACAGCTGGACAATAGCAGAGCCAGGAACAGAATCCTTTGTTTCCTGCTGCCCCAACTAGTGGCATCTCTATTTGGCTGTGCTGCCTGGCATAAGGATTGCTGGGGTTTGCACGCTTTAGAGGGTTATATATTCTTGAGTCTCACATCCTTGGATTCAGGCTTGTATTATTATTAATACTATTTATTATTTTAGCATCTAGGAACAACCGTGATGGGCCAAGACCCCATTGTGCCAAGTGCTGTACAAACGCAGAACAAAAAGATGTATCCTGCCCCAAAAGACCATACATATTATTATCTCCCTATGTTGTAGAGTTAAGTGGCTCATACTATTACATTTGAAATGCAGATTAGCCTAGTGAATTTGAAGTGTATATAGACTCCCACACCAAAAATAAAGAAATCAATACCTCACATATTTGATTGTCATCCAGTGACAATATTTCCAGATTTTCCATAGCACAGATCTCCTTAGGGAATTCATCAAAGAAATTTTCACTAAGATCTAATATCTTGATACAGGTTAATCTGGTAAAGGAAGAAGGTAGCACTTGCAAGCCAGTGTTTTTCAAATAAATGAGGCAAAGGGACTTCCAATGGCAAATCTGACGTGGAAACTTTTCCAAGTTGTTACCAGACAGACCAAGCTCGCTCATTTCTGTGAGCTGCTTGAAGTTAGGAGGGAGCCTACGCAGGAGGTTATTAGACAAATCAAGCACAGTCAGTCTCCGGCAGTGATGCAATGTATCAGGGACTGATAACAGGTTATTGAAAGCTAAAAATAGTTTCACTAAGTTTGCCAAAGAGACAATCTCTTCAGGGACAAAACTCACTAGATTTTGTTCCAGATCTATTATTTCCAGATTAAGAAGATGACAAAGCTCCAGGGGAAAGCTTTCAAATCTGTTTTTTTGCAGGTAGATCTCTTTAAGTTTTCTCAGATTCACTACTTCTTTAGGCAGATACCTTAGATTATTGCCAGATAGTCCAAGCAGCTCAACATGATGGAGGCATTTACAGATCTCCACTGGGAACTTATCCAAGTTTGCATCATAGAGCCTGAGCTGACGGAGCGCCTGCAGTTTGCTGATGATATGCAGTGAACTGTAAGAGAGTGGATTGCTACTTAAATCTAAGCTCTGAAGATATTTCAGCTCCCCAAGTTCTTCACAGATGTCGTGTATGTAGTTCTCATTCAGATAAAGAACTTTCACCTTCTTAAGATGATGGATGTCTCCTGGGATGCTTTCAATTAAGTTTTTTTCCAAGTGCAGTTCTTCCAGATCTTCCAGTTCAAAGATTTGTAAAGGGATAGTTGTCTGTTGCTTATTGGCTAAATCAATAAAAAATATCCGATCTGTGACAGGTAGAGCGTCCTTCTCTAGTTCTTTCGTCACTTGTGTTTCCTGTGAAATCTGCGAACTGTCCTTCTCAAGAATTGTGGTATCTGCTCTTGAGAAATGAACATTCACTGCGTTGGCATCAGGGCTCTGCTGAAACTCAACCATCTGTGCTACTTATTTTTAACTCTAAAGAGAAAAAAAAGGAATCAGCAGTAGTCCAACTTTAACCCACTTAAATAACAATAAAATAGTTCAATATTTAGGGACAGATTCTGACTTCAGATGCACCCATACCACTGAAACTGATGTTACTCACTGACATCCAAAGCTTGAAAGAATGTAAATGAAGGCATTTTTTGGCCCTTAGTCTATTGGTAATGGCACAAAGGGCCAAATTCAGTGGATGAAATGCTACTGAAGTCAACAGAGATGCATCTGCTTACATCATGACTGAATTTAGCCCAATGAGCCAGAAAGTTCTCGGTATAAAATTATATGGACCAAATTTTGTTCTCAGCTATACCAGTGTAAATTTGGAGTAATGCCATTGAAGCTAAAGCAGTTACTGCAATTTATACAAGTGTAACCAAGAGCAGAATTTGGCCTTATATTGTCAAGTGATTTTAAATTGAATAAACAGTTCTTACATAGTGTGTTTTGAAATACTTCAAAAGAGGTCTTGAATTTAAGTTTTATGGGCCACATCATCATTTGGTGTAAATCAGCATAGCTCCATTGAGCTATAAAAATTTACACCAGCAGAGGAGATGTGCTTATATTCTTAAAATGTTTTCAGTACAGATCAATTTGGATTTCTCCTCCCAAAATTCAGTGTTTTTTCAAATTTTCCAGTTTACTGGTACACCAGTGATACCTCCTGGAAATTAGATCTTTTCTATCATTAAAGTGTCCCGATTTTCATATTCTACTATTGCTTTGGAATTTTTGCTCAACTGGGGCATGACCTTGATTTCAGTGGGAGTTGATGAACCCAAGTAGCATCATGCCTTTATAGGCTCAAAGGCAGCAAAACACTTAACTTAAAGCATGTGCCTATGTGCTTTGCTGAATAGGAACAGGATTATTCACATATAAGGCTAAGGATGTGTTTAAATGCTTTGCTGAATCAGGACCATAGAGTTGTTCTATGGGTTTTGTGTAACAGGCATCATGTTGGATATAGTTTTATGATTATACTGCCCTTAGCACAATGGCCCCCAGATCTCAGATGAGGCCTCTGACCACTATTGTATTACATAATAATTCGATAATAGCAGAGTTTTACAAATGACATCACCATTTTACATGACACATATTACTTCTATCGTTTCTGACCAATGCGGACAAGCTAAGTGTCATTTGAATCATATGTATATATGCATTTAAGAACCTAGGATTGCAGAATGTTACTGAATGAAGGAAAATGGGGAATAATAGGAAGAGGAGATGATTAGCTCACTTGCATCTGATGTCACAAACCTACTGGGGTGGATGTCACAATCCCACAAGTCAAAGAGCAGCAGCAGAGAAAGCAATGGGAGAAAAAACTAAGAGGCTGGTGGCTGACTCATTTACCTCTACATCATAATCTCACCTAAAAGGATGTCATAATCTCAACGATGAGCAGTTTGCAAGCACCAGCAGAAAGAGAGAGGAATGAAAAATATACAAAATAACAAGTGGTATAGAGAAACTGGAGTCGGAATGTCTGTTGCCCCATCTCATAAAACAAGAACAAGGGAACAACCAATGAAACTGAAAGGCAGCAAATTCAAAGCTGATAAAAGGAAATACTTTTTCACACAAACCATACATTAGACTGCAGAACTATTGTCACAGGATGCCCTTGAAGCCAAGAAATTAGCATGATTCAAAAAGAGATTGGACACTTATAACAAGAATATCCAGAGTTATAATAGTAAATGATAAAAAAAAAGTTTTGGAAGGCATATAAAATCTCATGCTTTGGGATTTAAACCAATCTCTGACTATTAGGGGCTAAGAGGAGAATTGTTAGGGAGCAAATTATCCCTCATCTGTCTACTGCAGGGTTTCTTGCACCTTCTTCTGAAGCATCTAGTGCTGGCCACTGTCTCAGCAGGATATTGGACTAGATGGACCACATATCTGATCCAGTATGGTGATTCTTGTGTTCCTATGAATGGAAAAAGAGATGGGGAGCAAGGAAAAGGAGCTCAGATTTGGAGACAAAGCAGTAGCCATCATAACCATCCAGGTTGGGATTACCAATTTCTAATACAAAGTGAGTGTCCCCAGTTTTCTATTTTTGATGTAGAAACAAAGTTTTTGCCGTCATACACCCTGCTTCTGCCCTGTGAAAGGCAGCAGCACATGTCCTGTATACAAGGGTAATATTAAGATAGTGACAGACAGTAGAAAAATGTACTAAATGAGAGGGACAGATACAGACACCTATATGTAACAGGGCAGTCTGCCCCTTTAAGGGTGTCTGGAAGCCAGGGACCAACCTGCCCTGTTCAATTATCAGACACAGTGCTGGAAGGGTAGGAGCTCCCTATAAAGGGATGAGAAAGCTCAGTTGGAGGCCTGGAGAGTGTTGGGTATTAGTCCCTCCAGGTCAGGGAGACAGACCAGTGGCCTACATGTGGTGGAGAACACAGGTTGGTGAAGTTGGGTGCAGAAGATGGTGCAGTGGTTACAGGACCTTGCTACCTGTTGGTTGTGCTCAGAGACAATTATTGACTGGTGGTTCCGGACCCACTCTTGTAGATCCTGCCTGTGGGAGCCCAACGTTGAGTAAAGTGGTTTTGGCCATCATCCAGGGAGAGACCTAAGCAGAGTGGGAGTATCACATGGGAGAGAGCAAAAATGGGAGGTTGGGGAAGCTTTCAAAGGGTCAGAATCCTAGCTAGCCCTAGATGTAGGGTTTCAGAAGGGTTCAGCTCCACCGTGTTGGAGAATTTCCCTTGAGGGGGAGAAGTCTGGGTGGTAGGTTAATGATCCAGCAACCCTGGGCACAAGAAAAGAGATTGCCTAGTAATAAAGTGCAATTATGCAGGATGCTATTTCAGCAAACGGGTGGGGGCAGGGGAGGGGGAAACACTGCCTCCTAACAATTCCTCCGTTAAGTAACATGTAAGGCAACCATTAAAGGGACACACAAAACAGGTCAGAGCACCAGAAAAAAGAGTTCTTCCAGTGAAGTCTGTAAGGGGCACCCCATCAACCCTCCAATTTCATAGTTCTGACAAATTGATGCCATCACAGGATGAGAGACAACCAATTTCAAGGCTTGTACAAGTGAGGGGGAGAGGGAGGTGGACAGTTCATAGCTTTGCAGGGAAGACCCCAATCAAACATCCTCCTGTGGATGGAACCTCAAGTGTATGGCTTTTCAGAACAGAACTCCTCTGTATGGAGAGGTATTTTCATAGGTGTGTCGGGGGACCCTGCTCCCATATGCTCTTCATGGGGAGGGATCCCCAGGCTCACGGCATTGCAGAGCACCCCAGTTCAATTCATTCACTGGAAGGGACCCCCGGTTTCACCCTGTTGCAGAGCACTCCTGTTCAATGCATTCACCGGGAAGGACCCCCCGGTTTCACCCCATTGCAGAGCACTCCTGTTCAATGCATTCACCGGGAGGGACCCCCCGGTTTCACCCCGTTGCAGAGCACTCCTGTTCAATGCATTCACCGGGAGGGACCCCCCGGTTTCACCCCGTTGCAGAGCACTCCTGTTCAATGCATTCACCGGGAAGGACCCCCCGGTTTCACCCCATTGCAGAGCACTCCTGTTCAATGCATTCACCGGGAGGGACCCCCCGGTTTCACCCCGTTGCAGAGCACTCCTGTTCAATGCATTCACCGGGAGGGACCCCCCGGTTTCACCCCGTTGCAGAGCACTCCTGTTCAATGCATTCACCGGGAGGGACCCCCGGTTTCACCCCGTTGCAGAGCACTCCTGTTCAATGCATTCACCGGGAAGGACCCCCCGGTTTCACCCCGTTGCAGAGCACTCCTGTTCAATGCATTCACCGGGAGGGACCCCCCGCTTTCTCCCCGTTGCAGAGCACTCCTGTTCAATGCATTCACCGGGAGGGACCCCCCGGTTTCACCCCGTTGCAGAGCACTCCTGTTCAATGCATTCACCGGGAGGGACCCCCCGGTTTCACCCCGTTGCAGAGCACTCCTGTTCAATGCATTCACCGGGAGGGACCCCCCGGTTTCACCCCGTTGCAGAGCACTCCTGTTCAATGCATTCACCGGGAGGGACCCCCCGGTTTCACCCCGTTGCAGAGCACTCCTGTTCAATGCATTCACCGGGAGGGACCCCCGGTTTCATGGCTCTCAGGGGATACCCCAAGCCCATGCACGTCATGTCTCGCAAGCGAGGGGCTTTGCTGGCAGAAGGAGGGCTACGCGGGGGTTCGGAGTCACCCTGGCGTGGGGGCGCGTGAGGGCGACTCTCGCTCGGCTCCTTCCCGAGCAGTGCCCGGTGCGGGGCGAGGGTCGAGCCTTACCCGGGGCGCTCGCTGAGTGGGATGCGGGGACGCAGGCGCACTGGAGAACCCTCCGGCGGGACGGGCGGCAAGAGAAGCGCGTGCGGTCGGTGTCTCCATGGCAACCACGGCCGGGGCAGCGCTTGCGAACCCCCCCCCCCCCATGGCCACGGCCGCAGGTAGCCGCCGCGGGGACGGGGGCTGCCGCCTGGGCCCCCGGGCTCTGACCCTCAGCCCCGGGGAGCCCCAGGCATTCAGAGCGCAGGGGCCCGCCGGCCATGGAGACCCGTCCCCAGCCTGGAGCGGGGCGGGGGGCTCGGTGCGCCGCGCCTGGTGGGAGACCCCGGCGTGTAGGGCGCACAAGCAAGTTGGGGGGGGGTGTTCTCCAGGGCGTCTCTGGGCGTGATCAGATCTGCCCCCCCGCCCATTCCGTGCTGGGGAGAGACCGGCCCTGTGGGGCAAGGCTTGGAAGGACCCCCCAGGAACTTAACCCAGGCCCCATTCTGCCAGCAGCGCTTACTGGTGGGTGTCATGGGTTGGGGGGTGCCTCCATCCGCCGTGAACGCGAGGCGGGCGCGGCTGGATCGGGCCCCTAACCGGTGAGAGCAGCAAAGAGTCCTGTGGCACCTTATAGACTAACAGACGTTTTGGAGCATGAGCTTTCGTGGGGGAATAGCCACTTCCTCGGATGCATGTGAGGCGTGCTTTGCTGCGCCTGATTTTAAAAAAAGCTTTTTTTGAAACTAAAACCTGTGAGGAATATAGTTAATGTTTGAAATATCCACTTGTAATTGCCTAGTAAGAGTCGCTTGTTTGCCCAACAGAAATAAGGGGAAAGCCTTTAAAACAGATGTCTGTGTGTGTGTTTGGCTCTTTGTAAAAGGAGATTTTTTTTTCATTTTTTTTTTAATATTAGGCTATTTTCCCCCCGTAGTGCGACATCGGAGTTATCAGTGAAAGCACCTAGAGTACATTGAAATGACAGCTCAAACCTCTGAAGGTAACTTTATTGCTAGACAAGTTATACCATGTTAATATTTAATTTGTGTTGAAATTCTCCACTGCTGCATATTGACACACTTTATTTATTATTTAAGGAAATATCAATATAAGATACAGGCCTTTGAGAATATAGTTCTAATTTAAAAGTAGATTAAAGATGATCAAGTATGTTGCAACAGTGAAATCTTTCTCTTGGTTTTGCTTAGTAAAAAATTCAGTACTCACAGACTTGGGCTTGTTATTTTTGCCGTGGAGGAACATAGGGGTATGTCTACATGGCAGCTGGGAGCAGGCAGACAGACTTGTGCTAGTCAGGCTTGAGCTATCGCACTAAAAATATCAGTGTGGAACTTGTGGCTTGGGCTCTCAAGCACTCCCGACCCCCTGGATCTGAGCTAGGGTGGCTAGCCTGCATCTCCACCAGAGCCATCCACGCTGCTATTTTTACATGCTAGTTCAGGGGTCGGCAACCTTTCAGAAGTGATGTGCCGAGTCTTCATTTATTCACTCTGATTTAAAGTTTCGCGTGCCAGTAATACATTTTAATGTTTTTAGAAGGTCTCTTTCTATAAGTCTATAATATATAACTAAACTATTGTTGTATGTAAAGTAAATAAGGTTTTAAAAATGTTTATGAAGCTTAATTTAAAATTAAATTAAAATGCAGAGCCCCCTGACCGATGGCCAGGACCCGGGCAGTGTGAGTGCCACTGAAAACCATCTTGCATGCCGCCTTTGGCATACGTGCCATAGGTTTCCTACCCCTGTGCTAGTTCAAGCCCAACTAGCATGAATTTGTCTACCTGGGCTGGGAGGGTAGCTCCCAGCTGCAGTGTAGACATACCCTATATGTACAATCCTATAGTAAACATTATGGGAAGATTCTCTCAAGCATCCAAGATTTGTTCAGTGCAGTAGAGCAGAGGAGTGGTTCCTGATTCTGTGGGCTTGTTTGTGTCAGCCCCTGTGTGAGTTAGGGCCTTGTCTCCAATGTCTGACACACAGCCTTTAACAGGCCAAACTGTTAATTTATGTAAAAACTCCAAATTGCCTTGTCTTCAGTAGGGTTTTACTTCGAGGTAGGAACACATCTTTTTTTCCCCCAGTGAAGACAAGGACCTGTGTGGAGTGCTAGGGAAGTGTATGAATACATATGTACATATGCAAGGACAAAATATAACCCTAAACTGGATGTGGGATGCTTAAGTGGTTGTTTTGTCTTTCATCTGTATTACTCTGTCATTTGTCTGATTTTGAATATTGATTAAAAGTGCTAAGTCTAGAGTCTTTCTACCAAGGTAGTATTTTTTTGTTTTTCCCCCCAAGTTTGGAAATGGAATCAATCTTGCTATCAGAACTGCTGCCTATTGAACCTCAGCCCACAGGGGCAGAATTGCTCTGTTGTTTATTTGTCAAAAGAGTTGCAGTTACTTTTAATTGAGTTATTTTAAAAGTTCACATCTCAAGCTCACTGCAGGTAGGACTGAAATAATGTATATCAGTTGGGGGAATCATTTTGAGGAACTTTGATTTCACTCTCTGAGTATCTGCCTCTTAGGCCTGGTCTATACTACAAAGTTAGGTTGACGTAAGTCGCCTTGCGTCATCCTAGTTTTGCATGAGTCTGCATTCAAATTTGTCTCCTGCTGATAAAGCAATGCAGTAACACCACCTCCCCAAATGGCATTGAGCCATGGTGAATGTACTGTGCATAGGCGCTGACTTACATGGGGCTCTGGGGCTTTAGCCCCAGGAATAAATCCCAAGCAGGGGCTCTGCCCCACCAATGTTTTTTCTCCCCTGCTTGGAGCGCGCCGCCGCCGCCAGGGCTGGAGAGCTTCCCTCCTCCCCTCCCCGCCCCGCCCCGCCCGGCCCGGCCCGGCCCAGCCCAGAGAGCTTAACTGCTTGAACGCAGGCAGCTGCGTCTGTGTGTCTCAGCAACAGCAAGCTGCTGCTGACTGTACCATCTCCGAGGGAGGGGGAGGGGGAGGGGAGGGGAGGGGGGCCCGCCGTGCTGGTGGCAGCCCTCTCCTCTACCCCACCCCGGAGGCTGGAGGCTTAAACGCAGGCATGTCTCTCTCCCTTGCCTTGCCTGTTGCCTCTGCTGCTGCCGGCTGCTGCTGCCGGCTGCTGTTGCTGGCTGGAGCACCGGCCGGGGGAGGGGAGGGGGCTGGCCAAGTTTGGCATCCCTCCCCTCCCCCTACCTGCAGGAGATGCAAAGGGCACTTCCGGCCAGGACTCGGAGACTGACCTCACCCACCTGAGCAGGTCCTGGGCTTCCGTGTTTGACCCTATGATTCCCCCCCAGCCCCCACTCCTGCCCAATGCTGGGGAAGGGGCAGCCCCATGCCATCCCCTCCCACCGCCCCCCCCCCCGAAGCTACGGTGAGGGGCTGCAGGCTGCAGCAGGGGTCAGGGAGGCAGGAAGCCATATGTGAAGGCAGTGCCCCTCCCCTCCAGCACCCACCCACCACAGGGCAGATGGGGGAGGGGGATTCATAGACCTACCTGAGCAGCTGGGGCTTGGGTGAATTTTATGACACCCTGCTCCCCTGCCCCATAGCCATCACCATGCAGACCCCACTTCTGCCCCATGCTGGGCAAGGGGCAGCCCCATCCACAGTGAAGTTATGGTGAGGGGCAGCAACATGGAAGGCCACCTGTGATGGCAACCCCCACCCCCTAGTACCCATCACAGGGGAGGTGAGTGGGCTTTCTGGACCTGAGGGGCCCTAGGAAGGAACATATGCAGTGACTGTGGTGCAGAGTGAGTGTGCTGTGGGGGGCAGGGGGGAGAGGAGGGGTCCCTCCCCTGGAGCTTGCTGCTGCCAGTGGTGGTGATGGGGAGTCCTCTCTGGCCCTAGCCCTGGGGCAGCCTGTCTGCACCCCAAGTTCCTCATCCTCAGCCCTGCCTCACCCCAAAGCCTGCACCCCCACCACCAAGCACGCTCCTGCACTGTGAACCCCTCATCCCCAGCCCCACCCCAGAACCCTCACCTGAGGGGAAAAACATGCAACTTAAATTTGGTGGTCAGTTTGGAGTATCATTGTATTTAGCACAATATTTGATTATTTTACACCCTTCAAAGTATGTAACTGGTCATATACAGGTGTTTTCTCTGAATACTGTCTGTGTGCCTCAGTTTCCCCAATGTATTTCTTAAGGCTCTAGATGGTGGGATAAAGGGGTGTGATTGTTGTAAAGCCCTAGAGGGCCAGTGTGATGGTGTCTGCACAGAGAAGGGCTGCAACCCTGCCTCCAGGCAACTGATGGCCTGGGCCACTCTCCTGCAAGGTGCCAACTGAAGGTGTTGGAGAACAAAGAGATCAGGTGGCCTCCTAATGCCTG
Source organism: Mauremys mutica (assembly GCF_020497125.1). Classification (NCBI taxonomy): domain Eukaryota; kingdom Metazoa; phylum Chordata; order Testudines; family Geoemydidae; genus Mauremys; species Mauremys mutica. The sequence goes on along the minus strand of NC_059080.1, from coordinate 88,891,722 downwards.
GAAAAAAGACAAAGGCCAGAGAGGAGGGAGAGTCAGTGCCCTGTGCAGACTTTCGGGAAGCGCATGGTGTAGAAGAGGATGCTGGGATGCTCTAGAACAGGGGTTGGCCGCAAGCTGATTTTTCATGGCATGTGGTGCAGGCTGAGCTGCTCAGCCCAACCTCGTTCTGGGGTTCCCTCTGCTGGCCCTTACTAGCCAGAGTTCCCGCAACCCCACTCACCTTGCTTCCAGTTGGAGTTTCAGCGCAGGCCCCCTGCCCTGCTCAGCCCTACCAGCCACCAACTCCACTCACCGCAGCTGCCAATCTGGGGTTCCAGCCTCTGACCTCCTGCCAGCCAGTTATCAAATTATAACTCAGAAGCCTGTGTGCAACTTAAAGTATCTAAATAGGTGCCACCAGACATTGGAAAACTCAACAAGGAAAAGCAAAGGCAAGGATCACAGTAAACTAATAAGATCTGCATTTTAATTTAATTTTAAATATAGCTTCTGAAACATTTTGAAAGCCTTGTTTACTTTACATACAACAGTAGTTGTTATATATTATAGACTTATAGAGATACCTTCTAAAAACAGTCAAATGTATTGGGGGGAGGGTTGGGGTCGTAGTTTAGTGGTTTGATCATTAGCCTGCTAAACGGAGGGTTGTGAGTTCAATCCTTGAGGGGGCCATTGGGGGATTGGTCCTGCCATAAGCAGGGGATTGGACTAGATAACCTCCTGAGATCCCTTCGAACCCTAATAATCTATGATTACTGGCACATGAAACCTTAAATTAAAGCGTATGCATGAAAACTCAGCACACCACTGCTGAAAGGTTGGTGACCCCTGCTCTAGAACTACTCCATACAAAGACAGTCAGGACTCTGGGGGAGCCTCCTCTCTCTGAGCATACTGTCTCCAGGGCAAGAAGCTTACACCTTCCTGGGTCTGACCTCGGAGCATTCAGCATGCGCTGTCCGCACAGGTGGGGCTCCTAGGTAAGCTAGAGGGTCCTGCACCCCAACTCCACAGTCAGACGTGACTCTCAGTCAGTTGGTAATACAGGAGGCTTATTAGATGACAGGAACACAGTCTAAAACAGAGCTTGTAGGTACAGAAAACAGGACCCCTCAGTCAGATCCACTTCTGGGGCTGGGTTCCCCAGCCCCAAGTTCTGGGTGCCTCTCTCTTTCCCCAGCCAGCTCCAAACTGACAGTCCCTCTAGCCCCTCCTCTGGCCTTTGTGTCTCTTCCAGACCAGGAGGCCACCTGATTTCTTTATCCCAACACCTTCAGTTGGCACCTTGCGGGGGAAACTGAGGCACTCACACAGTATTCAGAGAAAACATTAAGAACATTCCCACTTCATCACAACAGGTACAACAAAGTATAATATATTGAAGCAGGCAAGTGCTGCTTCTGACTTTCCACTTTTAATTGACCCTTGTAATCTTGTGGCACCGACGTGTTGTAGCTTCATTTTATCCCAACAACAAATTCTTGATTTGTAGGACCATTAATGATCAACAATGGATAAATTCTTAATAAAGTTACCCAGAGAAAAAGAAGAAAAGGGTAATTCATCAAGTGATGGCCTGAGTTCAACACCCAGCTTTGAAACTGAAGTTATACAAAAGAAAGAAGCGGCAAATCCACAAGATGATAAGAAAAGGAGTTTTCAGCAATCTTGGCTATCAAGATTTAAGTGGTTGGAGTACAATATCAAATTAAACAGAGCTTTTTGCTCAGTCTGCAAAAACTGTTCTGAAAAGAAGATCTTAATATTTTCTACGAAGGCTGAACCAACATTTATTTCATCTGGATTTCAAAATTGGAAACATGCATTGCGTGGTTTTACATCACACGAAAAATCCTCCTGTCACAAGGAAGCAGTAATGAAATATGCTGCTCTGCAATCACAGGTAAATGTTTCTGCACTAGTGTCAGCCAGTTACAGAAAAGAATCTCAGTCAGCTAGGATTGCACTGCACAACATTTTTACCAGTGTTCAGTACTTAGCTCAACAAGGAATAGCACTACGTGGACATAATGACAGTGATTCAAATTTGATGCAGCTCTTGTTGCTACGCAGTACAGATTCTGAGGAACTGAGACAGTGGCTCAATCGCACAAAATACAAGTGGATATCACATGAGGTTATTAATGAAATAATCGAAATGATGGCAATGATGGCGCTAAGAAAAATTGTGCAAAAGATAAAGGCTTCTAAGTTTTATGCCATTGTAATGGATGAGACTACCGATTTGTCAAGAAAAGAACAAGTAAGTTTTTCTTTAAGGTTCTTTTCTAGTGAAGACGGGGAGATTTATGAGGAGTTTATTGGGTTTTACCAAACTGACACAATGGATGCTGCTTCTCTTTTCAAAATTGTGGAAGATACACTTCTCAGGTGTGATTTGCCCTTTTCTGATTGCCGGGGGCAGTGTTACGACGGAGCCAGTAATGTGTCTGGCAAATTTACTGGGGTCCAAGCCAGAGTGAAGGAACGAGAGCCGAGAGCAGAATTTGTGCATTGTGCTGCACATTCTCTTAACCTTGCCACGCAGGATGCCCTGCATAATATTCAAGAGTGTCATTATATGTTTTTTATGGTGAAAGATCTCATCAATGCCTTCAGGGAGTCACCAAAACGTATGGCAGCATTCAGAGAGTTTCAGAGTGAAGGAGAACCTTCTTTACGACCATTGTGCCCAACAAGATAGACACTAAGGATTAGTAGCATTAAATCACTGCTCCAAAACTACAAGGCCATGATGAACTGCCTAGATGAACTTAGTTACTCTTCTGATGAATTTGGCTTAAAATGTAGTGGATTCTCAAAGCAACTTCAATCTTTTTCAACATACTTTATACTAACAGTTCTTGTGAAAGCCATGGGTCCGGTAGAAGAAGCTAATGCACAAATTCAAAGCCCAAATGTGTCATTGACAAGCGTTATGAAGAAAGTTGGCCTATTGCAAGAGGTGTTGAGTGGGATGCGTACTGACTCATCATACAATCGCTTTTGGGAAACAACGGTAGAGAAGGCAAGAAATCTTTATTTAGATGAGCCTACACTCCCAAGAAAACGCAAACCTCCAAGATGGCTCGACCATGGAAGCCTTCCTCACACCTTCAGTGACCCTAAAGATTATTTTCATAAAAAATATGTTGAGATCATTGATGCTTGCAAAGTTGCAATTGAACAGAGGTTTTCAACAGAAAGCTTTACATTCGCAGTAAAATTGGAGAAGCTTATAACTGAGGCAGCAAATGGCTCAAAACAGGACATTGTCCAAATAAGTGAAGCATTCCATGGTGACATCAACATGGAGAAACTATTTCTTCATTTAGAAATGTTGAGTGATATTTGCAGATTGAGAAATTGCCAGCTCACTTCAGTGAGTGAAGTGAAACAATTTCTAAAACAAAATGAAGGCTTAAGTGACCTGTTGTCAGAAGTTACAATTCTCCTGAAATTATTCTACACAATTCCGACTACAACCTGCACCGCTGAGCGATCATTCAGTTGCTTGCGCCGACTGAAAAATTATTTGCGAACAACAATGAGCCAAGAACGTCTAAATCACTTGACATTTCTGCACGTTCATAAAAACTTTACCTCTGAATTGGACATTGCAAGTCTCCTGGATGACTTCATTTCAAGAACCAAACAACGACAAAAAGTGTTTGCTGCCTCCTAAAGCACATCACAAAAGAAGGGGCTATATTTGTTGCAATTTTAGAAAGTATTTGTTTTGAGGATTATTGAATAAACAGTGTATGGTCGTTTCCATATTCAAAAGAGTATTAATTACTGATATTCTTAGTTAAATAATTTTTTATTATAGTGATATTATGCAATAAAAAGAAACTTAAATGCTTATGGCTTCCAATCCATTTTTACACTATTTAATAAAATATATATATCATCTTACAGGGCGGGGGGGGGGGGAGGGAGATTACACCCATTCTGGGCCCCACCAAAAATTATACAAACCTGCCGCCTATGGTACTGTGGTGATGGAGTGCAGTGTAGACAAGCACTGAAACTCACTGCTTTGGTCAGTAGTGTGAACTCTGCTGCCCAGGGGTCACAGAGATCCGAAGCTACCCACCCACCCTCACTAAAAACCCCACATGTTTTTGAAATGCCTTTTCCTGATTGCCCAGCTTGTGGATACACCATGCACATTGTTGTGTGCAACTGCCAAACCGACCATGCCCGGCTGCATGCTCCAGACACACTCCTGCATGGAATAGACAAGAGGTATCAGATCTCCTTGGCCTGTGGGGAAAAGAGACTGTGCAGGCATGGAACAGCCATACAAATGTGACAGATGACATGGGGGATGCAGGTGAAGGGGTATGACAGGAATCAGCGATGATGTGGGAAATCTAAGGAACAGCAAGAGGCATACCAGAAGGCCAGGGGGCCCGACAGTTGATCTAGTGCTGAGCTGCAGACCTGCTGCTGTTACAATGAGCTTCATGCCATACTTGCCGAGGAGCCTGAGAGACAGATCCCTGCTGTGAACAGTGAGGAGGAGGATGGGGGGCATGCGATCTGGGGTGTCCAACTATGCTGCGAGCCAGGACCTGTTTGAGGCTCCACCACCATCTAGTCAGTCCCAGCAGCAGAGCTCGGATGAGTAGGGAAAGGAACCTTGGGTAAATGTGTGAATGCAGTTCCCATTACAGTGATTAAATGTATAGATGGTGCCTGACCCAATGCAGCAGGAAGCAGGTATTGACTTTTATTAGTTTACTAATAGAAGAGGTAGTGGTACATCAAACAGAGGTAGAGTTGTCTGGTTTTCATTTCCTTGTAGAGTCAGGCAAGGGAGGCCATGGAGAGCACTTTGTTTATGTACACAGGGATGTCCCTTGAATCCTCCAGAGAGATCCTCCAGAGGATCTCCACAATCCTCTCCCAAAGCTTTCTAGGGATGGCAGTCTTATTTCTTCCTCTGCGGTAGGACACTTTCCCACGCCAGTCCGCAATGACTTCGTCAGGCACCATAGCGGTTAATAGGCTAGCAGCATATGGGCCCAAGTGGCTTTGGGATGTCAGCAGCAGCTGTGCTCTCTGTGCCTTTGTTAGTCTCAGAAGCAAGAGACCTGCTACAATCACCACTGCCTGTGGAAAATAGTGCCAGTACTCAGTACCATTGCCCTACATTCGTACCCATGGAGATGGGGACCAACATTTGATTGTTTCATCCTACAGAACAATTCCCTCTCATTTACCCCGTGCCCCTGATGGGCCATACTCACCATGGCTGAAACTGGAGAGCAGTGCTGTGCACAGGCACTCTGGAGCTGAAGTGTCAATAAGCATGTCTTGTTTAAAACTTTAGGAGAGCAAGGGAAGGGAGCTCTGAAACTTAACTTTCAGTTTATAAATACAACGATACCACTGTGTATTTTTTCTCTGTCTTCTGCGGTTGTGGCCTGGAGGGGTCCCCCTCCACACCTGTTGAAAGCCTGACCTGGATAAGGAGGAAAAAGAAGACGACTTAGGAGGATATGGTCTCTGAGATCCTGCAAGACAGTGCCGTTTCAGACTGTGAGCAGAGGGGCTGGTGGGTGAATATTGCCGACAGCGTGGAGAAAGGCCCAGGAGTCCCAGCAGGAAAAGGAGAGAGAGGGAGCTGCACCAGGACATAATGGGGCTTTTCCAGCAGAAAACACAGATGCTGCAGCCTCTTGACCTACAGGTTCAACAAGCATGGGCTCACCTCCCTTTGCAGCCAATGGAGAACTCCATGTTAGCACCTCCCTAGACCCCCAACTTTCCATGTGGCATCAGGAGCCGTGTCTCTATTGCTCCCAATCCATGCTAGAAAACAGTAAGAACAGCTTAACATAAACTGAACTGAGAGCGCCCTGGTTGCTGTTTGTGTAGGCAAAATCGACTAAAATGGACATGAACATTTTCCCCTTGTAAGTTCTGTTAATTTATTTCAGAATTTTTTATTGTATTTGTTTTTTAATTGCACATAGTTTTTTTGTACTAGTTTTGGGATGCAATAGAATTCTATTTTTTGTCATCTTTATTACTTCACAACATATGCTACAGAATGTCTACTGAAAGCACCCACTACTTGTTATTGTACAGGATGACAGAACTCATAGGATCAGTGACAAACATATTGTAATAATTATAAAGTTACAGCTATCACTGCATATTAATAGGTGCATTAACAGACAGTGTTACATTCATAAATGTACATCAACCACTGCACAGTACCCTGCAGCCCCCAAAACTTCAGGACCAGGTAGAGAGCACAGTCCACGACACCACATTACAGTACTGTGGCTAACTCTTAAAGGGCTCTTTCAGGGCCTCCTTCAGTGCATAGCTCCATGTTGAGCTCTTCTAATAGCTCTTGTGTCTGGCTGTTCAAATTCTGCAGACAGCCACTCCACCTCCATCCTTGTGGCAACTTTTCCCCCTTTGCCGCACAGATATTATGCAGGATATGACTGGCAGCTACAACCATTTGCTGTGTTTTTCTTACTGAGATCCAATCATGACAGTAAACACGGCCAGATTCTCCTCAATCTAACATAAGCACATTCAACTGTCATTCTGCACCTGCTGAGCTGTTAGTTGAACCTTTCCTTGGTGCTGTTGAGATGGCCGGCTTCATAAGCAAGTGGTAGGCTGGGTGGGTCCCCCGGGATCACTATTGCCATTTCAGCATTGGCAGTGGTAATCTGCTGGTCAGGAAAGAATGTCCTTGGTTGCAGCTTTCTGAACAGTCCTCTGTTCTTAAAGATGTAACCGTCATGCATCTTCCCTGACCAGCCAGTACTGATATTGGGGAAGTGTCTCCGGTGAGCCCTCAATGCTTGTATTACCATAGAAAAGCCTTTCCGTTGATATAGTCTGTGGCAAGATGGGCTGGTGCCAAAATAGGGATATACGTGCCATCTATCACCCCACAACAGTTCGGGAACTGCAGTGATGCAAATGCATCCACTATGTCTTGCACATTACCAAAAGTCCAGTCCTGCGTAGCAGGAGACGATTAATGGCCCTGCATACTTGCATGACAGCTGCCCCCATGGTGGATTTTCCAACTCCAAAATAATTTCCCATTGACTGGTAGCAATCAGTTTAGTGTTACAAATTTCCACAGTGCGATCACCACTCACTACTCAACTGTCCAGGCAGCTCTAATTCTGGTGTCCCTGTGCTGGAGGGCTGGGGATTCAGCATACAGATCCAGGAATGTGGCCTTTCACATCAGAAAATTCTGCAGCCAAGCCTTGTCTTCCCAAATCCGCATTACGATATGATCCCACCAGTCAGTGCTTGTTTCTCGGGCTCAGAAGCGGCATTCCACCGTCTGCGGCTGCTCCATGAACCCCACCAACAACATTGAATTGGTTCTTGCTATGTCCCACAATAATCTGTCCTCCAATAAATGTTTATATCCTCTGCTGCTGCAGTTCTTGAAGCTCTGCAAATATCAGAGGATTATACATCCTTGTGTTTGCAATGCTCATGATAAGAGTGTAGAGCTTTGTGGGCTCCATACTTCAGAGATGGCAGACAGTGAGAAATACTGTGCAGTTTTGTAGGATTTTTTAAAAAGGCACCAAAATGAAGGGATATGAATGACATTATGGGATAGAGAAAGTTGCATAATGAGAACTTGACCCCTTGTTCCCAGTCATCCCTGCACAACTTATTCCTGCCCCACCAGGCGTTGCTAGAATTTCCCAAAAGACAGTGTGCTGGATGATGGTGAGTCGCACACTGGAATACCTATGCACAGTGCACCGCTGTGCATCAACACAAGCACTCCTGGTGAATATGCAGAGCACTGAAGCAAGGAGCCAAAATACTAACCGTGGCAGCTTTATGCTTGCGTTGACCAAAGTTTGTAGTGTAGACATGGCCAAAAAGTCAAGATGGTTCATAGTCCCAGATCCTAATACTTGTCCTAGATGCTCAAAAAGGAGTAGCCTGAAATGCATTTTTTCCATTCAGAAATGGCTAAGTGGTTGAACTATTCCCCTCTGTTATGGCCTTGTTACAGAGATTCATGCATGTGAATTCTCTAGATTGCATTATTGCAACACACACTCTTACCTGGTGTTAACACTAAAGATGACTCTTGGCTTGTCTGTATGGAGAGTTAGTGTGTGGGAAATAGTGTAAATCTACAGTGCTCTAGCCTGCTATGTACTAACTGGTCATATGGAAACTCCTATAGGACACTAAAAGTCTATAGTGTGCTTTGACTTACTGCTGCCTCTCAATTTCGTAGGGGCCCCAGATTCTATATGATGGGCACGTTAGAAATGCATAAAACTGTCTACTAAATTGCTTTTATTTTCAAGCTGTCATGTCAACTCATCTAAGTCTCCATAAAGAATATTTGCAAGCCTGCCAAGAGTCAAGCCATCCAGAAAACCCTTTCATTGCCCACATGCTTGAAGAAGCTGAGAAAGCAGATATAACGTAAGGAAATAATAAATAGCATATTTTAAATACTTCTGAAAGCTTTGGACAGCGTAACAGGACCAGGAATGGAATGATGAAAAAGCAGAGTTTTCTGGTTTAAACACACATCCCTCTTTTTGGGTTTAGATTGCAAGAGTTCTGGTTTAATTCAAGTTGACAACAGGTTGGCAAAAGTCTGTAGTTGCATATTCCTTCCAGGCAGAAAACTCAAAATGTACAAAACATACAGAGCAGTAGTTTCCAAACTATGCAAGCTCTCGTCAACAGGTATGTGAGAAAAATCCTGTAATGGCGGACAACGCATTTTATTTAGTACAGAGGTTCTCAAACTGGAGCATGCCCTGGAGGAATGTTCATGTGGTGGGAGGGGGAGGTGTGAGCAGCGATGCCAGGCAGCTCAGGCCAGCCCCAACTGGCAGGGCTCGGGGAGGGTGTGCCACCTCCACTGCCTGACTCACTTTGGGCCAGCCCCAGGCAGCGGGGCTTGGGGGTGGGGAGCGCCACCTCCACCCTGAGTCACCTCAGCAGGCCACCCAAATTTGAGCTGAGCTCCCCCTTTGAGTTACAATTTTTGAATGTGCCCCCGCCCCAACCCAGACGGGCCTGGCGTTGCCGCTCATCCCTCCGAACGTTTCTTTGCATCCCACAGTTTGAATACCTTTAGAAGATGCCACAAGTACTCCTGTTCTTTATTCAAGGTAGAGTGGCCCGTTAACACCTCTGCAGTCATAGGATAAAAAGAAGGGGTTAGTGGGTTACAGATCATTGTAATAAGCCATAAATCCACTGTCTCTGGTCAGCCCATGATTTTTGGTATCTAGCAGAGTAATGAATTTAAGCTCCCAGGCTCATCTTTGAAAGTAGGTTTCCTTTGAGGATGAGGACAGATATGTTAGTTATAGAGTGATCACTTTGTGAAAAGTGTTCACCCGCAGGTGATAGGGTGTTTTTGTCCTTTATCATTTTTCTATGTGAGTTCATTCGAGAGCATAGTGATTGCCTGGTTTCACACACGTAATTGTTATTTGGGCATTTAGTGCGCTGGATGACATATACCACATGTTGTGATAGGACCCATGGATCTTGAAAGGTATGTTGATCATTGTGGCAGTGGAGATACGTCTGCAGGTTTTGCATCTGTTGTTCTGGCAGGGTCTGATGCTGCTTTGAGTTGGTGTATCCTGGTCTGTGGAGATCTTGCTTCTGACGATGAGCTTGGAGAGGTTGGGGGATAGTTTGAAGGCCAGAAGTGGAGGTTCAGGAAAGATTTCTTTCAGGTCGGGGTGGGTCCTGATTGAGTCTGGGTTGTGGTTGTTTGATGGCACTGTATAAGGGTTCCAGTGTAGGGTGCTGGCTATAGATGACAGATTTCTTTGTGTGTTGGGGTGGTCTGAGGAAAGATGATGTAGAGAAAATGGAAAGAGAGCTGCTTTCTTCTGTGCTCAATTATTGAGGGTGGGGTGGAGTAAAACAAAGGAAAAAGGAGAGAATGAACCTTCCAGAATAATCTCCTGAATCATTTTGTTGCTAAAATTCTAAGTGGGGTCTTGTGGCAGTACAGGGTATCAGGCTGCCAAAATGAACAATTATGAATTATAGCTAGTAGAGCATTGTTCTCCATGGATTTTTTTTTATCCAGATTTCACAATCCTGATAAATAAACTAGTGGGGGGAAAGCACTATTGCATCTCCACCCTATGACACATATGGAACTACACCTCTACCTTGATATAACGCCACCCGATATAACACAAATTCGGATATAATGCGGTAAAGCAGCGCTCCGGGGGGGCGGGGAGGGGGGGGCTGGGCTGCGCTCTCCAGCGTATCAAATCAAGTTCGATATAACGCGGTTTCACCTATAACATGGTAAGATTTTTGGGCTCCCGAGGACAGCGTTATATCGAGGTAGAGGTGTAATACTTTGTATAGTGTTTCTTTCTCCTGCCATTCTTATGCTTTAAAGTATTTCTGCATTACAGCAGATTGACAAAAGGGATCACATTAAAAATAGCTGGAAATAACCGCTTGGTGCCAGTACAGAAAGTTACAGATGAGGATTTTCGAATGCTTGCCTGCATCATAAGCAATAACACATTTGTTACAGGTATGTCATCTCATTACTTCATATCTCTTTATAAATTGGAAACAAGAAACAGTTTTGAGTCTTGGTTCTTTCTTCTTACCCTTCATGTGAAGATCAATTCGTTATTAATAAGTGGTGTTAGTCTTATTTATTTCTGTATTCTTTGCCTTTCAGGCCTGTGTGGGATAAGTAATGAGAAACACTGAGGTTGTTTTGCTTCTGAGATAAATTAATTATGCTGGATCTGCGTGTAAAGACCTGGCTCTGGGTTTGTTTTCATTAGTTAATTAACTGTAATTAGGAGAAGGAGCTAGACAGGTGTGTCGGATGTTAATTATCCCAACTAGTTACAGTTGTTTCTGTTACCTTAATTAACCAATTGATCATTACCTGATTGCTGAATGAAACTATGTATAAAAGCATGCTGGGATAGAATAAAGGAAGCTCTGCTTACAATCGCATTTTTGGCTGTCAGACTCCGTTCCTGTTCTGTGGTCCAACAAATGGTGACCCCGATGTGATGATTGAAGATAGTGTTGGTGGCCTGAGTTGATAAAAAGAAAAAGAGGGACGCGCCTGAAGTTTCAGCGTCGGGCGTCCAAGAGAGAGAGAGAGAGAGAGAAAAAAAAAAAAAAAAAAAAAAAAAAAAAAAAACAAAAAAAAAAAGCCGCAGGTTGTCCGAAAAAGAAAAGCGCCCCTGAGTGTCAAGCGGCGGCTGCAGGGCGTCCAAAGAAGAAGGACGCATCTGAACAGAATTGTACGGCTGGGAACCATAAAGCGTCCAAACGGAGAGAAGCACCTGAAGCCCAGTGCCGAGCGGTAAGCTGCAGGGCGTTTAAAAAAAAAAAAAAAAAAAAAAAAAAAAAAAAAAAAAACGGGGCACACCTGAATCTAGAGGTGAGCACTAAAAATGGGAGCCGCTGCGTCTGCAGAGGAGAAAATGGTGCATGAAATTCTGACACGCATCACGGAGCGACGGGGAGAAAAGTTCCCCTCTGATGCATTATCCCGCTTACTACAGTGGGGACGTTCAAGGGGACTTTCTGTTTCACCCAATACCATATTTGATAAAACTGTGTGGGAGCGGATGGGCTGTGAACTTTGGAAATCAGTGGCTCAGGGTGACAAGGAAGCCTTCTCCCTGAGTCCAATATGGAAGAAGACAACAGAGATAGTGGAAGCCTTTGCAGCCGAGGCAGGAGTACAGGCGGCTCTCTCAGACCTTTGTCACCCAACGCCCGGAATACCCTCCGTTTTGCCGGTTGGAGCCAGGGATTTTTTTGGTGGTGAAGACACAGTAATACCCTTGGCTTCCGACCCCTTCCCTATGGACGATGTTGCCTCTGCTACGATGCCATTACCCTCCAACGTAGCTATTGGCCCTGATATAATTGATCCTGCTTCGGTCCCGCTACCGCCTGATACACCCGAGCCTATGGAGACAACTTTGCCATATGCACCCCTTTCAAAGCCGTGCCGTATCCACGGGACTTGGGGGTGTCATGAATGCGGGGAAGCAGAGGAGGCTCGGGTGAAACATATGCCATCACAGCCATGTTCTGATTTCACTCAGTTTACCCGGTCTGATGCTCTTTATGAGGAACTGCAGCGCCAGGGTCGACAACTGCAGGCCATTTTTAACAAATTGGATCAAAAACAAGGTTTTCCAGCTGGATCATCACGGTCAAGTCTTCACGAGTGTTTTCGTCCGACTTGCCCTTCTGCCCCACCTGACCCCGGGGACCCTCCGGACCCAGTACAGCGTTGGCATGGGGTCATAAAGGAAGCCATCCTTGAAGGACTGACACCTGAGGCCTTTCCAGTAATTACGCCAGACCCTCAACATCCTAATCACCGACAATGGGCCCCTTTGGATTGGAAATTGATCCGTGAGGCACAGAAATCAATTATGGCTTATGGACTAGATAATCTATATGTACAGTCTCTTATTGAACAGGTATTTACGGGCCAGGCGATGTGTCCATATGATGCAATTAAACTAGCTGATCTACTTCTTACACCCACGCAAAAACTGTTGTGGAAAGATGATTGGGCCAAGAGAATCGACTTGGCCCTTGTCCACAATCTGGATCTACCGGACGGTGATCCCCGGCACGTGGCCACTACTGAGATGCTTTTGGGAGCCGGTCGTTTTGCTGACCCACATCTGCAAGCCCGTCTGGACCCCCGAATACTGCAGCAATCACAGGAACTAGCTTTGGCTGCCTTTAAGGCGGTGCCCCAGATGGGGAAGCCGAACCCGCCCTACGCTAAAATTACTCAAGGCCTATCAGAACCATATTCCACCTTTTTGGATCGTCTCCGAGAAGCTATTGATAGATCCCCTAATCTGACGCCAGAAGCCAGGACTGCAGTTGGCCTTGATCTCGCCACCCAGAATGCGAATCCCACTTGCCGCCGTATCTTAGCTACTTTGCCCAAAACTGCGTCCCTAATGGAAATGATTGAAGCATGTAATAAGGCCACTATGTTTGAGGAGACGGATAAGGCAGCAATTCATGCTGAGGCACAGGCCTCTGCACTAGCCGTGACGTTACGACCTCTGCTCGGGCGACGATGGGGGGCAAAAAGATCGACCCGGCCGGCTGGCCCTTGTTTTAGTTGTGGAAAACCCGGGCACCTCTGGCGGGATTGCCCAATGCAAAATGGGCAGCGAACCTCTGATATGTCATCTAGAGCTGCAACAGGCGCTTGTACACGACGTAATAGGTTTGGGCAGCGAACCTCTGATATGTCTCCTAACTCTGCAACTGGTGCTTGTGCACGATGTAATAAGTTCGGACATCATGCCAATGATTGCTGGGCGCGTTACAAGAAAGATGGAACACCGCTGCCGGGAAACGGATCACGGAGCGCCCCTCGGAGGAGCGCGACGATACAAGTACCTCCACCTACCAACCCGGCTGCCTGGAACACCTCACCGGAGCAACCCGTGGCAGTGCCGGAGTGGACCTGGCCACAGCATCAGATGTAGTTCTAGAGACTGATAAAGTTCAAATTCTTCCTTCTAACACTGATGGCCCATTAGGATTTGGACTAAGTGCTCTTTTGATTGGCCGTTCGTCTACATCAAAACAGGGTATTTTTGTTTTACCTGGCCTTATTGACGCTGATTATACCGGGAACATTGGGATAATGGTACGTGCCCTCTGCCCCCCTGTAACTATAATTGCTGGTACGCGCATTGCTCAACTAATACCCTTCAAGGGATGTGTACCCCGATCGACCCCGATTGATCGTGGGTCCCGAGGATTTGGATCCACTAGCCCTCCCCAAATTGCTTTTGTTATGGACATTACTTCGCGCAAGCCCACCCGTACTGTTCGGCTTCAAGGGTCCGATGGGCGGCAGATTATTCATGACGCCTTGCTGGATACAGGGGCCGATGTGACTATAGTCCCCGCTCGGTTTTGGCCGGAATCTTGGCCCTTGCGGGATGCCGCCACACCGGTGACCGGCATTGGTGGGACTCAATTGACTCGCATTAGTGTAAATTTCATTACCATTTCTGATGTGGAAGATCCGGCCACAAGCGCAAAAGTTCGCCCCTATGTAATGCCGGCTCCGATATGGCTTTTAGGTCGGGACTGTTTAAGTCAGTGGGGCATTGTGTTGCAAAATTCACCTTTTGCTTAGCGGCCACTGAGGGGCGACCGATCCTACAACTGGAATGGACAACCACCACGCCGGTCTGGGTCGCTCAGTGGCCGCTGCCTAAAGATAAGCTCGCCCGGGTGCATGAACTTGTGCAGGAACAATTGGCTATGGGCCACCTTGAACCTTCTGTTAGCCCTTGGAATACCCCTATTTTTACCATTCCCAAAAAGTCTGGGCATTGGCGTTTGTTACAAGATCTACGCGCTGTCAATGCTGTTATGAAGGATATGGGTGCCCTCCAGCCTGGGCTGCCCACACCTACTATGCTTCCGCATGGATGGCCTCTGCTTGTTGTTGATTTAAAGGACTGCTTTTTTACCATTGCCTTGCATCCCGCGGACCGCGAGAAATTTGCCTTTTCTGTGCCTTCTATAAATAAGGCTGCACCTGCCCGGCGGTATCAATGGACTGTTCTACCACAAGGTTTGAAAAATTCTCCTACCATTTGTCAATCTTATGTTGCTTGGGCTATAGCACCCCTGCGATTGGTGCACCCTGATTGGATTATTTATCATTATATGGATGATCTTTTGTTTACTGGCGCCCATTTTGCTGTGGATGTGGCGATTGCTGAAATTGACTCAGTTTTGCGAAAGGCTGGGCTGGTAATTGCTCCAGAAAAACTTCAGCGGCAAGCCCCATATCGGTATCTTGGTATGGAAATTACGGATTCAATTGTACGCCCGCAGAATTTGACCTTTCGGATGGATATTCATAATTTACATGACGTTCAGCGCTTGGTGGGCGATTTGCAGTGGGTTCGCGGTCTTTGTGGTATAACTAATGAGGATCTTGCACCCTTGGTTCAACTGCTTCAAGGTGGACGTGCTCCGGATGAACCTCGCTCTCTGCAGAATCAGCACCAGGTTGCCTTACGAAATATTGCAGATAAACTTGCAACACGTTATTCGGGGCGTATTTATCCGGACTTGCCCATTTTTTTGGCAATTTTTTCCAAAGATGCCTCTTTGGAAGCTTTACTTTTTCAATGGCATGAGGCCCTTTCCGATCCACTGGTGGGCATTGAATGGCTTTTTCCACCTTCGCACTATACCACAACTGTGACTACGCGGCTTGATGCAATTGCTCACCTCATTTCTATGGCCCGATGCCGTTTGCTGGCCATTGCAGGTATTGACCCTCATACCATTTATTTGCCCTTTGATGATGTTACTGTGACTCAGTTGCTTGCTACTCACCTTTCTTTTGTACTTGCCACCATGGATTACGCCGGTTACTTTAGTAGCCATTTTCCCTCACACCGAATTTTTGCTACCACGCTTCCTCTGGAAAAAGCCCTAATGTTGCGATCTAGTCCAGTTGCTGGTCTCACCGTTTTCACCGATGCCAGTGGCAGTGCCCAGCGTGCAGGACTTCTTTGGTTTATTGACGGCCATTGGCATCACGAGTTTGTTCTTGCTGAAGGCTCCCTGCAGGTTCTAGAGCTTCGTGCTATTGTTCGCACTTTTGAAAAATGGCCCGATGCCCCTTTGAATATTGTCAGTGACTCTCTGTATGCTGTAGGTGTGCTTCAGCGTTTAGAACGCTCCCTGTTGGGCCGTGTTACGAATTCTGTTTTATGGACTGCTCTTCTTCAGTTATGGCATCTCTTAAATGCTCGACGGTGCCCTTATTTTGTTATGCATATTAGGAGCCACTCTGGATTACAAGATGGTCTTGCCGAGGGCAATGCGCTGATTGATCAGTTAGTTGGCGTTGCCCATGTTCCGAATTCATTTGCCCAGGCACGGATTTCCCATGAATTTTTTCATCAGTCTGCCCGTGCTTTAGCACGTCAGTTTGCGATTTCTATTACTGACGCTCGTGCTATCGTGGCCTCCTGCCCTGATTGTCAACAGCATGTATTGCCCCTTGTATCTGGTGTTAATCCCCGTGGCCTATTGTCACTTCAAGTTTGGCAGTCTGATGTTACCACGTTTGCTGAGTTCGGCACCTTGCGCAATATTCATGTTACCATTGATACCTTTTCTGGCTTTACTTGGGCGACAGCTATGACCTCTACTAGCTCTCGTGATGTGATTAAGCATTGGCAAGCATGCTTTGCCGTGATGGGGGTTCCTGCCCTCATTAAGACTGATAATGGCGGGGGTTATGTTTCTCATCGCACTGCCCAGTTTCTTTCCCACTGGGGTGTGCAGCATTCTACGGGTGTACCTGGCAATTCTACTGGGCAAGCTATTATTGAGCGTGCTCACGCCTCTTTGAAGGCGCTCCTCTTAAGACAAAAAGGGGGGATTCGTAGTGAACGGGCAGACGCTTTGGACAAGACGCCTGCCGCTCGCTTACTGAAAGCTCTTTATGTACTTAACTGGTTACATGTTGGTAAAAACAACCAGGTACCCCCTGCAATTAAACATATCAGCGGGATGACTGGGGAAGAGCAGGGTATGGCCCCCCGACCCTTGGTCAAGTGGTTTGACTATCAGCAGCAAATATGGAAAGGACCAGTTGACTTGCTAACATGGGGCAGGGGTTATGCGTGTGTTGCCACTGATACAGGTCCCAGGTGGATACCAGCGAAGTGGGTCCGGCCTTGGCTGCGTCCTCCGGAGCGACGGCAGGCAGATGCGGAGGAGCCTCACGAGACGCGCTCAGACGTCGCGGAACCAGAGCCCCCGGAGGAGAGCTGTTTGTTAGCTTTGCCAGGACTTTTTCAGTCTGATCCTCCGTGAATCAGTTACTCGCTTGGAATGATTTGTGTCTGAAAGAAAATTTGTGTGGCTATATAGGTATTTAGTGTACCATGATGTTTTGTGTTCTCTGTTATGTTTTGTGTTGTCTGTTTTCTGGCCAGAATCGTTGTCGTGTTGTCATGTGATTTGATGTGTCTTTCTTAAAGACCCCCCACCCTCAGTGTCAGCTTGATCACCTGACAGCTGAGGGATACAATTCAAAAAAAAAAAAAAAAAAAAAAAAAAAAAAAAAGGGGGGGGGGTTGTAGAATTTTTCTCATCTTCTGTTTATTGTGTCTTTGTTTTGTTCGTTTGATGTTTTTTGGAATTATGCCAAGGATTGTATGGTCATACAGGTTGATTTTATTAATCCTTATTTTTTTTTTGTGTGATAGGTTATAGCGTTATGTTATTATGAGTTGGGAATGTTTCCTCTCTCTTTTTTCTTTTTGATTTTGAATAAAGGGGGGAGATGTGGGATAAGTAATGAGAAACACTGAGGTTGTTTTGCTTCTGAGATAAATTAATTATGCTGGATCTGCGTGTAAAGACCTGGCTCTGGGTTTGTTTTCATTAGTTAATTAACTGTAATTAGGAGAAGGAGCTAGACAGGTGTGTCGGATGTTAATTATCCCAACTAGTTACAGTTGTTTCTGTTACCTTAATTAACCAATTGATCATTACCTGATTGCTGAATGAAACTATGTATAAAAGCATGCTGGGATAGAATAAAGGAAGCTCTGCTTACAATCGCATTTTTGGCTGTCAGACTCCGTTCCTGTTCTGTGGTCCAACAGGCCTGGACCTTAGATATAATGTATTAACTGATGTTGGAGCAGAGCATGCTGCAAAATTCCTTCAGGTAGTTTTCTCTGGGCCAAAATATTTGATTTTTACCTCAAGTTTGTGGTTTCATTGGCCATGATAACATTTATGTGCAATGTATTGGTGACAGTATGTGTTGTTCTGGAAAAATTCCAGAAATCTTGGCTTTTCATATCCAGATCCATCAATTTAGAATATCAGATTACATTCATCATAAACTTTTTGCAGTTGTTCAATATATGTGGTTTTTACAGTACAGTCTGAAAAAGAGGCATTTGTGACGCATTTTGGTAGTATATTGTGCATGACAAAATTAATGGAAATGGACAAAAACATAATGTATATCCTTAGTATGTATGGAAACTTAAAGACATAGGCTTCTAGTGCCAGCCAGAAGCAAGCTATATACAGAAATCCCTGTAATCTGCAACTCCACATCTATGGAGTTAGCTCATTGGTGCAGAATCATGCTCCGAACCTAAACTTTCATTTTAAAAAAGAAAATTTATACCTCTGGCTCTAATAGTTGTGTAGAAAATCTTGAAAATGTGATCAGTGTAAACCAATGCAGTATTGCTTTCCTGAGTCTGCAGACAGCCTGAAACAGTACCTCTGAGGCATATACTATTGCAGTCTTTTCCCGGGGCTTTGAACTGAAACCTAAGGATGACAATTTAAATATCAACACTATTAACTTTTTTATTGATGATCATTTTAGTAGCATTTTAGCACTGGTATCCCCCCAGTCCCAAGCTGCCTCCCACACCTCCCCAGTTATCTAAACAAATACTTCCCCATTTGCCTAAACCTCTGATTTGCCCCTTGTCATCTTCCGTGATGAGGTTATTTGTTGTAGATACAAAAACCTTTGGCATGTTGAAAACTGAATATGCAAATGTAGCAGTTTGAAGCTGGGGCATTGGTTAATAAGGATGTTAGTTTTTGGTTAATCACTGCTGTGTTCATTTTTGTGTTGTTTTTAAAGGTTGGTGCTCAATATATTAATTACGGAGAAAACAGTTACTAAACAAAATGTCTTTCAAAACTGTGTGAGGCATCAGCTCTTTAAAATGAGAAAATGCTCTGTAAAATATACTTTTGAATTTGGTGTTGGTTTCCTGTTTGTGTACTGTAGGAAAACTCAACCCTGTGCTACCTCAATCTGATGTTTAATGATATTGGTGCCAATGGAGCAGAACTGATAGCTAAAGCATTGCATGTAAGTATTAATCGATATACTATAGTAATTTTGACAATAGCATCTGATTTGATATTGTGTCTTGTGATGGACATCAGCATCAAAGTTAATCTGAAAAACACCTTTTCTTTCCTTATATCCAGTATTTGTTGTAACAAAGAGATTGCTTTGTCTTCTCAAGACAGACTGTATCTCTGCTACTTTTAGATCATCTTTCAGAAGAAGAGAAAACTGCCCTCTGCAGCCATTGATATTTATTGATTTCAGCTATAAAATAGCTGGATATCTCTTTGTGAAAATTAAACTGAAGAATAAAACAAAAAATTTCATCAAAATTTAATGGGGCAAAATTTCACACAATTCCATACATAGCCAAGAATTTTTTTATTTTTCCATTATGTTCTGAAACTTGCTAACTTTTATATGCCTATTTTTGTCTTTGTTTTTAAATTTTCCTTTTTTTGTGGTGACATTATTTGCCTTGACATCAGTTTGTCTAGGACATGACTGTATAATCTCACATAGCAGCATTATAAAATGTGTTTTTTGTAATTTCATATTTAAATTACTCATAATGGATTTTTCAGTGCAATTTCTGTTACAGTGGCACCGAGGAATTAAAAAATGAAAATGATTGTGTATACATTACAGCTAGGGCCTGATCCTTTAAATGCTTAGGGCCTGATCCAGTGCCCACTGAAGTCAATGGGAATATTTCCCTTGACTTCAGTGGACTTTGGATCAAGCCCTTAGTTTGCCAAAAAAGAGGCCAATCTTGCAATGATCTGCACACAAGCTTAACTGTCTGCACATGAGTAATTCCACTGAAGTCAGGTGACTTCAGTGGGCTTTGATTACTCATGTGATAAAGGCAGATGAAAGACCTGCAAACTTCTAGTATTCTAAATTAAAAAATTCAGCTATTAGCTAAATATGTGAAATGACAGGCATTATAATAAAATATAATGATGAATGGATTTAACTCTATTTTTAAGCAGTTTGGACACAAATATCAGTCTGGAATTCTTTAATAAACATATGAACATTGGTAGATTATAGTGGAAGCACAGATACCCATAAATAATTCAGAGCCCTCCCACCCTTACAAACCCTTATGCTCTTCGTAGACTTTACTCAGGCAACTAGTCCCAGTGAAAAGATAGGCAGTTACTTAGTTACTGTTAGCAGTTGGCTGTATTCCTTACAGAAGATGACATTTTGTCTTTATGCCAAAGGAAATCCTTTTAAATTTTCTTGCCTAGAGGAATGAAACGCTCCTACACCTGAGAATGACTGGCAACAAAATTGAAAACAAAGGTGGGATGTACTTTGCTTCAATGCTGCAAATTAATTCGACCTTAGAGAAGTTAGATCTTGGAGACTGTGATCTGGTGAGTAAAGTAAAATTATCAACTTAAACTGAAAACTAATAGCCTTTCAAGTGTATTATAAATAGGGTGACCAGTTAGCAACTGTGAAAAAACGGGACAGGTGGTGGGGAGTAATAGGCGCCTATATAAGAAAAAGTCCCCAAAAACGGGACTGTCCCTTTAAAAACAACCCTAACCTTAGCCCAGAGAACACTCTCCTCCACAACCCTCACCCTAGCTCAGTGAGGCCCACCTACCTGAACCCTAACCTTAGCCCTGATAGCCCTGCATTCCACAACCCTATCCCGAACCTGGGGAGCTCTGCTCTCCATACCCATGATGTTACTAACAGTCTTACCCCATAAACGAGAAGAATTTTTCGTAATGTATCAGTTTCTGTTTATTTTCAGCAGGTCTCATAGTAATTCATGCCAATTATTTCAGTTCCATTCTCTTAACATCCTTTGCCTGCTGATATCTTCAGGAAATGTTTGTATGGATTGCAATACTGCAGAGACAGATTACCACTGAATATCTCCAACACACATAGAGCTAAAAATAATAGTATTTCTAACTCGTGTCAATTTGATATTTATGATCTTCTAAAAATACATTCTGTAAGGAGGCATGGTATCTTTGGTATGTTGCTTTATTTATATGTTGAACAGGTTTTTCTAAAAAGTTTCTGTTTTTGTTTTCAGGGTACACAAAGTCTAATAGCAATAGCAACAGTTATGAGCCATAACAAAGCGATGAAAGCACTAAACCTAAACCGTCCTATACTGTACAGCCAAGAGGTATGTGTATATACTGTTGGGTCAGTTCAATTAAACAGATATACGCATACAGAGAAGCAATACTGATAGCTTTATGGAGGCCTATAATGGTCTTGGACAGTGTGACTTTCTGGGGCTTCTTTATATGCTTGTGTGAGAGCTGCCAGGGTTGTTTTTTAAGTCTTTCTGCCCAAGGAAGAGAGAACACCAAGAAAAAGGATTGTAGACAGACTCAGGAGCCAAAATGTTCATACCTCCTTGCCTAGCGTTATGCTCCTGAATCATAATTTAGGCACATGAAGAAACAGCCTTCTTTTCAAAGTGCTCAGTTCTTAATCTCAATAGAAGCAGTTGGATGATCAGCCCTTATTTAGGGGTTGTCTAAATGGGAATTGCAGAGTAAGAGTGGCTTTTTTTGTTTAGCTTAAACTCTTTCCTAAGTGACATAAACAGAACCAAAGAAATGTCACTCTTAAAATGAGGTAAGTATCCATTTGGGGGGTTCTGACAATATAACTACATCCGTTTAAATTCACACCTTGGCTTTTACTGAAAAAACTTCCCTGTGTAGACAACACCGTAGGTGCCTAACCATGGATTTAGAAGCCTAATTTTAGTCTCCTGCTTTTGAAAAAAATCTGGACCAGAATAAACACCACGCTATACTAAGGGCCCAATCCAACACCCACTGAAGTTTATCAGAGTCTTCCCATTTGTTAATCCTCTCTGGTCTGTAGGCTTCTCCATTGTGTCTACCTGACTGAAGCCCCATATAAATTATTGTCTTAACCAAAGGTGATAACTTTGAAACCAATTCGCTGCCTCTTATAGAGGCAGGATATATGTTTTTTCTATAGTTAATCCCTCTTTCAAAGACTTCTGCTCTTCATAAAATAATTGTTGATACCTATTTCTGTCACACCATTGACGTCAATAGGAATTGGATCAAGTCCTAAAACGTTGTGTCATGGAAACTTGGAAAAGAAATGATCAAGGTAGATGAGAGAACTAGTAGTTAGAGTACTGACTTGCCTGAGATTTACACTGCAGGGGTATACAGTTCCTTAAATCTGCAGCCACATTTTGGTAACTTTCACTATTTTCCCAGCGATCACAATAAGCAATTGTTTCCTGATTTTTTGTATATCAAGTTGTAATACATCAGAAGGAAGATGAGTTAAGGCCAAATTCTGCTCTTGGACATCTACCGTTGACTGCAGGGAAGGTTGAACTTGTTCTTGGAGCCAAACACCAAAGAGTGGTGTTTGACCCTAAAAACTGATCTGACGTTAAAATTATAGTTTAACTGAGATTTTATTTTTAGGAAGAGACCACAGTTCACACAGCTCTAATGATGAAAAATAACTCTTGTCTTATGGAACTGCATTTGTGCAAACATGAAATGAAGAACTTTGGTGTGGAGCGTCTGTGTCATGCATTGTATGAAAACTGCAGCCTGCGATATCTTGACCTCAGTTGGTAAAAGATTCACCCTCTGTTTTTGTTTAAATTACACAAACATAGAGTATATTGTTGCTGGTGAAATTTGTACACAATGCAATATCAGTATAGCAGGCATGAGAGGTATTATATGGTATTGATACCATTCCCTCCAGAAAAAATGTGATTTTTCTAGGTGAAATGGAGAGTTGAGGTGGAAGCCGTAGTTGGAGGGAGTGCAACATTATTAAGGGATAAACTAGTATTTAGCCACAGCCTTGGCTGTGAGGATGGTGGAGATATGCCACCACAGAAGGAGCACCAGAAAACATTCTGCCTCGGGGAGGTGCAGTGCCCTCTGTGTATATGGAGGAGCAATTAATAACACCCCTTTAAGGAGTGCAGCATCCTCCACCCTCCCCAGCCTGACTGGTCAACTCTGCTATGACTCTGGCTACAGAAGGAGCAGAAGAGAGGTCTCCCTCTCTCCCCTCCCCTGCTGCTTAAGGGCTATGCCATAGTCTAATCCTAAATTTACAAGCTGCAACCTAAGTGGTCAGCTATATCTCATTAAATCATTTTCCTGCCTTGCAGGAGCCTCAGGCCTGAGTGCATTTCAGTCCCTCCTTTTTTTCTACCCATTGTCACGCAATAGTTTAGTCTCCTGAGGGCTTTAATACTTTGGTCTAATTCTTGTTGTTGGGCTTGGTGTGGGGGTAGGGTAGCTAGGTGGTGTTGGTGGCCTGTGATATAGAGGATGTTAGACTAGATAATCTGATGGTCCCTTGTGGCCTTAAATTCTGTAGTACTGTACACTTGAGTGAAGAAAGAGCACTTACTCTACGGTACATACTAATCAGACAGTGTGTGAAATTATGCCACTCTACAGAAGATGTAAAAAATCAAACATTGGAAAAATACAACATAAGACATTTAGGACCTGATCCTGGTATCCAGCAACTATTGGAAGTGCCTGCACATGGATTTCTAGAATGGGTTCTAAAAATCCCATTAATCTGTTAGCTTGTGTTAATAGTTGCCAGTTTGAGTAAAAATCTGGTTAGAGTACATGTATTGTACATTGCTTCAACAGCTGTAAATTTCAGAACAGTTTATTCAGCAGCCTATGAGGCATTTTCTGCCTAGGAAGTAATACTGCAGGTTTCTCAATAGTATCCCCCCTTAAAAAAAAATATTTCTCTTTCAGTAATAAAA
Source organism: Mauremys mutica (assembly GCF_020497125.1). Classification (NCBI taxonomy): domain Eukaryota; kingdom Metazoa; phylum Chordata; order Testudines; family Geoemydidae; genus Mauremys; species Mauremys mutica. The sequence goes on along the minus strand of NC_059080.1, from coordinate 88,867,978 downwards.
TAACTCGTGATGGTGTGAAATTTTTGGGAGAACTGCTGAAACGGAACCAAACTCTGGAAATCCTAGATCTTAATTCAAACAGGATAGAAGATGATGGAGCCATCTATCTGAGTGAAGCCCTGGCTTTGTACAACAGGACTCTTCAAGCGTTAGTATAGATAAAACTCCCAAAAAGAGATTGCAGGTGTAACTAGTGGAAAATCGGAAAATGTGACACAGCAGTATATGTATATGTAATACATCACTTTTTTACGCTAGTGATCCAAACTGCAGAGTCAAACAGTTTCCAAAATCACACATAGATGGGGACAGCTGGGGACACTGATGATGACAGTCCCTTGGCTTCACCTGGGCTCTGGCAGAACCAGTGAAATGCCAGTCCAAGGAATGCTCCCCACTCTGCAAAGCAAACCTGAGTGTCTGGACTGGCTGGGTTGAACTGCTGGGTCAATCTGTGGGAGGGAAGTCACATGGACTCTCCGCTCTTGGGAGGAGGGATGCGAGAAACAAGAAAGGCTAGGGGCAGAGGGAAGAGAGGCAAGAGAGGGAGAAAACATGAAGATGCTCCCTTCCCACCAGTGACAAAGCCCTAGTAGTTTCCCTATCCAGCTTCTGACCCCTAAATTTGATCATCCACGTGGCAAAAGGAGGCCAAACTCTTTACCACGTCAGTGACTAAACCCTGGAACACTACTGCTGCCGAGCCCTTCCCTTCATGGCAAAAGTCCCAAACTCTCTCCTCCCTCCACCAGGCACACTTCCAAGCTGCTAAATTTTCTGGTTTACCCTTCCTATGGTCAATTCTACTAAAAGCCCTTTTTTCCATTTTACTTGGTTTCCCCTCTCCCCTTGGTTTAAGTTATTTGTTGTTATAGAACAGTAGTTTCTGTTGGAAATGTTTTTACTGCTTGTTCTCATACTTTTGATATTTTAGCAAGTTCTTCTTTTCCCCTTATGGATGAATCTAAAATTAATTTGATAGTATTTTCCTCTATTATATTTGGTCACAGTACACATCTCAAGTCACTCTAATGAACATTGGTGGTCAGATCTGGGTCTCGCTTCCTTTAGGGCTGATCTACACTAGGGGGTGTGTTGATCTAAGATACGCAACTTCAGCTACGTGAATAGCATAGCTGAAGTCGAAATATCTTAGATCGATTTACCTCGGGTCTTCACGGCACGGGATCGATGTCCGCGGCTCCCCCGTCGACTCCGCTACCGCCGCTCGCTCCGGAGTCGATGGGGAACGCGTTCGGGATCGATATATCACGTCTAGATGAGACGCACTATATCGATCCCCAATAAATCAATCGCTACCCACCGATAGGGCGGGTAGTCTGGATGTACCCTTAGTGTCTTGACTGTCTAGGCTTTGCAGAGGATTTGCAAACAAAAATCCTAATTGCTGCACTCAGTGCCATTTAAGTCAGTGTGACACACTGCAAGAATAAGGGTCTCTGTGTGTTGTTTCAGGTCTTAAAAAGGATTTTCTTGAAGCCTTTTTTTAGTTTATTTCAGGTTCACCAGGAGATTGTCTAATCTCTCCTACAGGATATATTTTGTGTCTTGCAGAAAACCATACCTTTGGCTAGATGTAAACACTGATCATACCTGTTTGCCTGAAGCCATTAGTTTTGGGGAGTAAAGATCAAAGGGTCTGCTAGGTGCCTCTGAAAAACTTTCAGGTTCACCAATACAAAAATACCTCTCCTAGCTCCAGGATCAAAGTTTAACTTGGCTAGAAGCCAGGGCCATGCTTCAAAACAGACTAAATATGAGAGCCGGCCACCAAGCATAGGGTCACCTGCTTTGAAGAAATGAATCGTCAAAGTCTTTGCCACCCAAATCAAGGAAGTGCCTTGAGGAATATTAGAATTATATAGGACTTAACAGATTTGAGCTATAAAAATAATTTTTGTTGCTGATTTGTTCCAAATACCATACTTATGAGGTAGGAATCAAATGGCTTGGAATTTACTTATATAATTTGTTGTTTTATTTCTTCTGTTTACTAGGTTAGCAATAGTGAGCAACAATATAAGTGGAAAAGGACTTGTTGCTCTTTCGGATTCAATGAAAACAAACATGGTGCTTTCCTACATTTATATTTGGGGAAACAAATTTGATGAGGCCACCTGTGTCGTAAGTGTTTTCTTCATCATTGACCTTTTCCACAGCTTATCTTCATTGTATACAACTAGTATGCTCACTAAAACTATTTGTAAAACTTTATATTGTATTTTATTGTAAAATTATGGTAGTTGTGGCATGGTCTTCTCATACCAAGCAATTATGGGACAGTAAAAATATACAAATGATTAAAATGCCGTTGAGTGCTGACCCAGTCTGCATCATCTTCTACTGTTCTGCTTTGGACTTTCTAAGCCTCTGGCAGGTAGAACATGTTAAAGAATGTTAAATTTAAATCCTTTGCATTTGTTCATTTCAGGCATTTTCAGACTTAATTAAAACTGGCCGCTTGAAACCGAATTGTACAGACGTGGATCCATATGAAGTGGATGGGCATGTATATCTTGCAGAACTCTCTCATGGCCTTAAAAGGCATTACTATTGGACACCAAGTTATGGGGAGGTTGATAACAAATATGCTAATGCCAGTCTTGCAATAGGAGCAGTTGCAGAACATTTGTGAACAAGGTAACAACTTGATGCATTTATATCTATCAGCGTGTGGGTTTTTCTGTCTTATTTCTTTGTAAGTCAAAATGATAGTATGTAGTTTCTTGAGAAAGTTATTTTGGAGTGCGCCAATATACCTTTGAAAAGTACTAGAGATAAAACCAACTCAAACTGAGTCCAACATGAGTTTTTTTAACATAGTAGTATATATTGTTGCTGTAGGCAGTGGTTCCCAACCTATTTAGCATTGTGGGCCATATATGCAGCTCTCTCTGTATATTGTGTGGATGCGGCCCACAACACACACTACCTATATAGCCCTGAGGATGTCATATGGGCCATAGCTGTGTGCTGATTGAGCTGCAGGTTGAGAACCACTGCTGTAGATAAACAGAAGTTCGGTAGATGATGCCCAGACTATGATTAAAGGACTCTTATGATGAAAGTGCATGGGTTTAATTGCTGTCATTTTTTATATAAGGAGACACGATGCTCTCTGTCTCAAGCGTCTGTCTTCTTTCTGTGCCTACTCATTTAGTCAATATGATCCACCCTCCCACAGAGTAACAGAGGAAGAACAACCAACTATGACAGCAGTACTTCGCACTGATATCTTCCACAGGTACAGCAGAAAGTTGTGGGGGTTTTTAAGTGACAGATTATACTGCCCTTAAATAGAAAGAGTGTACATTGGCAAGAAAATCAGGCTTCTAAAATAAAGCAAAATTGTCAAGTAGCTACAGCAATGCATTTAAAAAGCAACTATGTATTATTGTTAGTTGGACTCTCAGTGCCACAACATTGCTATCCTAGCGCTATGGGACTACTTAGGGCCCTACTGTATCAGGCAGAAATATCCAAGAGGGTATTGATACCGATTGTGCGTGCACAAAATTAGCCTTAGCCCTGGAAGTGGAGAGAGGGATATTGGGTTTTTGTGCCTGTTTAGATTAGGGTGACCAGATGTCCTGATATTATAGGGACGGTCCCAATTTTTGGGTCTTTTTCTTATATAGGCTCCTATTACACCCCAGCTCCTGCCCCGATTTTTCACACTTGCTGTCTGGTCACTCTAGATTAGATACCATGCAGATCAGAATCACTGTAATGACTTGGGCCAGACTACTTCTAAATCTATTATAGTACTTATTTCAGCAGGTTTCTTCAAAATAAAATAGCCAAAATAACAAATTCTGTCTGAGGACTAAGTTATCTTGTATACTTCTGAATTAAAAAATTACTATAGGCAAGAAACTACTACTTTATTCCTGTGAATAAACTGTAATAGCTAAAATGCTACATAGTTCTCATCTTTGGAACTCCAAGCACTTTACAAGGGGAAATTGAGGCACTGGGACAAGATATGATTTGCCCAAAGTCACCCAGCAAGTCAGTGGCCGTGCTTTAGCCAACAGACTCTACTGTCTCCATAGAAAAAAATACAAGTGATATTTAAAAAAAAAAATTAAGATAACCTCTGTAGAAGACATTCACTGCAAAGTAGTTTATATCTGCTTTAAAACATGGGGGAAAACTTACATTGTTTTGCACAGTGCTTTGAATCTTTCACAGCTCAAAATTAATTACAGTAAGTAGTACACCTCTACCCTGCTATAACGCGACCTGATATAACATGGGTTCACAGCGGGCTCCGGCAGCGCTTTAAAGGCTGCGGAGCCCTGGGCCCTTTAAATCACCACTGGAGCCCTGCCACCACTAACCCGGGACTGCAGCAGCAGGGCTCAGGCAGCGCTTTAAAGGATCCAGGACTGCCACTGCTACCCTGGGGCTAGGGCAGTGATTTAAAGGGCCCAGGCTCCCCACAGTGCTACCCCGGTGCTGCGGCAGCAGGGCTCCGCTGGCAATTTAAAGGGCCCAGGCTCCTTGCAGTGGCCGGAGCCTGGAGCTCTTTAAATCAGCATTGGTGTCCTGCCGCTGCTACCCCGGGGCTGTGGCAGCGGGGCTCGCTGGTAATTTAAAGGGCCCGGGGCTCCCCGCAGCTGAAGCCCAGGCTCTTTAAAAAAATCACCGCTGCAGCCCTGCCATTGCTACCCCATATAACAGTGTTTCACCTGTAACGCGGTAGGGATTTTTGGCTCCCCACAACCACATTATATCGGGGTAGAGGTGTATTTAGAACAATGTTTTTATTCCTTTACACCCAAAATATTACCTTGTAGCAAGGGACTTGGGTGTTTTCTTCTGTTGGAAGGAAAATGTAATGAATGATGCTGTTCTCAAATAACCCTTATACAGCTGTATACAGTGCCAAGGGCTGTCTCTGAGCCTTCTGTGACGCTAGTGTAGTGCGTTGTGATGGTGGTTATGTTAGACTGTCTCTCCTCCTCCTTTAATTACTACCCTTTGTAATTACAAACACCAGACAGAAGCTGAGGGAAAATTACAAAACAAGTTTATTAAAGCCTAACAAACACTGCAACCTAAGTATGTACAAAACCCCCACAGGGGATTATAAAAAAAGAATTGAACTATATATACATAACAGAAGGAAAAACACTTTGTATATACAGGAAAAATACTTCAAAAATAACTTAACCCAAATCAATTACTAGTTCTTATCTAGACCTATTTCTGTAAGTCTTACGAACAGCCTCTCACAAAGTCCAATCTTGTAATCCTTACTCAGGGCTTTTCTACACTTGGAACTTACCAAAATAATTATTGCAGAGTAGCTATTCTGGTAGAACTCCCCATTCTGGAATAGCTAGCTATTTTGGTAAATTTCCAAGAGTAGTCAAGCCCTCAGGCAAAACTTCCATTGAAGTTAGTGGACTTGCTGAGATTTGGACACTGGAGATATTCTTTAGAAGTCTTTTTCAAAATTTTAAAGAAATGTTAATGCTCTCGCTTTCATTTTTCAGAAAGGAGAAATTTGGTTAACTATTAACGGCATTTGACTATTTAAGATGTCCACGTTTTTCCCCCTATTCACTCTTTACATGGACCATCAATCCTCTTGATAACTTCCAGCTCAAAATTGAACTTGAGAGCAGAACGCTTTCACATAAGAGATGCATGGAAAGTACTCCTGGCATTGTCACAGATATGCAGTAGAGCTCTCTCTCAAAGCTCGACAGCACCCAGCTGGACCACTCCTACACGTTTTTTACATTATATGTTTATTAAATTAATATATTTAAGGGAAATGAACTCAGCAGCTGAGTCATTTTCATCAAAGTTGAGGCTAAGAATTGGTACTCAAGAGTACAGATCATTAAATTATTGCTGCAAGAGAACAACTTTATCAGAACCTGTGTATTCTGTGAAGAGAGGTTTAAAACCGTTGTCTTGTAAAAATGATGATCTTCCTGTGTATAAAGAAAACTAAATGAGTAATATAAAGCAAATGTCACTTCTATAAATATCTAAACTGGATCCAGTATAAATCTAAGCACTGATTTTTTTTAAAAAAGTCTGAAATGTAAGAATACTGTAGTAATCTAAAATTTTAGAAATATAAAAACAGTTGAAACAAGCATTCTTATGGAATGCATATTCTACATAGGAATGTGTTTTTCAGAGTTAGTTTGCTCTTCTGGTAATATATGCATTACTCAGTAATTCTGAACAAGTTAAACTTTAAAAAAAAAATAGTAATAGCACATCAGAAGAGATGTACTTTAGTACATTTAAAGATGAACTTGCCAAATAGCAGTGTAACCATAGGAGTTGGCAGAGCGCTTAAGACGGCTTTTCTTTTGTGCAATACTAATTACTAAAACTGCGTTCATCCTTATACCTTTGCTGTATTTTTGGTCAGAAAATGCAGCCTTAGATCTGGTCACATGGAGTGGACCTTTGTCACTTATATTCAAGGCCCTGCTTTTTGGTGCGGTTCTTCAGTCACAGAATTACCAGTTGGCCACGGAATCCTTGAGAGATTACGAGGGGAAAAAAACAAAGATTTCAAAAGAATGAAAAAAGCCACACTGCGCACCACTGACAACCCAAAATGATTCATCCAGTGTCCTACACTCATGTGCTGAAGGACAGTAGATGCTGGCAAATGCTGTAATGGAGCTAAGTGCAAAGCAAATACAGTGAAGGTCAGGAAGCAATGGCAAGGATTGGCTTCAGTGCAGTAAGAAGACTCTTGGGAGACTTGGTTGTACTTCATAATGTCCAGTAAGCCTCAACAGCAAATCGACCACATGTAATTAAGCATTAAACAATCAAAAACAGTATTACACATCACATTTAAAATTATAAACAACAAAAGATGAAAAGTCTATTTCATTTAAAATGTACAGACAAAGAGGAAAACAGACACATGGATAAAGAAAGCAACAAATAAAAGACAGAGCCATGCCCAGGATTCAGGAATCCATTTGCAGAGGATAAATCCACTATGAAATTTTTCACAAGGCCCTTTTAATTAAGGTGAAGATGAGTTGTTATATGGAGTAGAGTAGGAATTCTATTAAGTGGCATCTTCTATGCTCTTCTGTTTACCAGGGCCTAGACCCAAGGCACCAATGCAGATAAAATATTATCAACAAATAACCAACCAACAAAGAATGCACTTAAAAATAGCACAGGTGCTGTTTGTCTGACTGGAGAAAACATGCCTCTGTGGCTCTTTATTTGATGATTCTTGACAGGTCTAAGATTGACTTGGTGAGGCATAAAAACACTCCCACTAATCACAATGGACCTTAAGCAGTGACGCTGTCAGACACCAGAAACGCTGCTTGTAAAAGAAAAAGCTAATGTAAACTCCTTGGGCCAGGCTTACAGACAATATGGTTCAAGCTGCAGTAGCCACAGTTGGATATCAATAGAGGCAGAAGAAGATATGGATAACTCAAGAGATATGACGTCTCACTGAGGAAGGAAGGAGTTTGAGTTAGTCTGTATCCGCAAAAAGAACAGGAGTACTTGTGCCACAAGTACTCCTGTTCTTTTTGAGGAAGGAAAGATACCGAAAGGAAAAATCCTGAATGCTAAAACCAACTAGAGTACTGGAAAAAGCAGAGGAGTGCATGAAAGCAGACAGAGTGGTGAAAAGCAACGCAAGGGCAGAAGAATGAAGATACACTGAAGATCTAGCAGCTGAAGCTGCTGCTATTAAGCGATTATCAGGGCTATTTACCAAGTGATTAAAATCCTGTGTGTCAATTTCAGAATAGGACATGGGCCAATAAAAAGCAAAGATGGAAAAATGCTTACAACTGAGGTAGAACAGAAAAAATAAATGGACAGAGCATTCACAGAAATCAACAGACCAAGGTCGACTTCAGCACCAGACTTCCATTTAAACATGCAAACCTGACCAACTTGACGTTAACATCAGTCCAAGAGAGATGACAAAAGTACAGGCCACAATCAGGAAGCTGAAAAAAATAACAAAGCAGCAGCAGATGATCAAATCACTGCAGAAATGCTAAAAACATTTGATACCATCACCTTAATGAAACTTTCAGAGCTGTTCAATAAAGTTTGGGAAAAAGAGAAGCCTCCTGACCAATGGAAATATGGAATCATCAGAATGTCCAAAAGGGGTGATCTTATTGACTGTAACAACTGAAGAGGAGTTACACTACTCTGTTGCAGGGAAAGCCTTCTGTAGTGTGATTCTAAACAGGATGAAAGAGGCAGTGGATGCAAAGCGTAGAAAACAGGCTGGATTCAGGCCCAAAAGATTCTGTGTAGACCAGATATTCAGTTACAGACTACCGCAGAAGAAATTACAGAATGGCAAGCTCTCCTCAACAATTTCACTGATTTTTTTTTTCAAAGATAGACATACATTATGGACTATTCATTCTTCACTCTTATAGAATCCCAGCTAAAGTCATAATCATCATCAAGGCCACGTACAGAGATGTGAAGTGCTCTGCAAGGGTGGACACCCAGACAACTGAATGGTTCAGTGTGGACACTGAAGTGAAACAGGGCTGCATTTTATCACTGCTGTTGTTTGGCATTGCCATAGACTGACTACTGAAGAAGTGTATTAGCAACACTAACACTGGTATAGCATGGGGGAGTTGGCAAATGTCTAGAAGGCCCAGACTTTGCTGATGACATGCTGAATGACACCCATGAAAAGTTACTAATAAAGACAGACAACCTTGCCGCCGCCAACGACAGGCCAAGCAGGGCTCAAAATTAGTCATGCTAAAACAAACATCTTTGAAACCTAGATTTCAAGCAGTAATATTGATATTACAGGCAAAAATATCAAGAAAGTAAACCCATTCATCTACCTTGGCAGCACTATATTGACCAATGGACATCACAAGAAGGAAGTGACATCAAGAATAGGAAAGGCACCCACAGCATTTACTAACCTTAATATAGAAAATCAGACCAAAACTGAAAATTTTCAATTCTAATGTAATCTCAGTGCTAACATATGGCTGTGACAGATGTAGATCTACCAAATGGTTAGACAGAAAACTAGACATCATTGAAAATAAGTGCCTATGTAAGATTCTGGAGAGTGAGGGACTTCATTACCAATGAAGAGATCCATGAAATCATCAATCAGCAACTCATTTCCACCACACTCAGAAGGAAGCCCTGAACATATCTGGGGCATGTACTCTGGATATCAACACAAAAACTTCACATGAAGCTGTTCAGTGGAAACCAACTGGTGTGAGGAAATAAGGAGTCCAAGAGAAACCTTAAGAAGAACCGTTAGCAGAGAGGGAGGGCAGAATAGTTTCTCAGCACCATAGAGCAGATAGAAGCAGCAGCAAAAGACAGAGAGGAATTGAAGAGCCTAATATCTGCCCTGTGTGCCAACTCTGGCACAAGAATGTTTGTTAAAAAAAAAAAAAAAACCTTTCACATGGGTCTTGCTACAAACCACAGGAACTGCCTAAAACTGCACTACTGGCATGGGAAATAAAGCAGTAAATAAACACTGCATTTATTTTTTTAAGGAAATGTTTTTCTATTATGCCCTCCTGAATTCTGGCATGGAATAGTAAGAGCCTATTGTGGGTAACCCAAAAGTTTAGGGCCTCTGGTCAATCTTCTTTACTAAAACACCCCCATCTTTAGCTTTCACTTAATTTTTTTAAGAGTAAATTTATTGCTCATTTATTGTAAGCTCATCAGGGCAGGAACTGTCTCCTCTGATGTGTCTGTACAGTGCTTAACCCAAAAGGCCTCTGATCCTGACTAGGAGCTCTAGGTGCTACTATAATGTTAATAACTATGATGATAAAAGTCAGACATGTGCTACCCATGTCACCTCACAGCTAACTCAACACACCTTCGTACTTACAATAATCTTAATCCAATCTGACCTACAGCATTCATCATATTCCATCTTTTGACCTCTCCTGAGCAGAAGACTGTCACTTCTGTCAAACTAAGAGATGTTTGGGGGATGTGGAGAGATGACAGCTAGGGTCAAACTCATTTTTGTCACTTCTGAATGTAAATCCAGGCCTTGGAAAGGGAAAGGCATTGTGCTATCTAGCCTCTAAATCACTGTTCAAGGAAAGCCTCCCTCACCTGTCAGTGGCATTTGCCCAAAGCTTTCCATCTTGTCTCAGACTGGCAAAAGCTACTTCTGATCAATACCAATAATGCTTCAAAAACATTTCACCAGAGAACTGGCCCAGTTGTCATCATATACTCCTCTGACATTGGCCTCGAGTTTGGGAACCTGTGTTTAATACATTTTTCATGCAATATTTTTTTTTTTAAAAATAAGGCTGTGTACAAGGATCCCAACTGTGAGTTAAGGTATTTAAAGTAAACCCACTAACAAAAATATGGCTTGAAAGTCTGCTCACAAATGACACTAACATGTTAGCTCTGCATGAGCATTGGAGGAGATCTCCAGAGTACAGTTACGTATCTATTTAACAGACGATTCTTAAGGCAGGTGCTCTGGAAAGATATTTCCTCCTAGGAAATGTCAGTGGTCAATATGGTAAATATGATTTCAGATTCGCAAAATTTAACAAGAAGTGAGAAACAGCACTGCACAGGGTAGATACATTACCAAATGTCTTCACTCAAAAGAATGAGTAAGAGCAAGTCCAACAGCTTGGATGATGATGTTCACCTTACCAGTAATGTGTGTGTTCACTATCAGGATTGTCTAGTTGATTCCCATATCGCACAGAGTCAGTACAACTGCTGCAAGAAAATAAACTGAGGTTCTGAATATCCAGTCACAGCAGATCTCAGCAATGTGTCTGAAGAAGGAGACTGATTACCAGTTATAGGCAACAGCATCTGATGGTCTTCTGTCCCAATGGGAAGAGGAAGTGGTAAAGACATCTCAGAAGGCTTCACATCTGCAGACTCTGACAAAGGGCTTTTCTGATTCTGAATGGATTCTTGTTCATTGTAGGAATTATCAACTGTGTTAGAATCAAGGGTGGTTTCGGATCCTCGAAACAAAACAAACAAAATTTAACACATTTATTCACGAGGAAAAAGTAAAATGCCTGCAATTAATGTAAGGAAAAGTACACTAGTGACAGGAAAAACAATTGAGTGGGTGAGGTAAATTAAGATATGAACCTTTTTTATCTGTCAAAAAACCTCAACACTCCCCCACCATCAAATGATAGAATCATAGAAATGCAGGAGTGGAAGGAAACTTGAGAAGTCATCTAGTCCAGTCTCTCTCTCTTCCCACCCTGGAAGCAGGAACAAGTACACCTACTTCAGTCCCCTTACAACACTTCATTACAAGTATTTTCTTCTAGGGAACAAAGACTGGATAGAGAACTGCTCAAAATTAATCAAGGGTGCTCTGCAGCACTGCAAAGCTATCCCTTTCATCCGGCTGGCTGGTAGGCTTAAAAAAGAGTTCTCTAAGTGTAAGCATTTGGGGTGTCTGAAACTCACTCCTTGTAATTCAGTTAGAGTTTAAAAAAACAAACCAAAAACCTTCAGTGACTGAACAAGGCAGATAATGTTGCTGCTCTTCCATCACTTGGCGACAAGGTTACTTTTTGTTTTGTTTTGAGTTACATAACCTGTCATACCAGTTCTGTCAGACAGATTCTCTGAAAGCTGTAACTTGGGAATTTTGAGCATGGATGAAAACCAGCAAATCCATCCCTTTTTATTAAAAACAAAACTAACTCCCTTCTTCCCCCTGCCTCCCAAAACCCTATAGTTTTACCACTGTTTCTTCGGAAAGCTGCCCTTTCATTTTATTTCATGGTGTAACAACACTAGCCTTTAACACTTACCATAATGCCTTTCAAAGCACTTGGAGAAACTAAGGGCTTGTCTACATGAGAGAGTAAGGTGGCCAACTCTGACTTAAGTTATTCTGGGAGATTCCTCCTCTCCTCTCCCTCCCAAACAGGACAGAGTGTCATTTTCTCAAAATATCTTATTAAAATATCCTGGATTGCTTCCAATAGTCACCAGGAGATCAATGCCGATTTCGGGAGACTCCAGGCCAATCCTGTAGGATTGGCAACCCTATGAGACAGGTTAATTAAACTGGTGCACTTCCCAGTATAGGTATTTTTATTTAAGCGACTCCTAAACCAAAATAAGTGTCTATGAACCAGTTTAATTATACAGGTTTGTCACCTGTGTTAGGTTAAACTGTTGCAACTTTCCCATGTAGACAAGGCTTTAGGAGTTGATTTAATCTAAACAGCTATAAACCACTCAAATCAAAATGAGTGTCCACACAGACTTTTCACTTAACGAGTGTTAAATCACGCCTCTAGTTAAACTCCTGCATGCCTAAGGTTAATTAAGCTTTGCTCTGTTCGTGTCAGTTCAATACGTTTATTATCTCTGTCTGAAAGATGAATAAATTAGGGTAGAAAGAAGTTGTGACCTTATTCTGATTCACCGCAATATCTTGATAAAGTTCTATTCCTCAGCTGGAATCTGTAGATTACACTTGTATAAAAAAGTTCCTCTGACTTTTTATTGCCCAATTTGTGTAGCTGAAGTTGACACCCTTCACTCTGGCCAGATCAAGTAGCTTTGCAGCCTGTCTGTTCCTTCTAGAATACTGCACATCTCAGTGACTAAGGTCCCCTTTGTTTGCATGCAGTGTTATAAATGTGATATTTCAGGTAGCATATGCAGTTATAAAATGTCCCTCCTGTACAGTCTGTGTCCCTGTTTTATTATTCTGTAGTGTCTGTTTTACTGCTGCTAAGCATTGTATTGATGAGGAACAGCAGCCATCGTAACCCCACTTCTTCAATGTTTATGTGGCTGCTCCTCCTCCTTAATTCTCTGTAGCTTCATTTACTAGAGAAGGGCTTGACTCAAAACTCTGGGTTCCCTTGAATTGTGAGGATGTTCAGATCTGGGTCAGAGCCTTGCTTCTCGGACCCGTCTCTACTCATTCCTTTTCATACAGTACGTTGATGTCAATAAGCCCCAATACTCCAAATGCATTGTTCCGCTTCCTTCATACTGGCTGGCCCACCCAGTTTCATATCAGCAGCAAGTTCCATTGCCTTGCTGCACATTGCATCGCTCCCCGCTCCTCCACGGTTGGTAGATCGAGTGAATGAAGTGGGTCCCTTTGCCACAAGCTGGGGCTGTGCCTTCCCAGGGTTCTGCTCTTTCCACATAAAGGAGTTCACGGGCTACTCCACCCTAGGGGTACACAGTGTCCCAAAGGGATAAGAGAACTTGGGGGCTTGGCTGCACCCCCCCCCCCCAAGCCTGCCGGGGGAATATGCTGTATCCAAGGAAGGGGTGTGCCAGCAGAGAGCTCAAAGAGGCCTGAAACCTCCTCTTGGGCTGTCTCTAAATGGTGGCCTTGAATCCTGAATGCTGAGCACTTTTGCAGTATGTCTATATGGCACCACATTGCGGAATAAGTAGGGGTGTGTTAACTGCAGGCTTGACAAAGCCCTGGCTGGGATGATTTAGTTGGGGATTGGTCCTGCTTTGAGCAGGGGGTTGGACTAGATGACCTCCTGAGGTCCCTTCCAACCCAGTCTGAGCTTTAAATAATCAAGTCCCTGGTGCCTGTGTCCAGGTCATGACAGCTCGAGAAATGATACATCACAACAGAGCCTCCATTATCTGGGCCACAGTAGAGTAACATATCCTTAATGTCACAGTTAATGGGAAATTATGAGGAAAATCAGCAGGGATTCCCTGAAATATTCTAGCAGTGGGCTGTAGAACCGTGGGCATGTCAGGCATTATCTCTTCAATTAACACAGTGTTAGGAAGAACAAAACTTTTGCAGGAGAAGATTGTTTTTACACAGTCACTGTCTAGAGTACAAGTGTACTTGAAAACTCAGTTTTGTTCAGGTCTCAGCTGAAATGGGTGACAATAGATCTTCCATTAAACTTTGACATATGTCTCCCCTGCCCCTGAATCCTTGTAGGGCTTTGAGTCAGGCCCTGCTGAGGCTAGATAAGGATATTAATTAATCGTGCCAGGCTAATACAATATTATGGTAGCATGCAAGGGCCACGCACTAAGCAAAGTTTCAGAGTAGCAAAGCAAAGGTTTGCAGTTCTCCTGTTGATGCTACTTTAACTCCCTTCTCTCCCTGCCACCACTTTGGCTTATTTCTCACCTCATCTTCCATGTGTCCACATACTCAGCCTGCACCACACTCCAGCTCCCTCAACCTGGACCTCCTTTGCTTGGCAGCCTCTACATCCCTCTCCCAACCCGTCTCTTCACTATTCTTCCAGCTCCACTTCCACCAAATCCTCCCCAGCAGCTTACAGCTCGTCTCTCCCTGACACTCCCTTCCTTTATCTACTAGATCTTCCCCACCCATCTTCTACATGCAGTTTCACCAGTCCGTGATCCTCAAAGCTGCCGCTGCACGGTACTTCTCCTCTCATTCTGCTAGTCTCTCCCCTGTACTATCTGGGCCAGCCCCTGTGATTTCTTTTTTATACAACTAGAGGCAAGGAGGTTGTGGTATTAATGCACTTAAGTATGGACAGATGTGATCCAGTGTAAGAAAGCATGTGGAGCCAATCTGGAGGGAGGCTGTTTACATTATCATCTGAACTGCCCACATAAAGTACTGAGCATGGAGGAGTTGTAAGCTATCTGTATACCAAAGTTACTGCCATTCAAACACTTGCATGTAAATCTAGGAAGAATAGGACTAGGTATAACTGAGAAGTCTTTTTTAGGATAGAATTCCTACTTGTAAGCATTGCACCAGCTGTCTATCTGAGCTTGCGTGCCTGTCAATCCAGCTCAGATATGGATTAACTTTGACTATATAAAAAAAACCACCCAAACCAAACAAACCCACCATCTTTAACCATTGCATAAAGGAATGGGCCTACAAAGAATCAGGAAGAGTAATTCCTGGAACTGGTGTCTCATTCACCTCAAATCTATACCTGTGAGAGCCATCAGAATGTGGGGTAGAGCCATACTGAATAGGATTCACAAAAGTCTTGTGTGACCCAGATGACTTTCACAGCTGTCTTAGAGCAGAAATCTTTCAGTTTTATTAGATGAGACCAGATTTTTAAACATAAATAGTCTTGTCAGCAGCCCCCCATTCCCTATTGACAATAGTGGCTTAACACTGTAGTCACTGTATTTTCTTTTTTAACATCTCGCCAGGACATTCCATTTTAAAGCCTGCTTTTTTCAATCCTTATCATCTGAAAGATTTGGGTGCCATTAGAGCACATATTCTAGGCATTAAACAGAGCTATTAGCCAGACCTCTTTTCTTATCTAATTTTGTGTTACATTTAAAAACATTTATTCAGCACTAAAGCAGAATTGTTATTCTGTGACCCCAAAAATTCATTTTTATAAGACTAACACTTACCTGTGTGAACTTTTGTTTTGTGCTTTTTTAAATTTTTAATATCTGTGTAAGAATTTCCACACAGTTCACAGATAAATGGTCTTTCACCTGAAAAATGGGTTTGACAGTTAGAATTGCAGAACATAATTGCAAAATGGCAACAGAGAAAAACTATTTCTTAAGCTGTCTATGGGACAAAAGGCAAAATAACTGCAATGAAAATTACTTTAACAGCTTTATGAACTAAACCCATCTAAAAACAGTATCCAGAATGAAAACATTCAAAGAAAGACGAGATGAAAATGGTGAATACAGGACTGACTGCTTCATCTGAAGCAGATCATACACCTAACTTGTCTTTGTACAAATGTTTATCTGAAAACTAATACTGCACCGTAAATATTTTCTTTAATATTTAAATAATTCCCATGCTACTCCATATTACAATGCTTTACAAAGAGACCGCACTTTATAATCCAAGGAATGGATAAAAAAGAATAATCTCTATTTTACCGTTGAGGAAACAGAGACTCCAAGAGGTTAAGTGGCATGCTGACTCACAGAGACATTTTAGCATCAGAGTTCTTGATTCCCTGCTCTGCTGAAGTCTTGTTATTTTAGATTTACAACAGTTTAGATTTATTTAAAGAAAAACTATCAATTTTTAAATGAGTTAACATAGATTCACAGTGCGTCCTCTTAATTTATGTCTCAATTATAGCACAGAACATTGTATTTTAAATGCTAAAGAGCATCCTGAAAAAAATCTGGAAACTGACCTGTATGAGACCGAAAATGTTTATTGAGCTCTCCTGAGGAAATAAAACTTTTGCCACAAATGCCACATATATATGGTTTCTCTCCTGAAGGGTACACAAGGTGGTTAGTTTTTCAATATACAGACATGTGTATGTAAAATACATATTAAACAGAGTCAGTGTACAATGCTGTGAAGAGCTCCCCAAACCGCAATGAAAATTCAGATTTGCAACACTAAGCAACCCCCAAGGAAAGAGCTGACATGACTCTAGTACTTTCTCCTATACAGATTCCATACCCACTAATGCAGACTCCATTACTCCACTCCTCCCCAAATCCAGCTCTTTAGACTCCCATATCACTAATTGCTCCCTTTACCTCTTCCGCTGCAGCCAACCCTCTCCAAGACAGATCCCCAATTTATGCCAGCTCACTCAGCAGCCCATTTATCCTCACCTGTATGTTTTCGAGAATGAGTGATCAGAGAACTGGACACTGCAAATGCTTTCCCACAGGTGTCACACACATATGGCTTCTCTCCTGTATGGCGACGAACATGGTACGTCAGCGTACTGGCCTGAGCAAACCTCTGCCCACACCTATCACACACGTAGGGCTTCTCACCACTGTGCTTCCTAGTAAGAAACACATGCCTTAGAGAATCCCGCACAAGATGAAAGGAACTTTGTATTACACCAGTTAATATCTTATATCTGGCCTCACTGTGGTGATATTTTGTGGCCTAACAGGAGTAAGATTAGAGTATAGTTTTCAGATGGAAGTGTCTCACCCTCAGGGACAGCTCCAATTCCCAAAGTCAACGGAAAGAGTCCCACTGACTTCAGTGGCTGCTGGATCAGGCTAAGGGCATTGCACAGGCAATAGGTCAACCCTAAGAAGTAAGCAAGACTTGTGTCACTCTACTATGAAAGCTGACTACCAACACTGACAGCCACTGCAGAGAGATATGTTGTACTCTCTCCCCTGCCAGAGAATATAAATGGATTCATCCCTTCACCAAGACAATAATGGCAGAGAAGTTCTCTTCTCTCAGTATGGTTAGAAAGGGAAGAAATTACCAAATGCAACAGGGACGCTAGGATGAATGATCCCACATGGACTGCTCCAAATTACTACTGAAAGTAGGGAAGGGACTGGGAATGACAAAAACAAGTACAACATTTCTTTAGGCCTGATTCTGCATGCGCGTGCACACACACTGAACTTCCTGCACAAGTAGTTGTTTAAGTCAACTATTCACATGCATGAAACTACGCTTGTGCATAAGTATTTGCAGGATCAAGTCTTTAGTTAGTACTTTCACTCACCTGGCATGGATCTTAAGATTGCTTGAAGTTGCAAACTGCAGATTGCATACATCACATTTATATGGTTTCTCTTCTCCATGATGCATGCGACTGTGGAAAACAAGCTGGCACTTCTGGGCAAAGCCTTTGTCGCACAATTCACATTTGTATGGCTTCTCCCCTGGGAAAGAGAAACTGTTACGCTTCCACTGTCTTGGTGTCTATGTAAGAAAGCCTTCAGTTAAGTTAGTTGACCCAAACTCAGAGGTTGACCCTTGTACTTTTTGTTTAGTGATGCCACATAGCACCCAACAATCAAGCAGCTGAGCCTGCACATTATGAGAACTGCAGCAGATAATTTTTTAAAAGCATTACCATTTGAAAATTCTCTGGTAATTAACTATTAGTTTTAATAAAATCTATTCTTCACAATTAATACTAGCACTGCACTGTCAGTAGGCAGAGAATCATTTTAACTTATGCAAAATCCTGGATATTTGAGATGGAGAAGACCTGTTAAGTCATCTGGTCTGTCCAGCTAATATGTTCTTCAGTTCTTGCTAATATTTCGTTAGGGTCAGCTGCAGCATGCTAACAGCAGTTCCATGACCATTCACTATTTTTGAATTGCTATTAGGGCATTCTCTAATAAATATGTGCTAAGTACTATTCCTAGGTCTCATGGGACTATAGTAGGAGAACATGAATTTATATTACTATGGTAGTGCAGAATCTGTTAGTAGGCAGAGGTTTCAGGGATCCTTAAATGTAATACATAATGCCATAGATCAAGGCTTGACAAAAAAATAAATGACCAGACACCTGCTCTCCAGAGGACTAAACCTGCCATCCAGTGGTTGATACAAATGACAAAGTTTCCCAACCATCCATGCAAAGTCCAGGTGCAAGAACCAGAAAGGGAAATGCACTGCTGATATTTCTCCCAAAAACACTGTCTTTGAAGCCTGCTCAGGGGCTCCAACTTTCATATTAGACTCTGGCTAGTCAGCGTCTGGTAGATAAGAAGCCCTCCCCCTTGACTACTGGAAAGAAAAGTTCTTCCCTCGGCCCACCCTTACAGCCTCTTATTTCCCCCTACTCTACTCCGTCCTGAGATTCCTAGAAATAGCTCCATTGCCTGAATCTGCCCAAAGAGGAGCATAATGAAACTAAAAGCATTTTTGGAAGTTTCACTACTCTCCTAGAGTCCTGAATAACAGCAGTAAAAGGCACCCATGTGTAGACAATTTTACTCTGTCACCTACTGAGAAGGCTATGAGCAGCAGCAGCAAAGGCACCAGGGCTCTTTGCAGACAGCACGGCATCAATTCATATTTGGAAAGTTATTCTCATAACCATGTGCTATAAACTTTATGTAATTAAATGAAAGCTCAAATTCCGTAACAATTTATGGCTTAGCAATGCACTATAAACAAGATATCACTGTGGAAGCTTCCTACTTGCCACTGGAGATTGGATTTTTCAACCCCTGATGTTATCAAACTCATTCTGGTACATCAAGACTTGACAGACATAAATAGCTGCACAGATTACTATATTGTGTACATCATGGAAATCTGAAAGCCAGTGAACTAATAAATTATAAATGCCATTAATGTGACATAGCAAGAAAGGAGAGTCTGATCTCTTGTATATCAGACATTTTCTGCATTGCACTCCACTTATTTACCTTACAAGGATAAAGGACTGAATCAAATCTGCTGAGACTTTAGGAAGTCAAGGTATTCCCTACAGAGTGCTTTGACTGCAGTGCTATCCTTTCTAGCTATACTATTTTTCTAGACACAGTCATAGTTTCTATTTTTAAATATTACAGACTGGTGGAATGCAATGAGCACTGACCAGCAGTTACCATCCAAATATACAGAACGTCAGCATGAAGATTCGAAGCTTCTGAAACAACATATTAGAAGAAAACAGGGCTCCTTTTTAGTTATGCTTCCCCATGCTATCATTAAAAATGGAAGAAGTCCTTATAAACCAAGACCACAGCTTACCTGTGTGCGTTCTGACATGTGTTTTCAGCTGATTACACTGTGTAAATGCTTTCCCGCATAGTTGACACACATAAGGCTTTACTCCTTTGTGTATTCTCATATGTCGTCGTAGACTACTGGCTTCTGAAAATATTTTCCCACAAGTGTTGCACACTGGCTTGGCCTTGGAGTATTTCTGATCGAGTTCTTCTCCAGAGCTCTCCAGTTGGTAAGAGTTCTTTTCACTAGCTATATTAGACATACTGTGTTCTTTCAATGCACAGTTCTGCTGTGGCTTCCCCCGTTTTTGTTTCACTGTAATAGTCTGAACCAAAACATCTTGTGCTGCAAAAGTCTCACTTTCCACCACTGACGCTAACTGTAGCTCTGAGTTATCGCTGCCTTGGGCAGCTTGTTCCGTTATCTGTGTGGCCAGTTTATTTGCATCTAAAAACATATCGACTGATGAGTTCTCAATTATGTCATTCTGATATTGCACTGGTTTATTCTTCATGTTTTTCTGAGAGTTAAAAGTCTTTTTTCGCTTTCTGGTCTGAGTAGATTTCTTTTCTAAACCCACTTTTTTTGCTTGTGGCTGAACTGAGTCTGCAGAAGGGGCATCTGATTTCTCTCGATTATCGTAATCTTGAAGAGTGAGGAGGCAAGTCTGTTGGTTCAGTTCAATGTTTCCCGTAATACTAGAAATCTCTGTAGAGGAGGGATTAGCAATAAAAGCAAAGTCTTCCATCTTTATTTTACACTTAGTGACCACCTCCTCCACTTTGAGATAGTCAGCAGCCTGGTGAATTTCTTTAACATTCCAACTGCAAGGAAACAAGGCTAAATGACAATATTCTGGACAAAGAAAACATGTGTCTCTAAGAATCAATATAAATAAATACACCTCTACCTCGATATAATGCTGCCCTCAGGAGCCAAAACATCTTACCGCATTATAGGTGAAACTGCATTATATCGAACTTGATTTGATCCCCTGGAGCACGCAGCCCAGCCCCCCTCGGAGCACTGCTTTACCGCGTTATACCCGAATTCTTGTTATATCAGGTGGCATTATAACAGGGTAGAGCTGTACTAAGATTTTTACATGGCTGTTCTCTTATTTAAAAATAGTTTCATGGTTAAAAAAAATACAACAACCGTCAGGGGAGAATCTAACTTTATATCTTTGATATTTTGAGATTAATTAACACTGATATATGATAGGAGACGTACAAGCTGACAAAAATAATAATTCTATTGTGGTTTCATTCAAGGATCTCAAAGCACTTCACAGACAATGAATAAAACCTCAACACCTCTGTGAAATAGGTATTAGCCCCATTTTACAGACAAAATTGTTTTCAAATGGTCATTACTGTGGATCAGTGGCAAAGAGAGGAGTAAAACCCAGGAAGTATAGCTTTAGGCCACTATACTTTTGCTATACCTGAACAGAGGTCAACCTACAGTGATTTAAAAAAAAAAAAGAGTTTAAAAATGGGTTATACACTATTCTAAAAAAATAACTCTCTCTGACCTAACAATGCTTGAATACAAAATCAGTGGTAAACAAAGTGATTTTAGTATGGTAATAGGTTACCCACTGGACAGGTTTTAAATAAAGCTTTTCTCCGTCAACACAACATACAAAGCAATTTCAGAACAATAAAATGACTAAGAATTATACAGATCACCTTGGTCTAAGCTTACTTGCATTCAGTATAAATGCAAAAGGGAAAAAAATGATGATTAAAAAAAAGAAAAGCAGTGAAGTTCAGAAGGTCAGCCCAAATTCTGAATATTCCTTCATGTGAAATAATATGTAATACTAAAGTGAGTAAAACAGAATTTACCACAGGTGTTCTTTCAACCTCTTTTTTCTTATCTCCTTCCCATTCTCCTTTCTTGTCTTATCTGTCTTTCTTTCCTGTCTTTCTTCTTGTCCATCTATTTTCTCCTCCTCTTCCTCTCTTTACCTCTCTTCATTAAGGACAAGGCCAGCAGTTACAGAAGCATTCTAAGGATGCTACAGTGGTTTGTAAAAGCACTTTCTTAAAGAAAAACTGCAGTAACTGATTGTAATAGCTTAGAAAGATAATATTAACTACAGAATAATATCTTGAACACAAACCCCCAAGTTAGTTCAGCATTAGGGTTGCACAGTTCAAATCACAATAGGCCAGGAAATACAAAACTAAGGTTCCATCTATTGCGTTAACTTGTCTGCACTGCTGATGGAACATTAAATTTTATTATACGTAAGGTACATGATTTTACCACAAAAATATATATTAAAGATACACAAAGAATAGAAAATAGTGTGGAAACTATTAAAAACTAGACATTTATCATGGTACATGAGATATATCTGGTCTAATAGGGACTACCAAAAATACAATGGTATAAAAAGTAAATACAGTGGTGCTGTAAAAAAAAAATCCATATTTTTAATAACCACTGTACTAAATATGTGCAGTGTGGCAGAACTAATGATGCTCTCACGTTGCCTGACTTTTTGTCATTTTATTTGTGCAACCAAGATGCTGTATTAACAGTTTTACATTCAATTTCTGCCAGAGTGGATCCAATTGCAGGATCAGAGCCTAAATAACTAAAAACTGCTATTTTTGGTACTCAGAGGTAGTGATTAGAATACCTTGTATTATACAAGTTTTCCTCTCAAGCACTGATTGCAGAGTGAAATTGTCTATGGCTCCAATCCTTTAACTACTTCTGCATGGAAGCAATTGTTTTCTTTCCCCACACAAACAACAGGAAAAACTGACTACACAAAGTGATGTAAAGTGCACAAAGTTAATAACTAAAATGCGGATATTTGTTCTCTAATCACTTTCAGGTACAGTAATAAGAGGTGTTACCTGTAACAGTAACAGGTAAAACAAATTCATACAGAAGTGCAATTTTTGAATTGATGGTGTCCCTAAACTATCTATTACAGGGTGAATAGCCCCTTTAAGAGGAAATGGATCCAGTTCACCTGTGACTAGTTACCTGCCTCCCAACAGGGCCTGACAGAAGGTACCTTGCCTCTATAAATACCATGGCAGCAGTTCAGAAAAGGGAGCACGTCAGAGTTACTTGGAGAATGCTACATAAGACAGTGATAGTTGGGAGTATCTTGTGAAGAGAAAGAAATGTAGAAAACTGTTGGGAGAGTGAAGTAGATGGGAGCTGTTGGAAAGAACTGGCCAGATGAAGAAACTCTGAGAAATAGAGGACTCATATAGAAGCCTCAAGGTAAAGGGGAAGAACTAGCTCAGAGTAGGCCAAGCCCATGAACTAGACAACTGATTCTAGAGGGAGGTTCCCATAAGAAGGGTAGGACTTGCAAGCAAAGGAGCCTGGGAAATGAAACAATAGTTATGTGGCAGAGATATGGCAGCCTGGGCATAGGAATTGGAGAAGAGGGACTGTTTACTCTTGTGTGGGCAGCCAGGAGTGTGGACCCGGAGGATTGCTGCATTTCAACCTGCCTTATTTTGGGGTTTTTGAGAACTGTATTACTCAGAGGGACTTGCTGGAGGTTGAAATTCTATTAATAAGTTAGACCTTTTAAGAAGAGCTTCATTTAGACCTAGAAGGACGACAGTCCTTTCCTGGGTGGGGAAAGGTGATCTTCAGGGTGATCCATGGAGGAAAAGATGGGCAACTCACTCAGCCCTGGAGATTGTAGGAGAAATTGAGGGAGGACTAGCCCTGACCCATCATGGTTGATTACAGGAGGGTGCTCTGGTGGTGGTGAGCCCTGTTACATCTTCTCTCAAATGCTGGTATTTGCCTTTCTTATGCAGCTAGGTCTGTCTATGTATATGAGGAAAAATGGGCTCCTGTATAACGAACATTACTGTGGGGGTTATCCTTCTCCTCCCAGAAATTAAGTAGGATGGATCTTTTTAATCTCAATCCAGAGAGTCATAGTCACAAATACAAAAACTCCTACCAGCAAGTCATTTGACCAAATATAGTTTGGAGAAGATTTATATAGACACTTGGAAAGTTGATTCTAGTTACTACCCTGACAAAGTAGTTAGATGTGTGAAAAACAGACACTCTAAATGGCTTCTGGATGGCTTACACAAACTAAGTTTGTAATTGTTTTTATATTTATAATAGAGCGATCAGGGTCACCATGGTGAGTCTGGCATGCACATAAAGGCTTTGGTATAGAAATTGAGTAGATGGGCGGGGGGGGGGGGGAAGAACTACAGCAACTCAATCTGAAAAATGATTAGGCGACAGCAATTGTAAGGGCTAATAATGAGTTTAGATACCTTGGCAAGAGAGAAAATAGGAAACCAGTTTTAACAAGCTAGACACTATCACACACTTTGAATAGAAAATAATAAAGGAACCCTAGTTGGTTCATATGCAGGGCAGTATTTTAAAAGCCAAGTAGACAGCTTTATTCGTTAGTATGTATTGTATCTGAAATTAAATGTGTTCTGCCATAAATTATGGCAAAGAAATCAGTGCTGGATCTCTTTAACTTTAAACAAAAAAAAAAAGGTTACCTGTCAAGGTTTAAGTTTCCCGTGTATATAAACTCCAGGAGTTTCTGAAATCCATCAGCCTTCACTTGAGTCTGATCCAAAACCACATTACTGTCAGAGGCATCCCTGTAAAATGCACCAAAGTACTCGCTGAAGGAGGCAAGCACATTTCTGTGAGCTTTGAACTGGAATTCTCCAATAACTACCGTGCAGTCACAAAGGAAGCCTGCCTCTCGCTGCTTGTTCAGTCTCTCTAGAAGGTGCTCACAGTGATGGGAATACTGCATTTTGGTAGAGGGATGGAGCGTCTTGGCCTAAAGAAGCAAAGGAACTTGTTTACAACTGTAATTTCATGTCTTTCAACACAGTAAGTTAAGTGGGACAGTGTCCAATACTGTTCCCATGATCACTGCAGTGCAACTCACTTTAATATTGTGTCCTTTGTACAAAATATAAAAAACAGAAACAGAGCATTGGATCCCTCTCAATGTGGGACCGGTTAGTCTTAACGCATACAGAGACAAGGTGTGGGAGAGAAAAGGACACGTGTGTGTGTGTGTGTGTGTGTGTGTGTGTGTGTGTGTGTGTGTGTGTGTGTGTATATATATATATATATATATATATAAATTTTCCCCTGCACCCAAAATCTGAACACTAGGTGAATCATTCACTGCTCCAAGTCTATCAAGCTGATGCTTCTACAGAAATGGTCCTGTAAGATGAATGTTAAAGTTTCTAATTGGTGGAGCATCTCCCTACAGAAACAGATTTCCCCCCCCACCCCTTGGACAGAACATGGGAGGGGTTACTAGGGGCTACTGAGTTCTGCCAGATCTGCAAGTGGGTGGCTCTTAGCAAGACTCAACCTCTCTGTGCATAACTTTCTCCGGGTATACCAGGGGGATATTGTTTACTTACAGCTATGTCACAGGAGTGCTGTGAAGATCAGGGATCCTATCAACTCTTTGTAAAAAATCACTTTACCTGGCTCTACGTGAGTGCCCTGGCTAGACCCTCTTCTCACTTTGCTACAGTCAGTAGCAGCTGTCAGTGCGGGTCGTTAACACAGCAACAAGAGAGAGAAGAAAACATCTGCCTAAGGCCAGCACAAGTGCCAGGGCTCTGCATCTCACTCTTCTAATTGCTCCTTGCAAGCAGCCTCGATCCCAAGCAGACGGTGCCCCCTCCCCTGGGGGGCTGGGCAGCACTAGGCAGGCCTGCCCCGACCCAGCGGGGGGGAGGGGAGTAAAGCGCCCGGCGTAGACAAGGCTTCGCCAAGTAGCAAGGGCCCGGGGCTGCTGTTTGCTTCTATGGCAGCAGGGAGGCGTAAGGGGGCACCTGCCTCGTGCCACCCTCGCTCCCAGGCGACTCCATTCTCCCCCCCACTCCTCAGCTGCCTGGGGTGGTTCCCTTGCCCAGTGCGTCCCCCGCCCCCCTCCGTTACTTGGTTCGGTCCGGTCCCCGCCCCCCCATCAGCCTCCCACTGGCTCGGCCCAGTCGCTCACCTCCAAGGAGCGGCGGACGCGGCTCTGTTTACACCCACATATACCCAGGGGTGGTTGGTTCCGTCCCCTCTGCCGCTGCCACCACCCCTCCGGAGCGGGGCGATTTAGTCCCGTCCGCTCCCACAGCCCCCAGGATGGGTCGATTCGGTCCCGCCTGCCCATCCCCCAAGCGGCGGAGCCAGCTGACAGGCCCGGGTGGGGTGGGGGATACTGTACACACACCTGAGGAAGGAGAGACCCAGTCCGTTCACCTCAGGCCGCCATTTTACGATGACAGCCCACGCACCGCTGGCCCGCTTCCGGAATATCACTTCCGGTCTCAATCTCGGAGCTCTCTGCCCCCATCCGCATTGGAGTCAACCAGGCTCCACGTTACGTAGCTAACAGGACCTGCCTCCCACAGTGGCACGGCGTCATCCTCCGGTCTCGGTCTCGTGGGGCTGCGGGGGGGTGGACTAGAGGTGGTGGGCAGGGCGTGGACAACAATTCCCATCGAGCACCGCAGCACCGCAAGCGGGAGCCCCGATTCAGCGTGGAGCAGTGCACGGTGGGAAATGTAGTCCCGGCAAGGCTGCCCCTCTAGTCAGTGGGGGTGACGGGTCATGGGGCTGCCAGAAATGGGCCTCCAACGCCGAGATGTGGCAGCTCGTGTTACAAAGTCTGGGCAGCTCGTTCCCATGAGTCCCACGTGTGATTTACAGAGGGGCAGGAGCCCAAGCTGCGGATGACCTTGACTAAGTGGGATAGTTTACTAGTTACACAATGCAGCCACACTGGTATAACCCCCGCAGGGGTCCTCTCATTCTGCTGTCCCAGTGGCTTTTCAGGTTAGCTTAAACTTCCCAAGAAACACTGAAAAATTCACACCTTGCCTTAAACTGGTGCGGGAGCAGGGGCCTTCCTGTGTAGACGTGGCCTCTTAAAGCAAGGAGCCAACCTTGAATTTAAGATCCAGATCTCAAGCCATGATTCAGCGAGTCTGGTTCCAGATGGTTGGCTTAACCCTTTCTCTAGCAAAAACATACAGAACTTTTAAAACATAGTTTCAGGATGTAGATTCCAGTGTGGAATATGTCCTCTGAGACACACAGCCACATGCATACATATATTCAAACAAGAACACACAGGCACACAGACATGCACAGAGAAACATGCACATAGAACCACGTGCACACACACACATAACTGTTACAGTTTGATAGTAAAATCTGATTAGTTAGTTAGATCTTCTCAGATGATTGTGCAGCCTTCTTGGTCTCCTTTGCCTCATCTAGAAAGGGAAATTGTAGGTCTTTATTTCTGACTTTATGCTACCTCTCAGCTATCTTATCTGTAAATGATGGGAATGCGGTTGCTTCTCTCCACACTGGGGATACGAGGCCACGGTCAATAATTAAAATTGTGAAGTGCACAGAAATATTAAATGCAGTTTGAAGAAATGAGCTCTTGGGTGTCAACCTGGTGCCCGTTCCCCTACATTCCACTACATTCATCTGACGAAGTGGGTATTCACCCACAAAAGCTTATGCTCCAATGAGTCTGTTAGTCTATAAGGTGCCACAGGACTCTTTGTCGCTTTTTAGGGATCCAGACTAACACGGCTACCCCTCTGATACTGAGACAAATTTCATTGTTAACAAAGAAAGACTAGCAACATAATAAGCTGCTTAACATTATTCACTACTTTCAGGGCTTTGATATTGCCCTTATGCTCTTCTCATATATGAGGTATGATATCATTACAAAATACACATAACTGAAACCTAAAATGGTGCTTAAAACTTTTAATCAACTGCAAATTGTGTATTTTTGCACTCATTTAAAAATAATCTAAAAAAACTATTAATTTGAAACAGATTCACTAGTGTACATTCAAGTATTAATTATTAAAACAACAACAACAACAACAAACCAGACAGCTGCCTGGTCAATGCTATCAAACATTTAACTTACTTTTTCGAAGATCTCATCCTGGCAAAATGAAAGGATTAAAATGGTACCAGTCAAAGAGATTTTAAACTGCCTCTTTTGGAAATGTACACTTTTTTTTCGAATGCAACAGTATCCAATGTAGTTGAATGTATTTTAAAAGAAGTTTTAAAACACAAAATTACAACAAGGTGCGTTTACAAAACTGTTTCCGCCCGGTTTCGAACCGGGGACCTTTCGCGTGTTAGGCGAACGTGATAACCACTACACTACGGAAACTTGCCTGGTAAAGAGGTTTGAAACTGTCTCTTTTATTAATGTGCTGGAGGACCCTGCGTGTTCTAGTAAGAGCTGTAATATGTGGGATCTTTATTTACAACGTTAGTGCCTGAAACCGGCACATTTACTGGGGAAGCAACCCCTGCCTAGATTGACGTGGAGGACAGGTGCATCTGACCAGGTCTCCAGGCCCTCAGTGGAGCTCCTAACACAAATATGGGTCAGACTGATGCAAAAATTGCCCGAAGCACCACAGTGAAAACACGTTGTGTGGGTGGGTGATGATCGCGCTCCCCGGGCCACCGCCACAGGGCTCCACTCGACTGCGCTTCCGGAGCATGCACGGCCCCCCTGTGACTATGGACTGGCCCCTCTGGTCCAGGCACTGTCCCCCCCACCCCCCAGGCACGGCACGGCACGGCACCCTAGCGCGCAGCAGGGGCAGCACCCGGCCTCACGGGGATTGCAAGCGATCGCTGCACGTGTGTTGTGTGTATTCCACCCCCCCCTCCCCCGCGAGCACATTCCCCCCGGTTCCCTCCCTTATCGGGCCTGCAGCGTGCGCCCAGCCGCAGCACGCCCCGTACCCGCTTTGGGACCGCACAGCGCGCAGAACTGCATGGGAACGACTACAGCCGTCACATCTCCACGGGCGACCTGTGGCTACGCAGCGGGCTCCTCTCTGACACCTACCCAGCCACAAGCGTCAGTCTCCTCTCTCCAGTGCTTGGTGCAAAGACCCAGGGGCAGGGCTCCACAAGGGCATAATGTCCCTGCCTTGGCATTTTCAAAGGCTACCTAATTAATTGCAACCGAGTCATAGCGCGGGTGGGAGGAGCCTGCTGCGTAGCCACAGGTCGCCCGTGGAGATGTGACGGCTGTAGTCGTTCCCATGCAGTTCTGCGCGCTGCAACTTCCCCTTCATGGGGAATGCAACGAGACATTCAGCTACTACAGTGACAGGTAGCAAGTTAAATCCTGGGGCTCTAAGCCAGCTCCTCCAACAGTCAGGGAGTTTCCCATGCAGGTAGTGAACAGGCTGGACTTTTCTTAGCTTGATAAGGGCTGAGGAGGTGTCTTAGCAACAAGGGCACTACTCCTGTATGTGCCTTGGTCACAATAGGAGGGGATTATCACATGAAGGGGAAGTTGCTGGCCCCCACCACTCCCCAGTGGCCTGAGTGGGAAGTGGCAGGTAGAAAGCCACCTCCTGGGATGGGGGATCTGTTACCGGCTGTGGTTATAGATAATGGCTCAGGCCTGATCAAGGCAGGCATAGCTGGGGACAAGGAACCACGTTTCATCTACAGCAACATAACAGGCCGGCCTAAAGCCAAGTCCGTGATGCTGGGGGCAGGCCAGAAGGACCTTTACTTTGGGGATGAGGCACAGGCCAAGCGGGGGATCCTCTCCATCAGGTATCAGAGAGTGGTGGGAACTAGGCCTGGGGAAATGGGGAGAGCAGGCCAAGGAGCGGGTCCTCTCCACCTGGTCTAAAGAGAGGGACATGGAAAGTGGGTAGGGAGCAGGTCAAGTGGGGGGGGGGTCCTGTTCATTGGGAGGGGGAGGGATAGCTCAATGGTTTGAGCATTGGCCTGCTAAACCCAGCATTGAGTTCAATCCTTGAGGGGGCCACTTAGGGATCTGGGGCAAAATCAGTACTTGGTCCTGCCTAGTGAAGGCAGGGGGCTGGACTCAATGACCTTTCAGGGTCCCTTCCAGCTCTATGAGATAAGTATATCTTTATATATTATTTAGGCAGGAAAGGAGATGATGGGGGCCCTGCCCAAGGTGGGTTGGTTTAGTGAAGAATGTGTCCATCAGGTACTGAGGAGGGAGGAGCAGCCATCGCTGCTCAACAGGAGAAGCATGCCAAGCAGGGTTGGGGAGGCCCTGCCATCAGGTACCATTAGCCTTGTGGGAGGGAAGGTTGTGAAGCAGCAGTTAAGTGAATGCAGGATGAGCTGGGAAAGGAAAGCTGGTATCTGAACATGGAGGGAGCATTGCCTCAGACAGCAGTCTCCTTTGCAGGCCTCTCTTCATGGAGAGAGTTTGGTACAGGACAGAGGAAAAGTTTTCCTCTGTGCCAGTTTGATCATAGAAGGGGCTGCAGAAGGAAATTGTCAAGGAACCTGCAGGGCCTTTTCCAAATGAAAGGCTGTTGCTATTGGCTTTTGCTTTGCACAGACTAATACAGGTATCCCAAAGGTAAACACGAGTCAAGGCCAAACAAGGTCAAAAAGTGGGAGGGAGAACAAAACAAGGAAGAAAGAGTAGAGACTAACAGAGGAGGCTGGAAGTGCAGAAAAGAAGGGAAGGGAGCCACAGAAACAAAGAGAGAGAGGGTAGAGACAGAGAAAGATGCATCTCAAATTCTGTGCAGTTCGACTGCAGCAGCTTTATGCACTTTTGCAGCCAGTGTGAAGGTTTCCAAAGGGCATGGGGAAGTGTGCAAAACAAGCTCTTCTGACATGTAGCTACATTAGTGCATTTGGGTATGAAAGCAACATTGCAAACACCTATTATGCTTGAAACACACCTCATGTCCACACACAAAAGCAGTGGCAGGAGTGCACTGCTGCGCAGTTGTACTTCCCGAGCACCATTGTGTCCTGCATCCCCCTTCCCTATTGCACTGCTAATGTAGACAGAAAATGCTGTAATTGCAGCTGCACCTTTTCATAGGCCTAGGCTGCAGCTACACACAATAATACGCTACTGCTTTTGTAATCTCTTTAGCACTTGTATTTCAAACTATATTCCTGTGATAAATTACTGGTGCGTCTATTATTTTTACACATTAGAGTTTTCTGTTTAATAAGGTGTGATGCATGCAATGTTCATGGTTTTCTTGTTTAAAAAAACAGAGAAGCTTCCATAAAGCATGTGCTACTTTGTATATTGAAATATACTGCCTTATACAGTTCCAGTTTTCTTTTAAATGGTATAGCACTTCTCCAGTTATGGATAACTCCTACAAAACACTGCTTTAGGGGCCCGTGCTGGAAACATTGCACCCATTTTACAGTAGAAGTACAATGATTGGAAGGAGTGGTGTGACATGCTGAACAGGTTTGTATTAGCCAAGATGGCTCGTTTGTGGGCACACTGCACCATTACAATTTACAGCAGTTCCGCAGTTTTCTCTGATGTAGATAAAGCTATTGATTGACAATGCACCTACAAATAGGTGGGAAGGTTGTGTAGGGAGCAGTAGCAGGGAGAGGAGTGAGAGCAGGGAATAGGAAAAGAAGAATTCAAGGGATCTGGTGGAGAAAAGGAAGCACTAAAAGAAGAACAAGAAAAATTGGGGAGAATTAAAAGAAAGAACAGACTAGAAAATTGGACACAATGAAGAGTAAAAAAGGAGACCGAAAAAGGAAAGATAAATACATTGATCTCTTAGGGCTTGTCTAGACTAGTTTACCAATTAGTTCAAATTAGCAAAAGTGGTGTAAAGTGCTAAACTAAATACTCCACAGACATTTTTTTTCTGGATACTTTACTTTAGGACTTAGCCCAGGGTAAACCACAAACAACCAATTCCCTCAAATGAAAACAGTACTACAAACTCTAGTCTAGACAAACCCACAACCTCAGCAGGATTGGAATTTAAAGACAAAGGTTACTAGCACTTGCAAGGAAAATTTGAATGTGAAGGCTGGGCTCTCTTTGGTGTGACCCATGCAGAAACTTGCGCTGATATAATGAAACTAGTTTTAATGAATACCTTTCGTTATTTCCATGCAATTCACATACACACACGCACACACATGCACACACACTTTACATGGAATAATAAAAGAGGTGAATTAAAACCTTACATTGATGGAGGCTGAGTCTACACTACATGATTATGCTGCTATAATCTCGGTAATGTAGACATGGTCTGTTTGTTCTCTCACACAACCACATGCAATACACACAATACCCAGTTGAACCCTTCGCCTACATGGTGCTAGTTTCTGGGCAGACTTTATTAGGCTTTGTTTTAGGTGCGGCCTCTTAAATAACTCTTATCATTATCTTAAGTGAAGGGAGTGTTCACACTCATCAATCTCAATGAGTTTTTAATTCAACCCATAACAAGGCTTCACCCAGAGCATAACATTAGTATGAGGCAAATTTCTGAGTAGACCAGCCATCCTTGTGTTTCCAGCCAGCCAGCCTGAAACAACTTTAGAGAGCTACAAACTGCTTCTTTTCAGTGTTAACATCGAGGACTGTATAGGGCCAGATTCTCCATGCACTGCAACTTGTGCCAGTTCAAAAGGTGTGCATTATAGGTGTAAAATTCTACTAAATCAGAAAAGTAGCATTTTGCACCCACGTTGTAGTCACTAAGCTCTGGTGTAGATGACTGTACAAGATGCAGGCCAATAGAGAATCTGGTCTTCAGTTTCTGCCTACCACTGCTAATGCTAGTTCAGCTCCACTGGTATTAGCAATGTTGGGGGAACTACCATAGACCACTGCCACCAGCGGTGTTTTAAATACCTAGTTATCTAGCCCTCTCCAGATCATAATTAATCAACATGGTTCTTAAAACACTGCCAGCACCCAGTGTATGCTAAGGCTCCCAACGCTGATGGTGAATTTTTGCAAGATTTCTCTAGACAATGTAAAGGTCCTTCTCTAGACAAAGCTAATGTCTGGGACTTCCAAGAATCTTTAATCATTTTTCTCTACCCTTTACACTCTCTATACTTGTTGAGTGCTATCAGAGAGTAAGGTAAATCTCTTAGCTACTAATCTACTGGATGAATTTTTGAGGGCTGGCAGAAGAAATACTCCCACAATGATGTTTAATAAACATACATTATCAATAGTGAAATTAATAAATTGTAAAGATTCATATTGAACTTTTCAGTAATATTTTTTAAATAATGTTTAGATACTTTTTAAAATGTAGATCCTAATCCTGCAATGTGCTACATCCCTTCTTAGATGTGCTGAGAGTCAGCAGCTCCAGGAGGCAATCACCATCTTTCTTTAGCCCAGGCCATTATTCATTTTATTTTTCAAGGAAACACTTGTGACTTAGAGTTTTATATGCAGTACACTTAATGAAATGATATATTTGGGAAACACCTGACAAAGTGAACCTGGTAAATGGTGAATGCTGCCTTTGTTTTTTGTCTGCTTGAACCCCATGTAGGTATCCAGTGGAGCATGGGATTGTCACATCTTGGGCGGACATGGAGGCTGTGTGGAAGAATGTCTATGACCATGACCTGAAGATGAAGGCAAGTGAGCGACCAGCACTGTTCACCGAGGCACCGCTCAACCCACTGGTCAATCGAGAACATATGACAAAGATTCTCTTTGAGCGCTTTGAGGTACCAGCCCTTTATGTGGCCATCCAGGCCGTACTGGCACTCTATGCGTCAGGCCTTACCACAGGCTGTGTGATGGACTCTGGTGATGGCGTTACCCACACTGTACCTATCTTTGAGGGCTACTGCTTGTCCCATGCCGTTCTCCGGCTTGACCTGGCTGGCCGTGATCTTACAGACTACCTGATGAGAATCCTTAAAGAGAGCGGTGTCTCCCTGGTTAGTACAGCTGAAAGGGAGATTGTACGAGACATGAAGGAGAACTTGTGTTATGTGTGTCTGTATCCAGAGGAGGAGTTGGCTAAGAAACCAAGTGAAGTAGAGAAATCCTACAGGCTGCCTGATGGACAGGTTATTAAAGTCCAGAATCAAAGGTTCCGCTGCCCTGAGACCCTTTTTTGCCCATCTAATATTGGCATGGAGGCCCCAGGGATTGACAAGCTCTGCTTCAACACCATCATGAAGTGTGACATTGACCTGAGGACCAACTTTTACTCCAACATAATCCTGTCTGGCGGTTCCAGCCTCTTCCCTGGCATGGCTGAGCGCATCACCAAAGAAATAATCCGCATGGTCCCCAGTGACACTGAGGTGAAGGTCATGGCTCCCCCTGACAGGAAGCTCTCTGTTTGGATGGGGGGCTCCATCCTCTCCTCCCTCTCTGCCTTCCAGCAAATGTGGATTACCATGGCAGAGTACAGGGAAATTGGGCCTAACATAGTGCATAGAAAATGCTTCTGAAATCCAGTTGTTTTTAAAAGGATCTTACTGAAAGTGTTGTGGGAAAGAAAAGAACCTCAAATTATAGTAACCCCAAAACTCTAGGAGGCCTATACCAGTAGTATTTGTTTGGTGAAAGACTAATAAAAATAATAACTCTGGGTGTGCTTGTTCTAGAATATATTTTTATGAATGTGTAAAATGTTTTGGATTTCTAGTGAGAGTTTTTTACACAAGGACAAAACAGTGCAGAAAACAAGTGAAGTAAATGAAATTGACAGTTTTACAACATGGCTTTTGCAATCTTATCCCATTATTACTGAATCTATGTATAAGTGTAATATCCCCACACTTTCTAACAGACATTTCTGTTACTAAAATGTAATGTTGAGCAGGAAATAACTGAGGGACACAGGCCATTGCGATGTTATTAAGCACATATTTGGTAGATTATTTTTCTAGTGACCTAGTTGGAAGGGAGATATTCGCAGAACAGAAACTCCTTTATTTTGAGTTATGAACACAAAATAAAGAGATCCATTTTGTTTTCCTTTGGGTGGAACTAAGGTCAGACTAAGGGCCTGCCTCCTTATGGAAAATTCTCCCTAGAATAGGGTAGAGGAGAGAACTCTGGCCATGTGGCTTTGATGCCCATGTTAAAGAGACAATAGCCTCTCTGGCTATAGGGACGTGGTGCTATTGGAGTGTGTGGGTTTTGTGGGGGAGAACAGAACAGGTTTCCTGGCCATGTGATTTTTGTGCCTACGGCGCAGGTCAGGAAACAACATTACAAGCTGGCTACCCTATATACCGCTGCTAGAACTGGGGTAGACTAGACAAAGAAAAGAGACTCTTAGGCCCCGTGGTTTGTTTGTGGGCGGAGTCAGGCATCTCCAATCTCCCGCCAGTGATTCCATTCCCCCTCCGTGCCCCGCAGAGCCAATGGGAACAGAGGGGGCTCCCGCTAGCCAATCCATGCGCGGGGGCGGGGCGGTGGAAGGTATATAAGACGCGCCGCAAGGCGGGCTCGATCGCTGCGGTGGCGGGGGGGGGCTCAGTCTTTCTAACCCTAAGCGGAACGTGGCCCCTCCCCGCCGCAGCCGTCCGCTGTTTTACTCGCTGACTTTCAGCGGACGGGGGGAGCGGGCGGAGACACCAACCAAAAAACGTCAGCGAGGGGCCCTCCCCTCCCACGCCGACCTGGGCCGGTGTGGGGCCCGCCAGGGAAGTCCCCGCCGCCCCGCCCTGGTGAGGCCGCGGTCAGCCGGCTCGCGCCACTGCTGCCGCGAAGAGTTCGTCTCTGTCAGCCTCGGGGGCGGCCGGGGTGGAAGGGCGGGTCCCGGGCGGGTCGGCCGGGAGAGCAAACGTGAGCGGCGGCCCCTGCGCAACCGCCCTCCCCGAGCTGTGGGGCCCGCGGTCGGGGCTGCGCTCAGACACGCCGAGCGGGGGCGGAGGGGGCGGGGCTGGCCAGTGCCGAGGATGGGCCGTTCCTGGCCGCAGCCGCCGTCTGGCTGCGCTCCCGAGGGGCCGCGGGAATCTGCGTCGGACTCCCTCCGCCGTGAGGAGGCTGCGCCGCGGTGCTGCTGCGGCCGACGGCGGGCGGGTGGGATAGCGGAGCCCCCCCGCCATCGCCCCCAAGCGCTCGCGGCCGGAGCCCCGCTCCGTGACTCCCACCCTCCCCCAAGCGCTCGCGTCTGGAGCCCGGGTGCCTGTCCCCCAACATGCGCCCGGGGCCCCACTCCCGGACCGCGCCCCACCAAATACACGTGCCGGGGACCCTCCACCCTGTGGGTCTCCCCCAAACATGCTGGGGGCCCTCCTCTCTAACCCCCCCAACCTGCCCCTGGGGCCCTGCTCCATGACCCGTGGCCCCCCAGGGACCTGCTTCGTAATCCCCACCCTGCCCCCAAACACTCACGTCTGGAGCCCGTATTCCTGTCCCCCAACATGCGCCTGGGGCCCCACGCTGTGACCCCATCCCACCAAATACATGTGCCAGGGACCCCCTACCCTGTGTGTCCCCCCAAACATGCTGGTGGCCCTGCTCTCTAACCCCCCCCCAGACCTGCCCCTGGGGCCCTGCTCCATGACCAGTGGCCACCCAGGGGCCTGCTCTGGGACCCCAACATGAGCACAGGGTCTTGCTCTGTGTGCCCCCCCCCCCAAACACCCATGATCTGTTACTCTTCCCCCTCTGGCCCCCTCCCCCCAGGCACACAGGGCTATACTCTGTGACTCTCCATGCTTGGTAGTGTGTGAGTATGGCAAGAAGGGTCACAGCTTGGCTGTGTGTGCGTAGCAGGGTCAAAGCATAGTAAAGGGGTTGTTGGGAGAAGGGAGGCTCACAGAGACGCAATTTCATTATCTGTGGACTTGCTGCATCCAAGAGGAGGTCTGCAGGTAGAAACAAAAGTAGGGATTCTGGGGCCTCGAATGTTCAGTGTCTCTAGAGAAGCCTCTTTTTGTCTGGAAATAAAGTCGGAGTTGATTTCAGTTCACTTGCCTATCAATCTTGCCATGTATAGTTAAACAAGATTTTTATTTTTTTAAGTGCTACAACTCAGACATACATGCAGTGATACTCAAACCGAGGCTCATGATATTAAAACACTGATTTAATTATTAAGCAGTAACCATGTTATTAACCAGTTGCAGTTGATAAAATAATACTTGGTCAGTCATTTTGCTGTGATAATCTCTATAAATATGAATATATAGTACTATTGTAAATGAAACAATGAATTCACACTACTGTGGCTCTTTTGATCACTAATCTGGCTCCTGAACCTAAGTATCACTGACATGGAGGCTAATTGTGGGAGAAATGCAACAATCCTGACTATACAAGCACAAAGGAAAATTGTCTGCAAATAATGTCCTGGGCTGTGCAATGGGAGGTGTGATGAGGCTGTAGGAGAAAGTGTTCAGGCTTGTCTTCTAATTTACCTCTTTGTTACAGAGCCTGAGTTTTGCTTAGGCAGGGTACATCTACACTTCAAGCAGTGTGGCAGCTGTGCTGCTGTAGTTTAGACACTACAGTGACAGAAGGAGTTTTGCTGTCGCTCTAGTAAATCCATCCCCTTGAGAGGGGGTAGCTATGTCAAAGGAAGAATTATTCTATCAGCCTCACGATGTCTGCACTGGGGCTTAGGTTGACTTCACAGCCGTGTGAGATGTAGTTAATTTTTCACAACCAGGTGAGTAATGTAGCCAGGTCAACTTAAGTTTTAGGATCATATTTTGGATGAATGTATATTTTAGGCCATGTTAACACTATGGGACTATACTGTGCTGGCATAATCCCAAAGTGTAGATGCAGCCTATGCTGACTTCCCTAAGTGAATAGCTCTCTCAACCTATATTTTAAGTGAAGACCAGGCCTAAAACTCGTTGCAGGCCTAACTGCATTGTATAGCTGCAGTTTAGTAACTGAATAGATGTTTGACCAGCACCACCTAGTGGCTGTTTTCTTTCTTTACATGTAAAATGGGGGTAGACTAAGGCAAGGTGGAGTGAGTGGGGAAATACATGCTCCATTGCCAAAAGAAAAGTAATAAAACTATGTGTGTGTCCTGTTCGTTGGTAAAAAAAAACATGTTCCCATTTTGATAGAGGTTATGTATAACACATCTAATGAATTTGTTCTTACTAAAAATATAAACCTCTACAACCCTTTACCATTGTCATGTGGTCCAATTTCTCAGTTCAAAGTAACCGCATTACTAATTTTTATTTGAGAAGTTCAGAATATCATCTCTTGTTTTTTTCATCTAAACTTTAGCTTAACATCTATCAAATATGGCTTTTGGGACTTGCAGGTAACCAAAGAGAAGGCAAGATTTCCTCACACTCAACAGAACAGCCCAAAGTAAAATATTTTCAAGTAAGGGTTCCTACCCTGCTGTCCTTCAAGGCTTTCTCTCCCTCACCCCTCCTTTGACAATAATAAATAGAATTGTATAGGGTTCCTACCTGAAACTACACAAGTGTCAGTCCTTGCTTGACTGTTCATTGCTATAAGATGCTTACTTTCCTGGAAAGTAAACGTGTCTCTCTGCCATGTCGCTGAATAGTTGGAATCCCCTCTACAAAAAACCTCACTTTTTTCTTCTTTCAAATTTCCTGCAAGTTAAAAGTAAGCAGGGAACAGCTCAAGGTGCATCTGTTTAGTCTTATGTTTAACATGCCTTTTTGTCAAACAAATCTGGCACTAGATGAAATAAATACCTCTAGACATGCCATTGGTCAAGGTAGGTGAAAGGGAGATGGCAAGTGTAAAAATGCAAACCTGGATGGAAAGAAGGGTCCAGATGAAACAAGGGGATCTTGCCAAATGCCCTAGGACAGTGGTTCTCAGTTGTACTGGTGACCCCTTTCAAATAGCAAGCCTCTGAGTGTGACCCCTCCTCCCTAAATTAAAAACACTTTTTTATATATTTAACACTATTATAAATACTGGATGCAAAGCGAGGTTTGGGGTGGAGGCTGACAGCTGTGACCCCCTGTGTAATAACCTTGTGACCCCCCAGTTTGAGAACCCCTGCCCTAGGACCACCTAAGGTGGAATTGGAGAAAAAAGTTCACAAATATGCTTTACTGGAAAAGTCCCAGTCTGGCCAGGACCTAATGCCTAAGAAACAACCCTTGGTTTGATTTACTAGTTGGGTTGAATGTTTTATAAATTAAAATGATTAGGGCAAGATGTGATTGTTCAAGTACTTGGGGCCTAGGTGATGATAGGCTTTATGTTGGTAGTTGTAGCTTGCAGAGACAGATGTAATTCCTATGCAAAGGAGTGATATCAGCCATGTGCGGCAATGATCACAGCCTCTAGATCAGTTGCATGGAAAGTTCAGTGATGTGGGCATTGCTGTTGGCTAGCCTGAGGATGGCAGTGAGTGTGGTGAGATCTTTGTAGAAGAGAAATGAGTGAGCCTCAAGCACGTGCTGGAGTTGACTGCTTTAGCAACATCTCTAGAGAGCAGTCAAGAGACCAACCCTTGAATGTTCCTTCTCTCCCTTTCTTCAGGTTCTGCATCTCTCTGGCCAGTAGGGGTATGCTCCCTGAATAATTGAGTACTCTCAAAATACTCCCACTTTGCTCTGAAAGTCACCTGTTGTACTTGGTTTGAGTTTGTCAGCTGTCTCATCAACATAAAAATGTTGGCTAGGCGGTTTAATAGCGAAGGAATGGTCCATATGGAGCAGTAAAAAGATCTAGGATTGTGTGTTTGCATATCGATACCACAATCCGTCACCACATGATCTGTGGCATTCTGGTCAGCAAGGGAAAGAGAAAGGAGCCTTGAAGACCACAGAAGGGAAGAAGATAACATTGTTTTCAACAATTTTAAATAAAATTGGAAATTCATTACATCGTTCATTATCCATGATTTTTTTTAAATCTTAGGCTCCTAGTCTTACTAGATTTAATTTGGTTTTCCAGATCTTCAGTCCAGCATGTGAAAATAGCACTGGGCCAAATCTATTCCTTGTGTACCTCATTTTAGTGGAGTTTACAAATTATTTACAAATGTTAGGGAACTGAGGTCTTTAGGAAACTGGGAAGTATATTACTCCAAATTTACTTCTATTGGTCTGTATGACAGCAAGCAGAGTTTTGTGCGAGATGGCCGCCTTGGGGCGTTACTACCGATGATTCTACAAAAAAAATCGGGGAAGATTCAGCTGTTGTGGTTGTGCTGCCTTCCCAGCTGCACTAGTGCTTTACCACAGAAATGGTTCAAAAGAGCACTGCTGTGGCTTTTCAGGAACCAAAATAACTGAAGCTCTC
The DNA here is from genome assembly GCF_020497125.1 of Mauremys mutica. Classification (NCBI taxonomy): domain Eukaryota; kingdom Metazoa; phylum Chordata; order Testudines; family Geoemydidae; genus Mauremys; species Mauremys mutica. Next base: position 88,828,457 of record NC_059080.1, on the reverse strand, counting down.
AGCAAGTTTTCCCCTTAAGAACTTAAAACTATTTGTTAGTGGCAGCCACCACAGAAAGTGAAGAAAATCACACTTGATAGTTCTCCCCTTGAAATTCAGTTGGTACCAAGCAGCAACCTCTGTGAGGGTACGTCTACACTACAGGACTATTCCGAATTTGCATAAACCGGTTTTGTAAAACAGATTTTATAAAATCGAGTGCGCGCGGCCACACTAAACACATTAAATCGGTGGTGTGCGTCCACGGTTCGAGGCTAGTGTCGATTTCTGGAGCATTGCACTGTGGGTAGCTATTCCGTAGCTATCCCATAGTTCCCGCAGCCTCCCCCGCCCCTTGGAACTTCCGGGTTGAGATCCCAGTGCCTGATGGGGCAAAAATTGCCGAGCTATGCCCTGACCCACCGCAGACACGGTGTTTGACCCTAGAAGCATTTGGAGCTCTGTCTGGAGATTTTAAAAAAATGATTTTGAATTTCGTCTTCTGTAACGGAGCGCTGATAGAACAGATTTGCCTGCCCTTACAGCGATCACGTCCGCATGGTCCATGCGGGAGCTCTTTCTTTATTTTGATTTTTAACTGCATCGCCACACGTGCTGATCGGAGCTCCATGCTGGGCAAACAGGAAATATTCAAAAGTTTGCGGGGCTTTTCCTGTCTACCTGGCCACTGCATCCGAGTTCAGATTGCTGTCCAGAGCGGTCAGTGGTGCACTGTGGGATACCGCCCGGAGGCCAATACCGTCGATCAGCGGCCACACTAACCCTAATCCGATATGGTAATACCGATACTAGCGCTACTCCTCTCGTTAGGGAGGAGTACAGAAACCGGTTTAAAGAGCCATTAAAATCGATATAAGGTGCCTCCTAGTGTGGACGGTTGTGGCGTTAAATCGGTTTTACGCTCCTAAAACCGATTTAAACGCCTAGTGTAGACCAGGCTTGAGAGAGAGCAGCTTGGGGAAGCAGAGCTGCAGCCGTATTGTCCCTTGCTTCATTTCATGTTTCAAGTTTTAAATTCTTTTTTTAAAGCATAACTTATTGTACGACTTATTTAACACTTGTGTACACTGCCATATGTACACTTGCTGTGTGTAAAAAGAATAAAGACATGATCACTGCTTCGAGGTCCTCATAATCAAGGATAGATATGACATGATGTGATACAAGGAGAGAGAACACTCAAGGAGGGAAAAGAAGGATTTACATACAATAAGGTTATGAAGTTGCTTTCATAAGGTTTGCATCATGTTAGGATTTAATTTTAAAACATGGCCCCACTGTGCCTTGGTGATTTATGCATGGATGTTCCACTTAAGGCAGATGGGTAGCTGCCTTTGGTATTGTGCCTCTTTTTACCTTGGCATGTTCTCCATAGTGGCAGGGAGATGCTGTGGCTAGAGGCAGGCTATGGGAAATATTCCCCATTGCTCCGCCAGCCCTGTGGAGCATCTGTAAAAAAGTACAGCCTGGGGCTGTTGTTAAATTTCCTTCAGAGACCTTCTATGTGGTGGGATACCTCTTTCAGGATAGTGGAAATGGCAGTGCTGCTGCCAAGGAGCTGGAGGAGGAAAGGGACCAGAAAGTTAGTTTGCAAGTGCAGAGTGCTACACAGATGTCCCTCTCCTCCCATGTATCCCCCAAGAGCTGTGTGGTTCTTGAACGGGCTGCAGGTTGAGGCATTGAGGTATCAATTCCTGTAAAAGAATTTGGAGAAAAGTTGTTTTTTTTTAATTGAAAACAACAAAGGCCCAGTTTGTGCCTGCAAGTGACAGAAACCCACAGAGGGAAACAAAATGAATCTTGATGGCCCTGAAGAATTTGTGTGTGCTGTTTCAGTTTGAGACATAAAAGTGTGCACATTCCCCCCTCTATTTTTAATATGCTCTTTTTTCTGCATGTTTTGCAATGTGTACTTTGGTTTTGTTAGTGGTTCAGTGGATAGAACACTGTGCTGGAGACGGGACCTATGTTCTATGCCTGGGTCTGCCACTGATTTTATGTGACTTCTGTCAAGTCACAGAATCTTAGTTCCCCATCAGTAAAATATGAATAATAATATGTAACCACCTAAGGGCTAAGCCCTAAGGGCTTATCTATATGCAGAAGCTGCACAGATTTAGCTAAAATTCAGTTAAGCTGCTGCAACTTGTGTGTGTGCATGTGTGAACTCTCCTATTGGTTTAAAATTAACTATATTGGTTTAGTTTGTGCCTGTAAATTTACTGATGCATGCTAAACCAATATAAGCCAGGTTTAAATCATATAAAAATGGTGTCCACACATAAAGTTGTACCAGTTAAAGTAAATCATATAAAATCACACCATTAGTAGGTAAACTGGTACAACTTTTTGTATAGACCATGCCTAACAGTGAGATCTATGCTTTAAAAATACTATATAAGGGCTACTTATTCATATTATTTATTATTATAGTTAAAGAAAATTCCAATAAAATATTTTCTTTTTAAAAACTAATATTCATATGGTTGTCTAAGAAAATGAAGGTAGAGTTTAGACTGAACTACAGTATAAAGTCTAACAAAACAGCTTGACCTTACTTGTGATACAAACAAACAAAAAAGTGTCCTGGCGAGGAATAATAGTTATCAGAGAACGAAGAACTGTTTTCTTTAAAGATTGATTAACTACTGACGAATCTGGCTAAACATTAATAGAAATTAACCTAGTCCTGTTCCTAGACTAATCTAAGGGTATATGGAAATTTTTAAAATGTAGGTGTGATGTCATATATACAGATATGAATTGGCAAAAAGGCAATGGGAGAGATGTAGCTTTTTTAACCGTTGTATTGATTTTTGGAAATAATCTTTATATGTAAAATGTTATTCAATCAAATCTGCATAACTAATAAAAATAGGAACTGAAACACATGCTGGCTTTTCATATTTATATATCCCTTTTTGCTTTGCAAAGATCTGCATTTTCAAGTTGACATGCTTGATTCAGGAAATTGAGGCCAGAGGGCTGGATGTTTCCGGTAGGTCCATTATGCTATCAGCTGTGCAGGTTGTTCTCACAGTTCAAATTAATCTTCTTTCTGTGGATTGCTGGGTTTTTTGTTTGTTTTGTTTTGGTCCTTGAATTACCTAATTACAGTCTTTCATTAATCCTGTATTTACTGTCTACATGTTATTTGGATAAATATGAATTTGTAACAAAAAGTAATGAAATGACTTTAATGCTTTTACTCTAGCCAATTGAAATTAAGTAAAATAAAAATACTATTGTATCTTTATAACACCTAACAACTTCTGTCTTCAAAGTGCACTACAAACGTAAGTATTGTCCTTGCTCTACTGAGGGGAAAACTGAAACTCAGTGAAATCCTGGCTCCATTGAGTTTAACACAAACCTCCTATTGAATTCAATGGGGCCAGGATGTTGTCTCCAGAGTTCACAGACTTGCCTAATGCCACATAAGTCAGTCCCAGACCCAGTATTAGAAATCAGGAGTTCCTATTGCCCAGGCCAGTAGACCAAGTTGCCTCTCTATGGGTGAAATTCATCTTTGTACAGAGTACTAACAAGGTCTATGCATGTTTGTGAGACTTCAGTAGTGTGTAAACTTTGCACAGACAGCACAGGGATGAATTGTTTCCTATGTAATTACTGCTTGCTGCTAACAAAAACAATAAAAATAAAAGTTTAGGATCAGGACTCATGTTATCTTAACATTAATTATCTGCTTCAGTGGAGTTTCAGCTTTTGAAGTCAATGGTAATTAAGAGTACCCAGTTTTATGGGCACAAAAAAAGCAACCATGGACATTCAGCTCCTAATATAATAATGGTTTAGGAGACGGTTTTGTATCAGCTGGTTTTGTATCAGCCCCTAATATAATAATGGTTTAGGAGCAGAACTACCTTTTTCTCCTTCCTTCTGTCCAGGAGAATGGTACAGTTATGCAGATTTATATTTAATGAGTTTCTTTCCTATAACTTTATAAGTCTTTGTTTTTGCTTTTTAAATCAGTGCTCCGAAGCAAGTTTGTCCTAGATGTATATATCTTGGCTGATCCATCATATATTTTTTGAACAGTAGATGGCAACATCCATTCACCTGTAGCAAAAATCCAACACAAATATTCAACACATTACACAACCTAATGTACAAGCCTGAAAATATCAACAGTGTGAAATAGAATCATTCTTAAAATGATCATTTACAGTTGTAGGTTCAAAGTGAAACAATTGACATGAGCCCTGATATGCTAAGATTCTGATTATTTGTTTTCCAACTCAGGGAGGGGTTACAGTGAAATTGGAAACTGCAGTTGCAGTTGTTGCAGATTCCTAGTTCTCATATTGATTTGATGGATGTTTGTTAAGCTTTGCAGCAGGACACCACTGTGAAACCTCATTCCTAATCAATGGAAGTATGGAATAAGCATATATTTTAATATATACTTAATATATACTTACATTAAACTTTGTAAAAGACTAAGGAATCTTGGTTGAGCACCTACACCTGATTGCAAGTAAAATGATTAATAGTTTTGTCTCAAATACCAGTTACATTTGCTTAGAAAATGTGCAAAATGGAGAATATGTTTTCTATACCTTTAACTTTAGGATTTACCTTGTGAAGTAAGAGTTTCAAATCCTGGCTCCTTTTAAATTAATGGCCAGGATTTCACTCATTATGATTAATAATTTGTTTGGATACCATGTACCTAAATAGATAATGGCCAAAATTTTTGAATCTGTGTACCTAAAGTTAAGCTCCTAAATCTCTGTTTAGGTACCTAAATATGAATAGCCTGATTTTTAAAAAGTGCTGAGTACCTGCAGCTCTCATTGACTTCAGTGATCTTTTATTGCTCAACACTTCTGAAAATCAGGTCACTTTATTTAGTACTTAAATATGAAAAAAATTGAAAAATTAAGCCAATGCAGGTATATAATATGTTTCAGTTTCTTTTACTGTTTAAATAATTTCACTCTTTGATTGAATTTCCACTCTGTGGAATTTCCACTCTTGATTTCCACTCTGTGGAATATCTGGTTTGCTCCGCAAGTGTGAATGTCAGTCATGTCAGGTGTGAGAGTGAGTGGTCTCGCTGTCTGTCGCCCAAAATTACAACCACTCCACAGCACTGGTTTTCAGTTATAAAATTTTCAAAAGTTCTCATGAGTTATTGAAATAATTAACATTCTGAGCAGACAACAGGTCTCAAGAATTGCAGTTTTATTAAGACGATGACCAGACTTTTGTGTGATGATAATATAGTGAATTATGGATCATTCACAGAAACGATAATATTGTATTGGTGACATATTTTTTCTTTAAGATTTTGTTTCTTTTTGATGCATATCTGGGTCAAGTGAATTGTACAGTTGAATGGTTTGCTGTGGTCTGTGAGGGGGAAAGTATGGTACAGAGGATAGAGGATTAGACAGGGAATTAGGAGATGTAGGATTTCGTCCCAGCTATTCTGTTGAGTCCTGTTGTGCCCTTTGGTACTTTACTTCTTGGTGTCTCCATCCATAGAATGGGGATAATGATACTTACCTTCTTTTGAGATCTACAGATGAAAAGTGCTAATGATATTATTCTCTTAATCCCCCTGACTCAGGGCAAAAACTTGATACACCCCTATTATTTTTGAGAGGTCATGCCTTTCATAATGTGAACATACCTTCTAACAGCAAATTCTCAGGATCAGTACAAACCCATCAGGCTACCGTATTTGCTCTAAATTCTGTTTCCTTCAGCCTTAAGAGCCTTCTAAAGAGCAGAATTATATCACTCCTTTCATCACACTAATTTTATTTTATTTTATTTTATTTTAAACAACTGTATCATGGGATCTACTATATTTAACTAAGTGTGTCCACCATACAGTACATGTTTTTCATCACAGGAAGCAGCTTGAACTGCTTACAACACATAGAGTATACATTTGTCTTGTTTTAGAATAGCTTTATGCTGTTCAGGTGCCTTTTTGTCCTCTTCTGTGTCTAAAGATAAGTATGTTTAAGTATAATTCTGAAGTTTTTATCTTCTGCACCATCAGCTTACATTCGAGTTACAATTTCATATTATGCTTCTCTAGGAAGCTTTGCACAAGCTTAGCATGACAATTAAGGGAGTGAACTGGCAAAAGTCTGCTGATTTCCCTCCCTTTTCTTTCACTCTTATCTCAAATTCTCTAAGGTACACCTCTTTATCTACATGTTTCCAAGAAGGTGTTCAATTAATAACTCAGACGAATTGTGGCTGATAAGATCTTTTCATGTATTAATTTAACTCTTCCTTTTAAACAGAGTGCCAGAAAATCGCTGTTTTTGTGTTTTCTCCATTTATTCTGGCTGGTTTTTATATAGCGTTGAAGTCACATACTACAGCCCTTTGATTCTGCTCCCAAGAAATTATCAGAGATTACAGTAGGGGCGTTACAGGCAAACAGGGATACTCACTGCTGTATTGAATAGCAATTTTGTTGTGTACTTATGTTAATTTTACTGTGTTTTTATTTATAGCTAAAAGGTAAACCTGTAGACTAGGACATGTCTGATCTTGATCTGATTAAGCAGAAAAGTTTGTAGTTGTTTTGCTGCTGAGTTTTTTGTGGCTGTTGCAATTTGTAGAGGACAGTGATGCAACACAGTTGACAAGCATAACAAAACTCATTTTTTCAGTGGAGACAATCATAAGACTCATTAAAGGGCAGAGGTTTATTGGCTTCTATGTGCTAAAATGTTATTTAGTATTTAAACAGAGCATTGTTTAAACACACTCTGCTCTTTCATTAGATGTGACCAAGAATAAGTTTAGTTTCCATCTTGTGACAGATACTGCAACCACAAGCAATGCCTTTGGGGACCATATTGTATTAAGTTGATGTATCACTGTGGGCCAGGGATTGTGTGTAGTGCCCCCAGGAACCAAAAACAGTGGGGTGTGATTAAAGTGAATCACTTAGGTTGTAAACAACTTCAGAGAGGTACCGCCTCATGGGTGTGCTTGCATATGCTGGTTCAAACTAGGTTTTCAAGAGAGCAGCAGAGAAATAAAGGGCTTTTGATATAAAAAAGGCTGAGTTTAAACTGGCTCAAGGCCTCCTTTCATATCTAGCAAATGGACAGGACTTTCTGTTCTAGGGAGCGCTCCAGTCCTACATTCTAGTGGGCCCATAAAACTGATGGGTGACCTCTGGCAGCTTTTAGCATGCATATAGGAACATTTGGGTTTTTTTGTGTTTTCTATGTAGTGCTTTTACCTTAAGAGTAAATGTGCTTGCTTAGAAAGAGTTGTGTGGCAACCGTAATTGGTGGCAACACACTGTTCGTAGTACTTGGAGAGAAAGCAACACACAGGTGCTGGCTGTCAGGAGACTAGCTTGCTGCAGATATCACAGTGTATGTCAGGGGGCTGTGAAGTTTTAAAATCCACAATCAGAAGGGACAAGGGTCTCTGCCCAGAGTCAAGTGATAGCAGGAGACCTGACTGGGAACTTCTGGAATGGTACCTGGAGGGTTACAGGTGCAGTTACCCTGAAAGTTTGACACATCTGTATTGGTATAGTAGCAAGTTTAAGCTTAAGATGAGAGCTAAGATGAATTGATTGTTATTATAATAAATTCTTTTGGCTCTCGTCTACAATTTAAATGTAGCTGTCCCCCTGAAGCACGTATATCTCTGTCAGTGTGGATTAAGAGGTGCATAAAAATGTACTCAGAGTTGTCTAGGATTGGAGCTGAAAGGATTCAGCCTCTCACTAGGCTGGGCCATTCATTTAATAAATATGAAATGAATATAAGCTTAGCATCAATGTTTGGATAATGTTGTAGTGAACCTAGTTAACTGGAAATTTGTGAATAAAGGAAGAAGCTCCCATATAGTCAATTTTCTTAAAATTCAAGAATATTCAGCTGAAATGAGACTAGTTTTAGGGGTCTGTGTTCTTATAAGTATGTTTAATAATAGTTGGTGAAAGTTAAATCGGCCTGCTTCTGCCAGTTTCATCTTATTATAACGGAGTCCCTGACCATTACCATCAAACAGTCTCCAGCTCTAGATTACAACCAGTTTAGTATTAACTAATTGGGTGGAACATCAAGCATTTGGCAGTGTCAAATATTTGGGCAGTGTCATAGACAGTACTGGAAGATACTCGAAAGATGTAGATGCTTGTGTGTCAGCAGCTGCTGCCATGTTTCAGGCCCTTCAACTTCTTCTGTGGGGATGTTGTTGGCGTCAAGCTTGCTATGAAGCCACAGATCTATAGAACCATGGTTATATCAACTGTGTTGTATGGAACCGAAATCTGGGTGCTGAGAGAGGCTGAAGAATGCTGGATTGATGTTTTCATTCTTGTTGTCTTTGTCAGTTGCTCCTTGCCAAGTTGCAGGACAAGATCAGAAATGAGGATATTTGAAGCCAAACCCAGCAACTGCCTCCATCAACACTAGCTCTGTTTTGGTGGCGTTCTTAGTATGGACATATTAGACTGGAAGACCAATGAATTCTGAAGTGTGTGTACCATGGAAAGCTACTACCTGGCTGCTGATCACATGGGCATCAAAAGCTTCAGTGGTGCGACAAGAGTGTGATTGATGGGTATAAATACACTGAATACACAACCAGACCAACTTAGGCACCTTGCCAGAGATCGATCTGGGTGGTACTTGATTTGCAAGGCAGCCATGTCCCTTTGGGATTTGCCATGATGATGGTAAAAGTTAAAAACTTTTGAAAAGTTGCATTTACATGACTTACATTCCTTTATCTTAAATTATGGAGTTCAATTATACAGTTTGAGGTCAGTGGCAGAATTCTAATTGAATTCAATGGGAGCAGGATGAGACCCATAATACAATCAATTTCTGTACATTTGGAGCCATCAGAATGAATGATAAATATCGGGAAATGCAAACTGGGATCCTGCTCATGCATTCTTTATTCATGCAAACGCCTATGGACTTCAGTGAAAAATTAGCCTGAAACAGGCTTACTGAATTGGGATCTCTGTTTTATAGAAAGAAACTTAACCAGGAGGGCTACATGTTAAAAACAGTTAACTCCTCTAAAAACATGACATGAACATGTTTTCAGATCTTTGATATGTGTATTGAGGATGGTAACACTGGTGATCTGAAAGTGAATGTCTGAGAGAGGTTGTTAGTGCATTGGGGTGATTGAGTGTCATGATGGTAGTGGGCTAATGCCTGAAGACTGGTGCTGCATTGGGTGTGAGTGCTGCCTTAACTTATGATTTCCTTCCTTTTCAGAGCTTATGTTGTAAGGAAAAATGCGTGGGAAACCTCAACTCCAAGTTAATTATGTTTTTGTATGGTGGAATTTCCTAGAGTTTAAAATAATACGTATGTAGGCTGGGCACCCAGAAGTGGAAACTTGCTGAACGGCTAGTGAGAGTGTCTAGATGGGTGTGGGGGTTTGTCAAATTATTATCTCCCTTTAAAACGTTTAAAACGTTGCATCCTTGGTGGAAAGAGCTTTAGTGATGCTACAGGTTCCTCAGTCTGGCACTTTCATATGAAGCTGCAGGAGCCTAGCAGGCTGAAAGCTTTGAGTGCTGAACAGAGAAAAAATTAATGTAATTTAAAACTATCTCCACAGGGAGAGAAGAGTTTTAAACAGCAGATATTACTGCTTCCTTGGTCCCCTGTTTTCCCTAATGCTGCTTTGTAGCCAGTTCTGCTTCCAAGACCCTCAGCCAGTTTCCATCCCATGCTTTAAGTCCTAGGCAGATACTTTCTCCTCCCCATTTACTGACTTGACCAGTGTTCCCCGGTAGACTATAAATGCTTAACTTTTATATGTATAGGCTAAGATATTCAAAACCACTTAGGGGATTTAGATGCATAACTCATTTTAATTTCAGTGGGAATTGCACATCCTAAAATCCCTAGCCGGTTTTGAAAATTTCAGCCATAACTACTGCTTGCAAAGATTAGACATATAAAATCATAATAGAAAATATATAACTGTATAAAATGTACATATCAAAACCACATGTGCTTATAATTTACAAGTAGAAAACTTTACACGGTAGTAGAGAGGGTCCAGTAACAGGGATGTGGAAGCAGCAGTAGAGGAGCATTGGACTCAAGAGTCACTGGTTAGACTGTAATGGGTAGACACAATTTGGTCTCGGAGGTCACGGATTCCTTGACTTGAGCAGATCTCTGTGACTGCTTTGGCTTTAGCCCCAAGTGCCGGGGCTGTCAGCTGCAGGCGGGTGAGTGGGGAGGGAACTGGTGCTGGAGCAGTCAGCTCTGGGCAGCGGGGTCAGCCGCAGGTGGCAAGGCTCAGGCTTGGGCTGTCAGCCCTGGGCGGTGGGGTTTGGGCTCAGACTGTCAACCCCAGGCAGTGGGGCTCGGGCTCTGGCATAAGCCACCTGTGGTCAGGCTTGAGTGTCAGCCTTGCTGTGACCCTACCCTGATTTTGTACATTTTTACCATGACAGTTCCATGAATTTTGCTTAATTTTACCATGACAAAATTGTATCCACAGTAATGGGCAAGGGGCCTTTCCCAGGGGCTGCCTGGAGAGAAGATCCTGTTTTGCTCGCATTAGGAGATGCATTTGTGCACCTAGAAAGTCTGGAGGAGAACAACTCCCCTTGTGCAGACTTTGACATTCAGGGGGCATGTTCTGAGAGAGGATCCTTTATTATAGCTCAGCCACAGAAGCACTGCATGCATAATTGGCTGGGGTGTAAGGACAGTCGTTTTGATGAAAATGCTTTTTCTGTTGGCCTTTCTATGAGTGATTCATTGCGCAAAAACACATTGTACAAACCATTTTTCATTGGAAGTAATTGATGAAAAATTAATTATATGCCTTGCAATTAATCATAAATTACATTTTATGACAAATTAATTTGATGAAAAAATATGGTTAACATCTCTGCTTAAATGGAAATTGTTATTCCTAACAAAATGAAATAAATAAAATTAAAATAAATGCACATTAATAAGCTTTTAAAAATAGCCAATTTCTTTGCCCTCAGGAAAGGCTATTCCTCACTATAGCATAACTGCATCTTATGGACAAAAGTCTCATATGACCTCTATAAAGCCAATGAGCATCATACCCTCTTCAAGAACAGATACATGAATTAGTGGTCAAATTATTGATTCTATGGTAAATTCTTATTGGGAAATATTTATTTCATGCATCATGATTGTTCATAACACTGAAAATATCAAAGCACACACAGTGCTGGGTATTCCAGGCTCTTAAAAGGACTTCACAACATACTGCAGAACTGACATATTTTGAAGTGTTTTTCTACCACACTCAAGTTTCTCAGTCAGTGGTACCAACATTGTATATGTGCTATAATGCCATAGAGTTGTCTGTTGAATTGATGGTCACCCCTGCATGATGAAATTCTGTTTTGTAGGACTTGGTTACAAAACTGTAATGTCTAACATGTTTGAAATAGGGTTTAGTCTTGCAGCACAGATGGGTTCAAACCATGTTTTAATCATATTCCTGAATTATACTACAGCCTTGCCCAGAGTGTTGCCTGGTTCAGGAACACGGTTAAAGCAGGATAACTACAAGACTGAATGATTTTATAACAATGTCAAGCTCTACCTTGTAACCAGCTCTTGCAACACAGTAGATTTTTCAAAATGTAGAGAAGACTTAAGTTTTTTCCATCTTGATGCTGAGGCAAACGGAAAGACAGGTGCCGTTGCTATCCACATAATCTTTTTCTTTTGCAACTATTTAGCTTGACTAAACTCATGTTGGTGCATCAGATCAGCATCAAAATGTGGGACAGACACTGGAGCTGGTTGTGCCATTGAGAATTTTTTCTTGAATGACATGTTTGACTGTGAAGAGTAAACACTACTCATTGGAAGCTGGTAGCTCAGTGATTTACCAGTGGGGTGGTTGTTTTTTTCCCTTTTGACATCATTGTTGGAGATGTATCTTTAAACCAGCTACTTCTAGTTAGTAACAGGTATATATGCTGCTTGGTTGAAGGCTTGGGAACCAAATTTGAAATCCAGAGGAGACGTATTACCGCTGGCAGAAAGGCATAGTTTTTAAGCTGTTTACAGGTTCCTAACTAAATACCGTGTAATACTTGACAGGGAAGAATACATGTTGACAGCATTTCTTAAGACATGCTTCAAGGACAAAATTAAAATACTTCCATAGGGTGTAGACATCAATCACCAGAAGGATGTTCTTGTACACCAAGTACCATAGAGTATAGCTTTCCAATGACCTTAACACACTGGCCAACACAGAAGCTGCTATAGTAATTACAGATTACATTAAGTATCAATCAAAAGCCACCATCCAACTAGAAGACAAACCTTTTATGCATTATTAAAATAAGATCCTTCCCAGAAGATTCAGGCTAATAAAATTGAATTTAATAATGCAGTGAGTGAAACTCAAGTTTAAAAAAAAATTCAGTTTCTCCTTTGTTGATAATATCCTTAGAAATCCTATGTTTTATATAATGCATAAAATACATAAATCTTTGAATAATCCCTTGAATGGAATCACAGTTTAGTCACACATTCAGAGGCTCCCTTTATTTTTATTGTAATTATATTTTATTGGGAAATAATTGCTATTATATATCAGGTATGTATCATACTTATTGCTACAGATTAAAGACTTGAGATGAGCTCTACATAATATTCCAGCTAGTTATGATATGGAGCATTTTTCTAACAATATTATGCAATGTTCTACAAATATTATCAATGTTCCAGACTTGCTAAATATTAGGCCCTTGGACGGAATCTCAAAATCACTAATTATTTATTAAAATCTTGGTCAGTGCATAATAGTATGTTCATATATTACTGATGTTGCAATTGTTAGTGGACTGTAGTATAGGAAAGGGGCCTCTTTCATAAGAGTTCATAATATTCAATATATGATTTCCTATCCATCTAATCTTTAAAACAATCTACTTACATAGTATTCACATAAGTTATAGATATTTTGGAGAAGACAATTGTAGAATATTTTCTACATTATATTAGTTTTCTATCTTTACCATACTAAAAGGTTTGGAATTAGGCTATGGGGCCTTCCTGAATGTATCGCTCAGTTAACTCAACACAGAATATTTAGAGCATGGTTTAAAGCAGAATATTGTACTGATTCACTGGGTAAGTAGTATAAAAACACTTTTTTATAAGCAAGGACAGATGACAGATCAGTTTCACAAAGTTTCATTTTAGGAATAGATAAGCAAGGTTGCACAATCTTGCTCTTAATTATTAGCATACGGAAGATATAGGAAAGTCACATACAGTGCCCATGTTGAGGGCATGCCTAAATGAGGATATAAATGGCTGTCTTTGATTTCAAAATGGCAGGAAAGGTTTTAACTTATTTATTAGAACACAAATATTTAAGCCAATGATATTGGTAGCCCCAGTCCAGCTCCTATTGAAGTGAATGGAAAGTTCTTCACTGACACCAATGGGAGTTTGTTCCATATTTGTCATTTATAAATTTAGGTGCATAAAATGTGTACAATGCTGGTGAACAGGGGTGATTTTAGTTCTGTTATGGGTCAACAAGGAAAAAGGTGCTTCTCTATAACACACCATAGCCTCGGCTTTTTTGTTCAAACACTTTGAGAGAAGATAAGCTGCTAGATATCCTCCATACCTTGGCACTGCCAGTTAACAACACTATCCTGGAGCCTGCCAGGACAAGTATGGCACACCCCTCCCACATACACAGCTACCCTCAAAGGGGCCCAAAATGTTACTATATCCCCACCCCGGGGTTCCTGTTTTTACACCCTCTTCCAAGTTCCCTGGTTGTCCAGGTGGCGACTGAACAAGCCAAACACCAGCACCCTTGGTCAACACCAGCCTATAAAGAGGGCAAACACTTGGACCTTTTGGGACGCAAAGTATTTTCCTCATCTAGCCTTCAATACAGTAACACAAACTACCAGTTTTATTAGCCAAATATGATTTCCTGAATTACAGTAAGTTTGAGGACTTTACCAGTAGCCTGCCTCAACAAGATCAGGCTTGTTTTCAGGCGCTTAAAGTTGGTAGCAAGCATAGCCCTCTAATTGGTCATGGATGCACTAGCTACCTCTTCCAGGGCCATGGCTATAGCCATAGTTATGCATAGGGAGTCTTGGCTCCATTCTTCTGGTTTCCCGAGGGAGGTGCAGAACACCATTGAAGACCTCATTTTTGATTAATCTTTTAAACCAAAAGACGGATGAATTGCATACCCTCAAGGACTCCAGAGCCACCCTTCATTTACTGGGCATCTACACTACTGCTGTTGAGAGCAAATTCCACCACCTGACATCCACCCAACATTACAGGTTGCCCCATTTCTACTGTCAGAGACCATCTGAACCCCTGAGGAAATGCCAAAAGACTCATAGACCTTGCCTTCTGGGGCCACCCTCACAGGCTTTGATGTCGCAGACACAACCTCCACCTAAGAGGTATTTCTGAGGCAAACCTGAGAGCCACCAACCACTATGCCTACCACCTCACGACCACCCTATCCCTTTTTGGGGTCATTTAGCACTCTTTCCCCACCTTTGGAGTGCAATAACAATAGACAAATGGATGTTGAACGTTATCCACCATGGCTTACAATTGAGTTTGCCACGCTACCTCCTCCAAAACCCCTCTTCCTGTCCCTCTTCAGGGACCACTCTTATGACAGCATCCAAGAAACAAGCTTCTTATTATGAGGATCAGTAGAATGTGTTCCCCCAGAATACCAGGGAATTGGGTTTTACTCAACTTACTTCCTGATACCCAGGAAGACAGGCAGATGGAGACAAATCCTCGATCTCTGACATGTCAGTCCTTCCCTCCTTTCAGGACAAGATGATCATCACCGATGTATCCCTGGTGGGCCCACATGAACAATCATATGATATGTGGTTTCCCTGAGAATCCAGGATACCTATAGATATCCTGGAACTCTAAACCACAAGGAAGGCATGCCTATCCTTTCTTCTGTACATTCATTCCCATCGCGTTCTTATCATGTCAGACAACACCACCACTGTTTTCTGTAACAACAAACAGGGGAATGAGATTGACTGCTCTATTCGTAGAAGCAGACAATCTCTGGAATTGGTGCATCAATCATCACATCCTCTTGTCCACAGCCTGTCTTCCAGGGACACACAATGTACTCATGGACTCACTCAGCAGACATTTTGCGATCAACCACGAATGGGAACTTCACAATTCAGTTACATGACATCTTCACCCGATGGGGGACCCCAACCAGTTATCTATTTGCTTCACAAACAAACAGCAAATGAATCACATACTGCTCCAGGGGAGGCCTCAGTCACCGCACTCAGGGCAATACTCTCCTACTGTCCTGGTCAGACCCACTCATTTACGCCTTCCCTCCTCTGCTGCTCCTGCGGGTACTGTATGAGATCTGACGAGGCAAAGCGACAGTCATTCTGATCACCCGCTGCTGGCCCAGGCAATTCTGGGTTCCCAGGCTTCTCCACATGTTAGCCTGCCCACTGATTTACCTCCATGATTTCCCAGATCTGCTGACCCAGTATGATGGCGAGATCAAGCATCCCAATCCACATGCGTTCCACTCCAGAGCATGGTATTTGGATGGACATTTGCTTTAGAATGCACGTGCTCTCCAGCTGTACAAGACATCCTCTCTAGCAGTGGGAAGGACTCCACTAGGCATTGTTACCAAGCCAAATGGAAATGTTTCTCATCTTGGGTCGAATAAAAAGGAGTTTCACCTGAGTCAGCTGGAATCCCCCTCATCCTGGATTACGTTCTGTCCTTGAAGTCATCAGCTCTTGTCCTCAACTCTTTGAGAGTCCATCTGGTGGTGATTAGTGCATTCCACTCTCCAGTGAAAGGTTGGTCCCTGTTTACACACCCACTAACCGCTAGCTTTTGGAAAGTCTGCCAAAACCTTCCCTCCTGTCCAAACAATCATGCCCCAATGGAACCTGAATCTAGTTCTTTCCATGCTAATAAAACCACCCTTTGAGCTGTTCCTCCTTTCCATGAAAGTTGTCTTCGTTGTTATCAATTCCGTGAGTTGGGTTGGCAAGGTTGGCGCTCTGATGGCAGATCCACCTTACACATTTTTTTAGACGGTCAGAGTCTTCCTGCATCTACACCCCAAATTTTTACCAAAGGTGGTCTTCCAGTTTCACATCAATCAATCCTGTTTTCTTCCTGAAGCCTCATGCATCCTCTGAGGAACATTGACTCCATTCCCTAGATGTCCAGCAGGCCCTCGCCTTCTACTTGTAGAGAAATAAAACCTATCAGGAAGTCCCCTAGATGGTTTGTTTTGGTAGCAGAAAGACTCAGAGGACAAGCTATCTCCATCCAAACAATTGTCAAGTGGATTTCGGGTTGCATTAAACTCTGCTACCAACTATCAGGCTTACACCCCACCCCCCCCACACACAGAGGGGAGAGCTCAAGCCTTGACCACAGGATGTGCCACTTATGGACAATGTAGGGCAGACATATGGAGTTCTGTGGACACCTTTGCAGTGCACTATGCTCTAGTGCAGGACTCAGCAGTGGATGCCTCCTTCAGTATGGCAGTTCTCTGCATGACCATTCCATCCTCTTTCTCACACCCTAATCCACCGACACTTTGATTCTGTTCCTGCTAATTTAATTACACATGACCGACTAGTGGATTGCAGTCTGTTTTGATGAACTGTTGTGTTATAGTTACTTTTCTTTTTCTTTCCTCAGATCTTGGAACCTGCAATGTGTCATTTAAATAATTTTGTCCTCAGCATTCACAGATGAGTGTAGATTCATGCCTTCAAATGTTTAACAAATGCCCAGACTCTATTACCGGGATATACCCTTAGCTACATTCTTGGGATCATGATTCTCAAAAATCGGAGCTTAAAGCCAAGTCAGTGGTCTGTTTTTCAAATATCTGAGCATTTAGCAGTTCAGTTTGATTTTAGTGGAAGCTGTTGGGTGCTCAGCACTCTTTAAAAATTAGGTTACTTATTTAGGAACCTAACTTTACGCTCATATTATTAAAAATCTTGACCTGAGTCTTTTCTTGTCTCTCTCTCTCTGAAAGGGTGCCCAAAGCAGAAAGCTGAGCTACCCTATGCCAAATTCAGCCCATGTGCAACTCTGGTGCAATCAGTGGAGTTGTGCTTGCAGGGGTGAATTTGGCCCTCTGTCTTTGTTGTGTGAGCAGAGATTCCATTTTAATACATTACAAGCTCCCAAGAAAACCTTTTAATTGACATTTTCCACACATTTTCTTCTCTGTTTGTTCTGTCTTTTGGTCGAGTCTCATTTCCCCACCCTCTGCCATGCATTAGAATTCTGGAAAAACTTGCTCTCATGCATAATGAAGGAGGAAAAGTTACAAAGGAGGAATTTATTGGCTTCAGTCTCTACTCCTGGTCTCTATCTTGCTCTACAAGCTCATACAGCAATTGTGTGGTAGAGCCAAGAATAGAATTTTCTCCTGATGCCAAGCCCATGGCCTTAACCCCTTCCTCCCATGAGAAACCTAGCCTTCTTACTCTATTCAATTTCATAGATGTCGCAAAAAAAGAAAAGATCTTGTGTTATTTTGGCCTATAAATTGATCCCGGGGGGGAAGGAACAATGGTGGGTAGGAAGCAATGAATGAAGAACAATATAAATATTGATATGAAAATAAGCACGTACAAAGCACTACGTCTTCTCAAACTGTTGTGCATGTAGAACTGTTTAAACCTTATATTAGATATTTCAGCTTATTCAAGTTGATCCTGAGTGAACTGCCCATTTTTAAATCACTAAAAAAAAAAAAAAATCTAAGGGCCCAATTCTGTACCCACTGAAGTCAGTGAGTGTTTCCATTCTCTCCAGTGACTGCAGGAACAGACTTTAAATCAGTAAAACAATTTAGTGTGGCCACAATGATCTACAACTCAGAAATCAGATGTCATGTCCTGGCCTCTCTTCCCACCACTGCTTTTTCTGGGCTTCAAACAGACAACTATATTTTCCAGACTCTGGCTGTTCAGTCCAAGCCACTCCAGAGAGATGAGCCCATCCTCTAAAACATTCTGTTTGGCAAGACCAGCCAGTGGAGATCTTCTCTCCTGCCCTTATTGCAAGGATCCTGTTTTCATCTCCCCTGGTAACACCTGCTGTTCTAGTGATCATATTTTGGGTGTAGTGTCTGTCTTGGGAAACAAAAGGCATTCAAAGGATGATGACGGTACAGTGGATTGGCTAGTGTGTGTTCAAGTGCAAATCACTACTCTGTCATGGTCCGAGTCTAGTAATGAGAAGAGTATGTCTGAAGCCTAGTATGAAAACACCAGCCAAGTTCCCAATACTCCCCACTTTTCCTGCACTCAGTATTGCAGCAGAAAATTAAAGAGCAACTATGGTCTTTAATAGTGTTTCCTGAATCAGCGTCCACATCTTCAAAAACAGACACTGCCTCAAATTGTGAAAAGCAAACCCACTCCAGAAGATCTAGCTGCATAGATTTAAAAGGAGCAGAGTATAGGGCTGATACAGGGACTCATTTTGCCTTTTGCTGTGCTTTTCAGCAAATCTTTCATCAGATTCACAGCTGCAGCTGGTCTACATTAGCAGGCTCCTTTTTAGGATTTCTTCTCCAGAAAAGCACATTCACAGCTTTAAGAAACTGCAGAGCAGGGGGAAATGGATGATCTCCTAAAAGCTGAAGGATGCCAACTTGCCCTCACCCCAAGGAATTTGGATAAGTAGCCATACACTCATGTATGTTACTGCACATTGGGCAAAAATCTGACTTCTCAGTTTTAGCCAGTTCCATAATATGAACAAGCAGCAGCTGCTAAACTTCACATAAGAAGGTTCATTACCTTGTTAAAAGGAAATCCCTACTTTGTTTGCTCCCACAGACAACAAGCAGCATGGTTATACATGATGGGCCCAGACTTGTCGTTTTAATGCAAGTAAAACTTCCACTGAAGACAATAGAGAATTTTGCTTATCTAATTGAAATTTTGCCTGTGAGAGCACTGCATGGGCAGGCCTTGTATGTGTTATTGTTAAGTATGAAAATACAGCCCCACAGGAAGATAGAACACACAAGGGATCCTTTATTAACCAATATAGTGTGAAATGATCATTGTTGACCTTAATTATATTTCGTTCCAGGCATATGTATATATTATTTAGCATGATTTTTAATTACAGTGCATCATAGGAACCCCAATCATGGATCAGGCCCCATTGTATTAGGCACTGTACAAATGTAAAAACATAATCCTTGCCCCAGGCAGCTTACAATTTAAATAACAGAACACAATAGGAGGTCAAAACAGATAAACAGGATGGGAATATGAGGGAAGAAAATGAACTGAGTTGAACAGAAAGGCACAATTTGTAGATCATCAGTTGCGTAATTCTGGTTATTTCCACCATCTGTCATTGCTTTACTGGCAGATATCAACTTGGCACCAAAAGTGCATGCACATCTGCATCTCTACAAGAAATTCTCAAAGGAGAATATAGGAAGTGATTGTTGGGAAGATGCCCCAGATATCTATATTATCTTTTAGGAGATTATATAGTTAATAAACATCTTTGGCAGAGAAGATTTAGTACCAGTGTCTTCTCACACATCAGTGATATATATAATGAAATTGCCATAATAGTAGGGAGGCCTTAAGTTTTCTCTCTGGATCGTTCTTTAGCTCCAGGAATTATTTGTGTATCAGCATTTACAGTAAAACCCACCTAAAAGCCATTTGTGCTTTGAAGATCTCCCCACCTTGCTTTAAGCACATAAATTTGAAATTTTGGCTTGTATCATTGTAATCCATCTGTGGCAGTGATGTCCTAGACTCATACTCGTATACCTCATTACTCCATCATGTAGTTTTTGTGCGTATGGTTAGGTTTTGATGAAAGAGCTCTCAGTCATAAAGGTTGCAGTGAAATAGGCTTTTCCGAAGAATTAAAACTGAAAGATTAAACCTGAGCTATCTGTGGAAGTGCAAAAGAGAAAAACAACAATCTTTGTTCTCCAACCCATCCACTGGAATCTTAGGGCCAGTTTGGTTATCATTTATACTTCTGAAATGCTGATTCAGCAAGTCACTGATACTGATGATAGTTTGATCCAGGTGCTTTCCATTGATGGAGATCTGCACTTGCTCAAAACTGAAATAAAAATGGAACATTGCTGTGGTAACACTGTCTAAGGAACTTACTGAGTTTCTAAACTGGCTCCAGATTGCAGAGTCAGCAAAATGTCTGAAAGAGAAGAATATGTTTGTTTGATCCACTGAAAATGGATAACACTGAAAACTGCTCAGTCTAAGGGAAGCCACACATTTACTTGGATCATCAGCCAGGAATACATAAGGTATATTTAAAAATAAATATTTAAAATTCTGATTATTTACATTTTTTAATGAAAATAATGTTGCCATCTGCTGTTCTTCCTGCAACCTAGCATTTGTTATGTCATTTACTCACTTTCTGCTTTTGATGCAGCCATAACTTTTTATAACTCTTAATAATAGATTTATTCAAAGCTTAATCAAATCTTAAAGCTTTTTTAATCTGTCTGGATGTTGAAACAGAAGGTCTGATTCTAATCTCACACTGGTGTGAATAAACTGACATTTACTGTCCATTTCTTTAGAGAGACCAGTTTCAAGGAGCCTGTCCCCAGAGCTGTATCCTACTATAAGTTTGGTTCTGCTGTCTTTACGCAAAGGGACCAGACTGTGATACCCTTACTCACATCAAATGGTACATTCACTGGGTCACATCAAAATCAAAGTAAACAAACAAAAATCCTACCAAACCAAAATGCTATTCTGTCCACACAGTTCTCCACCTGGGAAGAGGATGAGAGAGAGAACCAATCACACATGACAGCTGTTAATCATGATGCTTAATGCACTACTGGAAGGCATTCATACTGTGGTGATGAGTGCAGTATGAGAAGCTATAAAGAATAGAATAGATGTTAGTGGGGCTCCTGGTGGAGAAGACACCACTCAGTATAAGGGTATCATAACACGACCTTTGAATTGTACCATACTGAAAACAGTGGGCCTTGTGGAATAGGTTGGTGGTCAGTGTGATTAAGGGTGGCAGAATTTAGTCTTATCTTTTGGGATTCCACAATTCCAGGATTGTGCTTGTTTCTTCTTGATCACCTACATCTGATGATGTAGATCTGGCTCAACACTGATGGCAGTATTTGGCTCTACAGCTGAATATAACTAGCAGAATATCAGGTCAAAGAAAGTGATTCTCATACTGGTGCATGAGGAAATATACACACTTAACTTCCATTAGCATTAATGGAGAGTTACCCATGTATATTTTCCATGCATCAGTGGAAGAATAGACTTCAGAATGTGTCTCCATATTAGCCTCGATAGATCTGAAAGTAGAAATAGTGACAGTACTCTAAAGAAGATACAATTAATTATTCCCTTTTATTTTATTTTAAAAAATAGTCATCTTGCTAAATCAACCATGGGTTCAATTGCTGTGTAAAGATCATTTAATGTCTCTGTGTGCTTTAATAGTAATGAATGTTATATGAGTTTGTGGTGTAACTTTTCAAGCAGAAAATAAAAGATGACAGAAAATGTCTGAAATATTGGTATAGAAATGAGTCCTAAACAAAGCTCTTTTGTTTAAAGCCTACAAAGTGACTAAAATATTTCCCAAGTACTGTAGGGCCTGATCCTGCCCTAGAATGCATGCCTGGAGGTGTGAGCTTTTCTGAATAATTTATACAAGTGAATATCTTAAATTTGCCTCTAACATATACTTTAGCTTGTTTTATTCATTTAGTTTTAGTAGATTTGTTACTTTATTATGTTGTGCCTAATCTTGCACTTCTTACTCAGACAAAACTTCCACCGAAATAGTTGGAAATTTTGACTCAGCAAGGATTGGACCATTTGTAATGTTATCACAAAAATGCTGTAACTGGCCACCATTTTCTACTCTCTGTGCTCATAGGCTTTTGTGTTTTATGTAGCGTTGTTCTTATATTAAGTACTGCTGGCATTGACGAAAAAGTTTAATTAAAAATACTATAAAGAGACCAATTTAAAGATCAAAGATTACATTTTATTAAAAATCCAGTACTTTGATACCATGGTAATAGGTGCCTTAGAAATACCATAGATGGATTATATAGTAAATTATTCTTACTTCTCTTGTTTCTCTCTTCTTTTGTACTTCAAAGATCATAACGCATGAAGTTTTAAAGGAGAATAAATAGTAATTTTTAAAAATTAAAAACAAATGTTTTTCCAGTTTAAACTGAATTGATCAAAAATGATGGAAATGATGAAGTGAGACCTCAAGAATAAATATGAACAAAAACATAATAAAAATTGACTGGGAACATAATCCTGAATGCTAACATAAATCCATTTCCATTGTAACAAATGTGGTCTAATTTAATCTCCAGAATGTATTACTGCCAGAAAGAATAGAATTGACAAGCTCTAATGCATTGGTTACTCTTAAAATTCCACTTTAACTATTGACCTGCTGAGGGTGTCCACCACTGAAAAGACTATCTTAATTATCAATGTCATCCATCTCCATAAAGTCTGTGCATGTGTATTATTTACAGATTATTCCTGAAACTACTAAAGGACTCATATACAGACAAGGGATCAAGAGTTCAAATTATGCTATGTTATCATCAGACTATAACAGTGGATCTTGGGTCATGAATTTGACCTCTTATGAATTAAGTGTGAGCTGGTTCTAAAAGAAAGGAAAAGCTATACTAGTATAGTTATACTGCCTACCTAATGGCCAGATCCTGCAAGGTGCTGATTGCCTCCTGAGTGGTGCTGAGTGCTCTCAACTTCCACTGAAGTCAATGAAAGTTAGTGGTGCTCAGTGCTATGCTTTTACGTACACAAAAAGAGCAAACACAATATTTTCAGTGGAATGACTTTTGTTTGAGTATATCAAAACCAAGAAAGGACAAAAGTAAAGTCTTCTGGAGAGCAAAATTTGTGTGTGTCTTTGTTACAAGCTAGAAACCACTCTAACAGCTTAACTGGCCAATAAATTTAAGTTCCCGCTAACCTAGTTTCCAATGCATTTTAACCATCAACCAGTGTGAATAGGTGTAAGGAATGTTAGTACTGGTTTTAAAAATGTTTTCTGACTTAGCCTAGGTAGAAATGTAGTTTTAAAATGGTTTCTAATTCTATTAAATTGTTGTAAAGTGTTGCCATGTTCTCTTAAGTAATTGCTGTGTTGTATCCTAGAGGTAGCTGCATTTCAGTGGTGGGTGGTATGATCTTAGTATATAGTATATCGGGGTGAAATCTGAGCAAAACTTCCATTAACTTCAGTGGGGCCAGAATTTCATCCCAGATTATTTTGTAAGTAAAGCACTTTGTGATCCTTCAGGATGAAACATGCATCATAAACATAGATAATATTTATTAACAATTATTTTACTATAACTTATGAGCCCCTACTCGTTATTATCCAAAACTTGCTTTGAGAATACTGTACGGATTGAAGAATCATAGGAAGATTACAGGGAAACAATCTGTTGAGTCATATAGTCAATCCTCTGGCACTTCTTTTAAGCATAGGAGTAAACTGCAAAGGAGAAACAAACCACAGAAATACAGCGATGCCTTCCTTCATTTCGAAATCTACATTTGCGGTTATATTTTAAATACTAATAATTTAGATCTAAAATTGTTGTAATTAGGTTTAATCTAGTAAGGAGCCATTATTATTTTTCATGGGGAAAAAAACAGTTTAAGAATCTTTTGTTGTCAGCGTAGACAGACATTTTGTACAATTTTGCCGGTGGCCAGAAAGTTGCCGGTGGCCAGAAAGCTATCGGTGCACAATCCACAATAAGACTTGGATTGGTGGATAACACAGACACCATAATACACAGAATCTTTTCCATAAAATGTTAATGTTAGGTCTTGTGAACCTGTTTCCTGTGCCTGTTCAAGTGAGTGCTAAAGACATTACATTCTGTAGGGTATCAGAGGGGTAGCAGTGTTAGTCTGGATCTGTAAAAAGCGACAAAGAGTCTTGTGGCACCTTACAGACTAACAGAAATATTGGAGCATAAGCTTTCGTGGGTGAATACCCACTTCATCAGATGCACATGCGTCTGACGAAGTGGGTATTCACCCACGAAAGCTTAAAGCTTATGCTCCAATACTTCTGTTAGTCTATAAGGTGCCACAGGACTCTTTGTTGCTTTTTATATTCTGTAGGGTATTCAATAGGGAAGACCTATATCCATTTCTGGAAAATACTGTTGCAGGATCCTACACAGTTATGCCCTATAGCGTGCATGTGGGCAGGATAGGTGCCCAATTGCCTGCATACCATTTCATCAGGAAAGGTATATGATTTATTGCCCTGTAAAGGGTTTTGAAGCCTGTGAAAATCACTGTATAAATGCCAATACAATGCAATGCAATATAAAACATCACAAAAATACTTTATTCATTCATTCTGACACTGTACTTTTTGTACTGGAATGAAATATAAATGTATTCCTTACATTTTAAAGAAAAAAAATAGGTTTTTTGGTTTTACAAATGTGCTAGAGTTGGCCTTACTTAGTGGCTCCTTAGCAAGAAAAGCAGAATTCTGTTTGTCTTATAATACTACAGATAAATGCAAATAAACCACGGACTTAGAGGAACTGGGAACATTCTTGATGATAGAGGCCCCAATTCTGCTCCCATTAAAGCAAGTGGAAGCTTTGCTCTTGACTTCAGAGAAAGAGGACTAGGCCCAAAGAGGACTTTATCAGTGTAAAGACTTTACTCTATAGGGTAATAGAACTTGTATTCAGTAATACTAAAATCTTGCTTAAATAGTTCAATAACCAAAGAAATAGCTTCCCCAGACTTGCAAACTATTGTACAAAGTTGTTTCAAAGAGTGGTTTTAGTACAAGAAACATGCTTTAAAGCAACTATTTTACTTACCCATTAAAACAGATCAGTTTGGGTTCCTTAGTATTGCTGCTTTTTGTCTCTCTCCTTCTCCCCTCATCCCACCCCAGGAATACAGAACATTACTTTATAATTGCTTTCACTTCTGGCTCCAGCATTGGGGACCTTCTTCACTCCGCATTTGCCATGCTTCCCACAGGCAGTCCCCAGTTCAGAGGCTGAGGCATAGGCAAGAGGTCACCAGGTCTGACCACAGATTTATTATTTTGCACTATGAGACTGAAGTCTGAGCAGACCTCAGCAAATGACTTCAGTGGAAGCAGGACTGAGTCCATAGTGGGTCATGTACCTATATTATTATAGTGTTAATATGTGAAGGTCCTATAATTAGGTTTTCTCCTCCCTTGCTTCTTCTGTTGAAATTATCCTTTACTGTACCTGTTATTTTGCTATACCTTGTCCTATTCCTTTCAGATATAGGGTCCAATCTTGCTATTATTCAGGCAAAGCACTCATGGGGTGAAATTCTGGCCGCATTGAAGTCAATGACAAAATGCCTATTGACTTCAGAAGGTCCAGGATTTCACCCATTGACTTAAATGGCTATGAAAGAGCTGTAGGATTGGGTCCAATTTATATAGATACACATACTACATTTTCTGTTTGTTTTATCTCCATATGATAACATTTTATTCAATTTTCACTTAGGAAGTTCACATTCTGTTGATCTTTCCACTTATACGTTGAACTGCTGTATTATTCCCATTTGTTTAATGTTTTGGCTACATTCCGAATATTTTTTTCTTTTGTTTGCTGTAGTTCCCCCACCCTTTCTTTTCAATTTTCCAAAATATTGTGTCTGCATTATGCTGTCCCTTTAAGAGCAGGGCAGGCTGGGAATCCTCTCCAGGATATAAAACAAGAGTCAGCGGTAGGAAATCAATCCAGTTTTTGGTAAAGGAAAGAGTTGCAGACCCTGAAACTATGAAGGTATTGGTGGTGTCTGGCTTTCTTTTAGTTACATTTGTTTCTTTCTTTTTGTTGCTAATAAAAGGGGTTTGGTCTTGAGTTCTACTGCTGTTTAGGCTCTGGGATGTAGATGACTTTATTGTATACCTTTTATGTTTGGTAGAGGAGCCAGGAGCACTGGGATTTCCTGCTAACCCTGAAGAGGGCATATGCCAAAGATATCTTTCTGAGAGTGAAGTTCTAGCACCAATGTAATCAATGGCAAACCATCCCACTGACTTGAATGGAGCTAGGATTTTTGTCTTTAAAATTTAAGATGTAGGGCTAGGGGGTCTCTAATATGTCACACACCTTTTGCTAGACCATACATCCATAGACTCAGTTCACACTGCAGCAGGCACTAAAAGAGATGACACTCCAACCTACACGGGTCAGCTAACAGGAGTGCAAATGCTGCAGTAATTAGTGTTGCAAAGTCCACTTTCCAAGATTTCCCTCAAGAGCTCCACCCTCAATAAATGCTGCATTGTAATATAAAATATATAAAACAACTGTTAAGTGATGGAAGTTAGGAAGCATTTCTCAACATTCCGCCTGTTTTTACAGTCATCTCGCCATGTCTCACTAATGCTCGCTGCTACCTGCTTCCCTATAACTGTCACTCTTCATCTGTCTCTTCCTTGTCTCACCTCCCTCTCACCCCCAGTCCATTCACAGCAGTTTCCTATCAGCTTGTCTCCCCACAAAAACTCCTCAGCATAGTCAGACCATATAATTAATTCATTTTGAAAATGCAACAAGATCTATAATGTCTCTAGGCTATGACCTTGCATTTGTAACTTTTATCCTCATTTGCCCCAGCTGTCCCTCTGTTTTACCATCCCTTACCTTGTCAGATCTATTCTTATGCTGTAAACTGGGGGAGGCAGAGGTGGAGACCGTGTTCAGTGTATATCTAAATTCTGACTTATACTTATGGGAACTCAGTGAATAAATAATAATGAGCAGGTTATCCATAATTGTCCCTTAGGACATTGAAACACTTAGTACTGGCCAGTTAAAGACAAAAAAACCCTACTAAATGGACTAGAATGGTAATTGATTGGGGATAACAACTCAAAGTGAATCCAAAGTCTATCTGAATCCTTCAGATTACTGTGAACCCAACCAGTGTCTGGTCCCAGCTTTGGTCAGAGGTTTGCCTGGGTAAAAGCTACAGAATGGAGGTTGGGGATAGACATCTGTGTCATCTTTATTTTATTTACTGTATGTCTCCCATCACCATAACATCAGCCTTTACTGTATTTATCCTGACAATGCCCCTCGGAGGTAGAGAAGTACTCTTATCCCCATTTTACATATGGTGAATAGAGGTGAGAGATTAAATGACTTGTCCAGAATCATATAGCTGGGAATTGAAACCGGATCTCTTGCATCCCAGGTAGTGTCCTAACCACCCTCTGATCCTTTCTTCAACCTCGTTCTCTTTTCTTGTCTCCTCCAGATAGAAGCCTGGTAATTTTCTCCCCTGCTTTTTTTCTCCCTGTGTGCACTGTGAAATTCACAGTCCTGCTTGTAGTTGTATGCAGTAGGCATACACCCTCCCTATTATTTTGTTCCATATTTTATTCCCCCAGGGCAATATTTTGTATAGCCTACTGGCATCTTGTATTTTGTTCCTCAGTAGGGACCAAATACATCCCTGGGTTTATTTCACAGATTTCAGCAAAGGTTATGCCAAGTATGGGTTAGATCCCAGGCTTCTTTGAGACATCATGCAGGTTTTGCTTTTCTGCAAATATCTCAATCTAACATTATATACATCAATTAAATCAGTTTAACATCTATTTTCAGTTAATTGTCTTCATTGATCACAAGAGGTGTCAGATATAACATCTGGGAACTAAATTTGTATGCAATACCATCCTCTCAAGCCAAGCCAATGCTGCCAGGTAAGGCTTTTTCTTGGAGGAGGAAAACAAACAAACATCTTTTCCCATTGCCTTGATGGCGTACCGCAGTCCTGATGGGTAATGCCCAACTCCAGCAATAGCTAATGTCGATAGCAGAAAATTCAGACTTTACCCCTAATTAGCTCTTATCTTAAAGTGTTCCAAAACTTGTGACTATAAAAATAATGACTTGCTTATGCTCATATGCTTATACTGGACCTGATGCTTATACTAGGCCTTCTTCAATGATCATTGAAGTCAGGGGGGGGGGGTCTTTCCTTTGACCTCAATCGGCAGTGGATCAGGCCCATGTGTAATGCCTGATAGTCATAATGGATGAACTTCAAAAGGTTCAGAGCTTGGATGCTTATCTGCACTCTATAGATCAGGGTGGAAATCTTCTGTGAACCATATATTATTATTTTTCAGATTTCGACGTTTGATCCCAGCTGCAGCATGGGCAGCTCTTCTGGTGCTTCACTCCCACTGGGACCCAGAAGGGCAAGAGAGAAGGACTGCAAAAATTACAAACATGAAGATCTTTCCGAATCTTAACAGAAAAGGTGAAGTTTGAGGTAGGTTATAGAAATGGATTCGTATTTGGGGCAGCAGTTTGGGTGGAGGTGTATTGGAAGTACTCATTTTACCCTGGGGGCTGACCTATTCTGAATAGAGAGACACGCATGCCCGGGGAGAGCAGGAACAGATCTAGAGGGATACAATGGAGGCGAGTGAGATCTGAAAATGGGAAAGTGCATTCAAATCCTATTTACAGAAGCCGTTAGGAATCATACTGCGTCTAGCCGTGTAAAGAGCAGGCGGTGCCTGGAACCTCCACTGGGTATTTGGTTGCATACGCTTTACCTTCACGCATGTAGACCTGCGCACGGGGTTTGCTAAGCTACACCATCAGCCCTGCTCCTGCTGCTTTCCTCCAGCTCCAGCTTTCTGCGGGGATCCCAGAAGGAGAGAAAAGGGGGGCTCCTCCGGAAAGGTAGCAGCAGGAGCGGAGAGGAAATGAGCAGGAGCGTGCTGCTGAGCCGCAGGTTGGGTTGTTTGCATTGCACTGCAGGCGCAGCTGAAGGTGCCTGTGCTAATGTTTGAGCTGCCAGCGTGGCTCGCTCCCTTCTTGCATAGTGCAGGCGTGGGGCACATTCCACCGCTTCCATTCCTCCCTCTCGCTATGCGTTAAATGACCTTAGCTAGGAGTCTGCTAGTAGGGGGCACGAGGGCTGAGACGGTAATCACTCCCCAGCGCCTGTGCTTCCAATAGTGCTGGCTCGCTGCAGTTCCTCCTTGCCGCCGGACGGGGGCAGCGCAGACCCATCTGTCTTTGCCCTCCGGTAGCTGGTGAAGCCTGTTTGTGGGAGGCGGGGGAGACAGGGGCGGTGTTAGCAGAGCTGCATCTGGTGTGAACCTGAGCAGCGCTGGCAGCACACCTCATTCCCTCACCCCAGGAGGATCGTTTGACTACCTGGGAGGCAAAATCCCAGCATCTTAAAACAACCATCTCGCAGTGCTGCTTCTCCCGCACTAGCCAGCCATTTACATGCTCCGTGATTGCGCTCAGCAATCGTCAGCCTCGAACTTCTCTCCGAAGACTAGCAGACTAATAGTAATTCCGTTGTGTGAAGGCCTCCCACATTTTGTTACTCTCATTTAAAGTCATTTAAAGAGCGAGGCGAGCAATCAACATCAAGTGGAAAAAAATCCCCTTCCGGGTTAGCACAGAGCAGGGTGGGGGGACGAACACAATGTTAAACAAACAAACAAACAATGAAAGGTTTGCTAAGGAATCCGGTAAGTTATAGGAAGGAAAATTAAATGTCCGGTGCTTTACAAGACGGCATGTTTTACAAGGGTGAAGGAAACTGTGCAGAAAATGCATCTGCTTTTATTGTTGCTTTTCATTGCCTGTGTTGTGGTGGATGCTTTATGCCATGGAGAGCAAGTTTAATTGAACAAGATCGCCGATTTCATTGTGTGTGTGTTTAATTAACCATTAAGGGTGAGGGACTAAAAGCAGAGAGGATCGCGTTCTCCGATGCAAATTCTTCAATGCCACAGTAATAAACAAATAAAGATACTTTTCTTTTTAACACACTGCCCAGGTAGCAAAGCCTCAATCCTTTTGCATTATTTTTCTCTTGTATTGCGATTAAAAAAATCCAATCTATCATTGCCAGCCTTTCCCACTGTTTTAAGTAGACAGCTTAAAGCGAACACCTAATGGAGGAGGCATTTTCTACTGGGAAAATTCCTAGTGTTTTCCTTTCTTTCGAGAATGCCAGACCAGGGGGAAAAAGTGCAATCTTCCCATTGATTAAACTCTACGTATTTGTCTTTAGGCGTATCGGGTTGATCCAAACTTTCGTGTGTCTCTCTCTTTCCTCTCCCCCCTTTTCTGTGCATTTGTAAAGTAGCCCCATCTAGCAATGATAAATATCCCTGTTGATCACTTGATTGATTACCTCTCTGAAAGGTCACGCGGGCTTGCAGTAATTTCCTTTTGCCTAAGGCTCCCTTTTCACTTTTACTCCAGCACGACAGCTCCAAGTATACAGGATCTTTATTTTTTATTTTAACCCCTAAATAGCCCCCCGAAAACAATGCATTGGAGAAAATCGTAGGAAAATAAACTCTCGCAGTCTCTATTACGCACCCAGCTCTTTCTCCCCCCACACTTCAATGTATGCTGTGCACTAGTGTTTAATAGATACGGAACTTGCAAGTAAACTCAATGTCTCTTGGGTCTGAATTTCACGTTTGAGAGTCTCCCTCCCTTTTTCTCCTGTGGACTGAGAATTCGGATTTAAACAACCAGACAAGCTATTAATTTACCCATGCTTCCCAGGGTCCTGAACCCAATTAATTTCTAATAATTACAGCCCAAGGGGGCTAGAGAGATCCCTCTGCCTCTTTCTAGTCTTGCCACTTCACGGCACTGAGGCCAGCATATAATAATAAAGTGTATATTTTGAAAGTGATCTGCAGAACAGTGAGTTATTGCAATGAATGAAAATTGTTTCCATTTTGGCTAATTGAGCCCATGGCTGAAAGCTGAGTTCTGAGACTAAATAAAGAGGACTGTTTCATTTCAACAAGCACTGGAAACCCCTGCATAGCTTTCTGGTCACCCAGCAAGAGGTTTAATTTCTTAACAGCAAAGCCGAAATCAAGCGTTGGGTAAACAGTATTAATAATTGCATTACAATGATTAAATTAATCTTACGTGTAGCTAGGAGAATATAGGTTGAGACTGAATAACACGATGTAAAGTTCACTGCACAAAGACAATAGCACAGCAAATACCTCGAGGAAGAATTCCAACTTGCCTCTATATACACTGCGGGGCTTATTCAGTTATAATGTGAGGAAGGGGAAATTTCCTGTTATATAGAATGCATTGAAACCTGAGGGTTGCTTTCCCCCACGCCCCCAGCATGTATTAAAATAGATTTCACCCCCCCTTTAAATATTTTTTCGTGGCTCTGATTCTACTACACCCCACCCCACCACTACCACAATTCCAGTGTTCACTAGGCAGCAATTTTCCCAACTTGAAGGGAATTGCGGGCTAGAAACGCTTAAAAACGTGACCAAGCGAAATTAAACGGATTTCTAGTGGGTCTAGCGAGGAACTCTTTGGGAGGGTGGCAAACTTTATGAAGGTTCTGTCCGCGACTGACAGAGAGATCAGACATCAGAAAATCTGTTTGATGCAACCGAAATGAAAATCGAGAGGTTTGCTGGGTGTTCGGGAAAACCGAAAGACACCTGTTCGGGGGCTTGTGATCGCTTGGGACTTTAAACAGGTGAAACTGACAAGCTGGAGGAGAAAGCTGGTGCCTCAAGGTCGAGAGACCCAAGTGGGTTGCTTAGAAGAGTCTGTATCTGCACAGATCCCTCTGTTTACATATATTAAACTCTCGCTTTCCCCCTCGGTCGCAGAAAGGCGTACAAATACAGACGCTTGCTTTTCTTGTGCAGATATGCTACAAGGGGCCAAGGGGTTGTTGAAATAACCGCAGTAGATCTGTAAAGCACTCGAAAGTCTTGTGTTTTTGTTGTCTTGGTGGTGTTTCGAATCTCAGAGAAAAGCTAAAGAACTATACTTCCCCTTGGGCAATTACTTCGAGGCTGTTGCTAAAATAAAGTTTGTAAAAGTTCTCAGACATTTTCGATTAGGGTTAGAAAACTGGCATCGCCTGGGTTAGTTCATTCATCTTTATAAGAAACTCTTTTTTGAAGAACCCGAGAGAAAACAGCGTGTGATAGAGAAGGAAGGAGGTTCCGTGCCGGAAAGGTGTAGAGCCCCACTCCTAAAGTTTTCTTCTTTTTCCAGAATTAATTAGTTCTCTCTCCCCGTCCCATCCCCCAGCACCCCTGTTGTGCTGTTACTCCCTGCCTAATGCTTTCCACGGGCACCGTTTAGCTGAGCGGATCAGTTAGTCCACCGCATATCACTTCATATCCTTTCACCAGGAAACCAAAACGCTCCCAATAATTTCTAAAAGGAGGGCAGACGAGGAAAATCATTGCAGCACACGCTGCCCCCGCGGGTAGGTGGGTGCGTGGCTGTCTCTGCTGGCCAGCTGCTAAGAAGTGTCCTAAAGCCCAGCTTCCCAGTATGCAGTGCCTCATGGAAGGGCCGGGCTGCGGGGCACAGACCCAAAGCCAGGGCGCGCACTGAAGCGGATTCTTTGGATGTCAGTGTGATGTCGGCTTTTGAGTTTGTCTCGGTTACACACAGACTCGGGGGGCATGGAAAGAAACAGGTTGATTGCAGAGGGAGGAGGAAAGAAGGGGAGAAGTCGGGTCACTTTACAGCTACTTTTGCTGAAGTTCTGCGTTGGTGCAGCTTGGTGTGCTAACCTAAGCCTTCCAAGAAGGAGCACCTCTCTCCTCCATCCCACACTGGGCTCTGTAATACAGAGGGGTTGGGCTTTATTAATACTCCCGCTAGATGGCTGAATTCCCCCCCCCCTACAAAAAGCAGCTGCATTTTTTTTTATTATTCACATATTTAAAATAATTGTGAGGATCAAGAAGTTCGCTCTCCGGTGGGTTTTCAAATACTTGTGCCTCATTTGGAGAGGCGGGAGGGAAACATATGAGAAATTCCCTTTGCTATTCAGTAATTTAAATTTGTTTCGTGTGTGTGCATGTATCAGCTAGGTTCACGTGGGATGGACAAAGGCTCATGGCGTTCGGAAATTTGCTGCCATCATCTAAACAAAATTCAGCGGTTGCTTCTAAAACAAACATGTCTTCATTAGGTTCACTGTGCTCCGCTATGTTCATGCTCTGCTGGCTATTGTAACCTTATGGCAGAGGTGGCTGCTTTCCGCTGTTTCGCCTTAGACTGGCCATGATTCTGACAGCGAACACCAGCAGGATTTTTGTGTGAAAAGGGCGAGTGATGCTTAAGATTTTATTAAAACCCAAACTTGAGCAGCATGTATGTACTGGCGCAGCACCGAGTCTGAAAGATTGTAATTTTCTTTTATGGTGTCTGGCAGGATTTGCAACAGATATTAATGGGAACATAAATAGCGCAGAGAAGGTATTGAACAAAACTGTTTAATGCAAGGAGGTTGTACCAGAGAAAAATCTATATGTAGTTTGGACTGATTCATACCTTGAACAGAGCCATCCCCTAAAGGAATTCCCCGTTTCAGCGGGTCCCGTTGTTGATTGGCAAACCCTGTAATTAAAACAGATCCAAACAATACGGATTATCATTTCTAAAGTGCTTTTTTTTTTAATCCAGCTGGGGAAAACTAAACACAAGCTGAAGGTGGGAAAGGGAGTGTGTGTGTTTGGAAGAATATATAATTTAATTATATGCATATATAAACTGTATAATTGAATTATATCCGTGTATCTGTTGATATCCACAGATCTATGATAAGTGCAAGTGGGTCGGAATAAAGTATTGACTTGTTGCAAAGATGACAGAGTATCATTAATATTACACACAAAGCTAGAAAGAAAGTGTCACTTATTCTATTCTAAAACTCTGGAACATCAGGAGCAGGGAGATTTTTTCTGTTATAAATAATCTGCCTCACCGCCGCCTGTTGAGTCAATGAAAAGTGGCTCAGAATCCATTCCTTCTCCTGCAGATTGGGACCGGAAAAGCTCTAGAGTTTGTTAGCCCTGATGCTGGTATATTAATTAATAATAATAATTGTTGGGAGTTGGGTGGAGTTGATGGGGGAATAACGAAGAAGATTTCGGGCATCCGGCTGTTTGCGACTGGTTGGCTCTGGCCAGGTTGTTTTTATTGGAGAGGAAGAGGTGTCCTCGCTCCCTTCCCCGGGCGGCCTCCTCCCCTCCACCGATTGCCAGCTGACAAGATCCTGAAATCGAAGTGATAGATCGCTCCAAACTTTTTTTGGCGGCGCTGAGATGTTGAAGAGTGGTGGTGGCGGTGGGGGGGAGCCGCCCGTGCGCATGTGCGAAGGTGTCCAAACTGACAATGCTGGAGAGATAGCGAGCCTGGATTGAGAGAAAGAGAGAGTGTGAGAGAGAGTGAGAGAGAGAGAGAGAGGGGAGAAAAAGGAGAAAAAGATCCGAGAGGAACCCCCCCCACCCCACCCCAGCAGCGGCGCGGGACTGGCAGCATGAGATCCAAAGGCAGGGCAAGGAAACTGGCCACAAGTAGGTGCAATGTCCCTTTCCATTGGCTTTCCCCCGCTCTCTGCCATGTTGCATGGAACGTCTGATGCGCCGGGATCTGGGGCGCAAGGCGACCTGCAGCACCCCTGCGCCGGAGCCCAGCCGGGGCGCGCATCCCCCAGCGCAGCGCAGCGGCCGGGAGAGCGGACCCGGGGTCAGGCTGGGGGTGCGCGCGGGGGGGGGTTAGATCGGAGGCGGGGGGGGAGGATTGCAGGCAGCCCCCCCCCCCAGCAGGCAGATCGCTGGGCTGCGGGGCGGGGGTGGGGGCGCCTCTCGGAGGAGTGGGAGGCTGCGGGGTCGCTGATGGGCGCTGCCCGGCCGCTCGGGCTGGCTGCGGAGGCGCTGGGAGGCGGCGAAGGAGTTGAGGAAAAGTTCAGTGGCGAGCGCTGGAAGTTGAGCGGCGGCTGCCGCCGCCGGGGCTGCGAGGAGCAGCTGAGACCATAGTGGGCGCTGTCGGCTCTCTGCGAGCGCCGGAGGGGAGGGGAGGGAGTCAGGCGGCAGGTCTCGCTCCGAGCTTCCAGCGAGCTCAGCAGGCGAGTCCAGGCAGGTGGGGGGGAGACGAGGAGAAGAGGGGGAGCGAGAGCTCGCCCCCTCCCTCTAGCTCTCTCAGGAGGGCATCCCAGCTAGTGCTTTGCACAGGTAGCTAGCAGAGGGGGGCTGGTCAGGGACCTTCCCTCCAGCCCGGGGCGCTGACTCCCTCTTTCCTCCACAGTGGAGTGTGTGGTTGCAGGCAGGCTGCTCCGGGGCTCCTTCCCCTCTTGCACTGGTGGTAATGAGAAGGCGCAGGAAGGAAAATCTTAGCTTAATGGATCAGCTGGGAACGCTGTATGCATGGGGACCCTCCCGCCCCATTCCTATACACTCAGGAAACAGAAAGAAATAGTTGCGGAGGAAATTGTCCAGGTTATTGCCTGTGTGCAACATTGCAGGCGCTGTCACACGCAGCGCGTCCCGAGTGACAGTGGCCAAGGCTTGTTGAGCAGATTCTGATGCATTTGATTTTAGTGTAAATTAAATTCGTCCTGCATGGGGGCAAAGGCTCAAACGGTCTCGTGCCCGTGCCGTCTGAGGGTGCAAGGCAGCAGGGCTTTTGGTGATTCCTAGCTGCAAAACGAGGCCAAACGCTTTCGTTCTTCGGTGGCTTCCTGCAACTTTCCACTATGTCTCCTTGGGATCGAGTGCTCTGGTCGAGTTAAAAAACAAACAGACAAAAAAACTCCTGGAGCCTGCTTCAGACGAATAATACATTCAGTCTCAGCACTAGCCTAGAGTGGTGGTGCTTTGCCGTGACTCCTCGTGAGGAGCTGGGGAGAGGGCAGAAGTGATTGGGCCATCAGCGCAGTACAAACGCTAGCTCAGCTCTCAGCCCACTGGAGCCACATGATGAAGTTGATCTTAAATGTTGTAATTTCAGGCACTTTTCTCGCAGTTAATTCAGTTCGGCTGCGCTAGGTCTATATTGTGTTAGCTCGGGTCTCAGCAATCGACATACATACTGCTCTATTTATATTTACAGGCACTCCATCTTCTCCTTTTTGACAGTGATAATGATCTTTTAATTGCAACAGTTGCAAAAAAAAAAGAAAGAAAAAGTAGCCTGCCTTCGTGTCTTATTTTAAATACAGCCGATGTCTTTTATTTGTGTGTGAGAGCAGAGATATACTATATGCAAGTTTCATTTGATACGTATCTCCATTGCAACTTTCATTTCCATCTGAAAATGTGCCGGAAAATGGTAGATGAAACGTTGCGTAACATAATAAATAACTAACAATCGGTTTTTGTCTACTAATGAAAAAATATGCGAGTAGAGAAAAGGGAAAGCAAAAGATCTTTGGCTCTTTATCTACTTTTCTGTGAAACCTAACGACAACCTATATTTGATTAGCTGATTTTAAACTGGCTCCATCAGCACAATTTGAAAACAAATAAACTTCCAGGTCATCATCCCTGCTTTTAGGCTAATTGTGAAAGTCGTGTGTTCCATTCGCTAGCACATATGTATAATAAATGTCCTCTAACGTTTCTGGGCTGCTGCTGCTTTGCAGTGCTTAGATTTGACCACTTTCAAACTTTCTTCTTTGGGTTGCATGTCTTGGCAGTCACAGCAGCGGCAGAGCTTTCCCTAGACAGATGCGTTGCATTATATAATCCTTCGGTTACAATACGCTCATAAAGGAAATCGTATTAAAAAGTGGAGCTTTTTGTATTGTGAACCCCCTTTCATTTCTCCTTCGAATAGCGTGTGAGTTTCATGGCGTGGTGTATGCGCGGCTGTGTCGGTGGGGGGAAATTATTGGTGACCCCTGTAATTCAATCATTCAACAGGAAAAGTTTTCAGCTTTTGGTTTCATCCTGTGACCCCTTCTCTTCACTCTTTAATTGCGGAGCTGTGAAAAAATAAGAAGCTTTTTGTGGCTGTAACTTACTTGGAAAAACACCCCACTCGGGATGCAATTGGAATTCTCTTATTATTCCACTTTTGCCTCTCTCTGTGTGAAATAAACTAGAGATAACACCCCCCCAATTGTGAGTAACACCAGTAGTCGGGAAAGTTCTGCTCTTAATTAACCAAGGGAAATTAGATGCGTATATTTTCCCCTCTATATATTATATTGAAAGAGCAATTTAGGGATTTTTGCTAACCTGAAACATCTCAGAAGAAACAAAAGCAGCCACGTTATGAATAGTTAGTGAATATTTTAAACCTCCAGCTGTAAAAATAAAGGAAAGGAAAAGAGGCAAGACATTTTTTGAAGGCATATTCGGAATGAAGTCTGAATATAATATGCAGAAAGAAGGGTGCAAGTTGCAAAGATCTCGAACAATGACAGTGTCTATTACCGTTGCACCTTTTTAGAGTTATAGGATTGCACCTGCACGGCGACAGTAATTTACAGTGAACATCATTGGTGATATAAGCAGTGTCCCACTGGTTTTTTTTTTAGTCCGACTGTAGCCCTGTCTGAAAATCAGCCCCGAACAGTGACACTCCACAGAACTCAACCCCGTGCACCGAACCAGTGGTAGCCATTAGCCACCCAGTAGCCTCATAAAGAGACAGAAGGTGATCAGATTAGGAGAACGCACGTGAATAAGGGGGCACTTGTTACTTTTACACTTTATCCCCGTGTTTTTTTTTAAACAGGCAATTTAGTGCAGGTCCAGAGCTATCTAACCACCTGAGACAGTAAAATAACACTTTGCCGAGTTCCAGCAGGTTTTCCTGCGCCTGTAACTCGCCTTTCTGCTACTTAAAAGCCTGGCACGTTTATTTGCCTGTTTAAGACTGTCCGGGAATTTGTTTTTGAAAAGGGAAATGTTTGCCAGTGTCCAGGCTTTCAGCCCCCTTTAGCAAGGCTGTTTATTTGCCATTACCTCTGGCTTAGTACTTCTTTATTGCACTTGGCACTTTGTGTAAATAGTCTCCTAAAACATTTCTGTGTACTTCGTCAAAGAGACCCTCCAAGTTTAGAGGAAGGTTAATAACGCGTCGCTCTATTTTGCAATAGTCGGGTAGGGGAAAGAGACGGTTCATTAAGGAAAAGATGGAGGGAGGCACTCTCTCTCTCTCTCTCTTCATTTATTTTGACGGTAAAAAAAAAATCCCTCCACATCTATATCGCTATGCATTCTGCCAATTCATAGCTCAATGGATGTCTGGATATGTATATTTCACAGATGATACATGATCTCTTTAGCTTATGCGCTACACACCCATCCACTCATCCACACCAACCATAACACATTTTGTATGGCTTGGAAACAAACGGGTTTCCTAGTCGTCCCCCCTTCTCCCCCAGCCCCACAAGTTGCGATTCATGTGGAGTAGTTGACAAAAGTACCGTTTAGCCGAGTGATTTGCTGTGGCCTTCCAGAGAAGGAGAGAGGGATTCTTCAACTCTCAGGCCTGCTTTTTAGGAACGGAGGCCCGGGTAAAGGGAGGACCTGGACACGTACTACGAGCAGCGCTATTGTCTCCCGCATGCCTCTGGTCACTCCCCCACCCTCTTCAAATGTCTGGTGCACAGAAACCAAAAGACTCCCATCTCGAGCTAAGGCACACGGGGAATTGAATGTGCTCCTGCCCACTTCTAGGCGAATAATCTCCCCAATAATTCCTCCCCAGCTGCAAAGCTAACCAAGCCAATCCCCCAAATAGGGAGGACGGAATACAACCACCATCACCCTCATTCCTACATCTCGACGTCTTGTCAAAACAACCTCTTGGAGAGATTAGATCCCGCTTAGAAACAGGGCCACTGAGTCCGGATTCTGGGCGTTTAGACATAGGTCATGTGGCTCTAGACGCTGAATCTGAAGGGATCTGGGGCTGGGGTGAGCTATGCAATGAATCTGGAGAGAGCTGGGTATAGCAGGACATAGGCACGGAATCTGCGTGGATCCCCTGGAATGTTCACACTGCCCTTTACAATGTGGCAAAGCAGCAGCAGGGCGCGTCGTAGTGGGGAAACCACTTTCACTGCCCGGAACTTTGGAGGTGCAGAGGTTACCATCTGTCTTTCACGTGACACTTATTTGGGATTCATGTGTGTGCATATCACTAGGTATATAATGCAATATACAAATAGTATGTAGCTTGTTCCCGGATGGCTCTTTCACAGCAAGGGGGGTGGGGTGGGGAATTGGGGGCGAGACAATCGCATTATATGCCAAGCGCATTTTCACAAGGCACTTGATTAACCCTTTTCAGGATGGAAAGCGTGTGTGATTTCTTTTACCCAGGGCATCCAGAGACTCAGAGGGGTCGATAGACTTCATTGAATTCGAAAACAATTTTCTGCTCCCCCCCAGATGCTGTTTCTAAAATTAGATCATCTTTCACTGCAACCCCCACCCCTTCTCCGCCTCGTCTGCCTTCTGGCTGCTTCCACCAGTGAAATTTATGTAGTCTACAAGGGTTTCGAGAAGAAAAGAAGGACCCAAACACAAAGAGAGAGCCGGGCAATCGGAAAGCAGTGATCATTATTAATATAGATCTATTTGTACATGAAAAATGTAACCCCAGTTAATTAAGGCGGTATACCTGGGGTACAAGAAACTTAAGAAATGTTTCTGCAAAGGGGAAGGAGCTGTTTACAAAACTCTTTCAAAAGTGTGACATATTGCTGCAGTTCCAGCACTAAAAAGCTAAACACACTTATACGCCTTTGAAGTTCCCTGGCTGAGGCAACATTATTTGACTCCGATTCAGATATTGCTTGTGGGTATAACTAATGACTTTTACCTATTTAGTTCAAGTGGGAGGGGCGAAAGTCCTGGATTCCTTGTCCATTGGATCTCTCTAGAGAGTTGAATCTGGCTCCCAGCCAGCTCTGTACAATGTCAACATTGAATATTTGAATTCCCAGACTCTATTTAACAAGTTTCTAAATAAATAAACGCATTGTGTGTCTGTGTTTAAAATTATTTCACCCCTTTCATAAAAGCTGCAGCATCTTATTACATCGGCCTCGCAGGCTGATTTTCCTTTTCTCTCTAAACAAACACAAACACAGGGGAACGCATTTTTTTTTACAGCCATGTATCTCCCTTTCTTTCTCTCCGGCTAGTGCGAAGTGGAAGCGGGTGCGGGGTGGGACCGGGCAGCCCAGAAGTAACACACAGACATACCTTTTCGGACTGCTCTGTGTGCCGCGATATCTAATCGTAACTAAAAACAAAGCTAGGTTCAGAAAGCCAGTTAAATATTAATCATTTCTAAAAGGAGGCCCATGTGTGTGCCATTGCTTTAGCAATGCCCTGTAGATACTCAATCATTTTGGCTGCTGTACCACATGCAGGCTCCAGGGACAGCTTTCATTGTTGTTGCCATAAATGGCTATTAGTGTTCATATTCACCTATTTATTTAAACTCGGGTGTATATGTGTCCCTGGTTATATGCGTGTATGATATGATCGTTATATATTTATGCATGTATCTAGATATAATCTGTATCCATATGTAAACATATATGGATACATAGCGGATAGACATGGTTGAGTGTGTACATATGATGTACCTAGGCATGTAGATACAGAATAGCTATAGATGTTTGTGTGCACATATGCATAATCACTGACTGTCTACATGTATAGATTGTGTACATGCAAAGACTGTGTGTTAACAATATAGGGAAAGTAGATATAGACGTGTGTGCACCTATATAATATCTACATGCATAGGTTAGAT
This sequence comes from Mauremys mutica, assembly GCF_020497125.1. Classification (NCBI taxonomy): domain Eukaryota; kingdom Metazoa; phylum Chordata; order Testudines; family Geoemydidae; genus Mauremys; species Mauremys mutica. The sequence goes on along the minus strand of NC_059080.1, from coordinate 88,787,708 downwards.
ATAGGGTATGTATGTGTTTGAACACACTCATCTAGCTTGTTGGGGGGAGGGAGAGGAGGAACCTATTTAAAATATTTCCTGACCTCAGTTTGTAAGCAGCCATGTCCTAACTGAGAAAATGTTCTTTGGCCCTCTTCAGGAGTGTAATTCCCTAACAAAGCCATCAAAGTTGTTGAGCAGTGAAGTGGAATTTACTCTCTACTATGACAGGTACATTATGCAAGAGAACAAACTACAAAAAGTATCAATGATCATTAAAATCCCCGGCAGTCACAATAGAGGGTAGATGAAGCGAAGGAATGGGGGAAGCAGATGGAGGTTTATAAAAACTCAGCTGCTAAGTGTGTCTACACCACACACGCAAGTTGACCACTTTAACTTAAATCAGTTTTTAAACATACTTAAACTCATGAAAAATCCTGTGTAGACACTCTTATTTCAGATTATTTCCATTTATTTTAAATCTCTCCTTGACTGACCTAAACTAATCAAGATAAACCAGGTTTATATCAATTTAAGGGTGCTCACTGCACCCTTTTCACCCAGTTTAACAAAATCAATTTTACATTACATCTTTAGTTAAAGGGGTGCAGCTTTGCATGTAGGCAAAGCCTAAGGTTGGAAGTGCATTTTTAAAAACTAAGCTAAGAATACAGTGACTTTCGCTTTTCTGTTTAACAAGAGTAATAGTATTCATTAAGAAAAAGTGGGTTCCAGGGTCTTAGTGACAGCCACACAATTCTTTTCCATCTCCATTGTTATTTATTTGGCTCTTTCGCATCATTGCTGTTATTTGTATCCCAGTAGCCCCTAGAGGCCCCATTGTGCTAGGTACCATGCATACCTATAATGAAAAGATGGTCCCTTTCCCCAAATAGCTTACAGTCTGTGTTTATGGCAGGGGACAACAGGTGGATACTATAAACAGATGGTGAATGAAGGAGGAGTTGCAGGAGGCACAAGGTAAAAGCGAGACAATTATGATTAATACCATCACGATAAAATGTTTTGTAGTGGCATTGCAATATTTTCCCCAGAATCTTATTTACTGTCATTGGATTACCACTACAATAATAATTATTATAATTATTTATTATTTGTTAAAAAGCCGCACCAGCATGCCTGGGGTAATGTGTTGGCACCATGGCAGGTGTGTGCATGAGTGAGGTGTTAATCAGGAGGCAGGTGCAAATAAGTAAGGAGCACTGAGGATGTGAAAGGAGGATCAGTGTAGGGGGATGAAGCAGTGTGAACACAGAGTGCTATTGCCCAAAACAAGACACATGGCTGTTTGCCTGTTTATATTGCCATCTCTGTTATCAAAATTAAAACACCTGATGGATTGAGAGAAACCTGCCTGACTGTTCATGGACATTATGCCCCTTCCCTTTGTCAGTATGTCAGTTCTTAGAAACCTCCTTGACATGTTTCCAGGACATGGGTATAGAGTCCACCCCTTCTCTCAGATATACATGCTAAATGGGAGCCCCACACACGTGGAGGGAGAACATTTAGCCTGCAGTGACTATTGTATTTAATGCCAAGTATTGAATATAATTAATTCAGACTAATATAGCAATAAGGACTGGTGAGTGCAATACAGTTATTTTCTTGTAGGGATTTAATACTCTGGTCTGTTTCACTGCAATATTATCTTTCAAGCTAGGATATACACAGCTACATAAAAACAGTACCTTAAGGGAATGTCAAAGTTTGATCTACCAAATAAAGGAAATTCAAAGTTAAGGCTGAAATGTACCACATGGCCTCCAAGCTCCAGAAACTACAGGCAGCAAGAAAGTAGCTAAAGGTATGTTCTGTGTTTTGAAAACAACTGGTCCATTAAGTGCTAAGGGCCCAATTCAGATCACAGATATTCAGCACAATGAAAAACCTGACTTGTTGATTGGAGTAGCTGACTTTGCAAGCCTTGTAATGATTTTGGAAGTGCTTGAAAATCTCATTTGGACACCGTATGCAAAGTTAGGGCCCCGGCAGTTTTGCTGGGGTGAGGATTACATGATCGAGCCCTCTATGTTTAAAAACACCTTTATTTGCTGCTAGAAAAGTGCATAATTAAAGTGCATAATGGAGCCTGAATCCACTAAAACATGTTTGTTTTCTTCACAGAGGAGAACAAATTTAGTGCTTTAATTATTTTAGATGGGAAGCTCTAGTGTTTGAATTATTTGCTAAAGTTTTAGCCTAATGTAAACTCATAATTACTACAACCCAGCCTGAACTATAGCTCCATGATAAACCTCTGTATTCGATAGCAAAGTCTTTCTAGAGCACAACTCCACTTTTTGATTGTAATAAGTTAGAAACCAGAAAAGCAAGACTTCTGCGAATGGGTTGTTTTTGGCAACTGTACCACCGATTATGTATAAAATTTCAAAAAATATTAGTTCTGCCAGTTTAATTGTCGAGAGGGTTACAAAAATAGGAAAGCTTGGGGAATGTTGTAATATCATACTATTTTGTCTTTTAGATATCATTAGATATCCACTGTGCTGAGCATTTCACATCAAACAATCTAACAAAAACTTCCAGATGGTTTAAATTTAAAAATTAGCCATAAATATATTCTGCATAATGCAATTTATCATGTATGTTTATTGTGTGCTGTGGGAAAATGCTTGGCTTCAGACAGTTTTACTATATAACGTGTACACTGTTGTTGTTGTTTATATTGTGGTAGCATGTAAAGGCCCCAGTCAAATACGAGGCCCCGTTGTGTTATGCACTGTACATACCCACAAGAGGACATGATCCCAGCCCCCCAAAAGCCACATAGGCAATAAGATGTAATACAATATATACGTAATACAGTGCATGCCATACAGCAAATTGATCATGGAATATAAACATCTGGCAATTGTGGAAGAAGTGAATATTAGATGATTTTGTAGGATGTTTCAAAATAACATAAATCAGTAAAAGAAGGGAGGGAATAAATGGAACTAGGTCGCCAATGGTTTATATTATGATTTTGTAATCTGGTTTATAAAATGGTTCATCCCAATCTAAAGTGTTTAGGCACCCTAGCTGCCAAAGCTATACTTCTTGCTAATGTGGTTCCAGCATGAATGTAAATAAGGCCCAGTCCTGCCATTCATCTCGCTGAGATCTTCACTGATTTCAATGGGAGATGCAGGGTGCAGAGGGAGTGAAGGAATCAGAGGTGCAAGGATATATTGGTAGAGGCACAACAGAAGTACGAGTCTTTTTGTTCCTTTATTGGATTCTCCAAATACGTGGGGCTGAATTCTGTCAGAACCGTACAAGTTTGAGTCCTTCCTTAGCTTCAGTGGGATTCTTAATGAGAATAAAGATTTGTAAGATCAGAGCTGTTCTGATTTAGAGCTTGATCCAACTCTTATTGAAGTTAACTGCATTCAGGTCAATGGGTATTGTAAATCTGGAGTGCCTCAATTTAAATCAGTGAATGACTACAGATTGACACCACTGTAATTGTGAGAAGAATCTGACCTAGTGTAAAATTTAATTGGATTTAGGTAAATTTAATCTGGAATTAGGCATTTGGGCTTTCTAGTGCCATCTGAGCACTGATTATTGCTCATATAGAAAAATTGCGCTTCAGAGAGGGGACAGTTCAGGAATCACTAAATGCCATGTATGATTGCATTACCATGCTCAGAAGATACATTTGCCATGGTGCAGTGTTTCTGGAGTTATCACATATCAGAAAATGGACAATAGCCATCTAACTCCTGCACCTTCCATTAAGCTATATTTGTTGTTATCCCTTCAGTGCCTCTTGGGGGGAGGCATTAGTGCAGGCTAGGCGAGGAAATGCTCTATCTATACTCACATGCATCCATAGGTAGGGAGCACTCATGTAGAGGGATGGAAAGCGGTTGTAGTTGGAATGGCAGCTTCAGAGACCTTCACTGCAGCCTATCAACCTGCTTGCATGTTGGGCGGGTGTGTTTAACGATGTAGGAAAGGAAGGGTAGTCCAGTGGTTAGTGCATGAGCCTGGACTGGTGTCTAATTCCCTGCCCTGTCAAAGATTTCCTGTGTCACCTTGGGTAAGTCACTTAGGCCTGGGCTACACTAGCGGGGGTCGGGGGGGGAGGTTTCCGAACTAGGATATGCAACTTCAGCTATGCGAATAGCGTAGATGAAGTTGAAGTATCTTAGTTTGACTTACCTGGCCATCCTCCTGGCAGCGAGTCGACTGCCGCGGCTCCCCCATCGACTCCGCTTACTCCTCCTGCCGAGGTGGAGTAAGGGCATCGATTAGTGGATCGATTTATCGCGTCTAGACGAGACGCGATAAATTGATCCCCGATACATTGAACACTACCCGCCGATCCGGCGGATAATATAGACGTACCCTTAGTCTCTCTCTGCCTCAGTTCCCCTACTGTAAAATGGGGATGATGATGATAATAATATCTCACTCTTATATAACCCTTTTCACCTGTAGATCTCATAGCACTTTACAAAGGAGGTCAGTACCATAATCTTCTTTTTATAGAAGGGGAAACTGAGGCCCAGGCAGGGGAAGTGACTTGCCCAAGATCACCCAGTTCTTGGGAGTGTTGTGCAGGATAAACATTCAAAAAATTGTGAGGCACTCAGACGCTACAATAATGGGGGCCATAAGAGTACCTGGATAGAGGTAGGTTTCTCTTTCTTGCGCAAAGCCTATATGCAGGGAAGTGTGAATTTTACCCTTCAAAGAAGCTACTTTGTTCGTGTCTGAACACCAGCCTGGCTAAGTCAGTGGTAAAAGATTTTGTATCTTGGAAGAAGAATTGTCTTAGTGCACTTTATGGGCCTGATCCCAAATTCATTGAAATCAATGGAAGGATTTCTATTGACTTCAATGGGCTTTGGATCAGGCCCTATAGCAGTAGTAATCCACTTCCTTTGTTCTTTAGAAATATTTTTTATTAGCATCTTTTTATTCTATAGCGAGGCCTAAATTCTGACAAATACCTGGGTTTACATCAGTGTAAATGAGAGCAGAATTTAGCCCTGTAATCTGGTCTCATTGAAGAGCTATTTTAGTATAACGTGCACAACCCTCATCAATGAAATATGAACATCGCTGAAGAGGGGGCTGTGTAAAATATATACAAACATTTTTGTTTTTTGCTTTACCTCATCACTTAACTGCCCCCCTGTTTGACAGTATTGGCTGCCTCTGCTCAGTAGCGGCTCAGGACTGGGAATAATAGGGTGCTGGAGATCAACACTGAGGTACATTGGCAGAGTGTTGTAGGGAATCTTGCACAATGCCAGCTCCCATTATGCCTGGCTGATTTTAATCAATGCTATCAGTCTCTTGCTTTCACAAGCTCTGCAATCATCTAAATAAACCAGTTAGCTGGTGCTGAAGGTACCTGGTACATCCAGTAAACACCTCCTGTGCTGCTGAATGTTCACAGTACTTCCTAGCATTTCATGATTTACAGTTTAATTCAGCAGAATAAAGAGAAGATGGGACGAGAATCAGAGATGAGGATTAACCCATAGAAAAAAATCACCCAAAATGTATCTAAAACATGTCTGGCTTTGGGCACCTGTAGTGCTTTTATTTTTTAAAAATCATTTTAAATTTTAATTGTATTTTTAAATGATTAACTTTTCCCACTTGAAGTCTCTTTGCAGTTTCACCTTGATGTGGTCACTTTTTAACCACGGTTCACTTAATTGCACCTTTTTGAGGAATTATGCAATCACTTTTGTGTGTTTTAATCTTTCCCCATTCTCTTTGTAGCCAGGTGTTAACGGACAAAAGGAAATAAATTACTTGAAAGAAGATTGAAGTTGTGTTTTTTGAGCTATTGATGTATTTTTGGATATAAGGACCAGCATGGGATGTCAGACTAGGCATACACAATGGAGAAGAGGATATATAGTTCTAGCCGTACAAGCACTGCTTTATGTTACTGATAACCTTCTTGTACTGGGTTACTATAGTATATTATAATAATGTTGATTTATTATTTCTTAGTGAACAATTGTAAAAAAAATGTAGCATTAATAGAATGGACTAATAGTTAAGGACCAGATTTTGCAACCCTTACTCACAAGGAAAAATACATGAGTAGTCAATGGATTATTCACATGAGTCAGTACTACTGAACAACCTGCAGAGGAAGGTGCTACCTGAAATCAGTGAGGGCACTGTATCTTACCCAAAGTGATTGAGGATCTGACCCTCAAACAAAACCAGGTTTTCCAAGTCAGGAAGGGCTGGGGGAAGTTTCATGCCTGATGAATAAAAAGTTTCAAGCCCCCTTAATAAAGAATTAATTAATACTAGTGAGCAGATCCAAAGTGAAAGAGCAAGGTGAAATTGTCTGACTTAGCGAGTCAGGGGGCACTACATGAATACAACAACCACACGAGAGGCCTAGGATGACCCAGATTAGGTCCCTGGTGCACCCCAACAGGTGATAGTACCAAACCCCTTGTTCAAGGATCAGGTATAAACCGAAACCAGGAGATTTATTTCCAGTTGGACAGTTTTTGACATTTACACCTCTACCTCGATATAACGCAACCCGATATAACACGAATTTGGATATAACGCGGTAAAGCAGTGCTCCGGGGGGGGGGGGGAACTGTGCACTCCGGTGGATCAAAGCAAGTTCGATATAACGCGGTTTCACCTATAACGCGGTAAGATTTTTTGGCTCCCGAGGACAGTGTTATATCGAGGTAGAGGTGTATTTATTATTATTTGAATTAGAGCAGCGACTACAGAATCCATTCAGGGCCCTTTGTGCTCGGCTTGTTATAAACTGACACAGCTCATGCATAGATTAGAATGTAAGAAAAATGCACCTTAGCCCCATCTCCAAGGCCCCACATGTGCAATGACAGCAGCAGCATCAGGTCCTGAGGCCAGATGGTCACTTTTAGGCAAATCCCCTGGGATGGGGGTGTTGTGCTTCCTGCTTGCTTGCTGCAGATGCAATGTCAGATTCAGTCATGTTGGCCCTCCTCTCTTACCAGCAGCCGGCCCCACTCACACCATCTTCAGATGCCTGTGTTATTTTTGGCTGGGTCCACCATGGGTAACCCAAACCACGTTACGCCTTGTGTATCCTTGCAGCATCACCTTTTCTCTTTCAAAGAAATTATTTTCACTGGGACTTGCAGGAGAAGAAGTGGGAAATGCATCCAGATAACCTGGTGTTATAAAATCCACAGGTTGTGGTTTCATCTGTCTGTCTGCTGCAAGGGAGGCTGAAGCAGTGTGGCTGGGAAGTGCCAGCAACCAAAGAATCCCCCAAGTCTACCAGGCCTATTTAAAGTTCTTTTAAGTCAGTGCCAATAAAAAGGGTGCAGGCAACCTCTGAGTGAAGCTCAGTTTTATGTTGGGATATTTTGGAGCCAAACCCTCACAGATTTCATGTAGAGAAATACCCCATGGAGCATAACACAGAGTGAATGAAATATACTAAGGAACAAGAAGACTGATATATGACTTTCCAGGAAGCTAGCTGTAAAATTGGCTTTATGTAGAAATTTGCTTAATTTTGATCTCAATTTTGTTAGCAGTGCAATGTTTTTAGATCTAATTGCCTGTTCACAAAATAGATATTTGAAAATGGATGAGATAAGGCTTTCTGCAAAATATAGAGAGTTTTGAAGGAAAGGCAGGATGCGGTGTGCACTCAAATACTTTCACCCCCATATAAAATGTTTGATTTTGGATCAGCCCGGAGCCCGCAGGCCTGTGCAGTACTACATAGATCTGCTGTTGGAGGCTCTCCATTGAACTCAGTGTTGTGTGGCTTTTAAATAGCTTGCACTAGATTTGGTGATAAATCACAACATTTTCCAAAGTGGCTTCATTTTGGGTGCCTAATTTGAATCACCTTACAGAGATCTGATTTTCACAGAGTGGTTGCTGAGCACTTTCTGAAACAGCCCTCAAACATGGAGACTGTCAAAATCACTAGTCACTTTTTTGAAAATCTTTGCCAAACTGCGCGTCTCTATATTAATGTATAAAACTACTTTTTACACAAGATTGATTTTACATTTGTTGCTCATTTGATTAGTTTGTTTTACACTGTCCTGGCACAGGTTTGAGGCCATCTTGCTCAAGCATTTTACAAAGCTATACTCACTATCGCTTTTCCTGGGGAAAGTCATTTATAGATGAGTTAAAGGTGGCTGGGTATTGAAGTGCACATCTATGGTGTATGTGACAACTACAAAAATGTTGATCAGCTTTCAAGCGTTACTAGTTAACAGTGCTCTGCCCTCAAGATCACTGACAAGCCAGTGAGAGTTGATATGGTGATGTCCAATTTCTGTCCTTAGTTGAGTGTCCCTCAACTGTCTGGTGTGAGAGAAGATTTGATGATGATTGTTTGAATTTAGCTCTTACTAAGAACAAACAACACCCTTCCCTCAAATTTTAATTTGGCTAAGGCCTCAAATATTTTTATTCCAGATATTCCTGGGTATTTAGATATCCTGGATGAATCGCAGTTGCAGTTTAGTAGACAGAGTAGATCAAGGTAGAGCAGATTGATTCACAGTGTCCAAGTCATTACCTGAAAACGCCTGGTTGGGGTAGAATAGAATTTTATCTCATCAGTGCTGGACACTACTTACATAGCATGAAGGAGAAAAGGAACCACTAAGAAATACATGAAAAAGAGTGAGAAGCAGAAACTAGACAAAGGCTTCTTAAAGGGACACTATCGTCAACTTGAGAATCGTGTTTCCTTCTGAAAATGTTGCACCTTGCAGTTGTCACTGCTACAATACTGGAATAGAAAGAAATTAGAAAAATATTTTTATTTCACTCTTTTTTTTTTCAGTTGGTTTGTCTTGTGCATTGGACAGCATTTTAAGTTTCACTGTTTTGGAGGTGGGGTTCTCCAGGCTCTGTAAGAGGGTGTTTAGCAGCAGAAATGAAACTGGAGGTGACCAGGCAGTAGGCAGATTATGCATATATTTATATATATATATATATAGAGAGAGAGAGAGGGGTGTGAAGAGCAGGTATGATGGTATTGCTGTCAGGTCTGCTTAAGCATAAAGAGGCAAGCAGAAAAACCTCTGTGGCAATTTTCTAAAAGAAGAATTTTAAAGAAATTCAGGACCCACTATGTAAAAGATGCATGGTCTGAGGACTGGATATTTTGAAATTAGTATCCATTTCAATGTGCTCTAGACTTTTTCTCTTTCACTTTCCACTGTGTCCTCTTCCGAACATACTCTAAATTAGGAACACGTGTAGTGCTTGGCAGACTGACTAGCGCACCTATCTTTATCCTGCCCTCTCTGGTTAGTCTCATCCTTTGACAGGCTGAAAATGTATTTAAGCTAGTGTGGCTAAATGCAACTAAATATGCATCACACCAATTCTCTGTACCCTTTGCTGGCTTCCAATTTGCATCTGGTGCCAATTCAATTCACCGGGCTCACTTTTTAAACCCTTTAATGGTTGGGGGCTGAGGTACATCAGACAGTGCCTTCCTATTCATGACAGCTGTGCACCTAGAGCTCCAGAATGAAGCTTGCCAGGCTGGAGATAACACAATCTTGTTTAAGGCTCCTACCTGTGGAATGACAAATCAGAAGAGATAAGTCTAAGCCCTGGCTGATGTCTAACTGTCAGAGCAGGTTAGAAGACTCATCTTTTTGCAACAGCATTCCCACTCCACCCAGCCCCCCTTCCCCAACTGAAGACAAGGAATTACAACAGAGCGAGGGAAGGAAAAAGGAGAAAAAAGGAAGAGGAAGTAAAGCTGTTGATATAGAAGAATCTACTGTGGACAAACCTAGGCAAATCTTGGTCACTGTAACTGATACTACAGTAATGGATGCCCTAGAAATACCTTGGATGGATAGATAGTGTCAACTAGAAAGATATGTCTAATTTAGGAAATAGTCTAGATTCATCTTTATACAGATGAGGTAATTCACACTAGTTGCAATAAGACAGATCTGTCTGTTAAAATACACCAGTAATACTGAAGATGCATTCTGAGCACATGCAGGATACTGGGAAACTCAGGCAAAAAAAAGTATTTTTTGCTGTAGGTGATTTCAGCCATCTTCTCACTTCCCTGTGTGTGTGTGTGTGTGTGCACGTGTGTGCTTCTCTTAACCCCTTCATTGAAAACTATCCTTCCACTGAATGACAAATGAGTTTATATGGACAATCCTTTTCCACTCAGTTGAGGCAAAGTCCAAACCATCCATGTAATCTATAGCCCTCAGATTCCGCGGAGACAAACACTACACCTGATTCTTCTCTCACAGTGCTCTAAATCAGGAGTAAGTGCACTGAAGTCAATGGAACTGGTCTGGCAGCTGTTTTCATTGCTGATTCTAGTCTTGGAATTACCAAGGTGTGGCTTTCTTTTAGGAACCTAGAAACATAGAAAGTGCTAGATTGACTCGGAGTCAATGAGCTCAATCTATTTAATTTCTCAGAGAGAAGATTAAGGGGTGATTTGATTACAGTCTATGAGTATCTACATGGGGAACAAATATTTAATAATGGGCTCTTCAGTCTAGCAGAGAAGGTATCCATTGATTGGAAGTTTAAGCTAGGAAAATTCAAATGGGAAATAAGGCATACATTTTAAACAGTGAGTAATTAACCACTTGAACCATTTATGAAGGGTTGTGGTGGATTCTTCGTCACTGATAATTTTAAAATCAAGTTTGGATGTTTTTCTAAAGGGTGTGCTCTAGGAATTATTCTGGGGACGTTCCATTGCTTGTGTTAGACAGAAGGTCAGACTAGACCAGTGTTTCTCAAACTGGGGTTGCCGCTTGTGTAGTGAAAGCCCCTGGTGGGCTGGGCTGGTTTGTTTACCTGCCCTGTCCGCAGTTCTGGCCGATCGCGGCTCCCACTGGCCACGGTTCACCGCTGCAGGCCAATGGGAGCTGCTGGAAGTGGCGGCTAGTAAGTCCCTTGGCCTGTGCCACTTCCAGCAGCTCCCATTGGCCTGCAGCGGCGAACCGCGGCCAGTGGGATCCACGATCGGCCGGACCTGCGGACGGGGCAGGTAAACAAACCAGCCTGCCTGGGGCTTTCCCTACACAAGCGGCAACCCCAGTTTGAGAAACACTGGACTAGATGATCACAATGGTCCCTACTAGCCTTGGAATTCATGAATCAGTGAGCCATGGTCCAGCTGCTCCAGTATGTTGTCTCTGACATTGTTTAGCCTCAGATGTTTCCAAGGCAGATGCAAGAAACTCCACAGTTGGTAGATGTGGGATAATTTGACTCTAGTGAAGGCTCATTCTCATCCATAATTGTTAGAGACTGGCTTAATCCTTGAAACATGATATTTTATCTCCCTTCGGGGTGTTCTCAGAGGGCATCGTATTTCATGAGATGTACTGGACTTTAAAGCTTGGGAGAAAGATGAAATAACCCTTAATACTTTACTTATGGGAACATCGTTCCATGGAACTGTACAGATAGATGTATATTATATCTATTCTGATCATGATGTGAGGAACAATGAAAGTTCCTACCTGACATTCTTCCTTTGGGTTTTGGGTTTGGGTTTATTGGTAATGATGGTGTTGCTGGTATAGATATGTGGGCAGAGTTGGCATCGAGGTTTGTTGCATGGATTGGTTCCTGAGCTAGAGTTACTATGGTGCGGTGTGCAGTTACTGGTGAGAATATGCTTCAGGTTGGCAGGTTGTCTGTGAGCGAGGACTGGCCTGCCACCCAAGGCCTGTGAAAGTGTGGGATCATTGTCCAGGATGGGTTGTAGATCCACACCTCAACTGCTAGAAGAGGGCCTCATCCTCCCTGATTGAACTAACCTCGTTATCTCTAGCCTGATTCTTGCTTGCATATATATACACTTGCCCCTGGAAATTTCCACTACATGCATCCAACGAAGTGGGTATTCACCCACGAAAGCTCATGCTCCAAAACGTCTGTTAGTCTATAAGGTGCCACAGGACTCTTTGCTGCTTTTACAGATCCAGACTAACACGGCTACCCCTCTGATACTTCCTTCTCTAATCATCTGTAAAATCTGAGGATCGCTTTTAAGATAGGTTTCCTACCAATACAACTGCAATAGTCTTGCTTTTACTTTTTAAAATCTTCTTTTAAAAATTTGTTCACCAAGATGGGCAGATATGGTGAAGCAGAAGGCTCATTCTGGTGCTATATCATTGCTGAGTTCCTGAGTGGCCTGTTCAAATGAGGAAAAGATGTTGAACTAAGTTAGCAACAAGATTCTAGTGTGTGAAAGAGAGCACCACATCTGCTTTTACAATCGTATGCTGGCTAAACAGGATTGTGTATTCTTTGTGTTGTCCCAGAAACCTTTCAAGCATACAGAATACAGAGTGCCAATGACTTGGAGCATCCTGTTTCAGCTGATTTCTTCCTGCAGTTGGATCTGGATTTTTTCTGGTCTTCAGAGACTGGTCGGTGTTTTCACATATCTTATACAGCAGATGCTCAGAGGTATGGTAGAGGTTGCTTTATGACAAGACATACAAAAATAAGGATTACTAAGTATGGAACAGAGGAAATGGGGACAAAAAAGAGATTGCAGTGGTATTCCTCCATCTACTCTGAACAGAATCTACACATGCTGGGCCAGATCCTCAGCTAGTGTAAATCAACGTAGCTACGTTGAAGTAAAAGGAACTATGCCTATTTACACCTACTGAGAACCTGGCCCAGTACATTTAGTCCAAATTTAACCTCTTCGTGGAGTTTGGGTTTCTTGGTAATTAAAATAAGAAACAAAAAATTAACGTAGCCCAAGCTTTCTCACTACTCTTGGTTTTTCCTATGGATGCCCTGCAGAGACTTCTCTCTCAGAGATCCTTCTGCCCAAACAAGCACCCTTACTTCCCTTTGTATTCCAGAGCCATACCTGCCACAATGAGTCAGCAGGAATCTGTCACCATCTCCCTGCAGGGCTCTAGCACCTACTAACAGGGTGGGTCAACAGAAGGAGCCTGTTACAGGAGTCTGCAGTGCAAATGGATCAGTCCTTCCTTTTCATGTGATATCATCAGAACAAAGTCACTTGCTGAAACTAATGGCAGGTACATTTCGAACCAGCTGCAAACAATATTTCCTTGAGCAACCCATGGAATTATGTGGGAACCACTGTGAAAGTATTCTGAGCCCCAGGGACTAGTTATCTCTGTGAGGAATGGTATAGTAGTACCCAGAGAGGGAGTGACTCCATCAGAGACAGAGCAATGATCCCAGTCATCTCTTTAATCTGGTGGTGGAATATGAACAAGGGGATCCTGGGTTCTGCCCCTACCCTCCAATATGGGTTTTGGTGCAAGCTGAGGCCTCTTTTTTTCATGGCTTTTAGTCAGTAGGGGTAGTGTTTCCTTTTCAATGATATTTCAGTGTTGAAGTGGCTGGACAGCTAATCCATCCATTTCACCAGGGTATCTAAGCACCAATATCTAACAAATATTCCTTTCCTTGGGGCTTGTATCGCAGATGAGGGAAATGCTCTGATCTTTTGTGGAGAAAGATTTTTATTTATTTTTTTGTTTTTTTAACGTATCAGAGTTTTGACTCATTTGGTCTGGTGGTGCCAGTGGCTGTTTAGGGAGAGTAACAATGTCTGAAAATAATAGAAGCAGGACTTTTTCTATGTTCTTCCGAGATGATATTGCTCACCCTTGAATTACTGCTTCTTGGTGTCTTGCTGCCTGCCCCGGAATCCGCCACCTGCAGCAAACACACTTCAAGAAGCAGACCTATCACTTGCCCCATCTCCCTTCGCCTCTCTGCGGCAGGACTGAGTGACAGAGCTCTTACCCTCATTCTCTTTTCCTGACCTTTTCATTCCGTCAGATTCTCTACACCTCACTGCAAATGGACAATAGAGGTATTGATTTAAATGTGGCTGTCATTTAGACTGATACAGGACAACGGCAAGGGCCAAAGCACTCTCCTAGAACATCAGCAGGTCACTTAGTTCTTAATTTTGGTGCTTCCCCAGTTTGACTAGTAATGGGAAAGGGAAGGAGACTAGACCCTGGGTGATGTTCAATAGCGTGGCTGTCTGTCTGAGGCTAGCAGCCGGGGCTGGCATTATGCTGTGCTTTGGGACATGTTGTTTTGATGGATGGTTTTCCATTGCTGGTGGACAGACCACCACTAGCAGCAGCATTGATGGAGTATGACCTTCTAACTCTGCTTTGGTTAATGAACCAGAAAAATGTGCAAAACCTGTTAGAGTGGGGCTTGTAAGAATAGTAGCGGGCAGCTTCTTTCTGATAAGACCATCTAAATTATATGGATTACCTTTGAGTCTTGAGCTTTGTCACAGCCTAGTGGTCAATGAGAGCACCAGAGACCAGTGGCTAATGAAAGGGACCTTGTAGGGAGGTAAAAGATTTCACTGAGGTGGAGGACACATGCCAGGAATAAATCTGCACTAAAATGAAATGGCTTTGCAACTTCTTGCTGTAATAGCTGCAGTATCTTTATTGAAGGAGATTTTCCTTTGCCCTTCTAGTTTCTCCCAGTTTAAGGGGAGGCAGCAGCCACAGGACTCTGGTTAGCCGTGATACTCTATAATTAATAACTACATTAACAGTAGAATTCCATTTATCCTCTAGAGCAGGGATGTAGAATTTATATACTAAATGGTGTTAAGGATACATTGGGGCCTTTTCAATGTAAATGAGACTCATCAGGGGACATAACCCAATTTTGGATAATGGGTTTAGAGAAAACAATTTTCAGAGAAGTTTCTTTTGGGTGAAACACATCTGTCTGCGGAGGGCCCTGATGTAGAATGTGTATCTGAGAAAAGGGGGCCTGTTTGGAAAGCTGCTGTGCTTTGGTAATCCTGAATAGAAGGTCAATTGCCAGGTAGTAGAATTTACAGCAGCCTTGTGGCTGCTCTAAATTGCACCAGTGGCTAAAGTGTCCCCAGGCTAGTTCCAGGATTAGGGTGTGGGTTCACGTATAAGTGTGCAAAGGTGACATCAAATGATATTTGCATTATGCTCTGTTTAGTTGCTGCTGAGCACAGTTTACCTGCAGCTATGGATTGAGCCAGATGTCCAGTTGCTGTATATGCAAAATATGTTAAAACATGCTACTTAACCTCTGTGTTGTCATCTGAAATTTAAATTGTAAATTATGTGTTTAGCTAATACTCTTGTAACGTAAATTAATTCCTGCTCTCTCTACTGGTTCACAAATGATACTTGTTTGTAAGTGCTTTAAGTTAACATTAATTTTTCTCTAGGTTAATATTACATAAGGTGAATGCTAGCCAAAAGCAATAGTGAAGTGTTTTTTAAAAGAAATCCTAATTCTGGGATAGAAATGTTGTGGAGCTGTAGTTTAGTTGTGCTGGGAGCTCAATTTAATCTAAAGGTTTTAATATGTTATGTTTCGGTTCTATCTAAATTGTGACATTGGTCTCTAATGTCTTGATCTTGCACTGATGCATATCCAAATCTCTTAAAAGCCAGCGGCAGTTTGGGGTATAATAGAATGTGGGTTTTGGTGTTAAAATTGCAGATCGGCCTGGACTGTAGAACTCAGAAGTGTTTGACAGCTGGATTTTGATCTGGATGCATATGTTGTCATTTGAGCCCATCTCTACTGAAAATGTAGGGCCTGGTTCTGATCTCACTACATTGTCGTAAATCAGTAGTATGGCTGCAATCTAGCAAAGCCCGTAAGCGTGCTCTTAACTTGACTTTAATGGGACTACTTGCCTGTTTATAGTTAAGTGTGTGCTTAAGGGCTTTGCTGGACTGAAATCTAAATCCACTGAAGTCAATGGAGTTAGAACAGTATAATACAGGTGTAAATCAGATCCGAAGGTGACCCAAAATGTTTGTTTCTACCTGGAAAACTGCAGTGCACACCTTGTACTTAGTGCTTTCCGAACTGCATATAATATAGCATAACAAATTCCTTAAGAGTGGGATTTTTTAAAGTATAATGCACTTTGTGCTGTTATTCCTTTACATTTAACACATTCTTTATGGTAATCTGTCTGTTAAATACAGTAAAAATAAATATTCTTTGACTTTCCTGCTGTATTACTCGTATTTCACAAAATGTTTTTTATGCCAAGTGTCTCTGTGTGTATATATATATATTTATAAACGTTGCTTCTTTATTGTTACTGGCAAGAAACAAGAAGAATTATGATACAGTTAAAAGCTTGTTTGATCCCTCTTTTAAAGCATTTCAGAAGAGTTTACCTGACTTGGCCACGTTACTTTAACTCATTTTCAGTTTTGCACCTACCAATATTACCAGTTAGAAAACATAATAATTTTGATGTAGCTGTAATCTTGACTATGGTTACATGCACTTTAAAAAATACAAAACATATAAATGGCTTTTGACTCACCCACTACATGTCATTTTTGTTTTGTGTTTTAAACCTACTTTCAGTGGGATCTGCAGCTGCATAAAGCTGTCAGTGAATCATTTCATGAGAATACATTAACATAGTTTAAAAGGCTATGTATCACTTTTTTGACGGCTGCAACTCATTACAAGGAGAATGTAAAAGGGTTAATTGATTGGACCCTTTAAAAGGTGATATGGGTGCAGACTAGCATCAGCAATTTTAAAAATACATTTAACACAAACAAATACTACATCAAGATAATAGTATTTTTTTTTCTGTGTGGACCAATAGTCAAGCAAATAATAATACAATACGAATAAAAATATGAACTTGATCTTGCAAACTTTTACCTCTGTGAGTAGGTCCTTTGAACTACTGGGGTATTTATAGTAATAAATTATCCACTCAGAAGTAAGGTTCTGCAGGTTTGGGCCATAGGTGATTAAAACAGTGGTGTTCTATTTGTAGAACCTTATACAGGAGTCTTATTAAATAATGATTTGGTGGTCTAGGCTAAATCGTTTTTAGTTATGGAAATCAACTCATGCATTTAGCACCACTAATTTTTTCCGCATGGGGTAACCAGGTGTGAGACTAGACAGAGACTAGGGCTGGTTGAAAAATGGGAACATTTTCTCATGAAAAATTTTACAAAATAATCATCCTTTTTTTTGGTGTTGAAATTTCAACTTTTTATGGTTGAAATTCAGACAATTTTAAACAGCTCTAATGGAGACTTTCCACGTTAACTCTATTTGCCTGTCTCTCTCTGTCTGCAGACCAAATTTCAGCTCAGTTGTAAACTGGTGGTATGGAAGTACAGTAACAATGGCAAGCTCTTCAATAAAGCTGGCTTATGAATACATAATAAGAGCATCAGCTTTCAGTGCTGATCATTCTAAAGGCTGAGTTCAGCTTGCAGTTGATTGCAGTGTACATAGTCTAGATTAAAACTGGCACAAATGAGAGCAGAATTTGGTCCTGAACCTCAAACAACAAGGCCCAATCCTGCTTCTATGGAAGCCAATGGTAAAAGTTCCCCCTACATAAAAGAAATGAGTCTGACTCATATATACGTTGCTACCCAAAGGCATTGTCCATGTATCACATACTGTACTTTGCCATACTCCTAAGGTCTCGATTCTGCTCTCATTGAAGTCAGTGGCAAAACTATTCAGTAAATTCAGTAAATCTATTCCGTATTTATGAAGTGATTCCTGTGTATATAGAGCCAAACCCTGAATTTCTTATTCAAGTAAGTGACTGAATCAGGGCTATGTAAAAATTAAGGGCTAAATTCTGATCTAAGGTACACCAGAGTAACTCCACAGAAGAGTAAATAGGTGAGATAGCTCAGTGGTTTGAGCATTGGCCTGCTAAACCCAGGGTTGTGAGTTCAATTCTTGAGGGGGCCATTTAGGGATTGGTCCTGCTTTGAGCAGGGGGTTGGACTAGATGATCTCCTGAGGTCCCTTCCAATCCTAATAATCTGTGAATCTGAGATCCTCCTGACCTCTGCCTAAGGTTGGATCCTGGAAGGTGCTGAGCACTCTCAGCTCCTGTTAACTTCAATGGGAGCTGAGAATGTTCAGTGCTCAGTACAGCAAGCACAGAGCTTACAACCCTGAATAACCTTGCTGAAATTAATGAGAATACTCATGGTGGTAAGTGCTATGTATGGTAGTAAGTATGTGCTGGATCTGGCTCTCCAGGCTCTGGCCCACTGAAACCAATGGGGAGCACTGCTTAAAAATCAATGACATGATATAGCCCCTAGTTTATAAAATGCTTTGGAATCCTTCAGGATGAAAGAAGCCAGATACTTTGAGAATATTATTTCTTACATTAGATACCTGTTGTATGTTATCTCTAATGTATCAAGATAAAGCAAAAATGGTTAGAGAAACAAGTATTTAACAGAAATACCCTCCTATGTTTTCTGCTGATTTTTCTGGCATTTTTAAAAGTCAGGCAAATACCATTTGTTGCCTTCCTTTATTACAAATGAAAAAGGAACTTTGATCCAAAGCCAAGTGTACCTTTAACATTTCCCCAGTCTCCTGCCTTTATATTTACGGCAGTAGGGAGTTTTCAGGACAGCTTTCTGGATTGTAGAGCCACTTTATAAGAGGCCTAATACAAATACACGAGCATTAGCAAAGTAATGCAGATATACAATATAGCCAAATTCAGCTGCCCAGTTAATAGGTCAAAATGTTTGTCCAATCCAGACAGAGTCTAGCTACGCTGGGAGTGTCTCTGGCTTTGGCATGGGAAAAATTGTTTTGTTTACCATTAGGGAAGTGATATGTATAAATCGCAATGGCCAGGCCTAAACACTCTAGTTGTCTTTATGCATTGGGCCATCCTCTAATGGTCATTTCATTATGCGGCGACATTTATGTTTCTTCTAAAGAACTTGAGCTCCAGGCTGCAAAATAGCGGCCGTGTCGTCAGAGCATTCCTGCGATTTTCCTTCCATTCAGAGGAAGCAATGCACTTGCTGTTGTGTTACCTTGGTGAATCTAAAGTTGTTTTTCACTTTCCTTAATTAAGCTTCCTTTGGAGACTGCCTCTCCAAAGGTGGAGAGCAGAGCATACTCAGGAGCGTTGCCACTGATTTGAATTCCTAAATTCCTCTCCTTCTGAACATCAAAGGGAAGTATATTGCGCTGTCTAAGAGGCACCAATTATGTAAACCCTCGGCTATTCAGAATGTTCTATAATTATTTATTTCCAAGGAAAGAGGTTTTAACCCAAACGAGACAGAAAACTGGCATTTTTCCAGTTATTAGATTCTATTGAAAAAGGTATTAAACAATGGGCAGGGTAACATGGTAGATTAGTGTCTTGGCCCTTTATCTGCATGACCTGGGCATATGTCAGATCCATCCTGAGCTGACCAAAATTACTTTGATTTGATGGCCATTCAGGGTCATGGGCAGAATGGGATCAGAAGTCTCAGCCGAGGTTGAAGTGCACAACATTATATATTGACGGTAATTAAACAGTCTCATTTAATAAGAGTAATCAGATTTAAAGGCATTGTTAGAGTATCAGGGCTTGTAAGAGGAATGGGAGTGTCTGGATTTAGGTCTCTCTCTATATAATAAATATATAATAAAAATACAGAGGGAGAGAGAAAGGGTTCTGGAATGAGTGAAATATGTCCCTGGAGTAATTTTTTATTTTATAAACTGAATGCAAACCTGATGGAGAACTATGGAAATGAGCAGTCATGCTCGATACATACACACACTTTCTCAATATTCCTATACTGGGGATAATGAAAAGTGCCTTCAGGGATAGGGTGGCCTTATCATTCATCAGTGCCATAGCCTTAAGTGGGTAATAACTAAGGGCTCCCATATCTAGGATGTATATAAATTCCAGCTTCTCAGTATATTCACTGCAGACTGCATTTAATTTATACAATTCCTTAGCTTTAAAGCTGTCAATTGATAACATTCAATCTGTGAGCCTGACTGATAAAAGGGAGAGAGGGAGTGCTCTCTAGTGGTTAGAACAGGAGATGGGAGTCAGGGCTAGTGCTGTAGCAATGGTGTCCCAGGCCCTCTCCCTTACTTTCTCTGTCTTCAGGGGGGCTGTGGCTATCCACTCCATCTCCATTCTCGGGTCAGGTTCTCTTTGTTTTTCAGGGGCACTCGGTGGTCACTTCATTCTAGGTGTGTCATGGGGCTGCCTGATGTGGCAGCTGAGTTCCCTGGTCCTTCTGGAAGGCAATACGTGGGGTGTATTTGCCACCCCCTTCCCTGTGCATTGAGCAGCAGGAGCAAAAAACCATTCCTGTAGCCACCTGTTTGGGGGCAGCTTTCCACCTGTGAAGTGAATATGGGAGTATTTTCCCTGCCCCTTGAGTCCTATGGGGGTGGCACACCCTTCCCCTATGCTCTAAAGACCTTGTAAGGATTGGAAGAAGCAGCAGGTATATCAGGTAACAACCCCTCCTCCACAGAACATGCAGCCACCATATTTGGGGGAGTAGCTGAGGGGGCTACCTAGCCTTAGGATGGAGTGGGAGCAGGAGAGAAACCCCTTGAAAACAGCAAAGTTAAGGGGAGTCCCAGCATGTAGGTGGCCAGACAGGGGAAGCTGCTTGAGAAATTAACATCTGCCCAGATTTGCAAACCATTTGTGAATTTGGACTGATACATGCCAACTTGAAAAATAGTTCACCATGGAATGTTAACCTGAATTCAGTGGTTGAGAATTCAGCTCATGATTTTGCTTTTGTACCTTTGAATGCAAGGAACTCATTATTATCAGAAATGGGCATAAGGTGCAAAGCTTGCATCTGGATCCAGATTTGAAATGGCCCAATGTTTTGGGGTGATTGGATCAAGAGTTTTGATTCAGCTTATTACGCTGAGATGGTCCATTTGCAAACCTTGAATCCAGATCCAAGCTTGTATTTCAAATACCCCAAAGTTGAAGGTTGTTCGAATCCAGGTTTTTGGTTTGGGCCCACCTCTAAAAATTACAGCATAATCCAAAACTGCATTTCCAAAACTGGCTTCTAACTTTGGGTGCCCCAGTTTTTTGGATTCCCCACATTGAGAAACTTAAGATGTGATTTTCAAAGTTGCTGAGCCCTTACTGCTCCCATTGATTTCTCTTGGACTTACGGGTACTCAGCACCTGTGCAAAGCTTTCCAGATGGGGCCCCCCAATATGGCAGCACCCAAAATCAGCATCGACTTCTGAAGATTTTAGCTAAAGATGTTTTTCAAAACATTCACAAAAAGATGCAGTCTCTACCCCAGTGCGCTTACAACGGAGTGCAGGCATTTAGAGTGTAGAGGGGCAAGAAAGTGCAGAGATAGGCTTGCTGAGCTAAAGACTGCAAAAAAGCTCTGTGCTTTTTCCTGCTTTATGGCTAGAGACCTCACTGCTACTTGCCACCGTGCAGCATATTTACAGGAGCAAGAAGGTTATGCTCCCCTTCACGTGCTTTGAGTAGTTCTCATTTTTATTCCTCTATCATGGAGATTTAGAAATAGGAACTCCTGTGTTTTTAAAGTCCTGATCACTAAAGCTTTCTAAAATAATTTGCTATATTGATTAGAAGGGAGCAATAGCTTGAATGAACTGCACATACACTTTGCAGATAAGGGGCAAACAATTCCTTACCCCAGTGAAAGAGCCGTGCTGTATGGAGCATGGTATATGAGTATTTGCCTGTTGATGCTCATAAGAGGAATCCCCACTACACCTAATAATTTTTATCAATTGATTAATCTCTGTGGTGGGTCCCTTTAAGATAGGTAGGTGGGACATGAAGATTCACTGAAGAACTCCTGATGATATTTTCAAATGTAAGGTTTCCTTTAATTCTGAAGCTATTGACATTTGTATAACTGCTGCATTAAAACCAGTTGTTGAGGCAGCAGTCTCCTTGCATTACAGTGCATACTGCTACAGGCACTTATAGCAAGGAATATTATAATTTATTATTATTATTTATTAAAATAATTGTGTAGAATAACCTACATTCACTCAGGGTTTACAGGTTCAGACCTGGTGTAAATGGATGCAGCTTCACTGGCATTATAGCTGAGTACAACAGAACTGAATTTGGGTAGTAGAAGGCCTTTTCTCCTGCAGTCCTTACTCATGTGAGTTGTTCTATTGACTTCAGCTAGTATCCAGTAGGCTACCACTTTGAGTCAGGAAATAGCCCTGAGACTGATAAGACAAGCAGAAGACATGACCTAGGATAACATTTCAAGGACGGGAACGTGAGGAGAAGAAGGTATCAGTAGAATGGATTCATGGAAAGTTAGCTTTAAGGAAATGTTTGAAGTAGCAGAGAGAAGAGACTTATACAAGAAGTGTGATATTGTTGTAACCATAGGAGAGAGCATGAGAGATGATGCACAGCTAGAAGAGAATGTGTGTTGGTTGGTACTAGGTTTGGTTCATATTAAATTTAGGACCTTAGACCAGGCCCCAGAGTGAAAAGAAACTGTTGGCTTAGTAGGATCATAGCTCCATAATATCGGTGAGCATACTTCTCACATAAACCAAGAAAAGTTATATCATCAGTATTCCCTACACACTGGTCCTACTAAACATTTATTGCTTCTTATGCCTATGACCCAACTCTTAACATACTCAGTTTTTCAATCTCTAGCGAGCACCTTATTTGAGCAAAATAATTTCTTTAGACGGGTCCCAGCTCAATCTGAGATAAATAAACTTGAAACAGACATCATAATTAATCTACTCCAGTAAGAACAAAATGATTTAGTGACGACTGAATGTTTGGCAAAGAAATTTTCAGCTGGCTACAGCTTTGCACAAACTATTTCAATGGAAGAGGAATCTTTTGAAAAACCAATTGAAATGACCCAAATTACTGTTAAGAGCTTGCGATGTTCAAAGATAGAAAACAGAAAGAGGGAACCTTTGCCAAATAAGGGCTATGACAGGTTTTGGAAGCTGGCAAATTACAATGGAAATAAACCTGTTGAAAGCTAAAAAAGATGCCGTCTGAAGAAGTACAAAAGAAGGAAGGAAGATCACAATCACTGTGCATCACTGTGCTATGTGAAAATTCTAAACCTTTCTAAGAATAAGTCTTCCAGTATATGGGTCAGGAAGCTGTGTTGTCTCAGCCTGGATGCCTAGCAAAAACAAAAGTTGGTGTTATGGTAATTTAACAGGTGCAGTTTTAAACAAGAGGCAGCTATTGTTTTCTGGAAGTGTGGTGATTTACTGTCTTACAGCATGAAGCCCTGAGCTGCTGCAGGATAAGTGTCAGAGCTTTTTTGTTGTTTTTTTTAGCCCTGTCAGGATAGCAGCTCTCTTGTCTGTCTGAAAAACATGTCCTGCAGGCCATCACATAAAAGAAAGGTCCCTGTAAGCCTCAACTCACCAAATCAATTCAGGGAGATTCACTCAATGATGCTCAAATGCTCACAGGGCATGAAATACCATTTATAAATGATTGAAGGTGGGGAAGTAGATTTTGGAATGAAATGCAGTGGTGTTCTTTGGGCCAAATTCTGGCCTCACATGTGACTCCAGTTGATTTTGGTCGGATTTATTCATAAGTATCTGAGGGTAGAATTTGGTCCTACGAGTAATGTTTCTTGGCATGTCAGCCCATTTGTAGGTAAAGAACTAGAATTATGAGGTATCTTATTTGTGATGCTGACCATCAAAATCTGTTATTTCAACACAGCATCTAATTTGCTGAGTACAGAACTGTCTGAAGTGTAATATTTGATCCATCTATCAACAAAACTAATATTATCCTTCCCCTCTGTCCTCCTCCTCCCCCAAATTCTAGCTTTTCATTGATAATCAGCACTTGTGGGTCAATTCCAGAGCTGGTATGAATTGGCTGCATTCACTTCAATAGAGCTATGCTGGGGATATGTCCTACAAATCAATACAGCTAAGCCAGTTTACACTGGCCTGGGCTCGACCCATAAGTCAATGGAGCTATTCTGATTTATGCCAGATGAGGATCTGTTCCAGTATGTTCTGTCTGATTAGTGGTGGTCTCAAGTAGGCCTGAACTCTAAAGTGAGATCTATATTTGCATAACAACTTGCTTTTTAGAAATAGCAACCCATTCTAAAATAAGCGATGGCAAATTTAATACTGGAAACTGTCTTGTCCTGTTCAGTTTCATTTTGTTTTTCTCATCTTAGTTGTACCTATTCTTTTTCTAATTCTCATTGTGTTTGTGTGTGTTGTAGGCCACAGATAAAACAGATAGTCCGGCTATACTGCTGATAAATGCCATTATTTTCTTTCAACTGTCTGGATAACAGCATTTTAGAATTGACAAATTGACCTTAATTATGGTGCGACTGAGTAGAAAGGTTTTGTACACTAGGTAAAATAGTACATTCTCGCCCTGACAGCCTGCAGTCTTATTCTAACCGAAGGGTGGTGACCTCTAGCCATAAAAAAAGAGAGAAAGGACTCGATTGTGAAAAACTTCAAAAAGATCTCACAAAACTCAGTGATTGGGCAACAAAATGGCAAATGAAATTTAATGTGGATAAATGTAAAGTAATGCACATTGGAAAAAATAACACCAACTATACATACAATATGATGGGGGCTAATTTAGCTACAACGAGTCAGGAAAAAGATCTTGGAGTCATCGTGGATAGTTCTCTGAAGATGTCCACGCAGTGTGCAGAGGCGGTCAAAAAAGCAAACAGGATGTTAGGAATCATTAAAAAGGGGATAGAGAATAAGACTGAGAATATATTATTGCCCTTATATAAATCCATGGTACGCCCACATCTTGAATACTGTGTACAGATGTGGTCTCCTCACCTCAAAAAAGATATTCTAGCACTAGAAAAGGTTCAGAAAAGGGCAACTAAAATGATTAGGGGTTTGGAGAGGGTCCCATATGAGGAAAGATTAAAGAGGCTAGGACTCTTCAGCTTGGAAAAGAGAAGACTAAGGGGGGATATGATAGAGGTATATAAAATCATGAGTGATGTTGAGAAAGTGGATAAGGAAAAGTTATTTACTTATTCCCATAATACAAGAACTAGGGGTCACCAAATGAAATGAATGGGCAGCAGGTTTAAAACACATGAAAGGAAGTTCTTCTTCACGCAGCGCACAGTCAACTTGTGGAACTCCTTACCTGAGGAGGTTGTGAAGGCTAGGACTATGGCAGTGTTTAAAAGAGAACTGGATAAATTCATGGTGGTTAAGTCCATAAATGGCTATTAGCCAGGATGGGTAAAGAATGGTGTCCCTAGCCTCTGTTCGTCAGAGGATGGAGATGGATGGCAGGAGAGAGATCACTTGATCATTGCCTGTTAGGTTCACTCCCTCTGGGGCACCTGGCATTGGCCACTGTCGGTAGACAGATACTGGGCTAGATGGACCTTTGGTCTGACCCGGTACGGCCGTTCTTATGTTCTTATGATTAATTTCTTACGTTTTCTGCAGTAAATCGGGAGTAACTCCATTGAAGTCAGTGAAGTTACACTGCTATGAATTTGGTTTAAAAACGATATGAATCAGGCCCAGGTTTATGATTAATTTCCTCCCCATGATTATCTTTAATTGAGAGTTATAGATTCTTATGTTGCTGTATCGTGACTCTCTTTTTTTTTCTACTTTTGGGGTTGAATTTGATAAAAATGAGATAGTAGTAGCACCATCTTTATTCAACATAGGATTGCACCCTAAGATACACAGGTGCATCGCAATTTGAAATCAGTGGCAGTCATTCCCATGCATCTGATGGAAGAATCGGGTCCATCGCATTGCCTTACTTCTGTACAAACTGCCCCCATGCAGCACAATATAAATAAGATTCAGTATACTTCAGTCTTGACCAGCTGCAATTTCTTTCCTGGGCAGAGACTATCAAACACTGTGAACTGTGTGGTGGCTTTTTGATGTGGGCACATTTAAAATTAGAAGTGAACTTCTCTCTTGGCTCCCTGCCTGCTGCTCTGCTCCTCTCTCACCCAACCTGAAGATGGCAGAAGCTTGTGGAGTGGCAATTAATCCCGCAGCAGTTTGTTGCCTAGATGATGGGCCAGTGCTATGGGAGGGCGGCGTGGAGTGTGGATATTTTCTAGCCTCACCCCAGCTCTGTACATCCTTTCCCATCAAATACACTTACTTTCGATTGCATTGAGGAACTGCAAGTGGCTCTGCGGTAGGGATATAGAATGTTGTTTAGCCAACCCAGCTCCTCTGGCTTGCTTTCGGGCCACAGCAGGTTGACATTTTTAGTGAGCCAATACAAATCAGTATTGGATGATACTAAGGCCTGGTCTACACTGGGGGGGGGGTTCGAACTAAGGTACGCAAGTTCAGCTACGCGAATAGCATAGCTGAACTCGAAGTACCTTAGTTCGAAGTACTTACCCGTCCTCACGGTGCGGGATCGAAGTCCGCGGCTCCCCCGTCGACTCCGCCACCACTGTTCGCAGTGGTGGAGTTCCGGAGTCGATGGGAGCGCATTTGGAGTTCGATATATCGCGTCTAGATGAGACGCGATATATCAAACTCCGAGAAGTCGATTGCTACCCACCGACCCGGGTGGGTAGTATGGACGTACCCTATGAGAGTTGACCTTTGTTGCTTTCATTAGTCGGCTAGGATATTATGGACATTTTACTGGATACCTCTGCAGTGAACAGGACTTCTTTCACCTGGGGAGGCAGTATTTCCTAATAGGCAAAGCATGGCACCAGAGAGTGGATTCTTGGATTCTGTTTCTGGCCATGTCTCTGACTCACTATGTTACCTTGCGAAAGTCACGTTGCCTCCTTGTGGGCTGAATTCAGCATTGTTCTGTGGATATTTCACACCAGCTCTGCCAGTGAAAAGTGGCCAAGACCCTGCCAAAAAGTGCCCCCCCATGCCTCCCAGGGACTTCCCCCATGCCGGGGAGTCCTCAGCAGACACAGAATTGGCGTAGGTGATGCATGCCATCCCCTGCAGGAACCATCAGTTTAGGGGCATGTCAGGGTGTCCCATGGGATGTGGCTTGGGTTTTAAATGGCCTGGGTATTTTGGCTACTGGAACAACCCATAGGGATCCTTGGAGCTGGGACACAAGTTAGACCAACCCCTCAGATCAAACCTGCACTGGGCAGTCTGAGCCCAAGGGAGATGTAAACCCACCTTTATGCTTCCCCTTGGTCCCTGTGCCAAGCTCAGCTCAGACTCAGGGACGAAATGGCCCCTTTGTGCTACACTTTCCCTTTCTGTACTATGAGTGTAATAACACTGCCTTGGCGCCCAGGGTTTTGTGATGACTATTTATTGTTATTTACTATTTGTATTGTGATTGCTCCTACAGGTCAACCAGGTTGGGACACCATTGTGCTAGGCGCTGTGCAGACCTTAACAAAATAAGTCTCTGCCTTAATGAGCTTGCAGTATAAAGTGAATACTGATTTTCACATGAAAGGTGCTGCATAAGTAAGAGTGGCCATTATTAATTAATACTGTAGTTTTTTCAGCGAAGCAGAATATTTTATTAGCATAATTTGAGGAATACATGTTATCAGGTCCTTTTCACACAACAAAAGGACCTTCCATTCCTCCTCATGAAACATTACTTAGTTAAGGGTGCAGAAACACCAAGGATTCTACTTCTTTTTCCTTCGGAGCTTCCAATTCGTTTAATACGCCACTCCAAGATAACACCATTTCACAAGGACTGTGCTGTGACATATTTACAGTCTTGTGGCTTATATCTTTCCAGGCAATTGTCTTCAAACAGACAGTGCATTTCTTCATGTCAGAGTCACAAAGTTGGAGTTTGTTCTGAGAGAAATGGTTGAGTGTGCCACAGCTGAACTACTGAGTGACAGCAAACGCTTTTCGGCTTCTGTTGTGTGTGTTTTTTTTCTGAAGGGTTGGCAGTCTGAGCTATTCTCAAGGATTTGGAAAAGAGCCACAAACAGGAATTATTGAACAATTGCTCTGTGAAACTTAAGATAACAGTTTGTTCCACCACAGTGGAATTGCTTTGTGGTAGAAGGAAATTATCTTTTTAGCTCTTGATTAACATTATGTGAGAAAAATAAAATTGAAGTTTGATTGTATCTGTCCTAAAATGGAATGTTTGTACGTGGGAAGGGGGGAAAAGGACAAATGTTAACCAATGACATATACGGAGCTAAATATTTATGATTAGGTTCAGATTTTAAGAAGATTCAGAGATTTAGAACTGTGTTTAAAGTTTGGAAAAGTCCTAGTAAACATCATTATGATTATTAGATTAATTAGTTACTCTGTGATCAGTGTGATTATAATAAACACCAGATAATAAATGAGCATTTGTCTTTATATATAATCATATGCAGATGGGAGAGGAAATGTTTGGTGGTGGTTTTGGTTTTTCGTGTGAATGTGTTTTACTTCTGTTATGTTTTTGGCATTTCTGATTAGTTCACCGTCAAAAACAATGATTATTTATATCTGTTAGGGAGGTCCTTAGTTCATAGTTATAAACATCCATAGTTTAGTTACTAATGTTTATTAAAGGTAAACAAAATTGTTGATGGTACAAATATTTTTTTTTTAACGTAAGACGTATGAGGTCAATGGGAGGCTTTTCATTGCCATCAAAGCGAACTGGATAAGACCTTAAAAGAGAGGGTGTCAAACATGTATGACAAGAATATACCAGAGATGAGGGAATACTAGTGACTGTTAACAATAAATGTAAATATTGCATCTTAACTGGCAGCCACTCAGCATTTGGAGCTCTTGTTGACTTCTGTGGGAGTTTTGCAGGTGGAAGACTTGCTGAGTTAGACCTGTTGTTGTATAATTATCAAACAAATCTTTGTTATAAATAATTTCTTCCCAGTTGCTTCATCTCTTTTCAGATAGCTCGGTTGTTCTTCATGGGCCTGATTCTTCCAGCCCTCTGAGCTAGGAATGTTCACTGAATGGGAGTTCTGCATATGACATCCTTGCAGGGTTTCATAGTTTTGTTGGAGTGATGTGGTTCGCAAAAACACTCTTTATGCTGATATCAAAATCAATTGCATGTCGTTATAAGAATTAGAAAACGAGGAAGTTTTAAAAGGAAACACAGTCAAGATGAAAACGTCAGGGTGGATGAATTAATATGACCGTTTAGCTGATAACATTTGATTTATATGCACAAAAGTTTGAAAGGATTTTACTTTTTTTTTTTTCAGTCAGAGAACTCTTGTAGGGAGGAGATGGGCGTTCAGATTCTGATCTCAGTTACGGAGCTGTAAATCTAGAGCAACTCCACTGAAGTTGGTGGAAGTATTCAGGGTTGACTCTGCTATATCTGAGAGGACTCCCTTTCAGCTCCAAGACTAGGGGGTCAGAAAACTCCCTTAATTGATCTCTTCTCCCTCCCGCCCCCCGTCTCATGTAGTTCATCTCTTTCCTTTCCTGCAGTGCTGCTCAGTTCCATTAATGTGACTCTTGTGCTCTCTCTTCCTTTTGCTCCCCTTGAGTTTGAAGTCTCAGTGCAGGGGGCCAGTCACAATGGAGTTCAAAGCATGCTCAGCAGTCAGCATGGCAGTAGTGGGATGAAATTAAGAGAAGGAAAAATGATCATGAATAGCAAGGGAAAAATTCCTGGCAGGGTTGGGGGATACTTTTCCCCAGGAAAGTGGTGGAAGATTCATTGCTTGGAATGTTTTGTTTTGAACTAGATTGGACAAAACTGTAGAAAAGGGACTGTAGGGAATAATCTGCAGTGAGATGGATCAGGGGAAGTAAAAGTATTTATTTATTTATGTTTGTGCCTGATTTTTCTCTGGCATCAATCAGGAGCAACTCCAATGAAGTCAGTGAAGTTACATCAATGTTGAAACAGCTGTGAGATCAGAATCCAGCCCCCCAGCTCTAATTTCTAGATTTCTGTATACCCACGCCAATGTATAGTATATTGAGGGCAAAGAGGACTACACCTGCAGATCGCATCCTTTATCCGATCCAAGTTGTTAGTTGGGCAAGAGAATTCTCTCAAACTGACAACAGTGTAGCCTATTCCCTTCAGAAAAGACCCATGTTAAAACAGATTTCTGGGTGCTCCCAAAGGGCCATATTCTATTCTGAACCTTTGAACAAAACTCCCATTGAAATTGGTAGTAGCTGCACATTCATATTGAGGGCTAATGTGTCTAGAAGGGGTGGTTAAAAGGAGTGAAGTTAACAGGAATATAGGAGGAGCTGAGCAAGTACCTCTGACTTTACTCTGAACACACACATGCAGCATACATGGCAGTGTTAACATATGCTGACCACATACCACCCTTGATCTGCATGCAGAACCTCATACATGGATCAAGGTCAGGAGATGGTCCTGGGCAGCTAAATATATCTGTGTCCTGCCTTGTTTGCACTCACAAGTCATGAGCTTCCTCTTTTTTTCAAAGACAACACATTAATTAAAGGCAGGTCCTGCAAAGTGCTGATCACCTCCTGCAAGGTGAAGCCAATGTGAGTTGAGGGCACTCAGTATCTTGCAGTGTCAGATGCAATCAGAAGGAAAAACCCTGTTAAAAACTGAAAGGCACAGGATATCAATCATGTCCATGTCAAAACAAGGAGCCATGTTCATAGTCCATCCTGACTTACACACCAGGCAACTCCATTGACTTCACTGAATTTGGCACAAGGCTTTTAAGAGAAAAACATTCTCCTCTTGTGATTAGACATGAGCCCAAACTGAAGCACATGGGCTCAGTTAGCCTGTCGATTGCATGTGTGCAAGTTCCATTGGCTTTCCCCTCCACAAGAGCTGCACCTACACTAATGATGGGATGATTTCTACAGCCTGGAAATCTGGGGATGTTTGGATCCAAACTCTGTTTCTCAGGCAGAGTTCTGCGTGGGATCCATGTGTTTCTCCGGGAGAGGTGTTTGCAACACGTGTTGGGAGATAAGAACATGCCCCAATGAGGCAATAGGAAACAAGATTCTTCTTTAATCACGTATGATAAATTCTCACTTGTAATGAAAGCCCTAATTAGGGGAAATTACCTATTGGAAAAGAGTTAAAAGGGGCCCCATTACTCCTTCCAACAAACTTAAAGACAAAAGGAAGTTCCTAACAATGGGTCACTGGAGATGCATTTCCGCTCAATTTTTAAAAACAAGATACTGTCTAGTTGATGAGTGGTGGAGGCAAGCAACGAGTCTTTGATGAGCCATCTCCTGCTTCCTGATATTGTGACCCTCTTAACAAACACTGAAAATGAAAATCAGCATGCCTTCAATATACTGTAAATGCAGGCAAGCTATCTGAAGAGATGCCTCGCTCGCAGGATATGGTTTAAATCCTGTTTTGAATAAGGTTTACATCCTTGTCACTGAAATAATATTTTTGTACCGTAGAAATCAATGGTAAGAGGCAAGTGGACAGGTCATCTAATATGTAAACAACCTATCTTTGATGTCATATTTTGCCCAGCTGTTTTGTCCCAAGGAAAGCCCAAGAGTTTTACTGCTGATTTTTCTTTTATGTCTCTTTTTCTTTGATGCCCATAGGTGTGCACTACTTTTGGTTTCCAAATCCCAGGGATGGGAATCACATGATCCAGTCTGTGTTTTGCCCTTTTGTGCACTGTGATCTGCTATTCTACTTCCACTGGGGTGGTTTGAGAAGGTCTGGTTTTCTATTCAACTGTGTGATTAGAATAAAAACAAGAGAGATTCTCTTTGGGTTTTGAAAAAAGAAAGAGACTCTTGATCCAAGAGTTTTGGTCACTGGGATCATTTGGATTGAGCTTTCCACGTATCATTAATTTCTCCTTGACAGAGCATGCTGGAGTACGTACAGAATGCGGTGCTTCAGAAATATTTTACATACTGATTTCTGTTTTAGTGGGTTTATATTCTCAGACCTCTTTGTGTCTTACTCACAACAGGGAACAATATTAAGAAGGAATATAGCTACCTTCCCTCCAGGATTAGACCCATTTAACGTTCTGGGTCAACAGAAAAGATGCACATGTATTAAAAATACCAGGTCATTTCTCACACAATACGGAGGCAAAACTCTTCAACTTCAATATTAAACACAGAAGCCTGGAATAGATTAACAATAGCTGTTTGCGGTACTCGGTCAGATTCACCAGGCTTGCCTGATGGAGGTTTATGTTATATCCCTGAACACTGGAAAAGTTTTGATCAGGATTTGAATTTTCCAGCTCAGACCCATCTCCAATATATAATGGGGATTTACTTACTGAACCACTAGCTTAATTTAACAATAGACTATTTTTTTTAAGAAAAAGGGGAAAAGCATCAGCATTTTGTCCATTGCTCAAGTTTTTGTTTTGCAAAACCAACATAACAACCAGTGCTGATTTGGATCTGGATCACATTTTATTTCTTTACTTGTAGGCTTAACATTGTGTTCATCACTGTAGTATATGAGCACCTCACCAACAGGAATAAATTAAGTCCCATAACTCCTCTGTGAGGTAGCTGGTATTATTAGATCCATGTTACAGGTGGAGGAAACTGAGGCACACATGGGTGAAGTGATTTGGTCGAGGTCACATGGGATAAATGTCTGTTCACTTGTTGATGACCTTATTGACACACACATTTCTACAGACACTACAGGATCTATATCTCTTCTGACTTTTACATCAGGAACCTGATACACCAGAGTTGCAAATCAAATCTTCATGAAATGAAATAGCAACCTCAGCTCAGATTCTGGTCTTGGTGGCTGGCTGTAAACAGAGAATTCGATGAGGCTTGAGACTGGAGCTTTTGACTTTTGGAGGCAATTTTTGACCCAGGAGTAGAACATAGAGTGCCTGATTGCCAGGCCGGTGGCCTAATCACAAAATCATCCTTCCACTCCTAAATGTGACTCCTCGAACTTCCTGGGTGTGGATGTTAGGATAGGTGGGAGATGGAGAAATGGTTTGGGCAGAGCTCTGCTAGAGGAACTCTTTATTTGCACTCCAGCAATTCCATGACTTCAAAACAAACTGAGGCGGCAAGCCAATCTATTTATTTGGTTATTGCTGGGTTATCAAGTTATTCATATGATAGTGACCTGGCTAATGTTTAAACATTTTTAAGACCTAACTGTGTTTGAAAGTGGGGTTATGTTTTAACATGAAGAAAGGCTGGATGGAATGAAATGGTTTGGTGGCCATAATGCTCGTGGACATCTGGATGGTGAGTTTGGAGAGCAACAGAGAATTTGGATGCAGGGAATTGGTATATGCCATGATTACTGAAAATTTGTTAGTCTTTAAGGTGCCACAAGTACTCCTGTTTTTTTTTTGAAAATCTAGAGTGCAGCTGTGAGTCGATAATTGCACTGCCCTCTGACTTGCTGTAAAACCATTACACTTACGCATATTATTGAATGAATTATCACTGGAATGGACATACTATAACAGTTCAAGTATTGGTGATATTAACAAGCCACACAAGCTTCAGTTTTGTGGGCATGGTGTTACTAGAACACTGGATGGTATTTTATAGCACTATATCATGGCCTGTTCAGGGCACAGTCTTACAGGTCCCAGTTAATTTTACTTCTCTGTTTGTGGGAACATGCCACAACCTGGGAAGTCGAGCTGGCTACTAGAACACACTACTGTGTTCTTCATCATCACTGTTGTGCCCCATCAGTGATTCATTTGCCATCTTTTGACAGACACGTGATCACCCAACCAGTATCTTTTCAGATCAACAGCACTACGATCTGGTGCCATTCTGTATGTTTCACAGATTTGTTGAATTTTGAAATGTGATTCTGGAAAAGGTGAAACCCCCCCCCACCTTTAAAAATCTCTTATTAGCTCATATTTAAAAGGCTGCACACCCAAAGGGGCCTTCAGGTTCCTATCTGTAGTGTAGGAGCCTAGTACTTACATTAGCATGAAAATGTGACATGTATGTGTGTGGGTTGTGTATTTAGATGGACTTTTGGTAGAATTTTGAAAATTGGTTTGTTTTGTACTGGCTTAAAATGAAGAAAGGAATGATTAACCGAAACAGGAGTGCACATTACTCAGGTTTAATTATGTTTGCAATACATCATGGTCATATGGGGGAGCATAAAGCCTTTCAGTTTCCAGCACACGTGCCTCATAGCATATGGTCCTAAGGAAACAGTTTTGATTCAGAGCCCTTAGTAGCATATGGCAAAAAATCGCCCCCAAAGTCAAATTGAAAGTAAAGGCCAGTCTCAGGCCCCATAGGACCCTCTGTCTACTGCCAGCCAGCAAGACCAGAATCTGAATTGGTGTCACTGTTTCACTCATCATGAAGATTTTACATTTGGCTTGGGACTCTGGTGCATGAGGTTCTGGATGTAAAAGTCAGAAGAGATATGGCTCCTGTAATGTCTGCAGAGATTCTTGTGTCGATAAGGTTAGGAGCAAGTTAATAGATTTTTATCTTCTCATCACATGGACTTAATATAGTGCAACTGTTTTGAGGGGAGGAAAACCCTCTTGCCATTATTTTCTAATATATTTTAGGCTTTTTAAAGATATTTTATGTCTTTAAAGTACCTTTTTGCTTAAAGTAAAAATCAATAATTCAAACTTAAATAATAATAAAATACTCAAATATGAACTTAAGGCTAAACTCTGTATAGCAACCCTGGCTAAAAATAATGACAGCTGGGTGGGGAAGAATGCAGTTTTCCGCTATGGTGGTTAAGGTACATACGAGAAGAAAAATGAAGAGATTTCCTATTTAGTGTGCTTTCAACAAAACGAGAGTGAGTTTACTTAAATGATGCCAAGGAACTGTTCAGCTCTACCCTCCTGCCACATAGTGTAACACAGAAGCTGAACTGCAGGCTTTATACTACAAAAATAACCATAAATGATATTCAGTGTTATTTCCACACAAATGTGCATAAGGGAATGGAGGGCCCAGCTGAGAGCTGGCACATTCACAAAAACACTGGTAAAGGGAGGGAAGAGAAGGGCACCAATGTTGGTAAATGTGCAGGCTGCTGCCAAGGAGGGAACATTTCTTGCTGGGGTATAAAGACACTTGATTTCCACAAAATGTCATCTTCAAAAATTCGTGAGAACAGATCATGCTGCAAACCAACATGGTTGCCTTTAACAAGATCACAAAACAATTTTCCTGCAACTAACCACTGCGAATATTGATCAGGAGAGTAGTTTTTCCAAGTTAGTGACAATGGTTGTGGTGCTTTTGAAATGCAGTGCTGAAATACGATGTCTCTGTCATAAGCAAATCCCTGAAGGGACACTGTTGGGTCAGACTGACTAGTAGGCCTCAGCGATCAAACGTGTCACACCTGTCTTGGCCACTAGTGCAGGTGTTCTAGGTCAGCTCTCACTGTGGTTATCAATCGCTGACAGTTGACAGTTTAATTTTACACCACAAGTACCTCATTACTTGTGTAGGCACTTGAAGAACATGTGGGCACTGGATTGGATCAGTGATCAATGACAAAGGTTGCATAGGGTGCAAGTGGTAGCAGTAAAAGTGAAGGTCTCCGTGCATGAGTTGGCAGTGGTAGGGATACATGACAAGGGGAGTTTAACTGACAAACAGTCTGTCAGGTCTAAAAGAATAGAGATTTGCCAGAGAGCTAGATGTACATTATAAAATACAACTCACGATTAAAAAAGTGCCTTGCTTTGAAAAAGTGTTTAAGCAAATTTAATGCATGTGGTGGACTGTAAATTTTTATTCTACAAGCATTTATTTCATGACATGAAAGCGTCCAGGTGTTTAGGAGTTTTAGTATTAACAGAAAATGGAGATACTATTTTATAAAGATATACACACATACTGTACCAAAACTCTAAACCATCGCCTGATGACTGCAGATCATGGATGTAAAATATAACAAAGTCTTTCCAGATCAGATTCCTCTTCGCTCTTTATCAATATGACAATTTATGAGTAAAACTACTCTAACAGACTTATTTTGCTGCAGTAGGAAAAATTCATTGTTTCAACATACTACAAAGTGGTGCTTTAATCAGTCCCACCCAAACTGGGGTTTTTTTTGTTTGTTTTTCTCTAAAGGGAGTTTCTAACATTCTTCTCCATATGAAATCTACCAGTCTGAGTTGTGTCACCAGCTCAGTGACTGAAAATATAAACGTATCACATTAATTTAAAGCAGCACATGTTTGCTTGAGAAAACACATTGATATATATTTTGCATGAGGTATAATATAGCCACAGTACTGAATGTATCGTCTATTAATCTACACATGGGGAACAATAATGAGTATACCAGACATTTGACCAAACTGTAGTAAACAAGAAAAAGACTAAACCTCTCTGCTGCCCTTCCTTGAATTGAGCATGTCTTAAAAAAACACCCTTCCAGATTATGTTTTATGAACTCATAGGTGTAGGTTCAGTTTGGCCATAGCACCCTACTGAAAGTACAGGTGCTGTATAAATCACTACTATTTTTTGTATTTTTAAGTGACCAAATAAACAGCCTAGATAACACAAAGTTGCAAGAAATCAGATGCATGGTTCTTGCTGCTGTTATTTATTTTGTGGTAGTGCTAAGAGCCCTGAGTGGAATTGGGTCCCCATTGTACAAGGTGTTATACAATCAAAGAGGTGGAGAAGGTCCCTGCTCCAAACAGCTTACCGTCTGCAAAGATGAAAATATGAGAAAATGAACAGCTTTACTGAAACCAGGAGCACATATCTTCAATACTTGTGTAGAGTCTATGTATGTTTCTGCATTTTAGAAAATGACATCTTGTTTTACAATGGAAAGTTTTAGTTGGAGATGGAAAAGAGCTGCATATAAAATGTAGCAAAAGGCTTGAATCAAAACCCTGGATTCAAATATTTGTGAACTAGTCATTAAGCTCAGATCCAAACATCCACAAAGTTCAGGGTTGTTAAGGTCTGTAATTTTGGTTCAGGCCTATCAGTAATTTTTATATTAATTATAATTGCAAATGACTTCTTATCAAACAGGGACACTAACAATAGTTGAATGGCAAGTTTTTGGGATGTGGCTGTTAATGCATCTACAGTGCAATGAATGCCCAATAATTTTAAGGAACACAGAATTTGCGATATTTGATCAGATCATCAAATCTAGCAGTGTCCATCTAAGATGCTAAAGAGGAAAGTTGTGCTATTTTCCCCCTCCTTTTTAATGGACCTAAGTGTCTTAGATGAACTACTTCACCATCTTTGCAAACACTTTCTTAGTGAAAGTGAACCCAGTGTGAACTTCTGAACCACTTTACAGAGATATTAAAGTTAATTATATGTAATATTTGGTGTAAAAATTAAATTGATTAAATTTGGGCTGGTATGTATATTCACTCGTAATATTAAAGATATGTTAATTGTGACCAGATTTGTTAAAAATGTAAATTTAAATCTGATTGATTATTTGAAAAGGGACATTTTAAATGGTCTGAAAAGAAGTCACAGGATTATGAAACAAAGAGATTCTGCATTGACTTCTGATATTTATTTAGAATGGTGCCATTGAGTTCAATAGGAGTAGGAGTCGGCCGATAGGGCTCCATTTGCACTGTGGTTTGCAACCACATTTGAAATATTTTTCAACACAGCAAAGCCCTTGTCTGGGTCCAAATCTAACACAATTACAAGCCATATTCAGAAACCATAGGAGGAGAGGGCTAGATTTTGATCTCAGTTACACTTTGAAATCTGGAGGAAGTCCAGTTAAGTCAGTGAGATTCCTCTGGGTTGGCAGAGGTGTAAGAGAGAGCAGAGTCTGGGCCAATGTCTGTAGCATGCTTTTAAAAGAGTAAAATGTGCTAGATGCCCTGTCTGGAATATTCTGACTATTCTCTATGCTGACATGGAAGTTGAAACTAGACAAAGTCCAGAGTGGAAATAAGGCGTACATTTTTTAACAGTGAGAATAATTAACCATTGGAACAATTTACTAAGGGTCATGGTGGAGTCTCCATCACTGACACTTTTTAAATTAAGATGGGATTTTTCTAAAAGATCTGCTGTAGGAATTATTTTGGGAAAGTTCTGTGGCCTGTGTTAGGAGGACAGGCTAGGTGTTCACAATGGTCCGGTCTGGCCTGGGAATCTATGAATCAGATGCATCCCTCTACCAGGGGTCAGACTAATGCCTGGCTCTGCACTCCTCCTCTGTGTATTATACTCCTCATTCTCCTTCTTGCTACTGCCCGCTGTGCTTCAGGCTATCCACTGGAGCAGCAGAACTATGCAATCCACCTCTGTAGGGCCAAGTGTCCCTCAGGGCACAGGAATGTGAAGCATCCTGCCACCCTCTTCCTTTCCCTTGCCCCTCTCCCCAGAGTTAATCTATTCTGGGAGCTTTGGGGTGAGGTAATTGGAAAGGTGAGAGGGGACTAGGGAGAGATGGAAGGAGATGGAGGAGTAAAGGAGAGATGGATGGCATGAAAAGGAGGACCTGTTCAGAGAATCTGGGGAATGAGGGAGAGACTGAGAACACAGGGAGGGAATTAGAGGAAGAGAAGGAAAGGCGGGAAGAGTGGCAGCGTGAGGCAGCCTTTCCATGCCTCAGTTAGAGAAAATATGGAGTGGCAAATATGGCAAGAAAGTGAAGAGCTGGAGATGAGGGAAGAAAAGGAAAAGGTACTGAGGAAAGAAAGAAAGAAATTTGGTCTGTGAGAAAAATGAACTGAAATTTGTGTTAGATATTATGGACAAATGAGAGAAAAAGGACCAAGGGAGGTGGAGGGAAGGCTGTACCAAGGTGCAAGGCAGGAGGAATGAATGAGGAATGAAGAAAGAGGAAAGAAAAGGATGAAGATAACAGAGAGAGAGAGAGAGAGGGTGAGTTTTGGATAAATATTTTCCACAATGTTTGATACCCAAGTGTTACAATAAAATAAAAAATGCTTCAGCCTGCACGTGGGTGCTCACACAAAAGGGCCAGATACTTTGCTGGTGTAAATCAGCATAGCTCCATTGACTTCAGTGGGAATACCTCAGTTTACACTAGCTGAAGATATGGCCTAACATACATACCCATTTATTGCATTGTATTGTAAATGTCATTTTGCTTTGGTCCTGGCCTCAGATATTTGCCTCTGTTTGAACCCAGTGCAGTCACCCCAGAGGGAGGGAGGGGGATTATTTATAGTTGCTGTGAAAGGCCCAGTGGGGAACTATGGCTTGAAACAAGTAAATATTAGACGTCAGGTTAGACGATGGAAAGAAACCCTTTAGTAGAATAGACAGTAAGGCGATGGAATGACCTGCCTGGGGAGGTAGTTTAGAGGTGTGTTAGACAAAATACACTCCAGGGAGTGGTAAACAGGAAAGTCCTGCTTATTGCAGAGCATTGGCCCAGACGAACTACGAATGTTGTCTTGTCTTCTGGGATGGTGGTTTCCATTCTCCAGGATGTGTGCTAGTTCTGATATTTCCATCCGTTGTAATTGGTTGGACTCTAAGCAACGTCTCCTCCCTTAATGGTCAGATTGAGTGCTGCCATTGACACCACCCGTTCAGTTGTGTGCGTTCTAATCTACGATGGAGCTTTCAGATATACTATGCAGAATCCTGGTAAATAGTGTTCTTCTAATACAATATCTGGGCTTAATTCTGCCCTCTGTTATACCTCAGAGACTGATGCAGCTTTGCAAGGGTGTTGCAGAAGCCACAGAAGTTTGCCCTGTCTGAGTAAGTGTATGTAGACTGTAATAGCATGTCAGCCAACCCATCAGCTGCTTGATTATAGAGAAACTTACATATAGATTGATGCTCTTTCACCCTGCTCTCTCTGCTCTGTATGTTGTGGGTGCCTTGGTGGCTAACGCTAGCTCAAAGTGCCCTACCCATAGGAACCCTAACCCTAGCTCCAAGTGCCCTACCCATAGGAACCCTAACACCAGCTCCAAGTGCCCTACCTATAGGAACCCTAACCCAAGCTCCAAGTGCCCTACCCATAGGAACCCTAACCCTAGCTCCAAGTGCCCTACCCATAGCAACCCTAACCCTAGAGCGGGAAGTCCTACCTATAGGAACCCTAACCCTAGCTCCAAGTGCCCTACCCTTAGGAACCCTAACCCTAGGGCGGGAAGTCCTAGCTATACGAACCCTAACCCTAGCTCCAAGTGCCCTACCCTGAGAAACCCTAACCCTAGGATGGGGCACCCTACCCATAGGAACCCTAATACTAGGTCCAAGCACCCTACCCGTAGGAACCCTAACCCTAGAGCGGGAAGCACTACCTATTGGAATGTTAACCCTAGCTCCAAGTGTCCTACCCATAGGAACCCTAACCCTAGGGAAGGAAGCCCTACCCATAGGAACTCTAACCTGAGCTCCAAGTGCTCTACTTTTAGGAACCCTAACCCTAGGGCGGGAAGCCGTACCCATAGGAACTCTAACCCGAGAGCGGGGTGCCCTAACCATAGGAATCCTAACCCTAGCTCCAAGTGCCCTACCCTTAGGAACCCTAACCCTAGAGCAGGAAGCCCTACCTATAGGAACCCTAACCCTAGCTCCAAGTGCCCTACCCTTAGGAACCCTAACCCTAGAGCAGGAAGCCCTATAGGAACCCTAACACCAGCTCCAAGTGCCCTACCTATAGGAACCCTAACCCAAGCTCCAAGTGCCCTACCCTTAGGAACCCTAACCCTAGAGCAGGAAGCCCTACCCATAGGAACCCTAACCCTAGCTCCAAGTGCCCTACCCTTAGGAACCCAAACCCTAGGATGGAAAGCCCTACCCATAGGATCCCTAACCCTAGCTCCAAATGCCCTACCCATAGGAACCCTAACCCTAGCTCCAAGTGCCCTACCCATAGGAACCCTAACACCAGCTCCAAGAGCCCTACCCATAGGAACCCTAACCCTAGCTCCAAGTGCCCTACCCATAGGAACCCTAACCCTAGCTCCAAGTGCCCTACCCATAGGAACCCTAACCCTAGCTCCAAGTGCCCTACCTATAGGAACCCTAACCCTAGAGGAGGAAGCCCTACCTATAGGAACCCTAACCCTAGCTCCAAGTGCCCTACCCTTAGAAACCCTAACCCTAGGACGGGGCACCCTACCCATTGGAACCCTAATCCTAGGTCCAAGCGTCCTACCCGTAGGAACCCTAACCCTAGAGCGGGAAGCGCTACCCATCGGAACGTTAACCCTAGCTCCAAGTGTCCTACCCATAGGAACCCTAACACCAGCTCCAAGTGCCCTACCCATAGGAACCCTAACACCTGCTCCAAGTGCCCTACCCTTAGGAACCCTAACCCTAGCTCCAAATGCCCTACCCTTAGGAACCTTAACCCTAGAGCAGGAAGCCCTACCTATAGGAACCCTAACCCTAGCTCCAAGTGACCTACTCATAGGAACCCTAACCCTAGGGTGGGGCGCCCTACCCATAGGAACCCTAACCCTAGCTCCAAGTGCCCTACACTTAGAAACCCTAACCCTAGGGCGGGAAGCCCTACCCATAAGAACCCTAACCCTAGCTCCAAGTGCCCTACCCATAGGAACCCTAACACCAGCTCCAAGTGCCCTACCTATAGGAACCCTAACCCAAGCTCCAAGTGCCCTACCCTTAGGAACCCTAACCCTAGAGCAGGAAGCCCTACCTATAGGAACCCTAACCCTAGCTCCAAGTGACCTACTCATAGGAACCCTAACCCTAGGGTGGGGCGCCCTACCCATAGGAACCCTAAACCTAGCTCCAAGTGCCCTACCCTTAGGAACCCAAACCCTAGGATGGAAAGCCCTACCCATAGGATCCCTAACCCTAGCTTCAAGTGCCTACCCATAGGAACCCTAACCCTAGCTCCAAGTGCCCTACCCTTAGGAACCCAAACCCTAGGATGGAAAGCCCTACCCATAGGATCCCTAACCCTAGCTTCAAGTGTCCTACCCATAGGAACCCTAACCCTAGCTCCAAGTGTCCTACCCATAGGAACCCTAACCCTAGCTCCAAGTGCCCTACCATTAGGAACCCTAACCCTAGGGAGGGAAGCCCTACACATCGGTAACCTAACCCTAGCTCCAAGTGCCCTACCTATAAGAACCCTAGCCCTAGGGCGGGGCGACTTACCCATAGGAACCCTAACCCTAGCTCCAAGTGCCCTATCCATAGGAACCCTAACCCTAGCTCTAAGTGCCCTACCCTTAGGAATCCTAACCCTAGGGCAGAAAGCCGTATCCATAGGAACCCTAACTCTAACTGCAAGTGCCCTACCCTTAGGAACCCTAACCCTAGGGTGGGAAGCCCTACCCATAGGAACCCTAACCATAGGGCAGAGTGCCCTACCCATAGGAACCCTAACCAGGTCTGGCTTTAGCAAGTGTGGGGCCTGGTTCGAACAGTTTCAACGGGGTCCCATCTGGGATGACTGAAAAAAAACCCACACATAAAAAAACACATGAGGCTTGTACTCTCTGGGCGGCGCTCCTAGTCTTCGTAGGCAGGTCCTTCACTCGCTCTAGGTCTTCTACGACACTGAAGGACCTGCCGCTGAAGTGGTGCCAAAGACCTGGAGCGAGTGAAGGACTCGTTGCCGAAGTGCTGCCGAAGATCCGGAGCGGTGCCGGGTGAGTAAATATTAAAAAGGGGCCTCTAGCCAGGGAAGGGATTCTCGGCCACTTGCCCTCCCTGGCGGCCCTGCCACTGGGCGCGGGGCCCTCTTAGGCGTGGGGCCTGATTTGGGTTAATTGGTGGAATTTGCCTAAAGCCGGC
The DNA here is from genome assembly GCF_020497125.1 of Mauremys mutica. Taxonomy (NCBI): domain Eukaryota; kingdom Metazoa; phylum Chordata; order Testudines; family Geoemydidae; genus Mauremys; species Mauremys mutica. Next base: position 88,745,170 of record NC_059080.1, on the reverse strand, counting down.
CCTGTTGGTGGGTATGTCATTGAAGTAGAAGAGAGGAGCCACAGTTCCTATCAAGGGAACCCACCATCCCTATGATGGAAGGAGGAGATGAACTGTGGGGAGCCTTTCCTTCGTTGGAAAGAAGAGAGAAAAGCAACTCACCTAGATTTGGTTATAAACCAAGCAAACTTCTTACCTCTGAAAAAACATTTCTTGTGCATATGTGAGTTTATATGGGAATAGAGTTGTCATGGCAAACCTCTAAAAATGTCTGACTAGTAGATCTCAAGATGTAGCATCTCACTGAGATTAGGGACTGTATCCACACTGTGTGTGAATGCTACCCTCAGTTACACCAATTCAATCCTGTTGACTTTCATGGGGTTGCAGTGGTGTAAATGAGGGCAGATTTTTGCCAAAATATACATGACCAGAAAATAAGACAAAGCACTGGATTCTGCAGTAAAATGTATAGTTTATGCAATTCCACAGACTTCATTGAAATTGCAGAGTCAGCAAAAAAAGTGTATTCAGAAAACAATGGGTCAAATTCTTTCCTCAGCTACACTGATGTAAATCCAAGATGACTCCATTGAAGTCAGTGGCTAATCTAGCTTTATACCAATGTAATCAAAGGTTAGATTTGATTGACAGATGTCATTTACATTAGTGTGACCTCACTGAAGTAAATGTTGCTTTACTGGTTGATGTAATTGAAAGAAGAATTTGGCTCAGCTGCTATTGAGGAAGCAGAGTGGTCGTTTTTCCAAATGAAATATTTCAGCTGTTACTTTAAATATCTGGGATTTTCTTTTCATGTTCATTATTCAGAGACAAAAAGTGACTAGTCTTTTCTAATTACTTGCAAAAATATTTTTTTTCTTCAAAATTTAACAATTTCAGCTCTGGATCTGCGCAATATTAAAATAAAAATCACCTGAAATCTTCAGAACTTTATGGGTTTTGCGCAAAAGCAGCAAAACTGATTAAAGAAGAGAAAAAAAACCAACCTGGTATCAGACTCAGAACTTGTGTGCTCAGTTTGAACCCAATGGGATTTAAACACATCAAAGTAGTAAACCCCTGAAAAATGTGGTTTAGAACGGAAATGCTGACAGACTCTTTGCTACAGTGGGCCTGCCAAGCACTAATATATTACACATTCTATAGCACTTTCCCCTTTATAGGGAGATGACATGTTAATCATGAACTCTGGGTAATGTATGTTTGCTAATGTTTGAAATCGGAGACGGCCCTCTGGATATTACAAGAATGTGCTTGTGTGTGCACACCAGTGATGTGCCAACCCTGAGCGTGAATTATTTTCTACAATCCTAGTTTCCAAATTTCATGAGGCCATATTCTCAGCTGGTGTTAATAGGCTGAGCTCCATTGACTACAGTGGAGCTATGCCAGTTTACACTAACTGAGGAACTGGCCCAGTATTTTTAAATCTTATTGAACATGATGAAAATAAGAGCATAAGAATGGCCATACTGGGTCAGACCAATGGTCCATCTTGCCCAGTACCCTGCCTTCCAGCAGTAGCCAATGCCTAATGCTTCAGAGGGAATGATCAGAACAGGGCAATTATCAAGTGATCCATCTCCCGTCATTCAGTCCTAGCATCTGGCAGTCAAAGGTTTGTGACATCTAGAGCATGGGGTTGCGACTCTAACCATCTTGGGCAATAGTCAATGATGGACGTATCCTCCATGAACTTATCTAATTCTTTTTTTAAACCAGTTATACTTTTGGCCTTCACAACATCCTCTGCCAATCAGTTCCACAGGTTGCCTGTGTGTTGCGTGAAGAAGTACTACTTATGGTTGTTTTAAACCTGTTGCCTAATCATTTCATTGAGTGACCTTCGGTTCTTGTGTTATGTGAAGATGTAAATAACACTTCCTTATTCACTTTCTCCACACCAGTCATGATTTTATTATGATTTTATCATAATCCCCCTTAGTCGTCTTTTCTAAAATGAACAATTGTAGTCTTTTTATTTTCTCCTCATATGAAAGCTGTTCCAGACCCCTAATAATTTTTGTTGCCCTTCACTATACTTTTTCCAATTCTAATATGTCTTTTTTGAGATGGGACAACCAGAACCGCACACAGTATTCCAGGTGTGGGTGTACCATGGATTTATTTAGTGGCATTATGATAGTTTCTTTTTTTTTTCTATACCTTTCCTAATGGTTCCTAACATTCGATTAGCTTTTTTGACTGCCACGGTACATTGTTTTCATAGAACTATCCACAATGACTCTAAGATCTCTTTCTTAAGTGGTAACAGCTAATTTAGACTCCATTATTTTGTATGTATAGTTGGGATTATGTTTTCTAATGTGCATTACTTTGCATTTATCAACACTGACTTTCATTAGCCATTCTGTTGGCCACTCACCCAGTTTTGTGAGATCCCTTTGTAATTCTTCTCAGTCAGCTTTGGATTTAACTATCTTCAGTAATTTAGTATCATCTGTAAACTTGGCCGCCTCCAGATCATTTACAAATATGTTGAACATCACAGGGCCTTGTACAGATCCTTGGAAAACTCCATTGTGAGATCTATTGTGAGAAGTAACCATTTATTCTTACCCTTTGTTTCCTATTTTTTAACCCATTACTGATCCATGGCAGGATCTTCTCTCTTATCCCATAACTTCTTACTTTGCATAAGAGCCTTGTCAAAGGCTTTCTGAAAGTCCAAGTACATGATATCCACTGCATCACTCCTTTCCATTTACTTGTTGACACCCTCAAATAATTCTAATAGATTGGGGAGGCATGATTTCTCTTTACAAAAGCTGTGTTGACTCTTCCTCAACATATTATGTTCATCTGTGTGTCTGATAATTCTGTTCTTTACTATAATTTCAACCAATTTTCCTGGTACTGAAATTAGTTTTACTGGAGCGTAATTGTCAGGATCACCTCTGGAGCCTTTTAAACAAATAGGTGTTACATTAGCTATCCTCCAATCATCTGATACAAAAGCTGATTTAAGCGATAGGTTATATGCCACAGTTTGTAGTTCTGCAACTTCATGCTTGTGTTTCTTCAAAACTCTTGGGTGAATACTATCTGGTTCTGGTATCTTATTACTGTTTAATTTATCAATTTGTTCCAAAATTTGCTCTGTCCTCCTCTAAAAACACCTGAACCTGGGACAGTTCCTTAGATTTGTCACCTCAGGTGTGGCAATCTCTGCAGTGAAGGCTGATGCAAAGAATTCATTTAGCTTCTCTGCAATGGCCTTGTCTTCCTTGAGTTCTCCTTTAGCACCTTGATCATCCAGTGTTCCCTCTGATTGTTTGGCAGGCTTCCTGCTTCTGATGTACTTTATTTATTTATTTAGTTAGTTTTTGTGTCTTTTTCAAGTTGCTTTTCAAATTCTTTTTTTTTTTGGCCTGCCTAATTATACCTTTACACTTTACTAATGATGATGATAGTGAGTGAAAAATTACTCCATTGATTTCCCCCCCCCCAGCTTTGCTTTGTTTTGGTTTCTTTTCAGCTGGCTCCCTCTTCTATCCTATAGACATTCTGAGATATCATCCTGATCCAGCAATGCTTCCTGGAGCTGCCACTTACGTCCATGAGAGTTCTGAGTAACATGTGCTGAACAGGGCAGTCTGTATTAATTTCAAATAGACTTTTCTAGCTTTTAGGTCAAAATTCACTCATCCCTGGACTGAGCTTGAATTAATCAGGCTCTCTATGGGGGAGGGAGGGGCTTAAACCTCCTTTGTGACTATGTAATCATGGAATCAAACAGAAATATCACAAAGGGGTTCAAGGCCCTTTGTTCCATGTAATCATGAATTCTTAGTTGTCTCCTCATTGTCTTATCCTCAGTCCAGACCCATGGAGCATGAAGGACCCAGGAAGTGGCTGCCTTCCACCCCTGGCATTTGCAGTGTCCTTGAGCAGAACTTCTGCAGTGTGGAGGGCCTTCCATAGGAAGAAAAAATAAATTTCATTCATATTGCTGGATGTTTTTTTCAACACCATGGTGTGTGTGTGTGTGTGTGTGTGCGCGTGTGTGTGTGTGTGTGTGTGTCTTTTTTAAAGCACCTATATTTGGGGGAAAACAAGGTGGCACTTATTTACCACTTCCCATCCCCAAAGTGCTGCAGAGATGCTCATAAATTCATAGAGCTTATCATTCTTTTATGCTACTGGGCTGTGTGCTGGAAAATAGGGGGCCTGAATCACTTCACACAATGAAAGCAGTGTAAATCTGAAATAACCCCAGTGAAGTTAATGAGGTAACACTGGGATAAAACCAGTACAAAGGATAGAAGATTCAGGACTTGTGTATTTAAGGCCACTCCTGCTCCCACTCAGATTAATGGGATTTTTTCCCCAGTGCCTTGAATGAAAGCAGGGTCAGGCTCATTGTGCTCTTATTAACATCTTGTATTCAGTCTAGCTTACAAATATCAGCTTATACTGTCCATTTCACAATATCAGTTTCTGAAATCATTAGAAACCTCAGAATTTTTGACTGAGTGATGGGAATGGATGGGAATTTTATATACTAGTGCAAGACAGAATGAAAAAGAACAGCGTTTACATTTTGTGCACCGATCATGAAATGAAAACACAGTATGGGAGTTGTGGAGGAATAGGATGTATGTGGTTGTTAATTTTTTAATTAAGAACTACTGTACTTAATCATGCCAGTATTTTACAGTTCTTCATATTTCTGCTAGGTCACCTAGAGGCCCCATTGTTCTCAGTGCTGTACAAACACGGAGAGAGAGACACAGTCCCAAATAGCTTATAGAGCTTAACCAGAGCAAGAGTGCGAGGAGAAACAGAAGTGATGAGAGATGAAGTGACTTGCCCAAGGTCACCAGATGGTCACGGGCAGAGCTGGGGTAAATCCAATGCCCTATCCAGTGAACTACATTGTCCTTACTATTTATTATAATTTTATGTGCTGGGCACCTTTCAGGAGGAATAGTAAGATGTGTTCCCTTCACTGCATTACTTACAGTCTATTTTTGGAGACATGGGGACAGCAAGTAAGGGAAACAGACAATGGGGGAGGGATGAAGAGAGGAAGGACCAATGTACAAACAAAATTGCACACTCAGTTGAAGCATCGTGACTGAGCAAAGAAAAGTGTCTGCAGTTGCATTTAAAAAAATTACTGATTCCCTTCTCGTGGGCATCATGGATGAATTAGGTTTCAAACAGGGACAATTGGAATAAGGAGAAGGATAATTGGCTTCATCATCCAGAAGAGAGAGGACATCTTATGTGCATGGGACAGTACAGGAAAAGATCGTATGTTACAAACAAGTCCCATGATTACAATTATGAAGTTAGGTTTTTTTTAAAGGTAAAATGAAATATGTTGCATGTTATGAAATAATAAGAAATAATGGCAAACTATTATCACTGATAAAGTGAGCATCTGTTTTGGAAAAAAATGTATGTTTATAATCCTATAGTTTCCAGCACAAAGATTGACTTCATTAGGGGTCTGTGTGGATGCAGGGGATCACCTACACACTATAAATTGCAGGATCAGGGGCCCAGTATGCAGGATGTGTTTTAAAACTGCTTACGATTAAGTTAGAATGCAGGGCAAAAGTTTCTGAAAGTGCATTTTAATCCTCACAATTTAGGGCCAGATCCTCATCTGATATAAATCGATGTAACTTCATTGAGGTCATTAGATTTACACCAGCTGGGGACTTGACCCTTTCTTGGAATGTGTAAGCTGTTGCATTTTAGACAATAAATGTAATTTAAACGGCAGGACACAAAGTTGTCCTAAATGCTGTAAGTACATCTGACCTGGTACTGCTCTGATACTGCCCATATTTGGTGGTCTTTAATTTGGCATTACATACATAGTGCTTGTCTGCAGCTCAGATGATTCAAAGTTCTCCATGGGGTCTAATGTACAAGGGTTGGCCTGTTTTCATTAGGTTTCCCGAGCTCTCCTTCATTCTCCCCGGTGTCGCTGCACAAAGACACTTTTGTCAGCCGATGTTGGACTCTCCTCAAAATCCAAGCACTTTCAGGAAAGGACTTGGAAGTCTATCTTCTCAGTTTCCATATCCCTTTGCCCTCTGCTCTGGCATTCGGTTTGATTGGTTAAGTTGATCTGTCTGCTCCAGAGTCTATCTTTCAAAAAATGTATGTTGAAAATTGCCCAACATCTCTTCCTGAATTACTGCACATTTCAACCATTTAACTCCTTCAGTCTTCAGCTAGTGGAAGCACTAGGACCAAAATCATGATAGGAATGTTAAAAGATTATCATTATATTTTATGTTCATTACCACAAGTTTAGTAAGTAATTTGATCCCTCAAAAGAAAAAAAAACCCACCACAAATTGGCACAAAATCTTCCATTTGACTTGGCAACTTTTTCACTAATGTGACTTGATATGCTTTACTAGAATGGCTAATGTGCTAATGCTTTAGAAGAGGCTGATTTTCTATTAATAAAAGTATGGTATATATAAGATCAGGCATTGCTATTAAGCTGTTCTGTCAATGAATTTATAGCCTATTCTAAATGGTAATGACATAGTGGAATGCAAAAGTTTAATAATGGAAAATATGTTTGGTTTGATGTTTCAGCCATGCCAGGAAATATGTGTTATTTATACAACTACATCTATGTGAAAATTAAAAATAGAAAAATAATGATAACAATGCAAAAAGAAATCCATCCAGTTAGTTTAAGATCAGGCTATCTGAAATACTTTTACAATATATCATGTACAAATAATCTGTCTGATATTTTCATTACTTTATCTGTTTCTGCATGATATGCATTACGATCCATGCACACAGATTATATAGTATGAGCAATATACTGCTGGAATATTATTTGGTTGTTTATATTTTTACACAAGTTTGTAGATTAGTTTTCTGGGGGGGGCAGAAATAGTCTTTCTGTCTATAGGATATAATTATATTTTGATTGCCACGGAAGAGGACACAGTTCAGCCCCAATGTTTCAATTAATAATGTACTGTCAGCTCTGAGGGATGATATTAAACTCCGTTGGATCAAGGATCATCTGCGCTTCTGATCTCCATTCATTTCCTCCTCTTTTTTTTTTTTTTACATAACAGATTCACTCTTTACTGTGTACTTAAAGGTAAAATACTGTATTCCTGCAAGCCTGATTATGTTGTGTTTTTTAAAGGCAGAAGTAGGTAGCTTGCCTTATTTGAGCAGATGTTAAGCTTTTTATATTATATTTCAATGTCTAACATTTTGCATATACCTTTTAATTGTTAATGTGTTAAGGCAATAAATTTTGTGTCTTAGGGGAGCTAAGAACAATTTTCCAACTTTCAATCTTTCCAGCCAATAGCTAGGAAATCCAAAATGCTTTATCTAACATGCTATTTAATGCATTTGCAATATATCTGTTTAATACTTGTTCTGTGTTTATATAAAATTCTTATCAAAAGAGAAAGCATAATAAAGATACATGTAGTTTTTGATAGCATTTAGCACCAACTTGAAATATACTACAAAAAAATTATCGGACCATTTTGGAATTGAATAGGATAATATTATTTAAAATCTATCAAGAGTTATTTGAAATAATGCTTACTTTTAAAAATGACTCCTCTTAGGTCTCTCAGCTCTGCAGTTTTTACTGAAAAATGGTTTCCCAGTAGCATACATATCCTATATCAGAGTAACTAAATTTATATTGTTATAAATTTTTGAAGTTGGATTCTTGAGATTTGAAATTAAATAACTACAGTTAACTGCATTAAATGTAGGGTTGAATTTGATCAAAAATAAGAAAAACATTTATGACAACCTCTGTAAATGCTTAAATACTTTAGTTGTGTTTGTGAGCATTAAATTGTATTATGAGGAGCCAACATTGACTATATAGGCTCCTGTGGGACAGCTTTGACTTTTGGGAGATTAAAAAATCTTGCATTAATAAAATTCTGCGAGTTTTTGATTTAGTAGATAGTGCTTTCAGAGTATGCAAAATAATTGTTAAGTGGGGTGTATATATATCTACATACACACATATATAATGTACATAATTACCTGTAGAAACTGTTTAACTTTAATGGGGCATTTCTTGATCATATAATAGGAAAACTAACAGCTTTAATTAAGATTTATGAAGCAGAGAGGTAATATATTCTGCTAAATTAGATAACTATTGGTGGGTAGTGTATTTTTTTTAGCAATTAAGGGCCCAATCCTGTGATCCCTTTTTCATTCAACCAATGCTTACTCATGCAAGTAGTTTCATTTACTTCAGTGGGCTACTCACATGAGTAAGGACTGTAATTTTATACACATGTTTTTATTATATCAAGTGGTACAATTAAAAAGAATTGCAGCTATTTGGTGGTTTTGTTGTTCTTAGCTGTTCATTTTTGTTCACCTGTTCCCCTGCTTCCCCAGCCCATTTTCTAGTATTTGGTAAGGAATGATCATCAAACATTATACAGGAGATTTGAAATGGAATCCCCACCTTGTATAATGTATATGATAACAAATGCTTACCCCTTACTTTTGATTTAGACAAGCTGCTGAGTCTGCAGTTGCAAGGCACATATGTAGGTACGTTATAGTCCCTGACCTCAAGCCCCCTTTCAAAGTAAATGTACCTTGTGGTGTGTGGGTGAGTATCTCCAGATGCAACCTGACACACAAACGGGCTGCTACACAACCTTTACGTGAGCTTGTAAGCAGAGTAAATGCTCTTGGGCCCTGGCAACTGTCCTCCAGCCATGGCCTCCAACTTCTATAGCAAGTAGGTTTGCAAAGGAACTACGGGACGAGGAAACCTTGTGTACAGCAAATGTAGTAGCCATTGCTCAACTGGATAACCTTCTTGATCATCAGAAGTGACGTGCAAAGGGCCTGCTCCTGAGGCTACTCAAAAATAGTCCTTTGTGGACAGCATCAGGCTCAGTCTGTACAAAACAGGTCATCCCAGTACATTATAGGCCCAATATTGCACGCGTTGTTGGATGCAAAATGAATCCAGGATAAGGTCTGACGTCTTTATATTGCACTTGTACAGAACTCCCTGAGCCCCACGGTCTGTGTATATATTGAACCATGCATTTAGATCCTTTCCTTGAAATCCTTGGACTCCTCTTAGCACTGTGGTTGTGATCACTATTTTCATGTCTTTGTATTCCATTCTATTACAAACGGATCTGCCGAGAGACATTTTGGGCACCAGTACATAATGTTTGCTGGGAATCCACCCTCTCTCCCATTTCACCCCAGTTACAAATGTTTTGAGGGCCCACCTGAGTCTGGGGCCTCAGTACAATTGTCCCTCCCTTCCACGTCAGTCCAGATTACACAGATGTTTATAGCAGGGATCAGCAATCTTTGGCATGCGGCCCATCAGGGAAATCCGCTGGCAGGCCGGGACCGTTTGTTTACCTGTAGCGCCGCAAGTTTGGCTGATCGCAGCCCCCATTGGCCTGGAACAGTGAACTGTGGCCATTGGGAGCTGTGATCAGCCGAACCTGCGGATGCTGCAGGTAAACAAACCGTCCCGGCCCACCAGCAGATTTCCCTGCCGGGCCGCGTGCCAAAGGTTGCCGATCCCTAGTTTATAGTGTCACAATGCAACTGGAGAGAAGTAATTTGTATAAGTAAACTTACATGACAGTTCAGCCATGTAGTCCATTTCTTCTACTAATTCTAGGTATTGTGAAATTTTTGTTTTGTTGTAAGTTGCTCTGGTACACAAATTTCCCTAAATAATTGCTGCCTCTGTTTAAACCTCAGCAGAAGGGCAAAGTGTTCCCAAACTACAACCCCAAATGCTAGCCTCAGACATCACATGCAGTCCCCACTGATGTCTATGGGAGCTGTGCATGCTCATCTGACAATATAATTCGTCATATAGGGCTTGACTCTTCCTTGTTTTATACCCTGATGTGCATCTATTTATACCTGTACAACATGGGTGTAAAATGCTACCATTGGTGTGACTGGGCAATTCTGAATTGGTAGCATTTTGCACTAATTTAGTAAAGGTGCAAATGGCTGAGTTGCAAGGCCTATAAAACAGGAAAATCACCATGGACTGATACATCTGGTTATTTGTACACTCCAGAGTGCTCTTCAGTATTATTATAACTATAACTAAAGTTGCCTAACAGTTTCCATTATAAGGCCCTGTTTTTATTTGCTTATTACTTTGTCAAACGATAACTGTTCAGGCTGATATTTTCCATGTCTGGTGTTTGCCTCACCGGTGCACTGAAAGTGGCAGGGGTCCTGTGGAAAAAATAATTATATGTGATCATATAAGTAAAGACTATCTATCATAATGCACACTCACAAGGGGGCCAAAATTAAGCTTGCATAGGCAACAATCGTCCCAGGTGTCTGGTAGGTTCCTGCTTGCGTGGAGCTGTTTTGATACAGCAGTCAGGAAAAGCAGTGGGGTAAGGTGCTGAGGGTGTGGGAAAAGGCAAGCATGGGAAGGACAAAGACTTTCCAGCAGGCCTAGTTGTTACTTGCTCCAGGCAAGACACTATCTGGTTCTGCTTCCTAGACTAAGAAATACTGTCTCCTTCACCACACCCGCTATGGATCCTGAGAGTTTCCTTTTGAATTGGCCAGTCCTTCAGATGTTTAACAATTCATGATTAGCCAGTATTTTAGGGGTCTAAGGTTAAAGAGATTTGCATTGTTGCCAACTCTCACACTATCAGGTGCTTTTCTTAAAGCCCCAGCTGCTGGAGTCAAATTGTTTCATGAGACGCTCAGCTTTCCTTCAAAAAAAGAAAGAAAAAAAGAAAGAAAAGGAACTTTCTGAATATCCTACTTGCAGAGTGAGGTTTGGAAACTTTACCTGCCTGTAGCCTAAGGTTCCAAAACCAGAGGGCAAAAAAAACCAACCCCAAATTTATTATCATCATATGATTTCTTTTAAGCCAATCTCATGGTATTTTGAGGCTTGACTCATAATTTTGAACTCTTGGAGTTAGCTCTTAACACTAGACCACACTGGCTATTCCTTTCATGCATTTGTTTAATGTGCATGAAGATGTCAGATCGTTGAGAGTTCACATATTAAATCAGCATGGCACTTGTTTGTAATGAATTTGCACTGTGATTCTGAAAAACATACAGACATTATGCTGAAAAGAAGGGCCATAGGAAGTGCATTTAAAAAACAAACAACCCCATAAAAACCAAAAACCCTAACCACCGAATAAATAGACTTTTTCTGGAGAACCCGAGTAAACAAATACAGAAAAATCACTTAGCTACAGGATGCATACATTACTTTCACCCCGAGGATGCAATAAGTTATCCGCTCTTAAAATTAAATCTGTATTTTTTTTTAAAGTCCATATTTTATGTATGATCACAAAGAATGCCCTCTTTGACTTGATCCTCATCTGCAATCATGCCCTTTCCTGAGAAGGGTCCATATGTGATGTGGAGAAAGTGGGTTTAATTAACTACGGAAAATGTACCTAAGGTGGAAACTGTGAGCTCTGGCAATGTTTCCATATAAAGTACATGAAAAGCACGTATAGATCAACCCTGACACTTTTTTTCCCATTAAAAAGGACAATTTAAGTCTCTCCCCCCACATCACTCTTCAAAATCCAAAAAGGCCCTTTTATACAGGATTCCCATCTGTTATAAACAGAAACAAGCTTATAAACAGAATCTCACATGAAATATATATATTTTTCAGATTCAGTCCTTTCCCCCACTCCCTCCAGAGCATAAGCAAATATGTCTCAGTTGTGCTCTCAAGAAGGAGTCCAGGTTTATAATAGGGAGGAGTCAAGAAAAAGGGTTACTCACAGATTCTGTGCTAAAATTCAATGTAGAAAATTTAAACAAACGAAAGTGAAACAAACCAAAAGGAAATGATCAGTGGAAAGCATTTAAGTTGCTGGAACCCTAGGGGAAGCCTTAATTTTCATGCCAATAATTTACAGTTACATGGATTTTATATTGTTTTATTATTTACTCTGTTGCTCAATAAAAGACGAGTGCTTACCATGGAAACTGCAGCAGTGTACAGAGTGTATATATTATCTGTAAGACATGCAATATACTCATGAATACAGAATGGACCTTATGGTATCTTTAGTTAAGTTTTCAAACCAAAGAAAGAAAAGTTTTCCTTTAACCAAATACATTGTTCCTAATTTTACTCTAGGCCTTGGCCCTGCAAATACTTACGCACATGGGTGGCTTTGCACTTGCGAATAGTCTCATGGGACTGACTGCTCCTGTGCAAAAAGTTGTGTATTTGCAAAAGTGTTTGCAGGGTTGGACTTTGATTTATAACAAATATTTAATTTTTTGAAGAATTCATCTGCTATGTATTTATTTGTTTGCCAATTCATGATGAACAATTATCATGAAAGGACAATGAAAGTTCTGGACAGAGTGGCGGAATGGTTGGTACCAGGAACAGTTGGAAAATATTTGATCTGTCCTTGCATTTCTGAAAAGCAAGGTGGGTAAGGTGATATCTTTGATTGGACCAACTTATGTGCATGGACAAGACAAGCTTTTGAGCTTACACAGAGCGCTTTTTCAGGTCTGGGAAAGGTACTCACAGTGTCACAGCTAAATACAAGGTGGAACAGATTGTATAAGATAACGAGTTAACATGCTGTAGTCTTGTTTTTACTGAAAGAATTTGATAAAAGATGGCAACTGACATAGCCAGGTGCTGTGATGACTGGGTAATATGTGGCTTTGCAGACCCAGTTATAAGAAGGATCACTTCCCAGACCAGTGGAGGGGAACATATCTCCATGAGGGCCTGATCCTGCTTCTGTTGAAGTCAATGGCAAAACTCCCATTGATCAGTGGGAGCAGAATCGGGCCCTAGTTGTCTTGTGGCAGGCTATGGTCCGTGTTTCTTTTTTTAAAGAAGTCCATTCAGGCAGATCCATGGAATAGAATTGGCCTTATCTGCAGTCTTCTCAGTTTGGGGCAAGATGCTGCGATGATTTTAAAATGAGGCAAATGATCGGTCCTATCAAAAATCTAAGCAAATCTCCACACCGTCTTTGTAAGGATGTGGGAGGTTTAAAAATAACTTTAAAAGGGGGACGGGGAGAAAAGATGGCTGGTGATTTTATCATATATAATCCTTCACTTAATCTCTGAATTAGCCCTCGTGTGAGCAAAAAGGGAAGTTCTCAAATTTGTGCCTGTAACTCCATTTTTTGAATGTAGATTGTAACCAAAAGAGAGGACACCATCGGATCAGTATGTAGAAATAGGCCTAGACCAATCTCCCTATATTCAGATGCCCCTGGGGAACAGATGCAGGGGTGCAGATTGCTAACTCTTATGTCAATTTAGGAGGTGAGCAGGGCTGGTGCATCTGCCACTAGCTAATATCCCCTGCTCTCTCTGCTAGATGAAGGCACAACAGCAGCCAGAAAGGGCTATAAAACTCTTAAGACTTCAATATTGGTCTCAAAGCCTCAGTCTGGGAGGATTCCTTGTCTCTGCCCTGTGGAATGTGCCAATGCCAAGTCCAGCTATTTAATTTAGCGTAGAAGAAATTTGAGTGGCGGTGGTGTAGATTTACTTCTTTATTCAGAAAAAGGAACGTATAATTGGGGACAACTTCTTTTAATGGATGAAGCCGTAGTTCTATTAAGCTGTAGAAGGTGATCACAAGCAAACTTTCATACAAGGTAACTTTATCTTGTCTCTGAGCAACAACAGCAACAAACCATTGTAACATCCTCACTATAGTGCAACTTAAAAGAATAGCCGCCTTTATCTGAGGCCAAGAACTCTGTTGTCTTGAAGGAACAGTATGTATTTGATAGATAATAGCCTCTGTGTTTGACTAGCACCAAAACACAATACTGCTTGCCTTAGTAAGTGACATGTCTTTCTTATTACGTGGGACAACATTTTGCAAATATGCCCCTGGGTGAGACACCATCAATAAACAGTGAACACACATTATGTTATAATCACAGCTTGTTTTGTAACTTCTCTTGGGTCATGGAGGAGAGGCTGCAAACAAAAAGATTGCTCTTATATACTGTCTGTATTTAGTTATATGGAGTTTTGCAACTGTCCATGGGACTAAGGGCAACATATTCAAACCTGGATGCTTAAAGAACAATTCATATTTAGACTTCAAACCTGCAAAGACTTACGCATGTGCTTCACTTTACACATTGTGAGTAGTCCCATTGATGCTATTGCATGTTGTTGTCACCATGCATGTTGTTGTTGTTCTGATTTATTACTTGCATTATCTTAGCGCCTTGGAGCCCCAGTCATGGAATAGGACTTTCGTTGTGTTAGGTGCTGTACGAACACAGAACAAAAAGACAGTCCCTGCCCCAAAGAGACTACAATCTAAGTATAAAATAAGAGACAGCAAAAGTTTTGTGGATGTTGACAGGGAGCTCCTCCCAAGTGTGAGGGCAGCGTAGAAGAAAACACAAAAGTGCTTGCTTGAAAATTTAACAAGTGGGTGATGGAATCCGATATCTTTGGCCAATTGGAGATGGTAATTGGCTTTTTGATATTGAATGGGAGATGATACATAGGATGGGGATAAGCTGTGAGTGGCCTTGAAAGTGAAGATAAGTAGATTATGTTTGATAGAGGAGATGCATAAGTCTGTGCAGCCACCTGAACAACTGGTTGTTTTTTCCTAAAATATATTTGGTGTGTATATATGGTCAATTATTTATACCATGTAGATTAAAGATTAATCCTGTGGGGGACTGAAAATCCCTGGGAGATTCCTAATGGAATAAGAAGCCTTTCACTAGAGCTGGCTGAGGGAGGGGAAAAAAAGGGATGGGGGGAATTGTTGAAAATTTTCCCATTTTTTCCTTCTTGTCAAAATTAATACTTTTGATTGGAATTTTTAAATTGGAAAATTATTGACCTTTCACCTCTCAGGTAGAGTGTGACTGAAATGATGTCCTCTGTGCAATGACTTGGTTGGCTCCATCCAGTTCTTATTGGATGTTATGTCTCACACAAAACCACTCCCGTTTTGGCACTAATTGGAACCAGTGATGAGCTGCCAAAATCTTAACAACCGGTTCCCTATAAAAAGTTCTGATTTAAGGGAGGGGAGCGGGGGAGTGGCCGGGGTGGGGGGACACATACCCGTAGGGCCGGGGGCCCCAGCAGGGCCTGGGGCAAATTGCTCCACTTCTCCCCCCAGCAGCCCTAGAGCTTGCAGCCTCCTCCCCCACTTACCTTGCCGGCAGCTCAAAGCAGCAGGACGACTCAGGAGCTCAGCTGAGCTGCCCAGCTGCTGGCTATGCTGCAGTTCTGCGGGGGAGTCTGGGGGGAGACATCCTCGTGGGGCCAGGGGCCCGGGGCAAATTGCCCCACTTGCTCTCCCCCCCGCAGTCCCGGAGCTTGCAGCCCCCTTTCCTTGCCAGCAGCCCAGAGCTCAGCTGAGCTGCCCAGCTGCTGGCCATGCTGCGGCTCTTCGTGGTGGGGGAAGCGTGGGAGGGCCTGGGGGAGACATCCTCGTGGGGCCAGGGGCCCCTGAAAGGCCCGAGCCAATTGCCCCACTTGCCCCCTCCCCTCCCCTCTGGCCAGCCCTGGAGCTTGCAGCAGGACCCCCCCAACACACCTTGCAGGGCCTCTCAAAAAGTGGCAGCAGGATGACTCCAGAGTTCAGCTGAGCTGCCCAGCTGATGCTGGTGGCTGGCCACGCTGCAGCTGGGGGGAAGCGGGGGAAGGGCCGGGGGAGCCTCAGCCTCCCCAGCTGGGAATCCTGGGAGCAACAGGATGGTCTGGCCTGCGGACCGGAGTTCTTTGCCCACCTCCTGGTCCTTTAACAACCGGTTCTCCACGGAGGTCTAATTTTAGCAACCGGTTCTTGGGAACCTGTGGGAACTGGCTCCAGCTCACCACTGATTGGAACCCTTGCTGGCAGTCTCCACAGAGAGCCTGTGGACTGAAGAGTTTTCTGTGCTTGCCTTCTATTCTATATAGGTTTTTCTACTGCTCTCTTCACCTGAGTATCTAAGTACCTTCCAGCAGTGCATTAAGCAACATGACTAACGTCTATTGCATGTTTTTTTCTCTCATCCTCTCCTCAGGGGTAGAAGTGTGTGGAGTGTTTTGTTTTGGATTTGTGCGTGTGTGATACATACTGTTGCTGCGTGTTCATGTGAAAGAAGGCCAGGGTGTGAAAATTGTTACCCCTTGGCTGTTGCCAGGACAGGTCTGAAGCATGTTGGCAGCACAGTGTGGGGGGAAGCTTACATAGCCACTGTCCCAGTATTGCCAACCCCAGCATTCAAAAATCTTGGGTCTGGCACTCAAAAATCATGAAATTGGTTTTAAAATCATAAGATTAAAAATACTGTGGGGTTCTTTTTATTTGCCTTTTTGTTGTTGAACTATTTGGGAGCACTTGGATTATACCTCCAAGCTTTTATCTCCAGTCATAAAGGCTAGAAATTTACTTAAAGAAAGCTGAGATTCTTCTGTATTCACATGACTCCAGGGGCCGAGGGTTTAAGAAAAAACACTAAACATTGCAAAACTCAGGACAAAATTTGCAGCACTGCTGTTTGCGCTGTGGATAAAGTAGAAGGCTTCAGTTTCCAGTACTTTTTCTAAGCATGACATTCACCACATTTAAAAATGGCAATCCAGGAAATTAGATTTATGTTATACTGGATTAATTAGGAAGACAATTCAAATTCTTTAATGATGGATGGTGAGCCAAGTTGGTGTCTAGGAACCAGGCTTCTTTAATGGGGCTCTGAGTGCTACGTGTTTTTGGTGTTTCACTAAAATGAAAATGTTCTGCAGAGGAGTGTTCCAAAGACATATGAAAGTTCCTACAGCAGTGAATGGGTTAAGCAGGAAAAGTACAGCAGCAGGGCAGCCACCCTCCCAACAAAACAGAAGGAGATGGTGAAAACACTGTAATTTTTTTGATTACCTAAAACTTGCAGTAGAAACAAATACGCCTGTCTAACTCCCTAGTACTTTACATAAAATTGTTATGCGTTCTGAATAGTAGCAGCGTGGGCCTCTTGACCTCACAAGAAGAGCTGTTACTATACATTTAACAAAAACAAGGTATTATGTATTAGCCTACACATTTTGCAATAGCTCCAGCAATTTAGTAACTATAGTCCAATTTAAACTATGCCTGGAGGCAACAAAAATTGAACAAAATGGCAGCTAATTTATAGAAGGTAGAGAGGAAATATTTGGGGGTCTATTCCTTCAGGCCATCTGATTCATATTATTGACTCATTTAGAAAACAGAAAGTGAGCAGAGACAAGTTTTTAAGGAGTTTGGTTTCACACAAATGACTTGCAATTGCAGCCCATTATTTTTATACTAAGACTTCATTAGTCATATCCCCGTCAAACCTGCAACCAGTGTCAAATGTTTTCAGAAAACACACCAGGACAGGTATGGAACTCATCAGCCTGTGTCAAAGGTCAGTCTCATTAAGGAGTCAAAATGAAAACTTTCAGTGTCTCCAACACATTGCACAGACTCTCCCCGACTTCTGAAATCCAGGGCCAGTTAAGCACCTCCTGCTCCCCAGACATTCAAATAAGATCAAGATGACAAGGCAAGAAAATGAATAGGAT
Organism: Mauremys mutica; assembly: GCF_020497125.1. Classification (NCBI taxonomy): domain Eukaryota; kingdom Metazoa; phylum Chordata; order Testudines; family Geoemydidae; genus Mauremys; species Mauremys mutica. The sequence continues at coordinate 88,727,578 of NC_059080.1, read as the reverse complement.
TCTTAACTGGCTATACTTTATAATATGGTAGTGATTGAAACAACCAGAAAGCTGTTTGCAATGTCTATAGTACCATTTCCTGAGGTTAAACATAACATCTTGAAATTAAGCAATTAGTTTTGTTTTTTTTTAAGGGATCTACTTGGGATTGTGAAGAGGCAAAAGTAATGTCTAACTAGGTAGGTGCTGACTAGGCAAACTAGACAGCATCTGATGCAAAAGAAATGTTTGTGCTAACTTTTTTCCCACCTGGGAGGTTGGGGTGAGATAGGAGAACTGCTACACAGGAGTTGTTAGGAACTGGTTGTCAAGCTGTGCTGTGACAGATGTGTTTTGAGGAATTTTGAGGCACACAGATAAGAATAACAAAAAGCCATTCACCAAAGCACAGTTACACAGGCTTAACCCGAAAAGGGGAAGAGAGAAAGTGTTAATACTCTTTCTATTTGTGTAACATTTGCTGTATTGCTGGAGCATGGTTCATTTTGGTCTGTAGATTGTCGCTAACAGAAACAAAGGCTGCTATATTGTCCCTTAAAAGTTACTCAGCACTTCTGGGATTCCCCTCACTCTCTTTCCTCTGACTGCAGTTAAGGGTACAACTGTGTCCTCATGGGACAGACAGTGTGCTATATCTTGTACAGGACTTGCTCATTTAAAAAATAATGTCCAGAGGGCATCATATAAAGTGTTAACAAATTCTTTTAGGACATTTTTTGCTAATCGTTTCTTTCAAGCCTTTATTGCTGTTAGACATAAATAGGCCCTTTGTGTCTTCAAACGGTTTGCAGCGAAAGAATAGATATGGTAGCTGCATTTTGATTCCTAGCTGTAATTTTATTTATTACAAGTATGTTTGTTTCCATTATATTTTGGGTGTGGATTTCCCCACCCCCATCTCACATCTTGATAGCTTTTGATAATCTTGAGTTGGCATATGCTGTACTAACTATTTATCTAGCTGTGATCTCCATATTGAACCTAGGGTGGCCAGAAAGTAAGTGTGAAAAATCGGGATGAGGGTGGGGGGTAATAGGAGCCTATATAAGAAAAAGACCCAAAAATCGGAACTGTCCCTATAAAATCGGGACATTTGGTCACCTTAATTGAACCTAATCTCAACACTGTTTGCCAGTATGTGGAGAGGATGTGCATAAACTTAAATACTGTGTACTAAAACGTGAGGGCTTGAAAGGAGATGTAGAAACCCTGGTACTATGAACCAAATGGGCTTTAAAAATGGAATGTGTGTCCTATATTCCATCCTTCGGTCAATAAACTATTCTGTTAGAATGTTTTCAGAAAGAGATGTGTGATCCAAGTACAGAAATAGGAGCCAGGAACTTCTGAATTCTATTTTTGACTATGATTTTAACTCCCTCTGATGCCAAATAATTTAATATACGTGCCTCAGTTTACCCAGTTGTAAAATGGGAATAATGATGCTAACGGTTGTGAGGTGTCATTAGTTAATACTGCAAAGCACTGTGCAGATGTAAGTGCTATTGTGATTGCCAAAAGAAAATTTCAAAATGCAGTGGTTATTTTTTGGTGATTTATGAATACAATCTATTGATTATTTTACAGGTCAGCTGGTAAACCCTGAACAATATAACTTTCATTTTGTGTAAATAATTAATTACAATTCCATGTTTGCTTCTCACATTAATTCATACATATGCATGATAAGTGAATACTTTCTTAAAAACTAACTGGAGGCAGATTTCAGAAAGAGGAAATAAACTGAAGTTAGCTTTTTGGAGCTGGTCATGGCTGCACTACTACCTGGTCTGTTGGTAGTTGACACATTTTACTGGGGACATTTGCTGAATGTGGGCATCTCTTAAACACAGAAAACAGATATGATGAGACCAAAAGATGAAATGATTTTGTTGGGATTCATCCAACCTATTTTCAAATTCCACAGAGGGAAGAGTTAAGAGGTGGCTGAGAGGGTCAAGACTCCTGGTTCTATTCTTGATTTGGTTGCTGTCTCTCTGTATGATTTTGAGCCAGTCCTGTCCTCAGTTTCCCTCTCTGTAAACTAGGGTTAATGTTGTTCACTTCTGCAAGTGCTTTGAGGTCCTTTGGTGAAAGCTGCTGTATAAGTACAAAGTAGTATTATTGTGAATACTAGATGCTGTAACTAGAAATCTTGACACTCTTACCTGATAAGATAACATTCAGTCCTGTGCAGTGAAAAGTATTAATTGACACTTATTACGTACTCTAAGCTCATACCAGGGAGTTATTTCCCCCTCCCTCCAAACTTATAATAGACAGGGGACACACACAGTTATGAAACTCCATTATGTTCATGTCTTTATCTACAAAGATAACAATGATTTACTTTGCCAGGGTCACGCTGTCTGTGCCCTCACCTGCCAGCCTTTTGGTCAGCAACTGATAAACCAGCACATCCTGATTGTGAATCTGTGATTGATGCACTTGGCCTAGAACTTCCCTCCTACCCATTCAGGAAACAGGAGGGCTGGAGAGATAGTGCTCAGTTTTCTTTCACAGTCCCTGCTTCCTAACTCTAATCACCTTCTGCTGTGGGAAAGAGATGAGATGCGGCCTAAAAAACAGATCATTGTCCGCCTCCTAGATTAATGCAGAGAAAGCAGTATTGTCTGTTGAATGGATAAACCTTCCTGCTGTCACTCAAAACCTAAATTCAACGCTACTTCATTTCTAAGAGGCTTATCTTCCTTGAATAGACCCTTGCAGCTCAAGTAAGAGGCGATGTAATGAAGCGTGTTTTTTTCTTAAGTGAGAAACCTGCTGTAAAGAAGGGGTGAAGACTGTGCAGCTGTTCTAAAGGGCCTTTGCAGACTCTTGAAATACTTGTCATTTATCTGGTCTTGCATGACATCAAATGATAGAAGATCAAGTTCAAAATCTGCCAGTGCAGCTTTAAGGGCTTCTTCATCTGTTAATTAAATAATGGTTGTTAACATACAATGTCGTGTGGCTGGGCTCATATTGTGTATAAATGAAAATAACAGTTTGTGATTTATTAATAAGCAGATAGTCTGCAGGAATTTTAGTAGTCTTGATCCAAATTCAATGGTTATTATTGATGCCTTAATATCTGGTTAGATGGATGAATAGCTAGACAGGTGGGTATTAGGCAGATGAATAAATTCACAGTGGCATGCTGAAATCATTGTAGAATATACCCCTTTTATGCTCTCTTGTAATTAATTCAGTGGTTTCCCACAAAACAGATTTTTTTTTGAAGATCACATACCCCACCACCACTGGTACAAATAATGTCATGTTTACTTTTCTTACATACAGTATGTTATAGTCAAGATTTAACCTATACTTTGGTATATTTTGGGACCACATACAGCAAATAGACACTGACTACTAAATGTCCCAGGGTCAAATCCTGAGCTTCTTACTCAGCCAAAGCATACATTGATGTCAAAGGGAGCTCTGAGAAATTGCTGAGAAGAAACTTTAGGATCTGGCCCTCAATAAGTAAGGAAAAGTTTGGGGATTTTTCTAGTATTTCTTTTGTGGGTGTAAAATGTCAGTTCTCTTTCTCTGTATCATAAACATATTCTATTTCTCTGAGTTCTGCAGTCAAAACCTGTCTAAAAATGCTAAGCTCATAAATACCCGTCTCTTTCATCACTGTCAGTGTAACCTCTTTAAAGACTCAGCTTGCCTGCATTGGATGAGGCCGTGCTGTTCATGCTACTAGAGCCAAGGAGCTAACTCTTGAAGTCGCCACTCAGTACTCACTGAGACACTGAAGCCAATGTGAGTTTACCTTTGCCGTGACTGAGTAGAAACTGTGATAGAACCTCAGGGTTCATCCACAAGTTTCTCAGCTTTTTTATTTTGAATGTCCTTGTTTTCTTTCCAAGGATCACCAATAAAAGCAAGGGGCCAAAATCAACATGGTGTAAACAACAGGCTGCACTTACTCCCTTTACATCAGGGCTGAATTTGGTTCAAGATGTTTGCAATACTACTCAACCAGGAAAATAAAAAGCTCAAGAAAGCAATGGCCAGGGTTAACTGCTTGGTGGTGATCAGCATGGGAAGACTTGACAAAGGAAGGGGGTGTTAAGGTGTTAGGTAGGATTTAAAGGAGAAGGAGGTTGCTTGTCGGACTTGGATTTTTATAGGCTGATCTGAGCATAAGAGGCAGCATGAAAGAGGACACAAAAGCAAGCACGAAAGGAGCAGCAAATATGAGACCCAATCCTGCTTCCATTGAAGTCCATGGCAAGTCTTAATGGGCAGCAGGTTTAAAACAAATAAAAGGAAGTTCTTCTTCACACAGTGCACAGTCAACTTGTGGAACTCCTTGCCTGGGGAGGTTGTGAAGGCTGGGACTATAACAGGGTTTAAAAGAGAACTGGAGGTTAAGTCCATTAATGGCTATTAGCCAGGATGGGTAAGGAATGGTGTCCCTAGCCTCTGTTTGTTTGTCAGAGGGTGGAGATGGATGGCAGGAGAGAGATCACTTAGACTCATAGACTTTAAGGTCAGAAGGGACCATTATGATCATCTAGTCTGACCTCCTGCACAATGCAGGCCACAGAATCTCACCCATCCACTCCTGTAGCAAACTCTTAGCCTATGTCTGAGTTACTGAAGTCCTCAAATTGTAGTTTGAAGACCTCAAGCTGCAGAGAATCCTCCAGCAAGTGACCCGTGCCCCATGCTGCAGAGGAAGGTGAAAAACCTCCAGGGCCTCTGCCAATCTGCCCTGGAGGAAAATTCCTTCCCGACCCCAAATATGGCGATCAGTTAAACCCTGAGCATGTGGACAAGACTCACCAGCCAGACACCCAGGAAAGAATTCTCTGTAGTAACTCAGACCCCATCCCATCTAACATCCCATCACAGACCACTGGGCATACTTACCTGCTGATAATCAAAGATCAATTGCCAAATTAATTGCCAAAATTAGGCTATCCCATCATACCATCCCCTCCATAAACTTATCAAGCTTAGTCTTAAAACCAGATATGTCTTTTGCCCCCACTACTCCCCTTGGAAGGCTGTTCCAGAACACTTGATCATTACCTGTTAGGTTCACTACCTCTGGGGCACCTGGCATTGGCCACTGTCGGTAGACAGGATACTGGGCTAGATGGACCTTTGGTCTGACCCAGTATGGCCGTTCTTATGTTCTTAAAGCTCCCACAAACTAGTCAGGATTCTCAGGGCTCCCTGCACATGTGCAGAGAGCCCCCACTTGCAAACAAAGGTGGTGATGGTGGGAAATGCAAAACAAATAATAATACATACATTCACACCACACGTCCACCTGAAAGAAAACATTACGCTTGTGACAGAAAACAATAAAAGGAAGGAAATTTGCAGTTAATGGTAAAACATACCATATGTCCACAAACACCTAGGCACAATGAGGCATCCCAATAACTACTTTATTGATGTGCCACATTTTGTCAAGATTCAAAAGGACAAATGGTCCATTTCACCCTGAACTGTGTATTTTCAGGCTGCTACTGTAGTTTTCTGTCCCTCTCACACACACACATACACACACATTCCTTCACTGCAGTTTTCAGCATGTTAACATGTCTCTATCAATCTGTCGCCATTGTGTGTTGCATATACTATTTTGGAGAAAGGAATGACCTGAGATTTATTTGACAAAGGTGTTTTTTCAGATATCTCAGGGAAAGGAAAACCACACCGGTGAGGAACAATGCTTTTAAATGGAGTGGTCGATGCTATCCTAGAAGTGCCATAGCCCTAAACTATGGTGCATGAGCTGGGGAGAGAAAATGTCATCACAAATCGTAACTGAGTCTTTCATCTTTACATGCTGGAGAGTTCTTCACAAATATAATGTTATATTTCTTGGATTAGTGGGCACTGACAGCCAAATTCCTTAGAATATGGAAAATTAACAAATGCCTTCGTTTTCTCTTTCATTCCAGTAGTTACACATTTTTTATGGGGAAGCCTTTTGGTGGTAAATGCCTTTTCTGTTAACTGTTTAGGGAGTCTAATGTGTTCTTTGTGTCTACAGATACTGACCTTTCACAGATTTTTTTCCCCTTAGTTGATGTCTCCGTCAGTAAGGAGACACCTGCATCCGTGCAATTCAGCCAAGGAGAGCAACACAGCTCTTCAGTATTTCCCCTTCTTTTCCAGCTGGATAGTACCCATGACACAAAACCTCAAAAATGTGCCAAAAGCCTTCAAGGTTCAGGCCAGAGGTGTTTGTGTAAGATTAAAAATGGGACAATCTAGCATCCACGTACAACTCATCCGTTTACACATGTCACTTGCTTTACAGTCTCTGATTAGCTCGTTAATAAGGATGCAGGAAGAAGTGCAATCAAGGTTTTATGATTCATCATTTCTGCTCCCTGTTTAGGAGACAATGTTAGTGCTCTTTGCCAATCTTAGAAGAGGCTTTTTGAGTACCTTAGGGACATGCTTTATTTAAAGATGCTCTGTGTTTTTGAAGGCTGATCCACCTTTCTAAATAATATGGAACTTCTTCAGTTAGTTTCTTTGAATTATATCTATTAACAATAAGTTTCTTTTTGCTATACGTACATTAAAACAGAACTTGCTCCCAGCCTATCTACAATTCTGTTTTCACTTAAAAGTTCTTTGTGAAGAAATAAATTGTGGATGGTACCAGGTATATTTTTCATAATATAAAAGCCAAGTGTAAGTTTTAATAAGTTAAAAAGGATGCATTCTCTTCTCGTGACCTTGATTTTTTAGCTATATTCTCTGCCACCCCTGCTTTGGAAGTATTATTCCTCATCCCATCCAATTACCATTTCTATCAGCTCTTCTGAAAGATTATGCTTTTTGGGTGTTCTTCTGTAGATGTCTTTCCAGTGGCTTCACTTGATGAATGTGACAAGTTTTGTGTTTTCTCCCTCCCCTCATTGAATTGAAAAGTTTTTTTGATAAAAACAGGCCAATAAGTGCCCAAAGGCAGTGTTTCAATGGCTGCTAAATCTTTCAAGGTTAGGACTTAACCTCCGTTCTCCCTAATTCAACTGCAACCTTCAGTCTGTAGCCAATCAAGAATATCAGATGATACTTAAACAATGAAGGATTTCTGATATTCAGGTACAGCCTCTGTTCAATAGGATTGCAAATTCTTTGTGTGAAGAAAGTCGGTTTTGCTCTAAAGTACTGTCACAAAAAGTGAAATTACCATTTGCTTGGAATGATGCCATTCATCATTGTCAGAATACTAAGCATTGTAAGTAGCTAGGCCTCTCCAAATTAATGCCTTGTTTTGCATCGGCTAAATTTCCCAAATCCTCGAGGATGGGTCATACAAAACTCATCTCACCATTTTAATTTATCAATCCAATATGAGTGCAGTGAAAGGGAGCTTCATTCAGTCTTAGCTCTTTTATTTACAGTCTAATTCTAAAAGAAAAGGAAATAAGATATGAAAATAAGTTGGAAAATAAGATAAATCTCTCAATGAAATCACAAGATCTACTCAGTCCTGTAGCAAAACCTCCATAATTCATTTGTAGGTCAGCTCAAGGGATTAGCTATGACGTATTTGGAAATTCATTTATTTTTATTTTATTTTGCTGTTTCTTATGCATAAGGGTAATGCTGTCCCCAAGGCTTTTCAGGTAGCCCTCAAATCTTGACAACATTTGCTGTCTCTGAGGCCTAAGCCAAAATTAATTTTCAAATAAACAGCATAAAAATGTATGGAGTTGTATAAATTTGAATACAAAATGCATTTGTTTTCTTTGCTTCCATACATACATACATACTGTCAGTTCAGCCAAAAACCATAATATGACATTGAAATTAATGACCATATGTACATCATGAAAGTCAAAAAAGTTTTCCTCTTAGTTTAGTAAAATAATGTATTTTTTTTTAATTTGCACTTTTTATGTACTCTATAAAATGTATGTAAGGGGAAAATACATATTAATTGTACTGCTTTTGGTAAGTACATTACAAACCAGTGTCCCTTCTTCTGGAGTATGAAAATAGATCAATGACAAGGTCCTGGATTGCTCTTCGTATTTGCAAGTGCATCTTGAAAAACGTAATGACATTTTCAGTGGAAATGAAATAATAAGCAACTTTATACCCGACAGTCTCTTTTATCAGGTGAGTAAAAATAGTGCTTGCACAGACAAGAACAGTACAGTGCATTCAATGACTGCTGAATCCAGCAGAAAATTAGATCAGAGGGGAGGAAAAAGAATAATTCAAAACAAATTCTAGTTTTTTCTAAAATAAAACAAAACAAAAATTCTGAAAACCAACATGGGGGTCATGCTATCACAAGAACTTAGGCAAACATTTTGCTAATGTTTAAATATGATACACAACTACATTCTTCTCTTGGTAATCAGTCAATCTGGGTGCAATCCTGCAAACTGCTGAGTGCCTTCAGTTCCTATTGACTTCACTGGGAGCTTAAGGCATTCAGTATCCCACATGGTCAGGCCCCTAAAGAGCTCAAAAATAAGTCCCTAGTACAGTTAAATTAAAACAATGTCTCTCTTCTGAATAGTTTTAAAACATCATTCCACAAGGGGGCTTCAGGCACACTTGTAATTTTTGTTGTCGTTCATGCATTCCTAAGTGCTGAGCCATGCCCGTGAGCTGACAGTCATTTTCACACCTGATCTCCATTTCTCTGCAAAATAGTGATTTCCAAATGTGAAAGGGTCAAGGTAAAGAGATTGCCCATCAAAGAGTAAGGTCAGTGCAGATGGCACTGTTACTTTGACATTGTGCTGTACCACAGTGCTACTGTATGCTTTGTCAGGATAGTTTTCTCCTAATTTTGTTACACATTTGAAAGGAACCAACACTGATCTGTAATATCAGCTTGCCTTTCTGTGTGTATTGTGAGGTAAAGGAGAAATATTAGATCAGATTCTCCTCTGTTTTATAGGTGAGTAGATCAAGAGTAATTCCTTTGAAGTCCATGGAGTTACACTGGTAGTTTCATTTAATCCACCAGTGAAATGCAGCTATGTTGAGACTTGGAGGTGAAATCTGCAGCTGTTGGGGAGAACACAATGGGCGGAATTCATCCCTGTCCCAAAGCCCCTTTACACTGGCTTAAGGGGACTCTAAAGCAGCCATAAGGCTCCCCAGGGAATACCTCCATCTCCCCACCAGATGCTAACCCCCCGTGTAGTGAGTAGGACCAGGACTTTCGTATACCTTGACTATTCCTATAGGGGCTGCTATCAGTCAGGCATGAAAGCTCTCCTAACCGTGCTGGGACTTATCCCAGGACGGGGGAGGCACAGTGGACTCCTCAGTCCCTATGCCATGCTCAGCACTGGCACAGGGGTAAATTCTCCCCAACAGCTTGCAAAAGGCTTTTTATTGCCCTTGTATTATGGCAGACCTGCTAAATTCAGCTCTCTCTCCATTCCTCTGATCATTTTAGTGACCACTTACCCCCTAGCGCCATAGCTGGCTGGGAGAAGCAGCCCGAGCCACCCAGGGGCTGTGGCAGGGCGGCCAGAAGCAGCAGCAGCAGCAGCGGGGCCATAGAGGGCGGGGCGCTGCTGTGCGGGGACCGCGTCCCGCTCTCTGGGCCTCCGCTCCCTCTGGGGCTGCCCTGCCCTGGCTCCTCAGCCCCCTGCCAGGGCGGTCTCCCTGGCTCTGCCCTCCTGGGTCCCGGCTGGTCCTGGAGGCAGGAGCCCCAGCTGGAGGGACCCTGGGCTGGGGCGGCAGGGGGTGGGATGGAAGGGAGAACCCAGCACTCGGGCGGCAGGGGGTGCAGGTGGGGGAGGGCACTGGTGGGAGGGGGGAGAGCCCAGGGCTGGGGTGGGGGGGCAGCCAAAATTTTTTTTGCTTGGGGCAGCAAAAGACCTAGAGCCGGCCCTGGGCTTGAGGACATCGATGGTGTAACCTTTTGTTTATATGTTCCCAATTAGTAATTTAAAAATAAACAATAAAACCAAACTGAATTCTTTAAGGTTTGAGGCTCCAGGGTGGTTACAGATAATTAATTTAGTGGAGGACTGTGAATGACACAATGGTGATAAATTTAAAAACTTTATTTCATATAAAATAATTAGTTAAGCAACCAGGCATTACAGTATAGCCCTGCATTTATACTCACATTCTAAGATGAAATGATGCATTTAGGGGTGATTGGTCCCTAAATGAGAAAAATGGTGATAATCCTTTCTCTAACAGGGCCTTGATGGTGGATGGGCATGCCTAATCTAAAATTAGTGTGCTACCCTTTTTATAATCAATTATAATAATGCCACTTAATTAATTAATATTAAATCTGCCTTTTACCAGATCTATCTTTCCACTATTATCATTACATATTTTCTATTTTCTCTTTGGCTATTTAAAATCAAGCATTGTCTTAATTAACATTTATGTAAATGCCATACCAATAACTACCAATACTGTTAGCATTTTCCAAAATGTTAACATTTTATCTAAAACATTCATAGAAACCAATGAGGACCAAAGCATGTTCACAACAACTTATCTTTAACTTGCTTTTGAGCTGTCTTTACTTCACTCATATTTTATCAGGCCTTGCTTGACTATTGTCAAGCCTATTTTTAGGAATACTTTGGGTCTACTTACATTTTAACACATTTCTATATAAACATAAGCAAGCAACACCTCTATAGGCTACAGTAGGGGTAGGCAAGTGGAGAGAAGCTTGAACAGTGCTATGCCTGGTTTGTGGAGAGCAGACTTTGGCCTCCAGAGCTGGCCATCTAGCTTCCATTGACGTCGATTCACTGAGGGCCTGCGCTTCCTCATGAAGTCAGTGGAAAGTTCCCCATCGACTTCAATGGCAGGAGTAGAACCTTACACAAATGGGAGGAAGGGACAAATATCACATCTACATCTGCAAATAAGGCATCTCCCTTCTAATCTCAGTCCCCTCCTCACTGACTTGCAGGGGCCTGCAAAGTTGCGTAGAATAGAGCTTTAATAGCTTAGTAACAAAAGTTATTTATTTTTAAAAAAGCCTCTTTCAGTAGCGTGACATACAGCCTCAGTTCTGGAGCACAGCAAGTTTCAGGATTGAATGTCCCAACTTAGTGCCAGCTCCATTTTTTAAATAAACGTCTGTGAAATATTTCTAACCAAAAAAATACTCATTTAATCACTGTATCTTTTTTGCTTATTGTCACCATTAAGATAATGTATGTGCAGTAGAGAAAGACATCTCAAGTAGTTTGCCGTAAAATATATTGGCTGGAACTTCTGAAAAAACTTAAGGTACCGAGGGCCCCAACAATGTAATTGGCTGCCTGTATCATGAAAATTACACATATTTTATGTAATTTGCCCATCTCTGTGAAATAACAAAAGGATCTTGGGTGTCTGTCAAACATTCCTTTTCTCAGCCTGGGCCTTTCTGTTGTATATATCCAAATTGTCAGTGTATTGAAGGCACGCTCTTACCTTTCTGTGGAAATTTTCTCTTAAAAGGACACAGTAGTTTAACCCTTTCAAAGCTGTTTGCCTTTTTCTTTTAGAAACTATTGTTAAGTCTTTGAGGGAAAAACTGTGGGGCAGATCCTCAGGTGATGTAAATCGATATAGATCCACTGATTTCAATGCTATGCTGATTTATACCAGATGAGGATTTAGTCCCTTCTCTTCAGGAAATCATGTTCAATTTAATGCAGCCACTGATTCAAACTAATGTGATATGATCTCCATTCCTGTCAGAAGCAGAGGAAAAAAACCAACAAAGCACATTTGAAATTTCAGAAACTCTCTGACTTACATATATGAGAGCAATTTTCATAATTCAGAGTTATTCATGTTAATCTTTTGAAGGAAGACAGTCTGAGAACTGACCCAACCTCCTTTCCTTTCATTCTATCCTAAAAACACCTGCAACTCTCAGCAGAGTAATCTATGAGTTGCTGTGTCTGTTGTCCACTTATTGTCCTGTCTAGTGCACTCCACAGTGGAACTAATCAACTGCCTTGAATGAAGCACTGCTTGCAAGCTGAATTCCTTAAAGCTCCTGAAGTATTCAGCAATGAGGAGAAATCTTTTAGTATGATTTGCTCCACATTCCAAACTCACTTATAGAAAGAAAATAGATGATTAACAGGTTGAGAGAGACAGATTTAGAACTGGTTTGGCCTGCCCTGAGTTCCTTCTCCTGTCCCCCATGCTAATAAAATGTTTGGATCCCCTGCACCCAGCCATCTTCCATTTGGTTTATTAACCTTAATGAACAAATCTGCTACTTTAATCATAGGTGAACAGAAAAGGTCACTCGCCACTCTGACAAATTGCTGATGCATTTACACTACAACATTTGTGATGCAATCACAAATAGCACCGTTGACCTTTTTTTCCCCTTCAGTGAAGTGCCAGTGTGTTTTGTGGCACCTCCTATTGTGACCATTACCTGTGGAGTCTGGGTTGTCTGCCAAGGAGCACCCTCTGTAGTAACAAAGGGATAATCATTTCCATTTGGAAAAGATTAGCTGTTGTAATTTTGCCCTGTTTCAAGGTAGAGAAGCAGGGCACTTTCTAAGCAGTCAACAACTTGGTCCTGGGGCATAATGCAGAGAAGGTGTAAAACATAAGCATACATTTTAGCCATTTAAGAATATTACAAGAACCAAAGAAATGCATTCTCCACCACAAAGAACAATCAGAGTGAAGCTGGTCTTCACAAGGAGAGGACTGTATGTATATATATTGCTTGTAAATGTCACACTTGAAAGTCACATTTCTGGCCAGTAATGGGTTGTAGATATTAACAAAAAGGGTACAAAATGAAAAAGTATCTTCAGAATTAAAAGCTAGCCCACAAAAGACGCTACTTAAGAAGAATCAATGACAAAATGATGCGGCAATGATGGAGCTCGGTCGGAATCCAGTCGACCCAAGTGATGGTACAACCCTCTGCAATCCACAATGAAGTTTCAATGTGGTTCTCTGACGACTGTCTAGGATGTTCTGTGACACACTTTGAAGGCCAAATTTCAGCTCTTTTGGTAACCAATGTCAAACTCCCTTTGACTTCACTGGGACTAGGTTTTTGCCTTTACTGTTGAATATAGAAGTGGAGATGGTCTCTCTCTAAAATGTATCCATCAGGAAAGCTGATTAATGTATTAAGAGCTCTCTTGGGAGTTATGTTTTATGACTTACTGAGAAAGAGATGTATTTGTATTTGGTACGGAAGGATACAAAAAAGGAAACCAGTTAAGAAAACATTTCCAGAACTGTGTGGCTGTATTTACCTAGTTACAAGATCATACTTGGTAGACCTGGTTATTACCATCCAAATGAGGTGCAGTAAAACACTGCACTAGTCAGCAGAGACAGTGAGTGCTTTACATTCTCTTACTTTTGTAATGTGAATTAAACTCCAGACACTTAGAACCAAATTTGCAAAGGGGCCGCAAATCATATTAATAAAGGCCGTTTTGCTCCTGCAATTACTTGTATGCTCAGGTTTGATGTGCACTCTCAAAGTTTTTGTTGATTTTGTTGTTGGTTTTTTTTTTTTTTTGCATGCAGAAAAATGTGCATGCACAATTTTGGAAGCTGCTCCTATGAGTTTGACCTTGAACATTTCTAAAGTTTTCTGCTTTTTTTGTTGCATGCAGGTAGCTCTGATACATAGACATGTGGAAAAGAAACAGGTTAAAGGGCACTGTACACCCTGCGGTATTCCCATCTCCAGCTGTGAGCTTTATGGACATTTGTCTTATGGAAAATCTGTAACTTTGAAAATTAAATCAGAATGATGTGGGCCCGATTTTTCAGAAGTGCCGAGCATCCAAAACTCCATGTGAAGTCAGCTGGAGCTGTGGATGCTCAGCGTTCCTGCACACCAGACTTTGTGCACATACAGACAGCCTAACTGGCTTCCTCCTTGTTTTGTCTAAACCATGAGTTTGGGTCACATCCCAGATGTGCTAACTAGTGTTGAGATACCAAGTGGAAGGATTCTACCGTATGAGTTTAATAAACTGGGGAGTTGTCACGCTGATTTTCTTTATGCTACAACAACAGATGAAATCTCTTATATTTCACACACCTCTGCTTTGACAGGAGTTTAGAATTTGTCAGAAGAAACCCTTACAGAAACTTTTTCAAAGTCCTTGATTAGGCCTTTGAATCCTACTGAGTTTGGCTAATAGCTGGAAAGGTAGAGCTCCATGTTACAGGAGTCTACTTGAACTTGGAAAAAGCATAGATGACAGATGACTGGCTGCTCCGACACAAATGTGAAGGACTAAATAAGTTTGAGATCATCAGCCCATTCATTTTTTTCCTTTTATTTTTCGTATTTGTTTTATGTGGTGAACTAATAAGAAACAAAGAAAAATCTGTTGAATGACTAGTCATAGTTTATTGGAGCAGGAAAATAAGCCATTCAGATCCACTTCCCGATTTGCTGTGAGTGGAAGAATCATTCATTGTGGTGAATCATAGCAAGTAGAACTGCCTGAAATTACTATTTTCTGAAGTTTAAATTACCACCAGCATGCATGGAATAAACAAAGGTATTTGTTCAGTTGTTTTAAAAATGACACATTTTCTTTATTTGTTATTTTAAATGTGCTCTAGTAGGACCAGCTCATGACTTTACTTCATGATATCTGAGACTTAAGAATGTTTCTGCCTTTTCTTTGACTAACTGTTTGATTTCCAGGTTAAAATGATGTCAGAGCAGATGAAGAGAAGCATTTGCTTTCATCTTTAAAGTCAAAATAGTGAGATGAGGTTTGAGCCATAACTTTTCAATGATTGAAATATTCTTTCCTTTTATTTTTTCCTGTTTTTTTCCATCTGACCTACCTTTTGATGTCTTCACACTTGTGTTCACAACAACAATATTGGTTAATGGTAAAAATGTGCCTGATTCTGATTTATATCATCTGGGCATGTACCACTGCAAGTATCTTGAAAACTCTACTCCTACTACCTCCTTATCTGAGAGAGGAATTAGACCAAATTATTTATCTGAGGGCCACATTACTGTAGATCTTTCTAAGTAGTCTACTCATTACCCTACAGCACAAGCTATGGTTTTGGAGGGCAGTGAAGCAGGAGGTGACACCCCTATAATGAATTTGTCAGCCAGTCTTGTTCCTCTCCGAGGCCTGGTACCAGGAGATAGGTGGCTCTTTACAACAAAAATATAGCTTCTGAAAGTCAGCTAGTTGGGCTGGCATAGGAGTGGGAATAAAACTTGGGGTCGCACAGATTTAACAGCAAATCATTAAATTTGTTCAGCACAGCAGTAGGTTACAACTGTTCTTGCTCCAGCATGTTACAATTGTACCCCTGTCATTTCATATCATTCTCTAGGTCCCCAAGGGCAGAAGTGTAGCATATATTCTCTTCTAGAGTAAAGCATTCATGCTCCCACTGTCTGCCAAGTTCAGCCCTGGCATAAACAGGTGCCACCTCTGATGAAGCCAGTCTTCTGTGGTGGCTCACATAAGTAATCAATTTGGCTTTCCCTTTCTTTCACCGGACAGACCATCTAATTGGATATAGGCAGCAGGGGATGTTGGAATTTCTTTTTTCCATTAAAAGGGCCATATCCTCCAAGTCTGTAGAATCATTATCCTTTGATAAAATTCAAAAAATTATTCTGCTTGTATTTTAATTGCTGAAAATATAGAAGCCAAAAAAGTACTTAGAGAGAGGAGACATGAAACTCGAGTTACTATCAGCTTCAAAAATCACATTTGTGTTTCAAAATCTGGGCCTACAGTAGTTGTAAGTAAAACCTAAGATTACTGTTAAGGACAGAAGTAAACAGATTTTTATTTTTTTTAAATTATTTTTTCCACTCAGATTCTCCCTTGTAGAAAATATCCTTATAAATATCTGCCAGGAAGCTGAAAAATATTTAGACTTTACTTTAAAAAGTAAAGAAAAAATTTGCTGTATCTCCCACTCAGTGTTGCTGTAAAAAGTCAAAGTGACCAGATCCTCAGCTGATGTAGCTCCACTGTAGCCAATAAAACTGATTTACATTAGCTGATGCTCTGGCCCTGAGCCTCTAATTTGACAGATCAGGTGTGAGGAAAGGCATTCATAATCAATGCCAATTGGGGAATCTAAATGAACACAATTTATTATTTTTTCTTCATAGAATTTTACCAGCATTATGAGGAGAATTTTGCTTTGTTCAGAACTACAGCACTTATTATAGTGTTTTTAAATGATCAGTCCAGAGTTTGAAATAATACATAGTGCTTTCATGGTTTTTGGTATGTTCAAAGTGCTTCTCATGTATTCAGGAATCTTTGCTATAGCCCCATCTCTAACTCTTTGTTCATTCTAAAGTCTTTGTTCATTCGTTCTGCTTGTAAATTCTCTGGCAAAGACTGTCTCTTCATCTGTGTTAGTACAAGCACCCATCAAAATAAGGACTCAGTTCTGGTTGGCACTTTGGGTGTCAATGTAACATAAATGTTTATTACTTAATCAGTGGGTAATGTAAGTATATTGGGCCAGATTCTCAGACAATATAAATTGGTATGGTTCCATTAAAGTCAATGGAGCTTCGCTGATTTTAGCCACTTGAGAATCTAGCCCTCTATTTCCATTTGGCAGATTGGCGCGCTCAGACACTGACAGGTTGGCTCAGCAAGGCTTGTGGGTACCTGACACTTCTGAAAACCAGTCTTCATATTTAGGTGCCTGGGTTGCGTACCCAAGTTTAAAATTGTTGGCTTAGGGTTTAGGCTTAGAACTTTGAAGTGCCTGGCTCTTAGCCCAGGGCGTACTCCCTTAAGCCATCCTGTCTCTCTCTCTTACTCTTGGACTGCTCAGCAATGGCAAGGTTTAAACTGATGTCTAATGTTGGCTCCGTTACCCAGTGAGTTTGTATGCCAGCTCAAGGGTATCAAGTTGACAGATGTCTTATTTTTGGACTATCACATTCACCAGGGACCGCTGCTATGAAGAATGACCTCCCTTACCTCATTCACCTTGTTTATTGTTCCTGCCTTAGTGTCTCATGCAAGGGTCAATCATGCTGTGGAGCAGCGGTCTCACTAAGATGTTTTTGTTAGCATTTGAACCACAGCAGTGACTGGCACCTGTATGATGTAAAACTATGACCCAGACTAACACATCAGGAAATTCAAGTTGAAGATGGACATGTTGTCCTGGGATCACCCCTACCACGTCTAGGTATGGTATGGCAGCACATGTGGTATGAAATACCATGTGCCAACTGGCGATTTGTGCAATGTCTGGGCGCAGTGTGATGCACTAAGGATGGAATATGAACCATAAATCTTTCTGGTGTTCTTACTCATTCATTTTGTCCCTACCTTAATAGTTTATACAAGTTTTGGGCGTTAATTGACTTTAAGTGGGAAGTCTAATAAAAATGTGTAATATAAAGACACTGACATTCAGTAGGTTCTTTTGAGCCTTTGCAATGTACCAGAGAGCAAGCAATGGTCTGGTCATAGGACTAGGAGTTCCTGAGCTTAATTTCTGGCCCTGACACTTACTCTCTCTGGCCATGGGAAAGTCCCTTAGCCACTCTGCCTCTGTTCCCCTATATGTTAAAGATAGGTAATATTTAGTTACATACCTCACAGCAGTGTGTCAGGATGAATTCTTCAGACCTAAATCCTCCTTCCAAAGAAGGGGCCATTGAAGGCCCTGCATGCATGAGATCGGTCACAGCAGGAAAGTGCATGCCCTCTGTGTCATGAAGCACAACTCTGCTGCAGCCTCAGTAGCAGCATGTAGGTATGTGGGGTTTGACCTATGGATCTCTTACTACATTGATCCACTGGTCAAATATAACTATGTGCTGAGTCCATTCATACTCATTGCATAATGAATCCATGTGCTGCATGAGAGGAGGGACTAAGGAAGTTAAATCTCCCAGGGAGATATGGCAACTGTGGATTGGCTCTACACTTCCCTGCACCAGCGCAGATGGCAGCGTACCAGGGGAAGGGCATATGATAGGAATGCTGTTTTTCTTCTCTTGGGAGTTCTACTAGTTGAGAGCAGCTTTAGTTTATGACCTGGTGTAATTGAGCTAGGTTGACCAGACAGTAAGTGTGAAAAATCAGGATGGGGTGGGAAAAAGTCCCCAAAATCAGGACTGTCCCATTAAAATCGGGACATCTGGTCACCCTAAATGTAGCATGCATGTGTGAGAGAACTGCTCTCTAATTACTGGCCCACAGAGAAGATAAGGGACCCGCTATTACTACCTGCTAAGGGAGAACTCCTTTAGCTTAAATAATAGAGGCCTGTGTTTTTGGAGCAGAAAGACTGCGGTTCTTTTTCCAGCTCCCCAAGGAGCGTTCGTGTGTTTATCTTCAGCGAGTGGATTTCTTTTTACACAGGGATATGCAGAAGTGCTAGAGGCAGAGGGTGCAATGGGAATGTATTATTTCTTGGCCACCCTTGCCACTCCTTCTCTTTTGTGAGCTCCACCCATTTTTTTGGCCGGCATTCCTTCTGTATGATTTTATAAGTGAGAAGTTTTTCTTTAAAAATGTATTAAAAAGAGTCTGAAATCAATCATTCCACACCAAAGTTTTGTTTAAAATTCCAAGAGAGATTATAAAGGGTAGTCTTGAAATTAGAGTCCTATGTTAAATTAAAATATTGATTACTACGGTAAGAAAAATCCCATGTATGTTCTTTTTGGTTAAAAATTGTAAAATTATGCAAATCACATTAATTTTTAAATCTTCCAAATTTGTAACTGTGTTCCAACACCTAAGGCTTTTAAATCTCTTTTGTCCTCTTATCAATGTAGACTTTTTTTTTTGTTTGACAAAGTCTACACATGCTACATCTAATATTTGTAAGCTTTAATTAAGCAAGTTACTCCAGATTTAGGGTTAAAATGGCTTGGCAGTTTGATGGGAAAAGAATGATGTCACAAACAATCTACCCTTAGTGCAAACAGTCCTCACCCATGAGAACAGTCTCCTTGTTTTCAAAAGTGTTTGCAGGCTTGGTCCCTTGGTTGGGGTTAGACTTTTTGATTTTAGGCACATCCTGAACAAGGGCTGGTGAAATAAAATGCATTGCCCCAGGAGGCATTGTGACTCCTCCATTCTTTTGAATCATAATTGCCCCGCTACTTGCTCCTGTGGGGGGAAGGGAGAGTAATTTATCGTTGGCCTATATCAGCTACAGACAAATCAGCTACTCTGGCCGGTGAGGTGAGTCAAAATTTCATCCCTTCCATTCCCACTCACTGACCACCTGCTCCAGGAAGGGAGTAAGTGGTAAATAGCCCTGTTTACTCCCAGGTCCAGGAAGTTCACAGAGAGGTATGAAGTGTGTAGTGTCCAGAGATTACTCAGTGCTTAAGATGCTTTCAAGAGATCTATGTTATTCTGTGTCTGGTTCCAATTGGCTGTAGACAACAAGTTGAGCCTCACAGTGCCTTGCCCAGATTGTCAAGGAATGCACAGTCCCCAGGAACACAAAGGGAGTTCTTACCCCCATTGTGCAGGTACACAGACCATGTCACAGTCTAACCCTTGGACTGTATTAAAAAGCCCCATGGATCTAAAGGTTCAATCAGTCCAATTGAACTGGCTGAGAATTCAGCCAGTTGAGTGACATGCCTTCTTCAGGATTAATATGATGCTGACTCAGGATCTCAAGATGGAATTGGAACCAAGTATCCTTGGTGATTCCTCTCCGTTATTTTTCCATATTGTTTCTGTAAGCTGCAAGAGCTTCTTTTATGTCTAAAAGGGTTAATTCTAATGGCATGTGGGGAAGGGGAAATTTGTATTCCTGATACACATAATTGAATAATAACAGTTTATTAGAAATTGCTAAATATGAAAGACATGTAGAATATGCCAAAATAACATTGGGCACAACTGAGAACCTCTCAGTCTCACTGGAGAACAGTTACTGACATGAGTAGGCCTATTCAAGTCAATGGGAGCCATGCGTGTAATTGAGAAGAGAACATGACCCCCTGCCATACATTATAAGCTCTTTGGGTAGGAACTTTTCATTATGTGGGTATAGCAAGCACCTAATGTGAGGGGGGATTTTGGATACTACCACAGTGTAATAATAAAATATTTGTGGACTTTTTACCCTCCTTGAAAAACTGTTCCGTAATGTATATGGTTGGTAGAATGAAAACTGACCACAGTGGTACTACTCATGTGAGTAAGTGCTCATCAGTGGGAGTAGGTGCTGGCAATCTTAGCCCCATATTTATTAATAATGTAGATCTTGATTTATTTTTTTTAAATAAAGATAATTTTTTCAAAGCAACATAATGGCTGAAATGTTGGCCTCATTTAAGTCAATGAGTTTTGCTACTGATTTCATTAGTGCCAGGATTTTTATGTTTGAGCAAAGATTCAGCTGTAATTATTAGGTCAAACTTCCTCTGCTGTATAAAGCCCCACAGATAACAAAGCCATTGCACCATGTAGCACGATACACATTTATGGATTATATACACCCACGTTATCTTACATCCCAAGTAACCCAGATTGTCAGTAGACAATTATGGTTTTTGCTTGGTTTATTTTGATTGGCCTGGTCTCAGCTTTCCATAGTGCTACTGTGTTTGTAAAAACAGATCATTAATGATAACAACAGATGACATGTGTCTGAAATATTGGGTGGATGAGCGAGTTAGATTTTTGTCTGCACTGTGACAGCACATTTGCCAGTTTGTCACTAGGTTGAGAGAGCTGCAAGATTA
Organism: Mauremys mutica; assembly: GCF_020497125.1. NCBI lineage: Eukaryota > Metazoa > Chordata > Testudines > Geoemydidae > Mauremys > Mauremys mutica. The sequence goes on along the minus strand of NC_059080.1, from coordinate 88,706,883 downwards.
GGACCTCATTGTGGGAATGATTGCACAACACTTGTTGCAATAAAGCATCTTCACACTTTAGCGGATGAAATCTGGACTCCTAGACACAAACTGTTAAGAAATAATCATAACAATTAGCTAATGTGTCAACAATTAGCACTTTCCATCAACCTGCATTGAATGGAGCCTCTTCTTATCCACATGCAGACAAAAATGCAGTGATGTAGTAAAGAAAAGCACGGAAGCTGGCTGCCCCAGTCCCTTGCTGTAGCCAACAAAATCCCCTGGGTATTGTTTACAATGATTATTCTTCCATTATGATGTTATTGCATAGGCCAGGGGTGGTAGCTAGACTGAAAATAAGCTTCTTTTTCTTTTTTCTTTTTTTTTCAAAAACTCTTGGCTGCTCTTACAAAAGTACAACAGAAACAACTGCTGTGAAAAGGTCAGCCAGTAACAGTACTTTAGTGTTTAACTGGTGAATATTTCAAAAAAGTATTTCTAATATTTTACCATTTGGAAGTTTTTCAGTACATCTCAGGTCCAGCACGACTCAATCATTGTAAGATTTCCATGGTCTCTGGTGGGATTTCTTTACAATGGATGTATTATAGTCTGTTACCATATCTACCACACGTTGGGCAAAATTTGTTTTAATGTCCTTTTATATGGTATGATACTGCCAGTTATAAAAAAACCAAAAACTATTTTTGTAAAGTATAGATCCATAGGTAAATACCAAAGTGAGCTGAAATATGTCTTCAAAACAATGTTGGAACTACTCTTAGACCTACAGTAGATTTTTCAGAGACGGAGAATTCCACTTAGGAGGAGGATAGATTCTTCCTATGGGGGAGGAATAGCTCAGTGGTTTGAGCATTGGCCTGCTAAACCCAGAATTGTGAGTTCAGTCCTTGAGGGGGCCATTTGGGGATTGGTCCTGCTTTGAGCAGGGGGTTGGACTAGATGACCTTCTGAGGTCCCTAATAATCTATGATTCTCCTAGGAAATTTCTTTCTGGAATGTTTAATGTAATACATAGGGTCTCTAAAATGCTAATGTCAGACAAACATAAAGTACACTAGGTTTGATGAAGGTTTCTCTGGTTAACTATGTAGCTGGAGCTAAAGTGAAACCAGCTTAAAAACAAGCAGTGCAGTTTTAAAAGTAACACATTGCCTGACTGGAAGCCAATGCAAGTGATTTAAAACAAGATTATGAGCACCATCTAATCTGATTCAGAACCTTGGTAGCAGAGTCTGGACCATGTGTTCATGTTTACAAATGATCTGGAGGACCCATAAGCAAGGGATTATAATAATAAAAACAGAAAGGCACAGGTAGGTGAATGAGCATGTCTACACAAGTAAAGGACAGAAATTAACAGATTTTAGCAATTTTTCTAAATTAAAACACACACTATTTTTACATATGATATGGGAGGGGAGAAAGGACAATCTTGTAGTTCAGTCATGCAAGTGGAGTCTCTTCCCAGCTCTTCTAAAATCTTCCTATGGGACCTTGTGCAAGCCAACAAACCTTAATGTGCCTCAGTTTCCTCTTCCTTAAAAAGGATTATAATAATACCTACCCTCCTAACCCTTCCTCCTCCTCCTCCCATAGTCTCATATTAATTAATGTTTGTGAAGTGCTTTGAGATCCTTGGATGGAAGGTGTTATAAATGTTCCAAGTATTATTAATATTGGGAAATGTAGTCATTAAAGGTATGAGAGGTACTCTTATATTGGGCTGTGTAAGTAGGAGTAGGAGCATTGCCAGCAGATCGAGGAAGTGATTATTCCCCTCTGTTCGGCACTGGTGAGGCCACATCTGGAGTATTGCATCTGGTTTTGTGCCCCCCCCCCACTACAGAAAGGATGTGGACAAATTGGAAAGAGTCCAGTGGAGGGCAACGAAAATGGTTAAGGGGCTGGAGCACATGACTTGTGAGGAGAGGCTGAAGGAACTGGGCTTATTTAGTCTGCAGAAGAGAAGAGTGACTGGGGGATTTGGTAGCAGCCTTCAACTACCTGAAGGAGTGTTCCAAAGAGGATGGAGCTTGGCTGTTCTCAGTGGCGTCAGATGACAGAACAAGGAGCAATGGTTTCAAGTTGCAGTGGGGGAGGTCTAGGTTGGATATTAGGAAAAACTATTTCACTAGGAGGGTGGTGAAGCACTGGAATGGGTTACCTAGGAAAGTGGTGGAATCTCCATCCTTAGAGGTTTTTAAGGCCCAGCTTGACAAAACCCTGGCTGGGATGATTTATTTGGGGTTGGTCCTGCTTTCAGCAGGTGGTTGGACTATATGACCTCCTGAGGTCTCTTACAAACCTAATCTTCTATGATTCTATGAGAGAGATCAAGTAATAAAAAAAAAATTCTGTACAAATAAATGAGTAAGCAGAATGTCATTGCCAAAGAAAATGAACAGAACTACAACTGCATTCTTGTGACTGTTGCCACATTAACAGCTCAGCATTAAGGCCCTGATTTAGTAAAACACTTAAGCATGTGCTTACATCACATGGACATTTGAAAGAACTGTTGTTGACTTTATTGGGACTCAAGCATCTGCTTAAAGTTAATTATATACTTAAAGGCTTTGCTGAAACCGTACGGGCTTAAACATGTGCTTAAAGTTAAACAGGTGCTTAAGTGCTTTGCTGAATCAGGTCCTAAAACTCAATCCAACACCCACTGAAGTCAATGGAAAAACTCCCACTGATTTCAATGGGAAGTGGCTTAGGTCCTAAGAGAGAACCAAGGCTTGGATACCAGTTGTTTATGTCTATGAAACAATTACATGATGCAGAAGCATCTGAAGGAGTTTTGCGAATTGGTTATTGAATACATTAGTGTATCAGCAGCAGCATAGACTCAGACAATGCCTGCTCCCTGCATCAGAATTTTAAAATGGTTTGATTATATGTCAAAAACAAAATGGAACAAGACAGAAGCCTGTGGGGTACTGCAGGTAACAACTGTGGGCCTAATCCATCCCTGGGTAACTCTGTTTTACACTAGTGTAACTCTTTTCCCCCAGCAGACAAGTGGAATTATTCAAAGGCAAACCAGGTCTTGTTATCCAAAGTTGAAGGTTACAAGTCTAATACAAATAATATATGATTTAAAATGACATATGTGAACTATAGTAATTCAGCTTGTCAGCTCCATGTATGATGCAAGGTAGGCAAAAAGAATACTGTGGTCAAATGTAAGACGCTGCCCCAAAATATCCAAAGAATGAAGGTAGGCATAGTTTTCGGGTCATGTAATAGTGACAACAACTTAGGCTGCTTCCCTGCTGTCCACTCTGAACCCTAAATGCTACTTTTGTAATGAGGACTTTTTGGATAAACTAACCAATAATTGCTCAGCAACAACAAGTATACTCAAAATGCTTTGCTCGCCCTGTTAAGTGTGACATGTAACTAAAATCAGAAACACCACTAAAACACAAGGATGATTCCTTCAACCTTTGTATGAAAATACCACTGGAACTGAGGAGCCCTGTGTTCAGTTCCCGGCTCCGTCACAAGCTTCCTGTCTGATTTTTGGTAAGTCACTTAATCTCTCTGTGCCTCAGAGCCACATCTGCTAAATGGGGTAATAACTTTCCTTTCTCTCACCCTTTCTCTGTTTTCTCTATGTAGATTGTAAGCTCTTTGGGGAAGGGACTGTCATTTACTATGTCATGTACAGTGCCCAGCACAAATGGGACCCTGATCTCACATGTGACTCTAGGTGCTATTGTAACGCATGTAATATTTTTTTTTAAAAAATTTTTTGTAAGAGTCCCCAAAGGCATACCACAATTAGTAATAAAAGCAGCACTAAACACCAACTCCAGATAACTACAATTAACAAATATAATGGACCTGGGACCTCATAATCCAGCAGAAGAGACCATAATGCCAATCAAATCCTCCATTTCCATAGAAGCCAGTTACGAGAAAAGGTTTCCCCAAAATAAGGTTGAAATCTGACTTGGGGATCATAATGTCAGGATGCTGAAGATAGGCAGTTGAAGGCTGTCTCTCAAGGTCATAGTTTTAAATTTAAAACGTAGTATTTCATTTTTTTCTGTCTGTCCAATATCCTAATTAGGGCCCTGTGTGAAATAGAGTGCAGTCATGAATATGTTGGCTCAAAAAGTCATTGAGATACATAGTGTTCTACACCCCTCTCAAAGCCCACATTCAAAATATTGAACCGCTGTCTCTGTCTTCCGAGATAAGGCAGAATGGACAGTGCAACCTGGAGAACCTTCGACACTGAGGCCAGATGTTCGCCTGAAAAGCACATATGGGCTAAAGAAAACTGATAATTTGTTCTGTGATCAAGAGAATCTCTGCACCATTGCAGGTTCTTCCAACTTTATCATGGGTCTTGCTGTTATTTGGTGGTTTTCTTAAAATCCCAACTCTAAGAATCATGTTAGGTGATAATCTCATCTTGCATTTTAATGAAAAAGTATGTTTCTAGCCCTCATGGTTGCAAAGAAAACCTGAAAAATGTGAACTCCAAAGGCTCCAATACCAGAAGGCAAATAAAAAGAACCCCAAATGTATTATGTTTTAAAAATCTCATTATTTTGGAGCTACTTTTATAGTGGATCTTGACGCATGGTTTTGAAATGCCTGGGGTTGGCAATACTGCCTTTATTCAATAAGAGAGATGTTCATCCCTGTGCAGGGGGTCTGCCTATTAGGAATCAGGAACTGGAGCATAGCCAGTCTCTGGGCATCCTAACAAATGCAGCTGGCTGGCAGTAGGTTGCCTTATTGGTTGGAAGAGTGAGCAGACTGGCTCGTAAACCCAGCAGCATTAGCAGTTCAGCGGCTGCTCAAAGGATTTGCCCGTGCTTATGATAGCACCTGTGCTTCCTTGTTCCTAGCTGTGTTCTTGCCTTGGAACCACCTTTGCTATTGCCTCATCTTGCTCTAGGTAAACTGGTCCTGACCCTTGGCTTCAATTCCTGACTTCTGCTCTGACCGTTGGCTCTGGCTTTTAGCCCTGGTTCTGACCCTTGACTGTGACTGCTGACGCCTGACTCCTGCGCTAACCACTAAGTATGAGTACCCATGTCCAGGTCATTGACACTGCCCAATACTCTTTGAGCTACTTAACCTGCTCAACGTGGGACTGTGATGGGCTACAGTGGTTCAAAGGGCATTGTGTGGGCCCTGTGCAGCGGGCTGAATTTCACCCCAGGTCATAAAGGTGGCCAAGGAGGATGTGTATGTTTATATTGTTCAGATATAGTTAAATCATTCACCAGGAGTCCAGAGAATATCGTGAAAGGTCTCACTTGTACATAGATGAACTAACATTTCTGATGGACAAAGATGATCAACAGAAACTGAAATCTACCCCATATATATTTGTATCATAAATCAGTATGAAGGCAGAAAAATAAAAAGTCACAGAAATATAGACATTTGATGCAGCCATACAAAAATAAACTGGTGGGATTCAGGGAATGGCAAATAATGCTCAAAATGCAGAAACTAGAGCAAAAATAACACAAACCAAGTGTTCAGAATAAGCAAACTCAGAAAGGGTCTACATTTTCATAGAGCAGGCTGCACTATAAATTGTAGCAATGCCACCATTGTGACGTGAAGCCCGAGGGAAGAGACTGTTATAAAAATGATAAATCACAGCCATTGTGCCAGGTCTCAGTCAGACAAAGAAAGTTGATTCCATTATCAGACAGATATATAATCACTTACTAATAAAGTCGCATCCATGTCCCAGTAGCTTTTAAACACTGGCTAAGCCCCATAATCAAATCTTTTCTTTGATAGCATTTTAGGGGTCACATGAATAGATTAATAGATTACAAGGCCAGAAGCAGCCACTGTTAGCATCTAGTCTGCTCTCCTGCATAACACTGGTCATGGGACTTTCCTGAATTAATTCCAGATTGAACTAGAGCATGTCTTTTAGAAAAGCATCCATTCTCGATTTAAAGATTTCCAGTGATGGAGAATCCACCACAGCTCTTGGTAAATTGTTCTAATGGGCAATTACCTTCACTATTAAATATTTGAACCTTATTTCTAATCTAAATTTGTCTCGCTTCAACTTCCAGCTATTGGATCTCATTATCCTTTATGTGCTAGACTGAAGAGCCCCTCCTACTATCAAATTTCTGTTCCCCTAGTCACCCCTTAAGTCTCTTTGATAAGCTAAATCAACAGAGGTCCTTGAGTCTTTCACTATAAGGCATGTTTTTCCATCCTTTTAATCAATCTTTTGGCTCTTCTCTGAATCCTTTCCAATTTTTCAACCTCCTTCTTGAGGTGTGGACACCAGAACTGGACACATTATTACAGTAGCAGGCACACCAGTGCCAAATACAGAGGCAAAATAATCTCTCTAATCCTTCTTGAGATTCCCCTATTTAAATATCTGAGGATTATATTAGCCCCTTTGGCCACAGTGTTGTACTTGAAGCTCATGTTCAGCTCATTATCCGCCATGACTCCAAAATCATTTTCAGAGCCACTGCTTCTCAGGATAGAGCCCCACACCCTGTAAGTATGGCTTACATTCTCTATTCCTACATGTATGACTTAATATTTGGCTGTACTGAAACACATATTTGCTTGCGCCCAGCTTATCAAGCAATACATATTGTTCTGTATCAGTGACCTGTCCCCTTCATAATTTACCACTCCTTCATCTTTTTGACATCTGAAGCCTTGACTCATAATTAATTTATGTTTTCTTCCAGGTCATTGATAAAAAATGCTAACTAGTAAAGGGCCAAGAATGAATTCCTATGGGACCCCACTAGAAACACACCCGTTTGATGACGATTCCCCGTTTACAGTTACATTTTGAGACTTATCTGTTAGCCACTTTTTTAATCCATGTAATGTGTGGCAAGTTTTTTTGTGTTGTTCTAATTTCTTAATTAAAATGTTGTGCAGTACCAAGTCAAATGCCTTACAGAAGTCTAAAGCTATTACATCAACACTATTACCTTTATCATTCCCTATTATGGGGGATGGATAGCTCAGTGGTTTGAGCATTCACCTGCTAAACCCAGGGTTGTTAATTCAGTCCTTGAGGGGGCCACTTAGGGATCTGGGGCAAAATCAGTACTTGGTCCTGCTAGTGAAGGAAGGGGGCTGGACTCAATGACCTTTCAGGGTCCCTTCCAGTTCTACAAGATAAGTATATCTCCATATATTAACCAAACTTGTAATCTCATAAGTTAGTTTGCTATGATCTGTTTTCCTGGATTTATCCTTTTCCCCCATTTAAAATACTGGAACAACATTAGCTTTCTTCTATAAACTTCTTCACTGTTCCAAGACTTATTGAAAATCAACATTAACTGTCCAGCGAACACCTTGACCAGTTCTTTTAAAACTCTTGGATGCTGATTTAAAAATGTCTAACTTTAGAAGATACTGTTTAATGTCATCCTGAATTACAGTTGGAATGGAAAGTATTTCATGGTTATCCTATGATATAAATAAAATCCCCTGGCTTTTCCTCAAATACAGAACAGAAATATTTATTGAACACTTCTGTCTTTTCTGCATTGTTACTGTTAATTCAATTATTTTTATCTAGTAATAGAGCAATACCGTTGCCAGGATTCCTTTTTGTTCCTAATACACTCAAAACCCCCTCCTTCTTATTGTCCTGGATTCTTGTGGCCATAGGTTACTCATGGTGTCCTTTTGCTCCTCTTATCAATTCTCTACAATTCCTAGTGTCTATTTTATATTCATTGCTATTAGCTTCCTCTTCTCCCCATCCATGTTACCATGTATTTTTGTTTGTTTGTTTATTTACAGATGCTTTCACCTCCCCTCTAAGCCAAGTTGTTTTTTTAACCAGTGCAGCCTTCTCTCTCAATTGTGGGATTGTGGCTTTTTGGTCATCAAGTAAAATGCTCTTAAATAGTTCCCATTTATCATTCACATTTTTTTTGTTGAAATTCATTCCCCCATCTGATTTGACTCATAATTGTTTTCAGCTTTGTGAAATTGGCCCTTTTAAAGCACCGTGTGTGTGTGTGTATGTGTGTATAATTATTGGTTGGGACTTTATTCTGTTTGCAAATAACAAATGTAAACAAATCATCATCACATGAAATTGAGACAGAGAGCTGGAAATCATCAGCATACTGGAAAAAACATAGCCCATGTCTTCTTATTAAACCTCCCAGTGGTCCCATATAGCTATAGATGGATGAAGGTAATTATGAATGGTTGTATAGATGGATGTGGCTAGATTATGGTTATTGGTTCCAAATCTTGCTGCTATTCTCACATTCTCAGTCATTTCCTTTCTGCCAGTAAGTTGATCCAGGATGAATCCTGGTTAGAATTTCTGCTTTCTGGCTCATTCTGTTGTCTTGTAAGTAACTTAGATATCTGCAGGGTAACAGATATGGCAAAACAGGCATCAGAGTGATTCATGCATAATTAAAGTCTGTACTCAGTAAGCTCCCCTCCAGTCCTGATGGTCTGCATCCCTTGTGACCTTACCCCCAAAATATCACTGCCACATGCTTTGTCAAATTTTAACTTGCTGGCATTGAAAATACTTTATGACAAATTCTGCCACTCTTCCACCATTGGATCTCACGGTTCTGATTAAAACATATGCCCTGATTCTGCTCTTACTTACACTGGCATAAATCTGGAGAAATTATGCTGAAGTTAATGAAGAGACGATGGAGTAAAATGACTGTATCTGAGAGCAGAATCTGTCCCATGCTTCTTTTCTTTCTTTTCTTTTCTTTTTCTGGATAGTTGGTTGGTGAACTTGTACCACGTTATATGCTAGGGTGGCTGTTGTCATTTAAGGCGCCCTTGTGTGCTATATTCAAAAGTCAAAAACAATTCCTTGCAATCCTTGATTAAAGCTTAACTATGTGATGCTCTTAAACACCATTATGGTTTCCACAGTTGAGTTCGCCATTTGGAGTAAGGCTGGGTGACATTTTTCAGCCAAAACTTTTTTGGATGAAAAATGTAGATTTGGTTTGATTGAAATTTTTTGTGAATTTATGTCAAATTTGGTGAATTGCTTTGGTGAAAAAATAAAAAAGTTAAATCTTAAAAAATCGAAACTTTTCATTAAAATATTTTCAAAATGAAATAATTTTCAATTCAAAATGACTTTTCATTTAGTAACTTTCTTTATTTTTTTTAAAGGCTCAAAATTAAAACAAAATGTTTTTGTTTTGGGTCAAACAAAAACATTTTGTTCAATGTTAAACAATATTTTTGGTTTTTTTTTACTTCTTGGGTCACCAAAAATTTTGAAAAATTTTCCATTCAGGTTGACCCAAAAGTAGTTTCTAAAAAATTATTCCGAACTGCCATGGACCTGAAAAATCAGTTATTTGCACAGCTCTCATTTGCACATATGTAAATAACATGACGTTAAATGGGGAAATAGCATAAGGAAACAGTTTGTGTTATTATTTCCATTCTAACTGCCCATATCATCGAATTTCAGGGTAACAAATATCAAAATGTATATGAAAGTCCTTTTTATGGTGTATTTTGGAAACCTGAATCTGCTTCCAAATAGTCAATCTAAAGGAGGCATATGATTAGGTAGTGAGTTATTTGTCAATATGAAATATTTTAAAATTATGCTTTAGTACCAAATTTGAATAGACATTGGGAAACAGTATTGATAAGTTTGCTGATTCTGTTCTGTGATGGGCTGTTTTCTGGTAATTAAACAGTTCTCTGTTTTATAAGAATTAATGAAAATGAGCGTGGTAGGAAGGGTTAGTTCTGTCTGTTTCTATTAGTTTCTTAAGATTTGCTGACCCTGAATAATTAAATGTTTTTGATCACTCCATTTATATTGCTTGAAATTGAAGTGATTCTGATCCTTCAGCAAACTTGAATCGCAGCATGGAACATAATGAAAGGCGCCAAAAGATGAAACATTTCAATTTTGTGGTTCACATCTGTCTGTCCTGGGACCAGATGACCATTATAATATATTTAGAGCACTTGAAAGCTACTAAAGATTCAAAGTCAAAATTAGAGCAATAGCCTGTCACATGGGAGAGAAATGTGTGGCCTATTGGTCTGAGCACAAGACTGGGAGCAAGGACTCCCAAATCCCTTTCTCAGTCTAAAGCGATTTTAATATATTGTTGAATTGGGGGGCACCAGATCATTAGACACTTTTAATACAAAATGAATGAGTTCAGTTTGGAGGTTCTCGGACACATGGTACTGTGGCTGGAGGTGGTCAAAAAATTTTTCCTGAGAAAATTTTGATGGGGGGAATAATTTTCCCAAATTATAGAATATATATATATAGAATATATTTCCATAGAAATTTTCAGTTTTTTTAGCAGGAATTCAAATATCAAAACATTTTGGCCCCAAATCAAAAAATGACCAAAATATTTTGATTTTTGGCCCAATATTGCCAAAAAATCAATATTTTCCGTGGAAAGCAGACACTTTTCCTGAAATAATTTTTTTAGTAGAAAACCCAGATTTTAATCAAGAAACAGTTTTGGCGGAAATTTTTCAGCCAGCCCTATATTGGCTTTGTGTGTATGAGGGAGTGATGTTGCCCTCCATTGGCAAGACCCACACAGAGGATATGGGACCCATTGCTCCAGTTAAAGGAATTCACCTTCATCTCAATTATTAAAAAACTGGTTTTGTAGCTGAAGGTGAAGGGTTGTAGACCAAACTTCCTCTGTGTGCGTGTGATTTCTATAATAAGTATTTCAGTTTCTGTAGCAAATAGATTTATTATTATCCCTCAAGATTTTTTCTTTAAGCAAATAGCTTTCACAACATAAAGATCTTTAAGCCTAGAAAGGGGAAAGCTACTGTCTAAAATTTATCCCCATGAGTCACCAATGAATCCTGAGCATGAAATGAGTCTGTAGGTTTAGGTAGTGAGGAGTATTGTTAAACCCTCTATCCTTGCGTTCTAGGTGCTCAAATGCCATTGTTCTCCTTTGATTTTCCTTAAAATTCTTGCAGTGCCTGCAAGTGCTTTCTTCTGGAGGTCACTATTTATGATGTCTTGCACTTCTATTCTGGAGCTGCTCGTTCATGCTGTTATGGAGGCTAATAATCACTGGGATCATCTTTGTTCCAGTTGACCATAATCATTCTACTTCGTAGCAGAGTTCTTCATACTTTGCTATCTTCTCTTGTTTCTTTTTTTACGTTTCTGTCTGTTGGTATGGCAATATCAATTAACATGGTCTTGTTTGCCTTCTTTTCTACAACATCTGTGTCCGGGGCTCTTTGCCTTCACCATTCCATCTGTGACAACTACCAGATCCCATAAAATCTTAGCCTCTACAGAGCTTTCAATTCAGTGGTTGTAGTACCACATGGTTCGTTTAAATCCATACTTGCCACAGAGGTTCCAATGCAGACACTTGGTGATCTCATTGTGCCTCTTCATATATTGTCTCCCAGCCAGGCTCCTGCAGGTTCTTAGCATATATTCCACCGCTTCTTCCTTTTGGGAACACATTCTGCTGTTCAGGGAGCAATTCTATTGGTCAGTTTTGTTTCTAACATAATTAAGCCTTAAGAACTTCTCTCGTGCACTCATAATGAGGCTCTCCATCTCTCTTTTGAAGTATCCTTCTACAAGCCATGAGTTTGTTAAGCTTCAGTCACCAGTGGGTTTGATCTCTCTCCTCCACTGTCCGAGCATTGATTTTTATATAAATCTTTCAAATCTTTCTTTATTTGCTTTCTCCTTTCTTTTATGCTTTCTTGGGCTGGGATGCATGCTTGGCCCTTGCTTGTTATCACGACCAGATGATCTTTTACTCTGGCTGACTCCTCATGTATTCTGATGTTATGTTCTTCACTCTCAACTGCTTCCTCCACAGATAGCAAGTATTTTCCTCCATCATAATGTCAGATGTAAATGTGGTCCACGTCTTGATTGATATTCCTTACTCTGTGCATTATTGGGAGATTTCTTGTTTCAGTGTCAAACTCTTTCTTCTCCTATTGATTCTACTGGATCACTCCACAGCAAACTATACTCCTGGTATCGCCCACATATTAATGGCTTGGATGAGATTCTTCAAGTTGAGTTTGGTCCTTAGAGTAGTTCTTATTCTGGTGTAATATACTTTCCTCACTTCTTCTTTGGTTTGCTTATATTGTAACTCTGACAGTTCCCTGACTCCAGAGTAATTTTAGAGGCCATGCCGAGAAAGATCTTCGGTAGTACCTTTCACTTGTGTGCCATCTGATTGTACCAATCCACCCCTCTTTAAAATGCTGATGCTTATTTAGCCAAACCAACTCACCAGACTTTTCTACAGGTGTCGTCAATCGCTGTATCTCCTTTTGTGACTGACCGTATAGTTTCAGATCATCCATGTATAAGATATCGTTAACTGGATATTTATTTATTTATTTATGTAGATTGTGGTAACAGCTAGAAGCCAAGGTCCCATTGTGCTAGGTGCTGTCCAAAGATACAACGAAGAGACAGTCCATGCCCCAAAGAGCTTACAATCCAAGTTTAAGATGAGCGATAACTGGTAGAAATGACAGACAGGGAGAGCACAAGGGAATAGGGAGACAATTATGAACAATGGAATAAATAGTAGTCACAGCCCACCAACTGCTCAGCCAAATACTTGAAGGAATTGATGTTTCCTTTAACTGCTTCTGAAAAACATACATTTGAGTGTAGTGGGAGGCATTTTTGATTATTTAGAGTGGAATTCTGTTCAGGAAAATGACTTTAAAAATATCAGGAGCTTTGATATTTATTGTCAATTTATTACAGTGCCCCAGATAATCCTCTTGCTAACCTGCCTCCCCCAAATCCTCACTCCAGCCTTGTTTTTAGTGGCATGATCATAGCTGTCAGGAATTGCTTATGTGTGCAGGGTGGTAAATACCTCTTTTGCAGACCCACCCAAACAGCCTAAAGCTGCCATAAGTGCTAATAACATCACACATGCAAACTGAAAGTCCAGACCGCCTTGTGCCTCCCTGGAATGCAAGGAAAGAAAGCAATACACATCATAACTATAGGTTTCCAAAACCTTCATTCACCTTTGGCACAATACAACCACTGTAGAAGAAGACATTAGGAACAAAGAATAAAGCTTGAAGCTTCAAGAACAGGCTGCCAGAATTAGTAAGAAAAACATCAAAATCATGCCATTAAAAACAGATGGGGATTCTATAAAGCATTGAAAAGAAAATGTTTAATTATGAGCCTTATGCAAAACTCATCAAAGTTGGATTAATATTATAGTGCTGTTGCTGTGTAGGGTTTAAGTAGTCCACGGTGAAACATTAATCTTTCATGCCTTTAAAAATAATGTTTTCCTTTTGTTGATGACAAATTCCATCTTTTCACTGTTGAAATCCTATGTCCAGATTAACAGCATCTAACATAATGAAATCAAAAAGTAGAGGCAACATGGATAAGTTTAAAAAAACCACAAAACTTCACAAGTTGACTTTGGGGCAGGGACTATCTTTTGTTCTGTGTCTGTATAGTGCCTAATGTAATGGGATCCTGAACCTGGACTGGGGCTCCCTACAAGCTGCAATAGTACAAATAATGAATAATAATAATGATAGTCCACATTGCTGTATTTTTCTGATATTTAAGGGTTAGGGGAGTCTCTCTACTCAAAATAATTCTTGTATGTCTTGGAAAAAGTATTGCTGCTGTATTTTCACAATATTCCTGTGACGGGGTGTCTACCCCCCACAAATGGTGGAAGGGTTAATGTGGGCCTGGGAAGCCAGTTAACCAGCCTGGTTGCATCTAGAGGCTGGACCAGGCCTAACTAATGAAGAAACCTAGTTGGGGAGTGGTTGGGTGGTGCTATAAACAGAGGAAGTTTGAAGCAGAACAGGACTGCCGGGGGAAATTCTGCAGTCACTCTTCTGATAGCAGGGAGTGAAGAGAGACTGGTAGGGAACAGGAAAGCTCTTGCAGGGTGAAGAGAAAGCCCACGGAAAGTCTTGGTAGGAAGAAGTCTAGGGAGGTGGCAGTAAATCGTCTAGCAGAGTGAACCCTGACTGCCTGTGCTAGGGTCCCTGGACTGGCACCCGGTGTACAGGGTGGGCCTAAGTTGTCCTGCCAGCCAGTGCCATGGTGGCGAGAAGCCCCTGGGAGGGGACATGGGCTACTAGAAACCTTGAGCAAAGAGGTAATAATGACTGGGCCCAGAACTGAAGGTGGCAAACTGAATGGAGGGATCGGACACTCATTTTTGCTAGATTTTCTATTACCCCAGAAGGGGCGGGACTACTGTGTGACTGGCTGGAGGGCTGAGTCACAAGAAACCACTTCAGGGTCAGAGGAGCTGTTGGCAGGGGGCCCTAGATGATGAGAATTAGGGGGTGGACGGAAGCCTGATTATCTTACACTTGCCTGTTGGTGGCCCTTTCGGCTACAGCCCCACCTTTTCCCCTTTGTGTGTCACTTTCATTCTCCAGGCATATTTACCAGTGTGCAACTTTCCACCATCATTTGTACCACCTCTGAATTTGGCTTGTAGCTTATGATTTGTGGACAGATTTGTTGTTCAAAGCCATGAATGTCAAAATATTTCCTGTCGTGTCAGGCTGAACATCAGTGAAAAGAGTAAATTCTTCACCAGGGTTGTGACTTTTTCATGTTTATCCTTTGGGATATGATCCCGGCCCCACTGAGCTCAATGGGAATTTTGCCACTAGCTTCAATAGCATTAAGGTTGGGCCCTTGTATTAAGTCATCTAGCCATTTATTTAGTTGTTGAAAGTGATAACACTGTCAGATCTTTAACGATTTCTGGAAAGTGGTAAACAGCTATAAGGGTGAATTCTGGTCATTTATATTAGTGGCTCTCAACCTTTCCAGACTACTGTACCCCTTTCAGGAATCTGACTTGTCTTGTGTACCCCACAGTGACACCTCACTTAAAAACTACTTGTTTACAAAATCAGTCATAAAAATACAAAAGTGTCACAGCGCACTATAACTGAAAAATTGCTGACTTTCTCATTTGTATCATATAATTATAAAATAAATCAATTGGAATATAAATATTGCACTTATATTTCAGTGTATAGCAGGGGTCGGCAACCTTTCAGAAGTGGTGTGCCGAGTCTTCATTTATTCACTCTTATTTACGGTTTCGCATGCCAGTAATACATTTTAACGTTTTTAGAAGGTCTCTTTCTATAAGTCTATAATATATAACTAACCTATTGTTGTATGTAAAGTAAATAAGGTTTTTAAAATGTTTAAGAAGCTTCATTTAAAATTAAATTAAAATGCAGAGCCCCTCCGGACCAGTGGCCAGGACCTGGGCAGTGTGAGTGCCACTGAAAATCAGCTCGCTTGCCGCCTTTGGCACGCGTTCCATAGGTTGCCTACCCCTGGTATAGTACATAAAGCAGTATAAACAAGCCATTGTCTGTATGAAATTTTAGTTTGTACTGACTTCGCTAGTGCTTTTTATGTAGCCTGTTGTAAAACTAGGCAAATATCTAGATGAGTTGATGTACCCCCTGGAAGACATGTGTACCCCCAGAGCTATGTGTACCCATGAAAACCACTGATTTATATAAATGGATACCCCAAAGTGAAATCTCTCCTCCTCAGAAATAGGATGATGACTTAATGCAGATTGTTCAGTTGACTTGACTGGGAATAAGGCAAGAAGGATTTGACCCAACATTCTTTCCCCAGTTTCTCCTTGACATCCAGTGATGTTATCACTGTTCCTAGTGCACTATTATGCTTACTCTCCATATCCATGGAGTTGCATATCATTTCAATATTTGCAGCCCACTCATTTTTTATTCTGCATTAAAGTTTGCCCACATTGATAAAAATCCAGCTATTTATACAATGAACAACTTGTTCATGAAGCGACAGCCTATGCAGCATTCTGGTAATACAATAGGATCAATTTAATTACTTATTTTTATCTTAAAGAACTGTGTTACCTTGAATCACTGGAAACACCAAATGCAGGTTCTTCCTTTAAAGAAAATATCAGCAGTGACTGCTAAGATAGATTTAAGACATTCATTACAAAAATTTTGTCCCGGGCTTTAAGAATAATGCACTCTCAGTACAGAGAAATGGTTGTTCTGAACACTGGACATTTTTTTTTGTTATTTACAATATGTTTCAAGATTGAGAATTACCATGAAAGATTTACTTATATTGCAGTTCATGTAAAATTTAAAATCAATAAAGTAAATAAATTTAGCTTGTCTGCTTGAATCGATTTCCTACTATGCTAACACAATCCTGTAATATTGTACGTCCTTATCTCCAATGTCATCCTTCAGTGATAATTTTCAGGACTGCATTTCTGCTATGTTATCATGTCCTCTGCAACATACTGTACCTCTGAGTCATTTATGATTTCAATATTTCAAGCCCAGTTCATGAATACAATATTCCTTCTGAATAAAGCTAGCTTTTTCATCCAGAATTTCCTTCCTTTCCACCCTGTGTAAACACAGCATTCCCATTTGACTGAGACACCATCTCTGCTGATAGATCAGTGTCGTCCTGAAGCTAGGAGATGACATTGTGATGTGGGAAGATAAAGTGATGTTTTCAGATGAGCATGCAATCAGGGAAGATGGAGGGAGGGAATGGGAAAAAAGGGAGTGTGGGCTTTGATGAAGGAGGGGGCAGACAACTGGACACTAGTCTCTCTATGTTATGGAGACATATATCAAAAGGAATTTCACAAAAAGATGGAATCCTTTGCAGGGACCTCCTCTCTGGAGTCAGATAGAGAGTTGGGAGGGAAAATCCATATTTTTTCTGCTTGAAGACTCCACTCCCTGGCTTGTGAATAAGCAGAGGGCTTCGTTTCTGGAGCTATTCAACTTGGCAAACATAAATACTGATGACAAATAAATATAATTGAGAAACTACCACCCAGTGGTTGCATTTGGGGTCTGAGCTCATTTATTTAGTGTGATGCACAAGTAGATTGAACACATGGAATGAAAAATGAGGGGGAAGTGCTACATTATGTTCCCTGCAACATGTATCATTTAGTGTTTCCTTTAAAAAAACAACCAACCAGAGGAGGCTAGTGTGCAGCCACAGGGGAGTAGTCAATGGGGGATTGGCTCCTAAAAAAAGCATGGTGGATGAGGGAAAGGGAACCCAGGAGAAGAACAGAGGGACAGACCCTCTTGGTGAACGGCCCAGGGTTTGCAGGGATGCACTCTACATCCCCTGTAGATATTCACAATCCATGGAGTTTGTAGGCAAAGCCTTCTATCTCCTCCATGAGGCCACAAACCACTCCCATCTTTGAGAGGGCCAAGATTTATGCCACATACTTCAGTGAGGGTGAGTTAATGCTTTCTTCACCGTGGTTGTCCAAGAGTTGCTTTGTCTCTTTTGATCTATTTTGTATGCTCTTGAGTCTGAGCTCTTGCTTTGGGGCAGCTGAGCAAAAGGAAGGAGTCTTGGCGAGCTTAGAAAAATGGAACAGTGGATCATGGTTGAAGGACAATGGGGCTAGAGAGGTTCCAGTATATAACTTACTGATTAGGGGGAGGGATAGCTTAGTGGTTTGAGCATTAGCCTGCTAAACCCAGGGTTGTGAGTTCAATCTTTGAGGGGGCCATATGGGGATTGGTCCTCCTTTGAGCAGGGGGTTGGACTAGATGATCTTCTGAGGTCCCTTCCAATCCTAATAATCTATGATTAGAAGTCCAGTTCACAAAGACTTGCAAGCAAAAGTGTGAAAATGTCAGAAGCTTATACTTCACCATCAGTTGTGGACCCTAATTAAGATGTTACACAAAATATAATTGAGAGCTACCAGTATCCTTCAGTGGGAGAATAGGCCCCCATACTTTAGTCCATTTTGTAATTCAAAGATGCATTGTTTAAATTTTATGCAACGCTAGCACGATTAGCCAAACAATTGTTGCATCATCATATCTGCTCTTTTGATTAAAAAGGGATTAATTAGAGCTGGCCAGAGGATGACAATGCTGTTTTGTGACTTTTGTGGTTTTGACATTTGTTTCTGGTCCCACACTGGAATGAAAGCAAAACGTTTGAACGTTTTCATGAAACAGAATTTTGTTGAAACATCCATTTTTGGATAGAAAATGTCAGGTTTTCAATTTGGGTCCCTATCTCTGGTCATAAGTGACCAGACCTCAGAAACCTTTCCATTGAAAACTTTCTTGAAATTGATACGTTTCCAGGTAATGTCTCTGGCTTTGAAGAAATAGCATCAATGAAAATACATTTTGTTGTTCTGACCAGCTCTAGGATTAACCCTTCGAAGCCCTACATATGTTCATCATGTGACTATTGAAGTGACGTCTATGGCCATAAAAACTGTAGCTCTTTTGAGTTCTTTAGAAATTTTGCTCAGAAGAATGGGCACCATAAAGAAATGAATGGGCCCTGAGTGCGCACCGGTAGCGACATTCAAAGGGTTGTGGGGGGAAAAAAGGACATTGCAATGAAAATAATCAGAAACTCATCACTTAAAATATTGATTTATTTTTTAAAGGAACATGTTAAAGCAAATGGGTCTGGCAAAACAGTGACTGTTTTGATAGCTAGACAAACATTCCTGTATTCTTCTTTTAAGATAGTCCCCTGATTTCACATTGAGTGAAATGCTCCATTTTGTTAAGTTGTGAAAGAAAATATATGAAGGCTGTAGCTGTCTGTCACTGCTGCTGTGGCATTTAAAATGGAGCACCCTTCCTTTGGCTGTGATGAGGATGTCTATAAAATGTAAGACAGACTGAAGGAAAAAGGAAAGAACAGTGGTGTAATAAAGCTAAATTCTGCTTTCAGTTACACAGGTGAAGTGTGGATTAGTTTCATTGACTTCAGCTGAGTTACTCTGCATTTACACTGATGCAGAAGAGCAAGATTTGTTTGTGTCTGCATGTATGCAATGTGATTTTTTTTCTGGAAACTGTAATGTTATATAGTAGACATTTGCATTTTTGAGACAATAAATAATTAATATGTAATCAGCTTTATTCCTTCTGTGTATCGTGTATCGTATGTGGAGTTGCACAGATTGTAATTTTAGGATTATAATGGTGATTAAGGCCCCAATTTAATAAAGCTCTTTAGCACATGCTTAACTTTAAACAGATCTTTAAGTGCTTTGCTGAATGGGGGCTAAGTCATTAAGTAATGTAGTATTGGAAGGTGTAATAGAGCTCTCGGAGGGCCTGGTGGTCTAGTGGGTAGCACACCCAGTAAGTAGCCTTTCAGCTGGAAGGCCTTTCAATTCAGTTCCTCACCTGAGGGATAGGTGCCGGACAGAGCTGCCCAGAGGATTCAGGGGGCCTGGGATCTTCAGCGGTGGGGGTCCTTCCACTCCGGGTCTTTGGGGCACTTCAGTGGCAGGTCCTGGAGTGAGTGAAGGACCCGCCGCTGAACTGCCACCGAAGTCCTGGAGTGGAAATTGCCGCCGAAGACCTGGAGCGGAAGGAGTCCTCGCCGCTGAACTGCCACCGAAGACCCGGAGCGGAAGAAGCTCTGGGTCTTCGACAGCGGGTCCTTCACTCGCTCCGGGTGTGTTCGGCGGCACTGAAGGATGGGGGTCCCTGAAAACTCTCGTGGGGGCCCCTGTGGAGCCCAGCGCAAATTGCCCCACTTGCCCCCTCCTCTGGGCGGGCCCTGGTGCTGGAACTAATGGTGCTGCAGCACCTCCTGGCTTGAAGTGCTTTCCATTATATACAGGGTTTACAGTTTGGTTCAATGGCTCTCAGCAACCCCACTATAAAAATTCCAGCATCCCTGCCTGAGTACGGGCTTAGCTTCGTATCGGGGCTGCAATGTCCTTGCCCTCTTCTTATCAGAGTGGGAGTGATATTGGAGTCTAGGGGAGCCTGGACTTTCTCACTCCATTGGGCTCTCACCCAGGGCCCTCTGAGGGCTAAGAATGTCTGGCATTGCCCTCGGAATTACCCTCCCTGGGTCACTTCCTGCCATCTGTCTGTCCCCATGGTTCTGAGTCCAATATAAGGTAACAAAAGAAAAAAGAAAGGACTAAACCTTCAGCCTCAACTAGGCTTCAGCATGCAGTCTTGTTCCTCACAGGGAGGCTTTTTTGGCACCCTTGTCCAGGAGCCCTGCAGGAAGATCCGTCTTCCTCCCTCTTCTGAGCTGAACTGCTCCCTTTAAAATTTCATCTGCAGTTGGTGCATACTCTACAGGCCTGGAGGGGCGGGGTCTTCCTGGGCCAAGTATTGTCCTTTAACCCCTTAAGCCCAGTGTGGGGTTTGTACACCCCATCACGAAGGTCAGAGTTAAGGCTGTGCTTTGCAACTGATTTTCAGTGCTTTGTGTACACTGAAGGTGCTGTTATTAAATTGCAAATGAATGCGTTAGGAGGGTATTAATCTAAGAGTATGTATAGTAAGATTCAGAAAGATGTACAGTATTATTTACACACAACAGTGATTCTTGTCATGAAAATCTAAATACAGTTTTAACTGTAGGGACTATGGCATTTACATACTGTGGTGATGGGTGATATAGGAAACACTAACATGATCTAATACGTCATATGTAGGCTTTATAAAACAGTCTGTAATCTTTAAACTGAAGTCATCTATTTATTCAAAGTTAATACAAGTTCCACACAGTGCCTCAATCAGGAACCAGTTCAGCTTTCATTATTCACTGCAAATATAACTATAGCCCTCACCAACAACAAATGGAGAGATACCATTTGAAATACCCACATAAAACCCTAAGTAGGTGATTCTACTCATGCTTGGAAGTTGTCAGCCAATGGGCACAGCTGTATTTATTAGTTATATAGTATCTGTTTACTTTCTGGCACCTGATCTGTTCTGATGGGCCTTAGTTTGGTGGCTAGGCCTGTGGGAAAGGTCTGTCAGCACAATTTCCCTAAGGTCTGATTTTCATGTGGTCAAAATAGACAACACTGAATTTGGATGAATGAATTTGGAGAGAAGCAGGAGACATACCTTCTTAATTCTATGGACATACATTGGCCTAAGTGAGCTTTTAGGAGGGATACTGTGGAAAAATGAGGATTTTTTTTGCTAAAAATATGTAAGGACTAACTGTCCTCAATAAGGACAGTTAGCAAGGGTGTCCTAAGGATCATATTTTTAAAGGTATTTAGGTGCTTCACGCTTTTGAAAATCCCATTCTGTACTTATCTGTATTTTTACCTTTAAAAATCTGGTCCCAATGCTAAAGATTTCAAATCTGACAGCATCAAATTAGGCACCTATCTCTATATAAAGGCACTTAAATAAGTGTCATGATTTTCAAAGGCTCATAGTGTTTGAAGTTCTCACTGGGCTTGTTTTCATTTGAAAATTGGGTTGAGTTGAGGAGTCATTTTAACTAACACAATGTCAAACACAACTTTGCAAATAGTGTAGTTAAACATCATGTCAGCTGGTGATGGATAAATCCTGCTGGAAGTCAGAGTCCATGGAAGCTGCTGACTGCTCAGTACTTCTGAAAAGCAGGGCACTTGTATTGGTGCCTAACTATGGATGTAAGCACCGATCTGTATTCAGCCATTTTAAAAAATGTTAGCTCCAAGTTTGAAAACATCAGAAGACTTGTAGGTGTTCTGCATCTTCCTTATTTTACTGAATAAGTTAGATCACAATGGGTGCCTTGTTTTTTTGTTATCTGCTGACTTCTCATTGAAGATTGAAGTATGTGTGGGGACGTAGGCAGATGCATTGGTTTTGCATTTATAGGTAGTCTGTGTTCTGTGGTGTAGTACAGCAAAGATCAGGGCATGCAAAATGAAAGTCCAGGACTGGCCACGAGTATTTATAAGTTTGGGCAGTGAGTTTTAAAATTTCAGATTTCATTTAAGCACCTTGAACTTTTGTACACCCCAAAAATGCCAAATATATGCCAGGCATCCTGCCAAGGTATTGTCAAGAGTAATCTCCTCTCCTTCTTTTCTTGTTTGGATTAGTAAAGTGTGGTGTTACAGACTTTTTGTAGAACCGTTGTGAAAATAGTTTTGAACTTCTATAGTCTTCAGCCACCACCTATAACCTATTTCAGATGGGAAAGTGAGTTGTACCTATGATTGATATCACTTGTGAAGCAGATAAGAAATAGTCCTCTCTCAGAGTTTCTACAATTTTTCTTTAGTCAAACACCTAAATTGTAATGGAGAATGAGGGACTGTCTGTTATCTTCAAACTTTGTTATGTTTTTGTTCTCATTGAAGCCAGAGATTGAAGTCCTGTCTGCATGGAAGTCAACAGAAATGTTGCCGTTGAATTTAGCATGTCCAGGATTCCACCCATTAGGGATTTTGCTATTGGCTCTCAGTGGGACCAGAGTCAGACCCCATATAGAGTTGCAGAAAGAGGAGATTTCAGGTGACACAATCTTGTCATAGCCCCTCTTCTCTTGGGCTCATGGAAAGATATCCTTTAGCTTGCTTCATAGAGAAGTCATATTCAAACTACGAAGGGCCAGGTTTGATTCCTAGCTATGGTGACATGCATTGAACTCAGCTACCAGATGTGGGGATTTCTGGCTACCAGTAGTAGAATACCAGAGAAACAGAAATATAAAGTAGAAGCCATTATAAAAGTCAATATTTGGCAACTGCTACGACACAGTTACCACAGTTATACCTTAAGAGAAAGGAGACACTACAACATGCTGAATTTTTAATGGTAACCATTCTAGTTTCTTCTTTTGCAGTAGACTGTAGGAGAAACACAATTTTTAAAAGTTTTCTCATGGGAATTTATTGGTCAAAACTGAGGGCTGCCATTTCAATTTGTTATTGGTTATCATTTCTCTCTATCACCTGTCTTTCTATTTGTCTCTAAATATCGATGTAAGTGTGTGTACATATACTCACACTGAGTTTCTTCCATACAAGTGCACACACATACACAAAGAATTCCCACAATATGTGCAGTCAAACAATAGAAAACATGATTTCTGAATAAATTATTTGCTGGCTGACAAAAAATGCGAATAATTTATTTGGGGTATATTGTTCAACCATCTGCAGAATCAAGAAAAAAGTGGGAAAATTATTTGAGTAGTTTATTAGACTATGGGAAAAAAATCAAACTGTTCTCAGATATTATTCAATCAACTGTATTCATAATCTAAACCCCCAAATTTTTGATTGGGTAAAAATGAGCACAGATGAACAGGACAATTGCTTCCTGTTTAAAGCGGCTGCATGGACATATTCTTGATGCTTATGATCATAGTAGCTGAAGAGTATGAACCTCTTGTAAAATGTCCCACCAACTCAGGCTAAACCTGAGTAACTCTGTAGTCTTCATTTCTGTACAGTGACTCTTAGGCAAAAGTACAGGCACACAGATTAGATATTTCAAATGACTGTAGTACATTTTTGTGTTCTGAAAGCTATCTCCTAAATCAGCTATGAGCCTACTCCTAGTTTATCAGTAGGAGCACACAGACAGATAACATCCTTGTGACATGACCCTGACCTTTGTCAACCTTTGTTAAGACTTCATATGAAGTCAGGCCTAATGTTTGTAAACAGGATGTAATTAAGGCTGGGAACTGACAGGGCCTGACAGTAAGACAATGTGGAGCTGGCAGAGAATAGTCTGTCAGATGTCAGCTTTCATTGTGTTCTAAGTGCCTTCATAATAATTAGTGTCCTCTGTCTGAAGGAAGTTCACTCAACTTGGATTAATCTGTCACAGTGTGGAGGCCATCCTTGTGAGTGCAAGTGTTTCCTCTGATAAACCTTAGAACAAGTCTGAGAAAAAAGCAAAGTGAGCCAAAAGAAAACTGTGAAAGTCAAGACTGCAGTGACAGGTGCTGACTGAAAATTAGAAACAGGAAGGAGGGGGAAAAAAAACTTCTTCACAGCCTGCTTTATCACAAAGTGAACGTAAGAGGTCACAGAGTTATCACATTTTGGTACAGGCATACCAAGCTAGCAGGCTGTCATGAATGAATACAGGAAGATGAGTGTGCAGAAAAGTCTACAGATAAACACATTGTTGCATTTCAATGTTATCTAGTGGTATGCATGTGTAGGAGGTTGCAATACAGATTCCTGTATGAGCATTGAAGGGACACTATGCCAAATTTGGTCCCGAATTTTGGTTATGTGAAAATAAACTTTGACGTAAACCTAAGATCAATAGAAATATTTTCATAAATTAGAAAACAAATTCCACTGGAAATTGTTTTTTAATATAGTCCTGACAGCATTTACAACCCAAAGACTACAGCATGGAGCTAGTGCATGAGAAACTGAGAGTGAAATAGACTAAGAGTGAAAATGAAACTGGCAGCTCGATTTCCTTTGTCCAAGTGAAGTGCATAAAAAGACTGAAAAAGCAGCACAACATCAGGAAACTTAATTGGGTTTTAAAACACTTTTATTTTTAACTATCTAAGATGGTGTTTCGAACAGACAAATACGTTTCAAACACTTTTTAAAGAAATGGTGGACTGGCAGAGGTTGCCCATGTTAAGCCTAAAGTTAGGTGATCCTTTATATGTTGATGAGTGACAAAGCAAAACACATGGCATGGGTGGCACATACATCTGAAGGCAGAACTTGGCCTAAATTTGTTCTTTGTCTCTAGCAATCTTACAGATGTTTTTCTCTTGTAGCTGTTTTAGGTATGGATAGATGTACGCCAATAGAGATAAATAGGAATAATATGTTAAAGGATTATAGTGACCAAGATAATGAATTAGGTTTGTTCAGTTAGAGATTAATTGTGTATATTGAATTTTACATCATGTACATTAGTAATTTCAAAATATCTAAATTTAGGTGAGAAATAAAGGAATTCACATGAATCTAAATGAAGGAATAGGTGAAAAGGCATGTAACACTGAGCATTTTAATGATACAAAGAAGATGTCCTACCAATCCAACTAACTCCACAGCAATTTACAAAACTAACGTCTTGTACTGCAGCCAAATCCAGATGATTTATTAGAGATGAAAAACAAAGCAAAGTATAATTTTGGGTTTAAAGGGCCTAATCATGCTCCCATTGAAGTCAATGGTCAAATTCTCATTCTATTCCACTCCAAAATGAAGTGAGCAACAGCAGATAAATTCCCTGATATTCCTAGCCAAGGAGTTCCATTATATGGAATAAGAACTGAAAGAGTAGCCTGCTGAGGGGGTATATTTTCAAATGAAGGTGACCTTTAGTGGTACCTGGAGAAACAAGGGCTCAGTAAATGAGAACAATAACTTTGATCTGGTTTTAAGTGCAAGGACAACAGGCAAACTTTATAAGTTAAGGAAAATTTAACTAAAGCCAATGTGACCACAGAAAACCTTGTATAACACATTCAACCAACTTTCTGCCACACTGAATCCCAGTATCCTATCAGGTACATGAACTTACATTCAGTACAATTGTCTAGTGAGGGGAGACAAAGGAATGAATAAGTCCTTCATCGTAAGAAGGAACGTAGAGACACATACTCTGGCAATCTCTGCCAACTGAGGAAATAATAGTTTCTTCAAAGAAGAAACATGAACCTTAAAGTTGAGACCAAAGTTGCACAACTCTCTGATCTTACAACAATAGGTAGCTACACATATTATCATATCTTAATAGCAGTGAGATAGAAAAGTGATGCCTGGAGCCCATTGAATGGAAATGACTTTTCCTTACAGTAGGTTGTACATAGTTGTCACACATTCATATTCCAACGTTCTTCAAGACAGGCAGAAAGCGTATTGATGTTACAAGGTTTGAAAGATTGGTTTATATACATATGTGTCTTGTCTGTGTAGCACTCAGAATGAAGCAGAACTCTTCGCTCAACAGAGGCACATGAATATGAAGAAGCAGAGGTCCAAGTACTGTATAATGCTTCAGGGAACCCGGCCATAAAAGAAGAACAGGATAAACTAAAGCTGTTAAAAGAAGCAAAGAGTTCATGGCTGGAGGGATATGAAGCAAGCCAAGGCAAAATGGTTCCACTTAACCCAGCTAACCTACTTACCTAAATAAAATGTTACCCCAACACATAGTGTTATTTTCCTTAAAGATAGCTGTCATTAGATGAAAGAGTTAAAGACAGAAGCCTCTTAAAAATTAACTTTGATGCCTGAGTAAATTTTTTGGCATATAAATGTTACCACTGAAGGAGGTGGGGTGGGGGTGGGGGAGCCCCAAAACACACAGACCCCAAAGCAGTGAGTGTAAGGCTTTTTAAAGATAGGTAAATCATTTTCTTCTTAAATGAAATTCTGTTTGACTGCATGAAATATGAACAGTAATTAAATGCACAGTCTGTGGGCCTTCCATACTTTAAAGCTCTTTCTTAAAAAAAATGCTCACCTCAGACAGGCCAATTACCCAAGAAGGATGGAGTCAAGAGGAAAGTAGCTAAATTTCTTTACTTGAATGATCACAACCACAAGCAAGTGATTAGTCCCTGCAGCACCAGCAGGGATGTGGTGGGGACATTCACATTGGAAGACTTCAAATAGTCATTTCCTTGGTTAAAATAAAATCTGACTTCACTAAATAGACAGTTTTTAATCTCAATTGGACATCTGAAGATTACTCAAGCTGTTGTTGGCTGCAGCAGAAACAAATTTTTCTGCTTTGTTGATTAAACCAGTGGTCTCCACCATTGCTTATCGGCCTGCGACGAGCTGTTCTTTTTAATTAAAAGTGAGCCACCACGAGAGAGCAATTAACAGCTAGTAATTACTGTGCTCTTCAGAACTGCAACATTTTGCCTTTCATTCCAATTATATAATGGACAAGTGGCTTTTTGATCTTCAAATTAGTGAGCTCTTGTACTATTTGTTTTGAGGCAGATTTGGAAGGTTAATGATGGCCTGTGGTGGCACTCTTTCCACTGACTGATGTAAGACAAGAAAAAAAGGGTAAGGAAACAGGAATAGTCTATCAAAAAATGCAAATGCAGCCTTCATGATAATGAACAGGAAAAAACAGGTCCCTTAATATGCAGGTTGTTTAATAAGAGCCAAACAAGCACTCATTCTGGTTCTAGCCCACGCTAAGGAATTATTAAAAAAAAAAGTGCAATTAAGTGTTTTAATATAGATTCTTTTGAGAGTGACACATAACATTTAACTGTTTGATACTTAATTGTGTTTGCCTTTGATTGTGGCACCTATAGTTAAATGTTATACAGCAGTACAGAGTCACTGAACTCTCCCTTAGGACAAACGATGCATTGACTTTGCCTAAAATCTTTTAAGTAATAAGTCTTTAAATATATTTAATGGCCACTATGTCCTTTGAGTACAAGGACCCCTTACATCACAAGCAGTTGTCTAATTTTAATTAATATTGATTTGCATCTCTTAAATAGAAAACATAATTGTTGCCTTTGCTTATAGCTCTATAATCATCTCAGAGGATGGACAAGTTGAATATGTTTTTCTTTTTCTTTTTATAAAAATTAATACCACGGCATTAGGGCCAGATTCTCAGCTGGTGTAAGTTGGAGTATCTTAAATTGTCTTGAGTGGAGTTCTACTGATTTTGACTCTCTGAGGATCTTGTACTTAATCTTTTGAGTTGCTGCCCTATTGTTATTTTTTGTTTCAAAACATAGAGGTTGGGCTGGTTCCGGTTTGTTACACCAATCTTTGGCAAGAAGCTGTAGTGCTTTTTTGTGAACTCAGCTGAGTTACTCTAGATTTACACCTTTCAGCTGAGCTAAGAATTTGTCCCCTACACATTTGCTGTGCATATCTGGATTGCGAACCTTCTTCACAAAACCACATACAAATAAAAAATTTGAATAGAATAAAAACAGTGCGTATATAACAGACAAATTAGAGACATTCCAAAAAAGGTAGTTTCTTGATATGACTATAACACATAATCCTCGTTAAATAGACTGCTGCAATAAGACTGTGTGTATTTAAATTCCTCCACCATATCTACCAACTTCCAGCTTGGTGAAACCCACCATTCTTTTGCTAAGTACCATACGTGATGATATATGCTAAATGAAAGCACATAGTTGTCTTGTGCCTTCTTGGCTGCTAAAGTCTTGCAATCCCCCCCGCCCCATTCTTGCAATTGTTGTTCATATTGTAAGAGTGAGGCTTACGGTGTTTGCTTCCTCAGAGATGGAGTCAGTTCTGTAGTGCATTATGTACATTAAGGACAGATCCCTAAAAGAGCTTAGGGCCAGATTTTCAAGAGCTCAGCATCCATATTTAGGTTCAGATTTTCAAAAGATCTTAGCTCTGGTTTAGGCATGTAACTAAGGACCAGATTTTCAGAAGGACTCTGCACCCAGAAGCTCCTGTTATGAAATTTGTGGCCAGGTTTTCAAAAGAGCTCAGCAACCAATGTGCTGATTCTTTTGAAAATTACAGCCACATATTTTGGTGCCTAAATGAAAACCAAGAGCTTTCGAAATTTGGCACCATCATCATCCTGCCCTCTTAATGGAGCCACCCACCCCTGCCCATTGACTTCAGTAGTTTATCCCAAGTAAGGAGTACAGGATTGGACCCATAAGCAGTAACTTTTGGTGCAAGGAGGTTAGGATTCTGGGCGAAAAATGAATGTTGCTAAGGAAAAATATTTAAAGCAGAAAATTCAGAGAACTATTTTGGAAAACTTGCACAGACAAATTTTTGAAAGCTATTTAGGACACTTCAGCGTTTAAGTCCTTTTTAGAGCTATTTCATTATATAGGGCAGATGTTGACTCTTCAATTATAGTTGTGTTAAGGATCATGGAATGTTTTGGTTCACTGTATAAAATATTCCTCCCAAGTGGTTCCAAGTCTGAAGATAAATGCATGCTCTTTGTTTCTGAGCAATATGCAGTCCATAGCACTAATGCTTTCCACAGATTGAGACGTCATCAGTGCATTTATATTGAAGCAATGTGGCAAAGGTACTGGGGTTGTATTTCATAGTATCTCTTACTTAAATGTTCATTTTAAACAATCCACTCTAGATCCTTCTTGTTTTCTTAATGTGCAACTTGCTGTTTTCTCTTTAGACACTGTATTAAATTATTTCTTTTTGAGGTGCATGTGAAATGTTTATGCTTAAATTAATATAGCATCTAAGACCCAAAAGTCTTAATTTACCACTCTGTTACACCAGTGTTAGCTACTGAAGTCGACT
This sequence comes from Mauremys mutica, assembly GCF_020497125.1. Lineage (NCBI taxonomy): Eukaryota > Metazoa > Chordata > Testudines > Geoemydidae > Mauremys > Mauremys mutica. Next base: position 88,677,775 of record NC_059080.1, on the reverse strand, counting down.
AGAGCTGTGCTGGAGAAAAGTGGTATAATGAAGTGAAGACTCAAACCCTGAGAATGTAAAGTGGTGTTGTTGGCAGTGTATATACATAGAATCATAGAATATCAGGGTTGGAAGGGACCTTAGGAGGTCATCTAGTCCAACCCTCTGCTCAAAGCAGGACCAATCCCCAACTAAATCATCCCAGCCAGGGCTTTGTCAAGCCTGAACTTAAAAACCTCTAAGGAAGGAGATTCTACCACCTCCCTAGGTAAACCATTCCGGTAGAACTCCATTCCATTTGTACAGAATGGAGACGTATGGCAAAATCCTGACTCAGTTCAAGTTGAAGGGAGTTTTGCCATTGACTTCAATGGGACCAGGCTTTCACCCATAGCTTTTATTTGGATAAACAGGACACTTCTCAATGCAAATGAAACACTTTGTGTGATACCATCCAAACTTTTGAATATGGGGGTGTTTAGGGTAAGAATGTTTTTTTGGATAAGATGTCTGCATCTACAATGATCTCAATTTAAAAAAATAATCAATAGTTACCACAAAATGAGCTATCATTCTTGTTTCAGATTCTAGACAGTGGGATATATTATAAGATGTACATTTTTAACAGTGAGAGTAATTAACCGTTGGAACAACTTACCAAAGGTTGTGGTGGATTTTCCATCACTGGTAATTTTAAAATCGAGAATGGATGTTTCTCTAAAAGATATTCTCTAGGAATTACTTTGGGGAACATCCGTGTTATACAGGGGGTCAGACTCGATGGTCACAATGGTCCCTTCTGACATTGGAATATATGAATCTATATTTAAATGTATGTATATCTGGACAGTCGGTAACTGTTGTCAAATATAGACCTTTTAAATGGTGACCTCTCTACAACAGAGAGATCTGCAGTATGACCACATTCCTTGTGTTATTAATTTGTTGGCTGCAACATGCTGTGGATCAGATACACTAATAAATTGCCCCTCTTCTCCATGTGCTTTGATGGTGTTTGTGGGGGGTGGGGGAGCAGGTAGAGGGAATTGGGGGAAGGGGGATCTAAAAATAATTCCTGTGACTTGACCATGCAAATCTATAATTACTAATTCAATATGAAATGAACTTGAATGTAGCCATGTGCATCTTGCAAAGCTAGTGAAAAATGTTTGTTAAATGCTGCCAGATCAGAGTGGTAGTATTTGACACCCAATTTGCGCAGGTGTAAATGACTCCATGGGGCTCAAGGCAGTGGAGAATCAGGACTGAGCTTTTGTAAAATTTACTGTGCACTTGGGTGGGATATTAGGTAGGAAATACAGGATGAGGTTTTCATCAATACAGTGCTGTTTTCATCCAAGAAAACATTCTTGCGGATTGCTGAATCTTGGGGATTTGCTTCAATGCAATTGTAGCTTTGAATAAGAAAGAACCATCCTAAAAATGAGCACAAGTGGCTTTGTACCTGATTCTCCACTCATTTACATCAGTTTTACACCAGTGCAACTCCACTGTTTTCAATGCAGTTACTCCTGGTCAGGGATGCAGTGGCACCAGGGCCGCCCAGAGGATTCAGGGGGCCTGGGGCAGGGCCGGGTCTTTGACGGCAATTCAGCGGCGGGTCCCTCTCGGAGAGAAGGATCTGCCGCTGAATTGCCGCCGAAGAATGAAGCAGCGGCGGTAGAGCAGCGTAAGTGCCGCTGATCGCGGCTTTTTTTCCCCCACCGCTTGCAGCGCTTGTACTCACTGGGCGGCGCTCTGAGGCTTCGGCAGCACTTCAGCGGCGGGTCCTTCACTCGCTCCGAGTCTTCAGCTGCACTGAAAGACCCGCCGCCAAAGACCCGGAGCGAGTGAAGGGCGCGCCGCGGAAGTGCTGCCAAAAACCCGGAGCGACTCGCGGGGCCCCTGCCCGGGGCCTGGGGCAAATTGTCCCACTTGCCTCCCCCTCTGGGTGGCCCTGTGCAGTGATCGGGGTGTCCCTAGCCTCTGACTGCCAGGAGCTGGGACTGGACGACTGGGGATGGTTCACTAGATATTTGCCCTGCTCTGTTCATTCCCTCTGAAGCACCTGGCATTGGCCACTGTCAGAAGACAGAATAGGAGGCTAGATTCTGGGTTTTTAAAACAATTTTTATTGTTTCGAGGACTGTACCATATTTCTAACTCCTGGAAGTTGGAAGTAAGTCCAGTTATAGGAATCCTGGTGTGGTTTTCCTAGGTAAGGAATATGTTCCCTTGATCTGCACATATATTGTAACTTCCATTAATGTTAATGTGAGCTAAACATACTCAGTAAGAGGAGAATAAACCTTTTTAAAAATAAAACACTGGAAATAGGAAGAGTACTGCCAAGTGGGTTGTGAGGTGTTCTGCCAAAAGTATGATTAGGAACTTGTTTCTATGTAGCTAATATAGTAACAGACTCTTGAATGAGAGAAAAATAATGGTTAATATCGAGAGATGGCAAAGTTGTTCGTTGAGATGTTTAAATGAGAATTCCGGAGCAAGATGAAAATTGGGTTTTCTATTTTTTAAGTGTGGATAAAACTTTCAAATAGATCACCAGCATGTACATTAAGTGTAGATCATTTTCCTATGATATCGCTGGAAAATTTGGTAGTCGTGTATTTTTCATTTTAGATTTTTTCTCCTCCTACATTTTTTTTTCTGGGATTTTTGCCATAATGTAATAAAAAAAAACCCCATGAGATACAGGAAATTTAAAGTCTGTTGGTGTTGGTTATGTTACACAGAGTCATACAGAATTTAAGTTCCCATACATTAGTCTGCCTCTGAATCAACACAGGCAAGTATATCCAAGGTAGAAGTGAAACCCAGAATGACTCAGATGTAGCTGGAAATATTCAGAAGACTTATTCTCATGCGTGTTTATTTTGGAATCTCGAAGAAACCAATGGTAGCAGAACTGCTTTATGTGAGGCCTGGAACGGAAGAAAATATATATTCATGAAGAAATGTGATCAGATTACTTTCATCCATACCACCTTGTCTTGTGTTCTTATATCACAAACTAAGCAGGATGAGGCTGAGTAAGTAGTTGGACAGGAGACCTCCAAGAAATACCTAGGTATAAATTAGTAACATTGTTAAAGAAGAACATAATAGAATTGTACACATTCAAGTGAGAGAAGTTCCGTTTGATCTGCTAGTCTATTCTACCCGTGCAAGATTTTTTCCTATGTTATTCTTTTGAGTGCTTTGTTTAGTCCACTTTTAAAGGAATCAAGCATTGAAGGTTTTGCTGCTTCTCATGGCATACTGCTGTACAGGCTCATTGATCTAATCATTAGGATATTGTTCATTGTTTAATATATTCATTAAAAATGGTTGAAAATGCCAGTTATTGTTTGTGGGAAATTTTGAAAAAAATACTTTAAAAATGCCTATGATTTTTTTTTCAGTGAAGAACAGAAGCTGGATAAAAAATCAGTTTTTGAAAATAATTTTTGGGGGTTTCTGGTATTTCAATGATAACTTTTCCCGAAATGAAAAATTTCCATAAAAAGATGTTATGCCCTTCATATGCCAGTGTAGAAAGTCATTTTCCCCTAAGTCATATTTGGCCAAACTCTACATATTTCACTTAATTCCTCATGACTTAGTTCTTCTAATTCCTTATTTATTTTTACTGCTTTTACCTGACTTCCCTTCAACCTGTTGATATTTTTCTGATTGTCATCAGTCCAGTCTACACCCCGATTATAGTTGAAGTGGCGTATAAAGAGGGATTAATGACTTTCTGATCCATAAAATCTTGCTTCATTGTTTTCTTTTGTTTTGGTCACATTACTTTATTCAAAGCTCCTATCTAATTCTCTAGTTTCCTCTTTCACCCCAGGTCTCATTTAGCATTATTGCTTTCCAAATACCTCTCAACCACTGAGGATCTGTATTCCAGATTGTTGTTCTAAGTATGCATCCGTATTTATCTAATTTTGTTAAATTCTTCACCAGCCCATAACATTTGTTTTCTTCTCTCCGTTCTCTAGCACAGTCAGAAACAGGGTTAATCAATGGCTGAAAATACAGCAAGTTAATGTTCAGACTCATTAATGCAACATGAATGTTCTCCAAGGTCATGGTGGTAGCTATAGCACTCAGGCAAGAAGGGCTCTCTGCCACCTTTCCAGCTCTAGATTGCCTAGGCATGCACTTCAGCACAGTGACAGGAATGCTTTGTCCCTTCACTGCGGAAGTTAGTAACATCAGGTCAAGAATCATCAAAACAAAGACCTCAGAAATTCTCTTTTCAGCAAGATCTACCTCTGTTAGGTTTTTTAACTATCCTGCACCTAGGTGTTTACCAGGACAAGACTTAATGCCCGTTTATATTCCCTTTAACACAGGAAATCATTTCCCAGGAAAACTGGATTACAGAAATCCACATCCTCAAAAAGTCCTTTTCTCAAGCAGATGCCAGACTATCAGTTCAAGCAGCTTACTTAGATTTCCAGAGAGCCCATGAAAATCGGCCACACTCAGAAACCTTGGAAGTGGTCTGCACAAGCTCAGTCCCTCAGTCCTAGTGAAGGAAGTCTTGATCAGGTCAAACAACTTCGCAGTAATATCTCTTGTCAAGCATGGATGAATTTGGCTGGGCCCCCTATGAGCTGACTGACTACTGCTACTGGTCTGGGTAGGGAAGTTCCTCATCTTCCTGAAAGAGGAGCTGGAGAAGGGGTTAGCCCTCACCTCTTTAAAAGTTCAGGTCTCACCTATTACAGCCGTCTGAGGTTTGAATAGTTGATTGTTTCCTGGATCACCATCCCTATTTTTCTGAATTCTTCAGAGTGACCCTTCTCTAGAAACCTCCTGAGAAAAATCTTTTACTTCTTTGGAGTGTGAATTTGGTCCTGAACAAACTGTGTTCTCCTCCTTTGGAACTGGTGGCCACTACCTCTCTGTAACTCCATGCTTTAAAAGTGATCTTCTTGATTGCACCTACCTTGGTCCAAGGGAAGCCTCATTGAGAAATTTCTTTGACCTAAATATCCAGAAAGACACATTTTGCTTTAGGACAGGACCATTCTTCCATCCTTCTTCCTAAATTTCTTCCCTAATATTAAAAACCCTTCCAATGGAAACCCTTTCAGAATGAAAAGTGGCCAAGACCTTTACAATTTGGTTCAATGATCCAAGCACAAAATGGCTAACACTCTCCTCAGATGTGAGTGTTTTAAAAAATAAACCACCAGGGACATTTTGTAATCTCCAAAAATAAATAAATAAAATTCAGAGAGGGTCAGCTTCAGTGTTAAGTAAAGATTTAGAACAGTCCTTACTTTAGCTGAACTGGGTGGTTATGGTCAGCTCCCCAGCTGACTGATGTGCATGCTGATACCTGCACACTATGTCCATCTACCTCTTCCTCTGGAAACTTGTCCTGCCTATAAGATCTTGAGAGCAACGGTTGCGCCAGAAAGTGTCCCTACACCCTCTCTGAGTGCCGGGCAAATTTGGCTGTCATTATTCTCTGTACTGAAGCAAATGGAAAGACTCGTCCTTTGCCGTTTTAACGATAGAAGAAGAGCGCAGACTGTAAAAAAGTAGAAACAATATTTCGAATTTTAATCGTTCATGCACACTTTAAAATGTTGATAGCTTTTAAAAAAAACAAACATATTCTTCCCTCCCCCCCCGGCAAAGACCTTAGATTGAGAATGGGTTTGTACTGTGCTGCAGTATTCTCATTTCCATTTCACCAGGAGGGGCAGCAGAATGATAAAGGGGCAATTCTGTTTAGGAAACTGTGTGTTTGACCTATTTGTATTAACTGTGTGGACAGCTACTGTGGTCTGTGCCAGGATGCGAGTATAGAAATATCGTGATCACACAGCAAACTCTCTCTCTCTCTCTCTCTCTCTCTCTCTCTCTCTCTCTCTCTCTCTCTCTCTCTCTAATAACTTCTTGTGTACGGTGTCACCTGTTTGTTGCAAGTTTGGAAGCCACCCAATATGGTGGCTTCTTTTGTGCTATGACGTTTAAGTATGTACTGGTTTTCTGTTTCTGACTTTTTGCGTATAATATCCCAGTTCAATACACCCCCTCCAGTAAACCAATTAAGACTTTAATGTAGTTTTGGTACTAATAAATTTAGTTTTGATTGTTCAGTTTGGATATACTATGCACACTCCATAAAGGGAGAATGTATGCTAGGCAGAGTCGTTTCTCTCTTTCTGTCTCATAAGTCTACTTGCAAGCAAACGAGCCCATACAAATATTCTTGGCTTAATAGTAATCTTGAGTTTGGTTATTCCCCATTCTATGCTAAAATATGCACAAATGATTAAAAATGACTAAATACGCACAGATGAGAGCCGAGGGGGGAAAACTGACCAGTCCTTTCATAGCAACATGGGAGGTGAAAGTAAGCGTTGTTTATAAATTTGGTTTCTGATACCAGAGCTGGTCCCTGCTCAGTGACTGTCCATATCTTCCTTGAAATCTGATCCTTTCATTCAGAAAAGTCAATGTCAGCTTCTCAGAGTACTTAAAAGAAAAAGAAAAAAGCTGAGAATTCCAGACTGTAATCTCTGTCCCCTTCCATTGAGGGGGCCGGGTTGGATATGGATGTGGAGGAGATGCCCTGCTCTCTTTTTCATTTGGAGCAAAAAACCTACCTCCCCTGCCCCCCCCAAAAGATAAAACAAAAACCAAGAATACACTGGCCACCAAGGCAGCAGCTGGTATAAGGAAAACAGTAGAAACTGTAGCTTGTGCCTCACACTAATACTGACTAGCCACCGGGGGAAATCCCACATAGATTTTATTGTCTAAACAACAGAGTAGATTTCTGCAAATAAACATGAATATGAGATGAAGCCAGAGAGGTCAGACCATGCAGCGTGTGTACAGCATTCCACACAGTAGGGTTTATTTAAAGAGAAATTGACGATAACCCATCAAGGATGCAGGGGATATCAAGAATCCAATAAATGTACCACTATCAATCAGTTGTTAGCCACAGAGATACTCCTTCTCCCTGAGTTTTATCTCTCTATGCCTCTTCTTATCATGCTCACAATGTTCCTTGCTGTGTTTCAGACATGCATGATGTTTGAACACTTGGGGCCATATTCTGCTCTCAGCCACTAATGACAATGAGGTTACTCTGTATTTACAACAGTGTAAATGAGATCAGGATCCGGCCTTAAGTATTCAATATGAATTTGATTAATCTGCACCAGCTGCTGTCATCACCTGCAGACGTTACCTTCTTTCTAACCAATGCAGCCACTGGTAACACTCCATGCCATGGCAGACAATTAACCAGTTTTTTTCTCAGGCCTGTTGGTAATGGAGAGTGTCCAGCAGTAAGACTGGCAACCTCAGCAGAGAAGGCAGAAGAATGAAGTAGCCTCTGATGCCAGCAGGTGTTTCCTGCTCCAGAACTAGGGTGCCAAAGCACCGTGGTGAGGCAGTGTGGGGGAAGCTTGCGAGACATGCTATACCTACCTCTTCTGTGGATAAGCAGAGGGCTCATCAAAGACTGTAAATCCAGCATGGATCACAAATACCGAATTCACTTAAAATTATACATCCATTGTGAAATAATAGTAGTTATAACTGTTGGTTTTTGTCATACTGTTACAGGCAGGTATGATTTTAGGAATCTTTTCATGGCAATTCAGCTTCAAATTCTAGTGCCAGGACAGTGGTCTCTTTAATGGCATCCCATAACAATTTGCTTTCTGAGGGCTGTGCTTGTTGCATGCTGAAGCACACAGCACACATCTAAAATGTAAAAGGGAGATAGTGCTTTCAGTGACATAAACTTCTGTGACATACAATTCAAATACTCTGAAAATACTGCAAATTAGTTTAGATTAAAAAAGAAACACCCCTTTGTGGAACACTAATCTCCAGATCTGCTATCAAAATCTTGCTGGGACTTCTGCATAAATCTGTATGTATTGGTGGTTCTTAGTGCTGTTGATACTTTGATTAATTTAGCTACATGTTACTGTCATGTTGGACACATTCATCTTCTGTCTTGAAGTGTGTACTCCTCAATCTCTCTATCATTCCACCCCTTCAGGCTTTATTTTCATCACATTTAAGGGAACTTTCCCCCGCCTGTCTTTATCTTGTTAGGCTTTCAACAGCTTAAGTTGAATCTTCATTCTTTCACTCTTGCTGTCAAACCTCCTTTACTGTGTTATCTCATATTCCTATTCATAAAATCAAACCCATTATATTTAATACACAGACACAATTACGTCTAAGCATTATGCAGCACCAGCAAGCACAAGTACTGTAAGTTAAATCAGACCATCCATTGAAGGATCTGTGGTTGGCTCACATTATCAGTATATTTTAAATTAAGAAATGAACAGCAGTGAAATCAGCCCTGGAATAAGTGGTTGCTACTCTGGTGAAGCAAGTGGAGCTGCACCTGCTTACGTAGGCTGAATTTGGCTTTTAATGTGGAAAACTTGAATGTCACTAATTCAGATACTGATACAAGACACAGTTAATGACATTCCAGCGTTTTCATCCAGTGATGTCAAAGTGCACTATAGCGGTGCATAAGTATTATTATTTATTTGTTTATTTATTTGTGTTAATTTAGCTCCTAGGAGCCTTAATCATGGACCCGGCACCCCATTATGCTAGGCCCCACTTTACAGATTGGGAAACTGGGGCAGAGAAGTCAAGTGGGTTGCCTAAAATCAAAGCCAGACTAGGCCCCCTTAGTCTCCCTGAAAATTGTATTTATGTTTGTCTCTCTCATCTCTCCTGTTTGTGAGTGAATCCAGAGGGCAACTTCTAGGTCCTTTAATCCAGGATTGTAGGGGCAGATCCCTAGTCAAATAACATAGTGCTTGTGCTGTTCCCAGACCTTTCTCAACTCACCTAGGATAGTTCATTACAGTAGAAGTATAGTAGATTGTATGGCAACAAGGCTTTCCAAAAAGAAAATGATAGGGCTGGCTACTAGTCTAAACATATGTTAGTGCAATATTATATTCTTACCCCATTTTTTAAAGTCCCAAGTTTCCACTGTGTGTCCTATAGATGATACGTGTATACTACAGGTGAAGAGGTGATATCCATATGGTAAGTGGCAGAGCCATGTGGTGGATTCATTTATCGTGCACATTGGACCACCTCACCTGTACTCTGCCCACTATCCATCCCTTGGCATTTATTTTAACATTTCAAATCCACGAGCAGCTTCAAAGAGCTGCCTTTTTTTCTCTACTAAGTTAACTTGCCAGAGAAATATTTCCTTCTTTTCTTCTCAAATGTGGAATTTCCTCCTCAAAAGTCATTCTGGCCCCAAGACCCTGGATGAGCCAGAAGATTCAGTTGTAGACAAGAAACAGCTCTTTTATACAGGATAATATCATGATTTTGACATTATATTATGGGCTTGCAGCCTACAGTTGGGAACTTCATACTATTATGAAGTTGAGATTCCCATCCTCCCAATGGACCTGACCTAGGACTTGTTGCTGGCCCAGGAAGGTCTAGAAATATTTGAATTAAACACCATGATATTTTAGTTAAAGGAAAAACTAATGTAGGCATTTTAAAAGGGTTTTTCATGAGCCTCTATGGTTAGTTGGACTCTGGTAATTAAGGCATCTGGCTTTAAAGGTGGAAGCATTATGCAAAATAATGCCACTAAGATTTAAAAAAAAAAGTCTAATAAATAAACTAGCTTTTTCTGTGAAATAGGTGACATGGTATAAAGGGTTTATGAACACTGCCTAACTCATTCACTGGGAGCAATGTACCCATCCCAAACTGCTGAGGATAAATCCACCCAGTCATGTATTCCCTGTATGTGACTATATAAAAAAATCACATGGTAGTAAATTATATTCAGTTACCCTTGGTGAAATTACAAAGTCTTTACATAGTTTTTATTCAGTTCACATTAAGATTCACATGGGAATGTGCTTGGATAGGAACTAAGTAAAGACCTGTATTTAAGGAATCTACCAGCTGGGATTATTGTATTGGATTCACAATGCAATTAGCCGCTTTCCCTTTAAAATTTTCAAAGTGGTGTTTGATGTTTTAACAACACACTTCCCATTAAAATCAGCAAGACCTAGGCCAGCAAAACCAAGCATTCTTCTTTAAAACTATATGGGGTTTTCTTTTGTGTGCGAGCTAGAAAAGTAATATGAACAGAATAGGCTTATGATGAGAGGGGAAGTGTATTACTATCCGTACATTAAAGGACATGTTGCATTTAAACAAAAGTGTAAAAATAGTAAGGATGAGGCAGTGAGGAAAGAAAAAAAATTGTATCACTTTCTGAGCCAGAAAAATAAACTGCTTCTTGCAGTCCAGGACAGATTGCTGTGGCTGTTTGCCTGTAGTTATCCCAGACTGAACATTCAGTCCTATCCAGCTTCTGTGCTGTCAGTTTTAACGTGAAGCTGGAAAAAATGATGTTGTTGATGATGGTACATATGGCCAGCAATGCACTCTGGAATATATTTGTATTTTCTCGGTAATAGAAACAAATAGGGATTTAATAATGTCAGATGTACATATAAATTGAATAATCTTTTAAATAATTTCATTAACATGTTGTAGTGCATACAGTACAACTGGTCTTACACCTGGGTGTTCTTTTGTTAAACTTGCCATTGGACAAATTCATAATATTTCTGGAACTATTTATATTGTTCACTCAGGAGGCCCAATACAGCTTAGTGCTTTTTGGTTAGGGTGCCTTAAATATTAAAATGTATTATTATGTATTTTTATTAGCTTCCTGTGACAGAAGATTTATCATATTTTAGTTTTTATTAAGTCCTTGTGGTTTTTCGAGCTGATAGTAATTGTTGTTGGGCAAATCTCAAAAGGGACGGTTGGTTGGTTTAGTTTTGATAAACTCCCAGAAGTTTGGGCATTTATCCAAAGTATCTGAACCTCTTGAATTTACAAAACTGGTCTGCATATCTCATGAAAATAGGCTTGTTTTCAATTTTTTTGTGAAGATTCCAGACCTCCTTTGTGTATAGTTGGGCCAGACATAACGCAGTAGCAGCCCTTCTTATGGTAGTTTTGCACTTCTGCTTTTGGCCAGAACCAGCAAAAGTGGAAAAGAATGAGAGAATTTCATTCTTTAAAAACGTAAAACAAAAAAGTTAATTGAAATTTTTCTAAATAAAAAAAATGTTCAATTTACATTTTGGACTAAGGCTTGCATTGATCTAGGTATTTACAAATCTAGAATCTCTCGCTCTTAAATCTTGGTAATTATACAGCCCCAACAGTGTAGTATCTGAGTACATCCCAAGTATTTAAAAATCAGAATAAAAACGGCAATCTCTTTCCTCTTTTCCAGCCTGTAAGAGAAAAGAAGGTGTTTGTTTATGTGTTGCCAACTCTTCCAATTTTATCACAAACCTCATGTGATTTAACATACATCTTAGAGCAACAGCTCCTGGAGACGCATGATTACGCGTCTCTCAACATTCACTAAAAAAAGAGTACCGGTAAGTTTCTAGCCTTCCTGGTTGCAGAAGAAAGTTTCAACGTGACTCAAGTGCACCCTAAATGCTCAAAAATCAGAAGGCAAAGAAAAAGAACCCAATATATTATTATTTAAAATCTTATGATTTTTAAGGGGATTAACTCATGATTTTTGAATACTTGGGCTTGGCTATACTGAGTGAGTGTCTTTACTGAGGGAAAGCTACACTGAGGAAAATAGTTTTACTTTTTTTTTGGGCTTGGATTCATGAAAGCATCCCCATTCTGGAAATCATTTGAAGTCAATGGGACCTACGTGCTTGTTTAAAGTTAAGCATGTTATTATTATTTATTATTTATTTTATTATTTTATTTATTTGAATTATCATAGTGCCTATGCATCCTAGTCATGGTTCAGGACCCTATTGTGCTAGGTACCATACAAACACAGAACAAGAAGACAGCCCCCGCCATGCTTAATTGTTTTCCTGAGCAGGGATGGATTTAGGCATATGCTTTATTGCTGTACTGAATTCCTAAAGCTGGTGAGCTCGATGGTCATTCTTATTAACTGAGGGAATGAGTTCCATCGTCTACTTCTAGCTCCTGTGAAGTTCTGTCTCTGGCCTCACATGCCTTCTCTTTGACAGTTAAAGTGTTCCAGGGGAACACAGTGGTCGTGGAAGGCCTTGAACACAGAAGGAAAGGTGTTCTCACACCACTCCCAAGGAAGGCTTTGAACGTCAGCGGAGAGACCATGAGTTGTATTCTTTATTCAGTGGGGAGCCAGCGAAGAAAGCAGAGCACTGGACTGACGTTTTCACAGCAAACTGTGTTTCTCAGAAAACAGGCTGCTGTGATTTCTACCAATTAGAGCTTTTTCAGGGTGTGTGGCTTCATTTGTAGATATAAACCTATGGGTCCCAGGTGCTCCTTACTCTCTCTTTTCATCCATGATGAAATAGAGGGTCCAGAGTTGTGGGACAGTAATGTTTCTAGGACTTCCACTTGTGTGAATTGGCTGAATTCTTTGAAGGGAGAGTGTTGTTTTTCTGGTCCTGTTTTTGGCTTGTTCTTGGTAGCCTCAGACGCTGTCCTGGGAGCAGATCTTCTTTGTGAAATGAGAGAGAGGTGCTGTGACTCTGGCAGTTTGGTACAGGCAGTATCGGTTTATGCAGTGATTTACAGTCTGAAAAAGTTCTGTGGGGTGCAGCTATACTTTCTCCATAGCAGAACAGAAGTAGGCTTTTTTTGGCTTTTTTCCCCTTCTACGTTGATAATCCATTGAGTTCTAATTAATTTCTCTAGCTTTGCTGTTAGAGCTATGCCACTCTTTGTATCTGCATTTGTGTGCAACATGAGATTCTTGTGAGCACTGAGCATTCATTCCTTTATTCAATGGTGACATATTTCCCCACCTCCTCCAGTATGCAAATTTTTTTGCTGTGATAATGATGAGATTCCACCTCGGTTTAAAACAGAAAAGTGTTTCTAATTGGAGCCAGACTAATGTTGGTCTAGCAAACAGTGAGGTTTCCCAGCAAAATGGTGAAATTTCAGCCTCTGCCAAGCAAAAAGGCACTTTTTTGCCTAAAAATATCCAATGATTTTCAGTTGGAAAAATGAACTTTATATATAAGCCAAAATATTATACATAAATATTTTAACGCAAAGCTGCGATTTGATGTTTTTTGACCATCTCTATTCACTGGGCAATTTCTGGTCTCAGTTACACTCTGCTAGTCTCATTTGAATGCTAACAGGTCTGTTCAGATGTAGACAAATCCTTCACTCTTTCAACCAAAGCTGCTCTGCAAGTCAGTGGAAATTTTTTACGGCGTAAGGACTGCTGGATTGGCTCTTAATAGATACTGAACGAGGGGATAAGTCATTCTGGGACTCTTAAGAATCCAGTTCTGACTGTTTCCTGAGAGGAACCCTCTATGTTCAACTTCCATTGACTTCTTGAATTGATGGTGTTTGTTATGAGATGAGCCTCCTCATTGTCTCTCTGACAGGCATCCTGTTAAAGGAACAGAGAAAACACAGAAAAATTTTGGCTACACCAAACCCCATTCCTATGGAACTCTAGAAGAGCGTTTCTAATTGGTTATTGAGCCCAAGTACAATGGCTAGCACAATGGAGTCCTGACTAGGGCCTCGAAGCACAATCTAAATCAATAATAATAAATAAACTGAAGTCTGTGATTTGGGCCAAATATTCAGCTAGGTTCCAATATTCCACAGTCAGTTTTGCAGCCACGGTAGTAAATGCGCTGACATTTGCATGTACAAATCCCACATTTCTATATGCAGTTTGAGTAGCTGAGCACTTGATTGCCCGTTTGCGTATGTAAATGTCCATTGACATATGGAAACAAGTGTATATCCACGAATGCAAATGCAGACAGTTGCAAGCACAAAAACAGCATGTGAAACTAGAGGATGGGGATGAAAATTTGGCTTCAGATATGCCCAGTGAATCCCAAAGCCTCCACCAAGGAAGTGCTGAATAAACATAAAATATTCCAGAAAATGTAATCAAGAATCTCCACTGAGAAAATAATGTGTTGATGAATGTGGACTGTATAATCTCTGAGCACATTTGCCTTTACAATATTGTTTCTCACAACCTTCAGCACTATGGGATACTGGTATTAACTACTAGTGGAGAGCAGTCTACCCTGCCGGGAGACATCACTACCAGTGTTTGCACCTGAGATGCATTTGGTCATTCAAGCCCTGAGCAATAAGTGTTGTAGCATTTTGTAGTTTTATTATTTTAATAGATGAGACATCTGTGTTTAATAAAGGGGATGTTTTTATCTTAATCATCCTTCCCTCATTCATAAATTTTCAGCCTCCTATTAATATTGCTTAAGATTGTTCATTGTATGGAAAAAAATGGAATGTCGTATAATTTCACCTTCCTTTAAAACACTAAAACTGGTAGACAGGTTATATTTACATCACAAGAATACCTTATTGGTTGTCTGTGTAAAAGTTATGGAAGTGCTATATTGGGAGTGCATGTAGGATGAGGTCACTTTTCCTACATCAGTACTTTGTCTCTAACAGTCCAATATCAGCCCAAGATTGAATATGTGGTGTGCAACATCTATCTGCCAAAGAGCAAATTCTTAGTTTCTCAGCCCAATAAACATATGTATAGCTATTTTCTTGGCTAAAATAGAAACAGTGACTTTAAAAGATTTTAATTTGTCCAAATTGAAGGCCTTAGACCCAACATGACTGGTTCAGAGAATAAACATTAATGTAATTTGTAAATGCTCTCCCCAGCTATGATATCAGGACATTTCAGTGTTTGGAAGTCTGATAAAAACAGCTGATGACCTTTTGGTAACCTACATTGGAAAAGTCAAATTTAAAAATTGGTATTTTTTTCTGTAGTCATTGACCCATAACAAATGAGTGTAAAACATTTCAAGATACTGGCTCCATGGGAATGAGGAATTTAATTATATCAGTCAGTCATCTTTTACAAGCTTTTATATTATATAAATTACTATCACTAATGGTAACAAATATATCTTAATGTGTCTACTGTTGAAAGTTATTCTTCAGATTGGATGAACCTTTCAAACATAAACTTCCCCCATAGCCAGACCAAAAAGTCACGTTTTTTGTCCCTAAAAAATTGATTTCCAAGTGGGTTTGAGGAGTGAATAAAGAGCCTCTTTATAAAAACAACAATCAGCAGAACAAGCAGAACAAAGAGAAAGACTTTGTGGGCCAAATCTCCATTTGGTATAAATTGGTGTCATTTCATTAGCCTCAGTGGAGCTAAGCTGATTTATACCAACTGAGGATCTGGTTCTCAATTTTTAAATTGCTTGGTAACGGGAAAAATGGGTT
This sequence comes from Mauremys mutica, assembly GCF_020497125.1. Taxonomy (NCBI): domain Eukaryota; kingdom Metazoa; phylum Chordata; order Testudines; family Geoemydidae; genus Mauremys; species Mauremys mutica. The sequence continues at coordinate 88,662,457 of NC_059080.1, read as the reverse complement.
GTGCAATAAAACTGCACCTCATTTTGCTTCCGTTGCTTTCTGTATATACTTCCCAGCCTCTGTGGCACCTATTACTGAGCAATGAAAAGGGGACAGAGGAGGAAGGTAAACATATAAGGTGTTATCTGAAGATGGGGAGAGTCAGGCTTTCTATAAAGAAATACGGCAGCGGAACATGCTACGTTCGGCTGTTTGCTGCAGATGTTTTCCTCATTCACACATTTTTACCATAAGGAAACGAAAGCTTATAAATGGTATGGTAAATGATTCTTTATGGAAAAACTGGAATGAAACAGCCTTGAATACAGCACAAGTAAAAGTTTCAGACTCACTGGATGTCTCTTTCTGTCAGATGCCACAGTGTCAGGCTCAAAGCCATTTGTCATCCCTGAATTTCATTATCTGCTCCTTCCCTGTCTTTCAGTCTCACTTTGCTAGGACATTTGTTCACCGTTGACCTCCCTGACAAATAATACACCTTAATTATGTTGGCAAGAGGGGATATGTCATTCCTGGGCCACTTTAATTGTCTATCCGACAGGCATCCTGCTGCGGCATGTAG